>NC_059157.1:174225566-175615348 GCF_019923935.1 Bubalus bubalis | reverse complement strand
CCTGCATTGGAAGGTGGATTCTTAACCACTGGACCACCAGGGAAGTCCCTGGTTCCAACTGTTAATGGAGGGGGGTTGCCAAGCTTCCAGTTTGCCTGTGACTGAGGAGTTTCTTGGGATGTGAGACTTTGAGTGCTAAACCCAGGAGAGTCCCTAGCAAACCAGGACAGTGGCTCCCCCTATTAGTAAGAATAAAATTTTTCACCTTGTTCTATAACAGCAATACTAATATTATCAGTTAGGTGGCAGTTCTCAAACATTAGCAACCATCATAATCCCCCGGGAGACTCAGCAGGTCTGGGATGGGGCCCGAGCACTTGAGCTTCTCCCAAGTTCCTGGCACATGATCCTGAGAACCCTGAATCAGCCAACCCACGTTACTTGGTCCGCACAGGGTACATGCACCACACACACTAGTCACCAGCGAATGTTTCATGATACTAGCTTACAGTAAGCTAGGCACGGTGCTATTTATGCATACTATCTCATTTACTCTCCTCGGGCACCCATGAGGCAGGTGGTATGGCCCTTGTTTTACAGGAAGAGAAGATGAGGCCCAGGGACAGCCGGGGCTGATGGGGCTTGGCCTTGCCTGCAGGTCCATCTGGCTCCCAAGACTGCTGTGTACCAGCACCCCGTCCATGGCAAGGATGAGTTGGTCCTGCCAGCCACCCCACCCTCTTTTAATTTTAACTTGTTTGAGGCAAATCTTTCACTGCATCTCCCATATCCCCGCCTTCTTCCAAGTGAGCTGAATGCAGATCAACTTCCCCTGAGTGACTCAGCAGAGGCATTTTGAACCTAGATCACTGTCATTTTCCGGAGCTTCTGCGCTGGGCCTCCTTCCAGGGGCACCACCTGGCCTGTCTGCTGCCTTTTTCCAGACTTTCTTCCTGAGCAAGGCTGGCCAGCCAGCAGTTAGCACAATGGGTGAGACCCAGGGGCCCCAGGTGCTCCCCTGTGGGAGCAGCCTGCAGCCAGGGGCCGCTTGGGACCCCGCCTGGATCCTACATGAAGGTGACCTGGAGGAGCCCTTGATGCAGGCACCAGAACCATTTTCTGAGTCAATATGACAACTTCCCCCACCCCCAAATGAATTCAGACTTCTGTTCCTTCTCTGCAGTTGGCATTGCCGAGATTCTGATATTACTGATGTGCAGGGTGGCATGGGGAGGAGCCATGAACATGGGTGCCCAGGTCTGGCCCAGCTGTGCTGCTGGCTGATGACTTTGGCAAGGTGCCCAACTGCTCTGTGCCTAGATTTCCTCATTTATCAGATTGTTTGGGTTTGAATTAGATATATACACTTTAAGAATAATGGCTGGCACGTGCGTGCATGCTCAGTCATATCCAACTCTTTGGAACCCAGAGGCTGTAGCCTGCCAGGCTCCTCTGTCCATGAGATTTCCCAGGAGTTATTACTGGAGAATTACTGGAGTGGGTTGCCATTTTCTACTCCAGGGGATCTTCCCAACCCAGGAATCAAAGCTGTGTCTCCTGTGTCTCCTGCATTGGCAGGTGGATTCTTTACCACTGTGCCACCTGGAAGCCAATGGCTGGCACAGGGAATGTTTTATTTAAGTGTTAGCCGAAATTCCAGAATCAAATCAGTAAATGCTTCTGGAGTGCCAACTAGTAACGACAGCCACCATTTATTGACCATAGGTGACCGCAACTGATCACCTACCAGTCATTGTGCTTTGCCTGGTTCACTTCACTTAAGACTTGGAGGAGCTGGGTGACTGCCCCAGTAAGTGAAGTGCTAGAATCCAGGCCAATCTGCCCCATGGGGTCCTCCTGCCTCCCTTGTGGGGCATGCCTGGGCATCAACTGTCCTCCCTGGGATGGCCAGCCTGGAAGGCTCCACCTTATACCCCATCCTCTGACTTCTGCCCTCCCATCTCTCCCCGCCTGCCTCTCTCCCCCAAGTCCCTCCCCCACCCCACCCCATGCTCTTCATCTGCAAGGCAGCCTCCAGGCTCTACTCACTCTATCTGTTACCCTCATTTCTCCAGGTCCAGGGCTACTCTGAGCTCTGCTCATACCCAGCTCCCCTTGTCAAGCCAAACATACTCTACCTTCATGGAAAGCCATTTGGATCCAGCATCAAGAGGTTTCAAATCCTCTACCCTAAAAGTTCCACTCCTGGGGCCCTTTCCTAAAGAAATTGTCAAAGTTGCAAAGAATGGATGAACAAAGATGGTCTTTGCATTCATAAGACAAAAAAAAATTGAAAATGATCTAAGTGAACAGTAATTGGACAAAATTAAATAAATAACGCAATACCTGTGATCAGCTAGTAAAGATAAAATGTGTGAACCAGCATAAGAAATGTACATTTCCTATACTTTGACCACCCCTGGTTGTTACCATCTTTTTCGAAATGTCTGCTTAATGGACACGTGAAGAAAATGGCATCAAATTTCTATTTTATTTTTATTTCTTTGAGCACCAGTAGAATTGGACATTTTAAGTTTTTTGTCAGTTTTTATTCCTCAGAAATTGCTTATTCATACTTATTTTCCTAGCATCTAATTAATCTTTTAATTTTATTTATGGTTTGTATCAGTCAGTTGAGTTGCTCAGTCGTGTCTGACTCTTTGTGACCCTATGAATCGCAGCACACCAGGCCTTCCTGTCCATCACCAATTCCTGGAGTTTACCCAAACTCATGTCGATTGAGTCAGTGATGCCATGCAGCCATCTCATCCTCTGCCATCCCCTTCTCCTCCTGCCCTCAATCTTTCCCAGCATCAGGGTCTTTTCCAATGAGTCAACTCTTCGCATGAGGTGACCAAAGTATTGGAGTTTCAGCTTCAACATCAGTCCTTCCAATGAACACCCAGGACTGGTCTCCTTTAGGATGGACTGGTTGGATCTCCTTGCAGTCCAAGGGACTCTTCCTTGGACTCTCATACCATTGTAGTGAAGATTAAATGAGCTAATTCATAGAAAGCTCTAGAAACAATTCTGGCACATTGTAGGTGTTCTGTCATCAACTTAACTTCATTGAAAATGTATTCTGGAGTTAAGAGTGAAATAAGTTTTAGCTTTCATGTTAAGCCAGCTGTCCCAAAAAAAGCCTGTGTCCAGTAGGCAATCTTTTTGTTGACCCCAGAATTCCAGGGGGAATTCCCTTCACAGAGCAGTAATCTGGGGGTAAGTTTGCTCCAAAGCACCCTGTGAACCCTCTCACCCAGAACTTTTCCCCCGGGCCAAGTTCAAGACCTCTGTCACAACGGTTTCCTGACGGCAGGGGGCAGAGCCAAGTCACACTCAGTCGGACGCCATCTCCCTCTCCAGTCCAGCTTCAGGGCCTCCTGAATTCAGGGCCTCAGTCTTTGCATAAACCCCCACTTCACTTGGGCCTCAGGGGCCAATGAGATCCATATTTCTCTAACCACACCCCTCCCACAGCCGACTAAGTCTGTTTTGACATGGTCACTAGCTGCCCCCAGCTTGGCCAGCATACGCCCCAGCAGGAGCCAGGGGAAGAACTTGCCCTGTGCTGGGGCATAGTGAGGGGGTGAGGGGTGCTCTGACCCTGGAGGGGGGGTACCCAGCCAGGCTTCCTGGCCGCTGCTGGTTCCTGGATTCAGTCAGGGCCAGATTGCCTCTGTCTAACGCTCAGTGTTAATTTCTCTTCCTTGTCATTCACTTCTGCAAGGAAGTTCTTCAGAAGTGACGAGCGTTTTCACTGGGCCAGGGGTATAGTATCGAAGGCGGGGAAAGGAGATGGATTTATTGACACAGATATTTTCTTTTAGGTCAGCAGTCCCTAAACTTTTCAGCACCAGGGACCGATTTCGTAGAAGACAATTTTCCCACAGACTGGGGGAGACTTGATGGTTTCCAGATGATTCTCTTAAGGAACATGCAATCTAGATCCCTCGCATGTGCAGTTCACAGTCGGGTTCGTGCTTCGGTGAGAATCTAATGCTGTTGCTGACCTGACAGGAGGCAGCGCTCAGGCAGTACCAGGAGTGACGGGGAGCAGCTAGAAACACAGGTGAAGCTTTACTTGCTGGCCCACCAGTCACGGCCTGCTGTTTGGCCTGGTTCCTAACAGGCCATGGACTGGTACCAGTCTGTGGCCCCGGGGGTTGGGGCCCCTGTTTTAGGCCAAGAGCTGAAATGCTACTTGTTGAGGGCTTGCTCTGCGCTGGGCAGGGCTGGGTCTGTTGCATGGGATGGGGAACCACTGACCAGACATTTGTGGGAATGATGCCCTGGGGCTGCACAGCAGCCAAGCCCAGAGCTGAGGGCTTCTCTCACCAGGTCTCCCCTCACTCGGACCCCAGGAGGAGGACACTAAACTCCTCTTAGGAGAGGAACCTGAGCTTCAGAGATGTTAAACAGCTCTCTCCAGTTCTCAGAGGCCAGAGTGGCAAAGCCTGGGCCACAAGGGTGCCCTCCAAGCCAGCCCCAAACAGGGGTCTGCGGACACTGCCTCACTAGCCATGTGGCCTTGGCAAGTTATTCCAGCTCTATGCGTCGGGATTCCCTCATGTGAAAACCAAACCCATATGACTACAGTCCTCTAGTGTCATGAAGATTAAATGTTGATGAATCCACAGAGCTTATATGGTATGTGTCTGGCATATACAGAGTACGTTCTTGATATTTCCTAGCTGTTGTTCTTGGCACTACCAACATGATGTTTGCAGTAGTAGCAGCACTAAGAGGTACGCGTTATCCCCATTTGAAGGTCCCCTTGCCACCAAGCCAGTGTTCCTCTTGTCCACCAGGTGGCGCCATCGCAGAGCAGATGGGTCCCTTGCCAGCCTCACGTGGTGGGGTTGGTCCCAAAGGCCTCTGACTGGGCTCCCAGGGTAAGAGTCCTGGGATATCAAGGGTCAGACCCCTCTACCTTGCTCTCACTCACCCTCTGGGTCTTTCTGCCTTCCAGAATAGCAGCTTGTATTCAGATTCAGGTACACCGTGGGACCCAGGGTCTGGAGCATAGCAAGTTCACCATACATTTCACAAATGGTTCACACATGCCCAGGCTGGAGAGCCCTCTTAGGAACCATTAGATGAACCCCAGTACATATCCCGCTCTGGGTCTAAACACCCACACACCTAAGTCCCTGGCCTCTGACCAGGGCTGATCACCCTGTAACCAGCACTTAACAAAATGTTGAAAGGCTCTGCCTCAATCACAGATGGAGCTTATTAACAGGACAGATTCCAAAGCCCCACCTGGGCCAGTGGTTCACAAGTCCCTGGGAACTTGTGAGAAATGCAAATTCTCCCCACCCCGCTGCTGCTGCTAAGTCACTTCAGTCGTGCCGACTAAATAGACGGCAGCCCACCAGGCTCCCCCATCCCTGGGATTCTCCAGGCAAGAACACTAGAGTGGGTTGCCATTTCCTTCTCCAATGCATGAAAGGGAAAAGTGAAAGTGAAGTTGCTCAGTCATGTCCGACCCTTAGCGACCCCATGGACTGCAGCCTTCCAGGCTCCTCCATCCATGGGATTTCCAGGCAAGAGTACTGGAGTGGGGTGCCATTGCCTTCTCCGTCTCACCACCCTAGACCCACTGAATCAGAGACTTGGGTGCAGTCAGTGACCTGTGGTTCACAAGCCCTCCAGGTGATTCAGATGCATTGGGAAGATTGAGATATACTGGCCAGCACTCTCACCTCTTCTATGGCTGCAGGACTCCCTCTCTCCAGAGCTCCAGTGGGTCTACTTCCTTTTAAAAAAAAAATTTTTTTTTCTTGTGATGAGAACTTTAAAATTTTTTTTTAATTTATTTGGCAGTGCCTGGTCTTAGTTGTGGCATTTGGGATCTTTCATGGCACGTGGGATCTAGTTTCCCAACTAGGGATTGAACCCAGGCCACCTGCATTGGGAACGCAGAGTCTTAGCCAGGGGACCACGAGGGAAGTCCCATCATTCATAACTTCCAAGAGGCTGAACTGTTTTGTCAGGGGTGGTGGTGGTGGTTTGTGTGGTGTGCCATCTGACAGGGTTGTGACAGGTATTTTCACTTATGATGGTGCTCAGAGTTATTGTGGTTTTAGTTTTTAATCTTGATGGAAATGTGTAATGTTTTCATTAGAGTTGCTTAGCAAATAGAACCCTGACTTGTGACAGCCAGTCTCATCAGATTTCATGATCTCTCTTGTTTCCAGCAGCTACACTATTTTTTTCCTAAAGGGAGGTTGCACTGAGGTGGCCCTGTGACAGCATAAAGCGGGAGGAGATTCGGGCGGAGATGCGGGTCCTGCCCTCCTCCACCCCCTCCCACCATGATGTTATGAGAGCCCCTGCCCTCAAGAAGTGCCAGGCCTGGGAAGGCAACAGCATGGTACCTGAAGCAATGGTTCTGTGCCTCTGATTCCCCCCACTCTTTAGAAAGCTCGAATTCTCAAATAGATGAGTAAACTTTTTGCAGAAAGTGTGAAATATTTATTCCTTTCTCTCCAGGTCACCTCTAAGGGAGGAATTTCACAGAACTCAGTGTTGCCATCCAAATCCCCCACACATGTGGTGAAAAGGAAGCAATAGACTTATTTCCTGTGAAAATGGACCTGGTGGCATCTTGTAAACAAGGCTCTCTTACTGATGCTGGAAGGTCCCAGAAAATAGACGATTTTTAAAATTTTAATTACAGATAAATGTGTATGTTTCTCAGAAACCCTCAATCCAATTCTCATGATTCTTTAAGTAAAAGAGTAGTGATTTGAATGGGCATCCTCGGTGGCTAAGTGGTAAGGAATCTGCCTGAAGTTCAGGAGACATGAGTTTGATCCCTGGATCAGGAAGATCCCCTGCAGAATGAAATGTCAACCCACTCGGGTATTCTTGCCTGGGAAATCTCATGGGCAGAGGAGACTGGCAGGCTACAGTCCATGGGGTCGCAAAAGAGTTGGACACAACTTAACAGCTAAACAACAACAAACTGGATTGAATAGTGGCCCTAAAAGAGATATGTCCAAATCCTGAACTCCATTACCTGTGAAGGTGACTTTATTCGGAATGAGGGTCTTGCAGACATAATTAAAGATCTAGTGATGAGATTATCCTGGATTTAGGGTGATCCCCAAACTTGATTCCCAGGTGGCTCGGTGGTAAAGAATCCACCTGCCAAGGAGAAGACTCGGGTTTGATCTCTGGGTTGGAAAGATCCCTGAAGAAGGAAATGGCAACCCACTCCAGTATTCTTGCCTGGGAAATCCCATGGATGGAGGAGCCTGGACGGCTACAGTCCATGAGGGCATAAAGAGTTGGACACAACTGAGCGACTAAACAGCAGCAGCAGCTAAGTTTACTATCCAGCGTCTCACAAGAAAAAGGAGACAAGATCAAAGACACACAGAGGAGGCCAAGTGAGGATGAAGGCAGAGACTGGAGGATGAAGCTCCAGCCTGAGGAGCACCAAGCTTTGCTGAGAGCATCCAGGACAAACTGTCCCGTCAACACCTTAGTTTCAGACTTCTGGCCTCCAGAACTAGGAGAGGGTGGGTTTCTGTTGCTTTCAGCCGCCCAGTTTATAGCAATTTGTTTCATCAGCCCTAGGAAGCTAACACATGTGCTACACTATGGCAATAAATGGCAAAGCCTATGAAGAAAGTGATTTTCTGACAAAGTGTGTATTGCTGAATATGAACCATAGAGAGGTAGAAAACTTGAGGAATTCAGTGACAATAGAAGAACTTGGAAAACACTGTTATGGATTTATCACTTTAAAAGGCACCATGCCAGGGCTTCCCTGGTGACTCATTGGTAAAGAATCTGCCTGAGACATAGGTTCAGTCCCTGATCTAGGAAGATCCCTCATGCTGTGGAGCGACTAAGCCCATGCACCACAACTACTGAGTCTACCCCCTAGCGCCCATGCTCCACAAGAGAAGCCATTTCAATGAGAAGCCTGCGCACCACAATGAAGAGTAGCCCCCACTTGCTGCAACAAAAGCCCACTGCAACCAAAAAAAGGCACTATGCCAGGACTTTGCTGGTGGTCCAGGGGTTAAGAATATGCATTGTGATGCAGGGGATTCGGTTTTGATCCCTAGTAGGGCAACCTAGATAGCATATTGAAAAGCAGAGACATTACCCTGCCAACAAAGGCCCGTTTAGTCAAGACTATGGTTTTTCCAGTGGTCATGTATGGATGCGAGAGTTGGACTGTAAAGAAAGCTGAGCGCCAAAGAATTGATGCTTTTGAACTGTGGTGTTGGAGAAGACTCTTGAGAGTCCCTTGAACTGCAAGGAGATCCAACCAGTCCATTCTGAAGGTCAGCCCTGGGTATTCTTTGGAAGGAATGATGCTAAAACTGAAACTCCAGTACTTTGGCCACCTCATGCGAAGAGTTGACTCATTGGAAAAGACTCTGATGCTGGGAGGGATTGGGGGCAGGAGAAGAAGGGGATGACAGAGGATGAGATGGCTGGATGGCATCACCGACTCGATGGACGTGGGTTTGGGTGAACTCCAGAGATGGTGATGGACAGGGAGGCCTGGCGTGCTGTGATTCATGGGGTCGCAAAGAGTCAGACACGACTGAGTGACTGAACTGAACTGAACTGAACTGAGGGCAACCCACTCCAATATTCTTGCCTGGGAAATCCCATGGACAGAGGAGCCTGGCAGGCTACAGTCCATGATGTCACAAAAGAGTTAGTCAGACACGACTTAGCTACTCAACAGCAACAAGGGCTTCCCCAGTAGCTCAGATGGTAAAGAATCGGTTCAATCCCTGGGTCGGGAAGACTCCCCTGGAGAAGGGCATGGCAGCCCACTCTAGTATTCTTGCCTGGAGAATTCCATGGACAGAGGATCCTGGCGAGCTACAGTCCATAGGGTCGCAAAGAGTCAGACACAACTGAGCGACTAACACACACAGGGGAACTGAGATACTACGAACCATGGGTCAACTAATCCCATGCACCGCAACTGCTGAGCCCATGTACTCCAGAGCCTGCGAGCCACAACTATAGAGAGCCCGAGTGCCTCACCAAACAATCCCACCTGACACAACAAAAATTTCATGTGCTGCAACTAAGACCCAAGACAATCAGATAAATTAATAATAATAATAAAAAGGCACCATGCCAAGACTGTTTTACAGCTAACTCTTACTTAACTTCCCCCAAAGAAGCAATTTCCTCATTATTCCAACTTTACAAAACTATAGAGAAAAGCCCCTGAGTAATTTCATGAAGCTAGAAATACCCTAGTATCAAAGTCTGGTGAAACAAGTAGAAAAAAATAAATGAGAAATTTCATGTGTGAAAATAGGGGCAGACATTAAAAGACACTCATAAACCCAGCTGAGTATAAAGAGAATACTTATTCCACACAAGGGATATTAAAAACAGAGTTTTGGCAGAACCCCACAGGCCAAGGACAAGGGCAGAGTTGTCTAGCACCTCCTTTCCTTAAGGTACCAGTCACCCGACCTCTGCCCACCCAAGAGGACCCCCCAGACCATGAGGTTACTTGAGGGGTTGAGGAGGAGGAGTGCAGAGGCGTTTGGAAAGCAAGTGTTATCAGTGAGCGTAATCCCACCACCACCACCTGGCCTTGCACTTCAAGTCAAAGGAGGGGCTCCTGACACCTGAGGGACACAGGGCCTGATAAAGACTCAAGGTCAGCAACTGGCTGGAGTTGCCCTTGTCTGACAGCAGATTATTGGTGAGGATTGTCTTTAAAAAAGGCCTGCACTTCAGATCTTCAGACCTTCAGCATTGGCCTGTGCCGATTTCCTGTGGGCCAGCAGTGGACCCCATGGAAAGAGTGGTATTTAGTAGAGATTCCCCACACTGGGCAAAAGGAGAACCGGGGACCAAGAGGAGAGGTCAACACTTGCCAACACGAGGAGGCACAGCCTGGGTTAAAATCTCCACACAAGAGAGCCTCAGTGTTGGGGGAGCAAGCCCCCCTCAGTAACTGTGAGTGCAACACACCCCAGGGTACCAACACCAGGTGACAAAGTACCAGATCAATAGGACCCCCACTCCTTATCTCTGCTCTCCCCCAGACAGTCCCTATGATGGTTAATTTTACGTGTTAACTTGACTGGAGCACGCAGTGCCCAGATATTTGGTTCAGTATGATTCTAGGTGTGTCTGTGAGCATGTTTCTGGATGAGATTAACACTTGAGTCCGTGTACTGAGAAAACAGGATGGCTCTCCCCAGTGTGGGTGGACATCGTCCACTCCACTGAGGACCTGAATAGAATAAAAAGATGGAGGACGGGAGAATTCACTCTCTCTGCCTGACTGCTGAGCTGAGATAATCAGTCTTCTCCTGCCCTTGGCTTAGGAATTACACCATCTGTTCTGTTCCTCGGGCCTTTGGACCAGGCTGAGTCACAACCCCAGCTCTCCTGGGTTTCCCGCTTATAGACCCAGATGCAGGGACTTCTCAGCTTCCATGTGAGCTGTGAGCCACATGTGAGCCAATTCCTCATAAAAATTTACTTCAATACAAATATAGATATCCTACTGATTCTGTTTCTTTGAAGAATCCTGAGGAATACAGCCCCCAAAACAGCACTTAGGAAAGAAGTAAAACCCCTGTCCCCTTCTCAGATTTCCTAGTCAGAGGCAGAGCTAAAGGGGAGGAGACATTTGAATTAGATAAAACACTGTAGTTTTAAATATTGGATTGAATAGAGCTTTTTAGTTACTAAAATGAAACTCTCCTTAGACCAAAAATAATCATGAAAGCTGAAAGCTTTCCAAGATTTCATCCAGAGTGAAGGGGAGCACACCCAGCAAGTGGGCTTGAAGGACAGTGGAAAAATTTTGCTTTCTGCTTGTACCTTACTAAGTAGACATTTGAGCAATAAATTGCTTCCCCCAGGAATGCCAGTGTGGCTCAGTAGGAGGAGAAGTTAAAAATCATGTGGTCATATCTGTACATGTCATTTGATAAAATTCAGTACACTTTCCCAATAGGAAACACTGAATAAAATAGGACTAGAAAGAAACTCGGAGAAGGCAATGGCACCCCACTCCAGTACTCTTGCCTGGAAAATCCAGAGGAGCCTGGTAGGCTGCAGTCCATGGGGTCGCTAAGAGTAGGGCACGACTGGGCGACCTCACTTTCACTTTTCCCTTTCATGCATTGGAAAAGGAAATGGCAACCCACTCCAGTGTTCTTGCCTGGAGAATCCCAGGGGCGGGGAAGTCTGGTGGGCTGCCGTCTATGGGGCCACACAGAGTCAGACATGACTGAAGCGACTTAGCAGCAGCAGAAAGAAACTACCTAACATTTTAAAGACTGGGTGGGTACTAAAAACAAAACCAAAAATAGTATCTATTTTTATTTTAAAAATTCAGAAAAATACAAAGAAAACCACAAATCATTCATATTCCCATAACCTAGAGCTAATAAAACATTTGCTCATTGTTTTTTTTTAAAGAACAGTTATTCTACTGCAAAATCATACTTGTTAAGATTCAAATAATGTAGAAAAGCACAACTACACAGTTTTTGGTTTTTTAACCACCAACTAGAAAAATCATCATTAATGCTAGGTAAACATGTACCAACCTAGACAGCATATTGAAAAGCAGAGATATTACTTTGCCAACAAAGGTCCATGTAGTCAAGGCTATAGTTTTTCCAGTGGTCATGTATGGATGTGAGAGTTGGACTCTGAAGAAAGCTGAGTGCCGAAGAATTGATGCTTTTGAACTGTGGTGTTGGAGAAGACTCCTGAGAGTCCCTTGGACTGCAAGGAGATCCAACCAGTCCATTCTGAAGGAGATCAGTCCTGGGTATTCATTGGAAGGACTGATGTTGAAGCTGAAACTCCAATACTTTGGCCACCTCATGCGAAGACTTGACTCATTGGAAAAGACCCTGATGCTGGGAGGGATTGGGGGCAGGAGGAAAAGGGGACAACAGAGGATGAGACGGCTGGATGGCATCACTGACTCGATGGACATGAGTTTGAGTGAACTCCGGGAATTGGTGATGGACAGGGAGGCCTGGCGTGCTGCGATTCATGGGGTTGCAAAGAGTCGGACAGGTTCCCAAGTACCTTTCAATATGGTCTTCCATGGTGGCTCAGATGGTAAGGCATCTGCCTACAATGTGGGAGACCCAGGTTCAATCCCTGGGTAGGGAAGATCCCCTGGAGAAGGAAATGGCAACCCACTCCAGTACTCTTGCCTAAAAAATTCCATGGACAGAGGAGCCTGGTGGGCTACAATCCAAAGAGTCGGACATGACTGAGTGACTTCACACTCACTCACCTTTCAATACATATTTACAGTAGACATACTTACATAAGTGAGAATTTAATTTTACTTAAATTTACACCTATTGAATGAGGAATATAGGCCTTTCCTTGTAATGTCTGCATCTGGTTTTGGTATTAAGGTAATACTGGCTTTGTAAAATGAATTGGGAAGTGTTTTCTACTTCCTCGTTTTCTAAAGGAGTTTGTATGGGATTGGTTTTTACTTGTAAAATGTTTTATAGAATTCATCAGTGACGCCTCTTGGGCCTGGGGTTTTCGGCACGTTTTTGTGTGTGTGTGTTTTTTTTAAACAGGCACGCAGTGTTATTGTTACAGAACCGTTGAATACAACTTATAAACAAGCCAAGACGGCGTTAAGGGGAGATGCTGTAAGAGGTCACGCAGGCCGGAGAGGATCAAGGCGGCGCCTTCCGGGCTCGGTCCTGGAGGGGCTCATGCTGCCAACGCCGAAGGAGCTGGGCTGGCGGAAAGTTGGCTGCTTGTGGAGGCCTCGGGGCTTCACCAGCAGCTCCTGGATGAAGCCCTCTGTGGGGTTCGTGCACGACTTTAGAAGATTCCTGGCTGTTCTGGCTTCTCTCCTTTTCGCTCTCTACTTTCAACAATTGACGATGTTGACCTCATTGTCTGCCTCCCTGCGCTGTACAACTCCTCCAAGCGCCCGTCGATCCACTTCTCCACCTCCAGGCTTAGCTGCAGCTTCAGCCGGTCATACTTGACGGTGACGCGCACGCGTCACTTTTGCAGCGACCCCCCCGCCCCCGGAGCTGCCCGCCCGCCCCCAACCCCGGCCCGCGATGGAGACCGCAGCTTGCTCAGCGTCCGCTCGCCCAGCCGCTGAACTGCTAGAAGGTCCTGGCCCGGCCTCCGCGCCGCGCTGTGCGCTTTCGCCTAGCGCCCGGGGCACCCCTTACGGGTCGTGGCCTTTTTTGGCAAGTTTTAAATTACAAATTCAATTTTTGACGTTAATAAAGGGCTATCCAAACTTCCTGTTTCTTTTTGTGCCAGTTTAAGTAGTTTTTTTCTTTGAGAGAACTGATCCTTTTCATCAAGATTGCGCAATTTTTTGGCATAAGGTTAATTATAATACTTGATTCCCTTACTATCCTTTTAGTATTTGTCGAGACTATTGTGATGTCCCCACTTTCATTCCTAATATTAATATTTTATGTCTTCTTTCTTTTTTTTTTCCCCCTTTGTCAGTTTAGCCAAAAGCTTATCAATTTTGCTGACATTTTAAAAGAACCAGTTTTTGGC
The DNA here is from genome assembly GCF_019923935.1 of Bubalus bubalis. Lineage (NCBI taxonomy): Eukaryota > Metazoa > Chordata > Mammalia > Artiodactyla > Bovidae > Bubalus > Bubalus bubalis. The sequence continues at coordinate 175,601,866 of NC_059157.1, read as the reverse complement.
TTCATTGATTTTTCACTATTGTTGGCCTTTGTGCGATTTCATGAATTACTGCGCTTGTCTTTATGATTTCCTTCCTCGCTTACTTTATGTTCCAAATTGTGCTTTGTTATATAATTTCTTGAGGTAGGGTCACAGGTCATTGGCTTTAGATTTTTCTTCTTTCTAATATAAGCATTTAAAGATGTGAATTTTCCTCTTTAGCTGCATCTCACAAAATATTAGGGCTTCCCAGGTGGCGCTAGTGGTATCAAACCCACTTCCCAACGCAGAAGACATAAGAGACGTGGATTCAGTCCCTGGATGGGGAAGATCCCTGGAGCGGGAAACAGCAACGCACTCCAGTATTCTTGCCTGGAAAATTCCACGGACAGAAGAGCCTGGCAGGCTACAGTCCATGGGGTCTCAAAGAATCAGACAGGTCCGAGCAACTTAGCACAAAATATTGTAATTTTAATGTTATTTTATAAAAGATTAAAATATTTTTCAATTTCCCATGTGATTTTTTTTTTTTTGGCTCATGGATTATATAGAAGTGTATTTTCATTTCCAAATATTTCAGTTCTTTCTAGTTATTGTTGTTGAGCTCTGATTTAATTCCACTGTGGCAGAGAATATAGTCTGTATAATTTCAATCCTTTTAATTTTACTGCTTAGCACCTGGTGTAAGTAAGCAGTCAGCCGTTTTGTGATGCAATGTCCTGCAAATATCAATTAAGTCAAAGTGTAATACTGTGGTTCAGATCCTCTATATCTGTTGATTTTATGTCTGGTTCTATCACTTGGTGAGGGAAGGGTGTTAAAACCTCCAATTATGTATGAAGCATTGTCAGTTCGCTCTTTGCTTAATTTTTTTTAATGGTAGAAAAGGCAGAAAAGGGAAAGAATACCAGATGGAACACATTGAAAGCAAAGGGTGATACAGTAGACTTAAAGCCAAACATGTCAGTTATCACCTAAATACAAAAGGATCAAATTCTATGATTAAAGATAGAGATTTCTAATTAGTTTATTTAAATGACCCAACCTTATATATATGAGACACATTTTAAATATAAGAACACAGATAAGTTGAAAGTAAAAGGATAGAAAAAGATATATCACACAAACAGTAAGAAACAGTAAGCACAGAAAGCTGGAGTGGTTATATTCATATTCAAGACAAGGAGAACTCTCAGAGATAAACAGGGACATTTTATAATAATGGTGAATTCATCAAGAGACAGGCCTTTCCAGGTGGAGCTAGTGGTAAAGAATACGCCTGCCAAAGCAGGAGACATAAGAGACAAAGGTTTGACCCCTGGGTCAGGAAGATCCCCTGGAGGAGTAAATGGTACCCTACTCCAGTATTCTTGCCTGAAAAATCCCATGGACAGAGAGGCCTGGTGGGCTACAGTCCAAAGGGTCGAAAAGAGTTAGACCCAACTCGAGAGTCTGAGCATACAGCACAAACATCAAGAGACAGTTATAAATGTGTATGTGCCCAATATCACAGCTTTAAAATCCATGAAACAATATTTTACAGAATTAAAAGAAGGAAGGGACAAACCAATAGTCACAAAAGATTTTAACTTTCCTCTCAATACCTTAAGAAGAGTGAGACAAAAAATTAGTAAGGATATAGAGTTCTCATCTATAGTATTAATCTTTTTGATCTAAGTGTCATATATAGAATATGATACCTACCAACTGCAGAATGAAATTTATATGCAAGCACACATGAAACTAAGAGTATATTTGTTGTTGTTCAGTCACGAATTCATGTCTCTTTGTGACCCCATGGACTGCAGCATGCCAGGCCCCCCTGTCCTTCACTGTCACTCAAGAGTTTGCTCAAACCCATGTCCATTGAGTCAGTGTTCCTATCTGACCATCTCATCCTCTGTCGCCCCCTTCTCCTCCTACCCTCAATCTTTCCCAGCATCAGGGTCTTTTCCAATGAGTAAGCTCTTCAGATTAAGTGGCCAAAGTATTGGAGCTTCAGCTTCAGCATCAGTCCTTCCAGTGAGTATTCAGGGCTGATTTTCTTTAGGATTGACTAGTTTGATCTGCTTGCAGGCAAGAGACTCTGAAGAGTTTTCTCCAACACCACAGCTCAAAAGCATCAATGCTTCAGCACTCAGCCTTCTTTATGGTTCAGCTTTCACATCTGTACATGACTACTGGAAAACCATAGCTTTGATTAGGTGGACCTTTGTTGGCAAAGTGATGTCTCTGCTTTTTAATATGCTGTCTAGGCTTGTCATAGCTTTCCTTCCAAGGAGCAAATGTCTTTTAATTTTGTGACTGCAGTTCGTGTTCACAGTGGTGTTGGAGCCCAAGAAAATAGTCTGTTAAAGCTTCCACTTTTCCCCTTCTAATTGCCATAAAGTGATGGAACTGGATGTCATGATGTTAGTTTTTTGAATGTTGAGTTTTAAGCCAGCTTTTTCACTCTCCTCGTTCACCCTTATCAAGAGACTCTTTAGTTCCTCTTGTCTTTCTGCTGTTAGAGTAGTATCATCTGAATATCTAAGGTTGCTGATATTTCTCCTGGCAATCAGCTTATCATTCATCCAGGCTGGCATTTCATATGATGTACTCTTCATGTAAGTTAAATAAGCAGGCTGCCAATATACACCCTTGTCTTACTCCTTTCACAATTTTGAGCCAGTCAGTTGTTCCATGTCCAGTTCTAACTGTTGCTTCTTAACCTGCATACAGGTTTCTCTGGAGGCAGGTAAGGTGGTCTAGTATTCTCATCTCTTTAAGAATTTTCCACAGTTTGTTGTCAATTAAGCAAAAGTAAATGTTTTTCTGTAATTCCCTTGCTTTCTCTATGATCCAACGAATGCTGGCAATTTGATTTCTGGTTCCTCTGCCTTTTCTAAACCCAGCTCGTACATCTTGAAGTTCTCAGTTCACATACTGCTGAAGCCTAGCTTGAAGGATTTTGGGTGTAAATTTACATATGAAATGAGCACAATCGTATGGCAGTTTAAAATTCTTGGCATTGCCTTTCTTTAAGATTGGAATGAAAGACAGAGTATGTGCTGGACCATAAAACAAAACAGCATATATCTGAGGATTGAAATTATACAAAAGATGTTCTCTAACCACAATGGAATCAAATGAAAAAATCAATAATGAACATATTGAAAATTTCCAACTATTTAAAAATTAAATAGAAAATTCTAAATAATCAATGGATCAAAGAGAAAATCACAATGGAAAATAGAATAGTTTTTAACTGACAAATAAAGAAACTGTAACATATTGAACATAAACCTGATGTTGTTGTTCAGTCACTCAGTCATGTCCAACTCTTTGCGACCCCATGGACTATGGTACACCAGGCTTCCCTGACCTTCAGTATCTCCTGGAGTTTACTCAAACTCATGTCCATTGAGTTGATGATACCATCCAACCATTCATCAGCTGTCACCCCATTTTCCTCCTGCCCTCAATCTTTCCCAGCTGACATAAGAATAAATAAAATACGGAATAGTCATAGGTGTTAGTGAAGTTAAATTAATAATTAATAACTTTTCCACAAAGAAAACTCTAAACCCAGATGACTTGATTTCTACCAAACATCAAAGGAAGATACATTACAAACCAAACAAAAACTCTTTCATAGACAGAGGAAAATGAAACTTCTCCCTCATTTAAGAGGACAGGATAATCCTGATATCACAAATAAACAAGGGAAGAAAATTACAAGAATGGAATATTTCAGACCTATGTTGCTCATGAATACAGATGCCAACATTCTATTAGCAAAACATTAGCAAATCAAATAATTCTAATAAGGTAGAAGGATAATATCTAATGATAAACAGGTTTTATCCTAGGCCTGCAGGGTCAAATGTATACATCCATTTAATTAATATCCACAAATCAATCACCATAGTTTGCTGCATTTACTGAAAAAAAAAAGGGGGAGGACTGCATAATCATCCCCATAGATTCAGAAAAAGCACTTACTCAAATTTAACATCAAATTCAGCCAACTAATATAAAAGAAGTTTCTTAATCTGATGAAGCACATCCTTAAAGAATTACAGTTAAATCACACACAATGATAAAATATTGAATGCTTTAACATCACGAACAAAACAAGAATTTTACTCTTGTTCTATTCAGCTTTGTAGTGGAAGCCCTAGCCATTCCAAAAAGGCAATGAAAAGACATAAAGATTGGAAAGGAAGATGTAAAAAATGTGCTAATTGGCAGACAACATGATTATATTTGGGTAGTATCTAGAAGAATATACAAACTAATAAGTTGACTTGGTGAATACAAGTTCAAAATTTAAAAAAAAATCTATTGTATTTCTATCTACTGGTCACAAAGTACTAGAAAATAAAATTTAAAAATCAACACACTTACCATAGCAACAAAAATATTTAAAACCTAGGAAAAGCTCTTTAAAAATTATGCAAGTCCTCTATTCTGAAAGTTACAGACATTGTCCTAAACAAATAAATTAACAAAACCAACCCACAAACTACAGAAGACCTTACCAAATGAATAGATGTAACATGGTCATATGTTCATGATTAGAAAACTCAGTCATAAACTGTGAACTTCCAGATGTTCAAGCTGGTTTTAGAAAAGGCAGAGAAACCAGAGACCAAACTGCCAACTTCCGCTGGATCATCGAAAAAATAAGAGAGTTCCACAAAAACATCTATTTCTGCTTGATTGACTATGCCAAAGCCTTTGACTGTGTGGATCACAACAAACTGTGGAAAATTCTGAAAGAGATGGGAATACCAGACCACCTGACCTGCCTCCTGAGAAATCTGTATGCAGGTCAGGAAGCAACAGTCAGAACTGGACATGGAACAACAGACTGGTTCCAAATAGGAAAAGGAGTACGTCACGGCTGTATATTGTCGCCCTGCTTATTTAACTTATATGCAGAGTACATCATGAGAAACTCTGGGCTGGAAGAAGCACAAGCTGGAATCAAGATTGCCGGGAGAAATATCAATAACTTCAGATATGCAGATGACACCACCCTTATGGCAGAAAGCAAAGAACTAAAGAGCCACTTGATGAAAGTGAAAGAGGAGGGTGAAAAAGTTGGCTTAAAGCTAAACATTCAGAAAACGAAGATCATGGCATCTGGTCCCATCACTTCATGGCAAATAGATGGGGAAACAGTGACAGACTTTATTTTGGGGGGCTTTAAAATCACTGCAGATGGTGGCTGCACCCATGAAATTAAAAGACGCTTACTCCTTGGCAGGAAAGTTATGACCAGCCTAGACAGCATGTTAAAAAGCAGAGACATTACTTTGCCAACAAAGGTCCATCTAGTCAAGGCTATGGTTTTTCCAATAGTCATGTATGGATGAGAGAGTTGGACTGTAAAGAAAGCTGAGCACCGAAGAATTGATGCTTTTGAACTGTGGTGTTGGAGAAGACTCTTGAGAGTCCCTTGGACTGCAAGGAGATCCAACCAGTCGATCCTAAAGGAGATCAGTCCTGAGTCTTCATTGGAAGGACTGATGTTGAAGCTGAAACTCCAATACTTTGACCACCTGATGCGAAGAACTGACTCATTTGAAAAGACTCTGATGCTGGGGAAGATTGAAGGCAGGAGGAGAAGGGAATGACAGAGGATAAGATGGTTGGATGGCATCACTGACTCAATGGACATGAGTTTGAGTAAACTCTGGGAGTTGGTGATGGACAAGGAAGCCTGGCATGCTGCAGTCCCTGGGGTCGCAAAGAGTCGGACATGACTGAGCAACAACTAAACTGACCTGAGGCAAAGTTTGAAAACAGGCCATGATCTCTCCCCTCTAGCATTAAGCCCTGTATAATCTGATCTGCCCCATTTGAGTGAGAATAAGTGACGTGCTTTTAGCCAACAGAACATGGAAAAGGTGACAGGCTATCACTCTTGTGATTATGTTGTGATAAATATAGGCAGTCCTCACTTTGCACAGTAGTGTAGAACAAGTTGAAACTGTTCACAGTGACTTTAATAATCTTAGCCTTAATAATAATCTTAATCTTAATAACCTTAATAATCTTAATCTTAAGGAGAAAAATTGTGATTATTCTGTGACCTTTAAAAATGTTTGAGAGGGGACTTCCCTGGTGGCTCAATGGTAAAGAATCTGCCTGCCAAGGCAGGAGACACAGGTTCAATACTCGGTCCAGGAAGATCCCACATGTTGCAGAGCACCTAAGCCGGTACACCACAGCTATTTCACCCACCGAAATTACTGAAGCCCACAAGCCTAAAGCCTGTGCTCCACAACAAGAGAGCCCACTGCAATAAGCCTGTGTACCATAACAAGAGTGTTGCCCCTGCTCACTGCAACTGGAGAAAGCCTGCACACAGCAACGAAGAGCCGGCGCAGGCAACAGTAAATAACTAAATCTGGAAAAGACATAACAGCATAGACATATTATTTTAAAAAGAAGTTTGACAAAGCATTAACATCTTCCATGAAAGTGAAAGTGTTAGTTGCTCCGTTGTGTCTGACTCTGCGACCCCATGGATTGCAGCCCTCCAGGCACCTCTGACCATGGATTTCTCCAGGCAAGAGTACTGGAGTGGATAGCCATTCCCTTCTCCAGGGGATCTTCCCCATCCAGGGATTGAACCCAGGCGTCTTGCTCTGCAAGTGGATTCTTCACTGTCTGAGCCACCAGGGAAGCCCCAACTCTTCCAAACTGTTAATTATAAATATGTCAGGAAATGAGAAAATAATAAAATTAATATTTATTCAGAACATTGTAATTTAAAATAGCAGAAACATTGGCAGTATCTACTAAGACTAAAAATTCACATATCATATTACCAAGCAATTCCACACAAGACCAAGAGAATATATGTCTACCTAAAATATTTAGGTTGGTGCAAAAGTAATTTTGATTTTTGCATTATTGAAATTTGCTGTTTGATATTGGAATACATTCTTAAATAAATGTGGTTATGTTATACATCATTTTAATGTGCATTTCTTGCTTTTGCTAATGATTTATTATTTGATGTTTATATTTATTTTAGACTAGGGAAATGTTAGCCAAAAAAGCAAATTTGAGCACTTTTCTTATATTCGAGTTCAAAATGGGTCATAAAGCATCAGAGACAACTCACAACATCAACAACATGTTTGGCCCAGGAACTGCTAACGAACGAACAGTGCCGTGGTGCTTCAAGAAGTTTTGCAAAGCAGACCAGGTGAGGAATGCAGTGGCAGGCCATTGGAAGTTGACAGTGACCAATTGACAGGATCATCGAAGCTGATTCTCTTACAACTACATGAGAATTTGCCAAAGAACTCAACATCGACCATTCTATGGTTGTTCAGCATTTGAAGAAAATTAGAAAGGTGAAGTCGGACACGACTGAACGACTTCACTTTCACTTTTCACTTTCATGCATTGGAGAAGGAAATGGCAACCCACTTCAGTGTTCTTGCCTGGAGAATCCCAGGGATGGGGGAGCCTGGTGGGCTGCCGTCTCTGGGGTCACACAGAGTTGGACACAACTGAAGTGACTTAGCAACAGCAGAAAGGTGAAAAACCTCAATAAGTGGGAGCCTCATGTACTGACTACAAATCAAAAAATATCATCATTCTGAAGTGTCATCTTCTCTTATTCTACACAGCAACAATGAACCATTTCTCCATTAGATAGTGATGTGCGATGAAAAGTGGATTGTATTCAACAACCGGCAATGACCAGCTCAGTGGTTGGACTGAGAACCTCCGCAACACTTCCCAAAGACAAGCTTGCACAAAAAAGGGTCATGGTCGTTATTTGGTGGCATGCTGCCTGTCTGATCCACTACAGCTTTCTGAATCTTGGCAAAACCATTACATCTAAGAAGTATGCTGAATTGCTAATCCTGCTTGTGATGCCAGCTGTCTTGCTATTCACACTGTCTGCACTGTTCGCTGAACCCAGGGTAAGTAAGAGGCTGGAAGAAGACACGAGGAGCCGCAGGAACTGCAGACATGTTTATTCTCTCCTGGCTGGCACAGCAGCCATAACACAGCCTCTCTCCTGGCTGATGCAGCAGCTGTGGCAGCAGCTACCATATAACCATAACATAGCCATAACACAGCCATAACATAACCATGATGCCACCCCAATGTAGCCCCAATGCAACAGCAAAGCCTTACCAGATGGTGCCCATACAGGCATACTGCACAAAGTAGCCCAACCAAGCAAGCGCATGCACAGTGCCGTAAGTGATCTCAACTGTTACACAACCATGCAAAGTCTTTTTCACAGAACATGGGCCAAGAGGGCATGAGAGCATGGGGCAAGAGTGCCTGACTGGCACCATCTTGTTAACTTCCCCACATATGCTCAGCAAGTTGATGAGATGCACTGAAAACTGCAATGCCTGCAGCCAGCATTCGTCAATTTTTCTCCACAACAGCACCCAACCAAATGTCACCCAACCGATGCCTCAAAAGTTGAACCAATTGGGCTACAAAGTTTTGCCTTAAGGGCCATATTCACCTGACCTCTTACCAGTTGACCACCACTCCTTCATCTCAACAACTTTTTACAGGGAAAATGCTTCCACAACCAGTGGGAGGAAGAAAATGCTTTCCAAGATTCATCAAATCCCGAAACACGGATTTTTATGCTACAGGAATGAACAAATTTATTTCTTTTTGACAACATTGTGTGGATTATAATATTTCCTATTTTGATTAATAAAGATGTGTTTGGGCCTAGTTATAATGATTCAAAATTCACAGTCAAAAACCACAATTACTTTTTCACCAACCTAATACAAGTGTAATAATTTTCATAGCAGTTTTATTTATAATAAAAAAAAACTCTTTAAAAATCTACTAAATTTCTGCCTTCATAAAAATGGATCAATAAATTGTAGCATGTGTTCAGTTGTGTCTGACTCTTTGGAATCCAGTGGACTGTAAACCACCAGGCTGCTCTGTCTATAGAATTTTCCAGGCAAGAATACTGGAGTGGGTTGCTATTTCCGTCTCCAGGGGATCTTCCCCACCCAGGGATCAAATCCTCATCTCTTGCAATGGCAGGTGGATTGTTTACCACCAGCGCCACCTGGGAAGCCCAAATTGTACTACATCCATACAATGGACTGTTACAAGGCATTTAAAAATCACACATGCAATAACACAGATTAATATTTAATATCTAAAACATTAAGTTGAGCAAAAAAGCTGTATACACAAAAGTATATATACTATTGGGATACTGTTGGATTTGATTTATATGAAGGTCAAGTACAGGCACATCTACCAATGGTAATAGAAATCAGAAGAGTAGTTACCTTTGGACATGGGTGTTAACTGGGAAGAAGCATGTGGAAAATTTTTGGAGTGATAAAGATACTCCATATCCAAATCTGGTGATAACACTGATGTATAATTGGTTCAGTTCAGTTCAGTTCAGTCGCTCAGTCGTGTCCAACTCTTTGCGACCCCACAAATCGCAGCACACCAGGCCTCCCTGTCCATCACCAACTCCCAGAGTTCACCCAGACTCACGTCCATCGAGTCGGTGATGCCATCCAGCCATCTCATCCTCTGTCGTCCCTTTCTCCTCCTGCCCCCAATCCCTCCCACCATCAGAGTCTTTTCCAATGAGTCAACTCTTCGCATGAGGTGGCCAAAGTACTGGAGTTTCAGCTTTACCATCATTCCTTCCAAAGAAATCCCAGGGCTGATCTCCTTCAGAATGGACTGGTTGGATCTCCTTGCAGTCCAAGGGACTCTCAGGAGTCTTCTCCAACACCACAGTTCAAAAGCATCACTTCTTTGGTGCTCAGCCTTCTTCACAGTCCAACTCTCACATCCATACATGACCACAGGAAAAACCATAGCCTTGACTAGATGGACCTTTGTTGGCAAAGTAATGTCTCTGCTTTTGATTATGCTATCTAGGTTGGTCATAACTTTCCTTCCAAGGAGTAAGCGTCTTTTAATTTCATGGCTGCAGTTGCCATCTGCAGTGATTTTGGAGCCCAAAAAACAAAGTCTGACACTGTTTCCACTGTTTCCCCATCTATTTCCCATGAAGTGATGGGACTGAATGCCATGATCTTCGTTTTCTGAATGTTGAGCTTTAAGCCAACTTTTTCACTCTCCACTTTCACTTTCATCAAGAGGCTTTTTAGCTCCTCTTCACTTTCTGCCATAAGGGTGGTATCATCTGCATATCTGAGGTTATTGATATTTCTCCCTGCAATCTTGATTCCAGCTTGTGCTTCTTCCAGCCCAGCGTTTCTCAGGATGTATTCTGCATAGAAGTTAAATTAGCAGGGTGACAATATACAGCTGTGACGTACTCCTTTTCCTATTTGGAACCAGTCTGTTGTTCCATGTCCAGTTCTAACTGTTGCTTCCTGACCTGCATACGATTTCTCAAGAGGCAGGTCAGGTGGTCTGGTATTCCCATCTCTTTCAGAATTTTCCACAGTTTATTGTGATCCACACAGTCAAAGGCTTTGGCATAGTCAATAAAGCAGAAATAGATGTTTTTCTGGAACTCTCTTGCTTTTTCCATGATCCAACGGATGTTGGCAACTTGATCTCTGGTTCTTCTGCCTTTTCTAAAACCAGCTTGAACATCAGGAAGTTCATGGTTCACGTATTGCTGAAGCCTGGCTTGGAGAATTTTGAGCATGACTTTACTAACGTGTGAGATGAGTGCAATTGTGCGGTAGTTTGAGCATTCTTTGGCATTGCCTTTCTTTGGGATTGGAATGAAAACTGACCTTTTCCAAATGTTAGCAATTTGTTATTTTAAAAACTTTTTGGATGCAGTTGTAGCTGTGCCTTGAGGGAAACCTATAGCTCTAGATGCATATAAGAGAAAAGAGGCTGAAATTAAATTATCTTAACTTCTATCTCAAGAAGTTACCTAAAAGGAAAAAAACTGAGCAGAGTAAACCCAAAGAAAGTAGAATAATGGAAATAATTAAGACAGAAGCAGGATGATTAGGAAGCAGAAAGACATCCAATAAAGAAAATAATTGAAGTCAAAAATTGATTATTAAAAAGATTAATAAATTTGATAAATCCCTAACAAGACTGATTAAGGGAACAAAAAAAAAGTAGCTAACAAGAATTTAAATGGAACATCTGATTATAGATCCTACAGCCATGTAAAAACAACATTATAAGCACTTCTATGCTAATACATTTGAAAATTTAGGTTAAGTTGAAAATTTCCTTGAAAACCATATCACAATTAGTTTTGAAAATGCAACTAATTAAGAAAAGAGGTGGCAAAGAATCCGCCTGCAACGCGGGAGGCCCTGGTTCGATTCCTGGGTCAGGAAGATCACCTGGGAAAGGGATAGGCTACCCTCTCCAGTATTCTTGGACTTGCCTGGTGGCTCAGATGGTAAAGAATCTGCCTGAAATGTGGGAGATCTGGATTTGATCCCTGGGTTGGGAAGATCTCCTGGTGGAGGGCATGGCAACCCACTCCAGTATTCTTGTCTGAAAAATCCCATGGACCAAGGAGCCTGGCAGGTTGCAGGGGTCACAAAGAGTTGGACACGACTGAATGACTAATCACACAGCACATAATTATTAAGGCAGTTTATGTGAAAAATTGAAACTGAAGGACTGAGATAGAACTGCAGCCAATGTGGGGGTGTGCAGTTAGACAGCCTGCTAGTTTTCCAGAAGGACGGTGATGACAGAGGGGACTGCCGTCTCTCACTTGGTCCCTGTTTCTGCAAGGCAGGTTTGCGCCTGGGTCAGCACTGGCGCGCAGTACATGGAGGCGGCTGCAGCAGCCGTCACAGACCTCCAAGCGGGGTTGAGCTGCAGCGTCAGCATGGATTACTGAGAGACTGGTGCCTTTCCATGGCAGGCACTTCTGCTACTTCTGCATCTGCCAATCCTGGAAGAGTCTGTGTCACCCCAGGCAGGAACCTGAGGAGCAATCTCCAGCTGAGTAACAGGACTGGAACCGACAGAAGATTCCAGATCAAAAAAACACAAACAGCATGTGAAACAGAATAATTGGTTTCCAACAACATCATGTATCAGAAGATGCTCCTTAGAGATTCTCTGCTGAAAACCGTGACTGCTGTCTGAGGTAAGGGGAGTGATTTTGGCTCATCTAGTCAAAGGTAGAAGAAGCTCAAAATTATATTAGGCCCTTAAAGAGTAGGGTGGAATACATTAGGAAAAAGTATATGATAGCTAACCTACCAAGCAAGAAAAAAAAAATTAGAACATAAACTTCCCAAGGTAGGAGTTTTGTCTGCTTCATTCACTGCTGCATCTCCTTTGTTCTATATATTGCCTGGTATGAAGACTCTCAGTGAATACTTATTGAATGAATGAACAAAGGAGTCAAAAACAAAGGTGGGATTAAACATCAGATTGTAGGAGCTAGGCCTGTTTTTGGAAAATGAGAGGAATCAATTTTTCACAGGTTACAAGATAAAGGAAGGGATACTGGGCAAAAATAAAATTAAAATAGTATCAAAACTTCCAGATCATGTTTCCACACTAAAAAATCCACCAGAGAAGTGGAAATTTAAAAAAAAGAAAAACAAATGTGGCCTAATTAAACTTAAAAGCTTTTGCACACCAAGGGAAACTATAAACAATGTGAAAAGACAACCCTCGGAATGGGAAAAAACAATAGCAAATGAAACAACTGATGAAGGATTAATCTCCAAAATATACAAGCAGCTCATGTAGCTCAATACCAGAAAAACAAATAACCCAATCAAAAAATGGGCAGAAGACCTAAAAAGACATTTCTCCAAAGAAGATATCAGTTCAGTTCAGTCGCTTAGTCATGTCTGACTCTTTGCGACCCCATGAATCGCAGCACGCCAGGCCTCCCTGTCCATCACCAACTCCCGGAGTTCACTCAGACCCATGTCCATCGAGTCAGTGACGCCATGCAGCCATCTCATCCTCTGTCGTCCCCTTCTCCTCCTGCCCCCAATCCCTCCCAGCACCAGGGTCTTTTCCAATGAGTCAACTCTTCGCATGAGGTGGCCAAAGTACTGGAGTTTCAGCTTCAGCATCATTCCTTCCAAAGAAATCCCAGGGCTGATCTCCTTCAGAATGGACTGGTTGGATGTCCTTGCAGTCCAAGGGACTCTCAAGAGTCTTCTCCAACACCACAGTTCAAAAGCATCAATTCTTCGGCGCTCAGCTTTCTTCACAGTCCAACTCTCACATCCATACATGACCACTGGAAAAACCATAGCCTTGACTAGACAGACCTTTGTTGGCAAAGTAATGTCTCTGCTTTTCAATATGCTATCTAGGTCGGTCATAACTTTCCTTCCAAGGAGTAAGCGTCTTTTAATTTCATGGCTGCAGTCACCATCTGCAGTGATTTTAAAGCCCAAATAAATGAAGTCTGACACTGTTTCCATATAGAGATGCCTAATAAACACATGAAAAGATGCTCAATTAGGGAAATGCAAATCAAAACTACAATGAGGTTTCACCTCACAACAGTCAGGATGGCCATCAACAAAAAATCTACCAACAATAAATTCTGGAGAGGATATGGAGAAAAGGGAACCCTCTTGCACTATTGGTGGGAATGTAAATTGACACAGCCACTATGGATAATAGTATGGAGATTCCTAAAAACAACTAGGAATAAAGCTACCATATGACCCAACAACCCCATTACTTGGCACATAGCCTGAGCAAACCATAACTGAAAAAGCCACATGTACCCCAATGTTCATTGCAGCATTATTTACAGTAGCCAGGACATAGAAGCAACCTAGATGTCCATCAACAGATGAATGGATAAAGAAGCTGTGGCACATATATACAATAGAATATTACTCAGCCAAAAAAGAAATGCATTTGAGTCAGTTCTAATGAGATGGATGAACGTAGAGCTTGTTATACAGAGTGAAGCAAGTCAGAAAGAGAAAAACAAATATTGTATATTAATGCATATATATGGAATCTAGAAAGATGGCACTGATGAACCTATTTGCAGGGCAGCAATGGAGACTGAGAGGAAGACTTGTGGACACAGTGGGGTAAGGGGAGGGTGGGACAAATGAAGAGAGTAGCATGGAAACATACATTACCATATGTAAAATAGACAGCCTGTGGGAACTGGCTGTATGACGTGGGGAGTTCAAACTCAGTGCTCTGTGACAACCTAGAGGAATGGGATGGAGTTCAAGGAGGTTAGAGAAAGAGGGGACATATGCATACCTATGGCTGATTCATGTTGATGTATGGCAGAAACCAACACAATATTGTAGAGCAATTATCCTCCAATTAAAAATAAATTATTAATAAAAATGAGTACAGTCAGAATTTGAATTACTAACAGGTATTAAGTGATTATCTACCACAGCAGGTATAAACATTTAATACATCCCAGGAACCTACTCTTCACAATTAAGGAATGAGAGTTGCAGTTTTCCTTCATAATTGTATGGGCCAAAGGAACATTCAGTTCAGTTTAGTTCAGTTCAGTTGCTCATTTGTGTCCGACTCTTTGCGACCCCATGAATCGCAGCACGCCAGGCCTCCCTGTCCATCACCAACTCCCGGAGTTCACTCAGACTTATGTCCATCGAGTCAGTCATGCCATCCAGCCATCTCATCCTCTGTTGTCCCCTTCTCCTCCTGCCCCCAATCCCTCCCAGCATCAGAGTCTTTTCCAGTGAGTCAACTCTTCGCATGAGGTGGCCAAAGTACTGGAGTTTCAGCTTTACCATCATTCCTTCCAAAGAACACCCAGGACTGATCTCCTTCAGAATGGACTAGTTGGATCTCCTTGCAGTCCAAGGGACTCTCAAGAGTCTTCTCCAACACCACAGTTCAAAAGCATCAATTCTTTGGTGCTCAGCCTTCTTCACAGTCCAACTCTCACATCCATACATGACTACAGGAAAAACCACAGCCTTGACTAGACGGACCTTTGTTGGCAAAGTAATGTCTCTGCTTTTGATTATGCTATCTAGGTTGGTCATAACTTTCCTTCCAAGAAGTAAGTGTCTTTTAATTTCATGGCTGCAGTCACCATCTGCAGTGATTTTGGAGCCCCAAAAAATAAAGTCTGACACTGTTTCCACTGTTTCCCCATCTATTTCCCATGAAGTGATGGGACCAGATGCCATGATCTTCGTTTTCTGAATGTTGAGCTTTAAGCCAACTTTTTCACTCTCCTCTTTCACTTTCATCAAGAGGCTTTTTAGTTCCTCTTCACTTTCTGCCATAAGGGTGGTGTCATCTGCATATCTGAGGTTATTGATATTTCTCCCGGCAATCTTGATTCCAGCTTGTGTTTCTTCCAGCCCAGCATTTCTCATGATGTACTCTGCATATAAGTTAAATAAGCAGGGTGACAATATACAGCCTTGATGTACTCCTTTTCCTATTTGGAACCAGTCTGTTGTTCCATGTACAGTTCTAACTGTTGCTTCCTGACCTGCATACAGATTTCTCAAGAGGCAGGTCAGGTGGTCTGGTATTCCCATCTCTTTCAGAATTTTCCACAGTTTATTGTGATCCACACAGTCAAAGGCTTTGGCATAGTCAATAAAGCAGAAATAGATGTTTTTCTGGAACTCTCTTGCTTTTTCCATGATCCAGCGGATGTTGGCAATTTGATCTCTGGTTCCTCTGCCTTTTCTAAAACCAGCTTGAACATCAGGAAGTTCACAGTTCATGTATTGCTGAAGCCTGGCTTGGAGAATTTTGAGCATGACTTTACTAGCGTGTGAGATGAGTGCAATTGTGTGGTAGTTTCAGCATTCTTTGGCATTGCCTTTCTTTGGGACATTACCAACACATTTAAGGCAGATCTAACAATTCTAAAATAAGTCTACTGTCTTTGAGGACATATATGTATTTATACATTTGGAAAGATAAAACTTTTTTTTTTTTTAATAATCAGAAAGACTTCTTTGGGGACTTCCCCTGTGACCCAGTGGCTAAGACTCTGCACTCCCAATGCACGGGGCCTGTGTTCAAACCCTGGTCAGGGAACTAGGTCTCACACGACACAACAAAGACTGACGATCCCATATGCTGCAACTAAGACCTGGCATGGCCCAATAAGCAAATACACAATAAATATTAAAAACAAAACAAAAAGACTTATTCCACAAGTGCCAACATCTGTGGATTTATTTCAGGCAGGTTCTGTTAGTGGGAGGTAGAAGTGGGAGACAAGTATAAATAGAATATGGGGCTGGGGGCCTCGGACACTCTTCCTGGAGACCAGGAGAGGCCAGCCACACAAGAGGCTGGATGCTGGGGTATCCAAACAAGAGATCAAGAAAGTCTCACTGCAGTGGTCACCATGACATCCTTCTTTTGCTAAAAGTAAGTCCTATTTTCACTTTTCCTGGCATTTCTCTTTTCATAATTTGAGTGACAGGTCTCATGTCTACTTCTACTTTTGCAGAAAAAACCCTGAGAACTTTGTTCTCTGTGGGCCTCATTTTAAATGCATTTACCCTCTGCAGAGTGACATACTATAGGTGATCAGCTACTTGGAAAACAATAATATTTTTTTCTGATTTTTCTTTTTTTTGCCTGTCTGGTTCCAACAATTCTAGTGGTTGCTTCCTCCTGTATATACTTCTACCACTTTAATGAGCATTTGGATGTTATTTTGATCTCTCTGTCTTAATAACAAACTATAAAATAATTTCAATATTTAAAACATACCTCATAGAGATTTTGTGGGAGTGATAATGGGGAGCTTTACGGTTTATATTATCCCCATCTGGGCGGGGGAGGAATGAAAGAAAAAAAGAACCAGAACTAAAACTAGCTCTGTTTAGATGTCTTTGTACAAATAGAGAAAGAGAAGTGAGGTAAGAAACCCAACAGATAGTACTGATTGTACATGGAGTGCATGAATTTAAACTTCTTCTTCATATACCTCTGTATTATTTGTTAAAGCAAGCATGAATTATTTTTGTAATTTCCTGAAGCTGAATGAACTAAATGTAACAAATGAGAAACATTATGGTGTTTCCTTAAAAAATTAAACATGGAATTACCCCATAATCCAGCAATTCCACTTCTGGGTATATACCCCCAAAGAATTGAATCAGGGTTTCAAATAGATATTTGTACCCAAAGTTCATAGCAGCATTATCCATAATAAACAAAAGGTGAAAACAACCCAAGTCATCAATGGAAAAGATTATACAGAAAAAAATATTATACATTCTTGCTGTAATAAGTTAAACAATACAGACAAAACTAAAGTCTTCCTTGACGACTTTCCTATTTGGACACACAACTTTAAACACACTGAGTCTTACTTAATCCTCATCACCAGCCCATGATTATTATTTTTTTTTTTTTAATTTTCTTGGCTGAACCACTTGGCATGTAGAATCTTAGTTCCCTGAACAGGGATGGAACCCACACCCCTTGCATTGAAGCGCGGAGTCTTAGCCACTGGATTGCTAGGGAAATCCCACCAGCCCTTGATTTAAGTATTACTGCAATCTCCATTTTACAGAT
The DNA here is from genome assembly GCF_019923935.1 of Bubalus bubalis. Lineage (NCBI taxonomy): Eukaryota > Metazoa > Chordata > Mammalia > Artiodactyla > Bovidae > Bubalus > Bubalus bubalis. The sequence continues at coordinate 175,584,403 of NC_059157.1, read as the reverse complement.
GAGGAAACTGCCCTGCAGAAAAGGGAATGAATTCCTGGAAGTCAGAAAGTTCTCCCTTCTAGATTTCAACTCGGGCAAACAAATTACTGACCGTGCTCTTGCCTCTCCCTTTGTGTCAAACTCTGGCTGGGTACTGAGGACAAGGATGTAGCCGCTGCTCTCATGGAGTTCTCAGTGTGATAAGAGAGGAGATACAAAATTACTCTAATCCCTCATGGAAATGCAAATGTTAAACTGATGACACCTACAGATCAGAGGCTCTTTCTGTTCTCAAAAAGAGATATTTTTTACAAGATATTAAGTTTCTTTTAAAGATGAACTTAAGTTGTATGTAGACTTTTGGGGTTTTTTTGAGTCTCAACTCAAACGTCACCTCCTCAGAGAGCCCTTTCTAAATTACTCAGAATAAAACAGCCCTCTGTCCCATGTCAGTTACTCTCTCTCACACAACTGACTACCTTTCCTTACAGTGTTTTCTTTACCTGCTACTTTCTGTTCTTTATTTGTGTGTTTGCTGTCTGTCTTCCCCCACTGGAATGGCAGCTCTGTGAGAGCAGGGGTCTCATCCATCCTGTTTACACTGAGCCTCCTGTGGTGAGAACAGGGTCTGGCTCTTGATCAGTGGCTGTATTCGTTTCCAAGGGCTGCCATATCAGAGTACCACAAACTGGGTGGCTTAAATGAATGTAAATTCAGAACTTCCCTTGTGGTCCAAGGGTTAAGAAGCCTCCTGCCGATACAGGGGACATGGGTTCCATCCCTGGCCTGGGAGGATTCCACGTGCTGTGGGGCAGCTAAGCCCATGTACCGCAACTACTGAGCCTGAGCTCTAGAGCCCAGGAGCTACAACAAGAGAAGCCTGCGCACCGCAACTGGAGAAAGCCTGCTCGCAGCGATGATGGCCCGGTGCAGCCAAAAATAAATGTTAACTTTTAAAAAGCAAACAAAGAAATTTATCACTTATTGGCCTTTTGGCTAAGATCAAGTGTAAAAAACAGAAACTTATTCTTTCACTGTCTTGGAGACCAGCAGTCAAGGTGTTCAATCAAGGATTTCAACGAAGGTGCTGGTGGGACCGTGCTCTCTGGGAAGGCTCTGGGTTAGGCTTCTTTGTCTCTTCCCTCCTAGATCTGGTGGTTGCCCGCAGCCCTTCCCCTTGGTCTGCACTGTATCATTCCAGCTTCTGCTCCTGTCTTCGCATGGGCTTGCTCCCTTTGGACAGCTCCTCTGTGTCTCTGTCTCCAAATACCTCTCTCTATCAGGACACTAGTCATTGGATTTAGGGCCCACTCTAAGCCAGTATGATCATGTCTTAATGCCATCTACCAAGACCCTATTTTAAAATAAGATCCCAGTCATAGGTACCAGGGGTTAGTACATCAACTTATTTTGGGGGGTAGGGGTGGGGACACAATTCAACCCACAATAGCAGTCAATAAATATACTGAACAAATGAGCTAGCATTCTCTGGAAAAGTGGTACAATACAGTGAACTCTCAAAGGGGTTCAGGCAAAGGCTCTGGAAGGCATTATTCCCCCCAGGTTTTGATCCAACAGAACATAAAATGTCTTTTGCTGGCTGTAGTAACTAAAGTTGTGTGTGCAGTTCAAGGAAAATAATGGCTCCAATGTTCTAGATGGGGTATGGAGTTTTAGTTGCTGTATTATCAATGTTCTTCTATATTTAATTTATGAGAGTAATGTAATGCCATTATAAATAAAGTTTGGAAAAGAGAGAAAAGAAAATCAACCCTAATACCACTTCCTTAATGTACTTTGGAGGAAATTTATGTGGAAATCATTCTGGAGAGAGGGAACAGCAAGTACACAAGTCTTGAGTTGTAAACAAGCTTGGTGTGTTCAAGGAGCAGAGAAGGTAGCACAGCGGGGGTAGCCGCATCCTGCTGGGTGCTCCAGATCTCATTTTGGACATCAGCTCCCAAATCAACAAACTTCCTTCTCTGGTAATCTTCCCCAAACACACTACCTTCCACATCCCTTCCCCAAGCACACTAATGTGGTGGGGAGGCTGTGGTGTAGACCTGCTGTGTTTAGAGGGGAGGAGACAATAGATACAATCAGGTACTCTCTCCAAGGCATTTGGAATTAGGATGGATAAGGGTTAAGCAGTCTCTCTGTGGAGCTCTATGACCCTGGAAGCTGTGAGGAAGGTGCTCCACTTCAGTCAGAGGCAAAAGAGACAGGTCAGCGACAGAGCAGCAGGGATGCAGAGCCCAGTCCTGCCAGTTAACTCCCCAGTCCACCCATCACAAAAGTCAGCCGCATTCCTGCCTCAGGTTCCAGGGGAACTCCCTGCGTTCCTCAGGCTCCAGGGGACCTCCCTGCATCCCTATCAAACATCCTCATTCCTTTAGCTCAAGCTGACCTGGGTCAACCTCTAGAGGAGTGTTTTGAGGAAAGGAGTTCTGTGGTCAAATAATCTAGGAAAAGTGGTTTAAATTGAATATAATAGCTTTTTATCTGCAGACTTCTCAGAGCCCTTAATAGCATTATGTACATTCAAAAAGGAACTCTCCAAAAATGAACTCAAGTGAGATGCATTGCCTACTTTGACTTCCTAGGTTGTGCTGGGAAATGTAATAACAGGATGCCAAGCTGAGTGGTTTCAGCTACTGTTTTGGCTGGTCCTGGAAGACCAAGAACAACAGAGGAGAGTCCATCTATTCGGACCACCAGGAACACAGGTGTTGCTAACACATTCCATCACAACAAGTAATTTTATCCAGGAGAGAAGAAGGGAAAAGTCAGACACAGACAGACAGATAGATACCTGAAGGACTGAGGAAAAGAGAATACAGTTACATTGTGCTTGTCATCCATCAGGTCTGACCTTTCAATACAACTATTGAAAGAATGTCAGCAGGCTACAGTCCATAGGGTCACAGTGTTGAACACGACTGAGGTGACTTAGCACATTCGCACAGAACAATTCCAAATCATTTGCCAGCTTCAAGATCACATTCTTTTCATTCCAATCCCAAAGAAAGGCAATGCCAAAGAATGCTCAAAACACCGCACAATTGCACTCATCTCACATGCTAGTAAAGTAATGATCAAAATTCTCCAAGCCAGGCTTCAACAGTATGTGAACCGTGAACTTCCAGATGTTCAAGCTGGATTCAGGAAAGGCAGAGGAACCAGAGATCAAATTGCCAACATCCACTGCATCATCAAAAAAGCAAGAGAGTTCCACAAAAACATCTACTTCTGCTTCATTGACTATGCCAAAGTCTTTGATTGTGTGGATCACAATAAACTGTAGAAAATTCTGAAAGAGATGGGAATACCAGACAACCTGACCTGGTTCCTGAGAAATCTGTATGCAGGTCAGGAAGCAACAGTCAGAACTGTACATGGAACAACAGACTGGCTCCAAATTGGGAAAGGAGTACATCAAGGCTGTATATTTTCACCCTGCTTACTTAACTTGTATGCAGAGTACATCATGAGAAATGCTGGGCTGGGTGAAGCACAAGCTGGAATCAAGATTGCTGGGAGAAATATCAATAACCTCAGAAATGCAGATGACACCACCCTTATGGCAGAAAGTGAAGAGGAACTAAAAAGCCTCTTGATGAAAGTGAAAGAGGAGAGTGAAAAAGTTGGCTTAAAGCTCAACATTCAGAAAACTAAGATTATGGCATCTGGTCCCATCACTTCATGGCAAATAGATGGGAAACAGTGGGAACACTGACAGACTTTATTATTATTATTATTTGAGCTCTAAAATCACTGCAGATGGTGACTGCAGCCATGAAATTAAAAGACACTTACTCCTTGGAAGAAATGTTATGACCACCATAGATAGCATATTAAAAAGCAGAGACATTACTTTGCTAAAAAGGGTCTGTCTAGTCAAAGCTATGGTTTTCCCAGTAGTCATGTATGGATGTGAGAGCTGGACTATAAAGAAAGCTGAGCACAAAAGAATTGATGCTTTTGAACTGTGGTGTTGGAGAAGACTCTTGAGAATCCCTTAGACTGCAAGGAGATCCAACCAGTCCATCCTAAAGGAAATCAGGATTCAGGATTCAGGAATATTCATTAGAAGGACTGATGCTGAAGCTGAAACTCCAGTACTTTGGCCACCTGATGCGAAGAACTGACTCATTTGAAGACTCTGATGCTGGGAAAGATTGAAAGAGGGAGGAGAAGGGGACAACAGAGGATGAGATGTTTGGATGGCATCACCGACTCAATGGACATGAGTTTGAGTAAACTCTGGGAGTTGGTGATGGACAGGGAGGCCGGGTGTGCTGCAATCCATGGGGTTGCTAAGAGTTGGACACGACTGAGGTACTGAACTGAACCGAAGATCCCATTCCAGTAATTGATGTCCCCACTCCGGTGAGCCTAAAATGTATGTCATCCACAAAATGATTTACTGTCTGAACTTGGAACTCAGCCCTCCACCTGTTCTGACCATTCAGAAAAGATTAGGTAGAAACCATGGGCTTCATAACTGGCCGCCAAGCACCCGAAGGACTTGCTCTTCATTTCCCTTGTCATTCAACATCGCTTGCAGTACTGGGCGCCCAGAGATGAGCAGGATTGGCCTGGCCCGGGAAACTCCCAGTGTCTGATCGATGTAGAGAATGAAGTTTCAAACTGACACCCGGCACAGAGGATTGGAGTGTGGGTGGGGCAGAGGGGAGACACTGAGCTTGATCAGGTGGGGCGTAGGGCTAGATCTAAGCTTTATAGGTGCAAGAGGAGAGAGCAGAGGTACAGCGCTCTAATCCACCTAGAGGACTCAGATGCAGGGCTGGGTGGCCCTTGCTAAGAGAATACTACACTGCTGGATATTGCAGACTGGGTGTAGGAAACCGGTTTTAGGTGATGCTTATCCATGACAAGCCATTTGTCCACATGCTTCAGTGAGTCACAAACTCCCCGGGGCAAAACCCGAGTGTTGTGCCTACAACCTCTTAGGTCACCTGCACAGAACGTTTAAGGGCGAGGGCGCCCTCAACACTGGGTTTCTATTTAGACCTTGACAGGCGCCAGCCCAGCAGCCTGACCCCGCCCCCTGCTGCCTGGGCCCACCCCCGGGGGCGGAGACGTGCTAAACTGTAGGCTTGGTGTAGAGCCGAGAGCTGCTGCGGCGCAGCGCATTCCTAGGCGCCGCGCTCGGTGCTCTGCTTAGAACCCCGAGTTCGCGGCGCGGAAACTGCGCAGCAGAGTCCACTCGGGCAGGTGCGGCGCGGTGCGGCGGTCTGGTCCTCGCCCTTGGAGGACAGATGTGCCTGGGCGTCGCTGCGCGCAGACTTGAACTCAGGTGAGGGCAGAGGGAGACGACGAGATGCCCTCGGAGGAGCCCTGCGCCCCCGGCGCCCGGGGGACCGAGCGCGCGCCGGGCCGCGAGCCGCGCTTACCCAGCCAGCTGCTGCCAGAGCTCTACGCCTTCGCGGCGCGCGTGCTGTTCTGCCTGGCGCCTGTCTACCTAGCCGGCTACCTGGGGCTCAGCATCACCTGGCTGCTGCTCGGCGTCCTGCTGTGGATGTGGTGGCGCAGGAACCGCCGCGGGAAGCTCGGGCGCCTGGCTGCCGCCTTCGAATTCCTAGACAACGAACGCCAGTTCATCAGCCGCGAGCTGCTGGGCCAGCACCTGCCCGCTTGGGTGAGCCGGGCCTAGCCGGGCGGAGGGTCGGAGTTGGGACGAATGCCTTGGGGGTTCGGAAGGAACCTGCGGTCGGCGAAGGAGCTGGGGCGCGCAGACCCGAAGGAGGGCGGGAGCCTAGGACCCTCACACCTGGTCCCCAGGGGACAGACCCTGGGGGCGGTGGCCGTGCCTCTCGCCGCGGCGCTCCCTGGTCTCATTCCCACCTCTGGTCCTGCTGTGCTGGGAGCATGAACCAGGGTTTCACTTGAGGGCCCAGAACCTGGGAGAAAAATCGCAGGCGGGCCACACCCAGGAGAAAAACAAGGGCGTCTGGGACTCTGCAAAGTTACTGTTGAGGGAGACAGAAGACACTTCTTCCACTCGCCTGTTGATTCAAGGCAAAAACGCAGGGTGCAACACTGGCAGATACAGCAGCGACAGAAACGCAGACTAGCTGCCGCTGGCAGAGGCCGGGACAGAGGGAGGCGGCCGGGCTAGAGACCAGACTTCAGGGACGGGACTGCGAGGGAGAGAGAGAGGCCCGGCCTCCGCCTAGCTGGGACACAGGCTTCTCTCCCTCCCTGGACTGGTAGAGACACGCAGATACACACTCTGCAGCTACACAACCATCTCCTGGTGTGGAATGACCTGGGCTATGGCTTCTCAAATGCTTCTCATCCTGAGAATCTCCTGGCCCACCTAACAGAAACAAGCCCTCGGCCCCACCTCACAACCCCCAGGTGGAATTAAGGAACCTCCCTGAGTCTCATGATCACATGAGTTTGGGAAACACCTGCAAGAGGGGTGTTTGGTCTGAGACTTGGTCTGCTGTAAGCCCTCTTCTCTGGATGATGAACTGGGGCTGGTTGTCTCTGATGGCTTCCAGATACATTCAGGCACACGGAGGGGAGAGCTGTCCAGAGGCCACCAGACCCTTCACTTCCTCTGGCTTGAGGCCTGTACTCTAGAATCCAGCCAGGCTGTAGGTTCCTCACCGCCGCTGGTGACAGTAACTGCTGAAGGGATGAGAAGAAGATATTAGAAAGGCCTGTTTATGTTAAATTCGAAAGTAAGCCTTACTGCATTAGTTTTCTACAGTTGCTGTAAAGTACTACAGACTGGGTGGCCTAGAAATTTATTAAGACCAAGGTGTTGGCAAGGTTGGTTTCTTCTGATGCCTCTTCTTGGCTCTGTCCCCCTATGTCTTCATGTGGCCCTCCCTCTCTACATATCTGTGTCTAAATTTCCTCTTCTGATAAGATCATCAGTCAGATTAGATTAGGGCCCACCCTAATGGTCTTGTTTTAACTTAATCATCTCTATAAAGACTCTATTTCCAAATACAGTCACATTCTAAGGTACTCGGGATTGGGACTTCAAAATATAAATTTTGGGAGACACAATTTAGCTCATGATACCTTTTATTTATTTATTAACTGCTCCAGGTCTCAGGTGCAGCATGCAGGAATTTTTTAGTTGTGGCATGTGATCTAGTTCCCTGATCAGGGATCAAACCTGGGCTCCCTGCATTGAGCACAGAGTTTTACCAATGGACCACCAGGGAAGTCCCCATAATACTTATTAATATATGGATGGACAGTAAAGCTTCAGAATTAGGTTTACAAATATTGGGTAGCAGCCTTGGAGACTGAGTCTGGGGCCTGTCTCCCCCAGACCTTGCTTGTTCTATGGAGGCTTGTGATCTTGAGAAGTGTGGACCCAGAGAGCAGGCCTGTACCTGACCACACTCCTTACTCACTGATGAGGGTCTCAGGCTGCCTGTTAGGCCTCTGTCGTGACCCCATGGCAGCCTCAGTCCCTGAGACCTCACCAAATGACACCTCTCCCCTTTTGCCCCTCCCTGTGTTAGGGAGGCCTCCAGGCACTTAGCTGTATACCAAGGCAATGTTTCTGAAATTGGAGTAAGACTCAGATCCTGTAGGGGCCCTGATACTCCCCAACCCCCTATCCTCCCACAGACACCATAGAAACTGTTCTGGCTTCTCTTGGGGGAGGTGACCCCAGAGCTACATGGACCTAGCCAACAGGGAGCTCAGCGAGATGGATGAGACAAAACCCAAGACGGTACCTCCTGGATTCTTACCCTGTAAACCATACCCCAGGCCCGAGCCCGCTGGGTTGAAGCAGTGGCCCTGCCAAGAGCAGTCTAAGCAGAGAAGGCCTGTGAGCATAGCGTGGAGGCGCGGTGTGATTGGTATCTGAGCGGGTGTTGGTGCTTTGCCTGGCTGATGTGTGCAGTGCAGGCTGAAGGACAGGGGCCAGATTGAGGTAGGTGTGATGGAGGTTGGGGCTGATTCTGAAGGGAGTCTGGGGAAGGTTTTGGAAAGGTCCTGTAAAAAGCAGCAGGGCGGGAGGGGTAAAGCTAGAGGAAAGAGACCAGTTGAGAAACCAATTTTAGCCAAGGTGGTATCAGTGGTAGTGGGGACCAAGGTGCAGGGGTGGGGGGGAGGGCCCTAGAGCAAGGTGCAGGAGGGACCAGGGTCTTCTGCATTCTGATTTGGAGAGCTGGGTGCCTATGACTGGGACTGGGGATCTGGAATGTGAAGCAGGTCTGGGGAAGTAGGTTGTCTGTGTGAACACCTGTGGAGAGCACACAAATAGATGCAAACGTGGGCTTTTGAATCTGCCTCATGGAGATTTCCATGCCCAGGGATGATGTGGAAAATCTGGAACCTACTTGGTTGAATTTCCCTCTGCCTGCCTCCTGAGGACAAACACTGTTTATGAAGACAGAGGTGGCTCCCATGTGGTGGGGAAGAGGGACCCTTGCCCACGATTTCAGAGCTTGGGCATCTTTATCTGACATGTGGACCCTTCAGTGGGCCTTCTTCCCTGTTTGGAGAACTGGTTTTCTTGAGTGAAAGGGGATTGATGGACTATGATCTTTGGTGTCCAGAAATATTTTTACTAATTAACAACTGGCAGACCACTAGCCAGGGTGTTGAAGAAAAGGTCTTGAGGGCCTTGAAGCCCTGCAGGTCATCACCCAGCACCCAGTGAGTGGGGGTGGGCCCCCGCCCCTGCTGCCTGTCCAGCCATGTGCACACCTTGCTCTAATTTGCACCCAGTCCCTGTGAGGGGACAGAGGCCAAGGCCAGGCTGAGCCAGACCTGAGAGGCCACAGCAGTCCCTTCTCACTGCAGCCGTCCTTTCCTGCCCCACTAGACTCCTCCTCAACATGTCATACCAGCTGCTGCCTCCAGGTGATAAGAGAAGTTGCTTTCCCGTGCTGGCTCTCATTGTCCCCACCTGTGAAATCCTGTTAAAGGAGGTTGTTTCTGGTCTAACTTGATACAGCTCCACTCCTCCTCTGGTTCCCTTCCAGGAACAGCTCAAGGGAAGGCTGCTTCTGCTATAGAAGGGGTCACAAGTAACGATGCCAGGGAGGCCCTTGTCCTGTGAATGTGCCCCAGCCACGTGGACAGACAGCAGTTCCTCTTCTGAACAGGGGAGCAGCCACTGCCTGCCACTCATGCCAATGTTCCTCATACTCAGTTTTTAGATTTTTCAAAGAATTAAGAGCAAAGAGTTGGACACGACTGAGCGACTTTCACTTTCAAGAGCCTTTGCGGTCAGCCCACCTTGCCAGGGCTGGGAGCGGTGGACAGCACAGTGATAGAACTAGAGACCCTGATCCCATAGTCCCTGCTCCATCACTCATCTAGTCATTGGCCTTGAAGGCTCCGTTTCTACACATGGTTGTGATGAGCTGAGTCTGAAAAGCTGCTTGTTCAGAGCCAGGCATGACTGCATGCTCTGGGGGTCTGTCACTGTATCCTTTGCAATTTCCCAGACCTCTCAACTCTCCATTTTCCTAACATGAAATGAAGCTCGTTACCAAATGGCCCAGCAGCAAATGTGCTCTGGAGTTGAATGGCTGCAGGGTACAGGGCCCATTGGAGACTCCAGCCCTTCCTGGGGTTCCGTTCATGGAATTCCACCTCTGGTACTTCCTAAACTTCCCACCTGATCTTCAGAGTCAGTCCTTTGTGCTCTGGGCTCCTCAGGTAACCTAAACTGCTTGAAGCCTCCACTGTCCCCTGCCCAGAGGCTTAGGCCCCCAGCTGGGTCTCTACAGGCTGCCTCCTAGATCTGGGCACAGTTGGCCCTTTGCTGCCCTGTGGTTTATGGGTTGTTGCTCATGGAGCCCTTGACCAGCGCTCACTTGGATAATTGGTTTGTTTATCAGATATTTTTGTGCCCCTGCACGAGTGGGCCGGTGTAAGGAGGGAAGTTTGGTACGAGTCTCACCTGCCTCCAGGTGGATGTGTCTGGGGGATGAGGGCCCGCCTGGTAGGGGAAGAAACTGTCAGAAACCTTGTGTCTATCTGTGGTCTCAGGCCTGGCCATGCTTACTCTCCTGGCAGCTGATAGCAGTCAGTTGGCAGCTTCGTGTGTCTCCTGCGGTGGGAGTGGGCTGATGTAATGTGGTGGTGTGGACTTGGAGTCTGAGGCTCATTCACTGGGGGACCTTGAGAAGGTCCTCTGTCTTCTCTGAGTCTCTGATTCCTGCCTGAAAATGATGAGGTTCTAGGGAATGCTCTAGAGCCTTTTTAGTTGCAGGAGTGTGCCACCACTGATCAGCTCCAACTTAGCTTTTCTCCAGTGCCCCAAACCCACAGGACACTGTTCCCAATCTTTCTTGCCTCCCCACCACCTAAGTGGGGGTGCCCACTGAAGCAAATACCCAGGAGAGGTGAGCCATTCACTCAAAGCATTGAGCGATCCAAGGTTCGCAGCAGCATCCCTGGGATGATGATACCTGGGATGGATCCTTCTAGGTTTCTGTGCCAGCTGTTCAGCCTGACAACCAGGGCTGAGCGCTTTGCTTTCCTGAGGCTGAGAGTTCACATTCCTTTCGTGGGTGGAGCGGCAGTCTTCCAGGGCCCAGGCTCCCACAGTCAGTCCTGTACTAATTCTGCTAATTAGGGGAGTAAATGCAGTGACAGCTGTGAGCTAGTGTGGGAACTCGCAACTTCAACCCCAAAGCTCAATTCTCAGAGTCAGGGCCATGGAGCCTGGTTTTAAACATCAAGACTCGTTGGGCGTGGCTTGGAGCTGGGGACTTCTTTCCCAAAAGGCCTCTGCAGCCCCCGTGAGGTCATTCATATGGCATCCGAGGCAGGAAGGAAGGGGCAGGGCAGGTTTTAATCATGCCCCTTGGGTCTCTGCCCCATGACCTAGTGATGCTTCATGGACTTACCATGTCCTGGGCCTGGATTGGGTAATAAGAGAGGCGGAATGTGGGCCTGGCACAGGGATCTCAGGCATCCGCATGTTTGTTCCTTTACTCAGTGAGCAAGCATCTATTGAGGACTTGCGGTGTCAGGCACCATGCTGCACCCTGGCCCACAGCATGAGTGACACATGGTCCCTGCTTTCAAGGAACCCCTGAGCTGAATGCAGAGCCACGAGAACACCCTTTTCTGACACAGCATGATCCTACAAGGTGGAATGCACGTTCTGGGAAAGCATGGGGGAGGGAATGAATCTAACCCAGACAGCCTCCTTGGAGGAAGAGGCTGTAGGAGGAGGTGGGTCACTCCGAACCCAAAGTTTCCATCATGTTTGGTCACTTGAGTGGCTCATCTTGTCCTGGAGTGAGCAGATCTGGATGGTAATTAATGATACCCAGACTCACAGGACTCTGATGCTGGAAAAGATTGAGGGCAAAAGGCGAGGGGGGTGGCAGAGGATGAGATAGTTAGATAGCATCACCGACTCATTGCACATGAATCTAAGCAAACTCCAGGAAATAGTGAAGGAAAGAGGAGCCTGATGTGCTGCAGTCCATGGGGTCGCAAAGAGTCACATCAGACAAGACTTAGCGACTGAACAACAGCAACGAGACTCACAGGAGACTGCCTGGTGCAAGTTATGGGGAGCTGAATCTTCCTGGAATAGAGGAGTCCCCGAAACCTTTTCTCCAAGCTAAGGATCCAAGTCATTGGGAGGTCAGCTGATAGGTTGGGATCAGGGTCAAGGGTAGAACAGCCCCTGTCCTTCACCAGGGGACAGAAAGGCACGGAGAGCTGATTCCAGCTTGTCTTGGCCTTGTGGTCCAGAGCCTTGACCCCAGGCAGAGACGGTCTGTCCATGGGAATGACCCCAGTGACTCTGGGGGAGCTGCTGGGAGGTGTGAGCTGTCATCCTCCTCATGGCCCATGAAGGCCACAACACAGCTACATAGAGGAGCAGGGGACTGGGGCCCTGCCTTCCTATCCTCCCACCCTCCATTCAGAGTTACTTCTCCTGGTAGACTCTCAGGCATTTTTAAATCTCAGGAAACCTAGAGCTCATAGCCCCAAAGTGTTCCCGTGTGCTGGAGGAAAGTTTCCCCCCTCCCTCTTCCCCTCCCTCCCTCCTCCACCAACTCCTCCTCCACCACCTCCTCTTCTACTGCAAATAGTGAAGAGACAGTTAAATGTTTTCTGGCCCAGTGGGAACTATTAAAGGGACAGAGTCTCATTCTCGTTACCTATCCTGTCACTTCAAACCAAGGAGATGATGGTTGAATCCCTCAGGCTGCACTGGGAGTCAGGGCTCAGCTCCTGTGCACCCTCTCTGTGTAGGTGTGGGTGGCTGCTCCTGCCTGAGAAGTCCCATCCCACTGTGCCCGGGGTCACTAGCCCTTGAAAAACCAAGGAACTCTCCAGGAGGTAGGATGTTTCAAAACCCCAGGTTCACCCAATCCATTCTTTTGCCCACACTGTGTTTACTTTTTAAAGTAACTGGTTATAAACTGGTTAAAAATCTCATTTTTCTGGTTATAAAAGTGTAAATAGTCCCATGGTAGGATATTTGGATATGGACTATAAGTAAATATTAGAGTAAGCATTTACAATTCCACCACCCGGAAATATATCCTATGTTTGAGAGCACTTCCTTTGTATAAAAGGTATATGAAAACAATCTTTTGAAAACTTGTGCCCTTGAATTTTTTTTCTCTTTGTGGCCTTAATATTATCTTGCAAACATTCTTTCAAAAAATCTTTAAAGGTTATGATATCCTTAATATGAAGAGACCATAAGTGGCTTGACCATTTCTCGGACATCCAGTATTTTGGTTATGTCCAAGTTGGACCTGTTTCTTTGGTGGGCCGAGGTGGGTGTTGTTTCCTCTCTGTGTCTGCAAATTTCTCCCTCTGATCTTCCAGTCTGGCTCCCTTGACTGTTCCTTCAAGTCAAAGCTCAGGGACCTGCGCTGCAACCCTTCTGTCACACCCACTTTCCGTGTTGACTTGCACCTACCTATTTTTATGTCCCAACTTTTCCTCCAGATCAAATATTCTTTTAAGGTGTGTGTCTTATATCTCTCTGTACCCTCAGCTCTTTGCTCAGTGCCCAGTTCAGACAGGCTTTCAATAAGAATCTGTGGCATGAATGCCACACTGAACATCTGCAATGTAAGTCTTAGTTCCTGGATTTCCCTGGTAGTCCAGCAGTTAAGACTTGGGCTTCCAATGCAGGGGACCTGGATTTGATCCCTGGCTGGGGAACTAAGATCCCACAAGCTTTGCAATGTAGCCAAAAGATTAAAAAAAAACAAAAACAACTCAGACCCTGTTTCTCTAATTCCTTATATAGATTACACATTAAACTTATCTGTCAAAACTTAAGAACTTGAAAGGTCCTCATTTCCTCCTCACTGTGGCCTTATCAGTATGGAGAAGGAACAGGCAGAGGAGGAAGAAGATGATGACTATTGTTGTTCAGTCATGTCTCCCAGAGCTTGCTCAAATTCACTGAGTCAGTGATGCCATCCAACCATGTATGTCATCCTCCGTCATTCCCTTCTCCTGCCTAAAGTCTTTCCCAGCATCAGGGTCTTTTCTTCACATCAGGTGGCCAAAGTATTGGAGCTTCAGCTTTAGCATCAGTCCTTCCGATGAATATTCAAGGTTGATTTCCTTTTAGATTGACTGGTTTAATCTCCTTACTGTCCAAGTGACTCTCAAGAGTCTCCTCCAACACAGTTTGAAGGCATCAATTCTTTGGCGCGCTCAGCCTTCTTTATGGTCCAACTCTCACAACTGTACATGACTACTGGAAAAACCATAGCTTTGACTAGCCGGACCTTTGTTGGCTAAGTAATGTCTCTGCTTTTTAATATGCTGTCTAGGTTGGTCATAACTTTTCTTTAAAGGAGCAAGCATCTTTTCATTTCATGGCTACAGTCACCATCTGCATTGATTTTGGAGCCCAAGAAAATAAAGTCTGTCACTGTTTCCATTTTCCCCCATCTGTTTGCCATGAAGTGATGGGACCAAATGCCATGATCTTCATGGCATTTTGAAGGTTGAATTTTAAACCAGCTTTTTCACTCTCCTCTTTCACCTTCATCAAGACGCTCTTTAGTTCCTCTTCACTTTCTGACATTAGGGTGGGTTCATCTGTATATCGGAAGTTATTGATATTTCTCCTGGAAAAATTCTCTTGATTCCAGCTTGTGCTTCATCCAGCCCAGCATTTCACATGATGTACTCTGCATATAAGTTAAGTAAGCAGGGTGACAATATACAGCCTTGACGTACTCCTTTCCCAATTTGGAACCAGTCTGTTGTTCCATGTCTGGTTCTAACTGTTGCTTCTTGACCCACATACAGATTTCTCAGAAGACAGGTCAGGTGGTCTGGTATTCCCATCTCTTGAAGAATTTTCCAGTTTGTTGTGATCCACACAGTCAAAGGCTTTGGTGTAGTCAATTAAGCAGAAGTAGATGTTTTTCTGGAATTCTCTTGTTGTTCCTATGATTCAATGGATGTTGGCAATTTGATCTCTAGTTTTTCTGCCTTTTCTAAATCCAGCTTGTATATCTGGAAGTTCTTGGTTCATGTACTGTTGAAGCCTGGCTTGGAGGATTTTGAGCATGACTTTGCTAGCTTGTGAAATGAGCACGATTGTCTGGTAGTTTGAACATTCTTTGGCATTGCCCTCCTTTGGAATTGGATGGTTGGCCTTCTACTAATTTAATGAGCAAGAGGATAACTTTTTTTACCCTCAAGGCATTACCAGACCTAGCAGGCTCACTGAACTCTCTGGCAATTTAGGATGATACTCAGGTGGGGCTTCCCCAGTGGCTTAGTGGTAAAGAATCTGCTTGCAGTGAAAGAGACCTGGGTTCGATCCCTGGGTTGGGAAGATCCCCTGGAGAAGGGCATGGGTTCAGAGGAGCCCAGCAGGCTACAGTCCACTGGGTCACAATGAGTTGGACACGAATGAAGCGACTTTTCATGCATGCATGCACTCCCTGAAGCAATGACTCTGCAGGTAGCTCAGAGCAGTCCCTCTCTGCTCTGAGCCCTTACTCCTCAGCCTGGATGACAGGCTTCTGCCACCCACATTATCTGTCTGCTTAGTCATCCTGCTGAGTCCAGCCAACGGAGGACAGTTCAAGGCTGGTTGTGCTGTTCAGGAACCTACAGATTCTAGAACAGTGGTTATTGTTTAATTGCTCAGTCATGTCCAACTCTGCAACACCACGGACTGTAGCCTGCCAGGCTCCTCTGTCCATGGGATTTTTCAGGCAAGAATACTGGGGTGGGTTGCCATTTCCTTCTCCAGAGGAATCTTCCCAACCAGGTCTCCTTTATTGACAAGTGGATTCTTTACTCCTGAACCACCAGGGAAGCCCAAAAATGGAATTCCAAGCTGGCAAAGCAGTTATTTCTCTTAAGGCACTTTGGGCAGGGTGATTTTCACCCCAAAAGTAACAGATTTAATAGCTGTTTTCAGGACTTTCCTGGTGTTCCAGTGGTTAAGACTCCAAGCTTCCAATACAGGGAGCCCAGATTCAGTCCCACATGCTGTGCTGTACAGTCAAAAATAATAATAATTTTTAAAAACAGTTTTCATGGTTAAACGTTTACCTCCCAAGAACAGAGAAAAAAAGGGATGTAAGGCAATGTTTCATCAGGAGATAAGTGACTGAAATATGGGCTATTTTCTGGCGAGGGAGGAACTCTGCAGAGGCACCCAGAGAGCAGGGACTGTCTCAAGAGGACAGGAGCCCAGCAAGGCCTCTTGTGCAGCATCCCCTTCCCCGCCAGACACCTGGGAGAGGATCTTCTCTCTTCTTTCCATTGGGGAGGAGTTGGCAAGATCAGATGAGTCAGCAGAAGTGTGTGTATAGAAATGCCCTTCGGAGCAGGATCCAGAGGCTTTTTTCTTTTTCTTTCTAGAAAAGAGAGTATGTACTTAGATCTTTGTGTGTACATGTGATTCAGTGGCAGAAAGTGAAGAGGAACTAAAGAGTGTCTTGATGAGGGTGAGAGAGGAGAATGAAAAAGCTGGCTTGAAACTCAACACTTAAAAAACTAAGGATCATAGCATCTGGTCCCATTCTTTCATGAGAAATAGATGGTTAAGAAATGGAAGCAGTGACAAATTTTGTTTTCTTGGGCCCCAAAATCATTGTGGATGGTGACTTCAGACATGAAATTAAAAGACAAGTATTCCTTGGAAGAAAGCTATGACCAACCTAGACCACATATTAAAAAGCAGAGACATTACTTGGCCAACAAAGGTTTTGCTAGTCAAAGCTATGGTTTTTCCAGTAGTCATGTATGGATGTGAGAGTTGGACCATAAAGAAGGCTGAACACCAAAGAATTGATGCTTTCGAATTGTACTGCTGGAGAAGACTCTTAAGAGTCCCTTGGACTGCAAGGAGATCAAACCTGCCAATCCTAAAGGAAATCAACCCTGAGTGTTCATTGGAAGGACTGATGCTAAACCTGAAGCCCCAATACTTTGGCCACCTACTGTGAAGAGCTGACTCATTGAAAAAGACTCTGATGCTAGGAAAGATTGAGGGTGACGGGAGAAGGGGGTGGCAGAGGATGAGATGGTAAGATAGCACCACCAACTTGATAGACATGAATTTGAGCCAGTTATGGGAGACAATGGAGAACAGAGGAGCCTGGTAGGCTGCAGTCCATGGGGTCACAGAGTTGTACATGACTTAGTGACTGAACAACAAGTGATTCTGTGGATGGGTCTGTGTAGTTCTGGGTGTGTGTGTCTGTGTGTACATGTATCTGTGCATCTGTGTATATCTTGTGTGTGTGTGTCTACATGTGTGTGTCCACCTACCTGTATATGTCTGTGTGTATCTCTATGTCTGTACACAGCTGCTCCCAAGGGAGGAGCCACTGTCTCTGTGAGAAGGAAGCAGGATTCACTGAGTGACAGGCATGCTCTGTAAGTGAAGCCCTCTAGTCCCTTGCCTCCTGAGAGAGTCTGGTGGCCAGAACCTCCTGTCCAGGCCTCTCAGCCCAACTCCAGCCCATCTGTGGGCTCCACCCCCCCACCCCCTGCCCACCTAGTGGCATGCAGCCCTCACTCTCTGGTTCCATTTCCTCACTGCTGTGCAATCACTTTTCCTAAAGAGTTTAAGAAATAAAGCATGTGACCACCTAAAGATGAAGCACCAACATCACCATTTTGGTGGCCTCTGCCAGTCTAGAATTCTTAGACTTGTTTTATTTATTTATGTGTGTGTGTGTGTGTGTATTTATATGGCTATACTGGCTCTTAGTTGTGGAATGCAGGATCTTCAGTTGCAGCATGTGGATCTAGTTCCCTGACCAAGGATTGAACCTGGGCGCCCTGCATTGGGAGTGCAGAGTCTTAGCCACTGGACCACCAGGGAAATCCCAGACTTGGTTTGATTTACAGTCTTTCCTACCTCTCTAGGCTCTGATTACCACCACTCTTGACCATATCTAAAACTGCCGTCATTAAATTATTAGTCCACTTTGCCTGGAAGGCTTTGGGCCAAGTACACTAATAGCCGCATGACAGTGTTAGCTTAAGGAGGCCGTAGATGTGGGCTGAGAGCTCATCTGTTGAAAGTTGCCCAAGGGCTCCTGCGGGTGGAAGAGCAGGCATCTGAGATTCTGGTGACTTGACCACAGGCCCCAGCAACTTTTGAATTTTCCAGGATTGCTCTGGAGAACTGCCCATACCCGTAATACATCAGTCAGAAGAGGGTTCGTGTTTCTATGGAGATGAACCTTCAAGAGCTCTGTCTCCATTTAGAAGTACATCTGTCCTTTCTCTCTCTGGATTGTAGATCCTGTGGGCAGCACAGGACTGAGCAACTTCTCTGCTCTCAATCAGGAGAAACCCGAGGCTGCAGGAAAAGGACCACACACCTGTTAGAGGCCAGGGCAGCCTCGAGCCAGGCAGAATTGTGATGCTGTATTTTTCACCTGTTAGTTCATGCCTCCCTTTGCTCTTTGTGGCACAAAAGATATTCCCTTTGTAAAAGAAGTGAGGTCCGTAGGCTACGGGTAAAAATTTGATGACAAAGCGATATTCTCCTAAGAGTAATCACTGGAGACAAAGGCTGTGACTGTATCCCTGGTCAGGAACACTGGGGAGCAGAAGGGCCACCTTGTTCTAGGTCTGGGGCAGGTCCTCCAGCCTGGGAGGCCCTGAGCACTCATGCTTTCGCATCCTCCACCACCAGGATCAGAAGGAGCAGGTGAGCTTATTAAAGATGCAAGTTTCAAGGCCCTGCCCCATCCTCCTGAGTCAGAATCTCAGAGGGACCTGACCAAGAATCCACATTTCACCAGCTTTCCAGATGAAGTTTTTTGTTTGTTTGTTTTTCGTTTTTTTAAACTTTACATAATTGTATTAGTTTTGCCAAATGCCAGGTGAAGTTTTTATACAGAAAAGTTTGAGAACCGCTCAGAGTCTAGCCCTTTGCATTGCCTGGTGGTGGGTGTGTCTCTCATCCTAGCTGGTCCCAGAGACTCCTGGATACTCCCAGGCTCCTGGGAATTGGAACTAAAATGACTTTAGGATTCAGTCTGAGAGTGAGCCAACCTGGCTTCTTTTTCTGCCTTCCCTTTGTTTACCTGGGGAGGGAAAGACAGAGGCAGAGGCTTTGATTGGATCCTTTTGCCCTGCCTACATTTGGAGCACCCCCATTGGGCAGAATTTCCCATGGGGCCTCTTGGGCACTGAGCTCAGCCAATCAGCCGAGGCCAGGGAAACAACAGCCACCCCTGGTCCTTCCTCTTGTGCTTCAGCGGTTTTAGCTGTGTTATCCTCTTCTCATCTTCTGTTCCCTTTTCTCAGCAGTCTCCCAAAGTGCAAAGTCGTGGGCACGAGGAGACCCAGAGAATTTGCTGGGCTTTGGATCAAACAGAACTAGACATACAACCCACAGGATCTTGTTTTTGGCAAGTACCTAAGGTCAGAGGTGTCAGTGTTTGTACCTCTGAGGTCTGTATGCCTTCCACCAACAGTCACCATTTCTGGAGCATTTACTCTGAGCTGGGAAGTATACTGAGCACCATACTTGAATTGTTTTATTTAATTTTCTCAGTAACTCTGTGAAGTTGGTAGTACTATGCCCACATATGGATGAGAAAACTGAGGTTGACAGAGGTGGCATTTTAAATGCATAGGAGTAGGTTAGAAAAGCACTAAGAAGTAGACTTCAAATGCTGACATTTCAGGTAGCAGCAGGAGAGGGTAAATGGATGAGGGAAAAGACTTGAAGGCTGGACTTAGGTGAGAAGATCTGAGTTCTGGTCTCCTGGTTGATTTTGGCAAGTGCTATTCCCTGAGCCTCTCCTCATATGTAAAGTGGGGATAACTGCGTGTTTGCTGTTCACTTTATACAACATGAGGGGATCAAATGCAAGTGTCTATGGAACCCTATGCATGTGTTAGTTGCTCAGTATGTCCAACTCTTTGCGACCCCATGGCCTGTAGCCCGCCTCTGTCCATGGGATTCTCCAGGCAAGAACACTGGAGTGGGTTGCCATTCCCTTCTCCAAGGGATCTTCCTGACCCAGGGATCAAACCAAGATCTGCCTTGCAGGCAGATTCTTTACCATCTTTTACCACCAGGGAAGCCCTTAGTGACGTAGAAAGTGTGGCCTAGTGGTGAAGGCTCAGGTCCCGTGAGGGCAGTCCTCTGCCAAATTAGACTTTCTGCAGGAGAGGAAAACAGTGGTATGTAATGTTTTATAAGAGGAGCGAGTGTGGACGAGTGGAAAATCACAGACAGTCCTGGATCTGGGTCACAGCTCTCATACTCCACAGCTGGTGATTGTAAGTTCACTCTCAGCTTTAGTTTCATTATCTGTAAAATGGGGCTAATAAGGGATTAAAGTAAGTCTTAAAGGACATAACATGAATTCAAAAAGGCTGAAAACAGGATGGAAAAAAGATACAAATGGACAACTTTGAAATAAAAGCAAGCTTCATATTAACTCAGATATGTCTTAAAGACAAAGATGTAATATGCTTATAAAAGTATGAAAATGTTAGTTGCTCAATCCTGTCTGACTCTTTACACCCCATGGACTGGAACCCACAAGACTCCTCTGTCCATGGAATTTTCCAGGCAAGAATACTGGAGTGGTTGCCATGCCCTTCTCCAATATGCTCATTAAAGGAACCATAATTAAGAACGTGTAATAATCATGGCCATATATGTATTTCATAATATAAACTTGAAATATAAGCCAATAACTCACAGACTGCTCGGAGAATTAGGTAAATCAGCAATTGGGCTTGAAATTTTTCATATATTCTTCTCTGAACATGAAAAATCAAGTACACAAAAGAGTAAACAAGGATAAACACTATTTAAAGGCAGTGATTAATAATTTGGTCATATGTGGAACAGTCATGGGAATTAATCATATACCAGGCTACAAAGATATTTTTGATATATTCCAATGAATCATGTACCAGGCCACAAAGGTATTATCAATATATTCCAACGAGCAGAGTGTTCAGAACATAAAGAAATGAAATTAGAAAACAATAAATAGTTGTAGGTATATGTCTAGATAATTTTAAAATATTACTATTTAAAAACCATTGTTTTAGAAAGAAAAACACCAATACAGTATATTAATGCATATATATGGAATTTAGAAAGATGGTAACAATAACCCTATATGCAAGACAGCAAAAGAGACACAGATGTAAAGAACAGACTTTTGGACTCTGTGGGAGAAGGTGTGGGTGGGATGATTTGAGAGAGTAACACTGAAACATGTATATTATCATATGTGAAATAGATCACCAGTCCAGGTTCAATGCATGAGACAGGGTGCTCAGGGCTGGTACACTGGGATGACCCTGAGGGATGGGATGGGGAGGGAGGTGGGAGGAGGGTTCAGGATGGCGAACACATGTACACCCATGGCTGATTCAAGTGAATGTATGACAAAAACCACCACAATATTGTAAAGTAATTAGCCTCCAATTAAAATTTTTAAAAAAACTTTTTTTAAAATCATGGACATTTCAAAAATTGAGAGCTGAATAATGATGAAAAACGATGTCGAAAATTGTAAGGGAATTTATAACTTTAAATTTATCATAAAATAAGAAAAATTGAAAAATAAATGATTCAACTCTAAAACTCACAGTCTGACTAATAAAAGAACAATAGGTTTAGATCAAAGAAATAAGAAGAACATGATAAATATAAGGATGAAAATGAAGAAACATTTTAAAATAACAGTAGGGACTTCTTTGGCAGTCCAGTGGTTAAGACTTCATGCTCCCAGTGCAGGCGGCACGGGGTTTGATCCTTGGTTGGGAACTAAGATTCCTCAGGCTGCTCAGTGCAGCCAAAAGTATAAAAGGTAAAGAAAATTATTAACTGAAGTTGTCTGAAAAGATTAAACAACAGGCCAATAGGCACAACTTTGTCAAGCTTGATTATGAAAAAAGATAAACTATAGAATGAAAAAGGCAGAAATGACTATATAGGCATAACAGATTAAGACAATGAAACATTGTAAATAACTATGTATCAAGACATTTGAAAGCCTGGATGAACTAGATACATTTCTAGAAAAATATAAATGTCAAGATTACCACACTAAGAGATCATAGACCTTTAACCTTTAAAGACACCATTGACCTCTAAAGAGAGAAATGGTGATTAACCACCCTCAAAAGTCTCCAGCTAAGATGGTTTTATAGGTTAAGATATACTAAATTCCATCAATCGGATAATTCCTATATTTACATGTTGTTTCAGAAGATAAGGAAAAGTGTCCCACTCATTTTACAATTATTCATAAAATTTCTATATCGAAATCAGATAGAAATTGTCCAAGAACAAAAGCTGTTCAGTTCAGTTCAGTCGCTCAGTCGTGTCTGACTCTTTGTGACCCCATGGACTGAAGCATGCCAGGCTTCCCTGTCCTTCACCAACTCCCAGAGCCTACTCAAACTCATGTCCAGTGAGTCAGTGATGCCATCCAACCATCTCATGCTCTGTGTCCCTTTCTCCTCCCGCCTTCAATCTTTCCCAGCATCAGGGTCTTTTCCAATGAGTTGGTTCTTTGCATCAGGTGGCCAAAGTATTGAAGTTTTAGCTTCAGCATCAGTCCTTCCAATGAATATTCATGACTGATTTCCTTTAGGATGGACTGGCTGGATCTCCTTGCAGTCCAAAGGGACTTAGCTGTAGGTATCACTTTGAATCATTAGTGTATAAAACTTAAGTGAGATATCAGGCTAGCTAAATATTTTAAGTAGGATTTATACCAGGAAAGAGAGATGGGTTCTGGTTTAGAAAGAAACATCAGTTAAGTTGATCACATTAATGGATGAAAGGGAAAAAATAACTTTGAGTCGCTCATAAATATGAGAAAGTATTGAATATAGTTCAATACCCATTTATAATGAGAGCGCTTGGAAGTTTAGAAATTGCAAAGAACTTCCTCAGTCTGATTGAGGCTGTCTTCCCAAATTCATGGCAAAATTATGCTTCATGGAGAAACTTCCTTTTGAGGTTGGGCACCAGATAGAGCTACTTGCTACCACCATGAGTGCCTGTGTAGTGCCAGAGGACTGGCACAGAGAAGCAGGTGTAAGGATAAGGAGTGGGAAAAAAATAAATCATCACTTGGAGATTACAAATGTGTATAAATTACCTATGAGAATTAACAGAACTGGTAACAAATTTCAAGAAAAGTTGCCCAGAAAATGAAACATCATTTTTAGTAACTGCAAAACCTACAGAGTAATGTAACAAAAAATGTGTAGGACTTCTTTAGAGAAAAGGTTATGATCCTAAATATGAATACAATCATAGAAAATGATTGTATTTAAAAAAAATGAATTTGAGTTCATACAAATATGAATAAATAAAGGGAAATACTCTGCTCATGGATGCAAAATGTCACACTGTTAAAGAGGTCAGTTCTTCCACAAATTAATCTATGAATTTGGAAATATAACCATCAAATTCCGAGGAGGGTATTTTTGGGGAAGGTTGACGAGATGATTCTGAAATTCATATGGAAGCAGAAATACCTACTATTATCTAAAGCAGTTTGAAAAAGAAAAGCAAAAAGAGGGGAATCACCCTACCCCAGGTTATATTGTGAAGTCACAGAGATTAAAATAGTGTGGTAGTGATGCCAGAACAGGCAAACAGACCATGGTGTTCAGTGCCAAGTCCTGAAACACGCTGAGGTGCACATGAGCAGCTTGTGTGTGAGGGAAGTACCTTCACTAGTTAGTAGGAAACATGAACTAATCTCCCAACTCCTCCCCTTCCCTCTCCTCCACCCACCCCCCCACCTCCTCCAACACCCCCCCCACCCCCCGCCCCTTGCCTTTCCTTCCCCTTATCTTCCTTCTTAGAAAATTGACTTCAAGTGTGTGGATAAATTATATACCTACCTCACCCACTATAAAAAAATAATTCCAGACTATTGAAGACCTTACTTTTATGTGAAAACTAAAACACAAAGCCAATAGATAAAAACAGAATAACTTTGAGACTTTGGAGTCAGGAAAGGTCTGAATTATAATGAGAGAAAGACTCGTTTGTCTGCATGGGACTGACGCACTGGGTGTGAGCAGTTGCTCCATAAAGGTCAGCCTGTCTGCTTCCTTCCCTGGTCCAGAACTTACTCAGGGGCAGTCACCAAGGAGGTGGCCCAGCTCTTGTGTTGTCTCCCGGAGGAGGGAGACAGGGCTAAGATTCAGGCCCAGGGAGGCCCTTCGGTGCCTAAGGCGAAATAGGGTGTCCTGATGGTCTCTTTGTCTGAATCACTGCTCTTGTCAGGGGTTCAGACTCACTCTCTGGGGGCATCTCTTAGGCAGGAGCCTCAAATACAGGCGAGGGTGGTCAGGAGAGACTGTGACAATGTACTCAGTGCGGGCCCTGGGCCTGCCATGCTGTCCTCCCTTCAGGGTGAGTGTGGGTCACTCTAATGCAGGAGATGGGCTGTCAGTGGCCCCTTACAGCCAACCCAGACTGAACTCCAGGATCATGCCAGGAGCTTGTTAAAAATGAATTAGAAGCCCCACCCTGGTGCACCCTAATGAATCTATTGGATTCATCAGATGGAGGCAGTGCGGGAATCTTTGCCTGACTAGATCCCGAGTGTGGGTGAGGTCAGACCCAGCACGCTGGATCACCTTTCCAGGACCCAGCAGATCAGCACTTCTCAGCTTCCAGGGGAGAAAACCACCTGGGCAGGGGTGCAGTGCGTTGGAAGGGGTATGCACATAAGGTGTGTGGGGCGGGATGGGAAGTTAAGGTGGAAGGAAGGGTATGAAAGGTCCAGCCAGCAGGCCTGGGCGGGAGAGGGGCAGAGGCTCCAGTGACAGCCCCACTGTAACCAAACTCTCCCTTTTGTGGGCCCCCCTGCCCCGGCCCCCCCTCTGCCCCGGCCTGGGTGCTGATCCTGTACTGGAATAGCCTGTTAATGGCTTGCTTCCTTTAGCAGCCTGGGAGCTCCTTGAGGACAGGAGAATTCATTCATCCCACATTCATTCCACAAATAGTTATTAAGACATTCATACACCTGAGATGGGTGCTAGGAGGGAGCACAGCTGAGTCAGCCCACCAAAGCTTGCCATGCAGTGAGGAGGCAGGCAGAAGGCCAAGCAACTTTAATAAGGGATGTTGAAAGCTGTAATGGAGAAGCAGCAACACCTAATCGGGACACTGAGCCTCAACCTGAGAGCTCTGGGAAGGCTGCTGGGAAGAAGGGAGGTCTAAGAGAGAGGTGAATGGAGCAATCAAAGGAAGGAAAGAGGTCTGATTCAGCCCCACATGCAGGAGTTTTACTTCAGTGCTGGGTAGTGAGTGTACCCAGGAACAATCAAGGAGTCTCCCCCTGCGCTGGCCTGGAATCCAGTTTGGTGAACTGGTCAGGCTCCTGCCCTACTCCCCGCAAGATTCCTGCCCCATTATCCCCTTCCGTTCCTGGGCCAGACTGGCTCCCTCTCAGGGAACCAGGCAGTATTGGCAGCACCTGGGAATATTAGATGCTTCTCCAAGTTGGTATCAGCCCCAGGCCCAGAGCTGGGGAAGTTGAGCCTGGGAGGATGGTGTGATGTTCCAGGGGTCTCAGAAACACTGGGCTCCTCTAACCTCTCAGACTGTTAACAACTGCTCCAAGGGAATTCCCTGGTGGTCCAGTGGTTAAGACTCCTTACTTCCCCTTCAGGGGACATGGGTGCCATCCCTGGTTGGGGAACCAAGATCCTGCAAGCCACTCAGTGCAGCCAAAATTTAAAAAACTGGACAAAAAATATTGCTTATGAGAGAATGAAGTCTCTTTCCCCTCCTTTGGGAACAGCTCTTCTCCTGGGCAGGTGGACGAGGCCTCGGTCTGTGTTTGGATCCTTGGGGGATCTCTGGGCAGCACAGGGCCTGGCACTAGGCAGGGCTGTGCTAGGCATGTGCACTGCATAGACACATATACTCAGTCCCTGGACAGCACACCTTCTGAGCCCCTGGGGTGGGAAGGGCTGGCCCTTTCTCCTCCTCAGGAGGTCCCAGGCCCACCGTGAACCTGATCTGGGGTTGACTTCATGCCCCAGACACTTGCAGGGCGACAGTAAAACGACATCGTTTCGTTTTATGGATCCATGGCACGCACACATGCTTACTGTGTCCATCCCAGAAAATCCTGGTGCTGGGGATGATGGTGGGGCTGGAGTGGGGGGTGGGTATTAAGTTCAGTAGACATTCTGAAACTGAGACTCTTGTGGGGAGGGATTCAGCACCCTCGGGATCATGTCATGCAAAGGTTAGGCAACAGAATTGTCACTTCACAGGGACCTCCCCTCACCTCCATCCCCCTCACCTGGCAGGCCCAGGGCCTGGGGCTGTGAATATAGGACCTGGCCCGAGGGGCCTCCCTGCTGGGGACAGGGAGCCTTGGGTGGGGCCCAGGGAGGTGAGGGGGCACTCCACTCTGTAGTTGCCCCTGAAAATGGCAGAGTGCCCTTGTTGGCCTTTCAAATGGGCAGCAGTTACCCTTGGGTCAGCACCATCATAATATATTGTTAAGTGAAAAAAAGCAGGCTAAGAAAAAGCGCTGTGACCTCAGTTTCTGTGAAAACTACAGATACTTGTTTCTAGAAGAGTCTGGAAATCAACCTGGTAATGACAGTTATTACCAGGCAGCATTCTCTGCTGTATTTGTTTAGCTATATTTTCTAATTTTTCTGCAGAGGCTATGATTACTTGTATCATTAAAATAAGGGGGATGGAATTTGCAAGAAGCCATCTCAGGTGTCACCCTGGGGGAGGCCCAGGTTGGGGTTCTATGCTTCCATCAGGAAGGTGAGGGTGGAGGGTCAGTGCAGAACAGCCCTTCCACGTCTCCCACCCAGGAGCTGGCAGCCAGGGTCGGATCAGTGTCGGGTGGTCCAAGGTGGGTGGGCACCACCGGGCTGGTTCCCCTCCTGGAGGGTGGGCTCTGGGTATCCAGGGTGGGTCTCAGCAAAGCTCCTGTGCTTGGGAGTGGGAGCCTGCCTGGTTCTGGGACGGCGGCAGGTCTCAAGTCTTAACTTCCTCTTCGGCCTTCCGTTCCCTAGATTCACTTCCCGGACGTGGAACGGGTTGAATGGGCCAACAAGGTAAGGCCGGGGCGAGCCTGGGGGTGCTGGCCTCACTCCAGGCCTTGTCCTCCCCCTGGGCCTGGTGTGGACCCTGGATGGGGCAGGGGTATGGGGGGAGCTTGTGTGAGCAAGGCAGTCCTGCAGTCCTGATGGAAGCCTTGTCTGGGAGCCAAAGGTGGCCCTTAGTCCCTGGGGTGGTGGCCTTCCACTTTTCCCACCCTCAGGGTTCTCCTCACCAGACAATGACTTTCTTTTCTTAAAAAAAAGCTTTTTTTTTTTTTAATTGTGAAATTTTTGTCTTTTAATTGTGAAAGTAATGCATGGCCACAGCAGAAAAGATAGAAGGTACAGAGGGAAATGCAGGCCTCCAATCCCAGCAGGCTGAGACCAGCGTGTCCTGGGGAGAGGAAGGCTGTGATCAGGGATTTGACAGCAGCTGCTGGGTCTCGCCTGGTCCCCGCCACGACCTGGCAGCACTGGCTCCGCAACCAGGGCAGGTCCCCTGATGCCTCGGAGATGCTTCCTGCCTTTGTGCAATGGCAATAATTATGGTCCCTGCCTCGTGGGGTTGTTGTGAGGACTAATGAGGTAATTAAAGTATCACAATGCCTGGCTCATCGAGGCCTCTGAGACAATGGGCATTAAGCCCTGAAACTCACCTCCTTCAGTCTCCTCCGATTAGGGTTTGAAAAGAGGGAGCTGCATCTTTAAATTAAAGCGCAAGGGACTTCTCTGGTGGTCCAGTGGTTAAGACTTCTCCTTCCGATGGGGGGTGGGGGGGGTGCAGGTTTTGATCCTTGGCCAAGAGCTAAGATCCCACATGCCTTGTGGCCAAAATAACAAAAGGTAAGCTAGAAGCAATATTGTAACAAATTCAGTAAAAGACAAAATGGTCCAGACACACACACACAAAACTAAAATAAATAAAGGCCCAGGTCCCAGAGAGGAAGAGGGAGTAGGCTTGTCCCAAACAGAACACGTGGGCTGCTGCCCCTCCAGCCCATACCTCCAGGGCCATCTGTATCCCTCTCTGGTCACCATCTCCTGCCACCAGGTCCCCTCTCTCTGCCACCCTCTCTCCCCAGGTCCCACACTTGGTTCCCAGCGCCATGAGTTGTCCTGCTGCAGAATTCAGCTATAGGCAGCCTTTTCTGATTCTTAGGAAAAAAATCAAATCCATAGGAAACAATTTAAATTTACCTTCTGTGGTTTCTTTTTTTTTTTCTTCTTAAACCTCTGGCACCTGCTCCTTATTTAGCACAGAACTAAAGGGCTTCATCTTATTAATTCACTGAATGACTTTCATGGTGGGCTGCACAATGGCAGCAAATCTTGGGATCTCACTGTAAGCATGAGAATCATGGCCATAGTTATCTAGTTTGATGACCAGACAGATGGACAGGTAGGTTGATGGGATAGGGTGGGCAGACAGGCCGATGGGTGCTGCAGTATAAGGACCGCCCCTGGGCAGCTGTGGGTTTGGGACAGGGAGCACAGACCTGAGCATGTAGGGCATCGTCCTGTCCTCCCAGATCATCTTCCAGATCTGGCCCTACCTCAGCATGATCATGGAAAACAAGTTCCGGGAGAAACTGGAGCCCAAGATCCGGGAGAAGAGCATGCACCTGAGGACCTTCACCTTCACCAAGCTCTACTTTGGACAGAAGGTTGGTGCTGTCTCGGGAGGGGCAGCAGGCTCTTCCCCGCCCCCACGGGGGGGTCACGCCTGACTCACAGGGCACCCAGCCCCCACCTGCACGTCCCAGTCTCTGGCCTCAGGATAAACCCCTCAGCCTCTGGTCCCCGCACCACTGTCTCTGCGGGTTCTAGGGAAGCCTGGCTCAGAGACAAGAGAAGTGGGAGGAAATTGCATTCTTCTAAAGCACAATTTTGAAAACACGCCATGTGGTGGAAGCCAACCCGCACAAAAATGTACCAGTCATGCTTGCTAACCTCAGCATCAGCTGGGGAGAACTCACCTTCATGGAGTAGGGGGTCAGTGCTTCACAGCAGTGACTAAGTCTCTACTAACTGATTGATACTGGCAATCTGTGTTACAAATCCATGCTGGTTCAGTGACCAGGATAAAACTGTGTGTGTTGAACACACCTAACGTCCTGTCCCGACTCTAGGCTGCATTTCCTGGTCCATCCTCCTGCCTCACTTTTCCTGCCCTATAGCTCCTCTATAATGTCTTATTTCGATCATCAGAAATGCGTACCTCAGGCAGAGCCACCATGAAGTCCATCACCCTGTCAACCAGAGGTGCTGGCCTCTGGTCTGCCCCAGAATAAGCAGGGGTCAGAAGGCAGGCTGGCCCACTGAAAGCTGTCTTCCAGCCCCACGGTGTGTGCTCAGCTAGCCGCCCAAGTGGGGGCAGGTCAGGCTGGCCTGATCCTGGGGGTTCTGATTCAGGCTCTGCCTGGACTGGCTCAGCATCTGTTGGTTATTTGTTCTTTCCCTGCTTCACTCATGTATGACTTACTGAGCCCAGCCACGTGCTCTGTAGTCAGAGATGCTGTGGCTGTACCCCTGCCTTCAGGAAGAACTCTGTCCTTCTGTGGAGGCAGATGTATAAGCTGGTGGATGATAGATGCTGACCTGGCAGTGTATACGTGATGATGGAGGAACGCGTGGATTCAGGAGTGGAGAGGCATGGGGGCTCTGGGAGTCAGGGAGGACTTCCCAGAGGGGTACACAGCAGGTGAAGAGTTAAGAAGCCCATAGACTGCTGTGTTCATAGCAGAGCCTGCCTGGCCAGTCTGCCCATCGGGCGGTGATGCCTATGGGACCATGTGCTGCTGGAAAGCAGTCCCTTACTGGCAGCAGAAGCAGGCCTAGTGATCTCAGCAAGGTAGCAGTGAGCAGTCCTGAAGTGAGATATTTCCCTGCCCAGGAATTGAACCTGGGTAGCCTGGATGAAAGCCAGACCATCAGGGGATAGAGGCTTGTTGTTGTTCAGTCGCCAAGATGTGACTGACTGTGACCTCATGGACTGCAGTATTCCAGGCTTCCCTGTCCTTCAGTATCTCCTGGAGTTTGCTCAAACTCATGTCCATTGAGTCAGTGATGCTGTGTAACCATCTCATCCTCTACTGCCACGCCCTTCTTTTGCTTTCAATCTTTCCCAGCATCAGGGTCTTTTCCAGTGAGTCGGCTCTTCACATCAGGTGGCCAAAGTATTGGAGTTTCAGCTTCAGCATCAGTCCTTCCAATGAATATTCAGGACTGATTTCCTTTAGGATTGACTGGCTTGATCTCCTTGCAGTCCAAGGGGACTCTCAAGAGTCTTCTCCAGCACCACAATTTGAGGGCATCATTTCTTCAGCACTCAACTTTCTTTATGGTCCAACTCTCATCCATACACGACTACTGAAAAAACCATAGCTTTGAGTAGACGGACCTTTGTTGGCAAAGTTATGTCTCTGCTTTTTAATATGCTGTCAGGTTGGTCATAGTTTTTCTTCCAAGGAGAAGAAAATACCTTTTAATTTTGTGGCTGCAGTCACTGCAGTGATTTTGGAGCCCAAGAAAATAAAATCTGTCGCTATTTCTACTTTTCCCCATTCTATTTGCCATGAAGTGTTGGGATCAGATGCCATGATCTTCAGTTTTTGAATCTTGAGTTTTAAACCAGCTTTTTCACTCTCCTCTTTCACCCTCATCAAGAGGCTCTTTAGTTCCTCTTCACTTTCTTCCATTAGAGTGGTATCATCTGCATATCTGAGGTTGCTGAAATTTCTGATATTGCTCCCTGGCTTTTTACCCCCACTGAAAGCAAAAGTGTTTTCAAGGAGGCAAAAACTGTAAAAACAGATACAAAGTTTATTATCAGAGACCCAGAGCTTATTATCATAACATATGTGAGAGCACACAGAAATAGTTTAAGACAGAAACAACGCAGAAGTACACACCCAGAGAGAAAGGGTGTGGGTGTCACCCGTAATGAGGAGTGCAGGAAAGAGGTGGTTAAATCATTATATAAAGCAGTCCTTCCGGGTCTTTGTTTACCTTTGGCCAATTATCTGGTTTCTTTCCCCACATCTGACCTGTTCTAGAACCCTCCCAAACGTGCATGCAGAACTTTTTGCTAAGAATGGATTCCGCTGCAGAGGCTGGTGGGTGCATGTCCACACATTATGGGGGGCTCCCCTCCCTTTTTGACCCCCAAGGAGCCTTCCTGCGCATGTACAGACAGACAGGGAAGTTTTCCTTGACCTCAGGAGCAGTCATCTTTACTTCAGAGTCAACTCTTGCCACTAACTGTCCTTGGAGTGTCTAGGGGAAACAGAGCTTCAGTTTTACTCCTCTTGACGAACGCCAGCTGTCCTGCCCTGGGGCCCCTCTGCCTCCTACCTCACTAGGAGTGGCTGGTCCTGAAGGGTGGTTTTCACCCTCTCATGAGCACTTGGCAGGGGCCCTGCAGACCGACCAGATGCCCTGGTCCTGCAGGGGAAATGCCTGGTCCTGACATTCAAAGTCTTTTGTGTCCTGGCTCCTCCCACCCCTCCTAACTCTCCCATCCCTCTCCCCTTCCCACCTCTCCACTGGGGGGCATCACAGAGGTCTCTGCCTGTGACCTTCCTGCTTAGCCAGGCCCAGTGCACCCCGTCCACCTACTCCCTTCATGCCCAAGAATGTTTCCTGCTTCATTTGATTCCTGTGTCCATGTCCAACCCTGCTCACTGCTGTTATGACCTTGGGCCAGTGATTTAACCTCTCTGAGTTCCAGTTTCCTCATCTGTAAGAGGAAAGGACCCATTTCTGAGGGTGGTTGTGAAGTGTGATTAACAGGCCTGGCATCAGGGCCACTGTGCATGGCCAGGTAAGTAGTGCTCCACATGGAGCACCTGACCAGCCTGGCGCCCCACACCTCACCATGAGCCCTGGGCTGGGACCGCCTGCCTGACACAGAACAGACTATAAGCAGTGGCTACCCCTCCTCTCTGTGGTGGTACCTTCAACTGGGCGGCCTGCTCCAGGGCAGTCTCCACAGATGGGGCTCTTGGGGCTGGCTGGGCTTTCACAGGTGCCTGCAGGCCAGCCCCCAGCCCGGGAGCAGACTCCAGGCTGGGGCAAATCAGTGACAGGCCCTTCCTCCCTGCCAGGCTTCTGCTGGCTTTTCTGGGTCTTTAACATCTAGCCAAGTGCTCTCCCACCTGAAGCTCCTGCAATTTGGGGGGCCCTCTTAAAGAAAAGGAATGTTAAAATATAAAACCAAGACAAAAATAAATGTTAAATATGAGAATGTATAAGAAAATAAATTATAACAAGTTATACTTTTTAAAAAGCTGACATATCACACTTACCACAAACTCTTTGAAAAAATGTACATAATAATTTTAATGAACTGCTCATCATATCCCTGTATTACTTTTTTCCTGCACTGTTGGCTCTGTATTCTTTGATGTCACCTTTTCATGTGTCAACGCGTTTGTAAGTATCATTTTGCATGGAGAGAGTAGGAGGATAATACTGTGGTTGATTGAACTGTTTCTCCATTATGAAAATTTTGCTTGTTTGTAGAGGGAGGTATTAAGATGCCACAGGTGGGCAGGGTCTACAGGGTGGGTTTTTCTGTTTGTGCTCACCCCTGGAGTGCAGTGGTCACATGGGTTGTTGTGGTTGAAACCAATGGGCAGGGCTGGCAACTCCTTGCTGCCCCCCTACCCCATGTAAGACCCCTGCTGACCAGGTCACTCCCTGCCGCCACCACCACCCCCCAACCTTGGCATCTCTTCCAGTGCCCCAGGGTCAACGGCATCAAGACGCACACAGACCAGCGCAACCGCAGACAGGTGGTCCTGGACTTGCAGATCTGGTGAGCCCTTGTGCCCCCGGGGGCCTGGTGTAGGGGATGGGGGAGCACTGTGGGAATAGCCAGGTTGAAGATGGAGTTGCAAATAAACACTCATGTGGAGTGTGAAAGCCTCTCATGGCACATAAGCCCCTTCTTCCAGCTGGGCTGGAGCATGGGGTCCTTGCTGGGATGGGGAGGATGGTCCCAGGAGAGCCACTAGGCCTGGCTCCTCCCACAGACTAGGCACCAGGCGTGCTTTGGGTACCAAGGCCCAGGCAGCAGAGCTTTCTTGGAGGCCAGAGCCCAGTCACCTGGAGGGTCAGATCAGCTGTCTCACAGAGGATGTAGCAAGAGACAGCAAGTGTGACAGGAAAACGTGGGGACTTGTGGTGTGGCCCAGGGAGCTTGGAGCACAGGCTGTGAGAGGCCAGGGGGAGAACTGGGCACTGTGGCACATCAGAAAAACTAAAGGATGCAAAGACATGTGAGTGACTTGATTAGTGGATCAGGCAAGGACGTTTATTTTGAATGAAGCTGATAATAGGCTTGAGTCAGAATGGAGGTTCAACCCAGGAAGTCTTCCTGGAGGTGGTGGGATTTGAACTGTGCTTAAAGGACCAAGGATCAACTCCCGAGGTTCCACAATGTTGCCCGTTCCTTTCCAGTGCCACATATATCCTGTCCTTAGCCCAGAGACTGGTGCTAAGAACACACTGGGAAGACAGGAAGTAACTCTGGGAATATCCATCCCCACGTGCGGGCTGGTCTCAAATGTGTTAAGATACTGTTGGCAGTTGGGCCCTTGTGGCCCCCAGGCTGCCACAGGATGCTTGTGTGAATAGTTGGCACTGGTCAAAGTTATCTAGCCAACCCACCCAGCTCTCCAGTCAGCTCAGGGAGCCCCTGGGATCCCCGGGCACACCCCAGTCTTCCAGGGGACACTCAGCATTTCTGTGATGTCTGGCTCCTCAGCCTGCACCCTACAGATACTGGATAGCTGCTCTCTCCCTCCGCTTTTCCTTCAGTCCTTGACTACCTTCAAGGGCACCCATTCTGGGCTCCCTGTGACTATTGCTTGGCAGGAGCACCAGCTGGACTCAGTCTTCTGAGATCTTACTAGTTGCCCACCTCGTTACCCCCAGCAACAACCCGCATGAGTGGCTGGAGGGAGGCAACAGGGCTACTCTGCGGTCTTCAGGCAGAGACCTAGGCAGAGATGGGGTGGAAGCACAGTAGGGTGTGCACCCCAGACCTCCTCTTTGGCATCCATGGGGTGTCATAGGATGAGGTGGTATGCAGAATTGCTGCCTTTGAAGGCAGAGGTGGGGATGCTCATTAGACCCTGGGTACTGTCTCTAGGAGTCTGCACAGAGCTGAGAAAGGCCGAGGCTGTCAGGGAGTCCACATCCAGGTGATGCAGGGCTCAGGCTTGTGTGGGCTGCTCTGGGCAAGTTTCTTGACCTTTCTGAGTTGTGGACCTACCCTTGCCCTCCATTTTCCTCCTCCCTCCCCACTTCCAGCTATATCGGGGACTGTGAGATCAGTGTGGAGCTGCAGAAGATACAGGCTGGTGTGAACGGGATCCAGGTGGGTGGAGGCTGGTATGACTACCTCCAGGGTTGGGCTCAGGGCACAGGGAGCGGGGTGACACTGGAGGAGGCTGCAGAGGGGGCGATGACACCAGGCACAGAGGCTGGTACCAATCAAGGGACTCCAGGCCTGAGATCACAGACCAGGAATTGGTGGCTGGGCTTCATTGCCCCACTGCTCAGGACTGCCCCATCCTGCCGCTGTTGGTGGAATCTCCCTGCCAGAGAGGCTTCAATGACCCCAGGAAGTGAGAGGCTCTACAGATGCTGCGCGGGTGCTGAGAAACCCAGGTGGATGGAGGAGGCGGAGCTTATGGCAGGAGTGGAGCTGAGCTGGAGAGCATGCCTGGGCCCCAGCTGTGGGCCAGGCTGAAGGCCCACAGACAGCACAGCAGTGTAGGGCAGCCGGGACCCTGGTGGCCAGCAAAGGGGTGGCCGCTGCATGCAGGCTTCTCTTCCCTGAGTGCGGTCGCTGCAGTGGTGGCAGGTGGCCCTGACATTTGGGGGTGGCCTGGGCATGAAAGAGCCAGCAGCGTCTCGCTCAGCGCAACAGGTGTGAGGAGAAGGGCGGCTGAGGTCCCTCCTTGCCGTCCAGCTGCAGGGCACACTGCGGATCATCCTGGAGCCCCTACTGGTGGACAAGCCCTTTGTGGGAGCCGTGACGATGTTCTTCCTTCAAAAGCCGGTGAGTCCCCAGGACGAGGCAGGCCTGCCGCTCCCTGTGAACCGGCGCTGACCCCCGCTGCCCAGGCACTGGGTTTGAGCCCAAGAACAGATGTGCCCAAGCCCACCTAGACCCATCATCTCATATGCTCCCTGGGAAGCCTGAGGAGCTCCACCCTGCTGTCCCCAAGACCCGGAAGAAGGCCGGCTAGATGAGAAGTGGCCAGCTGAGGTCACACAGCTGCCTAGGGTGGAGCAGAGGCTCTCTGATGCCAGGCTGGCCTGGCCGTGCGCTTGGGCCACTCCTGTGGTCCTGGCAGGAAGCAGCCCACCTGACAGCTTTGGTCCTGAGCAGGACAGGACATACCTCACCCACCCAGCACCGTGCAGAGGGCACCCCCACCCCCAAAGGCTGAATTCCCCATGGGGGTGGGCGTGAGGATGCTCAGCCGGGGCTCCTGGCTCCTTCCAGCCTAACTGCCCCCTTCTGCCCCTGCAGCACCTGCAGATCAACTGGACAGGCCTGACCAACCTGCTGGATGCACCAGGAATCAAGTAAGGGCCTGTGTGGACTGCTAGGCAGAGCTGAGGTGGGCCCCACCCCGGGCTGTGCGGTCAGTGACAGGAGCTGCCCCACGGCTGAACCCTCCCTGCTCTCTACACCAGGAGAGGCGTGGGACCTGCCCCTCCAGAGGGTCAGGGGTGGTGTGTTTGGAGTGACACCATGAGATGGGATGTCCCAGAGAAGGCTGTGTGGGCTGATGAGGGGCGAGCGCAGGCTCTGGAAGCAGGCCAGACTTCCGGCCCCCCATTAGTCACTGTGCACCTCTGGACAAGTTCCTTCAGCTCTCTGGGCTCTTTCTCAGTAAATGGGAGCCTAGTTCCTCTGTCTTGAGTCCCCTGGGAGAACACTCAGGTGTGTGTGGTACTGGCACAGTGGGTGTGGACACACACAAGTGTCCTCCTTGTTCTTATTAACTCCTCCCTGACCCACGCGCGTGTGAGAAGTCCACATGGCTCCTGCCCATGGTGACCGCGTCACAGACACCAGTGTGGGAGGGGGCGGGCAGCTGTCATAGCAGAAGCCAGCAAGGAGGAGCTGGTCTGAGCAGCCTGCCTCCCTGGGGCCCGAGAGGAGCAAAGAAGGGCTCCAGCCCTGGGTGGACACACCTCCCATGAGGGAGGGACAGTGAACTAGCCAGGGTGCCCCCTAGCTGGCTCACCTGCTGCTAGGACCACTTGCTCACTCACTGGGGCCATTCCCACTGATTTCTGCCTGCTAGGCACAGAGAATCCAGTCATGCATTCTTTTGTCCAGAAGATACTTCTTGAGCACCTACTGTGTGCCAGCCCTGTTATAGGCACTGCCCTGTCTCCTTGTACTGGCGAGATGGAATCAGGCAATAAAGAGAATTTCAAGGTGATGTCAGGGAGTAGAAGAGCTAGTCATGAACGTGTACCTGGCATTTCTTGGACATGGGGCACTGTTCTCCGCACTTCACATGTATTTACTCATCCTTATAACAGCAGGTAGAGATGAGGAAACTGAGGTCGAGATCAGTGACTTTCCAAGGTCACACAGCTTGTGGTTGGTGGAGCCGAGATTCTAACCCAGCATCCAGGTCCTTGCTTTTGGTTACCATGATGAGATGCTTCAGAGAGGAATAGAGCATGATCTGGGTGGGGGGCTGTCAAAATGTACACCCTACATCCTCCCCTGATCCCTCATCCAGACAGGTTGGGGTCACGGCTGCTCTCTGCTGGGAGGGACCCACCTGTCCCCAAGCTCTGCTCCTCATTCCAGGTCCAGGGAAGGGCGGAGGGACAGGTGGCCGGGGGGAGGTGCTGCCACCCTCCATAGCTGGTCGTGCCCACTCTCCCCAGTGAGATGACAGACAGCCTACTGGAGGACCTCATTGCCACCCACCTGGTGCTGCCCAACCGTGTGACTGTGCCCGTGAAGAAGGGGCTGGACGTAACCAACCTGCGCTTCCCTCTGCCTTGTGTGAGTACCCACACTGGCTGCAGAGCACCAGGCCCAGAGCTGAAGGACAGACGGGCCAGGCAGAGGGGTATATCCTCAGATGGTAATGCTTATTTCTGCCCTGTGAGGGCCTGGCATCCCATTTTTGGGGGCCAAGACTGAGTCTCAGGAAGGTTGAATGACTTGTCCAAAGCTACCTGTCTTGGAAGGGAAAAGCCCAGGGAGCATTTCTTCCTGGACCTTGGTCCCCCACAGGGCTTGTGCTAGGGTCTGTGGGCAGCCTCATTCACCCCCAGAAAACTCCAGAGCCTGCCACCTTCCCTTAAGGGACAGGAGGCTCCCACTCCATCCTTTGCTGATGCCAAGGACCCTCACATCTGCTGGGAAGGAGCGAGGATATGGGGCTTCCTTGGGTGCCCACCCCCCTTGCCCCTGCCCATCCTGGGCCCAGCTCAGGAGGCCCCCGGGGACAGCCACGTGGCCTCCCTGCAGAAGGTGCCCTGGCTGTGGGTCAGGGAGTCAGGGCCTCAGGAGAAGGGGAGGTGCCTGTTTCTACCATCAGTGCCAGGTGGGAGGCATCAGCCCCCTCAGGTCATGCAGGGGAACGCGTGGTCCTTACCCACCCTGCAGGTTTAGCAGCCTCAGCATAACAACACAGCACTGTCGCCTACATCAAAACCACTGTAAACATTCTGTCCTTAGAGCACATCCCACTGGACATGTACATCAAGTTGCTACAATCTAAACTCACTTGGTCCCTCTTTGTGTTGGTGACAATTGGCCATGAATGTTTCATGGATTTGTTTCCTTCCATTCCCTATTTCTAGAGTTGTTTTTTTTTTTTTTTAAATCTTAACGCCCTTTTACAATCATGTGAAATATCTGCACTCTTATAAAGTCCAGTATGAAAAGCTATTTTAGGGAGCTTGGCTTCTACCACCTAGTTCTTGCCTCCCCTATAAGTAAAGGTTTATCCTTCTATTACTTTCCATTATTTGTTTTCTAATATGAGCATATACATTTGTATGGTTGTGTGTGCATTATCTGACTGCAGGCACAGTCTCTCTTTCTAGGATGGGTGGCAGCAGGCTACCGCTTTCTTCACCTTGCTGTTATCACACACGTGTTGTGAGGGTTACCCCATGGCATTGTGGTACACCGTACTCCACCATGTGAATGTACTGTATCTATTCAACCAGTCTCTACTGACGGGCCTTGTACATGTCTTTTCATATTTTTGCCAGTAGGTCCTTAGGATAGACTTCTGGAAATGGGATTGCTGAGTTAAAGGGCAAATACATATGTTCAGTTCACTTCAGTCACTCAGTTGTGTCCGACTCTGCGACCCCATGGACTGCAGCACGCCAGGCCTCCCTGTCCATCACCAACTCCTGGAGTCCACCCAAACCCATGTCCATTGTGTCAGTGAAGCCATCCAACCATCTCATCCTTTGTCGTCCACTTCTCCTCCTGCCCCCAATCCCTCCCAGCATCAGAGTCTTTTCAAATGAGTCAGCTCTCTGCATCAGGTGGCCAAAGTATTGGAGTTTCAGCTTCAACATCAGTCCCTCCAATGAACACCCGGACTGATCTCCTTTAGGATGGACTGGGTGGATCTCCTTGCAGTCCAAGGGACTCTCAGGAGTCTTCTCCAACACCACAGTTCAAAAGCATCATTCTTCGGTGCTCAGCTTTCTTTATAGAACAACTCTCACATCCATACATGACCACTGGAAAAACCATAGCCTTGACTAGATGGACCTTTGTTGGCCAGGTAATGTCTCTGCTTTTTAATATGCTGTCTAGGTTGGTCACAACTTTCCTTCCAAGGAGCAAGCGTCTTTTAATTTCATGGCTGCAATCACCATCAGCAGTTGGAGCCCAGAAAAATAAAGTCTGACACTGTTTCCACTGTTTCCCCATCTGTTTGCCATGAAGTTAGTTTTCTGAATGTTGATCTTAGTTTTCTGAATGTTGAGCCTTAAGCCAACTTTTTCACTCTCCTCTTTCACTTTCATCAAGAGGCTCTTTAGTTCTTCTTCACTTTCTGCCATAAGGGTGGTGTCATCTGCATATCTGAGGTTATTGATATTTCTCCTGGCAATCTTGATTCCAGCTTGTGCTTCTTCCAGCCCAGCGTTTCTCATGATGTACTCTGCATATAAGTTAAATAAGCAGGGTGACAATATACAGCCGTGACGTACTCCTTTTCCTATTTGGAACCAGTCTGCTGTTCCATGTCCAGTTCTGACTGTTGCTTCCTGACCTGCATACAGATTTTTCAGGAGGCAGGTCAGGTGGTCTGGTATTCCCATATCTTGAAGAATTTTCCACAGTTTATTGTGATCCACACAGGCAAAGGCTTTGGCATAGTCAATAAAGCAGAAATAGATGTTTTTCTGGAACTCTCTTGCTTTTTCCATGATCCAGCGGATATTGGCAATTTGATCTCTGGTTCCTCTGCCTTTTCTAAAACCAGCTTGAACATCTGGAAGTTCATGGTTCACATATTGCTGAAGCCTGGCTTGGAGAATTTTGAGCCTTACTTTACTAGCAGTGAGATGAGTGCAATTGTGCGGTAGTTTGAGCATTCTTTGGCATTGCCTTTCTTTGGGATTAGAATGAAAACTGACCTTTTCCAGTCCTGTGGCCACTGCTGAGTTTTCCAAATTTTCTGGCATATTGAGTGTAGCACTTTCACAGCATCATCTTTTAGGATTTGAAATAGCTCAACTGGAATTCCATCACCTCTACTAGCTTTGTTCATAGTGATGCTTTCTAAGGCCCACTTGACTTCACATTCCAGGATGTCTGCCTCTAGGTGAGTGATCACACCATCGTGATTATCTGGGTCGTGAAGATCTTTTTTGTACAGTTCTTCTGTGTATTCTTGCCACCTCTTGTTAATATCTTCTGTTTCTGTTAGGTCCATACCATTTCTGTCCTTTATCGAGCCCATCTTTGCATGAAATGTTCCCTTGGTATCTCTAATTTTCTTGAAGAGATCTCTAGTCTTTGCCATTCTATTGTTTTCCTCTATTTCTTTGCATTGATTGCTGAGGAAGGCTTTCTTATCTCTCCTTGCTATTCTTTGGAACTCTGCATTCAAATGGTATATCTTTTCTTTTCTCCTTTGCCTTTCGCCTCTCTTCTTTTCACAGCTATTTGTAAGGCCTCCTCAGACAGCCATTTTGCTTTTTTTGCATTTCTTTTTCTTGGGGATGGTCTTGCTTCCTGTCTCCTGTATGATGTCACGAACCTCCATCCATAGTTCATCAGGCACTCTATCAGATCTAGGCCCTTAAATCTATTTCTCACTTCCACTGTATAATCATAAGGGATTTGATTTAGGTCATACCTGAATGGTCTAGTGGTTTTCCCCACTTTTTTCAATTTCAAGCTGAATTTGGCAATAAGGAGTTCATGATCTGAGCCACAGTCCGCTCCCAGTCTTGTTTTTGCTGACTGTATAGAGCTTCTCCATCTTTGGCTGCAAAGAATATAATCAATCTGATTTCAGTGTTGACCATCTGGTGATGTCCATGTGTAGAGTCTTCTCTTGTGTTGTTGGAAGAGGGTGTTTGCTATGACCAGTGCATTCTCTTGGCACAACTCTATTAGCTTTTGCCCTGCTTCATTCTGTACTCCAAGGCCAAATTTGCCTGGTACTCCAGGTGTTTCTGGACTTCGTACTTTTGCATTCCAATCCTCTATAATGAAAAGGACATCTTTTTTGGGTGTTAGTTCTAGAAGGTCTTGTAGGTCTTCATAGAACCGTTCAACTTCAGCTTCTTCAGTGTTACTGGTTGGGGCATAGACTTGGATTACCATGATATTGAAAGGTTTGCCTTGGACACGAACAGAGATCATTCTGTCGTTTTTGAGATTGCATCCAAGTACTGCTTTTCGGACTCTTTTGATGACCATGATGGCTACTCCATTTCTTCTAAGGGATTCCTGCCCACAGTAGTAGATATAATGGTCATCTGAGTTAAATCCACCCATTCCAGTCCATCTTAGTTCGCTGATTCCTAGAATGTTGACGTTCACACTTGCCATCTCCTGTTTGACCACTTCCAATTTGCCTTGATTCATGGACCTAACATTCCAGGTTCCTATGCAATATTGCTGTTTACAGCATCAAACCGTGCTTCTATCACCAGTCCCATCCACAACTGGGTGTTTTTTTTTTTTTTGCTTTGGCTCCATCCCTTCATTCTTTCTGGAGTTATTTCTCCACTGATCTCCAGTAGCATATTGGGCACCTACTGACCTGGGGAGGTCCTCTTTCAGTATCCTATCCTTTTGCCTTTTCATACTGTTCATGGGGTTCTTGAGGCAAGAATACTGCATGGTTTGCCATTCCCTTCTCCAGTGGACCACAGTCTGTCAGACCTCTCCACCATGACCCGTCTGTCTTGGGTGGCCCCACACGGCATGGCTTATTTTCACTGAGTTAGACAAGGCTGTGGTCCATGTGATCAGATTGGCTAGTTGTTTGTGATTGTGGTTTCAGTCTGTCTGCCCTCTGATGCCCTCTCTCAGCACCTACTGTCTTATGTATTTACTATTTAAAAAAAATAGTGCTAGGCAGGAGGTCTCCTGGTCCCCTTAAGTGTTTGTCCTAATTCTTGTGCTCTGTTCTG
This sequence comes from Bubalus bubalis, assembly GCF_019923935.1. Classification (NCBI taxonomy): domain Eukaryota; kingdom Metazoa; phylum Chordata; class Mammalia; order Artiodactyla; family Bovidae; genus Bubalus; species Bubalus bubalis. Next base: position 175,543,210 of record NC_059157.1, on the reverse strand, counting down.
GCTTAAGATGTAGCCCAGAGGGTTGGGAGTGAGGTGACTAAGTGCTGAGGCCTTGATGAGCCCATAGACCTACTGTGAGCATCATGCAGTGCCCACAGGGGCATGTACATCTGGGTGTTGGGAAGAAATGATACTGGATCTCAGTCTGCATGTGGGTTAGAGACAGGGATGGAACACAGGAGGAAACCAGCTCACAGGAGGAAACCAGCTCAGGCAGCATGGCAGTTGGCACAGGGGAGGAAATGGCTGCAGTTGAACAGGCCATTCACGGGGTAGGCTGGAGGCAGGGAGGTCAGAAGGGCGGGAATGTGTGCGGGCATCTTGATGCAGTGGACTGAGCCCTGGGTCCTGCCCGCACTTGCTCTGTGGCCCTGTGGCTTCTGTCTCCAGTTGTGGAAAGGGTGAGATGGGGCTGCAGTGATAGCTGATGGCTTTGGCCCTGAAGTTGGGGACTTTGAGGTTCCTCGAAACAGCTGTGAGCCTCAGATTGGGGCATTTTGCAGGGAGTGATCAGAGTCCACTTGCTGGAGGCTGAAAAGCTGGCCCAGAAGGACAGCTTCCTGGGAATCCGAGGCAAGTCAGACCCCTACGCCAAGGTGAGCATCGGCCTGCAGCACTTCCGGAGCAGGACCATCTATAAGAACCTGTCCCCCACCTGGAATGAGGTGTTTGAGGTAAGGGGCTCCTTAGCGGCTCCCAGGTGCTCTCCAGAGCTCCACTCTGGGCAGTACTGGCCCAAACAAGATGGGGTTCTGCCTTCATGGTCTTCACATACCCATGGGGTAGCACTGTGCCAGAGGCATGGCGTTGGGGACAGGCAGACCTACTTCTCAGACCCACTAGGCTTCTGGAGATGGCCGCTCCTGGTGGAGTAGTTTATTGATTGATTCCTCCCTCTTTTCCTGACCAGAGGCAGCTTCATTGGAAGTTTCCAATTCATAGAACCTCAGGGGCAGTCCTGCCCCCTCTCAGAACCAGATGCCAGTAGCCTTAAGTTCTCCCTTAAGTTCAACCACAGTCCCTATTGTGGGTAGGGCAGGCCCACAGCCAGGTTAAGGGTCACAGTTTGGAAGCCACAAGCCCCTGGCAGAAAACAGAGCAGCCACCCGTCCGAGCCCCAACCCTGCCACAGTCTTATACAAGATGCCTCTGAGTCTCTGCATCCCACAGGAGAGGGCATCACTCCCTTCTTCCAATAAGGTTCTCCAGGAACCGAGAAAGGCAGGAACCTGCCCAGGGCTCCGAGCTTCCAGGAGGCAGGGCTGGAACTTGGCTCCCCTGGGGTCATGCTTGATGTCTGTTTCATCAGCTTTCGGGGCCTGCAGGTCAAGTTACCTCTCTTTCCTCCCAGTTCATAGTGTATGAAGTCCCTGGGCAGGATCTGGAAGTGGACCTGTACGATGAGGATCCTGACAAGGACGACTTCTTGGGCAGGTGAGGAGGGCCAAGCTGGGCCTGGGGGTGCAGGGCTCTAGCCCTTGGGGTCATAGGTACTCCCACTTGCACCATTCAGGGACCTGCAACTCCCACCACACTCTGACATGGTGACTGTGCCAGGCAGCCAATACTGCCATTCCATACCGCTGCCATGGACCTCCTCCCCAGACGTCCCCTGGGTGTCTAGCCCTGAGTCCTAGCCCTCTGGAGGCATGGAGGGGGTCCTGAGGTTTGTGCACCATGGGCTCTGCTTTCTGTGCTCTTCATAATGTACCCAGAGTCCCATCTGGAGCAGTGTGCAGGGCTAAGGCTGGCATGCATAGCCTGGCCCCAGCACCCAAGAAACATGTGCTCACTCTGTGGTGGAACAGAGCCTCTGTGCTCTAAGGATTGAAAGGACTAGGGTGGGGGCCATCAAAACCCCAAAATTACACTGGTCCAGCCATCCCAATTTCAGGAATCTCCTATAAAAAGCATTAGACCTCAATCATTTATTGCAGAACTATCTATGGTGGCAAAACAAAAAACCTGGAAGCATGACCAGACTCAGAGGACACTGGTTGAATATTTGAATAAATTTATCATTGCTAAACTAAAGAATACCCTACAGCTTTTAAAAATGATGAGTAGGATCTATGTGTGTTGACCACGAGGATATTCAGTATAGCTAAGGAAGTGGGGGAAGCAGTCGACATTTTTCCAGGGGGGATGTGTGTGTGTTCACATGTGCTGGTGTGGAAGCGACACCACTGCCCATCTCAGAGGCCGGGACTAGGAAGCAGCAGAACAGTTTTACCCAGATCTTCATACTCCTAAGTTGTTTAGCTTGTTTCCATGTACATGTGATTTTAAAATGTAGAAACAAAATGGGACAGGCACAACCTAACAGGCTAAGAAATAGCTTACCACCAGATGTGACTTACCATTTTAAATTTTCATCTTAAAGGGGTTGTGACTTTTGTAATGTTACAGATTATAAGTGTGTCTGTGGTTCATGTTTTACGTAACTGATTTCAAGTGTGTTTTGAGGTCCAGCACATTTCTAACAGTTAACATGGAATTAAATCCCAGCTGGGCTTTGTCAGGGTAGGTGGGAGGCACACGGTGAATGTGTTACCTTCTTTCACACTCATGCCAACTATACTTAGCCCCTGGAGGGCATCTGAGGCAGTTTTGGAAATGGAAGGGCCTGTTGGGTTATTACAGTGACTGTGGGAGGTGGTGCCACTGGCATTTAGAGGACACAGGACAGAGAAGCTAAATCCCTGCAATGCATGGGCAGTTTTGCACAATGAAGACTCATCCCAGCCAAAATGCCAGTAGCACCCTCATTGCGCATCCAGAGCCAGTGTGTCCAGCAGCGTTAGCTTATTCCCCTCCGGGGGTCAGAGCTGCTTGCCTGCTTGGGCAGCATGCCCAATGGGAGCAGCCCCAGTGGCTAGACAGTTCTTCCTTAGCTTGAGCTCAAAGTGGTCTTGCATTCATTCTTTGGATGAATAAGGTCCTGTCTTGAGGTCCACTCAGATACTTGAAAACATTTCAGAGTGGGCCTCCATGCCTGCTGCTGCCCCTGGGCTGAACTGACCTTCACTCCCTGTGTATTCCAGCCTGCAGATCTGCCTCGGGGATGTCATGACCAACAGAGTGGTGGATGAGGTAGAGTTGGCACCTGCAACCCCTCCTTGTGGACAGCATTGCTTCTGCCCCAAACTGTAGTACTGGCCTTCCATAACCACCTCTCCTAGCCCAGAGCCCACCCTGTCTGCTCTGGTTCACCTCTTCCCTGAAGCCCCTATCAGGGCCCTACGGGGTCTCACTGGCCCTGTCCCCAAGCTCCCCTCCCCATCCCCCTGCAGTGGTTTGCGCTGAACAACACAACAAGCGGGCGGTTGCACCTGCGGCTGGAATGGCTTTCACTGATCACAGAGCCGGACGCTGTGACTGAGGTGACTGCAGGGTGTCAGGCTTCTGGACAGAAAGGTGGAGGCGGGCACTTGTGAGTGGTGTGTGGGGAGGAGGGAGGAGGAGGGACCTGAAGCCGCAGATCTTGCTCAGGGTCCTCCGGCCAGCCCCGCCTTCTGGAGAGCATGTCCCTCAGCCCTCATCTCCACACAGGGTGGATGGGATCCTTAAAAGTTCTGTTAGTGCCTGTCAGCCCAGCTCATAGGAAGTCCACCAGTTCTGACTCGAGTCTGTCATGCTGCAGTTGTATTTTCAACAAAGAGCTAGGTTGTGAGGGGAGGGATGGCCAGTCTGGAGCCATGAAGAGGGCTCTCCTAAACTGCCTGTCCCCTGCTTGTAGTGAGGGTCTGTGTCTGCTTGTAGGACCGTGGGAGCTTTTCCACTGCCATCCTCGTGGTCTTCTTGGAGAGCGCCTGCAACCTGCCGGTGAGTGGTGACATGGCCAGAGCATCACACACACCCTGCCTTGTGCCCGTCACTCTCAAATGTCCATATGTTGCTCATTCACCCTATTCTTCTCGTGCTGCAGAGAAGCCCTTTTGAGTACCTAAATGGTGAATATCAAGCCAAAAAGCTGTCCAGATTTGCCAGGGTAAGTGTGTTTGTGAAAGGAAGTGACAGCTCCTTTCCCCGAGTAAACACAGCTTCCAGTCTGCTGTGTACACAGCCTGGGGATGATGACTCAATGGGGATCACTGAGTCTGCAGTGAGCTGGGCACTGGGCTCCTCCCACATCCGTTATGCCTGAGTCCCATGGTGGCTATGTGTCCATTTTTATTGCCATTTAAAAATAGGACCCAGGAAGCTAAGTGCCTGGGTCACACAGCTCAGGGGAAGCCAGAGCTCAGCTCCACCCTGTCTGTCTCCACAGCTCTAGGGAACAAGCACCTGTGTCCAGCCATGCCTCCTGTCTTTAACTTGGAAGCTCCCCACAGGGTCAGCCCAGCCCAGGTGCTGGCACAGTGATGACAGCCCAGACCCCTGGGAGCACCAAGGAGGCCTTCTCTCAAAGGGACGCAGGTTGGGTGGCCTCAGGTCCCACCGATGCTCCTGAGGGTTGAGAGGCAGGGTCTCAAGTTGGCACTGTGGGTGCTATCTCTATTTTGCGGATTTGTCCCCTCACAGAATAAAGTCAGCAGAGACCCTTCTTCCTACGTCAGGCTCTCTGTAGGCAAGAAGACACACCTGAGCAAGGTAAGATAGCTTGGTGTACAGCCAAAGACTAAGGAAATGGGGGCCCCAACACTTCAGGGAGAGAAGCAAAAGTGAAGGTAATTAGCTTACACTGAAGTAGGTGCCAGAGCACATTATAGGTGCTTTATATCACTGTGTCTTCAAAATAACCTCACGAAAGAGTTCTATAGTTCAAGAATCTGGGGACCAGCGATCAGTGACTCCAAGAGCTAGAAAGCAGAACCAGGGTTCCAGCTTAGGCATGGCTCTCAGCCTACGACATTTCCATCACCCCAGCAGCAGAAGTCCCCTTGCCCTTCTACCACCACCTCCCTAGGGAAGTGAGTTCTAGTGCTGGTGGGATTTCAGCCCCTGTGAGAGTTCCTGGCACACTCTCCTCACCTCTGAGTCTGGCTGCCCTGACCTGTTGCCTCCTACGAGCTGCAGCATGTGTGGGTCTATCCCTGGGTGGATGGAGTAAGAGCAGAGGGCACTGGTACCCTGCTCTGCCCAACCTAACCCTTCAGTGCTCCCTTTCTCTCCTGCTCCCAGACCTGTCCCTGCAGCAAGGACCCTGTGTGGAGCCAGGTGTTCTCCTTCTTCGTGCACAATGTGGCTGCTGAACAGCTGCATCTGAAGGTTTGCATGAAGTTGGGCTCTTGGAACAGAGCTCAGAGGTGTCTAAGCCGCGAGGGGTGGGGGCTTGAGCAGGTTCCCCAGGGAGTCAGGAGGGGATACTGAGGGCCCACATCTCATGAGCAGGTGCCCAAGGTCATTGGGGAGGAGGCTGTGGAAGGACAAACCCTTAAGTCCCATGGCACTCCCTGCCAGAGTCTCCAGTTTTTAAATATTAATAGCACCTAGTGTGGCCTGGGTTGAAATCTACTCAGGACATTAATGATGATGTACTTGGTCCCATCATAGAGCAGCACAGCTCATCAGTCCCTAAAGCCCTGAAGGCCCCAGGGCAGTGACAAACTTGCCTCATATAGGTCATGGTTGCCTCTCCCCTGAGTCACTCTCTTGCCCTGACTGAAGGCAGGGACCAAGTCAGGTCTCATTTCCAGTTTTCAGAACAGAACCAGAGGCCAAGAGAAGCACAGAACATAGTTACCAAAGTAAACTCAGTCTTGGCTGGAGCCGAGTAGTGCTGGCGAGGGTGGGGCTTGGTTATCATCTTGTTTTGTGACCGGCCCATTGCCCAGGTGCTTGATGACGACCAAGAGTGTGCTCTAGGAGTGCTGGAGTTCCCCCTGTGCCAGATTCTCCCCCATGCAGACCTTACTCTGGAGCAGCGCTTCCAGCTGGACCACTCAGGCCTGGACAGCCTCATCTCCATGAGGCTGGTGCTTCGGGTAAATCTCTCCCTTTTCCTCCAGGGTGGGCAAGGGGTGGTCTGCCCCAGCACTAAGTATCTGCCCTGTGTTGCGAAGAAGTTCAGAGATGGATTCATATTTTTTAGTATCAACTTCAGGATATTGTCAGCCATTTTCTCTTCAAATATTGCCTCTCCCAATCTTTTAATCTCTCCTTCTACATTTCCTTTGATTACATTGGACCTTATCATCTCCATGGCTTAACATGACCTGACCTTCATATTTTCTCTCTCTTTATCTCTTGGTGCTACCTTCTAATCACCTCAGACCTGTTTTCCATACCACTAAATCTTTCTTTGGCTATGCCTAATCTGCTGTTAAACCTGTTCATGGTTTTTATTTCAAAGGCTATTTTTTCATTTTTCACTTTATGTTTTCCAAATCTACAATATCTTCTGTTGTATTTTATTTTCATTTCTAGTCCATCTTTAATTATTTGAAAATACTTAAAATGTATGTCTGCTAATCCTGTTATCTGAAGATCTTGGGGAGTTAAATTTTGATGTCTGTTGTGTCTGTCGGTGCTTTTTCATGGTGACTCATTTCTACATTTGGTAACTGGGGTTGCAGACATGTGTTCAGTGTTACCTTTGTGACTTGAAGTGAGGTTGTTCACTTCCAAGGAAGTTCTGCTTTGGCTGCAGCCAGGCACCTCAGGAACATTATAAACCTGAGTCCATTTTTATATTAATTTTCAAACTTTGGGTTTCGTGACTCCACAGGGTGTATAAATATGAATCCAAAATTCATAGGAGACAAACCTATACAGTGCCATATTCTCAGGAAATACTTTTATTTCCCACTAGCCATAGTATAGGCTGAGATATATTTCTTGTCATCAGTCTTTGCTGGTGGGTGAAATGTTTATCCTAGACTACTTTTTCACTAAACATATCCCACCTTCCCAGGTCCTACAATGACCCAAGGCCTCATCTCCAAACCCCTTGGATTCTAAGGTTGATAAATAACCCTGAGAAAGTTAACCTTTTTTCAGTTTTCTTTTTTTTTTTTTTTGCTTTTTTTTTTTTTAAAACCTAGGGATTTCCCTTACTTTCTTGTGAATTTGGCTATGCATTTAGAAATATGTTTGTTTCATTTTATTGAGCATTTCTAACAAGAGGTTTTTCAGAATATTTTGATCACCATATTACTGGAAATGGAAATTCCTGGGAAGAGTCTTAATGATTGATGGGAAAAGGAGAAGGAGAAACAATGGCTGAGGTTTGAAACTTTGGGAGCACATGATTGTATCTGGATAGAAAACACATTTTAGGGGAAAGCAATGGTGAATAAGGTGGTGGTTAGAAATTATCACATCCAGAAGGCAGCTGGTGATATACAGGAAGGCTAAGGTAAATGGGTCAGGTCTCCAGCAACCAGAACTAGTATAGAGAAAAGGGAGTCACAACTGAGTCTTCATGACGATTACTGAGGCAGCAAGAAGGGCAATGAGAAGGTTTGGTCAGAGGGAGCCAGAGGCAGAGAGGTTACGAAAATAGGTCTGGGAGTAAAAATCCATTGGATTGGGCAGTCAGGAAGGAACAGAGTTTTGAGGAAACTGTTCCTTCCAGAAGAGAGAAGGAACCATTTCCCAGGGGTGAAGGTGAGAGCAGACGGGGAGAAAGTGCAAGTGGTGTGCCAGTCCATAAACAACCCTGCCATCTGCTTACAGTTCCTGCACTTGGAAGAACGGGAGCTGGGAAGTCCATACACAGGACCTGAAGCCCTAAAGAAAGGCCCTCTGTTCATTAAGAAGGTCACCGCCAACCAGGACCCTAGAGCCCCACCCCAGGGAGAGGGCCCTACAGATCTGTCATGCCCTCCAGACCCTGCTTCCGAGATCAAGCAAGCCGCCAAGAACACCACTTCTGCCACCATCACTGCCACCAAGCCCATGCTTGAAGAGACGGGCCCAGAGCCCAAAGGCAAGGACAGTGCACCCATGGGGAAGAAGAGTCTGGCCACCATCTACCTGGCTGTGCCAGGCCCCCACTCTCCAGGGCCCATCAAGTCACCCAGACCCATGAAATGCCCTGCCTCCCCATTCGCATGGCCACCCAAAGGGCTGGCTCCCAGCATGTCCTCACTCAACTCCCTGGCTTCTTCCTGCTTTGACCTGACAGATATCAGCCTCAACACTGAGTATGCACCTCTGCTTAATATTTTCTAAAATGACCTGCATGGAAAATACCTCCCTGGATGGAAAAGTAGATATGAACTTACTTTTCTATGCAAGTCCTGGTTTTTCATAAAATGGTTTCATAAGGGAGCATGGTGGGATAGAAAGAACACAGGATGTGGGGAGAGAAAGCACGTGTGCATGTGCCCAAAAGTCTGGTGGGGCTCTAGCTATACACCAACTATAAAACAGTGTTGGGCTTTGGTTGTTAAGGTTCCTTACAGCAAAAACATACCTTGGATCCTAAAGAGTTATTTATACTGGGATGATATGGAAAGCCAAGAATGTGGAATTATATAATCAATGGCTGCTATTTATTAAGTGTTGACTCTGGACTTAGCAATTGGATCTTCACAGTAACCCTAAAAGACAGAACTTACTATTATAAAGGTTGAGTAACTTGCCCAAGATTCCACAAGAAATCATAGTATAAAGGCAGATGTTGCTAGAGAGTTTTTCCTATGGTACCATGCTTTCCCTACAGTGAAGTAGGATCATTATACATGAATGCGGGATAGGAAGTAATTCCAACTAAAAGGAACCTTATTGAGAATTAATCTGTTAACTGACATGCTTCTTGGGGGTGGGGGGAGAGGCCAGCACCCGTAATGGCAAGAGAAATGACAAGCCCTTTCTTTACAGAGGCGGGGATCTCGGGCATCGGGGGCTGGGTGAGATTCAGCTCACGGTGCGCTATGTGTGTCTGCGGCGCTGTCTCAGCGTGCTAATCAACGGCTGCAGGTAAAGAGACGCTAGGACCAGGAAAGATCCCTTGGGAGCATCAGGTGACCAAAAATCAGTGGGGGCACTTGGAGCAATGGCAGGGACAGGCAGCCCCAAGGTAGACACTTGGAAGGAGTGAGGTTCGAATGCTCTAACAGGATCCTCAATGGAGCTGACAGGCTCCAGAATCAAGGGTGTTGCTCAGACACATCTGTTGCAAAGCTGTCTGGGGTGCCCTGGAGCCAGGACATTTTTTCAAGAATCTTCAACTTCCTTTACATGGAAAAGTACTTGGCTCTACCCCAAACTTCATAAAAACACATGTTTTTAAAACCACGCATCTGATGTTTTGTCCTCCAAATTCTGCAGACTTTTGATTTTTTTGGTCTAGATTACAGGGCATTTTTATCCCCAAGGCTATCTAAAGCTGTATGGCTAGTACAGCTTTCTCCAAATGAGTACTTTCAGTATTTCAAAATGAGGGGCCTTTTTCTTTAATGTGTTTGAAACCAAATCAGAAACCTGACGCCCTGTACCAGCAGTGGAGCTGATCCCTATGTCAGAGTCTACTTGTTGCCAGAAAGGAGGTGGGCAAGTCGTAAGAAGACCTCAGTGAAGCGGAAGACCCTGGAGCCCCGGTTTGATGAGACGTAAGTGGCCCAGGTAGCCTGCTTAGAGTGTCTCAGCCACGTGAGTATTTGCTGAGTACCTCCTGTGTGCCTGGCAACTGCCAGATGCTGGGAAGGGCTGGGGTTGAACAGGACACCAACACAGTCATGAAGCTTCTACATTTTGTGGGAGAAAAGGACTGCCAGAGAAGTTTAGCAAAACAGTTACCCATTTTTCTTGCCTGTGTGGACCAAAGCGTTCCTGATTATGAAATGTTCCACACTCTTTCTCTTTAAACGAATCCCCTTTGGCAGCAAAAACATTTGAATCTAGTCAGATGTTTGTTTTCAAACATAAATAAACATACCTTGAACCTAAGGACCTAAAATTTCCTCCAAAGTTCCAAGCTCTTTGGCCTGTCTTCACTCCTGTAACAAGCATAGGTGGAACAGCTACCCTCCCCCAGTGTGTCCACCCATGTCCTTGGGGACAAAATTAGTAGACAGAGTTTAATCACATTTCTTGCTTTTGATGAGTCTGTGGTGGTAAGTCTTATCTTTAATATTCTTATTCTTGATTTTAAGTTGATCACAAGGTACTTGCTTCTTTTTGCTGTGGGATCCTAAGAGAAGACATTGCTAGCCAGCCTAGGATGAGTTACCTAATGATGTTTGTTTCCACTTATCTTGATCAATAACTACTCATTTTAAAAAGAGCTGTACTGAGTTCTTTTTTGGGTCATGTCTAAAGACTAATGTTCCTTCAAAAGCTACATTTTTAGTTCATTGATATCAAGAAAGAATGTGGGGAGAGAGAATTAATTCTTTCAATATTTATTGAACACTTTCTATTAATATTAGGCACCATCCTATATTCTCCAGTCACACAAGTGAAAAATATTGCCTTCAAAGGGAGCTCTGACATAAAAGGATGTCAAAATTGCTATGTGGGAACACAGGAGGTTGACTTTTGTGACAAACCTAATCTGTTAGTAATTCTCTCTCAAATTTTTAACAGCAATTTATGCCTGGATTATCTACAAGGCAGATTTGGCAACCTTGATCTTAAATGTAAACCCAGAAGTAAAGAGTTCAGAGGTCTCTTGTTGAGTACATGATTGACACCATATACATTATAATTAAAATATCTAAAGTTAAAGATAAGAGAATCTTAAAAACAGCGAGAGAAAAACAAGTAATTACATTATCAGGGAGCGCCCCCCCCCGCCAGCCCCCAACATAAGACTATCAGCAGAAACTTTGCAGGCCAGAATGGAGTGGCACAATATATTCAAAGTGCTGAAAGAAAAATGCTTCCAACCAAAAATACTCTACTGGGGAAACTTATCATTCAGAATTCAAGGAGGCTACTTTAGTACCCTACTTTCATCAAAGGATAGATCATCTGATAAATTCAATAAGGAAACATTAGCTGTATATGACTTGCTAGACCAGATGAACTGGTCTAATACATAGAACAGTCCATCCAAAAGCAGCAGAATACACAGTCTCAAGTGCACACAGAACATTCTCCAGGATAGATCATATACTAGGCTGCCACAAACAAGTGTTAAATTTAAGAAGACTAAAATCATGTTAAGAAATCAAGACAAATAAGATATGTTCAAAGAAAATGGAAATGTGACATAACGTAATTTATGGGATGTAGCAAAAACAGTTCTAAAAGGAAATTTCATAACAGTAAATGCATATATCATTTACTGTTATATGATAACAGTGTAACAGTAAAAAATCTCAAACCACCTAACCTTACATCTCAAGGAACAAGAAGAAGAATAAGCAAAGTCCGAAGTTAACAGAAGAAAGGAAATAAAGTTCAGAGTGGAAATAGAGACTAAAAAAACAATAGAAAAAAAAATCAATGAAACTTAGAGCTTTGAAAAGATAATCAAAATTGATAAACCTTTAGCTAGACTCACCAAGGGAAAAAAAAGAGGACAAAAAAGAGGAAACAGAAGCTGTAAAATTGATACCACAGAAATACAAAGGATCATAAGAGACTATGAATAGTTATACATCAAACAAATTAGATAACCTAGAAGAAAAAGATAAATTCCTAGAAAGATACAACTTATCAAGAGTGAATAATGAAGAAACAGAAAATGTAAACAGACTGATTACTAGGAAGAAGTTTAAATCAGTAATCAAAAATCACCCAACAAACAGGTCCAGGGACCACACAGCTTCACTAGTGAACTCTACCAAATATTCGAAGAATTAATACCATTCCTTCCCAAACTCTTCCAAAATATAGACGAGGAAACACTTGCAGACCCACTTTACAAGACCAGTACTCTCACCAGGTTTATTCAACACAGTATTGGAAAGTCTAGCCATAGCAATCAGACAAGAAGGGAAAAAAAAAAGGAAGAAATAAAACCGTCACTGTTTGAAGATGACATGGTGCTTTCTAAAGAAAATCCTAAAGATGCCACCAGAAATCTATTATAATGAATTCAGTAAAACTGCAGGATACAAACCTAATAAACAGAAATCCACTGCATTTCTATACACTAACAACAAAGTATCAGAGAAATTAAGAAAACCATTCACAACTGCACCAAAAAGAATAAAATATCTAGGAGTAAATCTAACCAAGGAGGTAAGAGACCCTGTACTCTGAAAACTAAGACATTGATGGAAGAAATCAAAGACAACACAAACAAATGGAAAGATATATTATGCTTATGAATTGGAAGAATAATGTTAAAATGTCCATACTATACAAAGCAATCTATAGATTCAATGCAATCAAACTTCTAATGGCATTTTTCACAGAAATAGAAAATCCTAAAATTTGCATAGAACCACAAAAGAGTCAAAGCAATTTTGAGAAAGGTGAACAAAGCTGGAGGCATCATACTCCCTGATGTCTCCAGGCATCAAACTATATTACAAAGTTATAATAATCAAAACAGTATGGTACTGGCATAAAGAGACATCAATGGTACAGAATAGAGAGCCCAGAAATAAACGCACACATATATGGCCAATTAACTTATGACAAAGGAGACAAGAATGTATAATGGGGGAAGCACAGTCTCTTCAACAAGTAGTGTTGGGAAAACTGGACAGCCACATGCAAATGAATAAAATTCAACCACTATCTTACACTGTACACAAAAATTAAAATGGACTACAGACTTGAATGTAAGAGCTGAAACTATGAAACTCGTAGAAGAAAACTTAGGTGAGTTAAACTCACTGACATCAGTCTCGGTGATGATTTTTTGGATTAGACACCAAAACCAAAGGCAACTAAAGCAAAACTAAACAAGTGAGGCAACTTGAGACCACATTAAAATGCTTCTACACAGCAAAGGAAACCAACAAAATAAAAAGACAACCTACCAAATTGGAAAAAACACTTGTAGATCATATATGATAAGCAGTCAATATCCAAAATCTATATTAAAACTCACAGAACTCTACAGCAAAAAAAAAATCTGATTAAAAATGAGCCGAGGCTCTGAATAGACATTATTCTGAAGAAGAAATATGGATGGTTAGTAGGTACATGAAAAGATATTCAACATCATTAGTCACTAGGGAAATGCAAATCAAAACCACAATGAGATATCACCTCATATCTGTGAGAATGGTTATTATAAAAAAATAGCAAGTGTTGGTAAGGATATGGAGAAAAGGGAACCCTTGGGCACTGTTGGTGGGAATGTAAATTGGGGCAGCTATGGAAAACAGTATGGAGGATCCTCAAAAAAAATAAAAAAAACAGTACTACCATACTACCAGGCAATTCTACTTCTGTGTATTTATTAAAACAACGGTAATTCAAAATGATATATGCACACCTGTATTCACTGTGGCATTACTTACAATAGCCAAGACATGGAAACAACCTGCTGCTGCTAAGTCACTTCAGTCGTGTCCGACTCTGTGTGACCCCATAGACGGCAGCCCACCCGGCTCCCCCGTCCCTGGGATTCTCCAGGCAAGAACACTGGAGTGGGTTGCCATTTCCTTCTCCAATGCATGAAAGTGAAAAGTGAAAGTGAAGTCGCTCAGTCGTGTCTGACTCTTCGCGACTCCATAAAAAAAGAAATCTTGCCATTTTCAACATGGATAGACCTTGAGGGCATTCTACTAAGTTAAATAAGTTTGAAAAAGATACTTATGATCTCACTTATATGTGGAACCTAAAAATACCAAAAAACCAACCAAACAAAAAAACCCAAGCTCATAGATATAGAGATTGGTGGTTGCCAGAGGTGGAGATTAGGGTGTGTGTGAAATAGATGACAGGGGTCAATAGGTACTAATTTCCAGCTATTAAGTGAGTAATTCATGGGGATATAATGTATAGCATGGTGACTATAGTTAATAATACTGTATTACATATTTGAAAGTAGCGAGGAGAATAGATCTTAAAAGTTCTCATCACAAGAAAAAAAATTTTTTGTAACTATATGTGGTGATGTTACTTAGACTGATCATTTTATAACATATACAAATCACATCATTATTAGACACATAAAACTAATAATGCTATGTCATATATATCTCAATTTAAAAAATTAAGAGATATTATAGGATTATATTAAATCATGAATGTCAAACTTCTGAAAAGTGTAAAGCACTATTGAATTTAAAGAATCTTCACTCAATTTAAAAAAATTTAAAGATTTTTTTTTTTTTAATCCTGAAGGAGTCCAGAGGCCTCTTGTGAGTATGTGACAAAGCTTGTATACTAAGATTCCTCTGCCTTACTCCACAGGCACAAGTGGGAAAAGGACACTTTTTTCCATGCAATTTCAGCAAAACTAATTATTCAGCAACCTAGCCCTTAGTTGGTCAGAAAAAACAAAAAGGGACTGAGGTGGTACTATGAGCAGGCAGAGAGAGAAGGGACAGCTGAACAGAGTGATAACCAGAGTAGAGTCAGAGAAAGAAAGAAGCAACCCCAAAGCACAGTAGTCCAAAGAAGTTCTCAAAAGGGGTAAATGGCCTCTTGACACTTCCAGGTTTTGTAACAGGACAGTGATTATCTATGATAATGATGCAGCAAGTATTTGCTGTAACCTAATACTGCTCTAGATTCTTGATAGTATCTAGAACAGTAGACAGTCTGTATCTTCTGTTTTAAAGGTAGGAAAATGGATGAAACACTAGAGATTTTCAATGAAAATAATTAAAATATATAAATCTCATTTCTGACTTTCTGCTCCTTACAGATTTGAATTTTTTGTTTCCATGGATGAAGTACAGAAGAGGTCACTAGATGTCGCAGTGAAAAACAGTAGACCACTTGGTTCACACAGAAGGAAGGAACTGGGAAAGGTAAGTACAAAAGGGGATCTTGGTACTCTTTCCCTCCTGGTGGCTACCTGGAGTTCACAGGTGGAACACATCCTTGCTGAAATTTTGATGCGATCATCAGTTTGTTATCAGAACTGACTTTAAGGAAGATACAACCTCACTGGGAGGTTTTTTGTTTTGTGCCTTTTAAAAAATACTCTTAAAACTAAAGTATATAAATTAATAAACCCTATTTTAAGAAACTCAAGAATATCCAAGTTCATCACTACAAAAGTATTTGAACCTCTACTATGATATTAAGTATTGTTTTCACAAGTACAGCATTGTGTGAAGCTTGGATCTTCTCATTATGTCAAGACTTTTGTGGTGAATGTAAAAGTAAATATAATCCTCAGGAAGGAGAGACAAAAAAGAATGGTATTTGTATACTCTGTAGTTGTTGTATTTTAAACATTATCTTATGCTCATTCTTTAAAGCCCACTCTGTGAAGTAGGTGATGATATTCCCATTTTTATTGTTGAGAAAACTATAGTGTCTTGCTTAAAATTCTGAATCAGTTTGTAAGTAAAGGCAAGCTGTTTTCTCTAAAACATTCGTTAAGTAAATTCCTGAGGTACAACTGCAAATAGCAGTTCACCTTTTCCTAGGACACTGAGGTTGGTGTCAGTACTGGCCTTCTGGAGAGGTTCTATATATTGAAAGTCAAAGGAAAAAGAACTATTGCTCAAAACTGAAGGAGGCCCTTTTTAGGATCAGTTTCATTTATCCCAATATGTTTCCATTTAATGCAGTTTTGAGGACAAGAACTGATAATTTGTGCTTGTTTAGGTACTGATTGACTTATCAAAAGAAGATCTGATTAAGGGCTTCTCACAGTGGTAAGTGAGTGGTTTAATTTTATCACATTAAATCTGCTACTCAATTTATTACAGGTGGTTGCCCATATTCTCTTTTCAAAGTTCTTCCCTCTTCAATATCTTATTGAGGGGGACATTATCACTTTTACTTAAGGCTTTAATGCTTACAGACTTCATTTACCTAAAGAACCGCTGTAAGCTCTAGTCTTAACCCTGGCTGGTCAACTTACAGAGATGAGTTCTGCTGGTCCCACAGGCCCAAGTAGGACAGACTAGGCCACTTGTCCTGATATTGCCACAGCACACTCGCAATACTAACACAAGTCCAAATCCAACTGTCTTACAGGTATGAGCTGACTCCAGATGGACAGCCTAGAAGTTGATGATGAACAACAACATCTTTATTTTTTAAATATGTACATATGTATATTGTTATTTAAATCACGATAGCAATTTGAAAATACACATATGTGTGAGTGTATATATATATATACACATACATATGTGTATATATACACATACACACATTCTTGTGTGCAGTATAACTGCATGACTGGATAGTATTATGCAGCGGTAAACACATGTAAAAGCAAGAACTACTCTTTCTTGGTTGGGTTTAATTGTTTAAATCCAAAAAGAAGTGGAGTATTTGTGCCTAACAAATGATCAGAACCTCAGTGGTGCATTTTCTCTGACCTAGGACGTGCATGTCTACACCAGGCGTCCTGTCTTAGACAGAAGATGGGGGAGGTCCATTTGTGGAGCAGCTGTCAGTACTCCTGGGCAGGGACTGACGCAGGGAGGAAGGTTTTTTATGGGACTAAAAAGTGACCCACCCAAAAGTTCTGAGAGCTAACTCTACCTAAGCTCTACTGGCTGCCACCTTTGGTACTTCTCTGGAGGTTTGTTCCTGTATCTACTGTGAAACTAAAACATACTTTCCTGATGACAACCATGTTAGTGATATACCTATATACCTTGAGTTAAGTACTTCAGTGTGGGATAGCCTGGGATCAAACTCCAGCATGTGGCATTATTTCTATTAAGAAAATGCAAACAGAGTTTCAAGCCCAGGTCTGTCTGCATTCCCATAGCAGAGCACTGGAGACTGGAGTGCCAGAGAGAACAGGGGCTTTCCGTATCTCTCTTAGATAGGTTTGGGAATTCTGTTCCACTTTTCTGAGGGCTGATTCACCTACACAACATTAAAAACCAATTATGTAAACTGTATATTTAAACAAGTGCCTCTTTTGCATTTCAGACTTTATAAAACCAAATATTCTTGTCGTTTCTCATGTTCCTAGAGCTGCTGTCAAGTCTTCTTGTCACTTGTCGGCTCAGGCAGCACCCCCTGCCCTTGCTTCCTCCCCCACCACTGCTCTCACTGCAGCTTTTCTAAAGAATGGTAACATCTTAAAACAAAGTTTCTGTCAGGTTACTCTCACTTATAAATGATCTCTTTCCTGTTTTCTACAAAATTCAAGCCCACTCCTTGTGTTTTAGACTGAACACAATCAGGTCTCCAGTTTTTGGCTGCCTTATTCATGTGCAGATGCTCTGTTCCAGAACTGTCCAAATATATCCTGCCTACTAATCCTACTCACCTCTTAAGAGGCCTGTGTCAAACCCACCTCCTCCATTGAGCCAGTGCACACTGACAGGGCCTCTCCCCCAACCTACGGCATCTACTATCAACATTCTACATTTTTCATTTTAACAATTCCCTACCTTGTAACCTTTAATTTAAAAAAATGTTTATTAAATATCTACTAAAGTCATATGCTAAGAAACTATCTGTATTGTGTTTGGTATTTGATGCTTCTGTTTACTTTCTAATTAACCTCAAGTTACTTGAGTTTTTACCCCCATCATCCAAGACTAAGTACAAGACTTAGTACATCCATGCTAAGTACATGGCAGATGTGTAATAAAATTTGTTTTTGCTGTTTTGAGTGACAAGTTCTCATTATAAAATAGGACAATTGATGCCTGTCCTATCTACCTCACAGCAGCATTGTAATGTTCACTAAACAGACAAGTTCCTTGAAACGATAAAGTACCAGAGGAATAAATGGAATGTATCATATATCATTTCCTGAATATTAGCAACCCTAAAACAACTACTTGAGCAAAATGGCAGACAAAGCAGACAAGTGAAAACCTATGCTTCCTCTAGTCCAAACACACAGAAAACCTAATTAAACCATAAATTTTAAGCATGATTTTAAACATGAATGACTAAAAAGTAACACAGGTTAAGTTCCAATGATAGTTCAAAGAGAAAATCTAAAGTAGCATATAGGAACTGAAGAGGGTGTTTTGAAGAGAACCAGAATTTTAGCGCACCGGATAAAAGGTAAAGCTACTATGTAAGGGACATGGAGCCTGGAAAGTTTTGTCTTCACAAAACACCTTGGCTGAGAATGAGGACAAGGAACTGGCTGTCAGCAATGGGTGGAAATAATCAACTACTCTTTCCTATCGGGAACATGGAGTCTGAAGTTACACACAACTGACTTAGTTTGGAAACCTTGAAACTAATGTGAAGTTGGGTTTAGAACCTGGAACCATGTCAAGCCCTGACTGGGGCAACCACAAAATTGCCCCTAGGGTTGTGATTCCCATCTAGGACACATGTGGAACCACCACAGCAGATAATTCCCACTAAAAGGAAGCTCACAGGCAAAAAAAAAAAAAAAATTTTTTTTTTAGTATGAAGCACATGGGAATACCAAATTGAAAAATGGCCACTGGATGTATTTCAGCAAGAAACAAAATGTAACATAAGGCAGGAGTGGCTTGTGGAAAACAACAGAGAGTAAGGTAAACCTAAGTAAGTCTTGACTGTTTTAAACAAGCAAGCAAGCAACCTAAAATGTCTGCAAAACTGGGCTAGTACTGACATCTAAGAGCCTTGAAGCTGGTTCAGAGGAATGTTAAAAGTATTCAAGTCCTTATTTAAGAAGCTAAGGGGTTTTGCACCCCACTCCAGTACTCTTGCCTGGAAAATCCCATGGACAGAGGAGCCTGGTAGGCTGCAGTCCATGGGGTCGCTAGGAGTCGGACATGACTGAGCGACTTCACTTTCACTTTTCACTTTCATGCATTGGAGAAGGAAATGGCAACCCACTCCAGTGTTCTTGCCTGGAGAATCCCAGGGATGGGGGAGCCTAGTGGGCTGCCGTCTATGGGGTCACACAGAGTCGGACACGACTGAAGCGACTTAGCACTTAGCACTAAGGAGTTTTATATTTTAAAATATAGCTTTGTATGTGGCAGTTACTAGTTACCTTTCAGCTCCAAATCAACCCATCTTGGCCCTGCTTTGATATTAGAAATAACACAGCCTCCTCCCCTCTGCCAGGGGTCTTGATGTTAGGCTTATCAATTGAGGACACTGCAGAGACACTGCAAGGCCAGAGTGGGAAGAAGGGGCTTTTCTTCCTTTACTGAAGTGCCCTTATCCATGGCAGCTAGCTGACTGTCGTGTGAGGCTGTTCTCTGTTACCTAAGCACCCGCCACAGTTTACTCTTGGCTCATGCCCTTGGGCCCTGCAACCATAAACACAGTCTTCATGGTTTAGCACCATCCAACACCCTCTGGCAAGTTTATTTGCCACAAGTGGGTTGCCTGTTCCTGTGGCAGCCAGACCTCTACTCAGAGGTTTAAATACCAGCCTCGTGGGAAGGCACTCTTAAGTTCGTTTCTTGTTCACTCTCCTTTACCCCTGGGGGTGGTATCTGCTTTCCCAAGTCACTACTGCATACTCCTTAGAGTCCTCTTTTGTCTCCTTTTAGCAGTTCACTACTTTTACTAGTCAGCAATTCTTATTTTAAATGTTTCCTGTTAGGATACCTGTGCAATGTAGTTTTTGTCTTCTGACCTGACCTTGACTTAAGTGTGTATTAAAATTTTTAAGATAACCAATAATATAGAGTGACAATAGAAAAATCAATAGAGTTGAAATATAAAACTTCCAAATCAGTAGTGAAGAATAAAAATTCAACACTGCTCCAAAAAAATAGGAAAGAAGAAAAAAGTAGCATAGAAAAATATTTAAAAAAAAAACAAAAGATAGGCAAAAGACTTCTAAATATACTTGTAATCATAGTAAGTGAAGTGAAAGTCACTCAGTCGTGTCCAACTCTTTGTGACCCATGGACTATATGGTCCATGGAATTCTCTAGGCCAGAATACTGGAAGTAGGTAGCCACTCCCTTCTCCAGGGGATCTTCCCAACCTAGGGACTGAACCCAGATCTCCCACATTGCAGGCAGATTCTTTACCAGCTGAGCCACAATCATAGTAAAGGCACTATTAAAACTTATAATGTCAAATTCCGTGAAAATTAAAAGTACAGCTATATGCTATTTACAAGAGGTTCTCTCCAAACACACAGAAGTGTTGAAAGTAAAAGGATGAAAATGACAAACCCAAGGGTAGTTTAGACTTCTGTTTATAGTAATGGTACCAAGTGAAAGTTGTTCAGTCATGTCCGACTCTTTGGGACCCCATGGTCTGTAACCTGCCAGGCTCCTCTGTCCGTGGAATTCTCCAGACCAGATTACGGGGATGGGTATCCATTCCTGTCTCCAGGGATCTTCCCAATCCAGGGATCGAACTGAGGTGTCCAACACTGCAGGCAGATTCTTTACCATCTGGGCCACCAGGGGAGCCCAAATATACTGGAGTGGGTAGCCTATCCCTTCTCCCATGAATCTTCCTAACCCAGGAATTGAACCAGGGCCTCCTGCTTTGCAGGAGGATTCTTTTTACCAGCCGAGCTACCAGGGAAGCTCAACATCATGCTTAACGGTGAAGCATTAAAAGATTTCCTTTTGAAATCTGCAACAAGAAAGGGTTGATTCCTATCACCACTTCTACTCAGCCCTATATTGTGGCCTATGTAGTTGGGTAAGGAAAAACAGGTATATCTGACCAAAACTGTTGTTATATGCAGATGATATGATCATAAGTATGAAAATCCAAAATAATCTAAAGATATACTGCTAGAGTTAATCAGAGTTTCCAGCAAGAATGTTGAATATAAAGTAAATATTTAAAAATCAATTATAGTTCTCTATTTCTGAAACAGCTGGAAAGTGAAATTTTAAAAAGACAACTTATAAATAAATGCATAAAGATCAAATACTATGAATGTATCTGGCAATAATCCCTATAGGAAAATTATGAAACTTTATTACAGAATGTTAAAATAAACCTAACCAAGTGGAAAGCTATGCTACAGTAGGAGTTTGAAGATCCAACATTATAGATTCTGATTTTCCCCACTGATCCTATGTTTAATGAAAGTTCAATAAAAATCTCAATATGTAGTGTGTGTCTGTGTGTATAATTTAATAATCAGACTCAGTACACATGGAAATACAAAGGGTGGGATACCAAAATTTATTTTAAAGTTAAAATAATGAAGACAGTGGGATACTAGTGAGGGGGAGATAAATGGACCAAAAGAATAGAAGAGAGTCCAGTAACAGACCCATTCACAAACAGATATTCAATGTATGACAGAAGTAAACACTATAAGCAGAGGGGAAATAATAGATTTTTCAATAAACAGTGCTGAAACAACTGAGTATCCATGACAGAAAAGGTAATAGTCCTTTATTTATACCACATTAAAAAAAAAAAAAAAACCTCCAGGTATATTAGACTAAGTGTGAAAGGCAAAACTATACAGCTGTAAGATAACACAGAAGAGTAACTTTACAGTTTGTGACTAGAGAAAGATTTCGTAAGACACTAAGAGAACTGACTATAAATCTCTACATCTTTAACTATATTCTCTATATTAAAATTAAGTTCTTCAGTTCATGAAAACGGTAGCCTATCCCTTCTCCCATGGATCTTCCTAACTCAGGAATTGAACCGGGGCCTCCTGCTTTGCAGGAGGATTCTTTACTGCCGAGGAAAGAATCCTAGAGGAAAATGGAAAGAGGAAACAGAATGGAAGAAGGCGTTCACAACATGTGTAAACCATCAAATGGTTTATGTCTAGAATATGTAAATAACTCTTACAAATCAATAGGAAGACAGACTGTCCAACAGAAAAAAACACCAAAACACATACAAGCACTTCAAAAATAAACTACAAACTAAAAAAAAAACAAAGGAAAAGATGTTTAACTTCATTAGTAATCAGGAAAATAAACATTAAAGTCACACTAAGAGCTCTACATATTATCCTGGCAAAAAAAAAAAAAAAATTGACTTACCAAAAAAGTTGGTCAAATATGGAAAACTGGGGATGCTTCATACATTAATGGTGGGAATATAAGTTGGTACAACTACTCTGGAAACAGTTTGGCATTTTCTTCTAAAGTTAAAATACATATAATCTATCAAAGTCACACACTATACAACCCCAGAGGATCCATTCACATCATTAGATGTGTCTTCTGCTGCTGCTGCTAAGTCACTTCAGTCGTGTCCAACTCTGTGCGACCCCAGACGGCAGCCCACCAGGCTCACCCATCCCTGGGATTCTCCAGGCAAGAACACTGGAATGGGTTGCCATTTCCTTCTCCAATGCATGAAAGTGAAAAGTGAAAGTGAAGTCGCTCAATCGTGTCCGACTCCTAGCAACCCCATGGACTGCAGCCTACCAGGCTCCTCCGTCCATGGATTTTCCAGGCAAGAGTACTGGAGTGGGTTGCCATTGCCTTCTCTGGTGTTTTCCTCTAGGACCCAGCAATTTTGCCTCTTAGATTCTAGAAAACCTGCACACAAGTGAACAAGGATACATGTACAAGAATGTTCACAGCAGTAGCTCACAATAGCCAAGAACTGGAAGCAACCCAAATGCCAATCCCTAGAACAACAAACAAATGGATTATGGAACATTCATAGAAGAATACTAGACACCAATGAAAACAAATGACCTGGACCTACATAAAACAATATAGATGAATAGTACAAACATGATGTTGAACAAAAGAATTAAGAACATACAGCATGATCCTATTTTTATAAAGCTCAAAACTGGCAAAACTCAACTATCTTGGTTTAGGCATACACACAAGACTGGCAAAACTATTTTAAAAAAAAAGAAAAAACAAGTAAATGATTAACATAAGCCAAGCTAATGATTATCTCTTTGGGGAAGACACATATGGTGTGTGGAGAAGGCCTTTTGGAGTGCTGGTGATGTTGTATTTCTTGGATGTTGCATGGGTGTTCACTTTATAATCATTTATTATACTTGAAATTTATGGTTTTTACCATACTTAGCATATGTGTTATATTTTATAACATATAAAAAGAGATTCGTAAAATAAGAAAAAAAGGAAAAGAATATCCAGCAACTATTAACTAAAATGACAAAACTACATTCAAGGTAAAAGCATGTATAAGCAATGAAGAGATATTAATCAAGAAGATATTATTGACTATGAATTTATAAGTACTTATAAAACAGGCCATAAGTACTTTTTAAAGTACTTATGAAAAAACAAAATTTGACAAATTCAGGGATTTCAGAATTTTCCATAAACCAAGTAGACAAAAAAAAATGATAGAAATGAAGTTGATTTAAACAGTATATTAATAACACTACATATATTAGAGATTAGACTTTTTAAAGCACATGTGGAATATGTGGAAATTCATCACAATAAAGTCATAAAGAAAATCTCAATGAATTCCAAAGATCCAATACCAAAAGACCATGTTCTCTGACTACAGTACCATGCAACTTTAAAAAAAAAAAAAAGACAACATAAGAAACATTACATGTTTTTAGACACTTTACTTTTAACCAGGACGAGCAGAAAGCAAATTTACACTTCCACCTGTATCACTGAAACAAAAATAGGACAGTTTTCAAGTCAATGAATATCAGGTATATGTCCATATGAAGACATGAACACTACTACGAAATTTGTAGTAGTCAAACACTGGAAATAACCTAAATTTCCATCAACAGATGAATGGATAGACAAATTGTGGTATCTTCATACAATGGAATACTACACAGCAATAAAAAGGAATGGACAGTTAATCAATGCAACAACATGCAAAAAAATCACAAATTAATTATGCTGAGTGGAAGAAGCCAGACAAAATGAGAACATATGGTATGATTCCATTTATATAAAATCCTGTCACATGCAAACTAGTCTATAGTGATGGAAAGCAGATCAGCTATTGCCTAGGGATAGGAATAGGGATGGGTCATGAAGGGCAAAGAAATAACTCTTGGAACAATAGGTATATTATTTTGATGGTTTCACAGATGTATATGTATATCAGGATTTATCAGATTGTAACAGTGACAGATTTTATTTCTTGGGCTCTAAAATCACTGCAGCCATGAAAATAAAAGACGCTTGCTCCTTAGAAGAAAAGTTATGACAAACCTAGACAGCATATTAAAAAGCAGAGATATTGCTTTGCTGACAAAGGTCCGTCTAGTCAAAGCTATGCTTTTTCCAGTAGCTATGTATGGATGCGAGTTGGACTATAAAGAAGGTTGAGCACTAAAGAATTGATACTTTTGAACTGTCATGTTGGAGAAAACTCCTGACAGTCCCTTGGACTGCAAGGAGATCAAACCAGTCAATCCTGAAGGAAATCAACTCTGAATATTCATTGAAGGATTAATGCTGAAGCTGAACCTCCAATACTTTGGCCATCTGATACGAAGAGCTGACGTATTGGAAAAGACCCTGATGCTGGGAAAGATTGAAGGCAGGAGGAGAAGGGGACAACAGAGGATGAGATGGTTGGATGGCATCACCAACTCAATGGACATGAATCTGTGCAAACTCTGGAAGACAGTGAAGGACAGGGAAGCCTGGCATGCTACAGTCCATGAGGTTGCAAAGAGTCAGACATGACTGAGCGACTGAACAACAACAATACTTTATACACAATTTATTATAGGTCAATTATACATCCATAAAATGGTAAAAAATCAAGAGCCAAGCAATGGTTGCAGTACTTATATTTTAAATAATTACAACTGGATAAAAGTAGAACTGCCAGGATAAAAGTAGACCAGATAGAGAGGGCCTAATGTTCTTCCTAGTAGTGGCACCATCCCTCTCAGTGGCCCTCAGAAAAACACCTTGGCCTTTGAGGAAGAGTTTTAAAACTCCTGTTTTAAACTAAGAGTTAACCACAAGCTGTCTTGAACTAGCTGACAAAATTCAGACAAAGTAATTTTTAAATTATACTTCTTATATGCAAATCAAAACTACAGTCAGGTACCACCTCACACCAGTCAGAATGGCCATCATTAAAAAGTCTACAAATAACAAATGCTGGAGAGGATGTGGAGAAAAGGGAACTCCCTGCACTGTTGGTGGGAATGTAAACTGGTGCAGCCGCTATGGAAAACGGCATAGGGATTCCTTAAAAAACTAAGATTAGAGTTGCCATATGATCCAGCAAGTCCACTCCTGGGCATATACATAAAGAGAAAATGATAATTCAAAATGATACATGCATCCCAATGTTCATACTATTTATAATTTAGATATATTATAAATAAATAAATTTATATTATAATAAATTTATTCATTTATTTATTTAAATATAAATAAATATTTATCTATATTCAGCACTATTTATAATAGCCAAGACATGGAAGCAACCTAAATGCCCACCAACAGAGGAACACATAGAGATGTGGTACATATATACAATGGAATATTGCTCAGCCATAAAAAAGAATTAAATAATGCCATTTGTAGCAACATGGAGAGACCTAGAGACTATCATACTAAGTGAAGTAAGTCAGAAAAAGAAAGACAAATACCGTATGATATCACTTGTATGTGAACTCTAAAATTGACATAAATAACTTGCTTATGAAACAGACTTACAGATACAGAAAACAAACTCATGGTTACCAGAGGGAAATGGGAGTAGGGAAAGGATAACTAAGAGTTTGGGATTAGCAGATACAAACTACTATATATAAAACAGATACACAAGGTCCTACTGTATAGCACAGAAACTATATTTGGTGTCCTATAGTAAACCATAATGGAAAAGAATATGAAAAAGAATGTGTGTATACACATGCACACACACACACATAAAACTGAATCATTTTGCTATACCAGAAACTAACACAACTGTAAATCAACTATTGTAACTGTAAATTACATAAACTTTTACAATAAAATAAACTATTATAATTGTAAACACTCACGTCCAACTCTTTGCAACCCCATGAATTGTAGTCTTCCAGGCTTCTTTGTCCTGGTGGATTCTCCAGGCAAGAATACTGGAGTGGGTTGCCATGCCCTCCTCCAGGGAATCCTCCCAATCCAGAGATCAAACCCAGGTCTCCCACATTGCAGGCAGATTCTTTACCATCTGAGCTACCATAATAAACCATAATGGGAAAGAATATGAAACAGAATGTGTGCATACACACACACACACACATAAAACTGAATCATTTTACACCAGAAACTAACAATTGTAAATCAACTATGCTGCAATTAAAAAAAATTATATTTCTTCCTTTCAAAAGTCACTGGATTTCCAAACTGGTTCACAACAATTTCTTGGAGTAATCTAATTAACTAAGAGCATTTATACTACTGAATATCCAAATACTTTTTCTACTCAACCCTCAAAGACACAAGTTCTTTCACAAATTGCGGGCTAGTGTTAAGAAATGTAATTGCAGGCAAACAAAACAAAGAATTTAAATCTAAAAAAACCTAAGATATTACCTTAACTTCTAATCCCTATGGTCACCACACTAAGGATCTAGGTGCTTATATTTTGACATTTATTCTCTGCATTCCACTATGCTGCTTCCTGGAAATCTTTACAATATTCTATATGACAATGAACAAGAATAACTGAGAAGTTATAAAAGTCGGGGTAGGGAGTAAGGGAGCAGCAGCAACCCAAAGTGACCTGTACTCACAGATGTGAAGCAGAACAGTTATCCTTTAAGAAAATCAGAATGAATACCGAGAACAGAGAATATGTAGAAAGTGGCAAGAAAGCTACTCTTACAAAAAATGCAGCAAGGGTGAACCAGTTGCCCAAGGAAGGCTCAGACTAGTAAGAGAATATGACTCATTATGAGGAATACAAATAAGTCACTGAGAACACTTACATTTGGAAATTCTTTACAAAATTTTATTTAAGATTTCATGCCCTTATAAAAGGTACATCACATGAAGATAGTAAAAAAGACACTTTTTAAATGAGAGACTTACACCTACTCATCTATTTTACCTCATAATTCTTTTCTACCCTCATAGGAAAATTTTTTTTCCTTCTTCCTTTTGTTCCTTCTGCTCTGAAAGTACAGGTGTCATGAGGGGTATCTTAATACAATGTGCCATTTCCTTGCCAGGAAAGCAATAGCTTCCTGCTGGCTGGACTAAAGACAGACATTGGCATTCCTTGTTCCTAGAACCATAAAGGTCAGTAAACTCTGAACTTAAATGCAACCTTTCTAGTACTCGCATTATCTCTCCCTGAGTTTCTCTCTTATTCACACACTGTACTTTAAAACAATCTTAAATTTTAAGTACTCAAGAACTGCTTAAGAATTATTCAAGCATCTAAAGTTAATTTATTAATTAAACTTAGCAATTGTTTTCTATAAAAGAATCTCAAAGTCAATAAAAACTATACAGATGGAGGCCTCAATAGAAAGAAGGGGGTAAATTTTGAGGTAAATACATTTTATAACCCATGTCTCAGAATAAGATCAATCCTACAAAATACTTAGGATGTTAAGAATGCAATTTACACAGTAAAAATGATTTGTTTTCAGTATGAAAGTATTTTTAATTTCCTTACTGCAGGTACAATGGCATCCAAGTCATCAATTTCTGTAACAGAAAAACAATAATAAAACAGTAGCTTCATCCAGTGTTAGGCTCAGATGAAATGATAACTCTGGGCAAAGGCAAACCTCAAACACAAAGGCAACATCACTAGTGCTTTCAAGCACATGAAATTTTTCTCTAAAAGTGTATCACTGATTCACAGGACATTTGTTTGTAAAAGCTACCTACAAAAGCATCTTCTGACTCTGATATTAATCTCATTAGCAGTGTGCTCTTAACAACAGATACTACTCACCATATTTATAACATTATGTTACTGCCTCTTTCTAATATATGGGTGAGCTTACATGGTGAAATCCCTAGGAGAGGCCCTTTCTCTTTCCTGGGCCTCCATCTAAGGACTTAGGGATCTCTTCTGTCGGAACACAGATGATATAAGAAAGGAAAAGAATACGAGCAAATCTACAGCTGAGAATTATACTGCAGTAAATAAGGTACAAAGATCAAGTTATTCCATGACCCGCATTCTAAAATCACACCTGTTTTCTCCCTAGAAGAGAAATCTGCCTTATAAATAAACCTCACAGAGAAGGATCTTGGTTGAGATGAGAATTTTCTCAACTAAACACACCACTTACATGAGAAAAAAGAAAGTCCTTCTCCATACCTGATATTCAGTAATCCACTCTGTAGTTCTAGATGTGTAATATGACATCTGTTGTTGTTGTTTGTTGTTTAGTTGCTAAGTTGTGTCTGACTCTGCGACCCCATGGACTGTAGCCCTCCAGGCTCCTCTGTCCATGGGATTTCCCAGGCAAGAATACTGGAGTGGGGTGCCATTTCCTTCTCCAGGGGATCTTTCTGACCCAGGGATCAAACCCACGTCTCCAGCACTAACAGGTGGATTCTTTATCACTAAGCCACCTCGCATCTAGTAATAATAAAAATAGTCATGTTTACCAAAACAGATTTAATTTCTGAAATGTTAATATTTACTCCAGAATTTCAACTGTGACCGAACAGCACATGAACAATGTATATTGAAGCAAATGATCCCACATGAACCATGTTGAGTATTATATCTGAGAAGAAGTTTCTATACAAGGATTATGAAATAAGTGTTAATAGCACACCTAGTAAAATGTTTGTTAATGACAAGAAACACTGTTAATCGCTATCTCAAAGCAAGTAAAATCATATTGCAGGAAACAAAGCTTTTTAAGATACAAGGCAATAAATACATTTCTACATTTTCATATCTCAAGTTAAACTTTCCAATTACGTCTTCCCTTGCCATGATCTTTTCAAATGTATGAGCATGAATAAAGTACATTCACTGTCTCCGTTGCTTCCAGTCTACATAAAATTGGCCACAAAATTTATGTTCAACTAGGCTATATACTCCAGTCAGATGTGCCTTTCATTTACTCATCTTCTTACCAAATTTTAACTTACTCATTGCTTTATCTTCTACCAAACCTTATCTCCTCTTCTAATTTAATTTCCTATGTCAGAGTCATTCTTTAAAAAACAAAACAAAAACTTTCAACTTCAAATGAGCTACACACAAAAAAAATTCATTAATCATAGTGAATTAATGAAGTAAATAAATCACTGTAACATTTTTAAAAAGTGATTTTGTTTTGTTGGGTTTAGGGAATCTTAGTTCCTCTACGGAGGATGAACCTACACTCTCAACAGTGAACACACATAGTCCTAGCCAGTGGACCACCAGGAATTCCCTAAAAAGTGTTCTTAATGGTAAGATTAATTATTTTTATAGCCATAATCATAATCATAATATTTTTATAGCCATAAATCACACTTAAAGTAAAAGATGTGGGTTTTTATTTTGGCTATGATTCCTATTTTTTTCCCCTTAAAGCCCTCAATCTGACCAAGAGTGTAAATGTATCTCTTCCCTTCCACAAACTTATAAATTCTTCTCCTTTCTACAGATGTTTACATCTCCTTTACTACAGATGTTATATTATTTCTCATCATCTGAGGAAATTAAATTTTAAGAAAAGAGTAGGTAGGAACTATCTTTTTTAAAAAAAGAAAAAAGGAGGAGGAGGAAGAAGAAAAATTAAAAACACACCTATCAAGATCATAAATTCTACAGACATTTCTCATTATCCAATGACAGTCAGGGTTGGAGTGGGCCTAGCCAGAATAATGTCATTTCTCATTTTAAAGTCCTAAAACAAAGGTTCAGCTCCTTAAAGAATATGTCTTTCTCTGTTCTGTAGATTAAACCCAACCAACTGTAACTGCAAGTCAGAAGTTTGTTTTCACTACTATTAGTGGTTTCCAGACACTTCTACCACTCTAGGTAAAAACACTAATACAGTGACTAAGGAACACTCTTCCCTCAAACCCAATGACATCCTGAGACTCAATATTTAACCACCTCCGACAAAAATCTTACCTAAGATTTTGAGTAGATCATTAGTAAATGCCTGAAATGCTGGGAAAAATTCTTCATGTTCTTCCAATTTGTGGATAATGCTTAAAAAAAAAAAAGCACAATTTACACTGAATTTCTGACTTAGGATTCTTACATCTGAATGGACATAGAACATTTCAAAACAGAAAGAAACTGTCCTGATAATTTAAATACAAATTTAATGATTATACTGCAATCTTTCCTTCTGAGCTTTTTGTTCATCTAGTAATACTTTTCTAAAACAACAACAAAAAATCTACTAGCAGTATAATCATCTGTCCTAAGGTTAAATTTATCTAACATTTCTAATATGGGAACTTTCCATTTAGCTTGAGGAGTCTTAAGAGACCATGTTTTCCAAAAATAATTGATTTTCATATCCTGTATTATATTAAACATTAAGAATAAGTATCAGTAATCTGTAAAACTGGGAGGGAGAAAAATACCAATAGTGAGACATACGTTCCTTTTAAAATCATCAAGTATCAGAAACCTCAAGTGTCAGATAAGGTTAGGGTTCCTCTTGGAAAACTTGCAGAACATATGGAACATATACTTCCCTTATGTTGCAGTATAAAATCTGAGGGAGGAGGGAGGAAGAATACAGCTATAATGTTTTAACATTAAAAAAAAAAAAATTAGGTTTTATGTTGGAGGTGCCTAGCTTTAAAAAAGAAATCCTTAATATCTTATCTGGAGAAGGCAATGGCAACCCACTCCAGTACTCTTGCCTGGAGAATCCCATGGACGGAGGAGCCTGGTAGGCTACGGTCCACGGGGTCTCTAAGAGTAGGACACGACTGAGCGACTTCACTTTCACTTTTCACTTTCATGCATTGGAGAAGGAAATGGCAACCTACTCCAGTGTTCTTGCCTGGAGAATCCCAGGGATGGGGGAGCCTGTTGGGCTGCCATCTGTGGGGTCGCACAGAGTCGGACACGACTGATGCGACTTAGCAGTAGCAACAGCAATATCTTATCAAATAATGCACATACTCTTAGTGATTATTCAGTGATCTATGGTAATTTACTAAAAATTGGACTTACTTATATATTCTGAATTAACATGAAGTTGCTGACAAAGTTTGATTTTCTCCAATTATAATTTCCCTTGGGAATAAGCTTATAGCAAAAATGCTAGAGTCCTGACTCAGACCCCAGAATCTACTTTTATCTTGAAAATATTTGATATTCTCTCCATCCCTAAGGTGTGAGATTATTTTTAAAAATGCTATTCCAAACAGGAAAGGTAAATAACTTATGAAGTTTTGAAAATCTTTAATTTTACCACTCCAAACATTCTGGACAATACTTTGCAACCTTTTTAAAATAAATACCTTTGAAGGTCCTCAGGTCCTAATACCTGCATAATCTTTTCATTCACATCTTCATTAATCAGCCTACACAATTTTCCAACTGTGCTCACCAGCACACACAATGAGGATGAACTATCTGAAAAAGAGAAATAAAAGGAAAGAATATTTTAAGGGAATTTTCAAAATCATTAAACCAAACGCTATGTTTCTGTTACCCTCAATTTTTCACCTACTTTTTGTTGATTTATTAATGGGACCTCCCTGGTGGCTCAGACAGTAAAGAATCGGCCTGCAATGCAGAAGACCCAGGTTCAATCCCTGAGTTGGGAAGATCCCCTGGAGAAGGGAATGGCTACCCACTCCAGTATTCTTGCCTGGAGGATTCCATGGACAGAGGAGCCTGGTGGGTTATAGTCCATGGGATCACAGAGAGTCAGATTTATTAATAATCATTATTAAGTGGGAGGCCAAAAATGAAAATGAGTCATTACCTAGTTCTAAGAGTTCTTGGAGGTTTCTCACAGCATTGTTCAATTCTCCAAGCCTAGTATAAACTTCATTCATTCGAGGATAGACTCCAGTTAAAGAAGGAACATCAAATAATTTTTGGAAGTGAGAAACAATAGCTCGCAAAATGTGGAAGTCTGGCATATTGCTGTCCTGCCCAAAAGAGAGGAAGAAAAAGAAAGTTCACATCTTAAAATTATTCCAAATCTTTAACAAAAACTTTAAAAAGAGAAAGAGTTATAGTAGAATATCTGTATCCATATCATTAATTTCACATTAAAATGTGAATATCTATGTAAGTACTGGGTAGTATTACCTTTGCCTTATTTTCAACTTCTTCTAACATGGTATCCACTATAAACAACAGATCTTCAACTCTGACACCTTCATTTTCATCCTGCTTCTTTAAATTATGCCAAGGCACCAGTTCTGTAGACAGTATTTTCAAGGACTTATATAAATCCTTCATAACAAAACAAATAATATGCTATTATGCATTTTTTAAAGTTTTCATAATCATGTTAATAAAATATCATTATCCAAGCAGATGTAATACATATATTAACCATCATCAGTATTTTTTTAAAAACACCATTACCTGTTTAGAACGAGTCTGTTAAATTCATTTTCTTCAGGCCTTAAAAAAACATTATACATATACTGATTATCTGGAATCTGGATGTTTAAAGTAATTGTATGTTATTTATTAGTAATGTATGCTATTATTTAAGTAATTATTTTGAATTATCAATGAATAAAAAATAAGCTTGTCCTTTCTATTTTGCCCTTGATTTTTTAAATAACAGATTTATTGAGATGTAATTCATATACCATAAAATTCATCCTCTTTAAGTGTGTAATTCAGTAGTCTTATTTACAGAGATGTGCAATCATCACAATTATCTTAATTCTAGAATATTTTCATCATGCCAAAAAGAAACCCTTATTCCCTATTCTCTCTCGCTCCCAGGCTTTGGGTAACCACTAATCTTATTTTCTTTTTCTATGGATTTGCCTATACTATACTAATGAGCATTTCATTAAAAAACAGAATCATACAATATGTGACCTTTTGTACAGGTTTCTTTCATTTAGGATATTTTCAAGATTCATCCATGTATGTAGCTCCAAGAAAAAATTTAATTCGAAAAGATGCCTAAAAAGTAATTCTACTGAATTTTCATGACAGTCTACTTGTTTTCCTGGCCTAAATATGTTGTCCTAATCTATTTAAAACTGTGCACAAGGAGCTGGGATCCTGTAAGTTTAGAAGTCTAAGACTGATCAATCAATAAACAAATATTTACTGGGCATCAACTACGTGCATAGCACAGTGCTTGGTGCTTGGCCCTTTAAAACATCAATGTCGTGCAAAAGAAATGTAATGTGTGTCACAGTAATATCTAGTAGCCATGTTAAAAAAGTAAAAAGAAATAGGTGACAATTTTAATATATTTAACCCAATATATCCAAAATAGTATCAACAGATCATCTATTTTAATTATCTTTTAATCATGTCCATGATTTCTATTTCTACTAAATCTGGTGTGTAATTTTATACTTGCAGCACGTTTCAGTTGTGACTATCATATTTCAAGTGATCAAAATCTACATGTAGGTGAGTGGTTAATGTATTAGACAATGCAACTCTAGAATACAGAAGGAAACACAGGAAGTTCTTATTTTTCTCAACTTCTTATTTTAGTCCTCCACTTATTTAACACTCACTAATTAACACCTAGATGCGGGAGACCTGGGTTCGATTCCTGGGTTGGGAAGATGCCCTGGAGGAAGGCATGCAACCCACTCCAGTACTCTTGTCTAGAGAATCCCCATGGACAGAGGAGCCTGGTGGGCTACAGACCATGGGGTTGCAGAGTTGGACACGACTGAGTGACTAAGCACAAGCACAATTAACACCTAGACCTCACATATTACTATTGTTAACCTTTCATTTGGTAAGACAGAGAAGGCAATGGCATCCCACTCCAGTACTCTTGCCTAGAGAATCCCAGGGACGGGGGAGCCTGGTGGGCTGCCCTCTATCGGGTCGCATAGAGTTGGACACGACTGAAGTGACTTAGCAGCAGCAGCAGCATTTGGTAAGAAAGAGGAAGAGTATAACATTTTGATAGTTTTTTAAAAATTAGCAATTCAAGGCAACACATTCAGTGTCAAATAAATGTACTAAACAATTAGTATCACCAGAATTTGAAAAAGTCAGGAAATCACAACACAATGACACTTTTATTAACCAACATTTCATCAATAAGGTACAATTATAAAGAAAAAAACTATGGTAAAAGCACACTAAATATAAAACTTTGAGAATAAAAGTATATAAAGCCCACAGACTGATACATTTTCAAAGCCATGTAAAGAGTATTCAACCACATACCTTTAAGGAAGCCAGTTGATCTGCCCACATCTCTATTATAGGAACAAGATGCTCAAATCCACAATCCTGAACAAGATCTCTATTAAAATGTTGGGCTGTTCCTTTGCTCTGTTTATATATTATTACTGGAGCTCTTGGATTGTGAATAATTGAATTGATGCTACTCAATACCTTTAAAAAAAGATGGCATTTTTAGTTGAAAAGTTTATCACAGTCCTATCAGAGTGATCTATGTTAGAGTGCTTATGTATCAATGCAACATCATTTTCTGAGTTAGAGATTCATTGGACAGGAATCACCAAGACAAGTATCTTTCAAAGGGCTGTACAGAATGAGTGAAAAATAACTGTTTTCTTCTTTCCCCATAGAAAGCTACAGGTCTTCTGAGAATTTGATTTCTGATGTTTATTTACAAGTAGTTGTTTGGCTTAGAACGTACATTTCAATGTTTTGATTCAATTACCTTTAAACCCTACTTTGAATACCATTTTAATGGAAAAAATAATTCCCCTTCATTAAGTTACTAATGAGCACAGGAATACAGTCTTTATTCTCCTTCTCCCTCACACCAAAAATTAAGGACAGCAGAACAGGGAGAGCAGGGAGCTGATCTCCACAAGGTCATAGCACAACCGCATTCCATGAGGGTGATGGTGAACCAAGGAGGATTACATATATGGCTAGCAGTGTGTATCCATACCTTGCAGATTGTTTGCAAAAATTACTGCAATTTTTGTCTTTGTGCTCTTGTCTTTGCAATATGACACTGCAGGTTCTCCTATCAAGAAGTAGAGTCTATTTTCTACTCCGTGAATCTAGGGGCAACCTTGGGCCTTGCTCTGGCAGACAGAAAAGGAAATAATGGTGTGCCAGTTTGGAGCCCAAGACTCAAGGGGCCTTGATTATTTCTGCTCTCTCCTATTGAGCTCTTCTGCCCTGTGGAAGTGAAGTTGCTCAGTCGTGTGTGACTCTTTGCAACCCCATGGACTGTAGCCTAACAGGTTCTTCCATCTGTGGAATTTTCCAGGCAAGAGTACTGGAGTGAGTTGCCATTTCCACCTCCAGGGGATCTTCCTGACCTGGAGATCAAACCCAGGTCTCCCGCATTGCAGGCAGACGCTTCACCCTCTGAGCTACCAGGGAAGCCCCTTGGACAGAAGAGCATGGCAGGCTACAGTCCATGGGGTAGCAAAGAGTTGGACACTACTGAGTGACTAAGATGATGATGATGCCCTGTGGAAGAGCCCAAGCTAAATGGTGAATGATAAAAGACACATGGCCCAGTCAACCCAATCACCCTGATATCCATTCAACTCCAGAGCCACCTAGCTGACTTGTATCTGATAGCAGGTGCATGAAGGAGCCCAGCTGAGAACTGCTCAGCTGTTCAAGCACAGTAATACTAAAAGGGTTGTTATTTTAAGTCATTAAGTTTTAGGAGGGTTGCTTACACAGCAAAAATAAAATGAAAAAGACAAAGATGGACTAGAATAAGGAGAGGAAGCAGCAACAAGAGAAGTTTGCCTTTTTACTTTATGGTAGGTAAGAATATACCCTGTGACCAAGGATACTTTGGAAGACAGTCAAGCTTTGCTTTCATGGAAAAAAAAAAAAAAGTACATATAGCTGGAGGCCTTTAAGGGAGTGTCAGTTGAACAAGAGAAGGAGAAGGATTCATAAGAGGTCAGTTGGAAAAAACGACACACATTCTATGATAGAGAAAAAGGGGCAGTATTTGGTCATCAGCCACACAAAGGGCACCAGTGCTAGATTACGCCAGCACCAGTCAAGAAAGGTTCTACTCTTCTGCTTTCTATTCTCACTCAACATCCACCCTCACTGCCAACGTGGAAGAAGCCAGATACAGCAGAGGACTAGGAGAGAAGAGGAGCAATGAAATAATGAAACAGATCACAATCCCTTGCCACACTGCTTGTTTGGAGAAGTATAGGGCAGGCACAAAATAAAGCATAAAGCAGAAGTTTTGAACTGGATGAGAGATTGAAATTTTGATGGAGATTTAAATAACTTTTTCTCCCAATTTTTCATCAAGAAAATTTTGATGAAATTTCCTTAAATGAAAATAAAGAGACTATGAACAATAAATACTATTTATATAGTCAGGGTTCACCAGAAACAGAATGAACAGGATGTGTACTTTTGTGTGCATATGTATGTGTGTTTATTAATTATAAAGAACTGATTCGCTCTATTATAGGAGCTGATAAATCCTGAGATCTACAGTTAGCAATGCTGGAGACCCAGAAGAGCCCATGATACAGTTCCAGTCTGAATTCCCACAGGCTTGAGACCCAGGAAGAGCCAATGTTTCAGTTCAACATTTGAAGGCAGGGGAAAAAAAAAAAAAATTGATGTCTCAGCTCAAACGCAATCAGGCAGGCAGAAAGTTTCCTCTTCCTTTTTGTTCCCTCAGCCTTTTTGTTCTACTCAGGCCTCAACTGATTGATGAGACTCACCCACTGTAGAGAAGGCAATCCACTTTGCCCCAGTCTACCATTTCAAATGTTAACTTCACCCAGAAACACCCTATAGACACACCTAGGACAATATCTGACCAGATTATCTGGGCACCCTCTAGCCTAGTCAAGTTGACACATAAAATTAACCATCACAAGTTCACCCCTTGTCAATCTGACACCCATACACTTTGCTTTAGGCACTCAGTCATGTCTAACTCTTTGAGACTCCATAGACTGTAGCGCACCAGGCTCCTGTGTTCATGGAATTCTTCACGCAAGAATACTGCAGTGGGTAGCCATTCCCTTCTTCAGGGTAGCTTCCCAACCCAGGGATTGAACCCAGTCTCCCACATCACTGGCAGATTCTTTTACCATCTGAGCCACCAGGTTTGTCTTCAAGTGAACTGAAAGTTGCTCAGTCGTGTCCGACTCTTTGCGACTGTATAGTCCATGGAATTCTCTAGGCCAGAATACTGGAGTGGGTAGTCTTTCCCTTCTTCAGGGGATCTTCCCAACCCAGAGATTGAACCCAGGTCTCCCACACTGCAGGAAGATTCTTTACCAGCAGCTGAGCCACAAAGAAGCTCAAGAAAACTTGAGTGGGTAGCTTATCCCTTCTCCAGTGGATCTTCCTGACCCAGGAATCAAACCAGGGTCTCCTGCATTGCAGGTGGATTCTTTACCAGCTGAGCTATCAGGTTTGCCTTCAACCATACTTAATCTCCAAATACACACAATAACAAACAAGATCATTGATTACCTAACATGATACAACTATGCTGTATACAATCAAAGATGCACTAAAACCCCTTTGCCAGAAAAGGAGGTGAAGTCCTAAAGTGATGATTACTCTTCTCCTTGATGCATTTTCTAAACCCAGCTTGTACATTTGGAAGTTGTCGGTTCACGTACTGCTGAAGCCTAGCTTGAAGGATTTTGAGCACAACTTGATTAGCATGGGAAGTGAGTGCGACTGTCCGGTGGTTTGAACATTCTTTAGTACTGCCCTTCTTGGTAACCAGGATGCAGACTGACCTTTTCTAGTCCTGTGGCCACTGCTGAGTTTTCCGAATTTGTTGACATTTTGAGTGCAACACTTTAATAGCATCATCATTTAGGATTTTAAATAGCTCTGGTGGAATACCATCACCTCCACTAGCTTTACTGGCAGCAGTGCTTCCTAAGGTCCACTTGACTTCACACTCCAGGATGTCTGGCTCTGAGTGAGTGACCACACCATCATGATTATCTGGTTCATAAAGATCTTTTTTGTAAAGTTCTTCTGTGTATTCTTGCATTGCTTTTGCTTCTATTGGGTCTTTATTGTTTCTATCCTTTATTGTGCCCATCTGTCCATGAAATGTTCCTGCGATATCTCCAATTTTCTTGAAGAGATCTCTAGTCTTTCCCCTTCTGTTGTTTTCTTCTATTTCTCTGCATTGTTCATTGATATCCTGATAACTTGATATCCTTCTCCTTGATATCCTGTAATTCAAAAACAATGATATAGGACTTCCCTGGTGGTGCAGTGGTTAAGAATCCACCTGCCAATGCAGGGGACACAGGTTCAATTCCTGGTCCAGGAAGATTCCACATGCCATGGGGCAACTAAGTCCACGTGCCACAACTACTGAGCCTGTGCTCTAGAACTTGTGTGGTGCAACTACTGAAGCCCTCGCACCTAGAGCCTGTGCTCCACAACAAGAGAAGCCACCACAACGAGAAGCCCATTTATCACAACTAGAGAGTAGCCCCCAACTCACTGCAACTAGAGAAAGCCTGGGTGCATCAACAAAGACACAGCACAGTCAAAAATAAATAAATATGTAACAATTAAAAAAAACTATGATATAAAATTCAGTTCAGTTCAGTCACTCAGTCATGTCCGACTCTTTGCCACCCCATGGACTGCAGCAAGCACGCCAGGCTTCTCTGTCCATCACCAACTCCCAGAGCCTGCTCAAACTCATGTCCATTGAGTTGGTGATGCCATCCAACCATCTCATCCTCTATTGTCCCCTTCTCCTCCTGCTTTCAGTCTTCCCCAGAATCAGGGTCTCTTCAAATGAGTCAGTTCTTCACATCAGGTGGCCAAAGTATTGGAGTTTCGGCTTCATTGTCAGTCCTTCCAATGAATATTCAGGACTGATTTCCTTTAGGATGGACTGGTTGGATCTCCTTGCAGTTTAAGGGACTTTCAAGAGTCTTCTCCAACACCACAGTTCAAAAGCATCAGTTCTTCTGCACTCAGCTTTCTTTATAGTCCAACGCTCACATCCATACATGACTATCAGAAAAACCATACCTTTGACTAGCTGGACCTTTGTCGGCAAAGTAATGTCTCTACTTTTTAATGTACTATCTAGATTGGTCATAGCTTTTCTTCCAAGGAACACGTGTCTTTTAATTTCATGGCTGCAGTCACTATCTGCAGTGATTTTGGAGCCCAAGAAAATAAAGGCTGCCACTGTTTCCCCATGAAGTGATGGGACCAGATACCATGATCTTAGTTTTCTGAATGTTGAGCTTTAAGCCAACTTTTTCACTCTCCTCTTTCACTTTCATCAAGAGGCTCTTTAGTTCTTTGCTTTTTGCCGTAAGTGTGGTGTCATCTGCATATCTGAGGTTATTGATATTTCTCCCGCAATCTTGATTCCAGCTTGTGCTTCATCCAGTCCAGCATTTCACATGATGTACTCTGCATATAAGTTAAATAAGCAGGGTGACAATATACAGCCTTGATGTACTCCTTTCCCGATTTGGAACTAGTCTGTTGTTCCATGTCCAGTTCTAACTGTTGCTTCTTGACCTGCATACAGGTTTCTCAGGAGGCAGGTCAGGTGGTCTAGTATTTCCAGCTCTTAAAGAATTTTTTAATTTGTTGTGATCCACACGGTCACAGGCTTTGGCATAGTCAATAAAGCAAAAGTAGATGTTTTTCTGGAACTCTCTTGCTTTTGACGATCCAACAGATGTTGGCAATTTGATCTCTGGTTCCTCTGCCTTTTCTAAATCCAGCTTGAACATCTGGAAGTTCATGGTTCACGTATTGCTGAAGCCTGGCTTGGAGAATTTTGAGCATTACTTTGCTAGCACATGAGAGGAGTGAATTGTGCAGTAGTTTGAGCATTCTTTGGCATTGCCTTTTGGATTGGAATGAAAACTGACCTTTTCCAGTTCTGTGGCCACCGCTGAGTTTTCCAAATTTGCTGGATACTCAAATATGACATAAAATCATTACGTAAGAAAAAAAGAGCAAGAAAAAAAAAAACACTTGCCACGTGTATATTTATAAATATATACACAGAAAAACATATATACATACACACATAAATATATGAACATAGTCGTAACAAAAGAAGGAAGCAATACACATGACAATTGCAATCCTCACTTCTGTTGTCATCATATGGTCACAGCTGGTATTTATCACTACTTTCTTACATTACCTATTATTTATTACATCTGCCTTCAACAAGCACCTCAGATGCTCCTGGTTCTTTACTTGCTGGTGTAATTCAAATCTTCATTTCTGAAGGGTCTGGACCAGGCTGTTGGAGTTTTCCATTGACCTTTATAACAAGGCACGGCAACACTGAGAGATGCCCTAAGGGAGCTCTTGTATTCTAGACACACTCTTCCTTTCCTTCCTTGTGGTGCAGTAGTACACTGCTCATCGTTCTGCCCAGTGGGAGGATTTCCCCTCACTACTTTCCTTCAGGGATGCCCCAGCTAGGAGCTGTAGTGCTGCAGCTGTGTACTTTAATGTGGTGCCTCCATATCATGCAAAGCCATCTGTAAACCAGGCCTAAGTCTCCTCTTCTTGTGTTGACTGATCATAAGGAACTCCCCTTGAAGCCATAGGTGCAGGCAGGGAGAGAGAAAGTGGTGCAGCAAGAATGGGAAACCATGGGCATTTGGGCCACTTCTTCATGTAATTTATTGTGCCTTTAGGGTCTGCTCAGGCCCAATTTCATATGTACCACTTTCATTCAATGATGGAGTGCTGCTGTGCTCACCCAACTTTATGGCTGGTGGGTCAAATAACACCCAGTTCATGATAGGTAATTCAGGTTACATGGTAGGTTGGTTGCCCACTGTTAAGTCTTCAGTCTCTACTCAGACCCAATAAAAGGCCAAGAGCTATTTCTTAAGAGGAAAGTAGTTATTTGCAAAAGATTACAGGATTTTTTCTCCAAAACTCTAAGGATCTGACTTGTGACTCACCTACAGGGGCCACCAAGGGCTCCAAGCAGCACCCCTGTCTGCCAGGACAGTCTAAGCCACCATGGACCTCCAGGGTCCTGTGGCCCAAATGGCAGAGCAGCTCGCACAGCAGCCTGGACCAATGCAGAGCCTTCTCTTGTTCTGAGCCACACTCAAAACAAGCACCTTTTCAGATCACTCAGTAAATGGGGTGGGAGGAACACATCACAGGAGGAATATGCTACCTCCAAAATGCAAAGAGATGCACTGGGTGCTGTGCCACATTTTTTGGTTGTTAGAGGGGCCCGAGGAACAACTTATCCTTTACCTTAGACACGATATTTTGACATGCCCACACCACTTGAGCCCTAGAAGTTTCACTACGGTAGAAGGTTCCTGCATTTTTGTTAGATTTATTTCCCATCCTTTAACATGCAAATACCAATAATTTGCTACGTCTTGCTCGGTAGGTCTAATCAGCATACTGTCATCAATGTAATGGGCCAGTGTAATATCTTATAGAAAGGAAAGTGATCAAGATCCCTGTGAACTAAATTATAAATAGGGGCTGATACACCCTGAGGTATATAACATGGAGGGCTGATATATCCCCGAGGCATGACAGTGAAGGTATATTATTGGCTTTAACAGTTTAAGCAAACCACAGAGAAAAAAGATTTTCTCCTCTCACTCATAAGTATTCTCAGACAAATCCAGAATAATGTTTGACCAAATAGGAGGACACCCTGTGGCCCAGTCACAAATACCCAAATAAACTGAGATTTAATAACTGTTAACATTTTGCCATATTTTCTCAGCTTGGTGTTCTGTGATTACCTAGATGAGTGGGGTGGTAGCAGGGGTGGTGGTGGTAGGAGGGTGGTCCAAGAGGGAAGGGATGTATGTATATATATAGCTGATTCCTTTCATTGTACAGCAGAAAGCAATGCAACATTGGGAAACAATTATACTACAAAAAAACCCCACAGTTTTCACAAAGGTGCCTGGACATAGTATCAACACAGAGATGTACAAAGAACCAGCAACAATCAATTAAAAATGTAATGGAAAAAGGGCTCCAATTAATAATAGCAATAAAAGTTGTAAGATAACTAGATAACCTAGGAAATAGAACAAAAAATATGCAAGAGCTAAACTTAAAAAGATACAAAACTTTATTAAAAGGTACAAAGGAAGACCCAAATAAAATCAGAGACATATTTCTGAGTGAGATGATTCAAAACTATAAATGTGTTATTTTTCCAAATATTAATCTAAAAAGTTAATTCAATCTCAGCTCATCTCAGCAGGATCTGTTTTTGAGTTGACATTGCTCATATAGAACAAATGTGCTAAAAATATATCCAAGAAAAAAATTTAAAAGAATACCCCAAAAGGTACCAAAGTTGACTGTAAAACTACAGAAATTAGTATAGAAATGAGACACTACAGAGTCTAGAAATAAATCTATGCATCTAAGGGAATATGGTAAACATTTCAATTTCAATAAAGTAGAGAAAGAATGGTCTACAAGAAACTGCTAACTCAAATGCTTGTAGAAGCCAAGGAAGAGCACAAATAAGTGAAGCAAGGATGGCATGGTACTGTGGCTAACTGAGGAGCACACGGCCATGCATGGCAGGGCAAGGCCAAATTCTGCGCTGGTAACCGCTATGCAGGAATTTGTTGCCAGATCCTTTGACTTTTTAAGAGAAACTAGAAATAAGGACTTAAATAAAATCTCTTAATTAAAAAATCTAGTAATTAATTCATAGTTAAAAAAAAGACCTGTAAGGGCCCAATAAAATATGAATGCAGGCCCAGCTCAGTCAGTAAACTACCAGGCTTAACTGCTCATTTGCTCAATAATAGATGGTCTATATATCAAGCAAGGTTGGATCGCTATAATTATACCACAAAGAAAATTAAGTTTCAGGTGGACAAAACATACAAATTTTAAAAAAAGTACAACAAGGACCTTAAGAAGTAGATTTACTTATATAATAATAGTATCAACAACAGCAAAAGCAAAAAGATAGAAAAGGAAACAAGAGAAATGGCTTAAGCAGGGAGAGTAAAGAAAAGGATTATGGTATCTATTAAAATCTTGTCAGGTTTTTACTGCTCTACTTTGAACTAGGCCAAAGTCTCTTTTCAAGGGACAATTCTAAGTCAAGGTACCAACTTCTAACAATTAGGTATGTCATGGCAAGACAAAACACGCTAAGCACACGCAAATAAAGGATACAAGTATTCCTTACTAACTGATAATTTATCATACCGTGATTCTTAACCAAGGTTCACTGTCAACACCAGTCTTTTTGTCAGCAATACCTGAAAGTATCTCTGGTCAATCAGAGCCTGCTGCTGGTTATCTTTGCTGGGCTCATCTTTTCCCTCTTTGTCCTCAGCTTTTTTTTGACTGATAATATTCTGTAATCTAAGGGGGAAAAAAAAACCAAGAGAATACATAAGTTTTACTAAACAGTGGATTAAGATGACAAAATAAGCCAATGATCCAGCTACCCTCCCGTTAACTCTGTCATTTTACATATGTGTATGTGCATGCATACACATGCATATAATCATATATACATTTTTAATTTAAGCCATATTGTCACTAGAAAACGAGAAGACCTTCTCAATAGATACAATATAGAAGGAATCCCTGAAAACAAAAGGAATCAGACTGATGAAGAAAAGTTATAACCATTCCCC
Source organism: Bubalus bubalis (assembly GCF_019923935.1). NCBI lineage: Eukaryota > Metazoa > Chordata > Mammalia > Artiodactyla > Bovidae > Bubalus > Bubalus bubalis. Next base: position 175,499,729 of record NC_059157.1, on the reverse strand, counting down.
AACACTTACAAAGAACAGAATAGGAAAGAACTACAATAAAGGATGAAAACAACTTCCAAGGTGCTCCAAGTTTGATGTTGTAAGGGCATCAATAAACAGTGGGCAGGGCAAACAGTTTGGGCACTGCAACAGCAACAACTAGACAGCTTGGTCCTTCCTTCATATTCCACTGGTGCCAAAGAGAAGACAACAGTGAAACCTGCTAATCAAGAGGGCATGAAAACTCAGAGACCATTGTCCCAGGTGGCTACCAGAACTCTAGGGGAGAGTCTCTGTCCAAAAACCTAAAAACACATGAGTGTATCCACTTAGAGATATCCAAATAGCTCTAAAAGTCAGGTGTAGTAGACATTTCTCCCCCACCACCTGCCTTAGAAAAAAGTCTCTTATTAAACCCACTTCAAATTAAACATCTTAAATCTGAGTATGCCTATCAGTTTCCTGTGGAACCGTGACCCATTAAACTGATTCCATGACTCATTCATTAATAAGCTTGACTTGCTGTTCGTAAAATATTTTCTTACTAAAAAACAATAGCTTTCCCATTGTTTTTTGCTTTATGAACTAAATCTAATCTCCATGTGTTGGCATTTGAACTTCATGCTGTCAGTCCTAATCCAATATTCCTCCTGACTCCTTTCTTAATGTCATCTCTTATTACCACACTACAATTATCTCCTCCACTCACATGTATTCCCCTTGATATTCACTCAACTGTTTTTCTGTGCTTTCTGGAAGACATATGTCCAAAACAAAATAAACAGAATTAACTCTAGATAAAAAGTCAACCTCTTTCCTCTAGTAGACACAAAGACCTCCCAATCTATTTTTCACTTGTTTTGTTGTTCACTTGCTCAGCTGTGTCTGATTCTTTGTGACCCCATGAACTGTAGCATGCCATGCTTCCCTGTCCTTCACAAGCTCCTGGAGTTTGCTTATACTCATGTCCACTGAATTAGTAATGCCATCCTACCATCTCATCTTTTGCCGTCCCCTTCTCCTCCTGCCTTCAATCTTTCCCAGCATCAGGGTTCTTTCTAATGAGTCGGCTCTTCATGTCAGCTGGCCAAAGTATTGGAGCTTCAGCTTCAGTCCTTCCAATAAATATTCAGGACTGATTTCCTTTAAGATTGACTGGTTGGATCTCCTTGCAGTCCAGGGAGCTCTCAAGAGTCTCCTCCAGCACCACAGTTCAAAAGCATCAATTTTTTGGCATTTAGCCTTCTTTATGGTCCAACTCTCACATCCATACATGACTACTGGAAAAAGCATAGCTTTGACTAGACCTTAGTCAGCAAAGTGATGTCTCTGCTTTTTAATACATTGTCTAGGTTGGTCATAGCTTTTCTTCCAAGGAACAAGCGTCTTAATTTCATGGTTGAAGTCACTGTTGGCAGTGATTTTGGAGCCCAAGAAAATAAAATCTGTCACTGTTTCCATTTCTCCTCCATCTATTTGCCATGGAGTGATGGGACCGGATGCCATGATCTTCATGTTTTTAATGCTGGGTTTTAAGCCAGCTTTTTCACTCTCTTCTGTCACCTTCATCAAGAGGCTCTTAAGTTCCTCTTCACTTTTTGTCATTAGGGTAGTGTCATCTGCATACCTGAGGTTATTGATATTTCTCCCGGCAATCCTGATTCCAGCTTTAGCTTCATCCAGTCCAGCATTTCACATGATGTACTCTGCATATAAGTTATATAAGCAGGGTGATGATATACAGCCCTGACATACTCCTTTCCCAATTTGGAACCAGTCTGTTCCATGTCCGCTTCTAACTGTTGTTTCTTGACCTGCCTATAGGTTTCTCTGGAGGCAGGTAAGGTGTGTATTCCACTCTCTATAAGAATTTTCCACAGTTTGTTGTGATCCGTACAGTCAAAGGCTTTGGTATAGTCGATAAAGCAGAAGTAGATGTTTTTCTGGAACTCTTCCGCTTTTTCAATGATCCAACGGATGTTGGCAATTTGATCTCCAGTTCCTCTGTCTTATCTAAATCCAGCTTGTACATCTGGAAGTTCTCAGTTCACATACTGTTCAAGCCTAGCTTGAAGGATTTTGAGTATTACCTTGCTAGCATGTGAAATGAGCAGAGTTGTGCAGCAGTTTGCACATTCTTTGGCATTGCCCTTCTTTGGGACTGGAATGAAAACTGACCTTTTCCAGTCCTGTGGCCACTGCTGAGTTTTCCAAATTTGCTGGCATACTGAGTGCAGCACTTTGACAGCATCATCTTTTAAGATTCGAAATAACTCAGCTGGAATTCCATCCCCTCCACTTCATTTGTTCGTAGTAATGCTTCCTAAGGCCCACTTGACTTGACACTCCAGGATGTTTGGCTGTAGGTGAGTAATCACACCACTATGGTTATACAGATCATTAAGATCTTTTTTGTATAGTTTCCATTTGACTTCTCATCTATTTACCATATTAATATACTTGACAGTTTTGCCTAAAAGCAGTGCCAAAAGCATACTGTCTAGAAAACAAAAGTAACATAGAAAAGCCAACAGCCCTCTAGGAGGACTACAAGCAAATGGACATATCTGAATTTACATATTAACCTTGCATTCAGGTGAAAAAGTTTAACTTCTGAACAAACTGTTTACAAGTGTGATTAACATTATACTATGGACATACAACATTTTAGCTGCCAGGACAGTAACCTAAACATGTCATTGAATGTACTAGCTACAGTCACTCTGGGAAATGATATGTGATTCAATTAACTAAGTAAATTAAGAGATACCCTTAATTTAATAACAATGACAACATATTTGGGAGCCTGGTGGTGATAATAATTAGTATTTATTGAGAACCTTCTCTCTGAAGGTACTCTTCGAAGCATTTCACATGTATTAATTAATGTATTTAACCCCACTGTTTTTCTATATTTACAGAAGTTAAGGACTAGTAAAATCTCAGAACTCATGGGAAACTGACCTTTGGTTCAGCTAGTCTCACAGTAAATATTTGCCATAGCATAATACTTACGAAAACCTTTGTATTAGGCAAAACCACACATGTGAAAATAATGGCAGTCAGGAGAAAAGTTAAGTGTTAGAAATCAGAGTATTTAAAAACTGATGTAACTATGTAACTAGACAACTAACAAAAAATAATTAGTGCCTCAAGATAAGTTAAACAGCTCAAGTATGTCTTGAGGTTGTCTCCAACATTACAAAATCCATAGCCAACAGAACAGAAATGTTGGCTTGAGGATGCCAAGACTAAGAAGATGGAAGGTGAGCTCCTGGCCAAAGAAGCCAAGGTTAAAACAGGTGGGGAAAGAAGTACAACTTGCCTTCAGCCTCCAGTCTGTCTAATGCTAGGGGTCAGGGAGGGAGCCTTGGGTACAGGTTCTCGTTTTAAATTTTCTTAAAACAGAGCTGAAAGGGCAGATGCCTACATAACTAGCAAAGCTTTCCCCTTTCCAAAGTCTATACTAGTCTCCTTTTACCATGGGGGGGAAAATCACATGAAAACAATGTAACTACTATGTTAATCTAATTATTGCCTTACTTTCCAATTGCATTTGACTTAATTGGTGTTTTAGAAACCTGTGTTTGAGCAGACTATGCTGCACTTAGAAATATTCCAGGATTGTTTTGTAGTCTCCAGAGTGGTGAGCAGAACCTGAAGGCCATAAAAATCCCCTAAAATGGCTAAGGAATTCTTCACATACTTAGCAGATACTCATTCCACATAGCCCGCAGCAATAGCTATGTTTCTGTGTGGAGTCTGGGAAATCCAGAAAACTGCCCTTCCAACTTAAAAACACTGGTATCTCCTGTTTTCAATAGCCATTCCCCTAAGTTTCCACGTGCAGACACTTTATAGCTTTTAACCGTGTCTGCTGAAGCCTTTTCATAATCTCATGGTGACTCTCATGCAACACTTTTTTCATTTGACTCAGGTGTTTCCATATCCTGCCCTTTCCCTAGCCTATGAAGCCACAGGAGTCATCTGTGCACCATGTCACTGACTGACACTTGCTGGGTGCCATTTCATGGGGAAAAATGGGATACCGAGAAGCCAGCCCTTTTCTCTTTGGCCTCTTGTTTATATTATTGAAGTAACTGAATAAAGCCTTGATGAATAATTTGCTTGGCTTATTCTAATGGACCACCTCAACTTCTGCCAGCTCAACACATGGGTGATAAGATTCTGATTTTATTTTCTTCTAACAAAATATAAATACCACTGAAAAAATTAAATAGAATTAGTGTAGTACCTTTGGCTATCTTGCACTGGCAGATCTATTTGATTACTTGCTAGCAACAGAACTTCATAACCAACTTGCTTATAATATTAGCTCAAACAAGCTTTCGCATGTTAAATTAATATCATTTGATACTGAAGATTGATTAGTTGAGAAGTAAATACAGATCTAAAGAAAAAATTTAATTTTCTCTGGTTATAAAAGGGAAAGAGACTTTCCCCTCCTTTTCTTGTAGCATTTCCTTTAGAAAACCTGTAGTTGTAAATCCTTTCTAAGTATGTAGATTCTGTTAATATTTAAATAAGCCTCCTGCTTAAAATTAGCAGTGTCCTGGGAGCCTTAGAACCATCTCTTTGAAATAAGGACATCAAGGAAGAGGGTGCCTTGTCTCCTTTTTCCTATTGGAGCTTAACCTAGGATCCTGGCTCTAAGTTGTAACTTCCCCCTTGTCACAAGATATAATTAAAGGGTGAGATTTCCTTCTGTCTTTGCAACCTCTTTAGCATACTGCCTCTAATGCACATCACAGTCTGGCTCAATATTTATTCCAACTGTTATATAAAACTGTTTCTTTTTTTCCCTACACATGTGGCGAATATTCACTGGGTTGACAGATTTTTATTTCTAATTATTTCCTTAACATTAGTAGTTCCTTGACAAAAATTCTACCTCTGCCCCTGCAAAAAATAAAAATTTGAAGTTTTATATTAAAAAAGTTTTTTTCATTGGGTTTTTGCTTGGTTTTAATTATTAGTGTGAGCTTGAGAGTCCAAATGCTTAGGTGTGGGTCTGATTTCTTTCCAAGTTCTTCCACATGCCACCTGAGCAATATGGGCAAGTTATCTAACATTCTTAATTCTGTTTCACATCTAGATACTATAGATGTTTAAATTTCAAATATAAATTTCTAAAAACACAAATCATTTCTTCAAAATTCAACAGAAAAATATAGCTAGGATTGGTTCTAAATCACAATTTTAAAGTCTAATAGAGAAAAGTCACTCTAAAAACCACAGCACAAATGAACAACAAAAAATATATACACAGTAAATTCTCATTATTCATGGCAGTTATATTCAATAAAGTACTGTATACACTGAATTAGTGAGGACTGAAGCACTGCTCCTAGGGGAAATACAGGATCAGGTTCCTGCATGCCTCTCTGGTCACATTTTCCTCAACTGATCAATATATAACCTTGTTTTATGTGTGTTAATGTTTAAAGAAATCTTTTTTAATATTGTTGTTTCATTAACATTGGACTCATAGCTAACAGCACCATAACTTATGCCTAAATGAAGTCTCTCTAACACATATATATTCTCTGTAAGGTACATCACAGCCTTCTTGTGAATAGAACACTAGATTGTACTTCAACACCGTGCTTGGGACCATCTTGGAGAAATCACCAATAAAAAGCAAAAAATGGAAAACTACAAGTGGCATGTGACAACAGAAACTATGACTCTTTACACCATGAAAGCGGAAATGCAGGCAGAGTATCACCTTGTTCAATAGCTGAAAATGTGTATACTGGGCATGTCCATGAATAACTGTGCAAGTGCCACCACTACTTATTTGAGGATTAAAAATAAATTACAGCAGGTAGGCAAATTCACAAATATGCAATGCGCAAATAATGAGGAATGACTAGGTATCTCTATGAATATATGTGTAAGCATTTATGTGTGTATGTATGTTCACTGATACACTGAGGTCAATAAAAGTACACTGAAGGGGATCAGGACATGCCACTCCAAAATATGCCATTTTAAAGGAGTTCCTGGTGGCCAAGTGGATTCCAGGCTTTCACTGCCTTGCCCCAGGTTCAATCCCTGGTCAGGGAACTGAGACCCCACAAGCAACATGGTGTGGCCAAAACAAAAACAAAACGTGTCATTTTAACATAAGAAACTTTTCAACAGAAGGAACTTGAGAATTGATACATGCGGAAAGAACTCTCTGACCTCCCCCCTTTTCCCTGAAGCAGACCAGGAGATCCTGTGAGGGTACCCTCAAGGAGGGTAACAATCTGCCCTCCTTGTACCCCAGGGCAAAGAAGCATCTTTGTCTCTGAAGAAGCAAAATCTGAACCTTCCCCAGTTTATTACCCTCAGCTTACACCCTTTTGTATTATTACATTTTCCAACTTTCCACTCACTCTTCATCAAACCCAGTATTAAAATGCTCAGGCTTAACTGTTTCTTCAAGTCTTCATTTCTTCTCAGGTCAGGTAAAACTTATATTAAATAAACTTATACTTTTTTCATGTTAATCTGTCTTTGTCACTTTAATTTTCAGGCCCAGCCTGAGACCCTAAGAGGGTTGTGAAGTTTTCCTCCTCTGACTTTTTGTCCACCTTACATATTCCTCTTCTCAGCTGCTCCTTAACCAATTTTCCTATCTCAGTTAATGTTCCAACAACTACTTCGTTATTCAGGACTAAAAATTAGTCCTGATTAAGTTTATTTTTTTTATCTTTTTGCATGTTAATCTTTTCCCCCTCAACTGCCTATACCCCTAATCCATCCTCAATCCATCACCAAGTCTGATCATCAAATTCTACCTCCAATATTCCAAATACTTCTTAACACCTCCACTCCTGCCACCTTTGACCATGTCACCACCACCTCTTGTCCAAACTTGTACAATAGCAACTCTCACACTATTTTACCTTCGGTACTTACACTATAGGGGCTCCCCTGTTGGCTCAGATGGTAAAGAATCTGCCTGCAATACAGGAGACCTAGGTTCAATCCCTGGGTCAGGAAGATCCCCTGGAGAAGGGAATGGCTACCCACTCCAGCATTCTTGCCTGGAAAACCCCCATGGACAAAGGGGCCTGGTGGGCTACAGTCCATGGGGTCGCAAAGAGTTGGACACAACTGAGCGACTAACACATTTTTACCTATATCAAAACTGTCTTATTTTTTTCATTGCTCTTTACATAAGATTCATGAGAACAGGAACCTTTCTTTTTGGTTTACCACTGTAATTTCAGTATCTAGAATGCCAAACAGATAGGAAGAGGTACTATAAGTACCTAAAATGTTAAGCAATAGTAGGAAGGGAAAAAATATTAATTGAATGAATGAATGCAACCTTTCTGAACCTTCCTTTTCTCTTTTTTAGTTTTCCTTCCCTACTATCTTAACTCAATATGTAATTCCTGGATGGCCAGAATACTTGCCTTTCACTGTGGCATGTGTTACCATAAAGAAAATGTAGCTGTCACTGAAAATTGAATCAACATAGGCTAATACAACTGATTTAATACATCTAATGCATATATTAACTCATGTCATTTTTAAAATATTTCATCCCCATGCTCACCACACTACTTCAAGTCCCATTCCCTTGAATCAAAGAGTAGACATAGCTAATCTTCAGAAAATACTATCACTATTTGAGGACCAACTTGCTGAAATTCCTGTGAGTATGTGCTTTTCAAAGTCATAAAAGAGAAGTGGTGGATATGAATGGCTCACTGCATTCATTCTGATTCTTTAAGCTTTAATATACGATAAGGCTATGATTCAGGTCATCACTACCACCAACAAAAATTTGGGCCTTAGTCCAGGTTCGATGCACGATACTGGATGCTTAGGGCTGGTGCACTGGGATGGCCCAGAGGGATGGTACAGGGAGGGAGGAGGGAGGAGGGTTCAGGATGGGGAACACATGTATACCTGTGGCGGATTCATTTCGATATTTGGCAAAACTAATACAATATTGTAAAGTTTAAAAATAAAATAAAATTAAAAAAAAAAATAGGTAAATAAAAATAGAAAAAAAAAATTGGGGCCTTGTCACCTCTAATTTCAATGATTCTCTTGCAATTTCTCCATGACTTCCAAAGTCAACTAATTAAAATCTTTGCCTTTTATATCAATTACCTTTTCCTTGTTCTTATTTAAGATGAATATATAGCCAAATCCATTACAGTAGAAACTTTTTAAACTGTGGAACCAGAAATACCCCTTTTTAAAGTCTTCTCCACACATACCCCTCGACCCCCCCACCCCCCGGCCCTGCCCATCAACCTGGTAATTTTAAGCCACAGCCACTATCAGGTAAGTTGACAGGTTAATAAAAATAAATAATAAGATATAAAATCCTAATAAATTTGTAACTATGGTAAAATATAATTACTTGATGTTTTTCTTCAGGGCTTTCTCCAGTTTCTTCACTTGCTGTTTATAAAGTCTTAATTCATGCTGTGTGGGCCTGTAGAAAATAAATCATGTTGAACACATTCAGTTTACTTAATAAAACTATAAAGATATTTAATAATAAAGTATACTTTGTTACTTGTCATAAATATGCTTAAAAATTCTTAAAATATTTCATAACTGCTAATGAGGTATTTATTGGCCATTGGCTTTCTTCTTCTGTGTATCCCCTATTCAAAACTTTCTACCCACTTTCATTGTTATTAACCTATTACTTGCTTTTATAGTGAATTATCTCAAATGCACAAACAAGAATAGAGTAAAACAAATAGTGGTGTGTCCATGCCTCAAGCTTTATCAAAGCTGAATAGTAATCTGTTTAAAATCTTTTAACTAAAACCTTATACAGCTACTTCAAACTCCATGTCCCTAATTACTGCCATTGCTCTCTCCTTCCCATACCATGGGCTTCCCTGGTGGCTCAGCTGGTAAAGAATCCACCTGCAATGCAGGACACCCCAGTTCGATTCCTGGGTTGGGAAGATCCGCTGCAGAAGGGATAGGCTACCCATTCCAGTACTTTAGGGCTTTCCTTGTGGCTTAAATGGTAAAGAATCTGCCTGTAATGAGGGAGACCTGGGTTTGATCCCTAGTTTGAGAAGATCCCCCGGAGAAGGGAACGGCTACCCACTCCAGTATTCTGGTCTGGAGAATTCCATGGACTGTATAGTCCATGAGGTCACAAAGAGTCAGACAGGAATGAGCAACTTTCACTTTCACTTCCCATACCACAGGTAACCACTAGCTCAAATTCACTGTTCATTATTCCCATGCATGTTTTACAAATTTTCCCCTCATATTTATATAACCATAAATTTACACATTACTATGTGGCAGGCTTTTAAACCTTACAGAAATGGTTTTTATTGTAGATATCAGTTTCCTCTCCATTGAAGTATAAGCTTTACAAGAACAAGATATTTGTTTTGTTTGTTATATACAATATCAGAACTTAGGACCATGTCTAACTTACAATAGGTAGCCAACAATATTTAATGAAAAGTCTCAACAGTGTACATTCATTATTACTTTCTGTCAACATGTAGAGTGCCTTCCTTCTGTGGTAGTATGCTTGTATATAAATAAACCTTTCTGTTGTATGCCATTTAAACTTTAAAATGTTTCTCCCTTCCCACAACACATGTATATGATGAAATAAGACATTCTAAAGTAATTTGGAAAAAAATTAAAATAAAAATAAATTGTGAAATGGAAACCTACTGGCATAGGCTAAATCTATTCTGAGTTCCCTACTGGCATGCTGAGTCACTTCAGTCGTGTCCGACCCTGTGCGACCCCATAGACGGCAGCCCACCAGGCTCCGCCGTCCCTGGGATTCTCCAGGCAAGAACACTGGAGTGGGTTGCCATTTCCTTCTCCAATGCATGAAAGTGAAAAGTGAAAGTGAAGTCGCTCAGTCGTGTCCTACCCTCAGCGACCCCATGGACTGCAGCCCACGAGGCTCCCCCATCCATGGGATTTTCCAGGCAAGAGTACTGGAGAGGGGTGCCATTGCCTTCTCCCCCTACTGGCATAGGCTAAATCTATTCTGAGTTCCTAGCCAGTTTTATCTTCTTCCTATTTTCTCACTCCCCTTGCTTATATATCTATTTTTGTTCTTTCTACCATATGAGAGACTAATGACTAAAATGAGTATAGAAATATGAGATCCCCAACATTAGTTTTAGAGTAAAGGGGATAGGATGACTGATTTAACATTCAAAATTCTACTATTTGCTTAAATAAAAATTAAATAAAAATGACAAGTTTCTCTCACCTGGTTTCCAAATCTTTTTGAAGATTGAGCTTTTCACTTAAAAGTACATCTATCTTAGTTTTTGATTCCTTGAGTTGATTCTGTAATGACTGCAACATAGTTAATAAACAGTTAACTTTCCTAAGAGATTAGATTATTATTTTACTTTATTAAAAAGTATTTATCAATCTTATAGTCCCCCATACCATTAGAAGGCCGTTGTAAGTGGGTGAAGCACTCAGGCTTCTATAATCTTCTTCTGACTGACTTTCATCTTCTTTATATAGTCTATGAAAAAATATATGTAGTGTATTTATGAAAAAATTATCTCCAAAGGAAAAAAAATCTAGCTAACAAAAATTAAATCAAATCAATAAGGGCTTGATAAGCTCAACATAAACTAAAACTTAAATCAAATTTCCTACTTACTCTTAGAGAAAATTGTATTGGAACATACTACTTATTAACTAGTACTACAGTATACATTTGTTCACTAATGCCTTAACTGGAATTTAAGATCCATGCAAACCAGAAGTTTGCCTGTCTTGTTCACCACTGTATCTCACTGCCCAGAATAGAGGGCTTAAGAAGGAGTAGAAAAACACTTGTTGAATGAACAAATAATATTGTTTTCTCGTTCCAGTACTTTTAGATCACAAAAAACTATATCAAAAAATACAGAGTATAGGACAAGGCCACAAATTTAGTGGCCCTGATTAAGTCTTGACATCTTCATTAATGAGTTGTATTATTTGGGTAAGTCAGTCTCTTAGAATTTTTCTTCTCATCTGTAGAACAGAGATAATTTCTATCACATCTATCACAAAATTGGTTTTAAAAGTAAATAAAAGACATCAAAACATTGTGTGAGCTACGAAGTACTAGCAAATCAGTATTAATGTTTTTAAAACTGATAACACTAATACTGGGCTGTCCGAGACAGTAAACACTAGGTACATACAGCAATGAGTGCTTGAAATATGCTAGTGCAACTAGCCATTTTAATTCTATTTCATTTTAATTAAAATTTTAAAGGTGAAGCAGTGTAAAATATTCTTCTGTTAAACACAACTTTATTGTTTAGGACTACCTTCCACTTTGATGCATCATGTTAAGGTATTAATGTTGCAGCCTGGGTTGTACACTGAGTGTGTGTGTGGTTTATAGCATCATATATTAATACAAACTCACCACCAGCCTAGTCAGGATCAATGGATTGATTCAATCAGAATGATACCAATATAACACTGTTTGTTCTGATACTATATTTATGGAGATACCTATATAAATCATAATTGATAATTGATATATTTATTATTTTAATTAAGAACTAAGGCTTTTAAAAATTATGGACAGATTTTTAAAAAATCAAGTGGAGATGATAACACCTGAGACAGTAAAATAATTGAAACAGTAAACAAAAGAGACTGAATGTGTCACAAATTTCCTGATGAATGCTACATAATTTACTGCAGAACAAATTGGAAAAGCTGTTGGTTTAGAAGAGATGAAAAAAAAAAAACAAACTGATAAACAGGAGGTCATGAAAAGTAAAACACTTCTGAGCTTCAAAGGACATCATCAAGGGGGAAAAGAAAATTTACAGAATGGGGTAAAATATTTGCAAACCTGATAAAGAACTTGTATCCAGAATTAATAAATAACTCATAATTTGACAAAAAGACAAAAAACTCAATTTAAAAATGGGCAAAGGACATCAGCAGGCATTTCCCCAAAATGCCTACTGTAAACATATAAATGGACAGTAAACATATAAATGGACAGTAAACATATAAAACACACTATCATTAGACCTTTGAGATATCACTTTAGGATATTCATAAAGTTGTGTCACTATCTCCACAATCAATTTTATTTATATTCTGGCCATGCCACGCAGCACATGGGGTTTTAGTTCCCCAACCAAGGGGAACTAAAATCCATGCACCCTATATTGGAAGCAGGGAGTCCTAACCACTGGAGCACCAGGGAAGTCCCTCCACAATCAATTTTAGAACATGTTCATCACCCATGGAGAAACACCTTCCCATTGGCAATTACTTTCCATTTACTCTCTACCCTAAGTCCCTACTCCACTACAATCCAATTCCTAGGCAACTACTCATCTGTTTTCTTTTTTTTATGGATTGCATATTCTGGACATTTCATGTAATGGAATTGCATATTTTGTGATGTTGGGTTGCAGCAAAAAAGGGGCTCAGGGCACAGAGTGACTGCTAATGGGTATGGAATTTTCTGTTTCTCAGTGGATGATGCCCATGTTCTAAAACTGATTGCAGATATGGTGACACAATTTGTGAATATTCTAAAACTACTCAATCATATACTTAAAAATGGTGAATTTCATGGCATGTGAATTAATCTCAATAAAGTTGTTATTTTATATTTTTTTCCCCCACTGGAAAATAATTTTATTGCGATTCTACCAGCTATACAATCTGTTCTATTAGGCCCCTTCTTCCTTTGCAATTCGGTCCTTCTTAAGTGGTCCCATGAAGGCTTTCTTCTCCTCCACAGTCTGGAAGTGACCATGACCAAATTTGGAGGTGGTGTCAATAAATTTGAGGTCAATCTTCTCCAGGGCCCGCCATTTGGTCGGTACCAGCAAGGACTTGCACAGAGTGAGCACTCACTTCTTGGTTCCTACCATGCAGCCTTTGAGCATGACAAAGTCATTGGTCACCTCACCGCAGTAGACAAAGCCACCCAGAGGGTCGATGCTCTTGTCAGACAGATGGTAATCAGTAGAGGCATTGTTCTTGATCAGTTTGCTGTCCTTGATGAGGTAGCCCTGACCAATCTTGTAGATCTTCTTGTTATCTCAGTGCAGTGATGGTAGCCTTTCTGCCCAGCCCAAGCCACAGAGAAGGCCACCCAATACAGGCTACCTTGTGCAGCCCTTGGTGGGTCTTATGGGGCAGCTTCTTGGTGTGCCAATGGCTGGTGACACCTTTGTAGCCTTTGCCCTTGGTCACCCCAATGATATCAATCATCTCATCCTGGCCAAACACTTGGCTCACAGGGACCTGCTGCTGGAGCCTCTCACAGGCCCAGTCCAGTTTCTCAGCCACACTGCTTCCGTTCACCTGGACCTCCAAGATATGGGCCTTCTTCGGGCGCAGAGGAAGCATGCGCATCTGGGTGTGGTCAATGACACAGATGACCTGACAGTACTTCTTCATGCTGCTGAAGTCCCTCTCAAGCTGCTTCTTGCCATCTACGTCCTGCCACTTCTTGCAGTATTTGGTGAAGGCCTTCTTCTTAGACTTATGCCAGTTCTCGTAGAAGCGCCTTTTGCACTCGTCGCTGATATGCTCAGCAAAGATGGTCTTAAAGGTCCGGAGGCCTCGGGGTGTTTCCACGTAACCCACGATGCCCACAATCACCATGGGCGGAGTCTCCACGATGGTCACAGCCTCCACAACTTCCTTCTTGTTCACCATGGACCCTGGCCTATCGACCTCCCTCACAATGTGGGTCATGCCAGCCTTGTAGCCAAGAAAGGCAGTGAGGTGAACGGGCTTGGAAGAGTCATCCTTGGGGAAGCTCTTCACCTTCCAGTGGTGCCGGCTGCTGCGCTTCCGAGGCAGGAAGCCCAGGGACCCATGCCTGGGAGCAGAGAACTTCCTGTGAGACATCCTGCCGTCGGAAGCTGCTGGTAGAGGTAAAGCTGTTATTTTAAAAAGTTGTTAGATAAAAATGTTTTAGGATAATAAAGTAGATAATGATAGGAAAGTATTTTCAGCAAATACATGATACATTAAGAAATTTCCTCTCAACAGTCAAAAGAGAATCAAAGTCACTAAAATCAAAATTAACCACACAAAAAAACTTCTAAAGTAAGTTTTTAGCAAAATCTGAGCTTATAACTTTGGCTAGTAACAAAACATTTTGAGGTCTTACACAAAAATAGAAACTATTCTTACATGAAATAAATTATTTCCTATGAAAATTTTGCTGCAAAATTATGAGAAAATAACTAAAACATTTTTATAAAAAAAAAGGAAAGATCTTCAATCAAGCCCACAAACAACTGCATGAATACAAGACCTTTCTTATAATACCAAAGAGCAACTGATTTAATTTTTAAAATTACATTTATTTTTAGATGAATCAAATGCTCAATTAACACTGTGGGGATGTTCTGTCATCAGAGGACCTCCAGATTTATTAAGAAATGTTGACAATTGGAGGCTTTAAAAAAAAATCTGACTTATGGCACATCTTTGAATTTTACATATCTATCAAAGAAGAATTTCACCAAGACATGAAACAATCTTTTTCATTTTTCCACAACAGAAGGTAGCTCTGTAACATCAGAAATTTAGATTTACTAGGATTTTTAAAAGACTGCTTTTGCAGTCTTATTGCTTTGCTACACTGTATAAGACATATTGGAAATCCGCTAGTTTTTTGAAACAGACTGTGAATGTCATGAATTCAGTTGTTAAAATTATACAGCACATGTATAAATGCAATGCCAGTTTGTAGGACCATTGAAACAAACAGAAAACAATGACTTTAACCATCTTTTGTGTTTTTTGTCAATGCTTATTGGTTGAGTCATGGAAAAGTTACAAAGACTAACTATACTGTTAACCTGAGTTCAAAATTTTCTTGGAAAAAGAGTACTTACCAAATGCTCAAACACAAAAAATGGTGTGGTAGTGGTGTAGTCACTAAGTCGTGTCCAACTCAAGTGACCCATAGACTGTAGCCCACCAGGCTCCTCTGTCCATGGGATTTTCCAGGCAGTAATGGAGTGGTTTGACAGTTCCTTCTCCGGGGAATCTTCCCAACCGAGGGATCAAACCTGGGTCTCCTGCACTGCAGACAGACTCTTTACCAACTTAGCTACCAGGGAAGCCTTCTCACTCGTATCACTCTATATATGAGTAAGCAAAATTTGAAGCTCCAAAGAAAAAAAGGCATGTTTGTGTCTAGCTAATAGGTTATGAGAATTTACACTGAAATGAAACTTTATAATACAAATCAATATTGACTTCATACATGTTTTTCTAATATTAATAATATAAGATTTTCATTTTAATCCACAGTGCAAATAAATTGGTTGTAAAACTACAAGAAAACTTCAAAGTTTGAAGTTTCTTGCTACTGACAGATTTAGAGTTGCTTTTCAATTTTGCAACATCCTTCTGAATTAAACAGAAGTTAGTGAATTTAAGTTGGGTATAGTTTTTAATCCTTAATTCAGTCAAACCAATTATTCTAAAAAAGATGAGTCGGTTGTATAAATGTAGATGTAAATATTAAAGGAAAAAAATTTTTGTACTTGACTTAGTTGCTAGAGAACTTTCAGGTATGTATAGAACAATCTGGGTATACAAGTCTATTTTTGAACTAGACTTCATGAAATCTAAATACAGATCAAATACCTCTGATGAAAATTTAGTGTTTGAATTGAGGTGTGCTATAAATTACAATACCAAATTTCAACGGCTTAGAATGAAAAAAAATAATGTTAAGTATCAATAATATCATTGATTACATGTTGAAATGGCAATATTTCAGATATTAAATAGATGAAAATGTATTTCACTGGTTTCTTTTTACTTTTTAACTTGGCTACATGAAAAATGCAAAATTATATATGTGGTTTTCATTACATTTCTATTTGAGACAGCTGTACTAACATATCTCTCAGACCTTCTAAAACATGCTAGTCTTTAACAAATGACCATGACCAAAGAAGGGTACTGGGTAGCTTCTATATAAAGTACTAAGATAGATGTATGGAGAAGGAAACAGCAACCCATTCCAGTAATCTTGCCTGGATAATCCCATGGACAGAGGAGCCTAGCTGGCTACAGTCCATGGGTCACGAAGAGTCAGACACGACTTGGTGACTAAACAACAACAAGATAGATGTATTATATAAAGTATTTCAATTTAGGTGAGGAACATTTAGAGGAGTTATTTAAATTTGCTCCAAGTCTCTCAAATAGTAAGCAGTACTGATGAGATTCAAACTGAAATCTCTCTGGCTTCAAAGCCTGTGTACTCAAGATCATTTCCTATATATACTCTAAAATACCTGCCATTATGGCTATCTTGTTCTCTCAAGAGAAACCTAACATATATATAGTAGAGGAGACCAATTTTAAATTTATGCAGACCTAAAAGGAAATGAGCTTCAGTAAAGAATCCTCACTTTATTTTCCTAGAGTCCTTTATTTAGCATTGACATTTTGTGTTTTTTTTTGAAGTAAAAACATAATTTTAAACATCCACAATTCTCATTTGGACATGGGATCCCCACAGCCAAATTCCTCCCACCCTTTCTCCAATGGCCTCCAGAAGCCCCAGGAGGGACCCAGTGTTGAACATTATGCTTCTTGCGGGTAGAAAGAGCAAAACTAGAGAAATCTTGTATTTTATTTTCTTCCCTAATCTGAATCATGTTCAATCAGAGGTGAACCTCAAAGTTACCTGCTTCCATTTCACAACACCACTTAAAAATTTTCTATCTAAAGAGAAGGATGGAATTAGACAAGGAGACTTCACTTTACTAATTCATTATAGAGCTATTTTCCCTGGGGTAACTTTTCAAATGTCTCTAACATCTCAGAAGAAACTCAATCTGAATCTTGTAGTTGTTATTCCTATGTTACTTTTCTTGGTTCTTTAATCCTATCTACCAAGCCAGGGAAATACCAATAGAAAAAGCTAGCAATATATTCCATGTAATCTATGTTGATATATTAACACTGGGTAAAGAAAAATAGGTAAAGTAACAGAGCTGAGAACCTATCATTTTAAAACTTACTTTTCCTCTGTTTTAGAAATTTTAGCATGTTTGCAGTTTTCTAAGACTTCCAACTGCTTAACACTTGCATTCAAATTTCTGCTGCCTTGATTGTGGCTTCCTCTGCTTTCCCCAAGTTTTCTCATGTATGCTGGCAGAAAGGAAAACCAGTCCATGGTATCCAGAAACTGCCTTTCACAAGCTCTCTGGAGGCCTTCTCAAGCCTGTGCCCTAAAGTAGAGGGTCCAGGTGGTATGCCATAGGTGTGCTGTGCCAAGATATAACAAATATGCCAAGCACTCAAGACAACTGGCCAGAGTTCTTGAGCCAATTACCCCAGTGTGGTATACAAACATCACTTTCTGCGTTTCATGATGAGAAAACCTTTGGACAACAATGCCCTTTAAAAAAGGGTGTTAAGCAGAGTGCTTCTACCTCTGCAAGAGGCCCATGTCCCATCTGTCTTCTTCCTTTGTCTTGCTCCCTTAGCTCTACAGGTATATACATCCTTCTCCTGTGCCTCCTATTTATCCCACTTAGACCTCCAAATCATAACCCATCTTCCTTCATTTTCTCTTCTCTTTCACTTCTTTCAAGTAATATAATACTTGTCAGTTAATTCTTATACCCTCTTTTTAGAGTTCACCTGCTTCTTCAGGTGATACTAATATCCTACTGCTGCTAAGTCACTTCAGTCGTGTCCGACTCTATGCAACCCCATAGATGGCAGCCCACCAGGCTCCACCGTCCCTGGGATTCTCCAGGCAAGAACAATATCCTACTAGTAGATCTCAAAATACACCTTGAAGTTGCTACAATCTATCAAGTTATTTACTCTTAGAAAAGAGACTGTTAAGTTTTCTTCATTCAATGAACTATGAAAAACCCTCTCCTTAGGATAGACTCTTCATCACTGCAAAGTATAAATGACTTCTGCTTTTTCATCTGTGAGAATATTGTGTATAACGCAGTCCCTATTTTATTCCTACATCTTTTCTCCCGTAAGAGCAGACTCATTTGAAAAGACCCTGATGCTGGGAAAGATTGAGGGCAGGAGGAGAAGGGGACGACGGAGGAGGAGATGGTTGGATGGCATCTCCAACTCAATGGACATGGGTTTGTGTGGACTCTGGGAGTTGGTGATGGACAGGGAGGCCTGGCGTGCTGCGGTTCATGGGGTCGCAAAGAGTCGGACACGACTGAGTGACTGAATTGAACTGAACTGAACTGGGAGACATTCAATCCAAGTATCTGACCTAGGCATAATTTGTACAAGCCAAAATACTTCACTTTAGTTAGTCCATGATCATGGGATTGTTAAGCAAAAAAGTAATTCTTTTCCTTCAAGATTTCATTCCTCAATCCCAGATGTTCACTATAAACTCATGACAACCAAATTCAACACCACCTGCAATAGCCTCAATCCTTTTATTTAGAGGACCCCAGTTTATGTAACTTCAGATGCAGTCTCTCACACCACATTCTACCTGAGACATTTCAAAGATGGCTACACTAAATCTTCTCTACTCTGACTTCAAATCCCAAATGCTCTCTTCATCAACTAGATTGGGGGTCAGCAATCTGCTGCCTGTGGGCCACAGCCAGCAGGTTTTTTTTTTTTAATTAATGTTTTATGGAACATGGACATGTCAATTCATTTACTTACTGTCTATGGCTGATTTCATCCTATAACAGAGTTGAGCTGTTGTGAGAGACTATACAGATTAAAATGCCTAAAATACAGTCTGGCCCTTTACAGGAAAAGTCATCCAACTCCTGAATCTACATTAGAATTTACTAAAGATATAGAGTAAAGGTTGCAGATAATATTCAGTCTGGACCATATAATATTTTTAAGAACACTCAGTGTTAATTGCAAACATTAAAAATCTGATTTCATTTATAAACTGAACCTTCTAACTTCTCAAAAAAGCAGATTTAGCTACAGTGGGCTCACATTACTGCATGGCATCAACTGGCTAGAGTATATAATAAATGGCCCCTTAAGACAGCTCTCCAGTTTGGCACAGTTCCCACCTAACCTGCTTTACTCATTTTTGATTTTCTGTGAGCATACCAATCTATAACCTCTCAAGCTATGAAATTCTTCATTTTGCTTCTCTTCACTCTGACATACTGTGACTGTTCATTTTAGTGTGAACTTGGCTAGACTATGATGCCCTGCTACCTGGGTAAACACCAGTCTAAACACTGCCGTGAGGTTATTTTTTAGATGTGACAAACATTTAAATCAATAGACTTTGAATAAAGCAGATTACGCTTCACAATGTGGGTGAGCCCTGTGCAATTAGTTAAAGACCTTAGAAGGAAAGACTGAAACCTCCAAGAAGGGAGGTATTCTGCCTCCAGATTGCCTTCAGCCTCAACACTGCAATATCAACTCTTCCCTGGGTCTCCAGCTTGCATGCCAGCCTCACAGATTTCAGACTTGCCAGCTTCACAATCACATGAACCTATTTCTTTAAGACAATTCACTCTCTGTATATAAGTGTACATTCTACTGGTTCTGTTTCTTGCTAGAACCCTGATATACATACTTACAACCCCATCACCCAGGTTTTCTATATCAAAGGAAACAGTACCTTCCTTCTTTCCAAGGCCAATGATGTCTTTTGTTCATTTATAGCTTACTCTTGGTCCTCCATGGGAATGACTGCTCTCCATAGGTTACTACCTCTATCTATGAATATATCAACAAATCCCTTAAAGTTCAGAGAAACTGGCTTAATTATAGTGCCATTAAAAAGCCTACTCTTTGACATCTATGAACTTTTGCTCATAGCATACAAGCAGTCTTTTTTTTTTTTTTTTGCCTTTCTGCTTTCCCAAATTGTACTTATTCAAGCTCAAGCACAACCCCCATCTGTTTTGTAATGGCTTCCCTGTTTTCTCCATCCAAAACCAATTTGTTCCTGTTATCAACTCCTGTATTACTGACTGTACAGTTTTTAGTAATTACTTTTATTGTGACATTATATATTAGGGCATTATATATATTAAATATATATAAATATATATATTTAAGTCTCACATTATTTTTCTTAACTATTAATGTGTTTACGTTTAATCTCCTTTACTAGACTGCAAACTCCTAGGAGGTTAAGAATCATGTTTGAAACATTTTCCTATCTCTACAGAATCTAACACCATGTTTACCATCTTAAAAGACAGCTTCATTTGAAAGAGAAGGTCCCGGAAGTTATTTGAAGTTTATCTATTTTATCTGTTCAGTACTAAAAACAGAACCCGGCAGAAAGTAGGTGCTTAAATAAATATTTGTTAAAAGAACTGTTCCATTTATAAAGAGTGAAACAAAATAGCCTTTATATTAAAAGGCCTTAGATATTTATATTAAAGTACTTTAGATTATTTGGCCTTAGATATCTTTCAGCAATTTTTGGTTAGTCAAAGACCATCATTTAAAATTTTACCCTTATTGCTTTAATCAGAGGTGATAACTGTGGTTTATTCTATATACTTGATTTTGCACTATAATGTTTTATCTTTATCTCATAAATCTGCATACTAATTAATTAGGCTGTACTTTGGCAGGAAGCTAATCCAATCCTACACACTGTGTTGATATACTCAGTAACTATCTAGTGGCTAGATGACATCAGCAGAACAAATCATAATACCTCAACAAAATAAAAATACTATTTCTTCTGTGACCAATACTTAGTGATTATTAAATATACATATTTTAATATAAATGAAACAATGGATTTTAACATAAGTGGTAAAGTACAGTCTTAAAAGATTCTTTATAAAAAGGAATTTATAGTTACATATTAGGTAAATTATACACATATCTGTAGATTTTCAAAGCATATTTAATGTTTCAAAAGGCCATAAAAACTTTTGTTGTAATTCACAACTTGATAATTACTTCTAAAATTTTAATATAGGACAGGTCATACCTTTGTTTATGAAATTTTCTAATTTTAGATTCATAGTAATCAATAAGGCAAAGCAACCTAGAAAACAGATGAGTTATTTTCAAAATGTGGTATTGGAACATTTACTATTGTCTCTATTCAATTTCAAATTATAGTGATAAATATCTGCAAATTCATAAAAAATGTAAGTGATTTTTGCCAGAAGTATCCCACTATGCCATATATTTTAATTTTAATGTATACATTTTTAAATAACCACAGACATTAAATCTCAACATATTAAATGTATATTCTCCTTGATCAAACAGGTCTACCTTTAACAATCACTCCCACAGAAACATTTGCCCAAGGCTATCACTTAAGATGAACAAAGTTGTTCAATTCATTAGGAGTGAAAACTCAGACACAATGTAAACATTCTTCAACAAGGGAAAAGTTAAATAATGGCACATCCATATTATAGAAAATGAGGAGGCATTAGAAGAGATAATGTAAATTTATAGGAAAAAATTAATGTTGCATAGCCAAATGTATAAATATTATTTAAAGAAAGTAGGTGTATATGAGTCTATGTACTGAAAATGAACTATATGGCTTCTTAACTGAGGGATAATATTACCCGAACTGGGGGATGGTACTGGTTGTCACACTGAATAGTTGGGGAGGGAGCAAAGATGCTTAAAAGTTCATTAATGAACAAATGAATGCTCATCATGCCCTATAATGAAGAATGGTCCCACCCAAAAAGTCAACAGTACTATTGCTGTGAAACACTAGGAAGAACATAAACCAAACTGTTAAAAGTGGTTATCTCCAGGATATGGAATTAGGAGAAGTAAGCAGGTTTATAATATATTATTTTATATACTTTTATATTGTTTGAATTTTTGTAGACATGCAGTGCTTTTCTAATTTAAAAAAATCCTCAAAGAAAAATAAAATAACACTACACTTTCACATACTATTCTTTTTTTTTTTTTTTCACATACTATTCTTTTTAAAGCAAGAATTTTTAGTATTTCACTCTTGTCTTGGGAAAAGTACTCATCCATCTCCTTTTTTCAGAACTAATTCAACCAGTTGTGCTTTTAACATCACAACTTTTTTGAATTATTTTTTCCCTTCAACTTTCCCAATCCCAATACATTCCAGCTTTAATATTATTCTGCAAATATGCTTTAATTTCCTTTATATACTTTACAAACCCTCTCACCTCCCTCCTCCCCCAATGCTACTATCCCATTTCTATTTTTCCTGCATGATAAACTTCATTCATTCTGAATGACTATTTCCTCTACCGTCAATAAACTTTTAAGGAAGACTCACTATGTGTCAAACTAGCAACTGAGCAAATAAGACAGTAGGAAGACAAACACAAACCGATGAGGTGGCATATAAAACTCCTCACCACCCTCTCCTTCAAACACTCTTGTTTCTCAGTTAGCCTGACACCCAAATGTAACTCCTCTTCTGCCTTTTCTTTCTCTGTCTAAACTTTAAAGCTCTATGGTGTTGGGTCTTTCTAACTATAGGCCTGATGGGGCTTCCCAGTAGCTCAGAAGTAAAGAATCCATCTGCAATGCAAGAGATGGGGGTTTGATCCCTGGCTCAGGAAGATCCCCTGGAGAAGGAAACTTTAACCATCCCA
Organism: Bubalus bubalis; assembly: GCF_019923935.1. Lineage (NCBI taxonomy): Eukaryota > Metazoa > Chordata > Mammalia > Artiodactyla > Bovidae > Bubalus > Bubalus bubalis. Next base: position 175,477,164 of record NC_059157.1, on the reverse strand, counting down.
GTGTTCTTGCCTAGGAAATCCCTTGGACAGAGGAAACTGGAGGGCCACGGGGTCACAAAGAGTCAGACACAACTTAGCAACTAAAAAACAATAGGCATGATATCTCTATGTGGCTGACAGAAGATGTCTAAGTACATGTTCATAGATAAATCCATCCTCCTCCTGTCCCTTTCCCCAAATCTAGCTTGAAATCTGGCTATCTTTGACTTCTCTCCTTCTTTCAACATCTACAGTCAATCGGTACAGACAATTCCTGTCCATCTCTGCAGTATCTCTTCTTTCTTTTCTTTATAGATCTGCGTTATTTCCCAACTAGACTATTACAACTGATCATTAACTGCTTACTCTAAAAAATAAGAATTAAACTGAAGGAACTGAGCACTGCTCTTACCTTCCCTGTAACAAACCATACAGGGCAATCAGACAGTCCCTACTCAATAGGAAAGGTGCTTTTTCTTAATGGAAGAACTCCAGCAAGAAAAAAAGAAAAAAAGGGATAGCAGAATTGCAAACAAGATAAGTGAGAGAAACCATCAGATGAGAAAAGAATGGGAAATTTTATAGGAGAGGATCAGATTGTTGCTATTTAAACCCCTGAACAATCTTAGCATCCCTGAGAGAAGCTCTACTAAACATATATGTTATTATTAGAAGAATAAATTATCACCTATGAAGTATGTCACCAAAAATACTTGCATCTGAATTTAGATTTAACTTCCAGTTTACAGGGAACACAGGAGACAGAAGAATAAATTAAACAACATAAGGAAGCAAATAGACAAATCTAGCATGTACCTCTCCAGGAAAACCAATCATTTTCTTCAACAAGTTAATGACATTAAAACAAACAAAAAAGGGCAGAGAAGAGGAAGAGGAAGATTCCACCAGTTTAAGAGATAAAACCATACCCAAGATGAAATCTATTTTTTAAAAAATGAAGAGTCTAGCTACTTATCAATTTATGTAGCAAACATTACTGTTTATCCAAGACGGTATGAGGAACTCTTTTGCAGAGATAAGAAAACACTCTATTTTGAGTGATAATGCGTTCTTCTTCTTCCTGTGTTAACCTATAGATATCCTTCTGCAAGGCAGCAATAGTCTCTTGTTGCTCCATTCGTTTTATCTTATAATGTTCACATTTTGCCTGTAAGAAATTTTTCAAAAAATAAATTACAATATGTACATCTAAGACATGCTGTTCTTACAATATTGTACAAAAAGCTATCCTCACAATTTCTATGAAGCTGTCTCATTCAAGAACTTCAGTAGGGAGGCTGTTTTTAAATGAGTACAAGGTCCAGGAACAATGATACATCATAAATGCAAAAACTGTAACAAGTAAAATCAGCATAAAATGGGGAAAATATTGTTTATACTCGCATGCAGTTAAGGATACATAATAAGTAAAAGAACTCAATCTTTGTAAAACTAAGCTTATATACAGGTTTAGATGAAAAATGATAATCAGGAAGGGGCCAATATTAAAGATCCTGAAAAGAACCAAGAATTAAAATTACGATTCTTAAATGATCAATGATAATTCAGGATTTCATATGGTTTAATTAACTTAGGCATTCATGTAATGTGGGAGACTGCACACTCAGCATAATCAGGAATTTGTTAAGAAATAATATATACACCCAAGATTTATGCAAGGGAATGTAAATCCTGAATACTCTCTTTTGTCTTCAGTGAAATATCACTGGCCTGGTTTTCCTAAAAGACTCTGATGCTAGGAAAGACTGAAGGCAGGAGGAGAAGGAGACAACAGAGGACAAGATGGTTGGATGGCATCACCAACTCAATGGATATGAGTTTGAGCAAGCTCCAGAAGATGGTAAAGGACAAGGAAGGCTGGCATGCTGCAGTCCATGGGGTTGCAAAGAGTCAGACACAATTAAGCAAATGAACAACAATGGCTTCCATCCCTCTAGGTCCTTTGAAAGGTCATTATCAGCAGCACCATCATTATTATTAATACACTTTTTATAAAAAGTTCAGTGAGAAGCCCTATCCCCATCTATCTGCACAATATTAAGACACTACTTTCAGAAGAGGTGCACATCTAAGCACATGTTTTCCTACCCATAGTGTCAAGTTTGCACAGACTTAGAGACCCTCAGGGGAAAAAAGAAGACTCAGCTTCTGGGTACCACACCATCTCTCAGTAACCACCAGCTACACCCAGAATTTATTCTCTGCCTCAGCCCCACCCTGAGCCAGGCAGGAGATCTATAGTCATGTGACTTAAAACTAGAATGACTGAATTTTTCAAGGTTGCATGATATAAAAGAATCACTTGTATCTCTCCTAAGACATTCTATGAGGTTAGCATTACCCTAGTACCCAAACCAGACAACACAAGCAAAAGAGAACCACAAACCGATATCCCATCATTTAAACAATGATGCAAAAATGCAACAAACTGAGTTTAGCAAACCAAATTCTAAGCAGCATATTAAAAGGATTATACACCATTACCAAGTAGGATTATTCCTGGAATGCAGGAATGGTTCAACATATGGGAAAAAAAAAAAAAATTTAATGCATTACATTAACAAAATAAAAGGAGAAAAAAAAACACATGATAATCTCAACCAGTGCAGAGAAAGCATTTGACAAAGTCCAATGCCCTTTCATGATAAAAACACTCGAACTAGGAATAGAAGGAAACTACTTCAACATAACAAAAGCCATCTATGAAAACATCATATTCAACATTAAAAGACTGAAAACCTTTCCTCTAAGATCAGGAACCATGCAAAGATAATTGCATTCACCATTTCTGTTCTATATAGTACTGGAAGTCCTAGCCAGAGCAATTAAGCAAGAAGAAGAAATAAAAGGCATTCAAATTGAAAAGGAAGAAGTAAAATTATCTCTTTGCAGATATGATCTAAAACACAGGAAACCTTAAAGAGTCCACCAAAAAAAAACCCCCAAAACCCATTAGAATAAATGAATTCAGAAAGTACCAGAATACAAAGTCAATGCAAAAAATCAATTTTATGTCTATACACTAACAATGAACAATTTAAAAAGAAAATTAAGAAAACAATTCCACGTATAGTAGTATCAAAAACAATAAAAAAAGAATACAGAAAGAAGGCAAAAGAATTATATACTGAATGTTATACAAGTTGTTGACGGAAACGGAAGACAGAAATTACTAGGAAAATATCCTGTGTTCACAGACTGGAAGACTAATATTGTTAAGATGTCAATACTATACAAAGTGGTCTACCGATTTAATGCAATCTCTATCAAAATCCCAATGACATTTTTGCAGAAATAGAAATGGAAACAACATGTTCATCAACAGACGAATGGATTATGATATATATATATATAGATATACACACACACAATCGAATACTACTCAGACTTACAAAAGAATTAAATAATGTCATCTACCAACAACACGGATGGACCCGGAAATTATCACACTAAAAGAAGCAAAGTCAGAAAAGACAAATATAGTGTGATATCACTTATATGTGGAATCTAAAATAGTATATAAATGGACTTATTTTAAAAATGGAAACAGACTCAAAGAGAGAAAACAAACCAATGGTTACCAAAGGGGCAGGGGGTGAGAAATAAATTGGGAGTTTAGGACTAGCAGATACAGACCACTATATATAAAATAGATACACAACTAGGTTCTACTGTATATCACAGGGAACTATATTCAAAATCTTGTAATAACCTATAATGAAAAGTATGTTTGTACTGAATCAATTTGCTGGGAGTCATCCTAAAGTTCATACCCTCAGGAGATCCCACAGAGCCAAATCAATCTTGTTAAAGCTCTCACATTTCCTGATTTCAAAGGTGACTACAATAGCCAAAGTGATCAAAACAGTGTGGTACTGGCATTAAAGACATATAGACTAATGGAGTAGAATGAATACCTCAGAAGTAAGACTGCATATCCACAGTCAAATTATTTTCAACAAGCATGCCAAGATCATTCAATGGGAAAAGAACAGGCTCTATTCAACAAATAATGTTGGGAAAACTAGGTGTATACATGTAAAAAATGAAGTTGGATGCTTACCTATAGCACATACAAAAGTTAATTTAAAATGGATCAAACTTCTAAAGGTGAGAGCTAAAACTATAAAACTCTTAGAAGAAAACATAAGGCAAAAGCTTCATGACATTGGATTTGACAACCATTTCTTGGTTATGACATCAAAAGCATAAGCAACAAAAGAAAAAATATATAAATTTGACTTTATTAGAATTCAAACTTTTGTGCATTGAAAAACACTAGAATAAAATGCCAACTCACAAAATGAGAAAAAATATTTGCAAATAACATTGGACTGGCCAAAAAGTTCATTCAGGTTTTGCTGCACCATCTCACAGGAAAACCTGAACAAAACCCAAACAAACTTTTTGGCCAACCCAATACTTCTGATAAGGAGTCAATACTCAGAATAAATAACTCCTACAACTCAACAAAAACATAAGTCTGATTTTAAAATGGGCAAAGGACTTAAATATACATTTCTTTAAAAAGAGATACACAAACGGCCAATAAGCACACGAAAAGATGCTTAACATCACTAACCATCAGGGAAATGCAAATTAAAACCACAATGAGAAACCATTTCACACCCATTAGGATGGCTACTACTAGCAAAAACAAAACAAAAATAGAAAACAAGTGTGGCTAAGAATGTAGAGAAACTGGAAATTTTGTGCATTGCTGGTGGGAATGTAAATGGTACAGCCACTAAGGAAAAGAGTATGGCAGTTACTCAAAAAATGAAACATAAAATTACCATGCATGTGCCAAGTCACTTCAGTCATGTCAGACTCTTTGTGACCCTATAGACTGCAGCCTGCTAGGCTCCTCTGTCCATGGGGATTCTCAAGGTGATACTGGAGTGGGTTGCCATGCCCTCCCTCCAGGGGATCTTCCTGACTGAGAGATCAAACCCACATCCCTTAAGTCTCCTGCATTGGCAGATGGGTTCTTTACACTAGTGCCACAATACAATCCAACAATCCCCTTCTGGGTACACACCAAAATGAAATGAAAGCAGGGACTGGAACAGATATTTGTATGTCTATATAAACAGCAGTATTATTCACAAAAACCAAAAGATGGAAACAACCCAAGTGTCTAGTGATGAACAGTGTTAGAATGGATAACCGTGAATAAACAAAATATGTTATATTCAGGTGATCCTTGAATAATGTGGGGGTTAAGGATGCTAACAATCAGTACCTTCAAAAATTCACATATAACTTACAGGTGGCTCTCAGTATCTAAGGTTCCTCTGCATCCATGGATTCAACAGTGATCGTGGAGTTCAGAAGTATTCACTACTGAAAAAAATCTGCACATAAGTGGACACACACAGTTCAAACCATGTTCTACAGAGTCAACTGTACATACAATAGAATATTCAGTTCAGTTGCTCAGTTGTGTCCAACTCTTAGTGATCCCATGGACGGCAGTACGCTAGGCCTCCCTGTCCATCACCAACTCCCAGAGTTCACTCAAACTCATGTCCATTGAGTTGGTGATGCCATCCAACCATCTCATCCTCTGTCATCCCATTCTCCTCCTGCCTTCAATCTTTCCCAGCATCAGGGTCTTTTCCAATGACTCAGTTCTTCACATCAGGTGGCCAAAGTATTGGAGTTTCAGCTTCAGCATCAGGCCTTTCAATGAACATTCAGGACTGATCTCCTTTAGGATGGACCGATTGGATCTCCTTGCAGTCCAAGGGACTCTCAAGAGTCTTCTCCAACATTACACTTCAAAAGCATCAATTCTTCGGCATTCAGCTTTCTTTATAGTCCAACTCTCACATCCATACATGACTACTGGAAAAACAATAGCTTTGACTAGATGGACCTTTGTTGGCAAAGTAATGTCTCTTCTTTTTAATATGATGTCTAGGTTGGTCAAAACTTTTCTTCCAAGGAGCAAGTGTCTTTTAATTTCATGGTGCAGTCACCACCATCTGCAGTGATTTTGGAGCCCCAAAATATAAAGTCTGTCACTGTTACCACTGTTTCCCCATCTGTTTGCCATGAAGTGATAGGACCGGATGCCATGATCTTAGTTTTCTGAATGTTGAGTTTTAAACCAACTTTTTCACTCTTCTCTTTCACTTTCATCAAGAGGCTCTTTAGTTCCTCTTTGCCTTCTGCCATAAGTGTGGTATAATCTGCATATCTGAGGTTATTGATATTTCTCCCGGCAATCTTGATTCCAGCTTGTGCTTCATCCAGTCCAGCATTTCACATGATATACTCTGCATGTAAGTTAAATAAGCAGGGTGAACATATACAACCTTGACGTACTCCTTTCCCGATTTGGAACCAGTCTGTTGTTCCATGTCCAGTTCTGACTGTTGCTTCTTGACCTGCATACAGATTTCTCAGGAGGCAGGTCAGGTGGTCTGGTATTCCCATCTCTTTCAGAATTTTCCACAGTTTGTTGTGATCCACACAGTCAAAGGCTTTGGTGTAGTCAATAAAGCCGAAGTAGATGTTTTTCTGGAACTCTCTTGCTTTTTCGATGAGCCAATGGATGTTGTCAATTTGATCTCTGGTTCCTCTGTGTTTTCTAAATCCAGTTTGAACATTTGGAAGTTCACGGTTCATGTACTGTTGAAGCCTGGCTTGGAGAATTTTGAGCATTACTTTGCTAGTGTGTGAGATGAGTGCATTGTGCGGTAGTTTGAGCATTCTTTGGCATTGCCTTTCTTTGGGATTGGAATGAAAACTGACCTTTTCCAGTTCTGTGGCCATTGCTGAGGATCCAGACTTAAAGAAAATTCTGACACATGCTACAACATGGATGAATCTTGAACACATTATGCTAAATAAAATAAGCAGTCACAAAAGGATAAATACTATAAGACTTCACTTATATGAGGTACCCAGAGTAGTCAAATCAATAGACACAAAGTAGAATGATGGCTGCCAAGAGCTGCAGGGAGTGAGGAATGGGCAGTTACTATTTAACCAGTATAGAGTTTTAGTTGGGAAGATGAAAAAAGTCTGCAGATGGTGAGAATTGTTGTACAACAATGTTAATGTATTAAAAGCACTGAACTCTACACTTCAAAATGGTAAATTTTATGTTAGGGAAATAATGTACCACAATAAAAAAAGAGGGGAAAAAAATCAACCAGCAATGAATAATGAGAAACTGAAACAGAAAATACAAATATTTGCAATACCATCAAAAATATTAAATACTTAGGAGATAAAACTGATGAAACATATGAAAAATCAGTGCACCTCAAATTATTAAACACTGTTGAAAAAAGTTAAGGAAAAACCTAAACAAATGGAGAGATATCACATTCATGGATCAGAACATTCAGTATTGTTAAGATGCCAGTTCTCCCCAAATGGAAATACATATACAATAAAATCTCATCAGGCTTTCTTTGTAGAAATCAACAACAGAATTAGAATATTCATATGGAAATGTAAAGAATCTCAAATACCCAACACAGATAAGGAAGGACACTACATAATGATCAAGGGATCAATCCAATAAGAAAATTTAAGAATTGTAAATATATATGCACCAAACATAAGAGCACCTCAATATATAAGGCAAATATTAATAGCCATAAAAAGGGAAATCAATAGTAACACAGTAATGGTGGGGGAGTTGAACACTCCAGTTATACCAATGGATAGATCATCCAGACAGAAAATCAATAAGGAAATATAAACTGTAAATGATACATCAGACCAAATGAACTTTATATTTATAGGGCATTCCATCCGAAAGCAGAATATACTTCCCTCAAGCACATATGAACATTCTTCAGCATTGATCACATCTTGGGCCATAAATTAAGCCTCAGTAAATTTAAGAAAACTGAAATCATATCAAGCATCTTTTCCGACCACAACATTCTATCAATTACAGGTAAAACAGCAACAACAACAACAACTGTAAAACACACAAATACAATAGATTGTACTGTAGCAAATCAATCTCACCTCACCTCAAGAAACAAGAAATATCTCACACAACCTAACCTGGACTTCCTTGGTGGTACAGTGGATGAGAACCTGCCTGCCAATGCAGGGGACATGGGTTTGATCCCTAGTCTGGGAAGATTCCACATGCTGTGGAGAAACTAAGCCTGTGCACCACAACTACTGAGCGCATAGGGCCTGCGAGTCACAACTACTGAGCCCACTTGCTGCAACTACTGAAGCCCATGCGCCTAGAACCTGTGCTCCACAACAACAGAACAGTCTTATGGACTCTGTGGGAGAGGGAGAGGGTGGGAAGATTTGGGAGAATGGCATTGAAACATGTAAAATAACATGTATGAAACGAGTTGCCAGTCCAGGTTCGATGCACGATACTGGATGCTTGGGGCTGGTGCACTGGGACGACCCAGAGGGATGGTATGGGGAGGGAGGAGGGTTCAGGATGGGGAACACATGTATACCTGTGGCGGATTCATTTTGATATTTGGCAAAACTAATACAATTATGTAAAATTTAAAAATAAAATTAAATTAAAAAAAAAAAAAAAAAGAAACCACCACATGAGAAGCCCGTGCATCATAAAAAAGAGTAGCCCCCGCTTGCTGTAACTAGAGAAAGCCCACCTGCAGCAAGGAAGACCAAGTGCAACCAAAAATAAATAAACAAACAGGCACTTCCCTGGTGGTACACTGGATAAGAATCCACTTGCCAATGCAGGGGACACAGATTTGATCCCTGGTCCAGGAAGATTCCACATGCTGCAGAGCAACTAAGTCCATGCACCACAATTACTGAGCCCATACTCTAGAACCCACAAGCCACAACTATTGAGAAACATGCTGCAACTATTGAAGCCCATGTGCCTAAAGCCCATGTATCACAATGAAGAACAGTCCCCGCCTGCCACAAATAGAGAAAGCTCACATGCAGCAATGAAGACCCAATGCAACCAAAAATAAATAAATAAAATTATTAAAAAAAAAACCCTTACCTTATACCTAAGGCGACTAGAGAAAGAACAAACAAAACCCAAAGTTGGTAGAAGGAAAGAAGTCATAAAGATCAGAGCAGAAATGAAGGAATTAGAGATGAAGAAAGCAATAGAAAAGATCATTGATGGTAAAAGCTGGTTCTTTGAAAAGATAAAGTTGATAAGCCTTTAGCTAGACTCATCATAAAAAAGGGGGTGGGAGGAAAGCTCAAATCAATAAAATTAGAAATGAAAAAGAAGTTACAACTGATAGCACAGAATTACAAAGGATCATAAGAAATTACTACAAAAAATTATATGCCGATAAAATGGACTATCTGGAAGAAATGCAAAAACCCTTAGAAAGGTATAAACTTTCAAGGCTGAACCAGGAAGAAATAGAAAATATGAACAGACCAACCACAGCTACTGAAATTGAAACTGATTTAAAAACTTCCAATAACAAAAAAAAGTCCAGGACCAGATGGTTTCACAGGCAAATTCTATCAAACATTTAGAAAAGAGTGAACATCTATCCTCCTGAAACTTCCAAAAGCTGCAGAGGAAGGAAGCTCATTTCACTATTACCCTGAAACTAAAACTAGACAACATACCACCAAAAAAAACCAAAATTACAGGCCAGTATCACTGATGAACACAGATGCAAAAATCCTCAAAATACTAACAAACTCAATCTAACAACACGTTAAAAAGATCATACATCACGATCAAGTGAGATTTATCCCAGGGATGCAAACATATGCAAACCAATATGGTACAACACATTAGCAAACTGAAGAATAAAAACGTGATCATCTCAATAGATGCAGAAAAAACTTCTGACAGAATTCAGCACCCATTTATGACAACAAAAAAAACTCTCCAGAAGGTGGGCATAGAGGGAAACTATCTCAACATAATAAAAGGCCATATACCACAAACCCATAGTTAACATCAATCTCAAGAGAGAAAAACTTAGTTTTTCTAAGATCAGGAACAAGAAAAGGATGTTTACTCTCACCACTTTCGTTCACATAGTTTTCAAAGTTCTAGCTACAGCTTTCTGAGAAGAAAAAGAAATAAAAGGAAACCTAACTGAAAAAGAAGTAAAGCTATCATTGTTTGCAAATAACGTAATACTACACAGAGACAATCCTAAAGATGCTACCAGAAAACTACTAGAGCTCAATGAATGTGGTAAAGTTGCAGGATACAAAATTAACACACAGAAATTTCTTACATTCCTATACACTAACAACAAAAAAATCAGAGAAATTAAGGAAATGATTCCATTTACTGTTGCATCAAAAAGAATAAAATACTGAAGAATAAACCTATCTAAGGAGGCAAAAGACCTGTACTCAGAAAACTATAAAATGCTGATGAAAGAAATCAAAGATGACACAGATGGAGACATACACTATGTTTTTGGATTGAAAGAATATAGTCAAAATGACTATACAATTCAAAGCAATCTACAGATTCAATGCAACACCTATCAAATTACCAATGGCATCCTTCACAGAACAAAAAATTTTTACAATTTTTTTACAACAAAAATTTTTACAATTTATATGGAAACATAAAAGATCCTGAATAGCCACAGCAATCTTGAGAAAGAAAAACAGAGCTAGAGGAAATCAGGCTCCCTGACTTACAGTATGGAACTGGCACAAAAACAGAAATATAGATCCATGGGACAGGATAGAAAGTCCAGAGATAAACCTATACACCTGTGGTCACCTAATCTATGACAAAGGAGGCAAAAATATACACGGGAGAAAAGACAGTCTTTTCAATAAATGGTAATAGGAAAACTGAACTGCTACATACAAAAGAATGAAATTAGAGGCCTCCCATTCCAGCAGTTAAGACTCTGTGCTCCCAATGCAGGGCCCAGGTTCAATCCCTGGACAGGGAACTAGATCCCACATGCCACCACTATGACCCGGCACAGCCAAATAAATAAATTATAAATAAAAATAAACACATAAAAAAGACGTGCTAAAATTTCAGGGTAAAAATCCATTTTCAGGGAAAGAAATGAAATTAGAACACTAACACCATTTGTTGTTGTTCAGTTGCTAAGCTATGTCCAATTCTTTGCTACTCCATGGACTGCAGCATACCAGGGTTTCCTGCCCTTCACTAGCTCTGGGATTCTTCTCAAGTTCATATCCACTGAGTTAGTGATGCTATCTAACCATCTTATCCTCTGCTGCCCTCTTCTCCTTTTGCCTTCAATTTTCCCAGCATTAGGGTCTTTTCCAGTGAGTTGGCGCTTCACATCAGGTGGCCAAAGCACTGGAACTTCAGTTTTACCATCAGTCCTTTCACTGAGTATTCAGGGTTGATTTCCTTTAGGACTGACTGGTTTGATCTAACTAACACCATACACAAAAATAAACTTGAAATGGAGTAACGATCTAAATGTAAGGCCAGATGCTATAAAACTCTTAGAGGAAAACAAAGGCAGAACACTTTCTGACAAATCACATAAGTATCTTTTTTGATTCATCTCCTAGAGTAATGAAAATAAAAACAAAAATAAACAAATTGGACCTAATTAAACTTAATAACTTTTGCCCAGCAAAGGAAATCATAAACCAAAAGACAGCCAAAGGTGTAGGTTCAAGCCCTGGTTAGGGAACTAAGATTCCACAAGTCATGTGAGATCAAGTATTTGCAAACCAAGGGACCAAGAAGGGAGTAATTTTCAAAGCATATAGCTTGCTGCTGCTGCTGCTGCTAAGTCCCTTCAGTCATGTCCGACTCTGTGTGACCCCATAGACGGCAGCCCACCATGCTCCCCCATCCCTGGGATTCTCCAGGCAAGAACACTGGAGTGGGTTGCCATTTCCTTCTCCAATGCATGAAAGTGAAGAGTGAAAGTGAAGTCGCTCAGTCGTGTCTGACTCCTAGCGACCCCATGGACTGCAGCCCACCAGGCCCCTCCATCCATGGGATTTTCTAGGCAAGAGTACTGGAGTGGGGTGCCATTGCCTTCTCCAAGCATATAGCTTGTAAGCTCAATATATAAAAAAAGAAACAACCCAATCAAACAATGGGTGGAAGATGAAGATCTAAATAGACATTTCTCCAAACACATACAGATAGCAAAAAGCACATGAAAATATGCTTAACATCACTTATTAGAGAAATGCAAATCAAAACTACAATAAGATAACATTTCATACCAATCATAATGACCATCATCACCAAATCTACAAACAATAAATTCCAGAGGGTGTGGAGAAAAAGGAACCTTTCTACACTGTGGGTGGGAATGCACATTGGTACAACCATTATGGAGAACAGTATGAAGGTTCCTTCAAAAAATACAGAACTATCATATGATCCAGCAATCCCACTCTTGAGCATGTATCCAGAGAATACTACAATTTAAAAAGATACATGCACCCCAGTGTTCATTGCAGCACTAGCCAAGACATGGAAGCAACCTAAATATCCACTGACAAAGGAGTGGATAAAGAAGATGTGGTACTTACATACAATGGAATATTACTCAGCCATAAAAAAAACAAAATAATGCCATTTGCAACAACATTGATCAACCCAGAGATTATCATACTGAGTAAAGTTAAGTCAGACCACAAAAAGATAAATATCATACCATTTATATGTGGAATTTAGAAACAAAAAAGGTTCAAATGAACTTATTTACAAAACAGAGTCACAGATGTAGAAAACAAACATATATTTACTGCGGGGCAGGGGTGGGGGGAGTGGTGGAGAAGGCAATGGCACCCCACTCCAGTACTCTTGCCTGGAAAATCCCATGGACGGAGGAGCCTGGTGGGCTGCAGTCCATGGGGTCACTAAGAGTCAGACATAACTGAAGGACTTCACTTTCACTGTTCCCTTTCATGCATTGGAGAAGGAAATGGCAACCCACTCCAGTGTTCTTGCCTGGAGAATCCCAGGGACGGAGGAGCCTGGTGGGCTGCCGTCTCTGGGGTCGCACAGAGTTGGACACAACTGAAGAGACTTAGCAGCAGCAGCAGCAAGAGGGAAGTGAAGTGGGTGGGGAGAAGGGATAAATTGGGAGACTGAGATTGATGATATACACACTACTATATATAAAATAGATAACTAATTAAGGACCTTCTATATAGCACAGGGAACTCTACTCAATACTTTGCAATTACCTATAAGGGAAAAGAAAAAAAAGATACACGTAATATATAAATGATTTATTTTGCTGTACATCTGAAACTAACACAACATTGTAAATCCACTATACTCCAATAAATTTTTAGTAAATTTTAAAATGTTTTAAAAATTAAACAGCCAACATGATATTGAAAAAGAACAAAAGGAGAAGAATCAGAGTGCCTAATTTCAGATTAACAGTAATCAATGTGTAAAGAAAGATACATATATCAATGTAGCAGGATAGTCCAGAAATAGACACACACATACACTGATTCTCACCATACAAAGGCAATCTAATGGAGAAACGATAGTTTTTTTAAACAAATAGTGGTGGAACAATTGGATATTGTAACCTTGGGCTATGAAAAGTTGTCTTTATTTACAAATCAAAAACACAATCTATTAAAAAAAAACAAACTGATAGGGTGAACTTCATCAAAAGTAAGTACTTATGCTCCTTCAAAGACACTGAGTGAATGAAGACAAGTCATAGGCAGCATCTTAAGAAGTTAACTATACACTTACTCTTAGCAATTCTGGTCTTAGGTATCTACCAAAGAGAAAAAGAAAGCATAAGGCCACAGAATAACACAAATTTTGTAAAAGTTTTATTTGTATTAGCCAGAAAGTAGAAACAAGTCTAATGTCCATCAACAGGCAAATCAACAAACTGCAGTATATTCACACAACGTAATAATCTGTTGATACATCCAGCAACATGCATGAATCTTAAAATAAGCATGTTGAGTGAAAGATGAACAATGATTTTGAGACAGGACGACAAGAATACCATTTTAGAAAAGAACCAAGAAAATGGCCTTGACAGGCTTGGTAGAACAAAAGTACCTGAAGGCTTGGGCCTCAGAGATAACACCCAGAGACTCACAGGAATAAAAAATTATCTCTGTTCCACTGATGTATGTATATATAAATCTGCCACATTGAACTCCGAGTTCCCTGAAAGATATAAAAGCCTGACACACATTCCTAAGTTGTTTTTATAGGAGGAAGACCCCCTTCAGATGAAATCTGCTGACTGCAAGCATGTAGACACCAGAACATTTGAAATCGGAAGGTTGATGATACCTGAAACTTCACCTTGATGCCAACCAATCCAAGAATTGAGCACAAGCTAATCAGGCACACTGTGGCCCCCTCCCTCACAATCCCTTCTAAAACCGGACTTCCCTGAAAGTTCGCCAGAATTTGGCACTCTTTTCCACCTTTTCCCTTGTGCGCAAGCTATCCTTTCACTAAAAAGCTTAAGAACCTTGTGGGAGCAATATTCATATTTATAAGGTATTACTGTTCAAGAATCTGGAGAGGGCCCAATAACAATTTTAATAAGCCCTGCCATCCTTCCTATATCTCTTTCCTCCCTACCTAGATGTCAGTTACTTATAAGGCCGTCATACATTAGGAATATCTTGCTGATGTTAATAAACAGTAGATCTATTTTCTCATTTGGCCCTAAGAAACACTCTGTCTGATGGTTCCCTGTGTATTTCAGAAAGCTAAAGTCGATAGAGAAATCCAACACAAAAGTAAAAAAAGAAATTGAAGCTAAAGGACTTGTGGAGAAGTGTACAGAAGAGCTTGGTGGCTTTACACTGAGTGGTTTGCCAAAGGAGGTGGTGTGTGCTCAATTGTGTCCAGCTCTTTGTGACCCCACGGACTGTAGCCCTCCAGGGTCCTCTGTCCATGGCATTTTCCAGGCAAGAACACTGGAGTGGGTTGCCATTTCCTCCATTAGGGGATCTTCCCGACCCAGGGATAAAACTGGTGTCTCTTGCATCTCCTGCATTAGCAGGTGGATTCTTTACCACTGAGCCACTTGGGAAGCCCACCCTGGATGGCTGGAACAATACATAATAGTTAGGACAGACAGTATAAAACTAGAATTTTTTCCTCTGCTTATTAAAAATTTAAACAACAGGAAAAAAATATTTTTTGCTATTTCAACTGTCAGTAGTAAATAAATGTATCAGATCAGATCAGATCAGTCGCTCAGTCGTGTCCGACTCTTTGTGACCCCAAAATATATGTATAGAGAATAAAAATACAGAATTGAAATACACAACAATAATATAAGTTGGAGAATGTAGTAATTATAAAACAATTTTACCAATGTCATAGAATAAGGTAGAAAGTACAAAGTAACATTACATTTTGAGAAGTCAAGAGTGCATATTTTAATCTTTAAGGTAACCACTAAAAGAAAAGCAAAGGTCACCTTTCTGATCCATATATTCCCTATGGAGAAAGAAGAGGGAGACTACATGCTGATACTGATCACACTGATTTAAAACAAATTATCTGCTTAGATCTTTCAGTTCAGTCGCTCAGTCATGTCTGACTCTTTGCGACCCCATGGACTGCAGCACACCAGGCCTCCCTGTCCATCACCAACTCCCAGAGCCTGCTCAAACTCATGTCCATTGAGTCAGTGATGCCATCCAACCATCTCATCCTCTGTTGTCCCCTTCTCCTCCTGCCTTCAATTATTCCCAACATCAGGGTCTTTTCCAATGAGTCAGTTCTTCACATCAGGTGACCGAAGTACTGGAGCTCAGCTTCAGCACCAGTCCTTCCAATGAATATTCAGGACTGATTTCCTTTAGGTCCCTTGCAGTCCAAGGGACTGGTTGGATCTTCTTGTGAAATGCTGGACTTGATGAAGCAGAAGCTGGAATCAAGATTGCCAGGAAAAATATAAATAACCTCAGATATGCAGATGATCTTCTCCAACACCACAGTTCAAAAGCATCAATTCTTCAGCACTCAGCTTTCTTTTTATAGTCCAACTCTCACATCCACTGAAGAAACCACAGTTTTGACTATACTGACCTTTGTTGGCAAAGGAATGTTTCTGCTTTTTAATAGCTGTCTAGGTTGGTCATACCTTTTCTTCCAAGGAGCAAGCATCTTTTAATTTCATGGCTGCAGTCACCATCTACAGTGATTTTGGAGCCCAAGAAAATAAAGCTGTCACTGTTTCCATGTTTCCCCATCTATTTGCCATGAAGTGATGGGACTGGGTGCCATGATCTTCATTTTTTTAATGCTGAGTTTTAAACCAACTTTTTTACTCTCCTCTTTCACTTTCATCAAGACGCTCTTTAGTTCCTCTTCACCTTCTGCCATAAGGGTGGTGTCATCTGCATATCTGAGGTTATTTATATTTTTCCTGGCAATCTTGATTCCAGCTTCTGCTTCATCAAGTCCAGCATTTCACATGATGTACTCTGCATTGATCTTTAGAGGATTGAAAAGTTTATCAAACTATATCCACAGATGCTAACACATGTTGTCTAAGTACAGAAAAAGGAAAACTGCACTGCAGAACACAGAAATGTTGTCTTTTCGTTTCTGCATTTCCCAGCAATCTCTCAATAACAATCATTCAAAGTATTGTTGTCAAACATCTAATTTCCTTGATCTCTTTGCCACATACACACAAAATCAATGCTTCCTTTCTCTCAACTGCAAAATATGCAGCACTAAACCATTCTAAAACCGGAAACAAGTGTATGCCCCCCCCAAAAATGTGCCTCTAACTGTGAAATAATTGTTTTCCAGGAGCACTTCCATCTTCCCCAAGAAAGCACAAATTAACTAGTAAAGAATAGAATATATGACCAATCTGTGATAGAATTGTACAAAAAATCAGGCAACACTGAGGGGCAGCAATTCCTTGGGAATTGCCCTTGAGGTTTTGCCAATTTCTGTCATCATCCTATAAAAAGTACCCTTCACGTACTTAAGAAACAAGCAAGCAACTAATTTCAATTGTTCAAATTAGCATAGATACCCTTCCCCAGGGCTTCCCAGGTGGCCCAGCAGTAAAGAATCCAATCCCCAATGCAAAAGATGCAAGAAACACACGGGTTCGATCCCTGGGTCAAGAAGATCCCCTGGAGTAGGCAATGGCAACCCGCTCCAGTATTCCTGCCTACAAAATTCCACAGACAGAGGAGCCTGGCATGCTACAGTCCATGGGGTGGCAAAGAGTCAGACACTACTGAGCACACACACATCCTTCCACAAAACCAAGTTTTCACGCCCCCACCCTAATTCTGTCTGTTTTCCATGGCCGACTGTAACATGAGACTTCCTCTGTACACATTTAAAAGCTATATAACAAAACTCTGAAACCTAAAGTGAAAAGTTAAATGGCCTATAATTCATTTAGGACAGATTAAATACTTGACAGAAAATACATGACACTCCATTCAAATCACCCCTTACCAATGAATACTCAAGCATTTTTCTTTGAATTGCCTAAAACCTTGGTAAATTCATAAGCCTTACATTATAATAATTCAGTTTGTGATTATTTATAGATCAATCTCTGTAAGGAAAAAAAAATAGGTATCTTCCTTAAAAAAAAAAAAACCCACACAGATCTCTCACCTTCAACGCCCTCTATCAGTACCACCTGATGGCTGCTTCCCACATCAGTAAGTTGATGAGTTAAAGCAATGGTCCCCAGCTTTTTTGGCACTAGCAACTGATTCTGTGGAAGACAATCTTTCTACAGATGGGGGAGGTGGGGGTTGGGATGATTCAAGTGTATTCTATTTACTGTGCACTTTAGTATTATGACATCAGCTCCACCTCTTACCAGGTATTAGATCCAAGAGACTGGGGACCCCTGAGCTAAAGAGCTTCATATTTCTACATGTCCTATATCTGAGATAAAGGTCAAAATCAAATGCATGGAACAATATGTCCATGCAAAATCCCCCTCCCCACAGAGAGAGTTCAGAATATACTGTTGATGAGGAATGCTACCTAACAAAGCAAACCTAAAAATGTAAATGCTAGATCTTATTGACTGATGAATAACAGAAACAGACTTAGCCAAAGAATGATAGTGTCTTCTCTGGAGCTATGAACACCAACAGGTCCAGCACTGCTGGCCTCAAGCTGGCAGCCTAAATGAGGGCAGAAACCACCGCCTGAAGCTTCATACCAGAAATTCTTAGTATCTCCCGCTGTTTCTCTCTGATCCCTGAAATTTAACTTATCACATCCTTCCAATGCTGCTAGCATAAACTGAGGGGACATCCAGGCCCTGCCTAAGGAGTACTGTCCCTTTAGGCAGCCTAAACACCTTGTATGCAACAGGTACACATAATGCTGTGCCAACAGAAAACATTTATAATGATATACTGTTTCTAAGTATCTGTAATGTCTTATACGACTAAATATTGATTTTCCCTACAAAAGATTTCTTTCTTTCAATTACAATAAACACTCAAGTTTTAAAAGAAGTTTTTTAAATTAGGAATTAAATATTCAATGTTATAACATTGCTATTTCAATAAACATAAAACTAAAAATCAATAATTCAAATATCTATTGATATTGATACTAATATCTATTAGTATCTATTGATACTAATAATAAAGCAGACACTTTCTCAGCCCTAGACAAAACAGACAAAAATATCAGCCCTCATGGAGCTTGCATTCTAACACAGAGATATACAAACAAAACAAAGTGTATAGTATATCAGCATGTTAGATGGTGGTAAGAATTATGGATAAAACAATGCAGGGAAGGCAAGATGATATGTGGGGGACAGGACTGCCAACTGTAAGTGATGTAGTCAAAAATGGAATCCCGGAGAGATAGTGATGTGACACTTGAGTAAGCAGAGAGAAAACAAACCGTGCAGCTAAAAAAAGCTCGCATGGTAGAGGGAAAAAGGAAGAACATACAAAGTCCCTGAGGTGAGAATGTTCAAGGAAAATGTTCAAAGAAAATCAAGACTGTCAGTGTGACTGGAATAGAATATGAAAAACGTACAGTAGATGAAGTCAGAAGGTAACACAGGGACAATCATGTAAGATCACAGTAAAGAGTTTTGGATTTTTCCCTTTAAAAAAAAAGAAAATGCAAAGTTAGAGTGTTCTGTGCTACAATGTTGAGAGCACATTGAAAAAGGCAAGGCTTGGAGTAGGGAAACCAAGAAAGACACAGTAAAGAAATGAAAGTGACTTGGACCAGAGTGGAGACTAAAAGACAAAAGTTTGGGGAGGAAATCCAGGTATGGTTTTGGACATGTTAAAAAGTTCTACATGCCTAATTAGCCATCCAATAGAGATATCAAGTAGGATGCAGGATGTTAGTCTGGAATTAAGGGAAGAAGCCTGTGCCACAGATTTAAAAGTACTATGACTTAGATTGAGCATCACCAAAGACATTAGAATTTATAGGAAAAAGAAAGGTTTAAGGGATGAGCACAACTCCGATAATCACGATGGTGTGATCACTGACCTAGAGCCAGACATCCTGGAATGTGAAGTCCAGTGGCCCTTAGAAAGCATCACTACGAACAAAGCTAGTGGAGGTGATGGAATTCCACTTGAGCTATTCCAAATCTTGAAAGATGATGCTGTGAAAGTGCTGCACTCAATATGCAAGCAAATTTGGAAAACTCAGCAGTGGTCACAGGACTGGAAAAGGTCAGTTTTCATTCCACTCCCAAAGAAAGGCAATGCCAAAGAATGCTCAAACTACCGCACAATTGCACTCATCACACACGCTAGTAAAGTAATGCTCAAAATTCTCCAAGCCATGCTTCAGCAATACGTGAACTGTGAACTTCCAGATGTTCAAGCTGGTTTTAGAAAAGGCAGAGGAACCAGAGATCAAATTGCCAACATCTGCTGGATCATGGAAAAAGCAAGAGAGTTCCAGAAAAACATCTATTTCTGCTTTATTGACTATGCCAAAGCCTTTGACTGTGTGGATCACAATAAACTGTGGAAAATTCTGAAAGAGATGGGAGTACCAGATCACCTGACCTGCCTCTTGAGAAATCTGTATGCAGGTCAGGAAGCAACAGTTAGAACTGGACATGGAACAACAGACCGGTTCCAAATAGGAAAAGGAGTACGTCAATGCTGTATATTGTCACTGTGCTTATTTAACTCATATGTAGAGTACATCATGAGAAACACTGGACTGGATGAAGCACAAGCTGGAATCAAGATTGCCGGGAGAAATATCAATAACCTCAGATATGCAGATGACACCACCTTTACGGCAGAAAGTGAAGAGGAACTAAAGAGCCTCTTGATGAATGTGAAAGAAGAGAGTAAGAAAGTTGGTTTAAAGCTCAACGTTCAGAAAACTAAGATCATGGCATCTGGTCCCATCACCTCATGGGAAATAGATGGGGAAACAGTGGAAACAGTGTCAGACTTTCTTTTTGGGGGCTCCAAAATCACTGCAGATGGTGACTGTAGCCATGAAATTAAAAGACCCTTACTCTTTGGAAGCACCAAAAGCAGAGACATTACTTTGCCAACAAAGGTCCGTCTAGTCAAGGCTATGGTTTTTCCAGTGGTCATGTATGGATGTGAGAGTTGGACCGTGAAGAAAGCTGAGCACCAAAGAATTGATGCTTTTGAACTGTGGTGTTGGAGAAGACTCTTGAGAGTCCCTTGGACTGCAAGGAGATCCAACAAGTCCATTTTGAAGGAGATCAGTCCTGGGTGTTCATTGGAAGGACTGATGCTGAAGCTGAAACTCCAGTACTTTGGCCACCTCATGCGAAGAGTTGACTCATTGGAAAAGACCCTGATGCTGGGAGGGATTGGGGACAGGAGGAGAAGGGGACGACAGAGGATGAGATGGCTGGATGGCATCACCAACTCGATGGACATTGAGTTTGAGTGAACTCCGGGAGCTGGTGATGGACAGGGAGGCCTGGCGTGCTGTGATTCATGGGGTCGCAAAGAGTCAGACACGACTGAGCAACTGAACTGAAGGGATAAGTCATGGAAAATGCGAAGAATCAGCAAAGGGATCAAAAAATAACCAGTGGGGTTAGAGGAAAACCAGAAGAGAAAATATTCTGGAAACAGCAAAGAAAGAATTTCAAGACAATGACAGTAATAGGTAAAGGAAGATAAGGATCACTGACTTAAGCAACATGGAAGTCACCTGTAACATTGACAAGGCATTTTAAGACTATCATGTAAGAAAATGTTTAACTCATTACCTGTAAAACTTTATGCTCCTTTTGAAGTTCTTTTATTTTATTCTGTTGCTGGCAAACCCTATTTACAGATTCATCCTCCATTTCACCAATTTTGGACTTCACACTCTCCATAATTTGTTCCAAGTCATTAGCTCGTTGTTCCTGATCTGCTGCTCGGCTTTGCTGTTGCTGAAGTTCATTTCTAGTAACAGACATACAATTCCTTCTCTTAGTAATAGTAACAAATCATATCAACCAACATATCCATCTACCAACATAACAACTTTCTAAAATTTTTTTGCATTCTTAATATTTCTATAACACAAACCAACAAAGGAAACTTAGGGTATCAGTATATATCGAAGCTATTACCAAAAATTTACCTACTAAAAATATTTTTTACTTTATATTTAATCAATGGAAAATTAAATTCCAAGATTCTTTTCAAGCGAGTTATTTTTTTAAATGCATATCATTTGTTCACATACAATTCAAAACAGATTTTTTTCAATTTTCTTACTTAAGCTGTTTATTAGTTTCTATGAGCTCCTGGATCATGTTCTGTTGACGCGATGTTTCCTCCATCATTGTTTTTAAATTCTCCCTCATCGTCTGTGATGACTGTTTGTCAAAAATGATGAGATCTACATTTTTTGAAATGTAATACACATAGTAAAAATGAAGATAAGAAAAACATTAAGATTGAGAAATTTTAACAAAAAAAGAAGCTTTTTATCTTAAGGAGCAAGAATATAATTTGATTACCTTTCATATCTGTTCTTTTGACTAGAGATAAAGGCTTTAAGCCATGCATCATCAACAGCACATTTATGTTTTCCCATTCTGCTTCTTCCCGCTACAATTACAAGAAGACAGAAAAGGATCAACGTTAAGATATAGGGTGAAGAAATGCCCTCTTATAAATAATTTCCTTTGTTTTCAGAACAACAGACTTTTTCTCCAAAAGCTTTAATATGAATTTTTATACACACATAATGCTTAAAATTAAAACAGATTTGTTTCTAACAAAATTAGACTAAAAAGGATGCAAATAAGCACAGATACTTACATTATATCTGGAATTACATAATTCCAGAACACATATATAGGTCTTAATGAATAAATTAAAAGCCTTATAATTTCAGTGAATTAAACAGTACTCTTGTCTGGAAAATCCCATGGACGGAGGAGCCTGGTAGGCTGCAGTCCATGGGGTCACTAAGAGTCGGACACGACTGAGCGACTTCACTTTCACTCTTCACTTTCATGCATTGGAGAAGGAAATGGCAACCCACTCCAGTGTTCTTGCCTGGAGAATCCCAGGGACGGGGGAGCCTGGTGGGCTGCCGTCTATGGGGTCGCACAGAGTCGGACACGACTGAAGCGACTTAGCAGCAGCAACAGCAGCAAACAGACCTTAAGTTTCTTATTTAACTGAACTTTTTATTTAGGGTTTTTTATTTAACTGTCACCTTAACGATGACCAGGGTCACAACAAAATCAAACATATCTGACTGGAAGAGCCAATAACTTAGGTAGTTCCTTGTATAATGGACAAGGTCTAACTATGAAAAGGAGTCTGTCCATCTAGGTAACTGATTCTAGTAGAAATATTCTGAAAGACACTCCTAATTTTTGTATCCCTGTTTCTACATATATATTTACGCTGAGAAGGGAACTCTCTCCAGATTAAAAAAAGAATAAAACCTAACAATAAATAAAAACAATGGGTAAGAAAAGAACATAAAATACAACAGAAACAGATTTTTTTTTAATGACATTTAAATTCATTATGTTAACATCAATAACAGGTTCTTAAGTACAATGATCAATTTTAAAATCAAGTGTGTGAGATACTTTGCATTCTTTTTAAAAGACCTTAAATATCTTATATAGTATAATGTAAGTATATTTGTGGAAAGGTGATTTGAGTAAATTTTCAATTTATTTAAATGCTTGAAAAGTATCTAATGTATTTTATTAGTGAATAGCATGTAAATATTATAATAATGTTAATACTAATAATTTGGAGAATTTTTTCCCCTCCCTCTTTCCTAGAAAATTTTTAAAAGTTCAAATAAAAGTATTACTCTTCACATCCAATGGAGAAGGAAATGGCTACCCACTCCAGTGTTCTTGCCTGGAGAATTCCATGGACAGAGGAGCCAGGGAGGCTACTTTGCAGTCCATGGGGTTGCAAAGAGTCAAGCATGACTGAGCAACTATCACACACATTCAAATTCCCCTCAGACATTAAAAAATCTACTAAAATAGATAAGCAACAAGGATACACTGTATAGCAAGAGAATTATAACAATTATCTTGTAATAACTTTTAATGGAGTAAAATCTGTTTTTACTGATTTATTGCTAGAATCTGTTTTGGGAGCCAAAAGCTCTGTGTGGGTATATAAGTGGAAACCTACTGCTGCTGCTAAGTTGCTTAAGTCGTGTCCGACTCTGTGCGACCCCACAGATGGCAGCCCACTAGGCTCCTCTGTCCCTGGGATTCTCCAGGCAAGAACACTGGAGTGGGTTGCCATTTCCTTCTCCAAACCTACTACAACTCATTAAAAAAAAAAATGCCCTATAAAAAAAGTCACATATTTTGAATGACCAAATTATACAAATACTGTTGCCTGATAACTTTTTAAAGGTCTGTTTTTTTTTTTTGATGTGGATCATTTTTAAGTCTTTATTGAATTTGTTTTAATATTGCTTCTGTTTTAAGCTTTGGTTTTTGGCCAAGAGGCATGTAGGATCTTAGCTCCCCGATCACGGATTGAACACACACCTTATGCGCTGGGAGGCAGTCTCAACCACTGGGCTGCCATGGAGGTCCTGATAACTCTTTTAAGAGAAAGAAAAACATCAGTTCAGTTCAGTTGCTCAGTCATGTCTGACTCTTTGTGACCCCATGGATTGCGGCACCACAGGCATCCCTGTCCATCGCCAATTCCTGGAGTTCACCCAAACCCATGTCCATTGAGTCAGTGATGCCATCCAACCATCTCATCCTCTGTCGTCCGCTTCTCCTCCTGCCCTCAATCGTTCCCAGCATTAGGATCTTTTCCAGTGACTCAGTTCTTCACATCAGGTGGCCAAAGTATTGGAGTTTCAGCTTCAGTATCAGTCCTTCCAATGAACACCCAGGACTGATCTCCTTTAGGATGGCCTGTTTTGATCTCCTTGAAGTTTAAGGGACTCTCAAGAGTCTTCTCCAACACCACACTTCAAAAGCATCAATTCTTTGGCACTCAGTTTTTTTTATAATCCAACTCTCACATCTATATGTGACTACTGGAAAAACCATAGTGTTGACTAGACAGACCTTTGCTGCCAAAGTAATGTCTCTTCTTTTTAATATGTTTTCTAGGTTGGTCATAACTTTTCTTCCAAGGAGCAAGCATCTTTTAATTTCATGGCTTCAGTCACCATCTGCAGTGATTTTGGAGCCCCCCCAAAAAAGTCTGCCACTGTTCCCCCATCTATTTCCCATGAGGTGATGGGAACAGATGCCATGATCTTCGTTTTCTGAATGTTTTAAGCCAACTTTTTCACTCTCCTCTTTCACTTTCATCAAGAGGCTCTTTAGCTCCTCTTCACTTTATGCCATAAAGGTGGTGTCATCTGCGTATCTGAGGTCATTGATATTTCCCCCGGCAATCCTGATTCCACCTTGTGCTTCATCCAGCCCAGTATTTCACATGATGCATTCTTTGGCATTGCCTTTCTTTGGGACTGGAATGAAAAATGACCTTTTCCAGTCCTGT
Source organism: Bubalus bubalis (assembly GCF_019923935.1). Lineage (NCBI taxonomy): Eukaryota > Metazoa > Chordata > Mammalia > Artiodactyla > Bovidae > Bubalus > Bubalus bubalis. Next base: position 175,452,252 of record NC_059157.1, on the reverse strand, counting down.
GGCCACTGCTGAGTTTTTCACTGGCATATCGAGTGCAGCACTTTCACAGCATCATCTTGTAGGATTTGAAATAGTTCAAGTGGAATTTCATCACCTTCACTAGCTTTGTTCATAGTGATGCTTCCTAAGGCCCCCCTGACTTCACATTCCAGGATGTCTAACTCTAGGTGAGTGATCACACCATCATGATTATCTGGGTCATGAAGACCTTTTTTGTATAGTTCTTCTGTGGATTCTTGCCACTTCTTAATATCTTCTGCTTTTGTTAAATCCATACCATTTCTGTCCTTTATTGTGTCCATCTTTGCATGAAATGTTCCCTTGGTATCTCTAATTTTCTTGAAGTGATCTCTACTCTTTCCCATTTCACTGTTTTCCTCTATTTCTTTGCAGTGATCACTGAGGAAGGCTTTCCTGTCTCTCCTTGCTATTCTTTGGAACTCTGCATTCAAATGGGTATATCTTTCCTTTTCTCCTTTGCATTTCACTTCTCTTCTTTTCACAGCCTTCACAGTAAGGCCTCTCTGACAATCATTTTGCCTTTTTGCATTTCTTTTTCTTGGAGATGGTCTTGATCACTGCCTCCTGTACAATGTCATGAACCTCTGTCCATAGTTCTTCAGGCACTCTATCAGACTTAATCCCTTTAGCCTACTTGTCACTTATATTGTATAATCACTTATGATTAGATTAGATATGATTTAGGTCATACCTGAATGGTCTAGTGGTTTTTGCTGCTTTCTTCAATTTAAGTCTGAATTTGGTAATAAGAAATTCACAATCTGAGCCACAGTCAGCTCCTATTCTTGTTTTTGCTGACTGTATAGAGCTTCTCCATCTTTGGCTGCAAAAAATATAATCAATCTGATTTCGGTATTGACCATCTGGTGATGTCCACGTGTAGAGTTTTCTCCTGTGTTGTTGGAAGAGGGTGTTTTCTATGACTAGTGTGTTCTCTTGGCAAAACTCTGTTAGCCTTTGCCCTGCTTCATTCTGTATGCCACAGCCAAACTTGTCTGTTACTCCAGGTATTTCTTGATTTCCTACTTTTGCATTTCAGTCCCCTATAATGAAAAGGACATCTTTTTTGGGTGTAGTTTTAGATGGTCTTGTAGGTCTTCATAGAACCATTCAACTTCAGCTTCTTCAGCATTACTGGTTGGGGCACAGACTTGGATTACTGCGATACTGAATGGTTTGCCTTGGAAACGAACAGAGATCATTCTGTTGTTTTTGAGATTGCATCCAAGTACTGCATTTGGGGCTCTTTTGTTGACTATAATGGGTACTCCATTTTTTCTAAGGGATTCTTGCCCACAGTAGTAGATATAACGGTCATCTGAGTTAAATTATGTTTGAAGAAAAACATAACTGTTTGCAAATTCCAAAATATTTGAGAATGGCATTTTCCAAGTATAAACTGAAGAAGACCAGTCTAATGAAATATTCATCAAATTAGTATTACATAAGTAGGAAAAACTGTATAATAAAGCCTCCTTCTGGACACTGATATGTTGTGAAGTCTTAGAATAAGGATACCATTTAATAGTTTTAACCCATCATTTCCCAAAATGCTTTTACTAAAGTAGTCTTTTAAAGTAAGGTTTTTCACAGTTGTAGATGTGGTATTCTTTGACGCACACTTTGATAAACACTGGTTTCAAGTATTTCAGGTTTACCTGTTTTTCAGTCATGAGTCTTATCTGATGATTTGCTGGACTCCTTGGCTTTAGGGGCTGCTGTAGATACAATTTCTTTTGTAGAGTCAAAAGAAGTTGAGATTGGCAATAAAAAATTGAATTGTCTAAAATAAAAAAAGCGCAATAGGTGTTAAAGAAAATTATATTTAAAAGAACCTACTACTCTTGGGCAATTTAAGCATTCCTAAGCCAAAACTTCTATGACTTCTAAGAAAGCTGATTTTTATAATTTTAATGTTCTCCTCTAGAAATGAAACATTATGGGGTTTTACTCATATATACACAAAGAAACTATTTGTTTTAACTAGGTAATGTGAAAAGCAAGTGATGCTAATAAACATTTTTTGTAAGCTGCTTCCCAAAAAATGAAAGAATTGTCTGAATTCATTAGTTTAATAATTAATTCACTAGCCTAACTCAAAGGGTAAATTAAATGCCACATTCTTAGGTGGTCTTTATTTCTAAGTAGATCAAAGGCTAGCAACACAATGTATTCTATTTGACTGGCACACACACAAGTTTATATTCAGTCTACCCTCCCATCACGTGCTCTTGTTGTCTAAAACTCTGCCATTCTATAGGAAGAAATTTCCTTGAATTTTTAAGGTATCTAACTCTTCCTTTGCAGAGGCACAATCATCACACATATTCATTGGCATCATGGAATCTTACAACGTGAGAGAACCTTAGAAAGTGTTTAATCCAACATCTCTAGCTGTCCAGAGCTGGCAGGAAAGAGTGCTGGGAGAATTGTACCAATATATCAGATGCTATAACCATGTGAGACCCAGAGAAGTAAAATGATCCTCCCTGCTGCTAGTTCAGTTTTTCTTGCAAATCACCCTTCTGTCCTTCTACTTCTGCTTCAGATAGTGAAATCCACCAATATTAGTCACCAATAATTCATTTTCAGCTAAACCTAGTAACATGTTGCAAATTCTCCAATTCTGCCATTTTTGCTGCTGACATCAGAGAGTACTCTCTCCCCTTTAAACTCTGGTCTCTAATGCACTATGTTCATCTCTCTCACTTTTATTTAAATAAAGATACTTTTTGAAAGTATCGGCCAACTTCAATGGCTATCACCTTTCAGCTAGTTTTTAAACTTTTCATTAGAGAAATTAAAAAAAATACATACAAGTAGAGAAAGAGTAAAATGAACCCATGTATATTCATTAACCCAAGATCAATAATAACCAACATTCTTCCATATTTATTTCATTTCTCTACCCACTTATATTTCAGTACTCACCTCCAATAAATGTAGACTCATTTTTAACATAACTTCAATACCACTGTCACACCAAATTATATTAATTCCTTACTATCACTTAATATCTAGTCCATGTTCAGTTTTCCCCCAAATGTCTTAAAAATATCTTTTTTTTTTTTCTCCAAATCAGAATCCAAAGAAGGTTCACATACAGCACTCCTAAATGCATATATGGGGAATTAGAAAGCCACTGCATGTACCCACAGAAAGGTGTAGGCTAAAAAAGACCTCAAGTTTATAGGTCAGGCTGATCTCAGCACAAAGACAGCCAAAATTTAAAACAAAGAAAAACAAAACCCAGTAAACCACGGCAAAGAAAGAGAATCTTATTTCCATAGATATTACTAGATTCAAATGTCCAGTTTTCAATAAAAAGTAAAGCTTACAAAGAATCTGGAAAGCATGGCTCATTCAAAGGGGAAAAAAAAAAAATCAAACTGCCTCTGAAAAAAAAAACAACAAAACTTGATGGCAGATCTACTGCACAAAGCGTTTAAAACAACCACCTTAAAAAATTCAAAGAACTAAAGGAAGATGTGGAGAAAAAATAAGAAAAAATATATGATCAAAAGTGAAATATCAGTAAAGAGAGAAAACAACAACAAAACAAAAATCAAACATATTCTTTAATTGAAAAGTATGATAACTGAAATAAAGAATTTACTAGGGGCATTTAAATGCAGATTTGAACAGGCAAAAGAATGAATCATGTAAGTGTGAAGGTAAGACAATGGAAATTATCAAGTCTAAAGAATAGGAAAACAGAAGGACTGAATACAAGTGAACCTTACCTAAAGGACCTGTGAGACACTACCAGTTGTGTCAACACACGAATTGTGGGAGTCCCAGAAGGAGAAAAGAGAGGTGGTAGGGAGAATATGAAATGATGGCTGAGAACTTCCCAAATTTGTTGGAAGACACAAACTCCTAGAAACATAAACTCAGAGACCTACACCAAGAAGTACTACAATCAAGCTTTTGAAAGAACAAAGAATCTTGAAAGTAGCAAGGGAGAAGTGACACATCACACACAAGGAATCATCAACAAGATTACCAGCAGATTTCTTAACAGGAACTTTGGAGACCAGGAGGTAGTGAGATAATATAATTCTTTCTGAAAGAAACTGTCAATCAAGAATCTTATGTTTGGCAAAACTATCCTTCAAAAGTGAGAACAGAATAAAGATATTTCCAGATAAACTAAAGTTTAAGGCGTTCCTTACCACTAGACCTGCCCTACAAGTAATGGTAAAGGTAGTCCCACTAGTTGAAATGAAAGGACACAGGACAGTAAATCAAAGCCATATGAAAAACTAAATATCTCAATAAAGGTAAATGGCATGGTAAATACACAGGCAATTATAAAAGCTGCTATTATAACAAAGATGTGTAACTCCACTTTTTGCTTGCTACATGACTTAAGAAACAGATCATTTTTTAAAAAACAATCATTAGTCTAAAGCTAATATTATTATAACTTTGGTTTGTAAAGTCACACATTTTCTACCTAATTTAAGACACTAACTCATTTACCAGAATTTTTAATTTGTTTTCAGGCACACATGTATAAAGATGTAACTGCAACATCAACAACTGAAAGAGGTGGGGATAGAGCTGTAAAGAAGTAGAATTTTTATATGTTATTTAAGTGAAACTGTGATAAATTCAAATTAGTGTTATAATTTTATAATGGTAAATGTAAACCTCATGGTCACCACAAAGAAAACAGTGATAGAATATATAGAAAAAGAAAACATTCTGCTACAAAAAAAAAAAAAAATCAACTAAACACAAGAAGACAGTAATACAGGAAATGAGGGGGGAAAAAAGCCATAAGACGTTACAAAAAAATAGCAAAATTACAGATAGTAATCCCTTACCTGTCAGTAATCACTCTAAATGTAAAAGGGTCAAACTCTTGACAGACTGGTAGAATGAATTTAAGAAAATATGATCCAACTATGTGCCTAAAACAAGACCCATTTTAGAGCCAGAGACACAAAGAGATTGAAAGTGAAAGAATGGTAAAAGGTATTTCAAGAAAATAATTTTTAAAAAAAGAAAGAAAGAAGGAAAGTCTAGCTATATGAGTATCAGACAAAATACACTTTATATCAAAACAGGCTACTAGAGACAAAACAGGACATTACGTATTAATAAAAGATTCAATACAGCTAGAATACATAACAATTATAAAACACTTGTGCACTTAATAACAGACCACTAACACATGTGAAGTAAAAATTCACAGAATTGAAGGAAGAAATAGTTCTACAATATAGGTGGAGATTTTAACACTCCATTCTCAAGAATACATAGTAATCAGACAAAAGAAAAGTAATGAAACAGACAATGTTACAGAGTAAAACAACCAGATCTAGTAGATTTATAAAGAACACTCAGGGGAATTCCCTGGTAATTCAGTGGTTTAGGACTCCATGCTTCCACTGCAGGGAGCACGGGTTTGATCCTTGGTCATGGAACTAAGATCCCACAAGCTGATCAAAAAGAAAAAAAGAAAAGAAAAGAAACCTGCTCAACAACAACAGAATATAGTCTTCCAAGTACACATGGGACATTATCAGGATAGACTATATGTTAAACCACAAATTAAGTCTCCACAAAGAGGTGAAGTTAGAAATCAAAAAATAAAACAAAAATTCATAAGTTTATGGAAATTAGACAACATATTTGTAAATAACCAATGGATGAAAGAAGAAATCACAAGAGAAATTAGAAAACTCTTAAGATATTAATGAAAACAAAACACAATATTTCAAAACTTATGGGACACAGTGAAAGCAATCCTGAAGGGTGAAATTTAAGAGTTATAAAAATTTACATTAAAAACATGAAAGATCTCAAATTAACAACCTAAGTTTGCAACTTAAGGAACCAGAAAAAGAACAAACTAAACCCAAAGCTAGCAAAAGAAAAAAATAAAGATTAATTAGAGCAGAAACAAAGGAAATAGAGACTAGGAAAGCAATAAAGTCAATGAAAGACATCTGAAAAGATCAATAAAAAATGACAAATTTTACCTGATGAACAGAAAAAAAGAGAAGACTCAAATTACTAAAATCAGAAATGAAAGTGGGAGCATTACTACAAATTATACAGAAAAAAGTATTAAACAATATTATGAACAATTGTATGCCAACAAATTAGATAACCAAAATGAAATGGACAAATTCCTATAGACACAAAACCTACCAAGACTGAATCACAAAGAAATAGAAAATTGCAGTACATCCGTAACTAGTAATAGAACTGAATCAGTAATCAAAAAACTCTCCCCAAAAGAAAAGACATGGACCGAGTGGCTTCACTGAGGAATTCTACCAAAACATCTAAAGAACTACTAACAATTCTTCTCAAACTATTCCAAAAAATTAGACAAGGGAATACTTCCTAACTCACTGTTGGAAGATAGCATCACCTTAATATTAAAAAGTCAGACAATACAAGAAAAATAGTAATATCCCTTACAAGCATTGATGCAAAATACTAGTAAACCAAAGGCTTCCCAGGTGGCTAAATGGTAAAGAATCTGAGTGCCAATGCAGGAGGCACAGGAGACAAGGATTTGAACCGTGGGTGGGGAAGATTCCCTGGAGGAGGAAATGGCAACCCATTGCAAGTGTTCTTACCTGGAAAAATCCCATGGACAGAGGAGCCTGGAGGGCTATAGTCCATGAGTTTGCAAGGGTTGGACACGACTTAAGCGACTGAGCATGCACACACTAGTAAACCAAATTCAGCAGCATAGTAAAAGAATTATACACCATATTCAAGTGGGATTTATACTTGGAATGTAGGAATTAGTTCAACATATGAAAAGAAATCAGTGTATCACACATTACATTAATGGAATGAAGGAAAAAAACATACAATCATCTCAATTGATGCAGAAAAAGCATTTTACAAAATCCAACACCTTCTTGTGATAAACACTCAATAACTAGGAATAGAAGGAAACTAATTCAACAAAACAAAAGATCCCCTGGAGGAGGATATGGCAACCCACTCCAGTATTCTTGCCTGGACAATCCAATAGACAGAGGAGCCTGGGGTCTTAAAGTGTAGGATATGACTGAAGCAAACTAGCACGCACACAACTCAACAAAAGCCATATATGAAAAAGCTACAGCGAACATCATATTCAATGGTAAAAGACTACAAGCTTTCCCTCTAAGATGAGGAATAAGGCAAGGATGTCACATTCACCACTTTTATTCCACATAGAAATGGAAGTTCCCACCAAGCATTTAAGCAAGAAAGAGAAATAAAAGGTATCCACATTGGAAAAGAAGTCAAATTATCTCTATTTGCACATGATATGATTTTATATACCAAAAACCTTAATACACACACACACGTGTGCACACATGCACACACATTAGAATAAATGAATTCAGCAAAGCAGCAGAATATGAAAATCAGCATATAAAAACCATTTGCATTTCTATACACTAACAATGAATAACCTAAAATGGAAAATAAAAGAACTCCATTTACAACGACATCAAAGAATAAAAATAGGAGCAAACTTAACCAAGGAGGTGAAAATCTTGTACAATGATAACTATAAAACATTGCTCAAAGAAATTAAAAAGACATAAGTAAATGGGGTCACATCCAATATTCATAGATCATAAGACTTAATATTAAGACACTGATACTAACCAAAGCAATCTACAGATTCAGTGTAATCCCCATCAAAATCCCAATGACATTTTTTTCAGAAATAGAAAACCTATCCTAAAATACATATGGAATCTCAAGGCACCGTGAATAGCTTGAATGTAATCACCTGAATGTAATCTTGAAAAAGAAGAACGAAGCTGGAGGAATAACAACATGAAGCTAAAGGAGTAACAGCTTCCTGATTTAAAACTCCTTTGCAAAGCTACACAAATCAAAACAGAGTGGTGTTGGCATAGACCATTTGCATAGAATAAAGAGCCCAGATATAATCCCTCATATTTATTGTCAAATGTGAGCACTGAAGATGCTTTTGAACTGTGGTGTTGGAGAAGACTCTTGAGAGTCCCTTGGACTGCAAGGAGATCCAACCAGTCAATCCTAAAGGAAATCAACCCTGAATATTCATTGGAATATGATGCTGAAGCTGAAACTCCAATATTTTGGCCACCTGATGGGAATAACTGACTCATTGGAAAAGATCCTGATGCTGGGAAAGAGTGAAGGCAGGAGGAGAAGGGGAAGACAGAGGACCAGATGGTTGGATGGCATCACTGACTTGATGGACATGAGTCTGAGTAAACTCCGGGAGTTGGTGATGGACAGGGAAGCCTGGCGTGCTACAGTCCATGGGGTCGCTAAGAGTTGGATATGACTAAGTGACTGAACTGACTGTCAAATGGTTTTCAATAAGAGCGCCAAAAACCCTTCAAAAGGATATAGTCAGTCTCTTCCTCTGCTGTGAAAACTGTAAAAAGAATGAAGTTGTACCCTTCAGTTCAGTTCAGTTGCTCAGTCGTGTCCGACTCTTTGCAACCCCATGAATCACAGCACACCAGGCCTCCCTGTCCATCACAAACTCCCGGAGTTCACTCAGACTCAAGTTGTACCCTTAAGACCACACAAAAATTAACTCAAATGGATCAGAGACCTAAATTTAAGAGCTTAAACTATAAAAATTTAAAAGAAAACACAGGGTAAAAGCTTCACAATCTTGAATTTGGCAATGATTTCTTAGATATGACATCAAAGGCATAGGCAACAAAAACTAAAAACAGACAAACTGGACTTCACAAAGATTTAAAATTTTTGTGCATCAAAAGATACTGTCAACAGAGTAAAAAGGCAATCCATGGAATGGGAGAAAATATTCGCAAATCATCTATGTGATAAGGAATTAATATCCAGAATATATGGGGCTTCCACGGTGGCCCAGTGGTAAGGAATTTCCCTGCTGATTCAGGAGACACAAGGGACATAGTTTTGATCCCTGAGTCGGGAAGATCCCCTGGAGAAGGAAATGGCAACCTACTACAGTATTCTTTCCTAGGAAATCCCATGGACAGAAGAGCCTGGTGGGCTACAGTCCATGGGGTTGCAAGAGTCAGACACAATTAGCAACTAAATATAACAATAAACAATCCAGAATATACAGAGAATTCCGGAAACTTAACAACAAAAAAATCTGATTAAAAAATGGGCAAGGAACCTGAACAGACATTTCTCTAAAGAAAATATAAAAAAGGCTATAAACACATGAAAATATTTCAACATTACCCATTAGGGAAATGCAAATCAAAATTACAATGAGATACTACCTCATACCCATTGCTGCTGCTGCTGCTGCTGCTAAGTCTCGTCAGTCGTGTCTGACTCTGTGCGACCCCATAGACGGCAGCCCACCAGGCTCTGCCGTCCCTGGGATTCTCCAGGCAAGAACACTGGAGTGGGTTGCCATTTCCTTCTCCAATGCATGAAAGTGAAAAGTGAAAGTGAAGTCGCTCAGTCGTGCCCAACCCTCAGCGACCCCATGGGCTGCAGCCTTCCAGGCTCCTCTGTCCATGGGATTTTCCAGGCAAGAGTACTGGAGTGGGGTGCCATTGCCTTCTCCATCATACCCATTAGGATGGCTAAAAGAAACAGAAATAACAGATACTGGTGAGGATGTAGAGAAACTGAAACCCTTGTGCACTGTCAGGAATATAAAATGGTATAGCTGCTATGAAAAATAGCATGGTGGTTCTTCATGGAGAAGGAAATGGCAACCCACTCCAGTATTCTTGCCTGGAAAATCCCATGGACAGAGGAGCCTGGTGGGCTACAGTCCATGGGGTCGCAAAGAGTCAGACATGACTTAGCAACCGACTACACACAAGTATTTCTTAAACTGGAATTTGAGGGCCTCTATGGGAATGTTAGATTGACCCTGAAGAGTACTTCTCTTAAATTCAAATGCCTTTTTCATCTAGTGAGCCAAAAATTTATCTTTAGTAGAATTAATGCCATCACTTTGTGCGGGGAGGTGAGTAGGATAGTAGAATTTTAAAGCATAGTAGTTAATGTAGAGTATTAGCAATGAAACATTTTACTTTGAACAAATGATTTCTTTGTCAAAACATGTCCTTTCTCCTTAACTGATGATGTGAAGTTATGAAAGCATTTATTTGAAATATATTACATACTCAGCTTGATAAACAAGAATACTGACTTTTTTTAAAAAAAAAAACTGCTTTCTTGAAGGGTACTTAAAACTGTTGTGATCATTCCTAATTCAATAAAGTCTTGTTTGGGCTCTCAAAAAAAAAAAAAAGAAAAAAGAAAAATAGCATGGTGGTTCTTCAAAAAATTAAATGTAGAAATGCCATTAGGATTCAGCAATTTGACAAAAGAACTGAAAGCAGGATCTTAAAAAGATACTTGAACATCTATGTTCACAGCAGCATTATTCACAAAATATACCTAAAAGGTGGAAGCAACCCAAGTTCCATCAACAGATGAATAGATAAGTAAAATATGCTATAAACCATACAGTGGAATATTATTCAGCCTTAAGTAGTAGTGTAGTGTTAGCAGCTCAGTGGTGTTCAACTCTTTGTGACCCCATGGACTGTAGCCCGCCAGGCTCCTCTGTCCATGGAATTCTCCATACAACACTGGAGTAAGTAGCCATTTCCTTCTCCAGGGTGACTTCCTGACCCAGGGATCAAATCTGGGTCTCCTGCATTGCATGTGGATTCTTTACCATCTGAGTCATGAGGAAAGCCCATTCAGCCTGAAACAGGAAGGAAATGTTTACCTAAGTTACAACATGGATGAACCTTAAGTATATTAGCTAGTCACAAACAAATGCTGTATGATTCCACTTATATAGCAAGTAGAATGGTGACTGCCAGGGGAATGGTGAGTTATTTAATGGGTATAGAATTTCAGTTTTACAAATGAAGAATTCTGTGTGTATTTACAGAGACAGAGCTAGGATAGTTATATCTACCTGTCTACAGAAAAGCCCATGATTGACTCAGGATCCCTAGAATACAGATTATGATCCTTTTGAAAAAAAAGTTTCTTGAAAAAATTATTTCAGATTTGGGACAGAATTCATTCAAGATATCAGACAACAAGGAAGTTATTAAAGATAAGTAGTGCTGGACTTCCCTGATGGTCTAGTGGTTAAGACTGTTTCCAGTGCTGGGGGCACAGGTTCAATCCATGGTCAGGAAATAGCCAAAGAAAAAAAAAAGACTAGGGTCATATCAAAAGGATAGGCTTGAGTAGGCTCCTCCCACTCAAAGATGAGAGCACATTAGCTTTGATAATTAAAATAACTGCAATGAACTGAAACCCATAAAACGTTTAAATTTATGACTTCATATTGATATTAGGTTTTTTTAAATAATTATCTTCAGAAGATAAGGAACCAATTCATTTTCTCAAAAATTGGTAAATAAACGGAACAAATTGTTGATGCTGCCTTTCCTAAAGAGATTTTACTGCTACATATTCAACTGAGGGGCTAATATTCTAACAAACAAGTAAAAGAAATGATAAAATTAGAATATCACTATTTTGCAGCCTTCAATGAACAGATACAGGCATCAAGTATCAACAGGTGCTGGAAACACAAAGAGAAACGAGACATTCTGCACCTCCTATGATCCTGCCAAACACCACCTAGAGAATTACCAAGGGAATTGAATCTGAGTCTGATTCAGTCTTTGATCCAGCTACAAATGTGTAGGAATTACCCAGGGCAGAAGAACATAATCAACTGTACATGAGTACGCAAATTGCAAAATCCAGACTGTAGGATACATAGGTCAAATGAGACAAGTTCTTCAGATAAGTTATAAGGAAAAGAAAGGAACAGGGGGAAAACCTACAGATTAAGAGATTTTTTTTTTTATTAATATAATGAGCAAGAGATACACTTTAATGCTGAAGAATACAGATTTAGGAAAAAACTTTTTTTTTAAACACAAGGAGGAAATTACTGTAAAAGTCAGAACAATGCTACTAATGGGAGTACAGAAGTAGCCGTAATTGGGATAGACCAGTCTTAGAATGGCTAGCATGGTTCTCTACCCTGACATAGGAGGTATCATCACTTAATTTGTTAAGGTATACGTGCAGTGTGTGTGTTCATTTCTGTTTGATTTCATAATAAAAGTTCACTATTTATTTAAAAAAAACTTTATTAAATAACAATAAAACCAAAAGTAAAGGAAATACTAACCAAAAGAAGGCTGGTATAGCCAGAATAGAAAGGTTTTAAATCATGGCTTCTGCCAGGCAACCAAGAAACCACTAATCTCTGTGCCTCAATTTCCTTATCATAAAATGAGGATAATAAAAGTACTTAGCTCATAGGTTCTTGGGAAGATTAGGAAAGTTAAAATACAAAGGACTAATTGAACAGTGCCTGGCACACAGCAGGATAGAGGTGGTGATGAGAATTGGTGACCAGCTATCTCTGTTATCTTAAATAGTTACTTAGCCTCTCTGGGCTTCTGTTTCCTTTATGGAGCTTCAAATACCTGACAGGATTATGAGGAGGTCAAAAGGAAACATACGTACAGTTTTCCATAATTAGTAGATCCTTTCCATGGTCTCTCAATTCCCAGAGAGAGTTATCTATCACATCAGACATACCTCAGTCATTCCACATTCCTCTTGTACTTTTCACCTTGTCATTCACGATGATCTCAATGAAATGATCACTCAGTGAGTCTCATGTCTGAAACTGGATCTTCATCTACGTTTCAAAAAAAATAAGAGATCCAAATCTTAAAATGTTCATCTCCTAGTAAGAAAGGTCTCGTGTTATTCCCAGAGCAGGCATCTATGGTACTGGTGGTGACGACTGAACAGAAGCTGGAATCAATGAATTAACTGCTAATGGACATCGATGGTCACCACCAGGTGCCTTCACTGGGGTCTTCTTTCCACTTATCTTTCCTCTCCCAGCTGTGCTGAAACATTTAGCTGGGTGTCCAACTCTATCACTGTCTAGCATCAATTCTGATTCTGGCTTCAAAGGCAGAATAATTCTTATTGTCAGGAGTACTCTCAGACAAAAACCACTGAATACAAAAAGCAAAGGCAGGGAGAACTATCATAATTTCGCCTGTGACCAAGCCCTCCTTTTCAGGGGCCCATGCTGTGAAATTAATGTGCCAATGGTTTGCAGCAGTCTTCTCCCCACTACAAACTGTAACAAGACACAGGTCTGGAACTTTGCATCAGAAAAGCTCCCCAGAACTTTTGGGGAACCAATACTTTCCCAAAGCCAAAGCAGAAGCTGCAGCTTGCTTTAATCAGTGTCATATCACACCTAAAGTAGCAGTTGCAGGGTAGGTGTTCATTTATACACAGCTGGAAAGACACATGCAGATAAGCCAAACAAAGTTCTATCTCCTTGCACTGTCCACGGTCTACCAAAATTCCTTTGGTAACTTGCCCTTTATAAGTCTGTGACCCCTATAACATACACCATACATTAAAATGTATTTATTTTTCACTACTTTCGAGGGGAAAACTGGAAATAAAGCATAGGCGGTAGCTGTTCTTTCTCAAGTCAAGTCACATCAAAATCTGTAATTAGCTTTCTCAAAAGTACATATTTCACTTTACTGCAATAAATGGAACATGAAATGCTTTCAAAGTCTCTATTTAACGTTCCTAAGAAGAACTGAATTTACCGCAAATAAGTAAACGAAATTAGGGCTGCATCTCCTCTAGACCAAATCATTCTGCCCCAGGAGAAGTTACATAAAGGGTCAGAACACTCCTCCAAGCAGAAGCTACGGCATTCGCTTGTCAGCCACCTCCTCCCCAAGGTGGGGTGGGCAAGGCTCAAGTCTGTTTGGCAAGACCAAAAGTAAAAAACAAAACAAAAACCTCATACAGAGGATTGAAACCAACATGGATAATGCGTGCACAGTGTGTAACCAACCTTATGTTTACAAAATAAAGCGGCACAAAAACACTTCTGTTTGGCCTGCGTGTTATAAGTCTCTGAGCCTTTAATTATTTCCAACTCATTGATCTTAATAAAAATCAAATTAGACTCTGCATAAAGAGCCCCGCACTCTGAAATGGACCTAAAAAAAAAAAACGGAGAAAGAGATAATCATCTACCTACACCTTCATCTATCCCCCACCTTCTATTCCTAGCCTTCACTAGCCAGGCGACCTCCTCAGACACCTTGACACTGAAAAGTGGAGCGGGTCGGTCCTGGTAGACTCTTGGGGATGGAGTAACTATCTACTTATCCAGAATCCAGGGCGCGCCGAAAATCACTCCAAGCTTCACACTCATTGCCTCATTTAACCTTCTCAATCACCATGTAAGGCAAGAATTATCAGCTGTGTTTCACAAATAAAGAAACTGAGGCGCTGAGTTTTTACAAGCGGAGTCAGAGACCACAAAGGGCGAAGCCAGACTCGAACCAGGTTTATCAGGCTACCCTCCTCCCCTCGGCCTTTATCCTGGGACTTTAATTGGCGACAACCAGTCCCGAGGCGGCTCGTCTGACCACTCTCAGGGCGCAGGTGAGGTCACTTCCCGGGGTTCCTCAGGTAGGGGCTCCTCAGGCGGGGGCTCCAGACGACCCCTCCGTAAACCTAGAACGCCGCTCACCTTCCTCAGCCGCCGCCTACCTCCCGCAGCGCGCTCAACCCGGCCGGCTCAGCCGCCTCCGGCCCCGCCTCTGCGACAGTTACCCCACCGTGGGAGGTCGGCCAATCGAGCAGGAGCTCATCGAGGAATCCGCCTCTGCACCGGCTGAAACACCGCAGCGATTTGCTCTGACCGCCCGGGGAGGCTGGTCCTGCCTCGCGCCCTCTGGTTGGCTCCGCGACTGGGGGCGGGGCTCACTTTTAGTGTAGACTGCAGGGGGCGGGGCGGGGAAAGGGCTCTGCGCCTGCGCACTTCCATCTCTCTGACTCCCTGGATCCTGGCTGAGCGCTGCAGTGCCTGGCACATGGAGGACGCACATAAGTGTGTTGACAACATTTTATCCTTCCGTTAAGCATTTTCCAAATCTCGACGAAGTATCAAGCCAGACATCGAGCTCCCGAAATGCAAAAGTGGCTGACTGGAGATGTTCAAAGTGTAGTTAGGGAGATAGGTATACACCCTGCAATTAACGCTGCAGTACGGTGGGCTTGATTAGAGAAAGGTGTGCAGGCCGCAGACTGGAAAGAAAGGGAGGGTTACCTGGGTCGCTGAACTCTTCCTCCTCCAGTGGATCTCAGCCCTGGCTGCCCACTAGAATCACCTGGAGAAATTTGAAACGGATACTCAGACCTCTGGCGAAATATATCAGAATCAGACCCATGGGTCAATAGTTTGCTTAAGCTCCCCCAGGTGATTCCAGTGTGCAGCCAAGCCAAGGTAGGGAACTATCACTACAAACCTAAAGAGATGCTTAAGAAGAATGGTGAGTTCCCCAACAAAACAGATAGGAAAGACATTGAAACCACAGAAATGTGTTCAAGGGCAGAGGAGGGTGGGGTGGGAGGCGGTGGTCAAAGGTTCTTTATGTCTTAGTGCAGAAAGAAGTAAGCCAGAGGTAAAGTGACAGACAAGAACCGATTTATTACAAGCAAGATGGGCAAGGGAGTGCTGCTCAGAGAGCTTAACAGGGCTACAGTTTTATAATCAAAGGAAAAGTGGGGAGGGGGAGAATGTCACCTTTTCCCTCATTCTTGAGTAGACATCAGGCTTCCATCATCAGTTCCTCCTCCACATCAGGCTGGGAGTTATTTTGACCCTACGGTTGAACTGGGACTGTCATGGCTCAATGGAAATGAGAAAACAAGCAGTAATATATTCTAAAATATGGTAAATTATCTCAGCTTTCAGTATAATGCCATCTTTTACTTATAGTTTTGTTTTTAGTGTGTGCAGAGGAGTGTGTCCTAGTAATCGTTAATTTACTGACCTCACTGGGCAGGATGCATGTCTCATGCCACCATCATTTTATTGTTTTGGGACATGTCTCATGCTTCTGTTACCTGGCTTTGTTGCTAAGCAAGCCTGCTTTCTTGAGTGGTCATTGACTTACAGGAGTCTCCCATACTTTACCTTAATCCCCTAGTGGGATTAACTATTTAATCACATACTTTGGCCCTTTACTCTGTTCCTATGGGTATGTAGAGAAAACTTCACGTGCAAATTAAGCTAATAACTCCAACAAAACGTGTTATTATAATGCCTAGTTCACAAGTGCTCAGTAAACTTTACTTTTTTTTTTCCTGTAATTAAATCTGGGCTCCTTTGGTACAGCTCATATCCGCTCTCTCTAAAAATCTAACTTCCAAAGCAGTGGCCAATATAATAGGCTTCCTGAGGAAGCTGAGGAGTGTGTTGTGTCATTGGAGAGTCAGAGGAAGAAGGCCTTGGCAGATGCACTAAGGAGCTGGGACTTTGTCCTGGAGGTGATGGGGAACCATAGATGAGTTTTCAAAAGAAGTATAAAGTGGAAAGGCTTTTGTCTGTGGATTTTCAAGCCTAACTTTCTTGCATCCTGATATAAAGGTAAAAACGAAAACGGAAAAAAAAAAAAAATCACTCCACAGGGTACAAATACTGCTTTTTTTTTCCATGAAAGGAAATTATATAAATGCTCTAATGATCACTTTAATAAATTCTACAATTTATTTGTAGATTTAATAAATTTGTAGATTTAATAAAATCTACAAACTGGGCCCCTGTCCACCTTTTTCAAAAACTCATGGCAGGTTAAGCGACCCAGAAATTCCCAAGGTAAAATCCAGCTGCCATACCCCTGAAGGGGAGGGCTGACAGCCAGTGTCATTGCACCTTGTAGCCACACGATGTCACTGTTGACAACCTGTACTTTCCAATTGGTCAAAGGAGCAAGGTCTGTAGCATGCTGCTGCTGCTGCTAAGTCGCTTCAGTCGTGTCCAACTCTGTGCGACCCCAGAGACGGCAGCCCACCAGGCTCCCCGTACCCGGGATTCTCCAGGCAAGGACGCTGGAGGTCTCACTTCTTGACTTTTCCAGGGTAATATGGGAACTTACCCACTTTTCTGAGTGTCGCTGCTTAATTATAGGTAGGAGGCCAAATATCATTGGTCAATTAGGATTATTTGAACTATAAATAGAACACTGAATGAAAATGACTTCTTAAGCAATAAGAAAACTGTTATCTCATATAACGGTCATCCAGAGGCAACACAGACTTTGGACTAGATTGATTCAGTGGTTCAACAAGCTATCAAGGACAAGTTATTGGAAAGTAAAGGCTATCAAGCGGATCAAATTATCTAGGAAGAGTTTTCCCTGTGTTCTGCTGTAAACATAGAAAGTTTCAAATTCAAATGAAAGTGCTGGTCCAGATGTCTACCACGAGCAATCAGGACCACATGCTTCCTTTTCCATCTGAAATCTTTACTTCTGATTATTTGAGCCAATTAGGTCACTTAGGCACACACTCTGCCTCCAATCAGTAACTGCCTGGCAAATGTACAGATGATTTAAGCCTGAGTTCCAGCAGGGAGAAGGAGTTAGCATAATTGGAATTAGCAGTGGGGTGGGTGCTCCTTGAGTCACATGGGTTGTAAGGTGGAAGCATGGCTATTTGGGTAAAACTGGAGTCCTATAAAGATCGAGAGGAAAATGGACACTAGATGGAGGATCACCAGTATCCTTCACAATTTGCAAAGCACAAAAAGACTGATTATTTTCTAATTACTAACAATACAACCTCTCTCTATTCACTCCTGGATTTTGTATATAGCAAGTAGAGGGAAGGAAGCTCTGTAACATGTGCTCCAAAGGAATTCCTTCTTATGAGCCCGAAGGCCTTTCTAGCTCTTCTGTTTGCTAGCAAAGGAAGGACTCTGCACACAAGTTCAGTCTTTAGCTCAGTGTTCTGCTGCGCTGGTCTCAAGAGTCTTCTATGGGCCTGATCTACCCACCAGTCACACTGCTATATTATAGTATATGGCAGATCCAGGATCTGAAACCAGCATTCAGGCTCCATTAACCACCACTTCATTAACTAGTTGACCATATCACTTCTCATGACGAGCATCTACTCTACCATGAGATTGGTGTATGTGCTTATTCCAACTTGCAGTTATTTCATCTGTCTGTTTATTAGTTACCTATTGATGTATAACAAATTATCCCTATTCATAGCAGCTTAAAGCAAACATTTATCTCAAAGTTTCTGGGGGTCAGGAATAAAGGAATAGCTTAACTGGAAAGTCTGGACAGAATCTTTCATGAGATGAAGGTGCAGTCAACACATTGGCCAGGAATACAGTCATCTCAAGGTTCAAGTGGACTAAAGGATCCATTTCCAAACTCACTTGTGTGGTTGTCGGCTGGCCTCAGTTCGATCCTTAAGTGGGCCTCTCCATAGGCTGCCTGAGTGTCCGCATACATGACGGCTTCCCACAGAGGAAGTAATGAAGAGAATGAGTGAGCACCTAAGACAGAAGTTGATGTCTTTTTCATAACCTGATCTTGGATGTGCCATAGCGTCACTTCTGCTGTATGCTGCTGATTGCACAAACCAAACTGGCTGAAACGTGGGTGAGCACGATACAAGGATGTGAACATTAAGGAGTAAGGGTCTTTGGGAGACATCTTGGAGGGAATCCCTCAGTCTGTTTGCTCATTTTTGCGACTGCCTTCTCCTCTAGAACGTAAACTTCATGAGTAAGGAAAAGCCATCAGTGCTTCTCATTGCTATAGCCCCTCAGATGGTGACCTGCCATATAACAGACTGTCAATAAATACTGAATAAATGTAATGATGATGGTGACATTGTTATCAAATTAAGTTGTATGGACCCCACTCAGTCCTAGCCTGGCCTGCGCTCTCTGCCTCGCCAGAGAGGGTTCTTTTTCTCTTTGAGTCTGAATGAATAAGAAAACCAAAGCTGAGATGGACATAGCACAAGCTTTATTCAGTGGCCAAAGAATAGAGAAGTAGGAACTAAGTTCACAGGTGAACTTCTTGCCTACCTGGTAAGAGAGATTTAATTTTAAAGAATAAAGACAAAGGGAGGAGGGGTGAGGCTACTGATGGGGAGGCCCGTGCACTAGTCTACCAGGGAAGGGGCAGGGCTTTTTCCAAGGGAGTGGGGTGCCACCCCGTTTATATCGTTTTAGGTCCTTACTGTCCGGTCATGGCAGCTGATAGGTGCATCATTTAATATGCTAACTACATGTGGTTAAATCAAAGTATAATGAGACTCAGGATCTGTTGTAGGTCAGATTCATCCCATCTTGGTCCCAGCTGGTTCCATCTGGCTTTTTTACATTTTTTTTTTTTAATGTGGACCATTTTTAAAACCTTTATTGAATTTGTTACAATACTGCTTGTTTTATGCTTTGGTTTTTTGGTCACAAGGCATGTGGGATCTTCAGTCCACAGCCAGGGATTGAACTGGTTCCCCCTGCATTGGAAGCAAAGGTTTAATCACTGGACACCAAGGAAGTCACCATCTAGTTTTTTAGTTTATAGATTTCTTTCTTATCTCTGGACCTTTTAACTTGAAGATTTAGGTTAACTCCTGCTAAAGGCAAGGGATGGAGGGTTGAACAAAGACCTAGAGCAGCTCTGGCAACAATGTGAATGCCAAAGTATGAGCTTCCTATAATCCCGTCTTACTCTCACACAAATTCCTAGTTGGCACTTATGGTACCATGTATATAATTTTTAAAAGCAGAACTATATCATGGCCAAGAGTATTTATTCATGTATACTTTCTATTATATACACTGTGGACAGTGACTGAAGTCATGAAATTAAAAGACACTTGCTCCTTAGAAGGCAAGTTATGCCAAGCCCAGACTGCATATTAAAAAGCAAAGACTTCACTTTACCGACAAACGTCCCTATAGTTACAGCTATGGTTTTCCAGTAATCATGTACAATGTGAGAGTTGGGCCATAAAGAAGGCTGAGTGCCGAAGATTGATGCTTTCAAATTGTGGTGCTGGAGGAGACTCTTGAGAGTCTTTGGACTGCAAGGAGATCAAACTAGTCAATCCTAAAGGAAATCAACATGGAGTATTGATTGGAAAGTCTGATGCTGAAGCTTCAATACTTTGGTCACCTGATATGAAGAGCCAATTTCTTGGAAAAGACCCTGATGCTGGGAAAGACTGAAAGCAAAGGGAGAATCGGGAAGGAGAGGATGAGATGGTTAGATAGCATCACTGTTTCAATGGACATGAATTTGACCAAACTCTGGGAGATAGTGGAGGACAGAGTGATAGAAATAAAATAGGACAGTTACACATTTAGTTGTAGAAGTTCCAATAGGGGACTACAGATAGAGAGGGAAACCTCGTAAACTTCGGGAGGCTACTGTAAGTTAATGATCACTCAAGAAAGCTACTGGAACACTGTTCAACAAAGCAGGCTTGTTCATTGTTGTTCAGTCACGAAGTTCTGTCTGACTCTTTGTCACCTCATGGACTGCAGCAGGCAGTCCTTCCTGCTTCCCTGTCCTTCACTATCTCCCTGAGTTTGCTCAGACTCATGTCCATTGAGTTGGTGATGGCATCCAACCATCTCATCCTCTGTCATCCCCTTCTCTTGCCCTCAATTCTTCCTAACATCAGGGTCTTCTCCACTGAGTCAGCTCTTTGCATCAGATGGCCAAAATACTGGAGCTTTGACTTTAGCAACAGCCCCTCCAATGAATATGCATGATTGACTTCCTTTAAGATTAATTGGTTTGATCTCCTTGAAGTCCAAGGAACTCTCAAGACTCTTCTACAGCACCACAATTTGAAGCATTAATTCTTCGGTGCTCAGCCTTGTTTATAGTACAATTCTCACATCCATCCATGACTACTGGAAAAACCATACCTTTGACTATATGGACCTTTGTAAGCAAAGTGACACCTCTGCTTTTTAATACACTGTCTAAGGTTTGTCATAGCTTTCCTTCCAAGGAGCAAGCGTCTTTTAATTTCATGGCTGCAGTCACCTTCCACAGTGATTTTGGAACACAAGTAAATAAAATTGGCTACTGTTTCCACTTTTCCCCCATATACTTGCCATGAAGTGATTAGACTGGATGCCATGATCTTAGTTTTATGAATGTTGAGTTTCAAGGCAGCTTTTTCACTCTCCCCTTTCACGCTTATCAAGAGGCTCTTTAGTTTCTCTTTGTTTTCTGCCATTAAAGTGGTATTATCTGCATATCTGAGGTTGTTGTTATTTCTCCTGGCAATCTTGATCCCAGCTTGTGATTCATCCAGCCCTGTATTTCACATGATGTACTCTACATGTAAGTTAAATAATCAGGGTGACAATATACAGCCTTGATGTACTCCTTGACTGCTTTTGAACTAGTCCTTTGTTCCATGTCCAGTTCTAACCATTGCTTCTTGACCTGCATACAGGTTTCTCAGGAGGCAGGTAAGGTGGTCTGCTATTCCCATCGCTTCTAAGAATTTTCCACAGTTTGCTGTGATCCACACAGTCAAAGGCTTTAGAGTAGTTAATGAAGCAGATGTTTTTTCTGAAATTCCCTTTCTTTTTCTATGATCCAATAGATTCTGGCAATTTGACTCACTTAACTATAAAACCACTTCAGTATTCTTGCCTTGAGAACTCCATGAACAGTATGAAAAGGTAGAAAGATAGGACACTGAAAGATGAACTCCCCAGTTTGGTAGGTGCCCAATATGCTACTGGAGATCAGGGGAGAGATAACCCCAGAAAGAATGAAGAGACAGAGCCAAAGCAAAAACAACACCCAGTTATGGATGTGACTGGTGATAGAAGCAAAGTCCAATGCTGTAAAGAGCAATATTGCATAGGAACCTGGAATGTTAGGTCCATGAATCAAGGCAAAGAGGAAGTGGTCAAACAGGAGATGGCAAGAGTGAACATCAACATTTTAGGAATTAGTGAACTAAAATGGACTGGAATGGGTGAATTTAACATAGATGACCATTAATCAACTACTATGGGCAAGAATCCCTTAGAAGTAATGGAGTAGCCATCATAGTCAACAAAAGAGCCCGAAAAGCAGTACTTGGATGCATCTCAAAAACAACAGAATGATCTCTGTTCGTTTCCAAGGCAAACCATTATATCACAGTAATCCAAGTCTATGCCCCACCAGTAATGCTGAAGAAGCTGAAGTTGAACGGTTCTATGAAGACCTACGAGGCCTTCTAGAACTAACACCCAAAAAAGATGTCCTTTTCATTATAGCGGACTGAAAGCAAAAGTAGGAAGTCAATAAACACCTGGAGTAACAGGCAAATTTGGCCTTGGAGTACAGAATGAAGCAGGGCAAAGGTTAACAGAGTTTTGCCAAGAGAATGCACTGGTCACAGTGACACCCTCTTCCAACAACACAAGACAAGACTCTACACGTGGACATCACCAGATGGTCAATAACAAAATCAGACTGATTATATTCTTTGTAGCCAAAGATGGAGACGCTCCGTACAGTCAGCAAAAACAAAACCGGTAGTTGACTGTGGCTCAGACCATGAATTCCTTATTGCCAGATTCAGACTTAAATTTAAGAAAGTAGGGAAACCACTAGACCATTTAGTTATAATCTAAATTAAATCCCTTACGATTATACAGTGGAAGTGACAAATAGATTCAAGGGATTAGATATGGTAGACAGAGTGCCTGAAGAACTATGGATGTACGTTCCATATGGACCTAATGGCATGGACCTAAGAGAAGCAGAAGATATTAAGAAGAGGTGGCAAGAGTCCACAGAAGAACTATACAAAAATGGTCTTCATGACCCAGATAATCACGATGGTGTGATCACCCACCTAGAGCCAGACATCCTGGAATGTAAAATCAAGTGAGCTTTAGGAAGCATCACTACAAACAAAGCTAGTGGAGATGATGGAATTCCAGATGAGCTATTTCAGATCCTACAAGATGATGTTGTGAAAGTGCTGCACTCAATATGCCAGCAAATTTGGAAAACTCAGCAGTGGCCACAGGACTGGAAAAGGTCAGTTTTCATTCCAATCTGAAAGAAAAGGAATGCCAAAGAATGCTCAAACCACCTCACAATTGCAGTCATCTTACACACTAGCTAGCAAAGTAATGCTGAAAATTCTCCAAGCCAGGCTTCAACAGTATATGAACTGTGAAATTCCAGATGTTCAAGCTGGTTTTAGAAAAGGCAGAAGAACCAGAGACCAATTGCCAACATCCGCTGGATCATTGAAAAAGCAAGAGAGTTCCAGAAAAACATCTACTTTTACTTTATTGACTATACCCAAGCTTTTGACTGTGTGGATCACAACAAACTGTGGAAAATTCTTAAAGAGATGGGAATACCAGACCAACTGACCTGCTCCTGAGAAATGTGTATGCAGGTCAGGAAGCAACAGTTAGAACTGGACATGGAACAACAGACTGGTTCCAAATAGGGAAAGGAGTACATCAAGGCTGTATACTGTCACCCTGCTTATTTAACTTATATGCAGAGTACATCATGAGAAATGCTGGGCTGGATGAAGCAGAAGCTGGAATCAAGATTGCTGGGAGAAATATCAAAAACCTCAGATATGCAGATGACACCACCCTTATGGCAGAAAGTGAAGAAGAACTAAAGAGCCTCTTGATTAAAGTGAAAGAAGAGAGTGAAAAATTTGGCTTAAAGTTCAACATTCAGAAAACGAAGATCATGGCATCTGGTCCCATCACTTCGTGGGAAATAGATGGGGAAACAGTGGAAACAGTGGCAGACTTTATTTTGGGGGGCTCCAGAATCACTGCAGATGGTGACTGAAGCCATGAAATTAAAAGACGCTTGCTCCTTGGAAGAAAAGGTATGACCAACCTAGATAGCATATTAAAGAGCAGAGACATTACTTTGCTGACAAAGGTCCAGCTAGTCAAAGGTATGGTTTTTCCAGTAGTCATGTATGGATGTGAGAGTTGGACTGTGAAGAAAGGTGAGCGCTGAAGAATTGATGCTTTTTAACTAAAGTGTTGGAGATGACTCTTGAGAGTCCCTTGGACTGCAAGGAGATCCAACCAGTCAATCCTAAAGGAAATCAGTCCTGAATATTCATTGGAAGGACTGATGCTGAAGCTGAAACTCCAAAACTTTGGCCACCTGAAGTGAAAAAGTGACTCATTTGAAAGGATCCTGATGCTGGGAAAGATCGAGGGTAGGAGAAGGGGACGACAGAAAATGAGATGGTTGGATGGCATCACCAACTCAATGGACACGAGTCTGAGTGAACTCTGACAGTGATGGACAGGGAGGCCTGGCGTGCTGCAGTCCATGGGGTCGAAAAGAGTCAGCAGGACTTAGCGCCTGAAGTGAACTATGAAACCATAAACAAAACCACAAGATATGCCCCAGGCCATTAGATGGAAGAAAAATGTTACCACCCTTCTAGTAATTCGATAATCCAATTTGACCTCATAGCATCAGACACTTCTCTACCTATTAAGAAGGAGGAGCTAGTGAAGGAGGAGCTCATGTTGTATGCCTTACATCTGCATCTGTCTACTTGAAGAAGATGGTCTTTTCCCCTCCCCCCTTTTTTTCAATATAAAACTCTAGCTCACTCAATCCTTGGGGCAGAGCTCCTTTGCCTGTCCGCTTGCATCACTTATAAGCATCCTATATTAATAAATCTACTTCTTGCCTATCACTTTGCCTCTCGCTGAATTATTGCACTGAGACACAAAGAACTTGAGCCTTAGGAAGTCCAGGTACCAGGTGAGTGATTCTAATTAAAAGATTATGGGTTCAAGTCCCAAGTTGGGTTTTAGTGCTGTTTGAGTCCCAGTCACATGGGTTAGGGTCCCAAACTGGGTTTTGGCTGGGTTTGAGTCCTGGCATCATGGGTTAGAGTCCCAGACTGGGCTTTGGATGGCTTCAAGTCCTGGCTTCATGGGTTCAGTTTACAAACTACGTTTTGGCTGGGAATGAGTCCCAACACGTAGATTCAAGTCCCCATCTGAGGAAAATGGATTCAAGAGGAGCCTGGCATGCTACAGTCTATGGGGTTGCAAAGAGTTGAACTTGATTCAGCAACTGAACGACAACAATAATTTCTATATATAACTATAGAAGGAGGAGTTGGAAGCAAACATAGCAAATTCATGAAAATGTTGGTCTTCGGGCAGGAGAAGAAAGTAAAGGTATTAGGGTTGAAAGTCAAATACCAATTTATTTTCAGTATTTCCTTCTACTAGTGAAACAGGAGGGAAGGGGGAAGGGTTCAACATTTAAAAAATGACATAGGTATAGGACATGATAAAAACTGGCTAGGACCAACTAGCTCCAAGATGGTGGAAGATTCAACTTCCAATATACCTTAAGCCTCACTCAACACTGATTCTACTCATTAGCTAAATGACACACTCAACAGCACCATGCGTTCCAAGCTAATCATAAAACGCCAAAAAGTAGGCAGTGCCCAATTCCTGGAAATCTTCACTCCTTCCCTGAAATAGTTGAAATAATCCTCCCACTCATTAGCCTATGAAATTACCCAGATAATAAAAACTAATCACACCATATTTGGGAAACTTTCATCTTCTGAGATGGCCCACACTCTGTCTGTGGAGTGTTTCTGTGCAAATAAATTCACTTCTTATCTATCTCTTTGCCTCTCACTTTAATCTTTCTGCACTGAGAACCTGAGCTTCATTACATTCTGAGACCCAGTGTGTGATCTAAATTAAAAAGCCACGGGTTCAAGATCCAATCTGAGTTGCACAGTTTCATTGGGATTTTTTATTGAGCCAGTATTTAAGAATGGTCAATTCTGGTGGTGGGAACATAAGCATTTTTCTCTGTTGGTTTGGTTCAGTCGCTCAGTCGTGTCCAACTCTCTGCGACCCCATGAACAGCACGCCAGGCCTCCCTGTCCATCACCAACTCCCAGAGTTCACTCAAACTCATGTCCATTGAGTCGGTGATGCCATCCAGCCATTTCATCCTCTGTCGTCCCCTTCTCCTCCTGCTCCCAATCCCTCCCAGCATCAGAGTCTTTTCCAATGAGTCAACTCTTCGCATGAGGTGGCCAAAGGACTGGAGTTTCAGCTTTAGCATCATTCCTTCCAAAGAAATCCCAGGGCTGATCTCCTTGCAGTCCAAGGGACTCTCAAGAGTCTTCTCCAAAACCACAGTTCAAAAGCATCAATTCTTCGGCACTCAGCCTTCTTCACAGTCCAACTCTCACATCCATACATGACTACTGGAAATTTTCAAAGTAAACTAGATGCAGATTTTTGTCTTAACCAATTGAAACACAAGCCTCGGAATGCTCCTTAAACACTTTAAAGGTGCCTTCCTTTGGTTCTTTGGTCTAAGTAAGGGTGAATCTACAAACCCCACTCTCCAGATGACTCAGACCAAAATCTATTTTCTCCTAAAACTGTCACATGTTTCTGGTTTGAAGTTTATAAATTCGTCTTGGTCTGATCCTTCTCCACTTTCCGTGTTTTGTGCCTGTAGAGCCAGAGGCTCTTTGTGCTGAAGGAGGGAGGCCCAAGCAGCGGCAGCCTGGCTGGAGCAGGAGACTGGTTACTGGACTGGTGCTGACACACAATCCTCTGTCCAGAATCCTGGGCTCTGGGCTCATCTGAACGTCTCTGTGCAGCTTCCATTCACACATAGCTAGTAGTCATGCTGGACCAATACTGGAAGGGCACGTGGAAAGTTTTAAACCTGTAGCTATCAGGTGATGTAACTTTTCCCTTTAATTTTGATGTCCATTCTTTCTGTTTAAGAAGTAATTTCAGAAAATCCATCAATTCATTAACAATTCCCTTTTCCAAAGTAGGCCCAATGAAAACATGGACTCTTGTGAATGAAAGCACTCTCTTAAAATAAATCAGTGATGTCTATGGGTGGGCTGGTGAGAAGTAGTTTGAGGGGCTAGAGCAAGAAACATCCAGGCACTTCTTAGGAAACAAGAAAACAATCTGAGAGTGGAAATAAAGTCAAAAGCAGGATCACCAGGTGAGTATGTTTCACACTCAGGTCAATACCTTTCACGGTGTTTTGTTCACACTTTCTTTTTGTTAACAGTCCTCTTTGATAACAACTGGCCATGCCTACTTCCAGTGTGCTGGGCCCAGGGAATAAGTAGGTAGAAAATACAGCCTAAACTGGTATGTTCCTTAATTCCAGATATCCCAGAATCTATACCCAAGAAGGAAACATTCGCACAGAATAAGCCAGCGGCGGTATCAGACTGCCTCACCTATGCAGGGGACAGACTTGAATGCACTTCATGAGTGGGCTGAACCCCTCTGCATTCTGGGGCCCTTAGGCAGAGGGGCTGCCCAGACCCCCAAGACAGGATCTATATTCATGTACAATACTTTTCTAACAGCAGATTCTGATAATATGACCTTTTAAAATTCTACAGGCTGGCTTCATGTGCTGGTCCTGCAACTTCTGTAGGGCTTTGAGTCTCTGTAAAACGGGAATAACTACTGGACTGTTGTGAGAACTACAGGCAATAATATACAAGGCACAAAGCAAGCATTCAATAAATTATACCTTATTGGTCTTGTAAAAGATATTCTGATTCCCAAAGTTTTACAAGAAAATATGATCCTTCATTAAACAATATTTTTGAGCTGCTGCCCAACCAGGGTTTCCTAGCCCTAACCCAACAATTCACAAGTGTTTCTCAGAAGATCTAAGGACAAGAAAAAGGAATTAGGGACGCATCTTCATCTATTTCTGGAAATTTCCACCCTGGGGCCTTTTGCCTTCCCCCCTATCTCCCTGGTTCATTCTTTCAATCATCATTTATTGAAAAGTCTCTATTTAAGACACCGGTGCAGAAGAAAATGCAAATATGAAAAGTCTTTGACTCCAGGGAGCATTCAATACAGGGTAGCAAACAGGAAATCAGTGCTCTCTAAGCAGAATCCCTGTAACATAATTTCCCTAGGAATTCAGTCCATTACTTCAAAGACTAGTTAACCTAATCAATAGATTCTTCTTCATTGTTTTTCAACTGCTGTTCTCTCACATACTTGCTCAGCATCCTCACTACCAATCCCAGAGGTGAAACAACCCTTCTTTACATTAACACCAAGCTGAGGGAAGAAACTATACATTGGGACCTGCATGTCCCTTTGCCCTCAAATCTTCAGAGCCCCCAGAGAACCCTTTCACACGTTTGTTTTGCTGCTGAACCCATTTTCCACAGGGACCACTCACTGCTCTTTTCAGATGGTCCACTCAACCATCCTCTCCTCTACAGTGATTGCTGTCTCTTCTTAATGAAAATCAAGGCCACCTGAAACATTACTCAGGTCTACTCTTCATTCATTCAACAACACTTATCAGAGCACAGTAGGAGCCTGCACTGTGCAGACGTGGGAGCTGCTATAGTGAGAACCAAGCGTCCATGGTCCTTGACTTCACAAACCTCAGCCTACTATTAAGCTTCGAGGGAGCCGTGCTCTGTCGCTTCAGCCCTGTGCGACTCTGCGACCTCATGGGCTGTAGCCCGCCAGGCTCCTCTGTCCATGGGATTCTCCAGGAAAGAATATTGGAGTGGGTTGTGGTGCTTCCTCCAGGGGATCTTCCCAACCCAGGTTCCCAACCTCATTGCTGGCAGATTCTTTACAGCTGAACCACCGCGGAAACCCTATTATGCTGTACATTCAACAAAGATTACATGAATACTTGCACAACTTGAACAGAACTGAGGAGAATTCCAGGTGTTGCAAGTCTTAGGATAGTTTTTCTTAGGAAATGCCATTTGACGAACAATCTCAATCTCAATGGAAGTTAACTAAGGGAAGAGGCAAGGAGGAGCGTCCAGGCAAAGGGAAGAGCATCTGCAGAGGCCCTGGGGTGAAGGACTTCTCATCATTTGAGGATCTATCTCAACGAAGCCAGGGGAGACGGGGGCAACATCATACATGGGGCCTCATGCCCATCCTAACGAGTTTTGATCTTTCTAGGAGTAATCAGAAGCTTTACAGAGTTTCAAGGAGACAATACTATGATCGTTTTTACCTGCCCCGTGGCTTCAGAGCAGGCAAGGTCTGGTTTTGCCCACCCGGTTCGCTCCAGCATCCAGACAGCGCCCGCTGTCAGCTGGTTCTTACGGAGGAGTCTCGGGGAGTAAGAGTGCAAAGCCGGCCGCGCGGACCGCGGGCGGAGTTGGGTCGCCGCGCGGGGGAGGGGCGGGCGGCGGTCGGCGCTGGGCACCTCGGGGACCTGAAGCGCGACAAGGAGTCGGCGCGCTCGGAGCTCTCGCTTCCGCGGAGGCTGCGTCTGGTTCTCGGCGAAGGGCCTAGGAGGTCCAGTAGGCGGAACCCACCGGTCTCTGGGCCCAGAGTCCCCAGAGGCCCACAGCGCCCAGGTGAGCCTCGCGGCCCATGTGGGGCGGCCCGGAAGCCCCTGCGCGCAGCGCCGGGCGCCCCCGCCGCGGTGCGAGCAGCCGCCATCTCCGGGCTGCGGCGACGGCGGCGGCGGGCGTGCTGGGCCGTGGGCGGTGTCCTGGCGGCGGTGCGACCCCGCGGTGAGGCCTAGGCCCGCGCGGGAGGCGGGTAGGGGACTCCGGGCGTCTCCCAGAGACCCGGCCGGGCGGCGGTTTGCTCCTGCCCGGCCAGGCCCTGGAACCCGCGGCTCCGGCCTCTGCCCGACTATAAATTCATTATTTGTCGCAGTCGGAAAAGTGGAGCAGACGTCACAGGGAAGGAAGCGCAGGAGCCGAACCTTCGCTCCCGGGGAGCACCGGGTTCGCATTAAAGTGTCTTTCCTTCCAGTCCCCTTTTCCCTGCAAAAATGAGCCGGCTGTATTTTTGCAGAACCCGGATCACAAAGTGCTGCAGCTTGGCTTCTTTGTCTTACCAATCTATCCCACGCGTCTGCGCGCGGCTGATGTTTGTCTCCATCCTTTTTATTGGCTGCGAACCGGTGCTTTGGTGCCAGGTTTTCCGCGCCTGACCAGAGCTCCATGCTTGTTGAGTGACAGGACTGTGATTCACTCTACGGATTATCTTCACGATGGTGAACAAACAGGTGGTTTTCAGTTCTTAGCTATTACAAAAAACGATTCGTTGAGCCCTGTTTCGTCTGGTTTTTTTGATTGTGTAGAGAGGCTTGCGGTACTCATTAGCTTGAGGTACTCATTAAAATGCTCCTTGGAAAAGTTATTCACGTTTTTTGTGCCCCACATTTGGGAA
Organism: Bubalus bubalis; assembly: GCF_019923935.1. Taxonomy (NCBI): domain Eukaryota; kingdom Metazoa; phylum Chordata; class Mammalia; order Artiodactyla; family Bovidae; genus Bubalus; species Bubalus bubalis. The sequence goes on along the minus strand of NC_059157.1, from coordinate 175,422,119 downwards.
CACCTGGCTCAGAGAGCTAACTGACAGATCATGCTGGAGGTCCCAGTGCTGATCCTGCGGACACCGTCAACCCCTCTTTGTTAAGTTTGTTCAATAGCTGGCCTTACCTAGAGCTTTGCTGAAAAGAAACAATACCTTAGTAATTTTTAAAACCGACTTAGGTTTAGCTTGGATAAACCATTACAGTCCCCAGTACGATTAAACCTAAGTTAAAGCAAAATTCAAGCTGGGATTAGATAAATAGTGGAAACGTTGTAAAGTCCTACTCTGAAACATGGATGTTGAGTTGCTAGGACAGGGATTTTCAATGATTATGCTGAGGAATGTGTCACTAGAGCCTCAAGAAACTTTCCGTGAAGACATGTGAGCTTTCAAGTAAGTGACATTGTCCTTATCAGTGAAAATAAATGGAATTTGTTTTTCCATCCGTTTTACTTACATTTTAAAACCTGTGTGCTGAAATAGAGGGAATTTTTCTTTGTAATGATCATTTTCCAGTTTGGTCTCATGGTCCTGATAATTAAATGTATGTATAAGTTTTAAATGACAATGGATGAATTCCTTTCTCTCAAGTTCCCATCTATTTCGCAGGGCTAGGATCCTTTCTCTGGGGACTTTTTCTGGTTCTTTGTTGTTGAGCCTCTAAGTCCTGTCTGACTCAGTTTTGAGACTTAGCGCGCCAGGCTTCTCTGTCCAAGGATTTTCCAGGCAAGAATACTGGAGTGGGTTGCCATTTCCTTCTCCAGGTGATCTTCCTGACCCAGGGATTTATCGAACAGGACCACCCCGACCCCACCCCCACACCCCAACCCACATCCCCCCACACACCCCCACACCCCCATCTCCTGCGTTGGCAGATTCTTTACCTCTGAGCCACCTGGGTAGCCCTGTTCTGTTCTTTCCTGCTTCCCTTTCCAAGGACAGTGCCATGGCTGTGCTGTAATCATCTTTTGTCTCTCCAGTCTCTCACTCTGAGCTTAGTGCCTGGCGTATGAGTGACTGACGACTGCTAGCGTGGCGGATGAATTTAGAATATGACAGTAGCATAGAGATTTGTGTGACAGGTAAATTTATTATTCAAATGAGTAAGGTAGAAACCCGGGACATGGACAGCTGTGATCATCTCTTGGTCATAAGCGAAATCGTATTCTAAGAAACTACTGGCAAGACACTCGGTTGTTGTTTATTTTTTAATAGATTTGTTGAGATATAATTCATATACCATACAATTCACCCATCTAAAGGATACAATTCAATGGGTTTTTTTGTGTATTACAGTATTAATTTTTAAAAGTTGTGATCAATATATGACATAAAAATTGCCATTTAAAACTGTCCAGTTCAGTGACATAAATGAACATAAAGTTCATTTATGATGTACAGCCATCACCACTATTTCCAAAACATTTTCAACACCTTCAACTGATACTCCCTAAATAAATGTTGAATGTATGAATGAATGTTGAAGTAGAGAGAAGTGTATTTTATGTGACCTTGATTTCTAACCTCTCTTCTAATTTGTGTTGTCTTTTATGCTTTATATGAAATATAATTAAGAGGATACTAAGCCTTATCTTAGTGTGGTAATATTTGAAATTCCTTAAAGTGAAAAACTGGGCAGTTCTTTCAAGTTTGTTGAATTACTGAACATTCTAGAGTCTCTAAAAGTTGTAGAGCAAAATCTGAGTGACATCCCAAACTCTAATTTACAAAATACACGTACCCTAGGTTATATTATGCTATTTAGCTTACTCTATTGCTCTGTGTTCTTTTTGCTTTGATAGTTGCAGGATACCCTCCACTTTCTTTTTTCTTTTTTTTTACCCTCCACTTTCATAGAAGGTATCCTAAGAGGTATTTTTAAGACTAGAAAAATCCACAAATATATAAAGTGCTAATTTTTAAAAAGGGATTTATTTTAGGTACAATGTATTTTGAATCTTTAGTTTTTATTCTAAAATGTTTAGTTTTCTTTGCCTGTTGGGTTGCTTTTATGGGTGCTAAGCTCTTCTTTAATATCTTTTAAAAAGCAATTTGTCACGTTTGGTTATTTCCAGACAAAAAAAGATTGGCAATCTCCCATTTTTACAAGGAGAAAGCACCCTTGGACATCTATATGGAAAATACTAGACTAGAGTAGGTCTTGGAAGCAAAAAAAACAGTTGAATTTATTATTCAGTAGGTTTGACAGGGATACAATTGTTAATCCTAAATCTTCAAATGTGGATGGCTTCCTATGCATGTGAGTATTACATGTGCTTCTGATTTTTAGCATTATAGCCCAGATAATTACACAGGTGTTCTGGACTCTGGATTTGGCTTGGACTCTTCTGGTGACCTGAGCAACCATATAACTTTTGTAAATTCATTATTGGCACTAGTAAATTAAGTGGGTTTGAGTAAGTGGGCATATTAAGTTTGCTCTTAGAAAGCAAACTAGTACATCCCTTGCTCCTTCCTGCAAGCTTAACATTTCTTTGAAGTTATCTTTTAAAAATTTTTTAAATTATGTATTGTACCATAATACAACTTTCTAAATTTTAATATGAAGATTGAATTTTAAATTTGTTACTACCATGTAACATGGATGCCTCCAGAGGGCGCATTCTGTTTATCCTGGGGTTTTCTGTATTCCCTGACCTATTGCCTCTTACTCTTGGGACTTCTCAATTTGAGAAGCAAGGGACCCAGAGGACCTCTATGTCTCTTGCAACTCTGACGTGGTATGATACTTGAAATAAACTAGAGTTTATTCTCTTAGTTTTAGGAAATTATAAATCCATAACAGGGAAAAATATGACTGGCTGATTTGCATGATTTAATTTATTTCCCTGACAATTAGAGATTGCAATTCTATTGTATGTAAAAGCTGTTTCATCAGAAACTGCATGCATTTTAAGAAATGGATTGCAAAGTTAGAAAAACTCTTTGCACGTGTCATCTTTGTTGCTCTCAATCTTTCTTTGCTGCACTTCTGCTTTTTTCTTTCCTGGCTCCTAATTGGATTAAAGACTGTTTTGCCAACCATGGCATCTGGAGATGACAGTCCTATCTTTGAAGATGACGAAAGGTAAATGTCTTGCATTGTGATAAAACTGGATTATGAAGCTTTAAGGATGGGCTTTAATCATTCAGGAGAGTATCCAGGCTACTTTTTTGGAGAATACATTTTGTAATACTGCAGGATGCATAGTTGCTTCTCTGTGATTTCCAGCAAAGGTGTGAACACCTGGCATGGAGGTGGTCACCACTAACGAGGCATCCTTTCCCATAAAACCTGGATGTGAGGTCTGCACATCCCTCTCAGTGCAAAATTCTTGGCAGTCACTTCCAAAATTATATAAAACCTATTTACTGTTTCTGGTTTAGAGCCTACAAAGGAGATCAGAGTGAATGAAGAGGAGGATGTGGTTAAGAGACTAGACTCTGGGACCAGACTCCTAAAATTATACCCCATCTGCCACTTGCTGTCATTGTGACCTTAGACAAGCCTTTAGCCTCTCTGAGTCTCAGTTTCCTCATCTGTAAATAGAGAATAATAGTACCCACCTCATGGTGAGGATTCTTTGAGTTAATGTGTGTAAAGCTCTTAGAACAGTGATTGGCACACAGTAAGTACTGAATAACTGTTAGCTATGAACATTACTGCTGTAATGTTACTTCTCTCAAAGCTAAAAATCTGTATCAGTATAAAAATATTACTTATATGTTATATATGCATTATATATAATATATATTTTATATTGACATTAATATAAAATACATGTTTAAGTTGTGCCAGAAACATCACAAGACAGAATCCTTTATATTTTTAATAAGATTTCCTGAAATAATGACAAGATTACTGTGTTCCATAACATTTTTGTATCTATTATGGAACATTTCTTCTATGACTTTTTTTTCCTCAGTCTTAGTATTTTTAATTAGAATCTTTTTTGTTAAAATGAATCCCTAGTTATTGGTTCAAATATAAAAGGTTCTAAGAGTTCTTGCTTTAGATTGATAGGATCTGAAATGATAAAACCAAAATTAAATACTGTGCTTTTTAAATGACAGGAGGGAGGAGTAGAAACTTTTTACTGACCTTTCTGTGGCCAAGCTTAGAATACTGTCCTGGATAAACTGATTGATTCTTAATCCTATTACTATTAAGGTGACTTTGGAATTATCTGACTGTATACCCATAGATAGTAATTTCATCTTAAAAGAAGAATGCATAACAGGGTGAAAATAGTTACATGGATTGTAAGTAGGCTTTCTTAGCTTATATCACTTTAATATTTTGCAATTTTAGGGCTTTTTAAGATCTGATATTTTCATCTTGGAAGGATTAACTGGTTATTCTGTTACTGTTTTTGCCTATTATAATTGCTTAATTTTATTCCCTTAGCCCTCCTTACAGCCTGGAAAAAATGACAGATCTTGTAGCTGTTTGGGAAGTTGCTTTAAGTGATGGAATCCATAAAATTGAATTTGAACATGGGACCACATCAGGCAAACGAGTGGTGTATGTAGATGGGAAGGTAGGAAAAAATGTTACTTTGTGAAATATAGTGTACAGAGAAGCTCAATTTTGCTAATGTATATTCATCCAATGTGGATTCAATGCTTTTCCCTTGCAGTGGTTATATGTATATTGGCTTGTATCATTTTGCCATACAAAACAGACTAATAACAGTTGTGGAATTCATAGACTATAGCATCTAATATTTAACTTTAAAATGCCTTTATTTTCTAAAATCTTTGTATCATGAAGTAATAAAATCACATCTAAATAGCACTGCCATTTATTCTCTTTAATTATATTATTTCCAAAGTGAAACATTAAATTTTCTCCCATTTGTATGTTTTTAACTTTAGTATTTTATTACTTAGGAAGTGATAAGAAAAGAATGGATGTTCAAATTGGTGGGCAAAGAAACCTTCTGCGTTGGAGCTGCAAAGACAAAAGCAACCATAAATATTGATGCTGTCAGTGGTTTTGCTTATGAATATACTCTGGAAATTAATGGGAAAAGTCTCAAGAAGTATATGGAGAACAGATCAAAAACCACCAATACTTGGGTATTACATTTGGATAGTGAGGACTTTAGAGTTGTGTTAGGTAAGTGAAAGCTATTTCTGCAGAATTTATTGGCTTTTTATGATAGCTATTTACTTGAGTTCCTCTAACTCTCCAGACCTTTTATGGGAGCTTTGAATAGGAGAGTGTTACGTGCAGGTGTGTTTCTCATGTGTCCTCTGGGAATGAAGTATTTGTTGAATTGACCGATTTATATGGAAAATGTGAGAGCCAGATTTCATAGTGGTAGATTTGAAAATTATAAACTTGGGTTTAAAAAGAGAAATATTGATGTAGACATTTAATTTGTCATTATTTGATATTTCTCTTCAAATGAATGTCTAAAGACAGTTGGAAATTTAAGGTTTATCAGAAAGAAGGGAATTTTTTTCTAGGTTTAGGACTACAGCAGATCAAAATAATCAACGTCCAGGTAAAGTAGATTAAAAAATAAAAAGTAAGCCATTGATCCTTAAGCTGAGTTCTACTGTTACAGATTGCCATCTGTGTTCTTGATTTCGTTGGGCCTACAAAATTGAAAGACAAGCATTTGCTACCTTTGTTTATTACTGGTTACTCCTAGTATTTTCTGCTTCTCATATCACTGAAAGTGAAAGTGTTAGTCACTCAGTGGTGTCCAACTATTTGCAAACCTACCAGGCTTCTCTGTCCATGGAATTCTCCAGGCAAGAATCCTGGAATGGGTTGCCATTCCCTTCTCCAAGGGATCTCCCCAGTCCAGGGATTGAACGCAGGTCTCCAGCATTGCAGGTGGATTCTTTACCGTATGAACTAGCCTCCTATCACTAAGAGTTACCAGGGAATCCAACATTATGTAGATCACCTCATTGATTTATTGATTGATTTAGATAATACTGAGAACCTCATAAATGGCAGCTTATGTACCAGGCCTTGAGGACACGTAAATGAAGAGACTTTCCGTGTCTTTTAAGAGAGTATAGTTTAATTGAATGCTAGAAAAATTTTTTAAGAATGAAAAATACTTATCAAGTAATAAATGCACATGGTTGAAAAAAAGAAACCAAAAAAAACCCTCCTGTATGGTTTATTTATTAAAGAAATTGGGTCAGATTTTTCTTGAAGAGGATAGGATATGGTCTGAATTTTGTGGATTCCATTCCTGTGATATTCTTCTATTAGTATTTCCTACAAATTGGTATTTGAAGAATTGATCAAATTTAAGGTTTTTTTATTTTTCAGGTAAGACATTATATTTATTCTATCAAGAGGCACATGGTTTTGCTTTGTCTAATTTTTTGATATTGGCACCACTAATACCTAAGTGTCTATATCCATTAATTCATTGGCAGATGGACTCATTAATTCATTGGCAGATGGATATATTCTGATTCCATCATTTCTTGTTCGTTAGCTGGAATGCTCATACAGTGAGAAACTTCCTGTTGTCTACTGTTTAGTTACACAGAGGTACATTTTGTATAACAAATGTAGGATCACAGCTTGTTTTCCCTTAACTACCAGTTTTCAAGATATTAAATTGATTCCTTTTTCTTTCCTAAAGGTGATCATTTAGGTTTTGGTTTTTTTTTTAATCATTGGGCTTCCCAAATAACTTGTGGATTTAAACAAATTGCGGTGTTTCAGTACACTGCAATTATTATCCTTACTGATGCTCAAATTGTCCCATTTTTGGCCATTGTGGTGCTCTAAAGATCGGCTCCTGAGTCAAGGGAACTGTGTACATGCATAGGTAGATAGATATAGGGAGGAACGGGGAAGAGAGAGAGACTTTATCAAAAAATAAAATAGCTTATGAGTTCATACTGATGCTTGTAATTCAAATTCCAGGATACCAGTTTTTTTAATTTAATCTCCTCTAATATCTTTATGTTCCTTCTTCCACACTGAGAATCCTTCTTCTCAGGGACACAGAGGATGATGCAAATAGAATATAATTACTTATTTCCTTTGTGCCATAATTATATACATACTAATCTCAGTTAACAACAGAAATACTCTACCACCGTTAATACAGTGACTGCCCAAAATTTGTCTTCCTTGGTGGCTCAGTGGTAAAAAATCTGCCTGCAATGCAGAGCCACTGGAGACACAGGTTTGATCCCTGGGTTGGTAAGATCTCCTGGAAGAGGGCATGACATCCCACTCCAGTATTCTTGCCTGGAGAATCCCATGGACAGAAGAGCCTGGCAGGCTACAGTCCACAGGGTCACTAAGAGTCAGACACGACTGAAGCGACTTAGCAAGTACCCTTGCCCACAATTTAAAACAACTTTTTGCATATCATTTTCCAACTATACTGTGTCTACATTGTTAGAACATACAGCTGTTATATACTATGCCAGGCTGCCATTGGGTGGCCACTCCCGTGTCTCCTGGACCCTCTGCCTTTGTCTCCGTGCCTCTAGCCCAGCTCAAAGTCCTTTCTCCACTCTCCAAGTGAGGCTTCTATCTCAACATGCAGGGAGAAAAGACTCTGTTCCTGGAGTAGATGGCTTGTCAGATGGCACCTCATCCTTGACCCCCAGGCAGCCTTTGACCCCCCAGACTCCTTGTAAACATACAGGTCCTGCTTCTCTCTAGTCTTTGTTATAACATCCAAAGCTTGTCTTCTGGCTGCTTGATGACTATAGTCTTCTCTCCTGACACTCCTGGGGACCCTGACATTCACAAGTGGTTCTGGGGATCCTCCCCAAAATGCACGTATGTCTGTCTGTGCACATGGCATGCATATAACTCAGTTGGTAAAGAATCCGCCTGCGATGCAGGAGACCCTGGTTTGATTCCTGGGTCAGGAAGATCCGCTGGAGAAGGGTAGGCTACCCACTCCAGCATTCTTGGGCTTCCCTTATGGCTCAGCTGGTAAAGAATCTGCCAGCAATGCAGGAGAACTGGGTTCAATCCCTGGGTTGGGAAGATCCTCTGGAGAAGGGAAAGGCTACCCACTCCAGTATTCTGGCCTAAGAATTCCATGGTATAGTCCATGGGGTCACAAAGAGACAGGACTGAGTGACTTTCACTTTGCCTGGAGTGAGCTGTGGCCACTTAGCTAATGCCCAAGTGTATCACGGCAGCATCTCCTCTACTGTGTCAGCACTGTACTCAGCACAGTCCCTCAAATACTATATTTTTTTATTATGATTCTATAACTTTTCCCCAAAGTGAAATCATAACAAAATGAATAGAGATTATTGTACTCTTCAGTATGAAATTTACGGAGAAGGCAATGGCACCCCACTCCAGTACTCTTGCCTGGAAAATCCTATGAATGGAGGAGCCTGGTAGGCTGTAGTCCATGGGGTCACTAAGAGTTGGACACGACTGAGCGACTACACTTTCACTTTTCACTTTCATGCATTGGAGAAGGAAATGGCAACCCACTCCAGTATTCTTGCCTGGAGAATCCCCAGGATGGCGGAGCCCCGGTGGGCTGCCCATCTATGGGATCACACAGAGTCAGACACGACTAAAGCGACTTAGCAGCAGCAGCAGTATGAAATTTAAGGCTAAATTGCTGTCTGTCTATATGAATGCTATGCAGCCTTTTCTGTGGTCTCTTTGTGCCATCGTCCAGGTGGGTCAGTATGACAGGCAGGGAGAATCATCTAGTCTCTTGATGTTAAAGAAAATTTGGGGAAGGACAAATTAGGAGTTTGGGATTAACAGACAACCACTACATATATAAAACACATCACCAACAAGGGCCTATTGTATAGATCAAGGAACTCTATTCAGTATTTTGTAATAATCTATAAGGGAAAAGACCCTGAAAAAGGAAAACAATATTGGCTACAATCCAAGAAATAAAAATGAAAAATTAAAGGGATAAGGTCAAATATTATATTACTTGAAATATGTAAGTTTTGAAAAAGTCCATGGCACTCTTTAATTTGCTAAAATATATTGATACCCTAAATGGAAACATATTGTAATCCTCAGTCAGTTCAGTTCAGTTCAGTCGCTCAGTCGTGTCCGACTCTTTGTGACCCCATGAATCGCAGCATGCCAGGCCTCCATGTCCATCACCAACTCCCGGAGTTCACTCAAACTCATGTCCATCGAGTCGGTGATGCCATCCAGCCATCTCATCCTCTGTTGTCCACTTCTCCTCCTGCCCCCAATCCCTCCCAGCATCAGAGTCTTTTCCAATGAGTCAACTCTTCGCATAAGGTGGCCAAAGTATTGGAGTTTCAGCTTTAGCATCATTCCTCCAATGAACACCCAGGGCTGATCTCCTTTAGAATGGACTGGTTGGATCTCCTTGCAGTCCAAGGGACTCTCAAGAATCTTCTCCAACACCACAGTTCAAAAGTATCAATTCTTCGGCGCTCAGCTTTCTTCACAATCCAACTCTCGCATCCATACATGACCACAGGAAAAACCATAGCCTTGACTAAACGAACCTTTGTTGGCAAAGTAATGTCTCTGCTTTTCAGTATGCTATCTAGGTTGGTCATAACTTTTCTTCCAAGGAGTGTGTAAACCCTTCTTTGATTTAATACCAGACCTTAGAAATTTAATTAAGACACTTCAGGTGATGTTTAAAAAAAAGGACATTCTCATATGGAAAGGTCTCTTGTTACATTCATTTGTCCGCATCCTCCTTTATAGATTTTCTGTAACAAATCTTCATCAGTATATATCATAATTTTGTCTTAAAAGAGTGGTTTCATTTTGATTTTGTCTCTGAACAAAAAAACACAATTTCTTCAAATTTGGACAAATTTCAAAGCCATGAAAAGTTAGTGGAGTTTTCAAAATCCAGTGTATCAAAGTTTTCTTAAAATAATAAAGAGTTAACTTTATCTTTAAATCCCAGGTTATAATTTTTTGTAATTGGTTACTTTTACAGAGAAAGACACTCTGGACGTGTGGTGCAATGGTAAAAAAATGGAGACAGCGGTAAGTTGACCATTTGATCACTGTCACCATGTACATGGGTGACCAGTGAAACGTTGCTGTGTTTCCTAACGATGCAGATATTTATAATTAATGAAGGTCCTTTTGGTGAAAAACAAAAAGAGATGAAGTAATCCTGACTCCAGAATCTGAAGCCCTTTCCTGCGCAGTGCCTGGGGTAGTGAGAGTTTGGAAACAACTCATCTTGTGATTGGCACCAGCCTCGGACCCTGCATGTCCTCTCCTGGACCATCCTCTATCCTAAAAAGATCTAGCCCACATTTTAAAAATTCCTTCCCAAAGGCTGCATCCTCCTGTGTTTATCCTGGTTAAAGTGGTGCTTTATACTACTGTTTCTCAAATTTGCATGCACAGAATCATCTCAGATCTTGCTAAAATCATATTCTAACATGTCCTCAGGTGATGCCCAAGTTGCTGGCCCATGGTCATACTATTCATCTGAATAGGAACGCTTTACACCATACACTCAAAACAGATGGTACTTTTTAAAAGCAAAGGTTATGAAAAAGAAACGAAGCACACATGTCAGATGAGACAAAGGCAAACAGGAAAGGGCACTGTAACAAACCCCAGAAGACAAGTGGAATTTGTAGACTAGCAGTGCTGAGAGGCTGCCCCACTCGTTGTAGCCGAGAAAACCCTAGTGTGTTGGACTTTTGCTGCCTTGCACTGTTATGGCTGTGGTGGGATGAGTATAGACGTGAATTTCAAGTAGGTAGGATATAATCATGGTGTGCACAGCACAAGGAGGAAGTGAAGCAGAGGAGACGGTCCTGGACACCAGGCAGTGTGGGCCTAGGAACTGGAATCACTGGGGGGAAATAGCCACGTGTTATGGGATCAGCTGGCAAGTAGGGCATACCATCCTGGGTGTCCCCTTTCATGCTGACTTCAGTTGTGACACCAGGGCTAGAGATGATGAAAAGCACGAGCTCTCTCTGCCGGCATACTGTAGCTAGCTACCCATTGTGGTTGCTGCTATTACCTTCTTTATCTGTTGTAGGTCTCGGAGGGTGAGGAGATGTCCTTGGAGGGAAGGCCTGGAATGAATTTATTCAGTAGACAAGCTAGAATCTGCTGGGCCTTGCAACTGCTTCTAAGGAAGTGCACAAGCCAGAAATCAAAAGTTACAAAGATTAATGTGTTTCTGTTTCTTAATCCTGATATTAATTCTTGAAGGGAAATGCAACCAGGGTTCACTCAAAATTGAACATCAGCATTTGAGCCACCCTCCAGTTCCATCTACCCATTGAGACTTTTATGCAGAGAGGCTTAGTGAGCTCTTCAGTATTTTACGGCCTGTTTTGGACCAGATTCAGTTACCATTAACATGGATTGGGTGCCCGATGCCATACCTGGTGGCCCTTTCTGTTCTTTCTGTCCTACCATGGAAATTTCTAGATGGAGAGTCAGCAGTTTGGGGTCACATTCCCTCCAACCCTCCAGGAATTCTCCCGTGCAAAAGTAGCATTGTTTCAAGAATGTGGTTGTAAATAAGCAAGAAGTTGAAATAATGTCCATCCACAATGTCTTTGTTCCTGACTGACAAGAAGCCACAAGTGTTTGGACAATGCCTCTCTCTCACCCAGTTGTCTCCTCCTTGTAGCTGCAGCCTAGTTGGCGAGGTAGTTTTGGCAGCCCTGTGTCGGGCAGCCTCCCCAGCACTATGCACACCTGCTCTCACTGCCTGTGAGCTGCAGCTTTTTTTCTCCATTTCCTTTTCATCTCAAAGCATCATGACCAGATTATGTATCTGTCAAATTGCCAAGAAGCAACTTACAAGGATTGTATCACTCAACCCTTGCTCTCCTCTCTAAATTGATTTTGACAGAAGTATGCCCTAAAGGCTTTTTTCAAAGCCCAATGTGAAAAGGGCTAAAAGAATACACTGGACTCCAGGATCAGCACCCCACCCCTAGTCCTTGTGCTCGGTACACATCCGTGTTGGCCAGATTCTTCCCAGAGAAAAAGAAAAAGATTCCCTCTCCGATGCCTCCTGTGCTTTCTTTGGTTAGATAATGTTAGCAACCGGACGGGGCCTTGCTCTGTCTGCTTTGGCTGCCAGTAAGCTCATAGCCAAGTTGTACGTCTGATAGTGCTTCTTTTGCTTCTTGGCATAATTCATTAATTCATTTTTATCCTCTTAGCCTCATGCTCTTCCTTACTTTTCTGTGCTCCTTGGCCCCTATCTTTTTACTCTAAATCAGTGCTGTTCAACAGAAATATAGTATGAGCCACAGATATGAGCTTCATATATAACTTTTCTAATAACCACATTTCAAAAGTCTTATGGTGAAGTTCTTCTTAATAAACATTTAAGTCACTGTATCAAAAATATTATTATTTAAAATGTAATAAATATATAAATTTTCCAATGAGTTTTTTTTAACCATTCTTTGTTTCATACTAAGTCTTCCAAATCCACTGTATATTTTCCCCTATAATAGTGTATCTCATTTCAGACTCACCACATTCCATGCGTGATTGCCACCTGTGGCCAGGGGCTGTTGTACCATATACACCAAGTCTAGACTCAGTTCAGTTCAGTTGTTCAGTCGTGTCCAACTTTTTGTGACCCCATGGACTGCAGCACGCCAGGCTTCCCTGTCCATCACCAACTCCCAGAGCTTACTCAAACTCATGTCCATCGAGTCGGTGATGCCATCCAACCATCTCATCCTCTGTCATCCCCTTCTCCTGCCTTCAATCTCTCCTAGCATCAGGGTCTTTTCCAGTGACTCAGTTCTTCGCATCAGGTGGCCAAAGTATTGGAGTTTCAGCTTTAGCATCAGTCCTTCCAATGAATATTTAGGACGGATTTCCTTTAGGATTGACTTCTTTGATCTCCTTGCAGTCCAAGGGACTCTCAAGAGTCTTCTCCAACACCACAGTTCAAAAGCATCAATTCTTCACCACTCAGCTTTCTTTCTAGTCCAACTCTCACATCCATACATGACTACTGGAAAAACGATAGCTTTGAGTGGACGGACCTTTGTTGGCAAAGTAATGTTTCGACTTTTTAATATGTTGTCTAGCTTGGTCATAGCTTTTCTTCCAAGGAGCAAGTGTCTTTTAATTTCATGGCTGCAGTCACCATCTGCAGTGATTATTTTGGAACCCAAGAAAATAAAGTCTGTCACTGTTTCCATTGTTTCCCCATCTATTTGCCATGAAGTAATGAAACTGGATGCCATGACCTTACTTTTCTGAATGTTGAGTTTTAAGCCAACTTTTTCATACTCCTCTTTCACTTTCATCAAGAGGCTCTTTAGTTCTTCACTTTCTGTTGTAAGTGTGGTGTCATCTGCATATCTGAGGTTATTGATATTTCTCCCAGCAATCTTGATTCCAGCTTGTGCTTCATCTAGCCCAGCATTTCACATGACCTACCCTCATATGTGTTAAATAAGCAGGGTGACAATATACAGCCTTGACGTACTGCTTTCCCTATTTGGAACCAGTCTGTTGTTCCATGTCCAGTTCTAACTGTTGCTTCTTGACCTGCATGCAGATTTCTCAGGAACCAGGTCAGGTGGTCTGATATTCTCATCTCTTTCAGAATTTTCCACAGTTTGTTGTGATCCACACAGTCAAGGCCTTTGGCGTAGTCAGTAAAGCAGATGTTTTTCTGGAACTCTCTTGCTTTTTCAATGATCCAGTGGATGTCGGCAATTTGATCTCTGGTTCCTCTGGCTTTTCTAAATCCAGCTTGAACATCTGGAAGTTCATGGTTCACATACTGTTGAAGCCTGACTTGGAAAATTTTGAGCATTACTTTGCTAGTGTGCAAGATGAGAGAAATTTATGTGGTAGTTTGAGCATTCTTTGGCATTGCCTTTCTTTGGGATTGGAATGAAAACTGACCTTTTCCAGTCCTGTTGCCACTGCTGAGTTTTCCAAATTTGCTGGCATATTGAGTGCATCATTTTCATAGCATCACCCTTAGGATTGAAATAGCTCAACTGGAATTCCATCACCTCCACTAGCTTTGTTTGTAGTAATGCTTCGTAAGGCCCACTTGACTTTGCATTCCAGGATGTCTGGCTCTAGGTGCGTGATCACACCATCGTGGTTATCTGGGTCACAAAGATCTTTTTGTATAGTTCTTCTGTGTATTCCTGCACCCTCTTCTTACAGTAGTGTTAGGTTTTATGTTATTTATGTTATGTATTTATTGTAAGCCACCTATAGCCTGAGGAATCTGATTTTTAGAGTGGCGAAGAACACTCCATCCCTTACTGACTGGGGTCTTCAGCAAGTTATTTAATGACTGTGTGCCTGTTTCCTCATGTATAAAATGTTGATAATAATTATACTCCAATCAGGTTATTGTGAGGATGCCATAAAGCAATGCATGTAAACCATTCTTTGTATAGAAGGAATCACAAATTTCCTATCATTTTTACTTTTGAAAAGTCTATATTATATGCATAGTATATGTTATAGACACATAGCCCTGAGATATACTTTTTTTTCCTCTGAAACAAGATTCTTAAAGACTATAGTGGTACAAATAAAAGACTTTCAATTTATAACTTAGACCCTAAAACACCTAAAAATAAGCTTATAATTTTAATTTTGCAAAGCTTACCATTGAGCTAACATGTACTTCATCATGCCTCCCTTTCTCGGTGATGTTAATGCTCTAGACAAAGATAAATGTTTCTGGAACACTAATTCCTCCTACTTTTGTTTGCCTAGGGTGAGTTTGTAGATGATGGGACTGAAACTCACTTCAATATTGGGAATCATGACTGTTACATAAAGGCTGTCAGTAGCGGCAAGCGGAAAGAAGGGATTATTCATAGTCTCATTGTGGATAACAGAGAAATCCCGGAGATTGTTGAATGACTTCATGTTAATGAATTTTAATCTTAAGAAGTAAGGATCAGGGCTTTAAAATAACTGTGGTAATTAAATATGTTCAGCATGTACTTTTCAGTACATCTAGTCACCCTGTTTTTTAGTTACTTGAAAGTAGTGTTTTAAGCATCAGGAAAAAAATATGTATCATGAAAATTGCAATTTATTTTGTAAATAATGTAAAATGTTTTAAAGTCAAATGGAAAATAAGATATGGACCAAAAAATCACTACTGTTTCATAGGAGCAACTTTTAGTATAATAAACACTATAAAGTAACATCAGTGCTGCTTGATTTGTCTTTCTTGAAATGGATGTCTTTGTATATATTTTTAAAAATGGATTTCTGACCAATGCATTCACTTTAAACTTTTTTGGTTGTTTTTATTTTTGGGCCGCCCTGTGTCTTCATTGCTGTGTGTGGGCTTTCTCTAGTTGTGATGAGCAGGGGCTACTCTTCATTGCGGTGCACAGGCTTCTCATTGCAGTGGCTTCTCTCGTGGAGCACAGACTCTAGAGCAAGGGTTTGAGGCAGGAGACAGTGGGTCTCTGGGCCAGACACCTGGTGTTTGTCAAGTGGAGTAAAACTGAGCCTTTGTTCTCACCCAGATACTCCAAGGACAAAGCTAGTGGTAGAAGCTGAGTTCTGCTAAAGCAAAGAGATAAGGTGCCCACTCCTGAGGTCAGGGAAGACTTCCCTGTCTCTACATGTGCAGGAAGTCTTCTTGAGAGTCGAAAAGTAAGGGGACCCCACTCCACAATCAGTGTAGATATGCAGCCATAGGCTTCTACAGTGGGATCCATCTTAGCAAAAAGTTATGCATACATCTTGGGGAGGATCTATGGACCACTCAGGTGTGAAAAGAGAAACAATTGGCCAAGAGTAAGCAAAGACCCAGAAGGACTGTCCTAATAAGTGAATGACGTCACCTCAGCACTGTGCTGCTCCTCCTCACTCAGGACACCCGCATTTCTCTCCAGGTGTGTCTCTGCCTAGTGTCTGATGTACTGCACTCCTCCTCACTCAGGATGCCCACACTCCCCTCTGGGTGTGTCTCTGCCTAGTGTCTGGTGCACTGCACTCCCCGTTAGAGAGGCTGCCCATATCCTTTCTCTTGGGTGTGTATCTCTGCCCTGCTTCTGAGTTGGATAAACAAACTGGTTTCCTGTGTGCTCTCCCATACATTGTGCTGTGCCTCTAATAATAAACTTTGTACCTGTTTTTACAGTTTTTGCCTCCTTGAAACATTCTTGCTTTCTAATAGGGGCAAAAACCAGGGTCACCTTGCTTCTAGCCCTGAGTCCCTGGTGGTCTAATGGGTAGACTCTTGGTCTTCTTTCAGGCTACTTGGGTTTAATTCCTGGGCAGGGAACTAAGATCTCTCCTTAGGACCATTCACTGCTCTCCCTCCGAGATCAGGCTCAGTAGTTGTGGTGCTAGAGCTTTGTAGCTCCATGGCATGTGGGATCTTCCCCGACCAGGGATCAAATCCATGTCCCATGCCTTGGCAAGTAGATTCGTAACCATTGAACGACCAGGGAACTCTTCTTTGTATGTTTTTAACCTGTGTAGATAGATTGTCTAGTTTAAAGCAGTTGTTGTTCAATGATATTAACTTAATTGGAGACAATGAGAAATTTCCAGAAATTTAAGGAAATGTCAAATAGAGTAACATAAAAATTTAATTAAGAATCCGTTCAGTTCAGTCGCTCAGTCATGTCTGAGTCTTTGCGACCCCATGAACCACAGCATGCCAGGCCTCCCTGTCCATCACCAACTCCCGGAGTCCACCCAAACCCATGTCCATCGAGTCCGTGATGCCATCCAACCATCTCATCCTCTGTCATCCCCTTCTCCTCCTGCCCTCAATCTTTCTCAGCTTCAGGGCCTTTTAGATTTCTGAAAATGTAATTGTTTTTGTTTCATCACCACGAGGCCAAAAAAAAGCAAAAAGAGGAAGAAGCAAAGCTTCTTTACAGGAGACAGCATCAGTTGCATCATCAGGCAGTAGAAAGTCAGAGTTGAATGCCTGTGTGGAGGTAGCACCAGTGTTGGCATTTTGTGAAAGAAACAGGACCACCCAGGCAGACTCACACAGCCTACTCATCTCTGAAGTCCTTTCAAGGCAGGATAGTTTAATAGTAGAGCCTTTTATTAGGGTATTTCATGTCTATTATCAAATGGGTGTCCTCCGTGAGAGGGAGAATACTCCATTTTCTAGACTTGTTCTGCCCACTATAGTAGCCATTAGTCATGAACTGTTCAAGTTAAATTAATTGAAATATAATCAAAAACTCAATTCCTCTATCACACTGACCACATTTCAGGTCCTCAGCAGTCACACAAAGCTAGCAGCTACCTCCCTGGACAAACAGAACACTTCGATCATCACACCAAGTTCAACTGAACAGCACTGGCCTAGAGACATTTTTCTCAAGTTTAGTGAGCTGTTTTGTACTAGCACAATCAGGGTTTAAGTCCAGGTTTTTCGAATGCTAAACCCCATTATCTTTATTACTGTCTCCCTGCCACTCGTTATTTCTAACAGATGTGTGGTGGAACAGAGGTACAACCATGCTCTAACATAAGGCAGAGAAAGTGAGAACAGTGAGGGAAGGTGGCCTGCCTGGCTTCACGCATTGCCAACTCTGACATTTGTTTTATTTGAAGCCTTATGACTGGCAGATCAGCACACCAGTTTTACAAAAACCATCCTCCTGCTTTTCCCATGCCAACCCACACTTTCCTTCACTGCCACTGAAAGACCAGGAGATGAACTAAGAGGGACCCTTCTGAGGCTTTTTAAACTCATTTTGCATTTGCTTTTAAGTGTTCTGGTGTGGTGGTTTTCATTTCCCTTGAATAAAGGGAGTCTTAATGGCCATATTTTATCTGGTACAAAAAATGTTTTGTGCCATATCCAAAAGTAAACCAGTTATTTTTAGTAACTTTGTTTTAAACTCTGAGTCTTCTGAAGATCAAACCTTGTGAATGTAGTTTGCCTTTGACTTGGTGAACTCCTGTGTTTTGGTTAGTTTTGTAAATTTAAAGCAGCATGTTAATGAGGAAGGGGTACAGCCTGTGTTTGAACTTCAGCACAAAAGGTTAAGTTCTCCTTTTGTTTTAATACTATATTTTATTTAACTGGTACACAAAATTTAATTCCAACATGCAATCAGAATACAAATTCTTTATGAGATAATTTGTATCTTCTATTTTTAAGTTCTTGAGCCTCAATTTCTCCATCCCAACAAATAAAGTTATTTGTTTTGTTTAATGTAATGAGATAGTTTAAATGTACAAAAACCAGAAAGTAATATGACAAACCCTCGTATTATTTTGCGGGTGCATGTATCATCTAGTTTAGAAATTAAAGCATTAAAATACAACTGAAGAGCCACACGCCTTTGCTATACCTATACTTCTTCCTTGCCCAAGTAATCACTATCATGAACTTGATGATTATTATTCCCATGCAAGTCTGTATTCTTTATCTGTATAGGTGTACAGCCCTAAAAATATTCAGTATTACTTACAATTTTAAATGTTAGATTATATAGATTCTTCCTGCAACTTGCTTTTTTCCCATTCACTACTGATTTTAAGACAGATCTGGGGTGGTACATGTAACTTCAGTTCCTTTTAACCCCTGCATTCAGCCGTATGAATTTGCCATCCACTTGGCTCAATCAAATGATCACTATACCATCAGAGCTCTAACAAACATCTTTGTGTCTCTGTGTATGTCCCTTGAGGATATGCTAGAGTTTCTCTTGGGCTTAGCTATTTAAACTGTGTCCCTGGACCAGTGACAATGACATCACCTAGGAACTTGCCAGAAATTAAGAATCTCATGAATTGGGAGATTGGGACTGACATATATACACTACTATTTATAAAAAATGGCTGTCTAGGGAGGCCTTACAAATAGCTGTGAAAAGAAGAGAAGTGAAAAGCAAAGGAGCAAAGGAAAGATATAAACATCTGAATGCAGAGTTCCAAAGAATAGCAAGAAGAGATAAGAAAGCCTTCCTCAGTGATCAATACAAAGAAATAGAGGCAAACAACAGAATGGGAAAGACTAGAGATCTCTTCAAGAAAATTAGAGATACCAAGGGAACATTTCATGCAAAGATAGGCTCGATAAAGGACAGAAATGGTATGGACCTAACAGAAGCAGAAGAGATGGCAAGAATACACAGAAGAACTGTACAAAAAAGATCTTCACGACCAAGATAATCATGATGGTATGATCACTTACCTAGAGCCAAATATCCTGGAATGTGAAGTCAAGTGGGCCTTAGAAAGCATCACTATGAACAAAGCTAGTGGAGGTGATGGAATTCCAGTTGAGCTCTTTCAAATCCTGAAAGATGATGATGCTGTGAACGTGCTGCACTCAATATGCCAGCAAATTTGGAAAACTCAGCAGTGGCCACAGGACTGGAAATGATCAGATTTCATTCTAATCCCAAAGAAAGGCAATGCCAAAGAATGCTCAAACTACCGCATAATTGCACTCATCTCACACGCTAGTAAAGTAATGCTCAAAATTCTCCAAGCCAGGCGTCAGCAGTACGTGAACCATGAACTTCCAGATGTTCAAGCTGGTTTTAGAAAAGGCAGAGGAACCAGAGATCAAATTGCCAATATCCGCTGGATCATGGAAAAAGCAAGAGAGTTCCAGAAAAACATCTATTTCTGCTTTATTGACTATGCCAAAGCCTTTGACTGTGTGGATCACAACTGTGGAAAATTCTGAAAGAGGTGGGAATACCAGACCACCTGAAACTGCCTCTTGAGAAACCTATATGCAGGTCAGGAAGCAACAGTTAGAACTGAACATGGAACAACAGACTGGTTCCAAATAGGAAAAGGAGTACGTCAAGGCTGTATATTGTCACCCTACTTATTTAACTTATATGCAGAATATATCATGAGAAACGCTGGGCTGGAAGAAGCACAAGCTGGAATCAAGATTGCCGGGAGAAACATCAATAACCTCAGATATGCAGATGACACCACCGTTATGGCAGAAAGTGAAGAGGAACTAAAAAGCCTCTGGATGAAAGTGAAAGAGGAGAGTGAAAAAGTTGGCTTAGAGCTCAACATTCAGAAAACGAAGATCATGGCATCTGGTCCCATCACTTCATGGGAAATAGATGGGGAAACAGTGGAAACAGTGGCAGACTTTATTTTTTTGGGCTCCAAAATCACTACAGCTGGTGATTGCAGCCATGAAATTAAAAGATGCTTACTCCTTGGAAAGAAAATTATGACTAACCTAGATAGCATATTCAAAAGCAGAGACATTACTCGGCGACATTACTTTGCCAACAAAGGTCCCTCTAGTCAAGGCTATGGTTTTTTCCAGTAGTCATGTATGGATGTGAGAGTTGGATTCTGAGGAAAGCTGAGCGCCGAAGAATTGATGCATTTGAACTGTGGTGTTGGAGAAGACTCTTGAGAGTCCCTTGGACTGCAAGGAGATCCAACCAGTCCATTCTAAATGAGATCAGCCCTGGGATTTCTTTGGAAGGAATGATGCTAAAGCTGAAACTCCAGTCCTTTGGCCACCTCATGCAAAGAGTTGACTCATTGGAAAAGACTCTGATGCTGGGAGGGATTGGGGGCAGGAGGAGAAGGGGACGACAGAGGACGAGATGGCTGGATGGCATCACCAACTCGATGGATGCGAGATTGAGTGAACTCCGGGAGTTGGTGATGGACAGGGAGGCCTGGTGTGCTGCAATTCTTGGGGTCACAAAGAGTCAGACACGACTGAGCGACTGAACTGAACTGAATGAACCCCTACTGTATAGTGCATGGAACTCTACTCGATGCTCTGTGGTGACGTAAATGGGAAAGAAATCCAAAAACAGTGGGAATAGATGTATGGCTGATTCACTTGGCTGGCTGTACAGCAGAAACTGACCCAGCAAAGTAAAGCAACTATACTCTAATTAAAAAGGAAAAGAAAACAAACAAACAAACAAACAGAATCTCAGACCTTTCCAGCCTAACAAATCAGAATCTGGTTTTAACTAGATCCTGTGGTGATCTGTTTGTACATCAAGGATTGAGAGGCACTGCTGTAGGTAAGCCACAAAGTAGAATTGCTGAATGAAAAAGGAGTTCAGATCTTATCAGAGATTTATCAAAATACTCTTAAGGGTGGTTGTGCCACTATAAACTTTGACCAGCAGAGTTTTTTACCTCAAATCCTCAAAATTTGATACCATCAGGATCTCAGTATTATGCTAATCTTTTTAAAAAATTGTATGTCGTTTTAATTTTCTCTGGTCACTAATTGGGTGTCTTACATGTTTATTGGCCATTCAGGTGTCCTTTCTCAAGAATTACCTTTTTCATTTCTTTTGCCTATTTTTCTGTTGATATGTAATCCCGTGACTGTAGTCCTTCCCTGATAGCAGTACAAAATCTGCAACAGATCAGCACATTTTGTGCAGCGCAGTCTCCCAGTCATGCCTTCCACTTCACGCTATTTATATCCTCTAAAGAGCTCTGAAGGCAGGGATCATGTACTCTGTATCCCCTAGGATCTAGCACAGCCCTCAGAAATGAAGGGCAGTGAGATTTGTATTAAAGTAGCCAGCTGAGAGGAGAGATCTGGAATGGAGATATATAATGAGCATCATTAGCATATAGAAGAGATTTAATGCAATGGAAACACGTAACATCAACTAGGAAGGTTGTAGAGAAATGAAAAAGGAAGATTAAATTCTGAAGGGCTATAGCATTTAGGCAAGGGAGATCTTCAATGAGGAAGGAAATTCTAAAGCTATCAAGCAAAAGACAAACTTTGATTATCTAGAAATCTAAATGTTGCATAGTAAAGGATACCATAAGCAAAGCCAATATACAAACAGTAGACTAGGGGAAGAAACTTATAATGGAGATGACAAGTGTCAAGATATAAGTAAAAGCTCTTAAAAACTGATAAGAAAAGTTGGGCTAACTGTAAAGTGGATAAAGGATATTAATAGCCTATTCACAGAAAAGGAAATCCAAATAGCAAATAAATATATTTTTTAATGCTCAAATTAATTTATGTTTAGGAGTATTATTTTAATAATGAAAACAGGAAAAGATATTTGAAAAGAGCAATGACTGAAATGTGGAAGAAAGGGTACCTCCTCACACTTTGGTGACAAAATTAATAAAATAAGCCTCAATGAAATGAGGCAGAAGCCATATGAAAATGGAGAAATAATTAGTAGAGGATGGAATAAAAGTGGAAAGGGTAATGCTGACAAATCTCTTGCTAATAACTGAAAAATTGGTCAAAATATATGAATGGGCATTAACAGAAATAACCAACAATAGAAAGAGACCCATATGATCTGTAGATTAAGAATTCATTAGATATAAAGCTCAAAATGATTATGTTTAAAATGTTCAAGGTAATACAAAGACAACTCTGAAACTTTCACAGAGAACAAAAAAATATTAAAAGGCAGAGGAAAATTTGAAAAGAACCATATAGAAACTGTAGAACTGAAAAGTATAATTATGACATTAATAACTCAGGATGAGAAAAATAATAAATTGGGAAATAGGTGAGAAGAAAACATCTAGGAGAAAAATACAAAGAGATTATAGAGAAGAGTAATTAAAATATAGACTACACAGTTAAAGGTCAAATACATGTAAAAAGAGTTCTAAAAAGACAGAGAATGATAAAAAAGTAGATTTGAAGAGAATTTTCCAAATGAAAAAAGGTAGCAAGCAATAGACTGAGGAAGATCTGCAGACACCAAGTAGGAAGAAAACCAGCCCTAAGTATATTATAGGAAAACTGCTAAGAACCAAAGAAAAACATAAAAAATTTTTAAAGTGTCTGTTGCTGCTGCTAAGTCGATTCAGTCATGTCGGACTCTGTGTGACCTCATAGACGGCAGCCCACCAGGCTCCCCCATCCCCGGGACTCTCCAGGCAAGAACACTGGAGTGGGTTGCCATTTCCTTCTCCAATGCATGAAAGCGAAAAGTGAAAGTGAAGTCGCCCAGTCGCGTCTGACTCCCAGCGACCCCATGGACTGCAGCCCACCAGGCTCCTCTGTCCATGGGATTTTCCAGGCAAGAGTGCTGGAGTGGGGTGCCATTGCCTAGTGGAAAAAAAATGCATATTAAAATATAGTTAATTTCTTAACAGAAATGATAGAAATAAGAGAACACTGGAAAAATTCCTCCAAAGTGCTGAAATAAGTAACCACCAAGCTAAATTTCTGTACCCAGCAAAAGTACCATTTACTAATAAGGCAAATAAAAGATGAACAAATTAATCAAGTGGAGAACAACTTAGGATTTCCCTGGTAGTGCAGTAAATAAGAATCCTCCTGCCAATGCAGGGCACATGGGTTTGATCCCTGGTCCAGGAAGATTTCACATGTCACAGAGCAACTAGGCCCATGTGCCACAGCTACTGAGCCCACACCCTAAAGCCTGCTAGTCACAACTACTGAACCCACTTGCTGCAACTACTGAAGCCCAAGCACCTAGAGCCCGTGCTCCTCAAAAAAGAGAAGCCACCACAATGAGAAGCCCTCATACCACAAGGAAGAGTAGTGCCTACTCACCACAACTAGAGAAAGCCCATGCAAAGCAATGAAGACCCAGTGCAGCAGAAAATAAAATAAATTAAAAAAAAAAAAAAAAAAGAGTAGAAAAAGTTTAAGAATTATGAAAGGGTATTCTTTGGTCTAAGAGAAAAATCATCCCAGGTGAAAACTTGAAAATACAGGGGAAAAAAAGATAAAAAGTAATAGTAAAAATATACAGTTGACCCTTGAACAAAATGGGTTGGACTTACACAGGTCCACTTACAAAAAACTTTCTTTTCCCCAGTAAATACATACTAAACTATACTAATGATCCACAGTTGACTGAATCTGTGGATATAGAACCATATATAGGGAAAGTGAAAGTGTTAGTCACTCAATCATGTCCAATTCTTGGCAAGCCCATGGACTATAGCCTGCCAGGCTCCTCTGTCCATGGAATTCTCCAGGCAAGAATACTGGAGTGGGTTGCCATTCCCTTCTCCAGAGGATCTTCCTGACCCACAGACTGAACCCAGGTCTCTTGCATTGCAGGCAGATTCTTTACCAGTTGTGCCATTCTGCCCTTGGACTAAAGTATACTAAATGATCCACAGTTAACTGAATCTGTGGATATAGAACTACATAGAGGGAGGGGTGACTAAAGTTACATTCAGATTTCTGATTGTGTGGGATATTGCCCCCCACAGACTCCATGTTGTTCAAGGGTTAATTGTATATTTAATGAATGGCTGTATAAAATAATACTTTCTTGTGGGATTTAAGACTGATATATGATTAAAATTCAGTAACAGCAGCATATACGTTGGTAGAAACTTAAACAGATTTAAAGAGGTTCTTGTGTTGTCTCAGATCAGATCAGATCAGATCAGTCAGTCGCTCAGTCATGTCCGACATTTTGCAACCCCATGAATTGCAGCACGCCAGGCCTCCCTGTCCATCACCAACTCCCAGAGTTCACTCAGATTCACGTCCATCGAGTCCGTCATGCCATCCAGCCATCTCGTCCTCTGTCGTCCCCTTCTCCTCTTGCCCCCAATCCCTCCCAGCATCAGAGTCTTTTCCAATGAGTCAACTCTTTGCATGAGGTGGCCAAAGGACTGGAGTTTCAGCTTTAGCATCATTCCTTCCAAAGAAATCCCAGGGCTGATCTCTTTCAGAATGGACTGGTTGGATCTCCTTGCAGTCCAAGGGACTCTCAAGAGTCTTCTCCAACACCACAGCTCAAAAGCATCAATTCTTTGGCGCTCAGCTTTCTTCAGAGTCCAACTCTCACATCCATACACGACCACAGGAAAAACCATAGCCTTGACTAGACGGACCTTTGTTGGCAAAGTAATGTCTCTGCTTTTGAATATGCTATCTAGGTTGGTCATAACTTTCCTTCCAAGGATTTCATTTCATGGGTGCAGTCACCATCTGCACTGATTTTGGAGCCTCAAAAAATAAAGTCTGACACTGTTTCCACTGTTTCCCCATGTGTTTCCCATGAAGTGATGGGACCAGATGCCATGATCTTCATTTTCTGAATGTTGAGCTTTAAGCCAACTTTTTCACTCTCCACTTTCACTTTCATCAAGAGGTTCTTTAGTTCCTCTTCACTTTCTGCCATAAGGGTGGTGTCATCTGCATATCTGAGGTTACTGATATTTCTCTTGGCAATCTTGATTCCAGCCTGTGTTTCTTCCAGTCCAGCGTTTCTCATGATATACTCTGCATATAAGTTAAATAAGCAGGGTGACAATATACAGCCTTGACGTACTCCTTTTCCTATCTGGAACCAGTCTGTTATTCCATGTCCAGTTCTAACTGTTGCTTCCTGACCTGCATACTAATTTCTCAAGAGGCAGGTCAGATGGTCTGGTATTCCCATCTCTTTCAGAATTTTCCACAGTTTATTGTAACCAGTATAGGCAAATTCAAAATTATAGTAGGATATTTTAACTTACCACTTTTATAAATGCCAGGCAAAAATTCAGTAAAAATAAATAAATTTAAATAATTTAATAGCAGAATAGTTCTAATGAAGATATGTAAAACGTTGATCTAGCAACTTAATCTAATGAACATATGTAAAAATGTTGATCTAATAACTTAAATAGGGATTTTTTTCATGTGCACACTAAACATTTATGAAACTTAACATGTCATAAAGACAATATTGTGTCATAAAAAGTAGGTTCCATAATTTTGAAAGAATTTAAACTCATGTTCTATGAATGCCATCCAATCTAGATATCAGTAACAAAATGATAATAATAAAATCCATGTGTTTTTGGAAATAAATATACTTCAAAGTAACCTGCAGGTCACAAAGACACCAAAATGATAATTTTGGAAATATTTTCTATTGAATTGTGATGAAAAGTCTTATCATCAAAATTTATAGGATGCAGATAAAGATTGTTATCATAAAAGCTAAAAATGATCAGCTAAGCAACCTTCTTATAAAGATGTAGGAGAGGAATAATAGCAAAATAAATCTAAATAAAGTACAAAGAAGGAAATAATAAGGATAAAAGGAGAGTAGAAAACAAATGTACAACAGAGGATCAAAAAAAGCCAAAAACTGACATAACTGAAAAACTTCTAGTGACAGTAACTGACAAAACAGAGAAGGCACTAACCAAAACCAAGAATTAAAAGAGGATATCACTATCAATCCTGCAACATTAATACACTCTTAACATATGGATTATTTTATAAAAGTAAGTTTGAAATGGTAGGTGAAATGGACACATACCTAGAAAATCACAACTCTTCAAAGCATATTTTTATAATCTGAATATTCCTGTAGCTATTAAAGAAACTAAATCCATACCTCAAAAAAACATCAGACATAAGGTCACTACCAAGGTTCTATTAAACATTTAAGAAATAATGCAAACTTTACCCGTGTTGTAAGGTCACCAAAAAGTTAATGACAAAAGCTGAAACAGACCTTAAAAAAAATTTATGGATCAATCCAACTGATGAAAATAGATACAGAAATCTCAAATGAATTGTTAGCAAATAAAATCCAGGAATATAATTTAAAAAATTATACATCACAATCAATTCGGGCTCATTCCAGAAATATAAGTATTTGGTTAAATATATGAATATCAATCAATATAACTCAGTGTTTCTCAAGTGGCTCAGTTTTAAAAGTAGGAGATGTGGGTTTGATCTCTGTTGGGAAAATCCTCTGGAGGAGGAAATGGCAACTCACTCCATTATTCAGAAGAACCTGGCGGGCTAAAGTTCTTGGGGTTTCAAAGAGTTGGACACAACTGAGCAACTAGCTGGCACACAGTGATATAACTCACCAAATGAGAACAATTGTTTGATGATTTTGGTAAAATGTAGAAAAATAATAATATACAGCATTCTTCATGATTTTTGAAACAAGTCTTGTGGGAACTGAAACATGCTTCCTTAACCTGATAATAGATCCAGATTCCAAAGTAAACACCATATCTACTGAAGATTTTCCCTTTGAGATCTGCAAAAGGTTAAATACTGCTTCTATTCATCTTTTGTTGGAATTCCTAACCAGTGCAGAAGGGCAAGAAAAAGAAATAAAATGCTGAAGGGAATGGAAAAGAAGAAACAAAGGGACTAATCATTGCACATGACATATGCAAAATCAAAATGATTTCTATAAATGGTTAATAAGAATGTTTATGTCTGCTAAATAGAAACATCAATATCTACTGATTGCTCTGAAACTTCAGTTAAAACTATTAAAACACAGGTTGCTGGATTCCAACTCTCAAATTTCTCATTAAGTTTTGGGGTGGGGGTCAAGAATTTGCATTCTGCTCAGTTCCAAGGTGATGATATTACCTCTAGTCAAATCACTGTGGATAGATACTCCATTGTCATGGATTGTAAGAGTCAACATTCTGAAGATGTCAATTTACCTCAACCTAAGTTAGTGCAACTCCATTTAAAATTTTCATATTTGGGGCATCTCAACAAGTAGATTCTGAAATGTATACTGAGGCATCACAGATAACCGTTGAGTAAAGGGCATGGGCACTTCAGACAGACTCCCTGAATTTGAATACTGCCTCCTACTTAGTGTCTGTGCATTCTGTCACTTGTAAAACAGGAAAGATCTATCACATGATTGTTAAAAAGATTAAATATATATAGTTTAGATGTATGCCCAGCACACATTAAGTACTATGCATGAGTTTAATGACTAAGTAAAATAAAATAAAAATAGGAAAATGAAATCTACTGGATATCTTCTAGAGTTCAGATGCAGACTCATGCATATGTGGACAGATAGTTTATGACCAAGGGGGATATAGAAGAGTGGGGAAAGAGGATTATATTTCCAAATGAAAGTGAAAGTGAAGTCGCTCAGTCATCTCTTTTTGCGACCCATGGACTATAGCCTACCAGGCTCCTCTGTCCATGGGATTTTCCAGGCAATAGTACTGGAGTAGATTGCCATTTCCTTCTCCAGGGGATCTTCCGGACCCAGGGATCAAACCCGGGTCTCCCACATTGTAGACAGGCGCTTTACCGTCTGATCCACCAGGGAAGCCAGATAGTTTAATAAATTGTTTAATAAATTGTCATAACCACTCATTTTAGCATTACTTGGTAAAAATAAAGATGTATATAATTCTGCGACCCATCAATTTTAACCTTAAGTATATACATCCAAAGAAATACATACACATGTGAAATAGGAGATAAATTCTAATAATCACAGCAGCATCATTTGTAATAGCCTCAAACTAGAAACAACCTGTATGTGCCCAAGAGTAGACAGGATATATAAATTATAGGGTATCCATAACATGGAATACTATACAGTGATGATAAAGGATGGAGATACATGCAATTAAATGGCTGAATCTTAAAAAGACAGTGCTGACAGAAAGAATCCTGATGATTGCCATAAAAGAAGATATGACGATTATCTTGGCAGAGCCTTTACAAGGAAGGGGAACTTAAACGCTTTCTCAGATCATGACAATGTTGTTTCTTGATCTGTGTGGTGGTGACCTGGATATTTGCTCTATATGGTAATATAATTTATATATATTATTGTTTTATGTTATTTTCAGTATGTGCCTTTTCTGCAATAAAAATGGTAGAAGAGAAGGTGGAGAATATCTGAAAGGCCAGACTTGTAAGTATTAAACCTGGGTTTTGTTAAAAGTAAAGGGGAATCAGGAGTTCCAAAAATACGTTATATATTTTCATGTAGTAATAACCCAGAAAGTGACGTCACACATTTCCTTCTTCATTGGAAAAGGGAATTGCCGGGAGCCAGCGTGAGGAACTCCGCCCGTGGTAAAGGTCATGAGGAAGGAGGCTTGGCATACACAAAGGCGGGATCGAGCCTCAAGAGTCCCCCTGGAAATTCTCGAACATCTACTCCCAAAACCAGAGTCTGCCTACTTTACTACTTTGTGCTCTCACCTACACCTCTGACTTTACAGGGGGCTGTCCCCCACCACCTCTTTTGGAGAAGGAGTTAACTTAGAGCTCCAGTTAATAATAATTCCTGGGCGTTATAGGAGTGTTTCAACCTACAAACTCCTCTGAAGGTTCTCTAGCCTGCCTGACAAGGCTTGTCCAGCCACATGTGATTGTTCACAGCCTCCCAACTGTGAGAGGCACGAGATGTTTTAAACCTTCTAAAAACAGGTTCTTTAGAGAAGTTATTAAACTATTAGTATAGTATAGTGGGCTGATTAGAAATTGTATTGGTGAAGGGTTTTTCATTTGTTGAGCCAATGTTTACTGCTAAGTCTCCACATCCCCTGCCCTTATACACATTGATGAATATATAGAAAAATTAAGTATTAATTTTTAATACTTAATTTATATCAAGGTATTAATATTAATCATGTTAGATATTAATCACATTAGACCTTAGGCTAAACAAATTCTTTCCTTAATTAAAACCCACTACACCCTCACCCTACAGGAATGTAACTTTATCTGGTACCTTTGAAAGGTGGCGTCTGTTTTAAGAATAATCACCCCTGGAGAAATAAGTGTTCTGGTTGACTGACCACTGTTACAAGGAGAGGGTCATAAATTTTCAGCAGGCCCTCTGGCCAGAAGATGATGTAACACTCCTAAGACCTCTGTATACACTTGTATGAAGCACCTGACTTTAATAAAAGTCAGGACTGCTGACCCCGTGTGACTTTTGTATAACATCTCAGTGTATAAAGACAGACCCTGGAAAAATAAAAAATGGGATCAGTTCCTCGAAATACTGGTCTCCTCATGTCACTCTCTCTCTCAGCCTCTGGCTGAGTTTCCATCTGGAGTGCGGAGGCCTGCCAAGCTTACTAATTTTCCCTGGGTTTCTAAGATTCGACCAGGGAGGACTCAGTGTCTCCTCTCCCACGGGAGAACGGAAGGACGCCTGTGGCCTACATAAGTGGTGCAAACTTCTTGGCTTGAAGTTTTACTGGTTTTCCGAGTAAACCAAGCTACTCACCCTCTTTTCTCCACTCAATTTTCCTGCTGAGCTATCCTCATTCTATTACTCTTTATATCTCTAATTAATATTTAATTAAAGCCAGTGTATTCACCGACGCTGTCTCTCCTTCAAATTTCCCTGGATCCACCAGGGCTGGACCCTGGCAGGGAATAAAACCATTACTGATACTGAAGAGAACGAGGCTCCAGGATGACATGATCCTACGGAAGAGATGCAGCATTCTGGTGTGCAGGAAGGGGAAGAGGCAGGTAGAAATAAGCAATTGTTGATCCGGTTATTGACCATGAATCATGCTTTAGATATATTGTACCTCCCTGCCTACTATGCTCTTCCTACTACCCCTTCACCTAGCTTCTAAGAACTGAGCTCAGAGGCTCACTTCTCCAGGAAACTGCAGCCCCTGGCCCCTCCCTCCTAAGAGCTGCTTGCCCCCAACAGTCATGGTCACATGGCACAGTACCTCTCTGCTCTTCACCTTGTAAACCAATCTTTCACCTCTACAGACAAGTGATCCCTGCATTTCAGGCTAAGATCTGGTGCTGACGGTCAGGGCTATAGGCTGGACAAGGCAGAACTGAGAAAACACTGGAAGACTGAAGATGGGCACAGAGCTCTGGACCCTTCCATGAGATTCCTCCCTTTGGTGGCCTTCAGGAGGGGGAAGCAGAGAAATAAATGAGACTGCCTCTGAGTTGGGACTCAGCACATGTTTCCATTCACTCTTAAACTAGCCTGTACCACAGAGTTGAGTACAGCAGTTATTACCAATCCCACACTACAAACAGGAAGATCAGACCCTGAGAAAGAAAATAAACACCTTATTCCAAGGTCAGAGAGACAGAGCTGGATTGCAAATACTAGCCTCTGTAGCTCACAGTCTGACTATAGACATGAGGAGAATACTCAGGAAATAACAAAGTCATCCTTTGTCATCCCAGACCTGGGTAGACACAGATGCTGTACTCAAGTATGGAAATGTATAGGGTTTCTAAGACCTTGTTTTGGGAAAGAACTAAAGGCATGGAGCCAAGGCAATGAGTAATCAGCCCCCAGGCAGGGAACTGTTCCTGCAACCCAGACCCCTAGCGCACCGTGGATGTTGGCTATCATTCATCTTTCTGACTCAGGAGAAGCCCCTGAGAATCAGACATGCAAGTCAGCACGTGTCTACGGAGTAGCTGCTCGGAGTGCTGAGCTCAGGTCCAGCACTGTCTGGGCAACTTCATTTCCATTTCTTACTCATGAAGACATTCACTGATTAAACATATGTTTACCAAGGAACCCATGCACTAAGATGTCTTTGGAAACAGTGGTACCCAATTCTGCATGGCAATGCTCACAACTTTCTAAACCCCTGACCCGTATCCTGGTGTATATAACGGTGGACTGCTATAGGACAGAGACTCCCCAAACAAACCTGTCCTTCAGTCCTACTCCTGGCACTCTCATTAAGCTAGAACAGTCCCTGTTCGAGCGCTGAACTGAATGGTCAGACAGTTCAGAGCTCCACCCCCACCATCAGCTGAGTTATTTCTGAGAAACTGTGCTCTGATCATCTGCCTAATGGAAGAGAGCTATAGAGTGACTAACCTGGCCTTGGGTACCAAATTTAACTGAAAGGACATTTTTGCAGACCTCAGGAACATTCCCAAAGGCATGGGAACTCAGTGAGGACACCCTCATGTTTCAGGCTCCCAAAGTCCAAGAGGCCTCCCATACTGCCTGATGGGCTGGGAAACAAGGAGAGCAGTCACCAAAGAGACCATGATCCTCAGCTTACTCCTGAGGCTGCTTTGTCTGCTGACTTGACCATTTCTGACGGTCCTAGCACCAAAGTTCAAAGGCCTATGCTGCCCATAAAGAAGAGGTCCACACATCCCAAGAGCAACCAAAACCAGCTCACCCATTTATTTGACTGAGAACATTAAGGAAGACAACAAAATTAAACAATTTTTAATAAAATTCCTATAGAAAACTCAGTCTCAGGGCAAACATTCAGTTCTCTTTTCCATGTCATTGAGGACTGAGAGCTCCCAAGAGTCTTTGGAGAATAAGCAGTAGTTTTGCTGGATGTTGCCAGTACTCAGAAAGAGCCTCCATTTACACATTCAAACCAGTAGTTCCTATTGCACATATTAACATTATCTGCAATCTAGCACCCTAAATATATGGTACCTCAACAAATAAATTAAAGAGTTCCATGTGGCATGAAACATTTCAATTTGAACTAATATTCTTGAAAAATCACATTATTACAAGTTTTAATAAATACAGTAAGAACAGCTGGCATTTTACTAAAACACTGAATTTTAGGTCTGGAGTTTATTCCATAAATAGTTTCCTGTTCATTTGCTTTCTGTCTGGGATACATTTGCTCAAGTATTATGCTCTATGAAGTGAACTCTTTCATAGATACCATGTAAAAACTGTATTAATATGTGCCTCATTATAGAAGCAGCTGGAAGAACTGGATCACATATTAAGTAAAAAGTAACTTAGGAAAAAGCTCTGCTTTTGTAAAACTTTAAAACACAGGCTGAAGAAAATCAAAATAATATCTTTTTATATAGAACTCCCACTAGAAATTTTATAAATATATATGCAGCATAAATTATATTTGCCTCACCAAGCAGATTTTCAGCAATTCTGGCTGGGATGATGCTATCATGGTAGATAAATATCAACAAAAGAATTAATGTTTCCATAGGTTTAAAAGATTTCTCTTGAAAAACAATCATAATTTCAAATTATATTATAATTTGTAGTTTACACAATTTAAAAAGGGAGGAAAGAAAGCTTTCTTTAAGCCTCATTTGGAAAGTAAGAACAGCTACTAGTCCCCAGGTATGGATAAGTTGGCTGAGTGATAACACTTGGTCACAATATGAAAAAGAAGTATTTACATCTTTCCAGAAAAGTACCAAATACTTAAAAAAAAAAAAGACAAAAAATAATCTCTAGTAGCATTCCTTGGCGTGCAAAGTCAGCAGGAAATGATTATCCATAATGTTGAGTTTTCACGATGAATCTTGGAAGCATTCAAAAAGCAGAGGGTGTTGTCAGGGATTATTCAGATTAGGTTACTGTGGGATGCCCCATTCTTAATTTATCTCTCGGTTCCAGGATTTCGTTCCCTTTATAACATCTCTGGCAGGGTCATGTTCAATTTAGTGCAAGTGCAAAATGAAAACTAAACGAAACCAACAAACACATTAGGAACAAAGGCTGATTGTTAAGATCTGTAGTCTTTCCGAACTGTGTGGGCCATCCAATTGACTTTAGTAGTCCAACTTTCCCTGAGTGCCTCATCAAATTTTTGCTTGAATTGCTTGAGTGCTTCTTCTTCAGTCTTCCCTAAGGCAAGAGAGTCCTGACAATGAAAGAAAAAAATGTGATTTTATATAGTCTCCGTAGTGAGGCGCAAACCTCAAAGTCTGTAGAAGGCTGGCTCGGCCATACAGTGCACTCCATGTTCTTATTTAAATACCATTTACAGGAAAGAGAATGAACACCAAGTTATGGTGACAATATGACCTCTGCCAAAGGGTTTTCGTAGATGAAATGAATTTACAATTACTGCAAGACAACTATTTAGTTTCTTACTACCACCACTCAAGGATAAATGATATTACTCTATTTGCTGTGAACATCTGGATGAAACAGGTAGATAAAACTGAGCTCTATGTTTACAAGGCCCAAATTACAAAGGAAAGAGGTTTATACCTTAAGATACTGTATATCCTTGACTGAGGTGAGCTCAGGAAGCCCTGCAGTCAACATCAGTGCAAAGAGCGTGATGAAGAGATTCCCATGCCGGCGTAAAATCAGATACGCATCCTCACAACACTGGCGGAACCTTCAGTTGATCAAGCAAATCACAGGAGTATTATATCAGAACGAAAACAAAATATTTCATAAATGAAAATGAGACATATAGAGAGACTTTCCATACAAGCTGGAATTTTTACTTCTTTGAAAATTGTCCGAGGATGAAAATTTACATAAAATAAATCAAGCTCTCGAAAACTACATATATCTTTTCCAGAAACAAAACTAAACAGAAATATATAAAACACAATGTCATACTTAAAACTACACTTTTTTATTCTGTGAGACATAAACAATTAATTGTAAAAAAGTGGCAATTATACTCCATAAGGATTTCTAACCACATTTCTAGATTCTAGATTTGTGGTCTGACTCCAGAGACTTAATTTCTTTAATATCCCCCGAATATATTCTGCAGAAGCCCAGAAAGATCTGGAAATAATACTAGAAATCATTTGTTAAGCCTATCATATGAGTTGGTCACATCATATAACATATCGCTTATTATCAAAATACCCTTGAAGCTTAGTTATTCTTGTCACCATTGAAAATGAAGAAACAAAGATGAGATGATAAGTAATGTGTTTGGAAACATCAAACAGCAAAGACTAGATATGAGATTACAAAGTCCTTCTGTGAACCCTGACTCTCTTATCATACTTCACATTGAATGACAGCAAAATGCAAGTCCCTTTCAGCATTTCAAATGTCTATCAAATGTCTTACCAGTTTCAGAGAAT
Organism: Bubalus bubalis; assembly: GCF_019923935.1. NCBI lineage: Eukaryota > Metazoa > Chordata > Mammalia > Artiodactyla > Bovidae > Bubalus > Bubalus bubalis. The sequence continues at coordinate 175,387,659 of NC_059157.1, read as the reverse complement.
TTTACAATGCAAGTAAAAGGCAGCACTGTATTGGAATAAAACAGTAATTTATCTCAAATTCCTAGCATTATTTTTCATTCTCTGAATCAAAACATGGATCTCACAGGCAAATTCCCCGAAATCCCCTGTTGGCAGACTGACTATCTCCCCAATTAAATATCTCTCAGCTAAGAAATGCTAGCCTAACTGGTCATATGAGAAAACAGTAGATGTGTTTACTTTGACACAAGGGCGATACTCACCGGCCAAATTTTTCTGTGTTTCCTGTTTTTCCTTGTTGAATCACATGAATGAAATCATAAGTAAGAATAAAAGGCACTCGCTCCCTTTTAATGCCAAATTTAGACTTGAAATTTCCAAGAATATGTCCAAAGTCAATGTGGAAGAGCTGGAAAACAAATGGGATTTAATTTCCACCCCCCCTTTTTTTCTGGTGGGTTCTGAATAAAAAGGCAAGGTCTCAGCAGTCTTAGACCCTGAAGTACTACATCCAAAGTCATGAGACCCCTTCTCACTTTTCATAGACTCTTGGATAATTTAAGAAAACAGTGCTTCTGATATTCATAGGTCTTTTATATTTAACAATAACCCTGATATTAAACTGCATATACCCAGTGGGAAAGATGAATCTTTAAAAAGAAAAATACATGCAAATTATAAACATGTCTGATTCTTAAAAGTCAAATAGTTTTATATACAGAACCAAACCAAAAGAGAGTACATCCTTGCCCCACCAGTTCCTTCACCACCTTAAGTGCTACTACTTAGAGGTAACTTCTTCCCACACTTTCACATGTTTTCCTGATATTTGCTTCCATTTTCCTAAATAGTATTAATATGTTTATACTTACTTTTTACTTCCTAATTTTAGATTACCGTGAAAGGTAAAGATTTAGTAGTCTTGTGATGATGTTTGTTATGATGATGTGATAGTATTAATATGTTTATACTTATTTTTACTTCCTAATTTTAGATTACTGTGAAAGGTAAAGATTTAGTAGTCTTGTGATGATGTGATGCCTCACAAGGCAGCACAACTATATCATAATTTATGGTTAAATCAATGTTGATGTTCCATTGTTAAGTCGTGTGTGACTCTTTTTGACCCCATGGACTGTTGCACACAAGGCTCCTCTGTGCTCCATTATCTATCTAGTCTTTATATTGTTCAAAATGTAAATATATTTCAAAGTTTAGTCATGTGGTAATGGTATATACTATGATTACATTTCCTTTTTTTTTTTTTTTTTACAATTTTATTTATTTTTGGCTGTGCCGGGTCTTTGATGCACAGGCTTTTCTCCAGTTGCAGTGGTGGGCTTCTTTCTCACTGCAGTGGATTCTCTTGTTGCAGAGAACGGTCTCTGGGGCATGCCGGCTTCAGTGGTTATAGCATGTGGGCTCAGTAGCTGCAGCTTCTGAGCTCTAGAGTATGGGCTCAATAGTTGTCGTTCATGGGCTTCGCTGCTCCACAGCATGTATGATCTTCCCGGATCAGGTCAAGCCCATCTCTCCTGCACTGGCAGGCAGATTCTTTACCACTGAGCCACCAGGGAAGCTGTACATTTCCTTTTCTGCTCATCTTTTTCCTTGACAAAACTTTTGTTGTTTTCTTAGTGTTATAAGATGTGGTCATTAATTTTTCACAAAATCTTAAAATTCTAAAAATCATTGTAAAACAGTTGTCCACCTGGTCAGGTAGTCTGTCAGTTCCTGTCTCTGCTTGGCTGTTCTCCTGGCCTGCCACAGAACTGTCACCCTGTGCTCACCCTTCACTCTTGTCCTATTTAGAGTCCCTGATTCCCAGGTCCCACATCACTGTCTCTTTTGGTATACACCAGACTTTCTCAATATTGGCACCAGTGACATCTGGGCCCTGTAATTCTTGGTTGTGAGGTTCTATCATATACACTATAAGACATCTGGCAGCATCTCTAGCCTCTACTGAGAGATGCCTGAAGAATACCCCTATTTCCATCACGACAACCAGAAACGTCTTCAGACACTGACAAACGTTCCCTGGAGGCAAAAGCACCCCCAGTCGAGAACTACTGGTTTAGACCTTTGTTCTGACATCCTCCTGAAAAAAAGGCACAGAGGTGATACAGCTTTTAGAACAATTTTTCTACTTTTATACTGAAAGTCTGGTATAGAATTCTAGGTTAGAAATCATTTTCACTCAAAATTATGAAGGATAATTTCCACTGTCTTATAGTTTCCAACATTGCTATTGAGAAGTCAAATCTTTCTGACTTATGAACCCTAGTATGCTGCCTGGTGTGTCTCTGGGAAGGTTTAAGACCTTCACTTTATGCCTGATGCACTGCAATATGAGGGTGGATGGCCTTAGTAAGGGTCTTTTCATCCACTATAAAGGATCTTTTGTGGCCTTTTGGTTGAATATTCATGAACATCAGCTTTAGGAACCATCTTTATTTTCTGGCTAAGTTCCTTCCCTTCCTCTTATGAGCTACTTCCTTCTGTAACTTTAGCATAGACAGTAAACCTCCCTGGACTAATTCTCTGTCATCAAAATCTTTATTCTACATATTAGGCATTTTGTTCCTTTTGGGGACATTAAAGGACAATATATACCATGGTGCCTCAAAAGCAGAATCAGGGCCAAACTGCCAGGATTTAAATCCTGGTAGTCATTCTCCGTTTATCCATCTTCTCATCTGTAAATGAGGATAATACCACTTAATCTGTAAAGTTGTCATAATGATGATTCAAGGAGTTAACATATAAAGAATTTAAAGAACTATGCTTTCTATAAGTAAAAGACTTCAAAAAATCTTAGTTGATCTTTAATCTATATTATTCTAATTTTATTTGTTCTTAACTTCCAAAAATTCTATTTTCTGATTTTTAAAAATAGAATCTTATTACTTCATAGACACAGTGTCTTTTTTCACTTTTTAAATCATCTTCTGTTTACTGTAGTTACTCTGTTTTCCCAGAGTTCTTTTCCCCCCATTTTGCTTCTTTTTGGTCTCTATCTCCATCTGTTTCTACAAATGTCTAATAATCTTTGGCTCACCATTCATGTTTAAGAATGAGTCACTAAAAAGACGAATGAAAAATCTAAGGATGTGGTAGGATTCCTGATCAGTGGGCTTCCTTGAAGAATGACTGGGGAGAGACCTCAACAGTCAGGACTTGTGAGCTTCACTGGAACAGACCAGATTCTCTTGAGATGAACCATCTAGTCTCTTGGGAGAGTGGGAATATACACCTGGTTGCTATGTTCCTGGAGCAAAGCAAGCAGAAGTGGCTGGGAGTCACACTGTTTTTCATGACAACATAATCACTTCATCCCCATTTTTAATATGGCAACTTACTCTTAAGCTTCTGTAGAACCTGTGTGTCCTTGAGTCAGAGGAACTGGTTTCTTTGGAGAACCGTTTAGCCCTTCTTAGAGTTAGGAAGGAGACATGAGTACCTAACTGCTCCGTATATACACTACCAGTCAGTCCTGTTTTTAGCTTCTTCTCCTCTCCCCATCTCCAGCAGCACCCACTGCCTCTTAATTCCTTAGGGTGACACATCCACCTACAAGTAGCCATTTTCTCAGCTATGCTAAGTCACTGCTATTTCTCCATTTTGCTTTTGCTCATCCCCAAATCTGCTGATGTCTTTCACCCTTTGTGGCCTCTATTATCTTTGATATCTTGGATTTACATATTTTTCAATTTATTTTTTATTGAAGGATAATTGCTTTATAAATTTTGCTGTTTTCTGTCAATCCTCAACTTGAATCAGCCATGCTGCTGCTAAGTCACTTCAGTCGTGTCTGACTCTGTGTGACCCCATAGACGAGAGCCCACCAGGCTCCCCCGCCCCTGGGATTCTCCAGGCAAGAACACTGGAGTGGGTTGCAATTTCCTTCTCCAATGCATGAAAGTGAAAAGTGAAAGTGAAGTCGCTCAGTCATGCCCGACTCTTAGCGACCCCGTGGACTGCAGCCCACCAGGCTACTCCATCCATGGGATTTTCCAGGCAAGAGTACTGGAATGGGGTGCCATTGCCTTCTCCGAATCAGCCATAGGTATACCTATATCCCCTCCATATTGAAACTCCCTCCCCATCCCACCCCTCTAGGTTGATACAGAGCCCTTTCCTGAGCCAAACAGCAAATTCCCATTGGCTATCTATTTTACATATGGTAATGAAGTTTCTATGTTACTCTTTCCACACATCTCACCCTCTCCTCCCCTCTCCCCATGTCCAGAAGTCTATTCTCTTTGTCTGCTTCTGCACCGCTGACCTGTAAATAAATTCTTCAGTACCATTTTTCTAAATTCTGTATATATGTGTTAGAATATGGTATTTATCTTTGTCTTTCTGACTCATTTCACCCTCCATAATAGGTTCTAGGTTCATCCACCTCATTAGAACTGACTCAAATGTGTACCTTTTTATGGCTGAGTAACATTCCATTGTGTATATGTACCACAACTTTATCCATTCATCTGTCGATGGACATCTAGGTTGTTTCCATGTTCTAGCTGTTGTAAATAGTGCTGCAATGAACAATGGTATACATGTGTCTCTTTCAATTTTGGTTTCCTCAGTGTATATGCTTAGGAGTGGAATTGCTAGGTCATATGGTGGTTTTATTCCTAGTCCTTTTAAGGAATCTCCATACCAACTTCCATAGTGGCTGTATCAATTTACATTCCCACCAACAGTGCAAGAGTATTCCTTTTCTCCACAGCCTCTCTAGTATTTATTGTTTGTAGACTTCTGGATGAGGGCCATTCTGACTGGTGTTAGGAGATATCTCATTGTAGTTTTGATTTGCATTTCTCTAATAATGAGCTATGTTGAGCATCTTTTCATGTGTTTGTTAGCCATCTGTATGTCTTCTTTGGAGAAATGTCTGTTTAGGTCTTTTTCCCACTTTTTGATTGGGTTGTTTGTTTTTCTGGTATTGAGTTGTTTGAACTGCTTGTATATTTTGGAAATTAATTCTCATTTCTATATACAGTTATTTTGTCTCCTTAGGTAAGCTTATTCCTAGATATTTCATTCTTTTTGTTGTAATGGTGAATGGGATTGAATCCTTAATTTCTATTTTGGATTTTTCATTCTTAATATATAGAAATACAAGTGACTTCTGTGTACTGATTTTGTATCCTGCAATTTTGCTAAATTCACTGATTAGCTCTAGTAATTTTCTTATACTATCTTTAGGGTTCTATGTACAGTATCATGTCATCAGTAAACAGTGAGAGCTTTACATTTTCTTTTCCAATATGGATTCCTTTTATTTCTTTCTCTTCTCTGATTGCTGTAGCTAGGACTTCCAGAACTATGTTGAATAATAGTGGTGAAAGTGGACACCTTGTCCTGTTCCTGATCATGGGGGAATGCTTTCAGTTTTTCACCACTAAGAATAATGTTTGCTGTAGGCTTATCATATATGGCCTTTTACTATGTTGAGGCAGGTTCCTTCTATGCCCATTTTTTGAAGAGTTCTAATCATAAATGGGTGCTGAATTTTGTCAAAGGCTTTTCCTGCATCTACTGAGATGATCATATGGTTTTTATCTCTCAATTTGTTAACATGGTGTATCATATTGATTGATTTTCGTATGTTGAAGAATCCTTGCATCCCTGGAGTAAACCCAACTTGATCACGGTGTATGAGCTTTTTGATGTGTTGCTGAATTCTGTTTGCTAAACTTTTGTTGAGGATTTTTACATCTGTGTTCATCAGTGATATTGGCCTGTAGTTTTCCTTTTCTGTTTTGTCTTTGTCTGCTTTTGGTATCAGGGTGATGGTGTCCTCCTGGAATGAGTTTGGAAGTGTTCCTTCCTCTGCAATTTTTTGAGAGAGTTTTAGAAGGACAGGCATTAGCTCTTCTCTAAATGTTTGATAGAATTCTCCTGTGAAGCCATCGTGTCCTCAGCTTTTCTGTTTTGGGAGATTTTTTTATCACAGCTTTAATTTCAGGGCTTGTAACTTGGTTGTTCATAATTTCTATTTCTTCCTGGTTCAGTCATGGAAAATTGAACTTTCTAAGAACCTGTCCATTTCTTCCAGGTTATGTACTTTATTGCTTATAGTTATTCATAATAGTCTCTTATAATCCTTTGTATTTCTGCATTGTCTGTTATAACCTCTCCTTTTTCATTTCTAAGTTTGTTGATTTGATTCTTCTGTTTTTTATTTTATTCTTCTTTTTTATTGATGAGTCTGGCTAAGGGTTTGTTAATATTGTTTATCTTCTCAAAGAACCTGCTTTTAGTTTTATTAATCTTTACTATTATTTCTTTCATTTCAATTTCATTTATTTCTGCTTGGATCTTTATGATTTCTTTCCTTCTACTAATTTTGGAGTTTTTTTCTTTTTCTTTTCCCAGTTGTTTTAGGTGTAAAGTTAGGTTTCTCTCTGATGTTTTCCTTGTTTCTTGAGGTAGGATTGTATTGCTATAAACTTCCCTCTTAGAACTCCTTTTGCTGCTTTGAGTTGTCATGGTTTCCTTGTCATTTGTTTCTAGAAATTTTCTTATTTCCCTTTTGACCTCTTCAGTAACCTGTTGTTAATTTAGAAATGTGTTGTTTAATCTCTATGTGTTTGTGTTTCTTACAGGTTTTTTCTTGTAATTGATATCTAGTCTCATAGCGTTGTGGTTGGAGAAGATATTCAATACGATTTCAATTTTCTGAAATTTACTGAGGTTTGATTTGTGACCCTACATATTTCTTATTCTTCAATATTTTATTAGAAGGGAGTCAAGAAAGAATGGAGAAAAACCTGTGTTTCAATCTGATTAACCAGTATTCTGAGGGGATTTTTTAAAGTGTGAACACAAGGTTCATCTCTCAAAGCCAAAACCAGATCTACTCAGATCCCCAAAGAGGTATAAAACTCTGGGTCCCTCTGAGAGTCAGAGTTCACATAGTGACCCAGAGATTTTTATTCTGGAATTCCTCTAGTGTCAGGGAATTATGGCTAAACTGAAAAATATCTCAAGTTATTTTATCTGTCTTTGCTTAAAATATAAGATTTACAAATAAAAGTCACTCTGAACATTTAGAAATCTTTTATTTCAAAACTAAGAGTTTCTTTATAATAAATAACCTGGTATAGTTCCTAAGCTACCCCAAAATGATATTACTCACACTCCCTTTCTCATTACTCCCACAGATGATTATATGGGATATTCTAAAAGAAAAAATAAAGTGGGATTTGTCTCAACTTTTTCTTTTCTTAATCTTTTCTTTCTTTACACCCTACATAATACCTGCTTCTTCTATTTGCAGGTACATGTGTCCCCCAAATAGAATTTCTTATATTGAAGGACTAGGTCACTTATAAATAACCGCAATAATTTTTAAGCATTTAAATAAATGTTTATCACGTAACTTTAAGCAAACAAACCAATATAAATGAAGCAGATGGTATATGAAACAAGGGGTGGGAAATAAAAGAAAAGCCAAAGACATGACTCAGAGAATCATAAACAATCTGAGTTTCATTAAGAGACTGTGCTGCATATAACAGCATCACTGAGGTCCTTGCAGACTCTGGCTACTTACCTGGCCAGTTTTTTTGACCATGATGTTATCACTATGTCTGTCACCAATCCCAAGGACATAAGAAGCTACACAGTAGCCGGCACAGGATAGGGTAAACTCCTCAATGGCTCGGTCCAGGTCATCCCTAAACAAGAGGAAAAAACAGAAGAAAAGATTTTAGTCTCCAAAGGTATGGGATGGAGCCAATCCACATTTCTGTTTCCTTTCAGAGGAGCAAGGCAGAGAGGAATCAGCAGGCTGGCTCAGATACCAGATAACTAGAAATCAACTATTCAAACTGCTGTGTCCTGGGGCTCATGTTTCAGTTGGGACGGGGGCTGGTTTCATATGAATAATAATGAGAGGAGACCATCAGCTTTGCTGGGTGATACTGGGCTTTGGAATACTTTTGTAGTTTTGAACAAAGACTAAAATCCATATTTAAGAGTTAAGTATTGAGGTTCCAATCATTTAAGTCACTGATTTAAATCAAAAGCAACTAATATAGACCCTTTAGGGACAAGGCCCTAAATCAGAATCTGAACACTGATTCTCATATACAAGTTCCTGGATTTTGCCAATGATAAACATTTAAGTCTGACTTCAAAGTCTTAAGCCAGTAATACTTTTAGTGTTTCCTTCTCATTGAAAATTCTTTAATTTCCTATGTATTAGGGACTGTCCAACACAATAATACAAATAACACAATTCCTCGGCTTCCCTGGTGGCTCGGGTGGTAAAAAGCATATGCCTGCAATGTGGGAGACCTGGGTTTGATCCCTGGGCTGGGAAGATCCCCTGGAGGAGGGAATGGCAACTCACTCCAGTATTCTTGCCTGGAGAATCTCATGAACAGAGGAGCCCGGCAGTTCTCTGGGGTTACAAAGAGTTGGACCAGACTGAACGACTAAGAACACACAGCACAACACAATTCCTAGCACTGTAGTTTTTAGTTTGGAGAGACCACTTGACAAACTCATTTACTTCTACTGTAAAAATCTACTGAAAATTTACTTAAGTTCATACATTCCCATAATTACAGAAGTTCATGCACTTAAAAAGTTATATGTTACTTGTTAAATACTTAAACTCTTAGGTTTGTTAAACTACTGCTTGGCTCTGAAATTTTATCTAGATGAAGTAGAATTCAATGCTAATCTGTTAGACTCTAGGAAGGCCTGTTTATCATTTTGATCTAACCAGAAATGAAGCAATAGATAATATTAATATTTCCTCTAGGACACCGATGAGTCTACCTGAGAGAATACTTATTTGTTTGACAGTTTGTTCAGAAGACAAACAAAAACACACGAACCCAGAATTGTATTCTTTAAGCCAGTTCAGAAGGGCATCTTTGTTGAAGGCTGCTGCTGCAGCAACATTGCTACTGTTCAGCTGAATGTCAGCAATTGTTTCAGAGGTGCTCACAACTTCAATGAGGCCAGAGCGGTCTCCTGTTGCTAAGCAGCCGTAAGGTAGCATCCTGAAAAGAAGAAAACGGATACAGAGAGTCACAGGTCTATGCATCCATTAAATGAAAGATTGACAGAATTATTTTTTTCTTTGAATTTTTAAAAAAGTTTTATTACCATTGATACCCTTGTCACTACTGTATCGGTCATATAAAAAAAATATTAGTTCCACTTCCAGTTAGAGTATAAATATCTTGGCTAACAAATAGAGTACTTTATAGAACTCCAAAGTGCCAGCTAAATGTGTAATTTATTACCTGATTATTTGGTGCAATATTCTACTCATTTATGCAAGTAGACAGAAGCATATTAGAGAAAAGAAAAGTCTTTCATTTTTACCCTAAATTTTGGAGAAGAGAATCACCCTTTACAGAGCATCTAGGTGCCACACTGCAGGCTAAGCACTTTACACATTACCTTGGTTAACAGCAACCTATCGTTCCACTGTTCAAGCCCACAAACTTAAGGTAATCTATGATTCTTCCTCCCATTCCCAATATTTACCTATCTTGAAAATGCATACAGTCTAAGAAGTTCTTTGTCTCCACCCTTCTTTAACCTACCACCCTAGTTCATGTCACCACCACCCCTATTCAATTACTCAAATTTCCTAACTAGTCTCCCTGCTTCCATAGTATAGTCTGTTCTAAATGCAACAGCAATATGTGCTGTATGCTCAGTCGTGTCCAACTCTTTGCAACCCCATGGACTGGAGCCCACCAGTCTCCTCTGTCAAGGCAAGAATACTGGAGTGGGTTGCTATTGCCTTCCACAGGGGATCTTCCTGACCCAGGGATTGAACCCACGTCACTTGCATCTCCCTGCATTGGCAGGAGAAATTCTGTACCACTGAGCCTCCGTTTAAAATACATTCACAGGACTTCTCTGGCAGTCCAGTGGTTAAGACTCCACGCTGCTAATGCAGGGGGTGTGGGTTTGATCCCTGGTCGGGGAACCAAGATCCCACATGCTGCACTTTGTGGCCAAAAGATTTTAAAAAAACAAACAGCTATTCATGTCATTCCCCTGACTGCAATTTTCGGCGATTGCTTCCCACCTGAGCGTAAGCCAACATGCTTGTTGGAACTCCCAAGACCTTCAATCTAGTCCTGCTTCCCCTCTCTTAGTATCTTTCCCTTGCTCACTTGTTTTTACTACACTGGCTCCCTTGCTACTCCTCATACATATCAGGTACAACACTCTTTCATCCCTTTATCTGTGTTATTTTCTCTGCCTGGACCATTCTTCCCCAAGACATCTACATGGCTTATTCCCTTACCACTTTGAAATCTTTCCTGAAATGGCTCCGTCTCAGTAAAGAATTCCCAAATCATCTTATATGCCAACAAACTACCTGCTGTCTCGTCCCTGCTTTATTTTCCTCGATAGCCCTCAACACTCCAAAATCCTGTACATTTTTTTATGTGTTTGTTTATTGTCTGTCTCTACCACTAGAATGTAAATTTCATCAGACAGGGATAATTTGTTCACTGTGCATCTTCAGTACCTGAGACTGTGTACAAAGCAGGCACTCAGTATTTCTGAATGAATTAAACAAAGTTAACAACAAAATTCCTATAAGTAAGGTGAGTTCCTTACTTGACAATTTTACAAGCACAATGTAAACTTCAATTTGCGAAAAAGTCATCCATTTAAGTAGAAGATCCAAGACTTAAAACTAGGTCTGAGTAGCTCTAAAGCAATCTTTTTAACTGATACAGTCTACATCACTGACTATATAAAAGATCTCTCAGGCTGCTTCCTGTACAAAATAATTTTAGCTAAATTCATACATAGAATTTTGCTTATATTTGCATTTATATGATCCCTAATAAAAATCAACATTTTCTCAGGTCTCTTTTAGACATTTCAAGTAGAGTTTCTTTTGTGAATTAGTTAATCAGATATTTGGTCTATTTATTACAGTTTTAAACATTATTCTTAGAGATTTATGTGAATTCTTTATATATTAGTATTATCCTCTCATTTTGGTTGTCAACGTTTTCTTTGGTTTTCTAAAAACTGTATTATCACTAGAACAAATATAAAATGGAATAAGATACCTTGTAAATTTCAAATATAAGGCTGGTGTCTACAGAAAATGCAAAGTATATAGAATTCACTGATTCAATACATACAAGTGCAGCTATATGTCTGTTGGATGAATGTGACTGTTGGATGAATGAGAAGTGCCACGAGAACATGTCAAGGACTAAGAAAGAGCTCTGTGCGGAGGAAGGACACGAGGGACAGAGGCAAGTACAAGGTAGAGGATAAATGCCAGATGAGGAGAGGAAATGGTCAGTGTTGGAAGACCAGGTGGAGCTTTATCTGTCATGTAAGGACTTTACCAAAGAGAAAAAAATATGTGTGTGTGTGTTGGGGGAATGAATGAGTGTGTTAGTGTGAGTAATAATCAGATAAAAGAGAGTTTCATTTAAAAGTTTTTAAATTTCCTTCTAACCAACAATTCAATTTTATGGCTCTTTAAGCTATTTCCTGGTTCCAACAAAATATGGTTGGGAGCAAAATTGTGAAACTACATGCTGACAGCCTGATGATATACAAATAGCCTGCCTTTGCATCTGCATTATTGATCGATTTCTCTTTTTTAAAGTTTACCCTTCACTAGAAAAGGCAGCCATGGAGCATGACAGTTTTTACCAATCCCCCCATCCTTATCATGACACAGCACATGTGAGGTAAACACGGTCCGGTCAAGTGCACTTTGGCTCACTTTCCGACATCTCTTCATACCCTACTTGTAGCCAAACTGGGCAAAACTCCAACAACTTCCTCTTCAAAAGCAGACACTGATGAAAGCATTTAGTGTCTTGAGGATAAAACGCTCACAATGGGTAGGAAAAAACATCCTTGTCATAAAGACAGTTTGACAGAAGTCATGCTGGGGACAAACTCTTGGAGCTCTGACCACCTTACAGGGGCCCCCTGAGCACTAAACTTCTCATTCAGGCTATGACAATACTTAGTAAAGTTTATCTTCCTTTCTCAGACTCTCTGACTCAAGGCGTAATTTGTTATCTTTCCATTAAAGCAAGAATTGTAAAATAAGATAAATTCCAAAGCAGCAGGGATGGCAGCCCCATCACCCTACTCTGAATGCATATGTAGAAAGTTTTCTCTGGCCTTGACTCTGACACACGGACCCAAGTCTTGGTGGTACTTTAGCCCATTGCCTCAAAAGGAGGCAAGGATAATTCTTTTACCCAAGGCTTGCACTGCTTCCATCTTCTTCCTATATCCTAACTACTGATACCAGCGTCACTAGAACTGCTGTGTAGCTCTCTTAAAGGGAAGTAAACCCCCATTAGTACAACTCAGATACAAAGTCACAATGAAGACAACTCTCCAAAATTCAGTACCTATTTGACGACCAGTGGTCAGAGTGTTCTAATACTGATGGCTTACAAAAGTTCTAATTTGGCAGGGAAGCTATCAAGAGTATTTTGAGACATCAGAGAAGAATATGTACTTTAATTCATGCTAATGTAGCACTTTTGCAGGAGCTAAAATATTCTGATCAAAATAGTAATGTGTAGAAGGTATCTGAAGATTTGACATTGAACTTAAATGCCTCTAACTTCACTAGAGGCTCAGTGGTAAAGAATCTGCCTGCCAATTTTGCAGGAAACACGGGTTCTATCCGTGTTCTAGGAAGATCCCATATACCATGGAGCAACTAAGCCCGTGGGCCACAACTATTGAGCCCTTGCTCTAGAGAGCCTGGGAGCCGAAACTACTGAGCCCATGTGCTATAACTACTGAAGTCCGTGCACCCTAGAGACCATGCTCCACAACAAGAGAAGCCACTGGAATGAGAAGCCCATTCTACCACAACTAGAGAGTAGCCACCTTTCATCGCAACTAAAGAAAAGCCGGGGAAAAAAGAAAAGAAAAGAAAAGCCAGCACAGCATGAAGACTCAACAGAGCCAAAATTAATTAATAAATAAAATTATTTAAAAAAATAGTGTGTGCTACATGAACCAGTTTAAGCTGAACAGCTGGCCAAAAGAAAAACAAACATAACACCAACACTGGGGCATGTATATTTATAGAAACAGTAAAAAAAAATGTTTGCTGAAAAAAACAGCTACTGGTTTGAAAATGAACTCAAAAGAATTAAAATCCTGCATATTTTTTAAAACATGGGGTCAGAGTACAAAAAGTCAGCAAAGAGCTCACTGAACAGACAAGTTCCTTTTCTTGTTAGACACACACTGTTTCCCCTGAGACAGACACCAAGTTTATTTCTAGCACTCCCACATGCGGCTGCCTCCCTTTGCCTGAGGTCACAATGAACTTCATTTGATGCTAACTGTGCTTTACAGCTGAACAGAATGACCAAAACAAAAAACTAGGAGAAAAGAATTTAGTTGGAGCTTTCAATTAGTCTGATTAAACTAAGGATAGTCTTTAGCTCAGCCTTTTGTAATTAAAAAGACTCATCATATGGCTAGAATCTTCTCAACTTTAGTATAGTAGCCCACTGTGGAGCTTTATGTGCTGACCATGGAAACAAGTGAAAAGTTACCAGCCAAAGCTTGAAAAGTTTTCCCCATTTTTTAATGGAATAAATCAAATAAAATCATTTTCACTGGGGTTTACTATAAGAATAATTAATAAACTTTTACTGAACTGAGCCAGATAGTAAATATTTTAGGTGCTGTAGGTAATTAAATCATTTTGTACCTACAGCACAAAAGCGGCCATAAAAAAAAAGAAGGGAAAAAAAAAGGTAGGTCAGACCCCTCTGAGTTTGTGTTCCTCAGGAATAATTTCTTACAGTCAGCCATTCCCCTCTTATCTACATATTATTTCTTATGACTAAGTTATAGACCAAAAGTTTGCTACCTATTCAAAACTACCTGTTCTATTTTTACACATATGTATTAGAAATTTCTGCTAATTGAAAAGCAAACATCTTTTAATATGACAGTACTCAAAGGTCCTTTTTAGATGTACTATAACTTACTTCTGTATTCCAATCACACCTACAAGTCATATTTATGGATCAAAACCTATGGCAAATTGTTCACTCTACCTCAACAGTACTGGAAAAGTTTCCAATGGAAAAATTCAAAGACCAGAAAACTTAAAAAAAAAAAAACAAAAAACAATGGACAGTTACATACTTGGGCCACCAGAATACTTTTATAAACAAAGAGTTACTAGGTAAGTCTTACCATAATTTTTCCTAACTGCCAAATAACAAAACAACTGAAATCAAATTTAGAGTCTGACAGACCTAAATTTGGATCTAGCTCCACCACTTACTATTTCTGTAATTTTTGACAAACTGTTTATAATCCCTTAAACTTTAATTTTCTCATCTGCTGAAAAGGAATTTTCTCATTTTCTTATAAATTACATGACAGTATACATGTGAAGAACCTAATACAATACCTTGTTCAATCAATAAATATCAACTGTTTTAAGTTTTTAATAAATTAAAGTTAAAAAGAAATAAAGAAATACTCCTAATCTTGCAGGGATAAAGCACAAGTGTAACTGTTGCTAGCTACCTTGTGGACAAAGTTGCTGTAGATACTAAAACGCATAAAAAATAATAAAGGAAAAAAGCTTTTAAAAGTTACAATTAATAAGAAAGAAAAGGAGATGTCTATATTCCAGATATATAGATTATTCATAGTAGTGGCTCAGGAAGTTACTGACTTGGCTGACATTTTAATCTGCATGAGCAAAGAGACATGGTATCGAGCCCACGAGAACCAGGATCTGGACTTGAAATCCTACACAAAGCTGGGGCTACAAAAGGGCTATCAAATGTATGAAGAGAACTAGAAAACGTCTGCTCATTAATAACAGGATATACCATGAGAGTTTGCCTTAGATCTAACCTGGGCCTGGGGTGGGCAATAAAAAAGGAGAGATTCATGAAAGTGCAAAAAACTCAAGCCTTCCCATATGCTTATGAGACTCAAATATAATCTGAAATATGCGAGCCTGAAGGCAAAGAGTTACATAAAAACTGGTTGCTCATGCATAAAGATCTTGGGCAAAAGCACAAACTAAACCAAAACTCATTTTGGGAGGAACTTTCACACCCTAGGGGGCAAAGGACCATCACAGAAAACACAATATTCACCAATAATGAATTCAAAACTAAATATTAGTAACTATACAAGGAAATGAATAATATTAAGCATATAATTGAAAAGGTGATACCCTAAGAGAGAACAGTATGAAAGAGATGCTAAGATGATAAAGACATGAAAAGGAACAGCAAGTATAAAAAGAGAAAAGTACAGTATTAACAGGAGAAGAGGTATACAAAAATCAAATCAAATACAAGAGCTAAATAAACAATTACCAAAACAAACACACTACATTGATACACAAGAGATTAGACAATACTGAAGAGATAATGAACTGGAAGACAGAATGAAAGAAACTACAATAAAGATTAAAAGGAGAGAAATAGCAAAGATATTAAGAAGACATGTAGGACAAAACAGGAAAGACCAAAATACATCTATTAAAGTTTCAAGAGAAAATGAAGAAAACTGCAATGATGAAAAATATGGATTCATTCTGTAGAAAATACAAGATGTGATTTTCTTAAAAAGATACAAAGAAAACGGGCAAGTAAAAATAAATCAAAAGAAATCCAAACACAGACAAATTATGGTAAAACTGTAGAAACAAAAGGCAAAGAAAACTTTTTTCCTGCAATGGGAATTTAAAAAGACAGCTTATTTAGATTGACAGCAGACTTTAGAAAATGACAACAGAGGTCAGGATACTATGGAATAAAATCTTCAAGATTTCTAAGGAAAGCAGCTGTCAATCTCTATTTCCAAATTCTATAACCAGGTAATATAAGCAAAACCAGGAAGTTAAGGACCTCTGAAAATCCCCTCTTCTAGAACAACAAAAACACTGGCAAAAAAACTGTCAAGAATCAACTATTTCAGTAATACGGAAATATAAAAATGGTTTGCACTGATCTGGGGAGTATTTTCTGGCTCAATCTCAGTTGTGTTTTACTGTTACTTATTCTAATCCCATCTACTTTCCAGTTCTTCAGTAGACATGGCAACAAATGTCCCATAATCACTGTGATTACAGAAATCTGGTAGCCTCTAGAGGGGACAAAAAAGGGATTGGAGCACCTTCAAAGCCTCATTTCTACATAACTGTCATTCTTTGAACTCTTGCAATTTCTAAGAAGATCCCACTAACAATTCTGTTTCTTTGACCTGACTGAGACCTTGCCTACTGTGAGCTGCCTTTTAGCTAAGGGTGTTTCTCAAAAATAACCAGGAATAAGGTGTTTAACACTGAGGCTGTCTTAAGGGTAAATAAGAGTTGGATCAAACAATAAAGAAAAACTTTAACAAAAAACTTAAAGGAAAACCTGTGGAATGAGATGTTCATAAAGGATATGAAAGACTGCAATACATCCAAAGGAATCTAGAAGCTGCATGGTTGTATGCATTTCTGGGGTTGTGCAAAGGGATAGAAAAGAATCGAGAAGGCCCTAGCACTCACTTCTTACTAACTTTGAGGTTTACACAAATTAGGGGTCACAGCTCTAAATTACCTGGCTGACTCAAGATATGTCCCAACATGCACAAAGAAACCTCAGTAAAGATTGGAAGACTTAAGATTTCCAGGCATTTAAGGAAATCTGTGGTTAATCATTAGCTGACCAATAAACTAACCAAGCAGAGAAATCAGTGACCATGCATGACAAAGAACACAAACTTTACAAAATTAGTTGAGAAGTCATGAAATAAACAACAAACAGCAATAACAAAAAAATCCTGAACAAGGGAGAGAACCTGATTTTCAAGGTTCACAAGATTAAAATCCTATATTAAGTATGTTCAAAGAAATAAAAGGAGCCATGTCTAAAGAACAAAAGAGAAGTATAAGAATGACGAATCAGATTTTGTGAGTGGTCCAATGGTTAATAATCCACCTGTCAATGCAAAGGACATGGGTTCAATCCCTGGTCTGGGAAGATTCCACATGCCGCAGGCCAACTAAGCCCATGTACCTTGGCTTTAGAGCCCTACTGAAGGCTGTGTACCCTGGAGCCCATGCTCCACAGCGAGAAACCACCACAATGAGAAGCCCATGCATCACAACTGGAGAGTGGCTCACACTCGCCACAACTGGAGAAAGCCCACATGCAGCAACTAAGACTTAGCATAGCCAAAAATAAATTTTAAAAGTTAGGGGGAAGATACGATGAATCACCAGAGACTATATTTAAATAGAAATCATTTAAATGAACCAAATACCATGACATTTTTCAAAGAACAAGAATAATCCTAAATCTTATCACATACCAAGATTTCAGAATGCGCTACAATAATCAAAACAACATGTAACCAGCACAAAAACAGGCACATAAATCAATGGTACAGAACAGAGTCCAAGAGTAAATTCATTCAATGGATCAACGAGTCTACAACAAGGGAAGCAAAACTATACAACTGAGAAAGGACAGTCCCGTCAATAAGTGTCACTGGGAAAACTGGATGGCTACATATAAAGAATGTAAACAGTATCTTCTAACATCATATACAAAAATAAACTCAAAATGGATTAAAGATCTAAATGTAAGACCTGAAACCACAGAACTCCTACAAGGCAATAGAGGAAGACAATTCCCAAATTCAAAACTTACTACAAATTAATCAAGACTATGCATAGAAATAAAATATATAGGTCAATGAAACAGAATTTAGACTCTAGGAAAATTCCCTCACATTTATAGTCAATTCATGTTTGACACAAGCACCAAGATAATTCAATGAAGAAAGAACAATCTTTTCAACAATGGTGCTGCGACAACTGGATACCAACACACTAAAAAACGAAACTGGACTCCTACCACGTACCATACAAAAATATTAACTAAAAGTGCATTAATGACCTCCTAGATAAGGGCTAAACTAAAACTTTCAGAAGAAAGCATAGTGTAAATCTTCATGACAGTGGATTAGATAATGGTTTCTCAGACCTGACACCAAAAACACAAGAAGCTAGAGGGAAAAATAGATAAACTGAACTTCATCAAAGGAAATATTTTGTGCATCTAAGGACACTATCATGAAAGTGAACAAACCCACAGAATGGGAGAAAATATTTGCCAATAATGTATTCACTAGGAGTCTAGTATCCAAAATATATAAGGAACTCATCACTCAAAAGACAAATATAATAACCCAATTCAAAAATTAGCAAAAAACTTGAATAGGTATTTCTCCAAATAAGATATACAAATGACTATCAAGCACATGACAATCTGGCTGACATTATTAGTCATTAGGAAAATGCAAATTAAAATCACAATGAGAAGATCAACAAAACTGCAAGGTAGAAACTGACAAATACCAATTATAATAGGAGGTTTTAACATAACTCTGAAGCAACAAGTAAAACTTTAATGAGAAGAGAGATCTGGGAATAATCAACAAATTTGATATAACAGACCAGTATATGACCTTACAGTTATTAACTACAGCATCTGAAATATTTTCAATCAACGAACATCACAATCAATGTGATAGAAAAACTGGGCATATGGTAATACATAAAAAATCTTAATAAACATGACATTGATCTTACACAGACCACAAAATCTGACAGTAGTCAGATACAATAAAATTAAGACATCATAGAGACACCACCAACAAAAAAGTTCAATGTTATTTGGGAGTCAAAATAATCTAAACTAGTTCAGGACTTGAAGAAATAAAAATGGAAATAATAAAACATTTAGAAGTAAATTCTATATAGTGTGATGTATTATAAAAAAGGACAAACAAGTACATTTTAAAACTTAAGGCAAAAAAATTTATGGAAAGCAGTTAATGTAGCTAGAAGAAATATATGTATGGTTTTAAAAAATGGAAATTAATGTCCCTATAGCTCAAATGGTAAAGAATCGCTGGTGATGCAGGAGACTAGGGTTCGATCCCTGGGTCGGGAAGATCCTCTGGAGAAGGGAATGGCAATCCACTCCAGTATTCTTGCCTGGAGAATTCCATAGACAGAGAAGCCTGGCGGGCTGAAGTCCATGAGGTCACAAAGAGTCAGACATGACTGAGCAACTAACACACATACACATACAATGTTCTGTTTCAAAAAATCAGAAACAGAATTAACACAAATAAAAGGAAGGAAACTATAAAGATGAAATCAATGATAAAAACAGAAAAATTAGAAGCCCATTCTTTTAAAAATACTAAGATGCAAACCTCTAAGACTAATCTAGAGAAGACTAATATGGAAAAAATACTGCATACAAAATAATTTTACAAATGTAAAAGGAGAAAAAAATTAAACATAGCAGAAGTTGTAAAATTACAAGAAGATATTATAAACAGTATGGTAATACATTAAAAAACAATGAAGAAATAGACAATTTTTAGCCTCAAAAGGGACTCAAGAAGAGTAGTCAAAAAAACCTAAATCCCAAAAGAGTCAATACTAGGACTAAACTTTCACAGAGAGAAAAGAAGTTAATTTTAAAATTCGGAAAATAAAAGACAGCATCTTTAAGATAACTGTACAGCAAAGGATTTTTTTAAAAATAATACAAAAAGCATAAACCTTAAAGAAACCTAGGTAATTCACAGCAGAAAGAAGACACACTAATTATAAACACTGAAAAATTATTCAACCAAAGAAATGCCAATTAAAACTCTATGAGATACCATGTTATATCCACTAGATTTGCAAAAAACTAACAAGTCTGATCGGTAAGGAGATATTTCTGGGGAGAAACATAACACTGGTATAAACATTCTGGAAGCCACTTGGGCAACAGTGGTAAGGTTGAAAGTATACATGCTTTATGACCCAGCAATTCCACTTCTGGCTATATAAACTAAAGAACTCTTCCAAACGTAAGTAAAGAGAAGTGTACAAACAAACAAACACAAATAGCTACTAATAGGGGAATGGATAAACTTGTGCATTTACTCAAAACATTAATACAGAAGTGAAAATAACAAATTAGAACTTCACATATTCATCTTGATAAATCTCGAAACACGTAATAAAAGTAAACTTCAAAAAATTACATGTGATACGACAGTTATTTATTGGAAGTTCAAAACATTCAATGGCTATATAATATATAGTTTAAGCACAAACATACAGGTATTACAGTTTAGAATGATGGTAAATCCTGAGTTGTGAGAAAGGAGAAGATCATAAGAATGCATTAATTTTATCTGCATATTTAATTCCTCTTTTAAAAAAGTAAATATGAAAACATGTTAACATCTGTCATTAAACTATTAAATATCTACACAAATCTGGGTTTATGAGCAGAAAAATATTGTAAATTATCATCTATATTTCATGTTTAAAATATTTCACAGTTTGAAAAAACAAAGAATTAAGTAAAAGATGAAGTTATTAATAACTAGCATGGAGAAATGTTTTTAACTGTATGGCCCTATATCATGAAATATGTTTAATGTTTTTCTCTCCTTAAAAGGAGTACACTGTAGAAAACTAGAGAACCAGGTATACCAAGGGCAGAGGGGATTGTATCATCTTTAATACTACCACCCATAAGTAATGTCTATTATACCATTTTAGTTTCTATAAACATTTTAAAATGTGTGCCATTTTTCAGCAAGTTTTTTAAATGGTTGAAAGCATTCTATTAAAATATTTTTTGCATCTCACTGGTTTGCATCTCCAAACTGATACCAATTCTCTATAAACAATACTTTTATTAAATACCTGAGATGTTTCATCATATGTGAAAGCTCATAATTTTTTAACCATTATACTATTGATCAAAAGTTGAAAAGCGTGGCCAATTTTTTTTTTTTTTTACTGTAAATAAAGCAAGAATGAGTACCTTTGTGCATAAATCTCTTCACATTTTAAATTTTAAATTAAATTATGGAAATATTGGATATAGAGTATAAATAAATGATACAGAGAGGTTTATATTAATTTATAATGGTATATGATAGTATCTGTGTTTCTGTTCCTGCAACAGTGAGTGCTCCAGACTGTATTTCATTTAACAAAATTTTTGGTAAGACATCAATGGTATCTAATTGTTCTTTTAATTTGAACTTCTACCTTAGAACAAATGGTATTTGCATAATTATTAGCTTATTTATTTTATAACTTGAATGGCCTTTTCACATCTTCTCCCTATATATTTATTTCTATGAACTCTTAATATTTAGAATTTTTATCCCCTTGTCCTGTTCATTATGAATGTAACACCTGGTGTGAGGCTTGACTTTGGTTTGTTGACACTTGAACCTTATATTTTTATATAATTAAATATATCAACAGTGTTTCCAATTATTGCTCTTTATCTTAAAAGATTTATAATTATTTATTTATAATAATTAAACATTACTGTTTATATTATAAATAATTATATATAAATAATTATATTATTTATATTATAATTAATATTGTTTATAATAATTATTTATAATAAACTTTAAAAATCCATTATGTTTCCTTTTTCTTTGTTACCATACATCTGTTCTTCTCACTGTCTACCCCTAACAATGGTGGCAAGCAAAAAACCCTGGAAGTCCACCTAAAGACTTCCCTTTCAGGAAGGTTAAAAGAATCAGGGTTACGAGGCTGAAAAAGAAGAGGCGCAGGCCGTTCTCTGGCTTATCACTCTCACGACCACCAGTGCATCTTCCCTGAGACCAGCTCCAAACCCCAGACTGGGATGTGGCTCTTGCTGTCACAAGTGTAGTTTTACACTTGATGAGGTCTCAGTAAGATAATGTATTGAGAGATTGTTGTGAACTAAAAGTATTATATGGACATGATTATGAACAACAACCAAGAATAATATCAGGAAGAAATCAACAAGAAGTTTTTAAAACTCTATTGTGGAAGGAATACAACATGAGATAAAAAGAAATTCACTAGAAATCTTACCGAAGGTCCAGACCAGCTTCTTTCCAGAGTAAATCCATCAAGCGCAGCATTTGGAGTGTCAACATATCCTGCCGTAAATCTAAGCAGGAAAAGCCCTTATGTAAGTGCTTTATACTTTATGCTTAATAACATTAATTTAAGATTAACTAATTCAGCCAGAATTAACGGGCTGGAAAATAAACACTGAAAAATAACTCCTCTGTTAATTTTTTTCCCGGAATTTTAAATTTCTTTTAAAAATAGTTGTAAGCACATACACTTAGGTTCACTTAATTCCATTTAACAGACCCAACAGAGATGATATAATCTTCATGTACAGAAGAACCTGAAGCTCTATGAATTTTACATGATTTGCCTGCAATCACATAAGTAATGAATGGTAGCAATCATGACTACCTTCTGGTTGGTGTGATTACTTCAGAGGCATTTCTTTTATAAAATATGGGTAAAATGTTTTAATTAAAATATAAAACTATGGCAGCAATATAAAAATTGCTATCATTGAAACAACGTTATGAACATATTGAAAATACTCTCTTATACTTTATAAGCTTTTAACCAAAGGAATACACAGCATTGTATTTTGTAGGGAAAAAGGGAAGGTTTATTAGAACAATGCATGTAAGTAAGCCTTACAAATCACTTTCCAAAAGGAGAAAAAAAGAGGGTTTATGGTAGGTCAAATTCAACTTAATGACCATTAACAGCTACCTATTGGCTGCCATCTGTTTGTTCTACATTTTCACATCACCTTTCAGAGAAAGCAAAGAGACAATAAACGAAAAATACTAAGGAATTTGGCACTGTGAAGAACTCAATACATACCATCACCATTTTTAAAAATCACTCCAACTGAATCCTCACCAAACACCTTGTTGTTGTACACAAGCCACAAAGGCTTCATTTTGGAATCCATGTATTTACACTTCTCAACACTGAAAGGAAGAAAGGGAAAAATTAGCCCACTTCAGTCAAAACATATGGCAAGACTGTAATGTTGCTATGACATACTAGGCCTGGGAAAGTCCCTCACCTGTTCCATTCAGGTCTACAGAAGTCAAAACTATAACATTACTTCTTGGCAGAAAAGCAACTGTGACACTAGCCTTGGTCAGCATGCAGTGATGACAGATGAACTGAACTGAAAATCCAGATGTGCCCTTCTCACCGCTATATTTAAAACTCCTCCTTTTCTTTCCTTATTCTTCTTTAACTTTTGTTATCATACATGGACAATAACAATCAGAATATAACACTGGATTGTGAGTTTATTCGTGATTTCCTAAAGAGGGATCAACTCTGAATCCTGATATACTGAACATAATAATTACTTTCCCATTGTTACTTTTACAGGCAAAGTAAAAATAAGAAATCATTTTCTAAGTTCATTCAAAAATTTCATTTTGAAGGAAAGTTTAATTAGTAAATAATCTATGATGGCTGCAAACATTTTGCTTACATAAGACTTTCAACTCTAAGAAACCAATAATACAGAAAACAAATTTAATTGCATATAATTGAAAGGAAATTAACTTCCACTTACCCCATTGGTAAATTTAGCTAGAAGGCAAACATCCTATTAACATAATAACTTTTGAGAACTTTAAGATTTTCCTTCTTTAATTTTATTCCAATTACCAACAGCTATCTTCACTGCTCCCCTAAAGCAGTCACTCGGAAATCCCTCCTACAATGTTATTTAAAGGGAAGTTCACCAAGCAGAGGACAGAAGGTCACTTACTAGAGTTCTGAGAGGATAACACATGGGTTGAGAGGTGACTGCAGGTCAGAGAGGGCTTCACGATAAGCATTCTGTTTTAAACAAGTGTGCATTGCTTCTTTCCCTTTGGCTCTATTTAGCTTCATTGCATTCAGTTTGATTAAACTATTTAAAGTTTTTAGTTTATTGAGTGCTTCAACCTGAAAAATAAGTTTCCACACAAACAAAATTCATTTCTGTTAAAAATAATATCATGTGGTACTATTAATCAATAACCATTCCCTATTAACTCTCCTCGCCACAACATACAGGCAGGGTAATCAGCTAAAGTAAAAATAGTACTCGCTTTATGACAAATATATTACATACAAGGAAATAAATTTATTGTGAACACTTGTCACTTAAAGTGTCATTTTTCAAATGTTCACAAATCCTTTTCTTAAATAAAATCTTATAAAGTAGAGAAAAGTAAAAAGACCTAGATTGCAGGTGAGACAGTAAGTATGAAACTTTACTCAGAACTCTGTAGCTAACTGAGTTCAAATAGAATTTGAAACACAACGAATCTGAACCACACTCTAACTGGGCAACTCTATAGTATGAAAGGAAAATCTGTATTTACAAGTAACCCTGGGATTGACATTACTATCTTTGTTTAACATTTTGTTTAACACTCTTGTTCAACATCTTCTCAGTATATTCTCTTTCCACTAAGGGTATAACGTAAATGACTGTTCAATAAAATAAATATGAATACAGACAACAATAGCTGTTGTTCAAGTCTAAATTACTGGTTTTTATAATGAGGTAAACTCTAGCTATCAAAACTTGAAAGTGAAAGTTGCTCAGACATGTCCAGCTCTTTGCAACGTGATGGACTATACAGTCCTAGAATTCTCCAGGCCAGAATACTGGAGTGGGTAGCCTTTCCCTTCTCCAGGGGATCTTCACAACCCAGGGATCGAACCCAGGTCTCCCACATTGCAGGTTGATTCTTTACCGGCTGAGCCATAAGGGAAGCCCAACAATACTGGAGTGGGTAGCCTATCCTTTCTCCAGCAGATCTTCCTGACCCAGGAATTGAACTGGGTCGAATCTCTTGCATTGCAGGTGAATTTTTTGCCAGCTGAGGTACCAGAGAAGCCTCTATCAAAACTTATGCAAATAAAAAAAAACTTACGCAAGTAGTACAAGGGGAATCAACAAGGGCCAACTGAATCAAAATCATGTGTTTAAAAGTCAATCTTATTTTTACTAACTTAAGAACTGTCCAGGTCATATTAGTCAAATTCTATAAGACCTAGCCTTGGCCAGGCATAAAACATAGAAAGGAATATTTCATTCTATTATTATGTCATTAAAACTGGAAACAACTGACAAATATTAAATACAAACATCAACATGTAAACTGCATATAACAAGCATATAGAATATGTATGCAACAAACATGAACACTATGGTTTGCATTTCCATGAACAGATTTATTTTACACCATGTTTTCATTTCTGAATTTTGCTTCTATACGAAGAAACCACTAAGACTCTACAGGGAAGTGAATTCAGCATGCTGTTTCTACAGACAGGCTGAGGGCTTGCTCACAGGAAACTGGAAAGGTTCTATGTAGTTGGAAGATAAAATCAAGATTGCTGAAGCTTGCCAAGTTAGCCATCTGTCAAAACCACAGACAGCCCATTTCTCAACAATTTCAGGAGCTGTACATACACTTGTGAGAAGGGAACTAGCTGAAAAGTGGACTATGCAAATTAGAACTTTTTGTAGTATTTCAAATTTTAATTTCTTCCACATTTGTACAGTTGCAAATGTTCAGGGCCTATCCATAATTATGTTGATATACATTTCCTGGAACAGTGTTCTGAATAGCCACATGGCCATTAACCAAATACTTTTAAGTGTTTCAACACCTTGTCACACTGTAAGTTTACAGTGATAACAAGAATTGCCATGTAAAGGGTACAATCTTCCCCTGACTGTTCATTAGTAAGAAAGAGTAAGAATAATGTGATCTGACATATGCCATATTTTTGGTGTTATAAAAATCAAACTGGGGTTCTCAGAGAAACAAGAAAATGCCCAGTGTAGTTTGATCATATAAATGAGTCCAAAGAAGTAGGGACTTTATCAAGGTGCGGGGGAATGGTGGTGTCTTAATCGACTTTGTGAAAAGCTGAATTTTATTATTCATGCAATGAAAATTACTGCAGGGATTTTGAAAAGGGAATTATTGTTGTTTAGTCGCTAAGTCATGTTCAACTCTTTAGTAACCCCATGGAGTATAGCGTGCCGGACTCCTCTGTCCATGGGATATCCCAGGCAACAATACGGGAATGGGTTGCCATTTCCTTCTCCAGGGGATCTTCTGCACCCAGGGATTGAACCCATATCTCCTGTTCTGATACATGGATTCTATACCTCTGAGCCAGCAGGGAAACCCTGAACAGAAGGTTAGGAGTTGGGAAACAAATGGCGTTCAAGTGAGAGATTTTAGAAAAGGTAAAAAGGGAGAGGAGTCTTTGCCACAAGGAAAATACAATGTAGTATCAAAAAACATAGTCTGGGAGAGCATATTTAATACTACATAAAATGTCAGTTACATGAGGTGAATATACTACTTTCAGTTTACATTACCTAGATGAAACTTGGACTGCAAGGAGATCCAACCTGTCCATCCTTTAGGATGGACAGGTCTTGAGTGTTCATTGGACAGTCTTGAGTGTTCATTGGAAGGACTGATGTTGAAGCTGAAACTCCAATACTTTGGCCACCTGATGCGAAGAGCTGACTCATTGGAAAAGACCCTGATGCTGGGAAAGATTGACGGCAGGAGGAGAAGGGGACGACAGAGGATGAAATGGTTGGATGGCATCACCAACTCAATGGACATGAGTTTGAGTAAACTCTGGGCGCTGGTGATGTACAGGGAGGCATGCTGTACTGGAATGCTGCGGTTCATGGGGTCGCAAAGAGTAGGACACAACTGAGTGACTGAACTGAACTGAGATGAAACTACCCTGCTAATATTTACAGCTTACATACTGTAATAATTACAATCACATACAGCTTATGGTCTAAATTTATACAACAGCATTAAGTAGTAAACCTTCAGGACTCATTTTTCTAACATGGACTCATATACGTAGAAAAACTGAAAAGTTGATAAATCCCCGGATACTTTCATCAACATCAAATGACGCCTGTGAACTCTACAGTATCAACCAGACTGAAACTGACTTTACCCTGGCTACTCCAAAGAGACTGTGGCCTTTTGCCACAGTAACTCCACACTGGGAGAAGAAATAATCAGGCTTTTCAGGGATTTTTGGACGCTGTCTCTAAAATGGCACTAATGCAAAGTGACTCAAAACGTCACTGACGTTCACCAAACCAAGGGGGGGCTTATGGAGGTCAAGTTAACAAAAGAGTTTTAGCATAGATCTTTCTTGCAAAGGGCACAGTTGGTTCCAAATACATCTTGTGGTTATTTCTGTAGTTCGAGAATGTATAACTGAAACAGATAATACTCAGAAGCTGGCAGAATTCCCATGTTGGTTCCCTGATCTCTGGAGTGAGGGCTACTATGGTCGGAAAGGCTGGGTGGAAGTTATTACAACTCTTTCTACCTAGTGTTAGTCGCTCAGTCATGACCGACTCTTTGCAAGCCCATGGACTGCAGCCCACCAGGCTCCTCTGTCCATGAGATTTTCCAGGCAAGGATACTGGAGTGGCTTGCTATTTCCTTCTCCAGGGCATCATCCCAACCTAGGGATTGAACCCGGGTCTCCTGCACTGCAGGCAGATTCTTTACCAACTGAGCTACAAGGGAAGCCCATTTCTACCTAAGAAAATAGTAAATACATTCCTGGAATAACTGGACAGATTAGTGTTATCATCAAGGACTTGAAAGATGCAAGGTGGCGATTCCCATCACATCCTCATTCATCCTGCCTACTTGGCCTATGCAAAAGATAGATGACTCTTAGAGAATTACAGGGGATTGTTACCGCCTTAACCAGGTGGTATATACCAGAGGCAGTTTCACTGCATAAATAAAGTAACTTATCTCCTGGTATCTGGTATGCAACTACTGATTAGACAAATGTTTTATTTTCCATACGTGTCAATAAGGACCACCATAAGCAATCTGCTTAAGTTAGCAATGCCAACAATACACTTCCATTGTCCTAACTCAGGAGTATATGAATTCTCCAGCTCTATGTCACAGTTCATTTGAAGGAATCCTGATCGACTTTCCCTTCAATAAGATATCATGCTGGTCCATTACAGTGATAACATTATGCTGACTGAACCCAGTGAGTAACATACAGCAACTTCTCTGGACTTATATTTGTATTTCAGAAAGTGGGAAATAAATTCAGCAAAAAATTTGAGGCCTTCAAACTCAGTGAAATTTCTAGAGCTCAAGGACTGTAGAGCATGTCAAGATGTCCCTTCTAAGGTAAAAAATAATTTGGTGCTCAGGACCCTCTTTACAAGCAAAATAAGGCACAACCTAGTGAACCTCTTTGGATTTTAGAGATAACATATTCCTCTTGTACCTTGGCCTATGTACTGAGTGATCCAGCACCAGAAAAGGTGCAGGTTTTGAATGAAGTCCAGAACAGGAGAAGGCTCTGCAGCAGGCCCAAATTGCCACACATGTTGTAGCCACATGATCCAACAGACCTAATGGAGCTTGAACGGCCTTTGGCAGGCTCATAGAGCTGAACTATAGCACAAGGCCTTAGGATTTGGCAGAGAAACAAAAAACCTACCATCCCCTGCTGACAGCTACTCTCTTTTTGAGAAATAGTTCTTCGAGTTTGCTTCTAGGTTTTAGAGGAGAGTGAACGTAATCATGCAACCTGAGCTGCCTATCAAGAACCAGGTTTTATCTAACCCAGCATACATAAAGATGGGCAAGCACGGTGGCACTTCATGATCAAGTGAAAGTGGTTATATATAAGACTGTGGTCATGTAGGGATGTGAGAGTTGGACTGTGAAGAAGGCTGAGCGCCGAAGAATTGATGCTTTTGAACTGTGGTGTTGGAGAAGACTCTTGCGAGTCCCTTGGACTGCAAGGAGATCCAACCAGTCCATTCTGAAGGAGATCAGCCCTGGGATTTCTTTGGAAGGAATGATGCTAAAGCTGAAACTCCAGTCCTTTGGCCACCTCATGAGAAGAGTTGACTCATTGGAAAAGACTCTAATGCTAGGAGGGATTGGGGGCAGGAGGAGGAGGGGACGACAGAGGATGAGATGGCTGGATGGCATCACTGACTCGATGGACGTGAGTCTGAGTGAACTCTGGGAGTTGGTGATGGACAGGGAGGCCTGGCATGCTGCAATTCATGGGGTCACAAAGAGTCGGACACAACTGAGCGACTGATCTGATCTGTGCCCAATCAGTCCCTGAAGGCTCAAGTTACATGAAGGAATAGCCCACATATCCATGACTTCCCACTCCTATTACACTATCTTCTTTCTCCTAGCCTACACCATGGCCTCATGGGAAGTTCTTTATGATGAATAGATACAGAAAGAGAAGACTTAATCATGGTTTAGATGACTGGATTACAATACGTAGGCAGGATATAACTGTGGTATGACAGCCACTTTCAGGAATATATCTAAAGGACAGCAGTGAAGGGAAATACTCCCAGTGTGCAGAACTTTGAAAAGTGTACCTGGCTGTTCATTTTATTTTGAAGGTGAAATGGCCATGTGTGCAATTATATACCAATTCATGAGCTGTGACCAAATTTCCAAATTTGCTGGCATACTGAGTGCAGCACTTTCACAGCATCATCTTTTATCATTTGAAATAGCTCAGCTGGAATTCTATCACATGCATTAGCTTTGTTCATAGTGATGCTTCCTACCTATTCTATGGAATATAAAATACTTGATGGCAGCAACATAGCTAATGTGGCTTCAGATCACCAATACCTAACACACCCTGGCATATAGCAGGTTCTGAATAAGTATATATTAAGTCATTTTTTAAAAACTTCTAGTGGTAGGTTAGATAACATTCAATTCAGGAAAAATTATTGCTAAAGAACAAGAGCATGTCATTGCCATCTGTCAATGAAGAATTTCAGCATGAAGAAGCTAATACAGGGCTGCTTTCCTTGATGGCAGAAATGCTCTCATTTCATCCTTTAGGGCACCAAGAAGCCACCAACAATCAAGCCTGGGCCATGGTTATGCATCTCATTTGGACGAAAGCTCTTGAAAAACCATTGCTATTTGCAATTACTTAGCTGTATGAGTCAAGACTATCTCCAAAACAAAAATACACAAATAACTGGATACTGAGACAATTGTCAACAATAACCCTTGATGGAATTCTGTGTTCAGTAAAACAGCATCTGTTCATTGGCTTATATTTTACTTTAGCTTCAAAGATACATTTATACTGAAAAAATTAAATGGTTGTCTATTTTGATTTAAAAAAGAGGACTGTTGCTAAAAAGTGTGAAAACTCCCAGTATAATAATAATGATAAAAAAAGATTTAGTTTTATAGTTGGACAGAACTAAGTCTGAAACTTATTCTTTTACTTAATAACTGTGAACTTTTAGGCAACTTACTTAATCTCTTGAAACCTTATTTTTCACCTTGTCAAATCCAGGCAGTATCAGTAACTACTGTGGCACATTATTAGGAGAGTAAAATAGCATACTTAAAACACTTATTATGGTTCCTGGCATATAGTAAGCATTTAATATCTGATCTATTAAAAATGACTAATACCTCATTATCTGCAATGAAGACCTAGGAAGAAAATGACAGAATATGAGAGAGATATTTCATGCCTGAAATATCACAGTTTCAGGCATGTATACACAGTTTGAAAAAGCAGCTTGAGTATATTGAATTCTAGAAGTTATAACACCTACGAACTAAGGTGTCAAAATATGTCAATCTAAAACAAATGACAGAGCATATGAATCATATATACTATTCTTATTGGAAAGAGTATCTCAGTGGTATGAAAAAACAGAATCTAAATATTTCACAACAGTTACCATCAAACCCATTGTTAAGCATGTCTAAATAGGTATTTGCTACTAAAATTTAAGTCATGGTACTAATACTATGAGGAATCCTAATTTTTCAAATAGCATTCAATAACATTCTGTTAAATTCGCCAAAACTTCATTTCTAAGCTTACATTTTTTATTAAAAAATGTATTAATTGAATTTAGTTATGGAAATCCCTTATGAAACAATGTGATAGGAGAAATAGCATATGACACAATTTATCATATATCATGTGGCAAAGTGAACATGAAGATTATAGCAAGCTGATACCTGCTTAGAAAGCGCCTTCATGTGACCTACGCTTCCCCGGCAGTACGCTTCAAGGATAACACCAAATTGTACTGAAACAGCAGGAATGTGTACTTCAGATCTGCAAAAAGGTAACAGTAAAGAAGATTTATCAAACACTTCAGGTCCCCAAATGAAAATACTTTTTAATGAAATTAACTGATGATGCTTATCAAAGAAAGGAAGATCCTATCACATATACAGTCACTGGTTGTATGCTAAACTTTTAATTCTTTAAACACTGTAGTTCGAAAAGAAATGTGATATTAACATTAGTTAATGGTTTATTCCATGAAATCTGAAGTTTTTACATCTTGTTTTTTGGAGTGAAATGATATTACCAATTTATAGACAATTAAGATGATGGTGATTGCAGCCATGAAATTAAAAGACACTTGCTCCTTGGAAGGAAAGTTATGACCTGCCTAGATAGCATATTAAAAAGCAGAGACATTACTTTGCCAAAAAAGGTCCATCTAGTCAAGGCTATGGTTTTTCCAGTAGTCATGTATGGATGTGAGAGTTGGACTGTGAAGAAAGCTGAGCGCTGAAGAATTGATGCTTTTGAACTGTGGTGTTGGAGAAGACTCCTGAGAGTCCCATGGACTGCAAGGAGATCCAACCAGTCCATTCTGAAGGAGATCAGTCCTGGGATATCTTTGGAAGGAATGACACTGAAGCTGAAACTCAGTACTTTGGCCACCTCATGAGAAGAGTTGACTCACTGGAAAAGACTGATGCTGGGAGGGATTGGGGTCAGGAGGAAAAGGGGACGACAGAGGATGAGATGGCTGGATGGCATCACCGACTCGATGGACGTGAGTCTGAGTGAACTCTGGGAGTTGGTGATGGACAGGGAGGCCTGGAGTGCTGCGATTCATGGGGTTGCAAAGAGTCGGACACAACTGAGCGACTGAATTGAACTGAACTGAAGATGAAATAGATCTGACTCATATAACATAACTAACAAATCTCTCAATTGACTTCTATTTGATTTTTTTTCTCATTTAAAGAATGGTAAACACATTTGAAAGGAAGGAATATCTTATTCTGTTATTCATTTGAGGATTTAAAAATAAGAAGATTGAACTAGATGAGAAAGAAGATAAGTTAAAACGTTAATAATAAAGAAATCAAGATTTATAACTATAACCCCTAAAATTACATCAAAATACTATTTTTGATAGTATTTTTCTTTAAGCTTATTTTCTTTAAGAAGCTAAGCCAAAGAGGAGAAAAGTTATCTTTCTCTGTTACCGATTAGCTTCAAAAACACAAAGTCCAGGTGGAAAAAAATCACAAATGTCTGAGTAGAGTCAGAAACAAAGAACTGACAATTTTCCTAGGAAACAAAAGATCTTTAGTTCTCTTTCTCAATTTTACTCCCATATAAACTTGGTTTACTAAGACTGATATATTTCTGAAAATCCCCTTGTCAATAAAGAAGCTAAAAATAAAGTTGCTGTTATAGGAAAACCTAAAATCTTTTATATGTGTGTGTGTGTGTGTGTGTATACATACATAATTTTATTTATTTATTTTTTGGCTGCCTTGGGTCTATGTTGTTGGGTGGGCTTTTCTCCAGTTGTGGTGCACTGGTTTCTCATTGTGGTGGCTTCTTTTGTTTCAGACCCCGAGTTCTAGGGCACACGCACTTCAGTAGCTGCTACTCCCAGGCTCTACGGCACAGGCTCAATAACTGTAGTGCACGGGTTTAGTTGCTCCACGGTGTGTCGGATCTTCTTCTATCAGGGACTGAACCTGTGTCTCTTTCGTTGGCAGGTGGATTCTTTACCTCTGAGCCACCAGGGCATTCCTAAAATCTTTACTTACGCAATAGTAGCAATGATGACACAACTATCCACAACCTTTTGGAGGAAAAAGTAAGTCTATTTCTTAATCCAAATATGTTAACCCAATAAGTATACTTTACTGGAAAACAGCAATACTTATAACCATCAGTAGTAGTAATAAAAATTACTATGATGAAAAGTTATTAATTACAGTTAAAAATCAAGGAGGCATAGAGGGACATTTATCAGAGTTACATTGCCAAATCATGAAAATTGAGAATCTGGGTATTGAGAAATAGGAGAAGACCCCAGGAAAGCATAAATATTATGGATGACTCAGAAACAAAGCAGCTGGACTGTTCTGCTAAATGTCCTATATTATGTTGATTAATACTCACAAAAGCATATAGTGGACTCAATTTGAAATACAAAAGACTTACCTGAGGTGCCAAAATAAAAACTGCCCTATCCTCCGATTAGCAAGTGCTCTTTCAAGTAGGAATCTAGACAAGGCACAATCAAGAAAAGGCTCATATTTTAAAACTTGCACCAACTGTAAAAGATATTGAGAGAGTTCTTCATCACTGAAAGAAACAAAACACAGAGTAAGTCACTCAACAATCAGAGCTAGAAAAAGACCCCCTCTTACTTACAAAACTTCAAATACTAACTTTGAAACAGTGGTTCTTTTGGGTCAAGCCTGTTGCATGCTTATATTCAGTTTCATGACTACAATAACACAAAATAAGCTGAGGATTTCTGGTGGACAGAAGAGTGTATGAAAAGGAGCAAAGAACAGCTATATGGGGCACTTTCAGTAAGTTAACGAGGTTGATACAACTGATGACTGTATTTACAATCAGCCCAGAATTATAATAAAAATAGTTTTCTGATCATGCTGAAGAAGTTTACATACTCACTCAATCAGTTTTTTTAAATACAAATTCCATCAGTACTTCAGCAACTTAATTTTCCTTTCCTATCAAAGGGTTAAGTAATTTTTGCTCCCAGATAATGAATGAACAATTAAAATTTTCAAATACTTTGAAGAATAAAGAGTACATTTATAAATTGGAAGGACTCAAGGAATTAACAAAACACTATAATTAAATGAGCTGAATTAATTAAGATTGTGGCTCTCTATTTTGTATCTATCTCCAAACCATTCACATGTAAACCATCTCATTAGAGGCAATTCCTGTAGTCAGGTTAAGATACATTATCTCAAGTCCTCTACTTGGTGACTAGTCTTGGACAATAAACGGTTAAGAATGTAGTCTAAATCAGATGTGGAACCTAAATCTAGAACATTATTCATCTGAGGAAAAAAAAAAAAACCTCACAAGCAGAAAATTTAACAGAGGAAGACACATTAGAATTACCTATATGGAACATGAGATCACAGCAATCTCTGCCTAGGGGTCAAAATATTTGAAAAAAACAATTGGCTCATTCCAAAGAGGTGGCAGGTAGCCTGCCCCTCAGGTATCCAATGCAAACTTAGGGAGGCTGAGGAACAATGGGGAGCCTCATTTTTAAAAACTATCTATACAATTTTAAGCTTACTGTAAAATCCATGCCCATTATAAAATCTATAAATAGTGTGATAGAAGTAGAGAAGAGGCTTCCTCTTTCCTAATACTTAAAAAGACGTCTCACAAACATACCTGAAAAAATATTTTGTATAATTTGCTTTGAATATCACACAATTTAAAACATAAATGATTTATTTTAAAAAGAAAAAAAAAATCACTGCATCCTTAATTTTCTGAGTTTTGCTTTTTAAATAATCATACAGAGACTTCCCTGGTGGTCCAATGGTTAAGATTCTGGACTGCCAATGCAGGGGGTGCAGGTCTGACCCTTGGTCTGAGAACTAAGATCCCACATGCTGTGCGTCACAGCCAAAAGAAAAAAAAAACAAAAACCATACAGTATAACCCCTCCTTTTGAGGCTAGAAGGGAAATGGAAAAAATTTTAAATGCTCATTGTCTGAGATTGTCTCCATAATGATATTTTATCAAATAAATCCCACAGATTCTCACACATGTATTACCCTAAAGAGACTATAAAAACATATTCACTGCATTGTTAATAATGGGAAATTTTGAGAAATCTAAAATGTTCTTCAATAGAGAAATGGAGAAATATAATAAATCTCTATGACAGAATATTACACACTAGTGGAAGGAATAAACTACATTTATACATAACAGGAGAAGACTACCCTCAAAAACATAATGTTTGATAAAGGAAAAAAAAACTATGTAAAACAATATATATGTGACAAGACACATTTATGTAATTTTTAAATGTACAATATTATCTCATATCTATACTGTATAGATACATAAAACTGATAAAAACAGAAAAATGATGTATAGAAGAATACACACCAAATTTGTGGTAACGGTTGTCTCTGGGAAGTGAAAGTAATCAGGACTGAATAAGCAAACTATGAAGACTCTAACTGTAATGTTAATTCTTTAAAAATACAAACTTAAAAGTAAAAACTTTAAAAATACAAATTAAGAAATTAATATTTCTTAGTTCTGGGTAGTGGACAGAAAAGAGTTAATAGAACAGCAAGCCAGATTGCTATCCTTTGAAAAAGTAAGCATACAAGGTTAGCCCTTGGCTGGCATCTGGGAATGTGGACAGGGAAGGCTTCTCACCACCCTAACAAATAAGACTAGGTCACTGCTTAAACTGTTCTGCAAACAGTACTGCTTATGCCCAACACCCTTTTTCATTCTGGGAGTCTAGGATGTGGGAATATGCTAAACAGAGGTACTTAAATGACTAGGTCTTAATAAAAATCAAACTAACGAACAAACAAACTACAACCAGCTCTCTAACAAGCTTTCTGGTAGCTAGTATTCAGGCATGCTGTCACGAATTGTTGCTGGGGGAATTAAGTGTAGTCAGTGTGACTCCTTTTGGAAAGAACTCTTAGAAGCATCTCTCTGGTTTCCTCTGGATTCTGCCCCATGAATTTTTCCTTTGCCAATTCTGCTCTGTATTCTTTTGCTATAATAAATCTTAGCCAAGAGTCATGGAACTGGAGAGTGATCTTGGGGACCACCAGAAGCAGTTTTTGATTGTTTTTTTGTTATAGAGAGGGGACTTCCCTAATGGTTCAGTGGTTAAGATACCATGTTTCCACTGCAGGGGTGTGGGTTTAATCCTTGGTCAGGGATCTAAGATACTGTACTCCAGGTGGTATGGCCAAAAAAAAGAACATCTGTATCGTGTGTGTGTGTGTGTTGGATAGGAGAAGACTTGAGAGTATGAGAGAATAATAGGCAGGAAGAGAACAAATGCTTTGAACTGAATCATTCCTAGCTTGTTCCTTTCTTACAGAACATTCAAGCAGATCTCAACTTCTCTTCTCACCCACAAGTTATTCCTTGACCCCAAAAAGCCTCCTGCAGGAGATACCTCATCTGTTGCAGGCAGCCCACAGCATATTCTCGCACATACTGATCTGGATAGTTGAAATCTAGAAGCTCAAGGGCCTCCCGGGGGGGCAGTTTAGGCCAAATCTGAAGCAGTGCTTGAAGCTGTTTAAAAATTGAAAGGAAAAAAAAGATTACTTTTCTCTCCTATAACTTCTGAACCACTTATCCGTTTTTTCTCCGTACACATGAACAGAGATGATCAAAAGAAAGGAGAAGTATACGTGCAATTACTAAGGCCTCAAAAATCCATTATTGCTAATATAGGTTAATAAAAGATGGTCTCTGCTGAGGTATTCTATAGGTAAGCAGGCAAAAAAGCGATTATATACTTAGCTGGAAGTAGAATGATACACTGAATATATGAATTCTACAATCATTAACCATTAAATTTTTTTTTTTAAAGGAAATAAAGGTGGGGCAAGAGGAGAGGAGAAGGTGAGAGGAAGGGGAGGAGAGACAAATGACTAAAAAATACTTAAAGGCCTTTGAGGGAGACTAAAGAGGGAGGGATATATGTATACCTATAGCTGATTCACCTTGTTGTACAGAAATCAACACAACACTGTAAAGCGAATATCCTCCAATTAAAAATAAAATTTTTTAAAAAAGAAATACTTAAAAAATAAAAAATAAAAAGAAATACTTAAAGGTAAAATTCAAAGTACAAATATAAGCTGAAAAAGTACATTAATAAATCAACATAAAATTATCTTGAGAGAGTTTAAGAGAATTTATATCTATCACTTTATAAAACTTTATTGACTAGAATACATTTAAATCCTTTAAATCATAGTACGTTACCCACAGGAAATAAACAGTACCTAGTTTATTAAATACAGCCAGTTTCCCACTTACAGATGCCACTTAGAAATTATCAATACATAGGATAAAAAAGCATCCATGGGGGGATGACTCGGGATTACCCATGAAGGTTGGGTTCAGATGGACATGGAAACCTAAGTTCCAGAAAACCCAAATTTCTAGAAAGGATTTCATCTGCCTCCCATGAGAATGAGTGAGACTCATCAGAGTTGATTTCCTTTTATGAAGGGTTGATATTGGAAAGAGTCCCTTCCTCTTCATGATTTTGATATCTTTATAGCTTACATTCTTATTACAGAAGGGAAGTGGGAAGAAAAGTGGTTATGGAGGAGAGTGAAACACTTTTTTGATAATTATGAGTTGTGGCTGTCCAAAGCTCAACCCTA
Organism: Bubalus bubalis; assembly: GCF_019923935.1. Lineage (NCBI taxonomy): Eukaryota > Metazoa > Chordata > Mammalia > Artiodactyla > Bovidae > Bubalus > Bubalus bubalis. Next base: position 175,350,179 of record NC_059157.1, on the reverse strand, counting down.
TCTGACAAAGTCTTATTCCTTAATTTCTAATTTATGTCGCTGGGTTTTCTTGGGTATTACTTAAACAGCACTGACATCAAGACCAAGGAAGAAGCACAAAATGTAAGCAAGACCAGAGATACAAATATGGCAAATAGATGGCAATGGCTGAAGGCTTCTCTCAATTGCATGTTCAACCTCAAAGTCGTGTTGCAGGAGGTGGCCTGTGGAACCTGCTGCCTGCCTTGTCATTTGAGCATTTGTAAGAAACTTGGGCTTTGACAATTACATAAAAATAATTTAAATTTATTGTTTTAATTATGAAAATTATAAAACTTCTCATTAATTTCTCAAGTGCCCCCAAAAAGTCAACATCTAAATGAGTAACTAGCAGTTAAGGTATTTCCTCATACAAAACAAATTTAAAATTTAAGTTAAAGCAAAGGAGCAAAGGAAAGATATAAGCATCTGAATACAGAGTTCCAAAGAATAACAAGAAGAGATAAGAAAGCCTTCCTCAGATATCAATGCAAAGAAATAGAGGAAAACAACAGAATGGGAAAGACTAGAGATCTCTTCAAGAAAATTAAAGATACCAAGGGAACATTTCATGCAAAGATGGGCTCGATAAAGGACAGAAATGGGATGGACCTAACAGAAGCAGAAGATATTAAGAAGAGATGGCAAGAATACACAGAAGAACTGTACAAAAAAGATCTTCACGACCCAGATAATCACGATGGTGTGATCACTGACCTAGAGTCAGACATCCTGGAATGTGAAGTCAAGTGGGCCTTAGAAAGCATCACTACGAACAAAGCTAGTGGAGGTGATGGAATTCCAGTTGAGCTCTTTCAAATCCTGAAAGATGATGCTGTGAAAGTGCTGCACTCAATATGCCAGCAAATGTGGAAAACTCAGCAGTGGCCACAGGACTGGAAAAGGTCAGTTTTCATTCCAATCCCAAAGAAAGGCAATGCCAAAGAATGCTCAAAGTACCACACAATTGCTCTCATCTCACACACTAGTAAAGTAACGCTCAAAATTCTCCAAGCCAGGCTTCAGCAATACGTGAACCGTGAACTTCCAGATGTTCAAGCTGGTTTTAGAAAAGGCAGAGGAACCAGAGATCAAATTGCCAACATCAGCTGGATCATGGAAAAAGCAAGAGAGTTCCAGAAAAACATCTATTTCTGCTTTATTGACTATGCCAAAGCCTTTGACTGTGTGGATCACAATAAACTGTGGAAAATTCTGAAAGAGATGGGAATACCAGACCACCTGATCTGCCTCTTGAGAAATCTGTATGCAGGTCAGGAAGCAACAGTTAGAACTGGACATGGAACAATAGACTGGTTCCAAATAGGAAAAGGAGTACGTCAAGGCTGTATATTGTCACTGTGCTTATTTAACTCATATGCAGAGTACATCATGAGAAACACTGGGCTGGATGAAGCACAAGCTGGAATCAAGATTGCCGGGAGAAATAACAATAACCTCAGATATGCAGATGACACCACCCTTATGGCAGAAAGTGAAGAGGAACTCAAAAGCCTCTTGATGAAAGTCAAAGTGGAGAGTGAAAAAGTTGGCTTAAACCTCAACATTCAGAAAACGAAGATCATGGCATCCGGTCCCATCACTTCATGGGAAATAGATTGGGAAACAGTGTCAGACTTTATTTTTTTGGGCTCCAAAATCACTGCAGATGGTGACTGCAGCCATGAAATTAAAAGATGCTGACTCCTTGGAAGGAAAGTTATGACCAAGCTAGATAGCATATTCAAAAGCAGAGACATTACTTTGCCAACAAAGGCCCGTCTAGTCAAGGCTATGGTTTTTCCTGTGGTCATGTATGGATGTGAGAGTTGGACTGTGAAGAAGGCTGAGCACCGAAGAAATGATACTTCTGAACTGTGGTGTTGGAGAAGACTCTTGAGAGTCCCTTGGACTGCAAGGACATCCAACCAGTCCATTCTGAAGGAGATCAGCCCTGGGATTTCTTTGGAAGGAATGATGCTAAAGCTGAAACTCCAGTCCTTTGGCCACCTCATGCAAAGAGTTGACTCATTGGAAAAGACTCTGATGCTGGGAGGGATTGGGGGCAGGAGGAGAAGGGGACGACAGAGGATGAGATGGCTGGATGGCATCACTGACTCGATGGACGTGAGTTTGAGTGAACTCTGGGAGTCGGTGATGGACAGGGAGGCCTGGCGTGCTGCGATTCATGGGGTCGCAAAGAGTCGGACACAACTGAGCGACTGAAATGAACTGAACTGAATGATAATTTATAAAAAATTAACTTTAAATTGTTTTACATTAGAAAAAATAACCCTTTTGAGTAATTTTTAGAGGTTGATTACATTACTATTATTAATACACATTTACATAAATTACTAACTTGGATGTGAAATGTGATACTCTGCAATTTACATAATAAATTATATCAAAGTTATTCAACAAATACAGTGAAATGTTAATTTTTACATTTTAACTTTTACCTTAAATCTTGATTCAATTATTCTTAAACTACTGAAGAAAATGATTACCTCTTATACTTGTTCTTTTAATGTATACAGTACTTGCATGTATACAGTACATAGGCAGACTTACATACACTTACCTGTGGTATCAAAATCCCATGGGGACAGGGCTATTAGGGGAAAATTATGTAAAAATGCTCCTCAGGAGTGTAATCATGAAAAAAGATTGAGGAATATTGGTTTAATGATATGAAACGCCTACCTCATCCCAGGTCTTATCACACAATTCCTCCAAAACTCTAATGGACCAGTACTCCTTATATAGGTAAGGGGGACCATGTTCTAAGGAACTGACACAATAGTTTAAAAAAACTTCTAGCATTCCCAGTTAACACATGGAATACACTGCTCCACAAAAACAATACTGGGATAGATAATGTTATATAATACCAGAGGTTCAACTGGTATTGAAAATAGCCCTACTACTAAAAAGTAATTCTTTTAGTATGTTATTTATAATTATTAAATTGAAATAAAACATTAAATTACAAACACTCATCACTTCAGTTTGATGAAAGCTACTGAAGCAAATAGGCAAGGCAAATCTGACTCAGCCAAATAAATAGTGAAATTAGTTTCATTATTTTCACTATTTTTCACTATAAATAGTGCAATTAACATGTAATTAATTGCTCTGCTCCTGCAGAGATGACTGAATTAATTTCACTATTTATATCGCTATTGAAATCCCTTCTGCAGTATGCTAAAAGAATACTTTCCTGTGGATTAATGGGAGGCTAATCTTTTCTAGAATTTTCACCCATGGCTTATACCTTCAGAATCATAGTACAGATTTGCACCAGGTACTGACTCTCCACTTCTCTTAGGCAATCCATTTTTCAAAAAATTTTATTTATTCATTTATTTATTTTTGACTGCATTGGGTCTTAGTTGCTGCACAAGTGCTTTCTCTAGTTTTGGCAAGCAGGGGCTACTCTCTAGTTGTAGGGCATGGGCTCTAGGGCACGTGAGCTTCAGTACTTAACGACTCGCAGGCACTAGAGAGCACAGGCTCAGTAGCTGTGAATGGGCTCAGCTGACCCATGGCATGTAGAATCTTGCTGGCCCAGGTATCAAACCCATGTCCCCTACATCATCAGGCGGATTCTTAACCACTTGAACACTAGGGAAGTTTAGTAATCAATTTATTGAAAATATGGTTTATAATCTCTTCTACCAGTTCAGTGTAACTGGCAATGGTATAGGACTGGGGAGATGCCAAAACACACTACTTTTTATTCTGTTGCTCTTCCTTTCTAGACTACTAAAAGAGTGGCTTAGGATCATGAAATTCATGTCTTCCTGTACTTGCTTATACACGTTTAGGTTTTTCTATTAGAGTATTAAGTTACACTACTGACTTTTTCTACACAACGGAGGAAATTAACTTGTATCTGAAAACAACAGATTTCAGATTCACTCATGGAAATGAGACAAGTATACTAAACTCATCAGTATAAAAATCTGTGTCCCTGGGTTTCAAATAAAAAAATACTTTGAACTCTCTTACTCTATTTTCTGACAGATAAAATACAAAACCTCTTTTTCAGATATCTTAAACAGTATAGTAAGATCTTTTTTTCTATTCTAATCTATACAAAATAATAAAATGATGCATTTCTTGGATAGGCACTTAAAATGAATGCTATTCATGAGAAGTAGGCAAATGTGCCAGCTAAAAAATTCTTATATCTTACATTCAACCATTATGGGGGTTCACAGAAAACTAACCTTGAATTTAAAGAAATAACTGGTTAGATGACAACTATATCAGAACAATTAAAATCTAGCTTTAAAAAAAAGATATCCTGACAAAAATAGCTCCTTTTCAAAGTAAGTAATGGTCATGTGGCCTAACTGTATAAACAGTTCAAATAAGGCACATCATATAATTTTGTAACATGATTCCAAAAAAAACTGTTAGACACTAGGAATAAACTCAAAAGAAATCCTTTCTAAACTTAATTTGAGAAATAAAACAATAAAGCAAAGATTTTAAAAATACAAGATTAAAAGAAATATGTATTTCTCAACTAAATTTAACTCATTATAGATTTAACAAAACAAGAAAAAATTTTAAAGACCAACTGAATTTAAGTAACTAAGGTGAATAAATGCAGTTCTCTTAATATACCAAATGTATTCATTCTGATTAAAAAATCATTTCAAGAATCTTTCTGGAGAACATTGATAACCAAATGAATTTCGTAATGCCACTGTTTTTTCATACGTTCTTGAAAAGAAAATCAAGTAGCTAAAATTTGGTGGCTTCTTCTGTATCCGAATTTTTTTGCCCTTTTCTCTATACTGCCTAAAGGCAAATGTCATCAACACTGCCCAACTTTAAATAAATAGTAAAAGTGATGTTTTAGATCATTTATGATCTAAAATGTTAACTTCTAAAAATAGAGGTTAATTTCAAACAAAACATATGCATTTTAGACATTCATTGCACAGGGTCTTAAGATGAAAACCTACGAGTTCATTGATAAAGCTGGTAAAAGTAACCCAGGATCTACCATATGCTGGTAGAAATTATGGATGACTATTCCAAGACCTAAGTTTTAATTATCTTTAGTAAAGGACATAGAAAACCTACTCAGAATTTGGGATTTTGAAATCTTAAAACTTTCTGGACTGCCATTTAGATCAGAAGGTCTAAGTTTAAAACCTGAAAACTTCTACAGAAAATTATACAACCTATGGAAACATACCTTTGTAGGAAAGGACAATTTACATGAAATCAATAAAGTAATACAACCACCAAATGGAGTTACAAAAATGATCTCTTGTTACCTGAGCAACATCCTCAAGTTTATTCCACTTGATCGACAGCAGCAATTTTGGCAATGCATGTGGGAAATTCTCTCTGCAGTCTTGTCGCAAAGTCCAAATAAGATCCATTTCATTCTCACATAGTTGAGACAAAGGATCCCTGTCCAAGATTTCTTTCAGTACAGCAAGAAACTTCTTTCCACCTCGACTCTAAGAGAGCAAAATTACTCGTTACAAAACTAAAAAAGAGTCGGACACGACTGAGCGACTGAACTGAACTGAACTGAACTGAAACCTTGAACAAAGGGGTTAGGAGCACCAACTCCCAAGCAGTAGAAAATCCCTAAATCCGTGCATTTAACCAAACCACGAATAATATGGTACTGCAGAATGTGTATATTAAAAAACATTCACTTGATCTGCACAGCTCAAACCCGTGATGTTCAAGGGTTAATTATACCAGGAATTTTTAAAATAATTAATGAACTTTAAAATGTGAGATACTAACAATCTAATTCATTAAAAACTTGGAACTTCCTTTAAAAGTTTTATTAAGCTGAGTATTAAATTTGTAAACTAAAGATGAAGGAAAAATTATTTGTAGTTTTTTAAAAGAAAGAATAAAAAGAATCCTCTTTTAAAGTCCATGTACAAACACTAGGTGGCAGAATTGCAATTTGGATTAAAAAGAAGTCATATTTAAACTGAGTTTCTCATCTTTTGAAATTTTTAATTGCTATAAAGAAAAAAACAAAATCAAAGATAAACCAAATATATGAAGTTTTTTTAGAAAAAAGTAACAGGTGCCTTCTTAGCTCTGAGGCACTAAACCATTTAGATTAAGAATTGAATCTTGGCTAAAATCAAACATTAAAAAAAAATTAGTTATCCCATTTTCTTTCCCAATCCTTTTAAGAATATATTAAAATAAAGAAAATGGACCATATTGTTTATTCAATCCAAACTCTGAATTAAGACTAACATGAAAGAAAGAGATACAAATTTTCCCAAATATAAAGAAAAACTATAGATTTAGGCAAAAATGTATCTCCATTACCCCACCCCCTCAAAAAATCTACAGAACTATCTGATAAGACTGTGTAAGGAGTTATTAATATATTCTATTACTATGCTATTTGGTACCTGAAATTACTTTAGCTGGGATTTCATATCAACATTAAACTGAATAAATCAAACCACTAACTTTCTAAAGTACTGAGATTCAAAAAGTATATGCATACGTTAAAAAGAATTAGGATAACATAATTGCCCATAGAGAAAATCTGAAACAGTCAACGAAACCACCATTGGAACCAATAAGCAATTACACCAAGTGTGGGATACAAGGTTAATATATAAAAGTAAATCATCTTCTTATGTATTAGCAATACACAAGTGGAATTTGAAATTAAACAGCACAATATCATTTACATTATTACCCCAAAATAAGGAAACAGGTATAAAGTTAACAAAATAAATACAAGATCTATATACGGAAAACTATAGAACTCTGATGAAAGCAATCAAAGAATTAAATAAATGGAGTTATATTCTATGTTCATGGATAAGAAGACTCAATACTGTCAGTTTTCCTCAACGTAATATCAATACATTCAATTCAAACTCAATTAAAATCTCAGTAAGCTATTATGTGGCTATCAAAAAACTGATTCTAAAGTTTATATGGAAAGGCAAAAGACTCAGAAGAGTCAACACATTATCAAAGAAGAAAGAACAAGGTTAAGGTCAACATGACCCTTAGGGTCAATAAGACTTAGGTAAAAATAAATGTGAAATGCAAAACTATAAAACTCCTAGAAGAAAACAGGAGAAAATCTAAATGACCTTGGGTTTGGTGATAACTTTTAACATATAGCACGAAATGCATGATCCATCACTGAAAGAATTGATAAGCTAAACTTCCATGAAATTTTAAATTATCTGCTCTCCAGAAGAAGCTGTCAATGGAATGAAAACACAATCCACAGACTGGGGGAAAATATGTGCACATATCTTATAATAAAGGACTGGTATCCAAAGTATACAAAGAACTCTTAAAACTCAACAGCAAGAAAACAAACAATAGACAAGAATACAGATCAAAGACCTGAACAAATACCTCATCAAATAATAAATGCAAATGGTAAAATATATACATATATATATATAAGGAAATCAGTCCTGAATATTTATTGGAAGGACTGATGCTGAAGCTGAAACTCCAATACTCTGGCCACCTGATGCAAAGAACTGACTCACTGGAAAAAACCCTGATGCTGGGAAAGACTGAAGGCAGGAGAAGGGGACGAAAGAGAATGGTTGGATGGCATCACCGACTCTATAGATATCAGTTTGAGCAAGCTCCGGGAGTTGATGATGGACCAGGAAGCCCGGTGTGCTGCAGTCCATGGGGTCACGAAGAGTCAGACACGACTGAGCGAAGGCAACAAACTGATATATGAAAGATGTTTAACATCACATGTCAACATGGAAATGAAAATTAAATCAAAAATGAAATATGACTACATACCTATTGCTACTGCTACTGCTAAGTCACTTCAGTCGTGTCCAACTCTGTGCGACCCTAAAGATGGCAGCCCACCACGCTCCCCCGTCCCTGGGATTCTCCAGGCAAGAACACTGGAGTGGGCTGCCACTTCCTTCTCCAATGCATGAAAGTGAAAATTGAAAGTGAAGTCGCTCAGTCGTGTCCGACTCTTAGTGACCTCATGGACTGCAGCCTACCAGGCTCCTCTGTCCATGGGATTTTCCAGGCAAGAGTACTGGAGTGGGTTGCCATTGCCTTCTCCTATTAGAATGGCCCAAATCCAAAACACTGACCATATCAAAAGCTGCTAAGAATGTGGAGCTACTCTTACTCAATGCTGATGGGAATGCAAAATACTACAATCACCTAGGAAGACAGTTTGGCAATTTCCTACAAAACTAAACACTCTTAGCAATCCAGTATCACGCTCCTTGGTTATTTATATTCACCAAAAGGAGTCAAAAGCTTATGTCTTTATTTAAAGTTGCCAAAACTTTGGAAGCAACCAAGACGTTTTTCAGTAGGTGAATGGGTAACTGAATGGATAAACTGGAATACACAGAAAGGAAAACTATTTAGCACTGAAAGAATTTAGCTATCATATCACAAAAAAGACACAGAGAAACCTTAAATGCATATGACTAACAGAAAGAAGACAATCGGAAAAGGCTATATGTGAAATGGTTCCAACTACAACATTCTGAAAAAAAGCAAAACTATGGAGACATTAAAAAGATCAGTGGTTGCCAGGGATAGATATGTCATTATGCATGTGTGCATGCATGCTCAGTGTGTCTGACTCCGCTACCACATAGATTGTAGCCACCAGGCTCTGTCCACGGAATTTTCTTGGCAAGAATACTGGATTGGGTTGCCATTTCCTCCTCCAGGGAATCTTCCTGTCCCAGGGATGCAACCCACGTCTCCTGAGTCTCTTGCATTGGCAGGTGTTTTGTTTATGACTGCACTACCTTGGAACTCATTATACATTTGTCCAAACACAGAATACACAACAGCAGGAAGGAAATTTAAGGGAAACTATGGCCGTTGAGTGATTATGATATATTAACGTAGATTCTTCCCTAGTAATAATGTACCATTCTGGTGAGTGATGCTGATAAACAGGAGGCCTATATATGTGATATGTGCAGGGGCAGAGATATATGGAAAATCTCTGTACAGTCCTCCTAAATCTGTTTCTAGTCTAAAACTGCTCTTAGCAAAAATAACCTCTTTTTATACACATGTATCCATACACACACAAACTCCCTATCTCCTCCCATGTATGAATTACAGTGGGTTATATTCAGAGCCTCAATCTAAAAAAGGTATACTTTATTTCACGAACGTGACTGAGTTTTTTTGAAAAATGATCATGATAAGTAATCAGAATTTGAAAATGAAACTCCTACACTTACCTATAAAAGTGAAAGCTGATATTTGAAACAACGAAGAATATAAATTGTTCATGCGAGAGAAAGGCAGACTGCTGTTGAGTTAAATAGTGAAAAAAGCTAGCAGACCTACTATAATCTCATGGATCAAAATAAGACTTTGCAGACCTGCTACAAGTAAATATCCTGAAGACACAGTAGTAAAGGAAGAGGGAAGAGCAATGAGTTAGCTGTGTAATTGTACTGTGATTGTTTACTGAGCAATGAAAAGCACAGTACTGAGTAAGTCCAAGGTAAAAACAAACAACTACCAGAAATGTTGCAGGAAGCAAAAAAACTAAGAACCTTACATTCTTTTACAAAACAATCAGCAATGAAAAATTATACTGCAGTGCAACTGAAGAACTTTTACTCATGTTAAGATGCTTGAATTTAAGTAATGATGGGAAAAAAATGAAAATTAACACCCATATTCTCTTTGTTTTTATGTATATATTTTTAAACTCATATACATATTATGAATTATTGACGAAAATAAAACACATCATATGTATCCTGCCATGAGCATATGAAAAAAGACTATGGCTCTTTGCCCTTGCTCACTGGAGGTAGGGGGTCAGGGGCCAGGAAAATTCATCTGTCATATTCAGAGAGGCTAGAAACTCAAAATGTGTTAGCAATATGCTATTAAAGGACAGAATTAACTATACAATGGCCAGACTGGGGACCTGACAAACACACAGCTGAGGATGAGACAGCCCATGCAGTCATGGCTGGTGGGAAAGAGAGTAACAAGACAGTTAAATGATTGGGAGATTAATTACAAACAGAGGATTGAGCAAATAAGTATGTTAAGGTTGACAGGAATCAAGATTACTCACTGTCAGAAAAGGTAAATTAAAATATGTTAGATCAGATCAGATCAGTTGCTCAGTCGTGTCCGACTCTTTGCGACCCCATGAATCGCAGCACGCCAGGCCTCCCTGTCCATCACCAACTCCCGGAGTTCACTCAGACTCACGTCCATCGAATCAGTGATGCCATCCAGCCATCTCAGACTCTGTCATCCCCTTCTCCTCCTGCCCCCAATCCCTCCCAGCATCGGGGTCTTTTCCAATGAAAGGCACAGACTAAAAAGAAATCCTGTGGTAGTGAATCCAAATAAGAGGCAGTGATAAGAACTTGAGGTTTTCAGTAGATAGATAAAGCAAAAAAACCATGTCTCGGTGCTTTTTGTTGTTGCTTAGTCACTAAGTCATGTCTGATTCTTTTGCGACCACATGGAGTGTAGCCTATCACGCTTCTTTGTCCACGGGATTTCCCAGGCAAGAATACTAGAGTGGACTGTCATTTAGTTCCCCAGGGGATCTTCCTGACCCAGGAATAAAACTTGCATCTCCTATATTGGCAGGTGAGTTCTTCACCACTGAGTCACCAGGAATGTTCAAATATGCAGCCAAACACATACTACCTAGCTTTGTTTCATGAAACGACCTAATGCAATTGCATGCCAAGGACAATGAAAATACTGAGTGCCCAGAATTTGGAATCTAAATACTTTTGACAAACAAAAGGAATCAGGATTCCCAGGAGGAATGACTGAAATCAAAGTTCAGTTCAGATCAGTTCAGTTCAGTTCAGTCGCTCAGTCATGTCCGACTCTTTGTGACCTCATGAATCACAGCACGCCAGGCTCCCTGTCCATCACCAACCCGCGGAGTTCACTCAAACTCACGTCCATTGAGTTGGCGATACCATCCAGCCATCTCATCCTCTGTCGTCCATTTTTCCTCCTACCCCCAATCCCTCCCAGCATCAGAGTCTTTTCCAATGAGTCAACTCTTCGCAGGAGGTGGCCAAAGGACTGGAGTTTCAGCTTTAGCATCATTCCTTCCAAAGAACACCCAGGACTGATCTCCTTTAGGATGGACTGGTTGGATGTCCTTGCAGTCCAAGGGACTCTCAAGAGTCTTCTCCAACACCACAGTTCAAAAGCATCAATTCCTCAGGGCTCAGCCTTCTTCACAGTCCAACTCTCACATCCATACATGAACACTGGAAAAACCATAACCTTGACTAGATGGACCTTTTTTGGCAAAGTAATGTCTCTGTTTTTTAATATGCTATCTAGATTGGTCATAACTTTCCTTCCAAGGAGGAAGCATCTTTTAATTTCATGGTTGTAATCACCATCTGTAGTGATTTTGGAGCCCCCCAAAATAAAGTCTGACACTGCCATTGTTTCCCCATCTATTTCCCATGAAGTGATGGGACCATGTTAAGATGCCATGATCTTTGTTTTCTGAATGTTGAGCTTTAGGCCAACTTTTTCACTCTCCACTTTTACTTTCATCAAGAGGCTTTTTAGTTCCTCTTTACTTTCTGCCATAAGGGTGGTATCATCTGCATATGTGAGGTTATTGATATTTCTCCCGGTAATCTTGATTCCAGCTTGTGTTTCCTCCAGCTCAGCATTTCTCATGATGTATTCTGCATATAAGTTAAATAAGCACGGTGACAATATACAGCCTTGACGTACTCCTTTTCCTATTTGGAACCAGTCTGTTGTTGCATGTCCAGTTCTAACTGTTGCTTCCTGACCTGCATATAGGTTTCTCAAGAGACAAGTCTGGTGGTCTGGTATTCCGAACTCTTTCAGAATTTTCCACAGTTTATTGTGATCCACACAATCAAAGGCTTTGGCATAGTCAATAAAGCAGAAATAGATGCTTTTCTGGAACTCTCTTGCTTTTTCCATGATCCAGCGGATGTTGGCAATTTGATCTCTGGTTCCTCTGCCTTTTCTAAAACCAGCTTGAACATCTGGAAGTTCATGGTTCACATATTGCTGAAGCCTGGCTTGGAGAATTTTGAGCATTGCTTTACTAGCGTGTGAGATGAGTACAATTGTGTGGTAGTTTGAGCATTCTTTGGCATTGCCTTTCTTTGGGATTGGAATGAAAACTGACCTTTTCCAGTCCTGTGGCCACTGCTGAGTTTTCCACATTTGCTGGCATATTGAGTGCAGCACTTTCACAGCATCATCTTCCAGGATTTGAAATAGCTCCACTGGAATTCCATCACCTCCACTAGCTTTATTCGTAGTGATGCTTTCTAAGGCCCACTTGACTTCACATTCCATGATGTCTGGCTCTAGGTCAGTGATCACACCATCGTGATTATCTTGGTCCTGAAGATCTTTTTTGTACAGTTCTTCTGTGTATTCTTGCCACCTCTTCTTAATATCTTCTGCTTCTGTTAGGTCCATACCATTTCTGTGCTTTATCGAGCCCATCTTTGCATGAAATGTTCCCTTGGTATCTCTAATTCTCTTGAAGAGATCTCTAGTCTTTCCCATTCTGTTGTTTGCCTCTATTTCTTTGCACTGATAGCTGAGGAAGGCTTTCTTATCTCTTCTTGCTATTCTTTGGAACTCTGCATTCAGATGCTTATATCTTTCCTTTTCTCCTTTGCTTTTGGCTTCTCTTCTTTTCACAGCTATTTGTAAACCCTTCCCAGACAGCCATTTTGCTTTTCTGCATTTCTTTTCCATGAGGATGGTCTTGATCCCTGTCTCCTGTACAATGTCATGAACTTCCGTCCATAGTTCATCAGGCACTCTATCAGATCTAGTTCCTTAAATCTATTTCTTACTTCCACTGTATAATCATAAGGGATTTGATTTAGGTCATACCTGAATGGTCTAGTGGTTTTCCCTACTTTCTTCAATTTAAGTCTGAATTTGGCAATAAGGAGTTCATGATCGGAGCCACAGTCAGCTCCTGGTCTTGTTTTTGCTGACTGTATAGAGCTTCTCTATCTTGGCTGCAAAGAATATAATCAATCTGATTTTGGTGTTGACCATCTGGTGATGTCCATGAGTAGAGTCTTTCTTCTCTTGTGTTGTTGGAAGAGGGTGTTTGCTATGACCACTGCATTCTCTTGGCAAAAGTCTCCTGGCCTTTGCCCTTCTGCTTTCTATATTCCAAGGCCAAATTTGCCTGTTACTCCAGGTGTTTCTTGACTTCCTACTTCTGCATTCCAGTCCCCTATAATGAAAAGGACATCTTTTTTGGGTGTTCGTTCTAAAAGGTCTTGGAGGTCTTCATAGAACTGTTCAACCTCAGGTTCTTCAGCATTACTGGTGGGGCACAGACTTGGATTACTGTGATATTGAATGGTTTGCCTTGGAAACAAACAGAGATCATTCTGTCATTTTTGAGATTGCATCCAAGTACTGCATTTCGGACTCTTTTGTTGAAAATGATGGCTACTCCATTTCTTCTAAGGGATTCCTGCCCACAGTAGTAGATATAATGGTCATCTGAGTTAAATTAGCCTGTTCCAGTCCATTTTAGTTCGCTGATTCCCAGAATGTTGATGTTCACTCTTGCCATCTCCTGTTTGACCACTTCCAATTTGCCTTGATTCATGGACCTAACACTCCAGGTTCCTATTCAATATTGCTCTTTACAGCATCAGATGCTTCTATCACCCATCACATCCACAGCTGGGTATTGTTTTTGCTTTGGCTCCATCCCTTCATTCTTTCTGGAATTATTTCTCCACTGATCTCCAGTAGCATACTGGGCACCTACTGACCTGGGGAGTTCCTCTTTCAGTATCCTATCATTTTGCCTTTTCATACTGTTCATGGGGTTCTCAAGGCAAGAATACTGAAGTGGTTTGCCATTCCCTTCTCCAGTGGACTACATTTTGTCAGAGAAACCAAAGTGGGGGTAAAGAAATCACCAGATGAGGCTGGAAGACTTTCTTGTACCAGAAAGAAGTAGATGCTCAAAGAATGATGTCGACAGATCAAACAGACACAAGATAGAACTTGAGTTGCCACAGGCAAAATCTGGGTCAAATCTGCACATTAAAATTAAATATGTCATTAAATAAAAAAGAAATCACAAATTCAAACTACTATAATTTTTTTAAGTAAATAAATGGGGGTTGGGGGTGTGAGAAAAACATCTACCCTACAGTATACATCAACTAACAAGCCCAAAAGGAAAATAAATTTGAAAATCACACTTTGGACACCACTGTAATTAATACTGGTTCAGACAATCTGTATTAATAAATACTAAAACAAGTGGGTGAAAGTTAGCTGTGAAACAGTATGTTTCCTAAGTTGCAAAATAAGTCCACAAATTACTCACTTTATTAACTTCGTAGTAGAAAAACCTAATGGACACTATCCTAACCAAGCAATAATAATTAATATCAACTGTAACAGAACAGCAACAACCAAAAAAAAAAAAAAAAAAAAAAAGAGCCAAAATGACAAACTGACATTGTTTGCCTGTGAGTAAAACGCAGTAAGGACACATCACCACTTAAATTTGCTCAGTTGTGTCCGACTCTTTGCAACCCCATGGACTGCAGCCCGCCAGGCTCCTCTGTCCGTAGGATTATCCCAACAAGAATACTGGATCGGGTTGCCATTTCCTCCTCCAGAGGATCTTCCCAATGCAGGGATCAAACCGTCCTCTTGTGCATCTCCTGCATGGGCAGCAGATTCTTTACCACTGAGTCATCAGGGAAGCCCCCACCACTTCAATGTATTCATGCTAAAAATGCATCGCTAGAATCCAATCATGACAAAACATTAGGCAAATCCAAACTGAGTGACATTCTACAAAGTAACTGATCTGTATCCTTAAAAAAATCAGTCATTAAAGATAAGGAAAGACTGAGGAACTGTTCTAGAATGAAGGAAACTAAAGACACATGTCAAAGAAATACGAGTAATCCTGGGTTGAATCCTGGGCCTAAAGAACACTACTGAGACAACTGGCTAAATACGAATGAAATGTGGGGAACAGACAATAGAACTGTATCAACATTATTTTCTTGATTTTCATGAATTGATTCTGGTTAACTATGAGAATGTTCTCATTTTTAGGAAATATACACTGAAGAATTAAAGGATAAATGGCATAATGCATGCCACTTTATCTCAAATGATTCTGAAAGAAATGCATTACACACACATGGAATGATAGAACAAATATGGCAAAGTGTTAACAGTTGGGGAAGTTGGAGAAAGCTGTACAGGAATTCTTCATACTCTTCTCTCAGGTTTTCAGAAAGTCTGAGATTTTTTTTTTAAATGTTTGCTCCTTTCTTCCATCAAATGGAGGGCATTAAAGATTCCAAATCATTCTATTAAGAAAACATTCTAGGTAGATCCCCAGAACCTCTGAACTAAAGGCTGAGTCACTATCTGCATTCACAGAAGCCAGTCGTTAAGATTTTGCGCCTGAGATTCAGCAATAAGAAAATAAAACTTTTTAACACACATGTTTTAGATTAGAGCAGGGTTTCTCACCCCCATGCTGTCTCATAGGAGGATGGTCCTGTGCATTGTAGGAAGTTGAGTAGCACCTGAACTCCATTCACTACCTGTCAGAAACAACCTCCAGTGAGCTGAGACAAATAAAACTTCTAGACATACTAAATGCCCCACTTGAGGTAAAAAAAAAAAAGCCACAGGTTGGGAACTACTGGCTACGAAGATCAAAAGCTGCCAATTCAAGAATCATAATTCACAAAGATCCCATTTTTTTTCTATTCTACAGATATCCCACAATCTTTGGCAACTACATGTTTTTAAAAATGCCAATAGCTAGTAGGCTTAACACTTTCAAAAGAACAGAAGTGCTGTTGAGAAGGATATGAAAAATCTAGAATCCTTTTGCAGTTGGATTTTGCAGGTGGGAATGTAATATGAAACAGTTATTTTAGAAAACAATGGTAGTTCCTCAAAAGATAAAAAACAAAATTACCATATGATCTAGTAATTCTACTTATGGGTACATAGCCAAAAGAACTGACAGCAACATCTCAAAAATATATTTGCACACTCATGTTCATAGCAGTGTTATTCACAATAGCTAAAATGTGGGAGCAAACAACTGGATAAACAAAATGTAGTACATAAACTGGGTATTAGGGGCGCTAGTGGTAAAGAATCTCCTTGCCAATGCAAGAGACATGGGCTGGATCCCTGGATGGGAAGATCCCGTGGAGGAGGAAATGGCACCCTACTCCAGTGCTCTTGCCTGGAAAATTCCATGGGCAGAGGAGCCTGGCGGGCTGCAATCCATGGGGTCACTAAGAGTCAGACATGATGGAGTGACTGAATATACACACATACATATACACACACACACACACAATTCAACAAGTGAACTTACCATGATCTTATTAAAGAATGTAACATGCTCTTGACGTATACATGAAGAGAGGATTAAAACAGTGGAACGAGAACATAGTTCTCTCTATTCCTTTCATTCAAAAAGATGAAGTATTTTAAGTATTTAAAAATACTCAGCAGTAACAGTTCTGGGATATAAAAGAAAGTGCCTAACATAGGAATCCTTTACTGAGAGAAAGCAGATAGGACCAGGGATCAGATCCACTAAGATTCAAGCGGTAGTGAGAAACACAGTTCCAGGATACATTCCAGCTTAGAATCAGAGGATTCAAGGAATGAGAGGTGGCCATGGGGAATCATCAGGGAAGTTAGTAGTAACCAATCTGCAGGTGGAGCGGCTGCTATGGTCACATATGCCCCTTGCTCTGTTTGTGCTGAGCTGAAACAGCAATGGGATCAGCCCAAAACTGAGGTGAGGAGCAGGATACTGAGTACTTGGGAGACACTTGATCTCAGACAGGAGGAAATCTTCACATACAGGAAACTTATTTTCAGCACAGCCTACCCCAAATCCTACAGACACTGAATGCAGGTTACAGTGAATAAGCAAACAACCAGGGGGCCACAAGTACAAAAGAGCTAAACTAAGAATCACCAAACACTGAGAAAAGCCAAAATAAGAAGAAAAGACAGATGCCAAAAGAAGAAGCAAGACCACTTTAAAGATAAGATTGTTTTATTCCTCAGAGAGAATTAATGTGACAGAAGAGCCATGAAAAAGGAATAAACAAATCTTTTAAAAGATAGAAATCTTTTAAAAGATAAATAAACTCCTACCTGACTAATCATAAGAAACTGCAAGTTAAAATAATGTGACATCAGTTTATGTTCACTGAATCAATAAATTAAAAGGGTTGGCAGAAATGCAAAAGGATAGAAACTCTCCCACAGTGTGTTTTAACTCTTTTAGGGTATGCAACTTGATAGAATTCTTACTAAAAGGAGACAAACCTTACAACCTATAATTTTATTTATATGAATTTATCCTACAAAACACAAACATGTATAAAGACATATGAAACATTCACTGCAACAAAGCTTTAGTAGAGAATAAGTGGAAATAAGCAAACATACATCAGTGGAGGTATGAATATTTAATAACTAATGGTATCAGTAATTAATGTCATGAAATATTAACAAGGCTTTCATAAAGAGAGAAGTGGAACTCTTCCTACAAACATTACAAAATCCATAAAATGCACTGCATGAAAAGGAAGAAAGTAAAAAGATCTCGAACTTTAAAAAAAATATACAGATATGTACACACAAAGCTAAACTGTTTATACACTTCTCTCTAGGAGAGAAAGGTAAGTAGCAGTTAGTAAAAAAACTTATTTTTGGTTCCATATAGTTTATTCATTGTACTATGACTAACCTAGACAGTGTATTAAAAAGCAGAGACATTACTTTGCCTACAATGGTCCGTACAGTCAAAGCTCTGGTTTTTCCAATAGTCATGTTATGGATGTGAGAGCTAAACAATAAAAAGGGCTGAGCGCTAAAGAATTGATGCCTTTGAACTGTGGTGCTGGAGAAGACTTACGAACGTCTCTTGAACACCAAGGTGATCAAACCAGTCAATCCTAAAGGAAATTGACCTTGAATATTCATTGGAAGGACTGATGCTGAAGCTGAAGTTCCACTACTTTGGCCACCTAATGTGAAGAGCTGACTCACTGAAAAAGACCCTAATGCTGGGAACAACTGAAGGCAGGAGGAGAAGGGGACGACAGAGGATGAGATGGTTGGATGGCATCACTGACTCGATGGACATGAGTTTTGAGCAAACTCCAAGGGATGGTGAAGGACAGGGAAGCCTGTCGTGCTACCGTCCATGAGGTCGCAGAGAGTCAATGTGACTGAGTGACTGAACAACAACTATGTGCCCACTAAAAACAAAAAATACAGCAAACCTGGACAAGACTATTGCATCCTCATTAAGGAAAGAACCTCTGATTTATGTAAGATAGCAGCAGATCATAGGAGACAAAACACAAATTAATTTAGGCTTCTGATATTCAAAGAGCAATATTAAGACTAATAAAGGGTAACTAAAAATAGGCATGAGAATGAAGACAGGAGTATATACATGTTATCTCTCAGACTGCAATTGTATGCTTCCATAATTTCCAGACAAGCTGAAAAGTGTATACTTGTAATAAAATTATTTTATTTCATTAAAGAGAACTACAGTTGACCATTAAACAACATGAGGATTAGGGTTGCAGACTCTTGGCACAGTCAAAAACCATATATAATTTTACAGTTGATACTCTGTATCTGAGGTTCTGTATCCACAAATTGAATCAACTTGCAGATCATGCAGTACTGTAGTATGTATTTAATGAGAAATCTGTGTGTAAAAGGACCTATGCAGTAACTGTGTTCTTCAAGGGTCAACTGTACTTTGAAAGTATTTGTAGTAGGAGTTACTTGCACTGCAGGGCTATGGACATTTTGGAGAACTCTATAAAAAGCATAAGACAGCCTGGGAAATATCCAAAACAATCTTAAGAAAGAAGAACAAAACTGGAGCAATCACACTCCCTGACTTCAGACTATATTACAAAGCTACAGTAATCAAACAGTATGGGACTGGCACAAAAACAAGACACACAGATCAATGGAAATGAACAGAAAGCCCAGGAATATATCCATACACTTATTGTCAACTAATCTACAAGAAAGGAGGCAAGAATATACAATAGAGAAAAGACAGTCTCTTCAATAAGTAGCTTTGAGAAAACATGGACAGCTACATGTAAAAGAATGAAATCAGAACATTCTCTAACACTACACACAAAAATAAACTCAAAATGGTACTATAAAACTCCTAGAGGGAAACATAAGCAAAATACTCTGACATAAATTGCAGCAACATTTTTTTATCTGTCTCCTACAGTAATGGAAACAGAAGCCAAAGTAAACAAATGGGAGCCAGTTAAACTTAACAGCTTATGCACAGTAAAGGAAATCATAAACAAAATGAAAAGACAATTTACAGAATGGGAGAAAATATTTACAAACAATGCAACCAACAAGAGATTAATTTCCAAAATATACAAACAGCTTATACAGCTCAATAAAAAAATACAAACAAAAAAATATTAAATGTGTAGAACATCTAAATATTAATAGCTGTTTCTCCAAAGAAGACATACAGATAGCCAATAGGCACAGGAAAAGATTCTCAACATTTCTGATTATTAGAGAAATACAAATCAAGACAAAAATGAGGTACCACTTCACACCAGTCAAAATGGTAATCATCAAAAAGCCTATAATTCATAAATGCTGGAAAGGGTGTAAGGAAAAAAGAACCCAACTACACTGTTGGTGGGAATGTAAACTGCTGCAACCACTATAAAAGACAGTATGGAGGTTCCTTAAAAGACCTAAAAATAGAGTGGCTATATGATCCAACTATTCCACCCCTGGACATATATCCAGACGAGATGAAAACTCTAACTTAAAAAGATCCCTGCACACCAATGTTCACAGCAGCACTATTTACAATAGCCAAGACATGGAAGCAATGTAAATGTTCACTGACTGATGAATGGATAAAGAAGATGTGGTATGTATACACACATATATACACATCTTACAATGGAATATTAGTCATAAAAGAATGAAGTATTTCCTACTGTATAGCACATGGAACTATATTCAATATCCTGTGATAAAACATAATGCAAAAGAATATGTACACATATGTGTAACTGAATCACTTTGCTATACAGTAGAAATTACCACAAAATTATAACTATACTTCAATAAAATAACATTTAAAAACAGAATGAAACATTGCCACTTACAGGAGAAGGAATGAACCTAGAGATTATCACACTAACTGAAGTATAATTCACTTAGATTATCACACTAAGTGAAGTTTTATCTACAAAACAGAAATAGATACAAACACCAAAAAACAAACTTTACAGTTACCAAAGAAGAAAGTTAAGGGGAATAAATTGGGAGTTTGGAATTAACAGATACACACAACTATATATAAAACAGATAATAAAGATCTATTGTATAGCAAAGGGAACTATATGCAGTAGCTTGTAATAATCAATAATGGAAAAAAATCTGAAACATATATATAAAACTGAATCACTCTGCTGACACCTGAAACACTGTAAAGCAATTGTACCTCAATTTAAAAAGGGCTTCCTTGGTAGTCCAGTGGTTAAGAATATGCCTGCCCATACAGGCAATACGGGTTCCAATCCCTGGTCTAGGTAGATTCCACATGGCACGGAGCAACTAAGCCCATGCATCACCACTACTGAGCCCAGGCTCTAGAGCCCACAAGTAGAACTATTGAAACCCATACGCCCTATAGCCCCTGTTCTGCAACAATGAGAAACGCACGTGCTGCAAGTACAGAGTAGACCCTGCTAATTGCAACTAGAGAAAGGCGGTGCACAGCAAGGAAGACCAGGGCAACCAAAATTTTAAAAACAATTTAAAAAAATTTTTTAATTAAAGAAAAAAAGAAGAAGAAAAAGAAATGAAGAAGACAGCCTGGGCCAGACATTTCTCTAACTACAACATTAAATATTGCATTCATTCTGTACAAATAATAAAAGCATATACATTATCTCCATTGGCCTCCTGGTGCTGGGAGCCGGCATATTGCATATTGAGTGCATATTGCATGTTGAGTGCAGCACTTTCCACAGCATCATCTTTCAGGATCTGGAATAGCTCAACTGGAAGTCTATCACTGCCAGGAGCCAGGGTGAGGAACTCCTCCCGTGGCAAAGGTCATGAGGAAGGAGGCTCGGCATACGAAAAGGCGGGATCGAGCCTCAGAAGTCCCCCTGGGAATTCTCGAGCATCTACCCCCAAAACCAGAGTCTGCCTACTTTCTGCTTCGTGCTTTCACCTACACCTCTGACTTTACGGGGGCTGTCCCCCACTACCTCTCTCTGAAAAAAGAGTTAGCTTACAGCTCCAGTTAACAATTCCTGGGTGTGACAGTGTTTCAACCTACAAACTCCTTTGGAAATCCTCTAGCCTGCCTGAATAGGTTTTTCCGGCCACATGTGATTGCTCAGAGCCTCCCAACTGTGAGAGGCATGAGATGTTCTAAACTGTCTAAACACAGATTCCTTTGAGCAGTTAAAAGATTGATTAGAAATTGTATTGGTGAAGGGATTTTCACTTGTTGGGCCAATGTTTGCTGCTAAGTCTCCATATCCCTTACCTGCTGTGTCCCTGCCAGTGTATAAATTAATATAATTGGTGTAAGTAGTAGCTTTAATGTTTGTAACCTGGGGCCCTTGAGTTAACTCTTTTTCTTGTTATAGCCCACCACACCTTTGCTCTGTAGGAATGCAACTTTATCTAATGCTTTTGGAGGGTGGCTCCTGACCAATCACCTTTAGAGAAAAGTAAGTTTTCTGAAGAAAGGGTCTTAAAATGTTAACAGGCCTCCGGGCCAGAAGATGATGCAAATCACCTAAGCTTTTGCATATGATAAGTTTGCAGGAAGAAAGTCTGGCTTGCTGCATGACTCTACCCCTTCCCCCATTATCCTCTATGCATAACTTAAGGTATAAAAACTACTTTGAAAAATAAAGTGCGGGCCTTGTTCACTGAAACTTGGTCTCCCCATGTCGCTCTCTCTTTCAAATTCTGGCTGAGTCTCCATCTGGAGCGCGGAACCCACCATGCTTGCTAATTATGCCTGGGCTTCTAAGATCCGACCGGGGAGGCCTCAGTGTCTCCTCTCCTTCGGGAGAACGGAAGGACGCCTGCGGCCTACCTAAGTGGTGCAAACTTCTTGTCTTGAAGTTTTATTGGTCTCCCGCGTAAACCAAGCTACTCAGCCTCTTTTCTCCACTGAATTTTCCTACTGAGCTATCCTCATTCTATTACTCTTTATATCTTTGATAAATAAATAATTAAATAGGTCGCCGACGCCGTCCCCGCTTCGAATACCCTGGATCAGCCGGGGCTGGACCCCGGCATCCTGGCTTCTAACTAATGACCATTCTATATAAAGTGGCATTACTGTAGTCACTTGAAAACTATAAACTGATGACATGAAAAGAAAATATCAGATTAAAACTCAGAAAACTCTTAAAGTTAAAGCAGAAAAAATTATTATTAAAAAATATAGATGGTAGAAATATTACACATATTGTAAACAAAATAAACAAAGTAATCTATTTTGAAGTCTTTGGGCAGAAACAATGGGAATGTTGTGCGTAGCAGAGACTGCTATTTATGTCAATATGCACTGTCCCCTTCTAGCTTTATTAACTATAATCTCTTACTCTTAACAAAGTACATGACTGCCGGCCAAGGACTACATTTCTCAGTTTCACTTATCGTTAGGTATGGCCTCTAGTCTAACTCTTCCTGTTTCTGTGGTCCAGAAGGTAGTAATGTAGAAAGTTGAAGCACCAATAATAAACGAGATAAAAACTACATATTAACATAAAAGATTACCAAGATGCAAGAAACCTGGGTCTCCAGCAGTGCAAAACCTGCCTTAAATATACATGCTGTATTGAAGTTAAGAAAATATCACCTCCTCATTCAACGGAATAACATTCAAAAGATGGTATCGTTCATTTACGAAGTGTCAGAGCATCCATCACAGACCAGCTGCTGAACCTGTGCTTGAACCAGCAAAGTGCTTACTAACTAAACACAGACCAACCTGAAACAGCAGCCATTTAACAAAATATTAGCATGTACATACTCATGCACACTCAGACTATTCTTCCATATGAGTATGGTCTTCCATAAGTACATTACCATAAATGACATGAAAGTGAATAATAATAAGCACAACTTTGTAACATAAGGCTACTTTAAAACCTTGATACTTACTGATACATTAGCACTATCACTGCTTGCAATCTCAGCTGCTTTTTCAATAATCTGTCAAAAAAAATTGAAAAAATTAAAATTTGGCTCTTGTATTTGTAAAATTATAAGTGTAAATGTCTAGACTTGTACATAGACTTATACATCCACATGTACACAGGCTACATATGATATGGAATTTCTATGGTTTATAACGTAAGCGTGAATTTTAAATGCAAAGTGGTATTATCTTCAAACACTCGACAAAACTCTTTACTATAAAGGACTATTGACTCCCAGAGTATACTAGGATTCTCTATAGATAAAATAAGCAGTGTCTAGTATATATGAACAAATTTTTAATATAAGTAAATATTTTCTGGTTAACAAAATGCAAAAGTATGTAATAGTAGGGAAATGGCAACCCACTCCAGTATTCTTGCCTGGAGATTTCCATGAATGTAGGACCCTGGTGGGCTACAGTCCATGGTGTCTCAAAGAGTTGGGCACGATTTACCAACTAAACAATGTAATATTTACCAAACACAGATTAAGTTTTTATCATTTCTCTCGTTTTCTTCTGAATTAGTAGATAACAAAAGCAGAAGTAATGTCAAGAGAAAACATAAAAATATTTTCTGAATTTAGTAAGTTCAAAAGAGGCTCTGATTCTTGAAAAGATGGGGAACCCACTGTTCTACTGGAAAGGCTCAGCAGGTAAAAAAACCTGAAGACCCATAACCAGTTACTGAGTTAACTAATTCTCTGCAAATAACTTAATTGCATCCATATGTATAAAGTACACTGGTAATTTCATCCTATTTCATAAGGTTGTTATGTGATAAAGTTATATCATAATTAATATTAAGCAATAATCATAAAAGTAATTTGAAACATAAAATGTATACAAGTGGGTAAAGCAGAAAACATTAAATAAAAACATAAGAAATTTTCACTTTTTATATCTGCATTATGTTTTTTAAATGATCATATATGCAATTGTACAATTAAAAGAAAAATAAAAACTATAAATATATTATACACATTTAAAGACTAAACATTCCGTCCTACGTAGATCTTCAAAGACAGACTCTCCAAGGGATCAAAAAGGTAAAAGTAAAGTTTAATAATCAGGTGTAGATGATTCTGTTGACAACAATGCTGAAATAGAACATTTCAAAAAACTGGACTTCTCTTAAAATATTAGATTAAAAATACTTAAAATTGCACAAGATGTTAGATTTGTAAAACCACTTCAAAAAGCATTTCTTCTGATCCAAAAGAAATTATAAGTGACTGCTGAACACATACAATGCTATGCTAAGTCACGTCAGTCATTTCCGACTCTGTGCGACCCCATAGACGGCAGCCCACCAGGCTGCCCCCGTCCCTGGGATTCTCCAGGCAAGAACACTGGAGTGGGCTGCCATTTCCTTCTCCAATGCATGAAAGTGAAAAGTGAAAGTGAAGTCGCTCAGTCGTGTCGGACTCTTAGCGACCCCATGGACTGCAGCCTAAGAGGCTCCTCCGTCCATGGGATTTTCCAAGCAAGAGGTACTGGAGTGGGGTGCCATTGCCTTCTCCGACACATACAGTAACTGAAGACAAAAAAAAGTCTGAGCTTGGACTATTAACTGTATCAAGTAGCTATAGTTTATGTATAAATTCCTAATCTAAAGAATAAAGCCACAAAATAAATGTAATGGATGCATCAAAACATACCTTCTACCCAGTGTACACTAAAGTATATGGTTCTTGACATATTTGAGATTTCTACTGTAATAATCACAAATTTTAATTTGGTTGTATATTACTGAACAGAAAAAGATTCAAGAAGAAAATGAAAAATTATGTCTATGTGGATAAAATTGAATTAAAATGAAAGTAAAGGAAGAAATATCTGTTGGTACAGAATGTTAAAATACAATTAAGTGTACAATATATTAATTGAAATTGTACTATAGCATAAATGTTTAAAGGCAGCTTGGACTCAAATAACTTAAGTAAATAAACGAAACTTCTTATTTATTATCTGAGAATTTGCTCAAAGATTTCCTCACAAAGATCAGCATCAATCATACCTGAAACAAAGATGCCAAACCTGAAGATAAAACATATGACAGCTTAACTCTCTTAGCATGTAAATGATCACAGCCTAATTTTCAACCTCCATCAGACACTCTCCATATCCTGAAGACATGCAGCTTATACACTAAAAAGTTATGTTAAGAAACAGAAGCCCTTGCTGTAGCTTTTACAAAAATAAGTCCTACTAACACCATATTCAACAAAAATAATCTGTTCTTTGCATACCAACTCTAATCACACTAGTGATTATTTTTAAACTGAACTGACACACTGGCACGTTTCACTGAATATTTCACATGTGTAGAGCTATACATGAATGCACTCATAGCCCTTTTAAATTGGAAAGAATCTCAGAGAACAATTATGATTTCCTCATTTTATAAATAAGGAATCTGAACTCCAGAGATGCCATGTCTCACTTGCTCACTGATAAAGCCAGTACTAAACAGAGCTGGCTTCCGGCTCAGTGGTCTTTCCACTGAACCAAGTTATAAATGTATATAACATCTTCAAAGAGAAGCAAACATATCTAGCTTAAGTGATAAAGATACAGAGCTGAGAACTAATAACTGAATTATTCATACACAGTGCCACTTTAAATAATTAGCTTACCTTATCGAAGGGAGGATAGTAATACGGTTGTTTTTTATTCTCTGGGAATTTTATGTGCAAAGCTGTTGCATTTTCTGTATATGGATTTGTTTGAACAGTTCCCATTGGATTCAACATTTCTTCAAGTTCATCTAAAACATGCAAATAATTTTGATTCTTAGGAAAATGTTTTTAAAACTATAACAAAACCTTAATGGATTCCTATCATGAAAATTACCTTAAAAGTGTGTCATCAAGACCACTCTGGTGGTCCAGTAGCTAAGACTCCCCGCTCCCAGTGCAGAGGGCCCCAGTCTGACCCCTGGTCAGGGAACTAGATCCCGCATGCTGCAACTAAAGATCCTTCATGCCACAACTAAGAACCAGCACAGTCAAATAAATAAATATTTGGCGGGGTTGGGGGGGTGGGGGCTGGAGGACAACAACTGTGTCACCTATGGAAGTTTGATAGACAATATCACTAAGCCTCTAATCTTCATACTTGGCACAAAATTTGAATGTAGTTTACATAGCATCTTTAAAATGAAAAAAAAATTAATAAAAACTAGTAGCTACCTCACAACTTTCTTCAAATTTGTTCCAGTATGCTCAATCTACAAATAAAAAAAGGTGGAACTACTTTCACTTGCTCAAAATTAGGTGGTCCATAGGAATTTTTATTATTTCAACAACATTAATTTCTTAGTCACATATGTTCTGATTTTCATAGTCCTCACAGTCCCAAACTAGCATTTTGAGTGTCATCAATGACATTCCTTTTGACAAACCTAATGTTGGTAATATTTCTCTGTGATCTCAAAGCTGTTGATATAAACACCTTCTTTGGTAGCTTCTGAAACATTCCATCCAAGTGGTTCTTCTTCAAGACACTCCTTCATCTTCTCTATCACTCTAAGTATAGTCCATTCACAGATAATGCATGGTAATCAAAAGTCAATATTATCTTAAACTCTGGAGATCATATAACTTTCTCACTTCACAGAGAAGTAAACTGTTGAAGAGACATTAAACTCTGAGGAAACAGAGTTAGCAGTACAAACTAAAGTCTCCCCTCTCCAAACTATTTCTCTCATAACAGATTTTTCTCACCTTCTTTTGTACTTTAGTAAGGAAATAAAAGATAAAACTATATTCTGTCCAGACCTGATGTCCAGGTAGTATGAAAACCCAGAATTGTCTCTCAAAGCTAGAAAATCTTTCCAAAATACTTAAAAAGTTTCAGCTCTTTAATCAGTCCTTTGCTTATCAAGTTTAATACTCTCAAATCTCACAGATTCCATTTTGACCTAGATTGAAGGAATTCTCATAATTTCCACACTTCTAAAGCTGACTTCTCAGCAAATTAATAATATCCTCTATTTGTGTTATCTACATAGTAGTGTTATTTTGTCCTATCAATTGCAACCTATCTAAAGTCCAGGGTAGCATTTCAGTATTATCAGCCCCTAACATATGAAGAGAACACTGCACAAAATATGCTATTTTGCTTTAAAATAGGGAGAAAACTAGAAATTGGTGTTTGTATTTCCTGCTATATACATAAGGAATTAATGTGATTATAAACCTTCTAATGAGAAGCTATGAACTCTAGATATTAGAGTATTTATAGTTCCTGTGTTTCTAGCTTGTACCTACTAGGATAAATGTGAATTCTAGAAACACAACAAGCAGAACAAATATCTCTAACATTTTGTTAGAGATAAATTCAGGTCCATGGGACGACAAGTTAATTGCAAAACTTGTCAATTTTTCTAAAAATATCAGTCAAGTTACTTACTGATTTTGGAGAACGTGTGTGAGTCTAAATTAAAATTTTCAGAAAAGTATACTGCTGAACAGAATAATATTTACTCTGAAACTACAGCTCCTCTTAAGAAATGTGTAAATGCACACCACTCGCCTATATTTAGGGAATAACGTGGTAAGTGAAAATTAATGGGAAAAATAGGAATAAAAGAACATACACAAATAAAATACTAGAATATGAGCAGTTTATAAATATGTCTGTTGGTAACTGATTATCCAAATACAGTTTCAAGGGTAGCAACTACTAAGATAGAGCATTTAAAAATGTTTGTCACCCACAAAATAATTTTTAAAAGCAAGAAGGTTCACAATTTTATGAAACAGATTAACCAATGATGAAGACAGGGGGGAAAAAAGACAGTATTTTAACACAAAATAAAATCTCCAACATTTGGGAAAGCTATAAGAAGAATGGAAAGAGTCAAGTAATCTTTTGCAAAAATCCTAGGTTTGAACCAATTACGTAAGACTGACTGACTTCCCTTTTTCATCCATAAAAAGCCATCTCATCTCTTAACATGAGAATGTAAGCATTTCCTCTAGTTATTATCATATAGTTTTTAAAAATGAATATTATTGTTTAAAAGTCAGATAAGAGTTATTTCCTTAGTATTTTTTTTCCTCCACTGATAGGTAATTTTAGGAGTACTATTTAAGCCATCTCACAGGAGTACTATTTAAGAAATACAGGCGTATGGAAGATGCTCCTCTCCTAGCTCAAGTTTCAGGCTAAAGCTAACTAAGGAATAAGTGTTTTTACTATCCTTCCAATGTTAGTTAATGCTTCTTCTAGTGTAGAAGTTTAGAACAACTAGCAACAACAGAGGTTGTTATAAAAAGACATTGTTCATGAGAATTTCTCAGAAACCTATAAAAAATAAAACAGTTAATGTGAGAAAATACTCATCCAAGTAAATGTATTGAGATACAAACCACTTGTAAATATATTAATATAATCTTTGGGAAAATCTGTTTTAGAATAAACAATAAAAATATGAAAAGATGGTTTCTTTACTGGACTGAAAAAAGAGTGAGTCATGAAAACATGTTAACTAGTCCCCACATGCCAAAAATTACTCTTTAACACTAAGGATTAGAATGTAAATCTTACCAGGAAATGAAGACCAGCTGTGTAATATTATATCTCCAGATCTCAACTGTCCTTTAAAGTCAAAAACCATTGTATTTACCCAGGCTACAGGATAATGCTGTTGAGAAAGATACCATTGCATAAATATGCTAAGAATGAACTTTAAGGTATGAACAGGCACATGCCTTTTGCTTCAATATTGCTTCTAGAGTTCTAGATGATTTCCCCCCAAATCACCCAATATAAAAACAAGATGTACATGGAAAGATGCTCAACATCTTTATAATGGTTTACGAAAATTCTAAAAGCTAATTAATGTCTCTCACAGAGGAATATGCAAAAAATAGAACATTTATTCTGCATACGTTGCAAATGATGAGGAATTTTTAATAATTCAAGAAAATATCCCTGATATAATGTCAGATTATGTGTCTTAAGAGCTTTCAGTCTACATAAATCTTAATTTAGCAAAAGGAAATGTCTCTAGGTATTGTAGAATTTATTTACATTTCTAAAAAGGAAACACCAAGCTAACAGAACTTTTATGTAGACAATCAGACTAATTAACCTAGTCCCAGGAAACGGCTACCCACTGCAGTACTCTTGCCTGGACAGAGAAGCCTGGCGGGCCACAGTCTATGGGGTCGCAAGAGTCGGACACGACTAAGCACATACAGTGCAGCACAGTACAGAACAGAAAAGGCTATAAAAGCTTGAACACTTTGACAAAAAATATGTATCTGTTGAGGAAAAAAATACTAAGGAAATAACTCTTATCTGACTTTTAAACAATAATATTCATTTTTAAAAACTATATGATAAGGGAGGAGGGAGGAGGGTTTAGGATGGGAAACACGTGTATACCTGTGGCGGATTCATGTTGATACATGGCAAAACCAATACAATATTGTAAAGTTAAGAAACAAAATAAAATTAAAAAAAAAAAAAGAATATCAACAAAAAACTTGGAAAAAAAAAAGAAACAAAAAAAACTATATGATAATAACTAGAGGAAATGATTACATTTTCATGTTAAGAATAAAAGGATACAAATTCTTGTAGATAAATATAGTAACCACATTTTTTAATATATAAAATTCATATACCCATCTTCAAAAAAAAAAAACCCTTTCCATAAAGTAAGAAGAAAACAAAAAAGACTTGAAAAATGTGAAATGGAAGATAAGATCAGGTTCACCATCCTTTATCCACAATTTCAAAGTCTAAGAAACTCTTAAAAAGCAAAGGTTCATTTATAACTCATTTGACAATAAAACATGACCAGAAATGACATGAAGCTAACTGACAGCCTTCATTTGTCTCATTTAGTGTGAATATTCATATATTTCACTTCTAGAAACTGATGTGTTTGATTACTGAGTTGTCCCAGACCCTACATGGGGTGTTGAGTGATCTACGATCTTTCTAAAATACATAAAATTTTAAATTCTTAAATATATCTGACACCTGAAGTTTTAGTTCACCTGTAATATTTTAACTCTTTTCATTCTTAACTATATTTTATAAAAAGCAAACATTTATAATAGAACACTTATATTTATGATATTTACTAAATTAGCCAAAACAAAAATGAAAACGACATAAGGGAGACTTACTGTCTTTTCAAAAATCAATTCTTAGGGACAAAAATTATATGATATAATTTCATTTATATTAATCCATTATTTTAAAGTTTAAAATTATTCCATTATGTTATTATTATTCCATTATAAAACTTTTTCAGAAATTAATATATAACTACCACTTTTCCAGATTTCCTGATGGTCTGATACTTAGAGGGATTCATGGTTTTAGTTGATTTCTTAGTTTTCACTTTATCCAAAACTGCATAAACAGCAAAACATAATCGAGTCATTCGTGGCAGGTCACAAGTGTTGATATCAAATTCCAGTGGTTCATTCCAAATATGATCATTCTTCCCTGATATCTCTGAGCTTACAACAGTTTTACACAGGAGTTCGGTACCATGAAAAAGGCCGGCCCTGACATGAACCTATAATGACGGAGACAAAAACAAACAGAGAGTCATGAATACTGCA
The DNA here is from genome assembly GCF_019923935.1 of Bubalus bubalis. Lineage (NCBI taxonomy): Eukaryota > Metazoa > Chordata > Mammalia > Artiodactyla > Bovidae > Bubalus > Bubalus bubalis. The sequence continues at coordinate 175,319,228 of NC_059157.1, read as the reverse complement.
CCAGTAAAACAGCTTTGTTTTCAAGAATGGAAAAACGCATACTGGCAGAAGAAGCAGACACACTCTAGGAAAGTCTATTAGTCCACAGAACCACATGTGATTCACAAAACTGTTAGTTAAAACCTATTTTTCACGTACTAAGCAGACAAGCTAAAAAATGTCTCAATGGTGTAAATGGATCTAAAGAAACCAAGACCATAAGTATAAAAACTACTACTGTATGCTTATTTCCAATCAATTCATTTACTAAGGACCTTATCTTAGTCTTCTGTACAGCTGGGAAGGAAAGGGTGGATAAAATGTCTCCAAAATCTCTACTTACAAATAATTTATGAATCAGTCATTATAAAAGTCAACTTAAAGATATTCTATCCATATTTACGATTATCCTACACACCACTATCTTTCATTTGTGAAAGACTCAGGTTCAGAGTGATGTAGGAAATGTGCAACATGTCCCAGGAAATTTTATTTAGTCATTTACATTGTTTTATAAAACAACATGACATGATTTGCCAACAAAGGTTCGTCTAGTCAAGGCTATGGTTTTTTCCTGTGGTCATGTATGGATGTGAGAGTTGGACTGTGAAGAAGGCTGAGCGCCGAAGAATTGATGCTTTTCAACTGTGGTGTTGGAGAAGACTCTTGAGAGTCCCTTGGACTGCAAGGAGAACCAACCAGTCCGTTCTAAAGGAGATCAGCCCTGGGATTTCTTTGGAAGGAATGATGCTAAAGCTGAAACTCCAGTACTTTGGCCACCTCATGCGAAGAGTTGATTGGTTGGAAAAGACTCCGATGCTGGGAGGGATTGGGGGCAGGAGGAGAAGGGGACGACAGAGGATGAGATGGCTGGATGGCATCACTGACTCAATGGACATGAGTCTGAGTGAACTCCGGGAGTTGGTGACAGACAGGGAGGCCTGGCGTGCTGCGATTTATGGGGTCGCAAAGAGTCGGACACGACTGAGCGACTGATCTGATCTGATCTGATGACATGATTATCTCCAATTTAAAAGTGAGTGGTAAAAGTAGAATGAGTACTAAAACACAGAGCCTGGGACTTTCCTGATGGTCTAGTGATTAGCATTCTTTACCTCTACTGTAGGGAATAAGGGTTCAATTCCTGGTTGGGGAACTAAGATCCAATATGTCACACAGCACGGCCAAAAGAAGAATTTATACAAAACTCAGCTTTGAGTAAAAATACACATATGGAACTTCCAGAACGTCTTTGACTTTGGAAAGTCCAAATATTACTATTCAATTAAATACTCACATGGCCAAGTACAGTACAGACTGAAATATACAGAATGACTTTTTCTGAATTGCACTGTCAACACTGTAAGTCTATCCAATGAAAGACATGATAAAGAATATATATGTGTAACATTATTTTACCTACTACAAAGATGGTGGCAGGGGTTTTGGTGTGCATCCCCCGCTGTGTCTCCTCCATAAGAAACTGCTAAACATCTCTCCGTTAAAATAAAAGGATGAACTACAACCACATGACTAATAAGACTGTTTTTACCTTAAGAGATTCTGGGTATTATAACTGAGCATGTTTGCCTTCCTTTGGACGCTGTCTATATTGCCAGGAGAGAGCAAATCCTGTAGTACACATCAAGTAGTTATATAGGATCTTACTATATAAATATCTACAGCAAATCTTGCTCCTGGCTTTTTATACTATTAAACATCTCAATTATTTTTTAAGAAGTCATATTTTATATATTCTTTGTGTATATATGAGACTGTGTGTGAGTGCAAGTGCATGTTTGGGTGGGGGGAGGCATGCTTACGTCAAGCCATTTGTGAAATGAGATTAGGGAAATTACAAATAAAACAAAATATAAATAAACCATATTTTGCATCTTTTGTATGATAGAATGGAAGATAGGAATTTCAGAAAAAAAATGATATTCAGTTCTTACTCTCAGTGACACTAAAAGCTTATGAAGCTATCACCTTTTGTACACAGAATATATAGTTTATTCAGAAAAATCACAAGTTTAACAGTAAATATTCTTCAATGTTTTTGTGATAAAGACAAGATACTAAAAATAAACTGCTACGCTTAAAAACATTTGCATCTCTTGGTTTTTGACAATTTTTGAGAAATAAAAATAAATTAGCCCACTATATAAAAAGTACTCAATAAATGTTAGTTAATACTTAAAAAAAAAAAAAATGTGGCTATCATTGAATCAACCAACTATTGGCAAAATGCAGATATATGGAAAAAGTGAAAGTGTTAGTCTCTCAGTCGAGTCCAACTCTTTGCAACCCTGTGGACTGTAGCTCCATGGGCTCCTCTGTCCATGGAATTCAGAGAATACAGGATAGAATACTGGAGAGGAATGCCTGGGTCAGTTGAATATAAAACTCAAAAAAGAATTCAAGTAGAATGAACCAGAAAAGTTCATTCAGTTACCCTAGCTGTAAACAGCAACAGCCAAGTCTGCTGTGTATAAAAGAGTAACTATAAAGAATGACTCTAACTTGGGTGTGGTAACAATAAACAAAAAGAGACCCAGCACATTCTGAAGAAATCTGCTGAAATACCAATCATTGTCTAATAGTCAAACTGTGATCATTTAAGACCAAATCATTAGAACTAAGTCTGACTGAGAAATCTCCACGTAATCCACTAATATAACTGAAGTTCATACATGGTTAAAAATAAACAAGAGGAGAAAAACTTATCTACATTTGAAATGAAAAACTTTGTGCTTTCTGAACTTAGAATCTCCTGATGGTTTTTGTTTTCAAAAAAAGTTAAAAATAATTCTCTAAGTTTACATCATGTGAAATTTTGTCAAAATCGCCACATTTCCTGATGCTTTGTCTGAATCACCAACAGGCTCTGAAAAGTTGAGGATTTTAAAGCACCATCTTGTTTAATTACAATCACACATTTTATTGGCCAACTCAGTAAACTTCTAGACACATTTTCACAAATCCCAGAATATCTGGAGATCAAGAGAAGGCAGGCCTGGTCATGGAAATGACTTTCCACTGTGCTACAGCCAGGATGTGTCAAGCCTGCACATAGCCTACATTCCCGAACTCACCAATTAAGAATACTGTGTTGGGCAAGAAATGAAACTTTTCCCCAATATCAACACCTAACTTCGTTTTTGTTCCACTATATATTCCCTTTTTATATAAGACAACTAAAAAACGATCAGCAGTCTGAACAGAGCCAAAGCGTTTGACTGTGTGGATCACAATTAACTGTGGAAAATTCTGAGAGATGAGAATACCAGACCACCTGACCTGCCTCTTGAGAAACCTGTATGCAGGTCAGGAAGCAATAGTTAAAACTGGACATGGAACAACAGACTGGTTCCAAATAGGAAAAGCAGTACATCAAGGCTGTATATTGTCACTCTGCTTATTTAACTTATATGCAGAGTACATCATGAGAAAACGCTGGGCTGGAAGAACCACAAGCTGGAATCAAGATTGCAGGGAGAAATATCAATAACCTCAGATATGCAGATGACACCACCCTTATGGCAGAAAGTGAAGAAGAACTAAGGAGCCTCTTGATGAAAGTGAAAGAGGAGAGTGAAAAAGTTGGCTAAAAGCTCAACATTCAGAAAACTAAGATCATGGCATCTGGTCCCATCACTTCATGCAAATAGCTGGGGAATCAATAGATAGGGAATCACTATCTGCAGTGATTTTGGGGGGCTCCAAAATCACTGCAGATGGTGATTGCAGCCATGAAATTAAAAGACACTTACTCCTTGGAAGAAAGTTATGACCAACCTAGACAGCATATTAAAAAGCAGAGACATTACTTTGCCAAAAAAGGTCCGTCTAGTCAAGGCTATGGTTCTTCCCATGGTCATGTATGGATGTGAAAGCTGGACTATAAAGAAAGCTGAGCAGAGAAGAATTGATGCTTTTGAACTGTGGTGTTGGAGAAGACTCTTGAGAGTCTCTTGGACTGCAAGGAGATCCAACCAGTTCATCCTAAAGGAAATCAGTCCTGGGTGTTCATTGGAAGGACTGATGTTGAAGCTGAAACTCCAATACTTAGGCCACCTGATGTGAAGAGCTGACTCATTTGAAAAGACCCTGATGCTGGGAAAGATTGAGGGCAGGAGGAGAAGGGGACGATGGAGGATGAGATGGTTGGATGGCATTACCGACTGGATGGACATGGGTTTGGGTGGACTCTGGGAGTTGGTGATGGACAGGGAGGCCTGGCACACTGCAGTCCATGGAGTCGCTAAGTGTCGGACACGACTGAGCGACTGAAGTGAACTGAACTGAACTGAGTCCAAACAGGTTGAAATTCCCACGGTTTCATGAAAGACGACAGTGCGCATGCACGCGCAGTTGCGTCTGACTCTTTGCGACCCCATGGACTGTTGCCCTCCAGGTTCCTGTGTCCATGATTTTCTAGGCAAGAATACTGGAATGGGTTGTCATTTCCTTCTCCAGTGCATCTTTCTGACCCAGGAGTCGAACCCACATCTCCTGTGTCTCTTGCATTGTCTGGTGGATTTTTTACCACTAAGGCAGCTGGGAAATCTTCAAGAAGTATGGGTGTGTGTTCAGTCACTTTAGTCGTGTCCAGCTCTTTGTGACCCCATGGACTTGTAGACTGCCAGGCTCCTCTGTCCATGGAATTTTCCAGGCAAGAATTCTGGAGTGGGTTGCCATTTCCTCCTCCAAGGGATCATCCCAACTCAAGGATCAAACCCTCATCTCCTACAATGCAGAGGATTCTTTACCACTTAGCCACTGCAGAACCACTTAATAAAAAGGCATGTTTGCTCTGACTTAGTGGGAGAAGCCCTGTCTTACACTTAACTAAGGATTTACAGATGTCAGAGGCAGTTACATTAAAATGTATTAATTCATTGCACAAATATTTATCTAGTGATACAGGTACTGAAATAAGAAGACAGAAGGATTAAGATAGTTTTTTCTTTCCTGAGCTTGTATGTATTTTAACATGATAGGAGTGCTAACAGCCACAAAATTAGGCTTATAAGGTGTTAAGATTTTTGACTAATAAGAATCAAATTATGATTTTGAAAGAGAAAGTATCTGGGCTTGGAATTGTCTGAGTTTATCATGTTTAGGGTTCACTGAGTTTCTTAAATCTGTTATATTTATGTCTTTTGCCAACTTTAGAAAGTTCCCAGTAATAATTACTTTAGTTTTTCTCAGCCACACTCTTTCTCTTTTCTTTCAGAGACTCAGATTAGACAAGTGTTAGACCTTCTGATATTGTTACTCAGGTATCTGAGGCTCTGTAGAGTTTTTTCTCCATTTTCTTTCAAATTGTTTTTCAAAATGGAAAATTTTACTGATTAATCTTCAAGTTCACTCTTTCTTTTCACACTATTTCCATTATTGAGGCCATTCAGAGTTTTTTACTTCATTATTTGTTTTTCACTTAATTCGTCCTTTATTCTCCCTCCATATCCACAGGTACTACATCCTCAGATTAAACCTATCAAATATGAAAAGTATTTTGGAAAAAAATTCCAAAAAGTTATAATTAGCACATTTGAATTTGCTGCATTCCAGTAATAATTTATATAGCATTTATATTTTATTAGGTATTATAAGTAATCAAGACTTCCCTGGTGGCTCAGATGGTAAAGCGTCTGCCTACAATGCGGGAGACCCGGGTTCAATCCCTGGGTTGGGAAGATCTCCTGGAGAAGGACATGGCAACCCACTCCAGTATTCTTGCCTGGAAAATTCCATGGACGGAGGAGCCTATTAGGCTACAGTCCATGGGGTTGCAATAAGTAATTAAAGCATGATTTAAAGTATAGGTTGTGCATAGGTTTTATAAAACTACTATATCATTTTATATAGTAATTTGAACTTCCTCTGAGAATCCCGGAAGCAAACCCCTGCAGATACTAAAGTACAACTGTGTATTGTGGCCAAGACTTTCTCATTTTTTCCCATTATTTTCCACTGTGTTTGTTTTGCCCTTAGTTGCTGGAGCATTTTTATAACAATTTCTTTAACATCTCTGTGAAGACTTTCAACATTCATGTCATCTCAGCATTGCTGTCTGTTGATTCTCATAGTCCATAGGGCTTGAGATTTTCCTGGTTCTTTTTATGCCAATTAATTCTGAATCGTACCCTGCAAATTTTTAAAATTTATTTACTTTTGGCAGCACTGGGTCTTTGTTGCTGCTCAGGGACTTTTTGTAGCTGTGGCACAGGAGCTTCTCATTATGGTGGCTTCTCTCGTTGTGGCGCACAGGCTCTAGCGGGCTGGGCTCAGTAGTTCTGGTGTACTGGCTTAGCTGCCTGTGGAATTTTCCCAGACTAGGGACTGAACCCATGTCCCTGCTTTGGCAGGCAAATTCTTATCCATTGCACCACATAGGAAGTCCTATCCTATACATTTGGACTATTATAAGTCTCTGGGTTTTATTTATATTCTATAGAGACTGCTGATGATCTGTTTTAGGAGATAATAGTTTCAAACTGCAAGTTTCAACAAACCTTTTGTGAGTTGTGGTTCCAATACCAGTTCAGTTTTCAAATTCTTTGTAGGGCTATTTGGATCTGTCCAGTGTGTGCACCAAAATACAGTGACTAGTCTGAGATGCTGGTGATGGTTTATGCCACAGTTCTCAAAGTATATAGGCATTTGTGATTCTGATCCATATACGTACAGCTCAGGAATAAACCTAGAAGTTTTCTGAGCTCATCCCACTCTGAAATCATCCAAGTATATTTTGTGGCTGCCTAGGGCCCCCCTTTTATTGTCACCCAGCGAGAAAACTAAGGCTTTATTCACCCATATTTCCTACAACAATGCTGAACAGAGAAGGCGGGGGGGGGCCGGGCCGAGTGGGTATCAGGATATTCACATTTCCCTTAGGACGAATCAAACAGGGATGTTCAACTCTGCATTTTTAGCAACCACTGCTGTTCTGCTACCACTAGCGCTCTGCTACTGCTGCCTCAGGACTTCTAGGGAGACTGGGGCAAATGAGAATAGAAAACAAATTAGAGAGGCCAAAAATGGGGAGATCCCCACTGTCTTTTCTAAGAGTCAGAAGAAACCATTTCAAATAGTGGTATAACTAGAAGGCAATCTGAGCTCTCTGTCTACACAAATACCATCTTCTAGATTTTAAGCAGCATTGATTTCAGGATTCTGCTGAATATCAAGATGGACATGAAAAGGGAAATGCCACAAGGCTGGTACAAGATCCACCAGAAAAGCTCTATGCTACAGAATTCTAAGCGCTTTCACAGTGAAAGCCATTCAAGTGCCAAACAGGCAGAGTAATGAATCTTCACTGAACACCTAGGATTTCATTATAGACTCCATAGAATCATGTGATCTTACTCTAGTAAGATCTCTGGGACTGTGATTACAATGGATTTTACTCCCATGATTAGGTTTTACTATAAAACACAGGTGACTTTAAGAAAGGGAGGGGCTTCTCTGGCAATCCTATGGTTAAGGTCTGTGCTTCCAATGCAAGGAGTGCAGATTCAATCCCTGGATGGGGAACCAAGGCTGCGCATGCCACATAGCATGCCCAAATAAAACAAAATGGAGGGAAATTATCCCTCATGGGCCTGACCCATTGGTGAGCCCTTAAAGGGACCAGCTTCTTCTGGCAGGAGATTCAAAGCCAGAAAAGGATTTAATGCTTGAGAAATACTCTGTTTCAAGAATTGAAAATAGAGCCAAGAACAAGAACCTGAAAGATTCTGAGAGCAATTCTCAGGCAAAAGCCATCTAGGAAATGAGAACTTTAGTCCTATAACTGCAAGGAACTGAGTTTGGCCAATAACTTGAATCATCTTGGAAGCCGATTCTTCCCAAGAGCTTCAGTAAGTAACGTAGCCCAATTAACATCTGGATTTCATCCCTGTAAGATTATAAGCAGAAAACCCAGCCACACCATGCCCAGACTTCTGAACAACAGAAATATGAACTAACAAATATGTGTTGTTTGAAGCTGCTAGGTTTGTGTTCATTTGTTACACAGCAAGAAAAAAACTAATTTAAGGGGCTGTAATGAACTTAATGCCAATAAATTTAAATAAATTTTAAATTCTTCAAAAGACAAAAAGCTGACACAAAAGAAATAGAAATTATGACTATCTATCTATCCAATAAAGAAATTAAATTTCTAATTAAAAACATTCCCACTAAAAAAACCCTATGTTCAGGTGCTGGGAGTAAATTCTACCAAATATTTACGGAAGAAACAATACCAATCCTACTTAAACTTGTTCAGAAAACTGAGGAGAGAAAGGCTTCTTACCTCAATTTATAAGGTCAACATTATCCCAATTCTAAAATCAGAGAAAGATATTATATGGAAAATACAGACCAGTATTCCCCATGAGCACAGACATAAAAATGCATACCAAAATATTAATAAGTCAATATCAGCAATATATAAAAAGGCTAGTACATCCTCAATGTGTAGTGCATAAAACTTTTGAAAATCAATCAAATTGGGGCTTCCCGGGTGGCTCAGTGGTAAAGAATCTGCCTGCCAATGCAGGAGACGCAGGTTTGCTCCATGATCTGAAAAGATCCCACTTGCCAGGGAGCAACAAAGCCCTTGTGCCACAACTATTCAGCCTGTACTCTAGAGCCGGAGAGCCACTACTGAGTCCACATGCCGCTACTACAGAAGCCTGCGTGCCCTAGAGCCAGTGCTCTGCAACAAGAGAAGTCAAGGCAATGAGAAGCCAGCACACCGCAATTGGAAGCCCCCGCTCACAATTAAAGAAAAGCCCATGCAGCAACGAAGACTGCACACAGTCAAAAAAAGTAATTTAAAAAAAAAAGAAAAGGAAATCCAATTAACAGACTAAAATATAAAAGCTACAAAATCATCTCAATAAATACAGAAAAAGCACTGGACAAAGTGAAACTTTTTCTATCCCTTTTAGTATAAAAACTCTCAGCTAAGTAAAAAGAGAAGAAAAATTCTTGAATAATGGGCATGTGTGAAACCTACAGGTAATATTATACTTAAAGCTGAAAGACTAAATGCTTTTCTTTACAATAAAGAACAAAACAGAAACATCTACAGTGATGGTTAATTTCATTAATCCATTGACTGGATCTTGGGGTGTCCAGATATTCTGGTTATTTCTGTGACAGTTTTCTTTTTGATAAGATTAACATTTAAATGGTAGACTGAATAAAGCAGATTACCTTCCTTAGAGTAGGTGGCTCTAATCAACTCAGTGGAAGAAATGAACAGAAAAAAAAGATTGGCCCTCCTGAGAGTAAGACAGAATTCTTGCCTGACTAACATCCGCTCTTCCTGGGTCTTGAGCATATAGAACTTCCACAGGAACGACACCATAGGTGCCTCCTGTTTCTCAGGCATTCCAGGTGGCACTAGTGGTAAAGAATGAGGGGATGCAAGAAATGCCAGTTCAATCCCTTGGCCTGGAAGATCCACTAGAGTAGGAAATGCCAACGTGCTCCAGTACTGTGGCTTGGGAAATCCCATTGACAGAAGAGCCTGGCAGGCTATAGAGTCAGACACAACTGAGCGACTAAATACAAACAGACTCAGACTGGATCTAAACTATCAGGTCTTCTGGTTTCCCAGTTTGCAAACAAACTTCACAGACTGTGGAACTTAAACAACTCCGTAATTATATAAGAGCTGATTCCTTAAATAAATCTATGTGTGGTGGACTTTCTTGGTGGTTCAGTGGTTAAGAATCTGCCTGCAAATTCAGGGGACATGGGTTCTATCCGTGGCCCAGGAAGATTCCACATGTGCCACTATTACAGAAGCCCGCAGGCCCTAGAATCTGTGCACTGCAACAAAAGAAGCCTGCAAAGCATAACTAGAGAACAGCCCCTGCTCGAAGCAACTAGAGAAAGCCCATGCAGCAAAAAAGACCAAGCACAGACAAAAATTAAAAATAAATAAATCTCTGTGTGTATGCATATATACACACACACACATACACAAACACCCTATTATTATTTTTCTTGGGAGAAACCTGAGTGATATGTTTGCTCTCATCATTTTTATTCAGCATCACACCAAAGGTCCTAGTCAGTACATCAAGAAAAGAAAAGTTTGGAAAGAAAGAAGTAAGGTTCCCTGCTCCCCATCTATCCCTAATCTTTTTTCCCCCTCCAGATTTCTCTTCAACATTATACTGGAACTCCTAATCTGAACAGCAATTAAAAAAAAAAAAAAAAAATGAGATGTACATAGAAGAAAGTGATGCCATAATTGCATTAACGTACTTCAATTCATCTATGTAACCTCTCTGAAAAGAGAAAAAGGGTAGAGGAGGGAGAACCAGAGAAGCAGATGGAGTGGGGAGGGAGAGGGTACTTTAAATACTATATTAAGCCCACTCGTCCTAAAAATATATGACCACAAACAATAAAATCAATCCAGCTTGGAATAGCTGATGAAGTTGGTAAAACCTATAGAAATAAAATGTTACTCACAAGTAATCTGTCAAAGATAAAAATAAAGCATAATGCTCAAGAAAAATAAAGGCATATAGTAAATGCTTCTTTGGTCTTCTTTAGGAAGAAACTGAGTAAGGATGAAAGGCTTCAGAGAAACAATAGCTACAAAAGAATTAAATAGCTAGTAACAATAACCTAACAAATGGGAAGAACAGTAATTTCCATTTTTAGAATGCAAATTATCCATGGATTCATACAAACTACTGAGCAAAATGATACATATATGTTTAAAAAAAACACTCCATATGTATAGGTAGGTATATTGAGGGTATATTTGCCAATATATGACTTCTGCCCTTAGAAACGTAATATCCAAGGAACTCTACTGAATATTTAATAATCCAGAGAATCATCCAAGATATAAAATGAACAAATCAAATTATAGATTAATATATATATCATCCCTTTTAACAAACCAACCGATCAATAAAATAAACACAACCATAAGTTTATATATATTTGTATAAACATGGAGGTCACTCAAGGCTTATTGACCTTGAATCCCATTGATGGTAAAGAGATGAGGAGGAGAGATCAGCAACTTCTTTCTTAAATCATATTTGGACTTTTTTTAACTGCTGCAACAATCATGTTATACTTTTACAACTGGAAAAGATTAAGAAAGAAAATTTAAATTCAAGGGAAAAATTAAATTACCATTAAAATAGAAAACAAGGCTAGTTGGTCTTAAGCATACTCATTAAAAATTAAAATCTAGCTAAAAATATAAGAGAAAACACCCTTATTTTAATGACAGCTACCCAAAGAATCTTTAACGTCCACTTAGAAAAACAAGCCATTGGTAATCTTTGGCAAGGTACTCCTGAATATATCCTCATGCCAGCAAACATCTCAAACTAACTGAATCTCTTTCTTGGATCACAAAACTATTCACTTCATTTCCTGCCAAGCAAAATAGAGGAAAAAGCATGCTTTACGCTTTGAAGCAAAATGCCTTGTTAAGTCTTTACTTAATTGTAGGGGTGGTGCAATAAATCCCCATGTGTTAACAAGTTGTGGTCTACAATGTAGTCATCTATTTTATTTCAGGAATGGTATTACATTTTCTGTCTGTTCAGCAAGTTTAAAAGGGGGAAAAAAAAGGAGGGGGCGGCGCCTAAAAGAGGCTGAGGGAAGCTCTGATCAAAGCTGAGAAAGAATAAGCCTGCACAGAAACATGTGACCTACAGTTTTGGCTTAAATTTCACTTGCTGAATTCTTGATCTAAACCAATTTCTTTTCCATAACATACACTGGGGAAATGTCAATCTATCCAGTACATCTTCAACTATGCAAAGAATATTTTAAAACAAGAATTTATAATTGTTCTATAATAACTGCCATATTCTACAGCCTGTAACTGACCAAAATGGATAAAACGTAGTCTCCAATCTGTCATTAACTGAGCATATTAGTGAATTCAAATAACAGAGCAGAAGACAAATTCAAATCTAAACAAGTACTCACTTTTACAGTTTCTTCTGTGTTAAGTTTATTTCCTTTAACCAAGACAATTTGGAAAGGATTGTTATTTTCCCAAACATGCTGGTAAAAAATTAAAAAATACAGGGTATTAATGTTTAATTTTAATTAAGAATTCATTTAATTACTCATTTTTTAATATTTAATTAAGAAATGAATATTTGAGGCCAACAATGAAACTGTCTTATCAGTTTGCATGTGCATTGGTAAAATAATGAAAATACAACTCTGAACTAACAACTGAAAACCACATATATTAAATTAAGCATCACAACCACTAGCCCTTAGTTCTCAAGGCAAAACAATACTGCTACAAAATTCACTAGACACCATAAACAAATGGTATTAAAAGCTTTGGATAAATAAAAAATTGACTATATAAGTTAATATACAGGTAATATCTTAATTACCAAGGCATGGTTTTTCTTAAGACGGAAGAACTATTTAAAAACTGTTAAGTACTCCAATGAACCGAAATTTAAAGGTCTGCTCTATAAAAGTATTATATGCTAGAAGAAATGTCTTTGTTACATTTAAAGTCTAAAAGTTCAGTAAGAAGAAAACAGACAAATTACACCAAAACACTATTATAAGCTAATACAAATGAGATATACCAGAAAATCAACTATCTCAGCACACCTAACTTTTCTACTGGAATGCCTCAACTTGCTCTCTGAAGCCTCACATTTAGCTCTAATTTCAAAATATACTCAATTTGAGGGCATTTTTCTTTAGCACCTAAAGATAATCAAAAACATAAATGACCTATTTAGAATCATATGTAGCTTGGGTATGGAAAAATAATAGTAACTTAAAAGGTTACTATTAATAAATGGTGATGGATCTTTAGCAAAACATGAATTAGCTTCCATAGGAGAACTGAGCAAAGAATATGTGTGGGAGGCTTAAGCATACAACCTAACAATAGCAACAACAAAAAAATCACATGGCTTTTAAGGTCACCAAAAGTTCATATGTGAAACTTACAGAAATAATTCGAGTTTTCTTTGGTGGTAAAGGAAGAGGAAGGTTAGATGAATTTCGATTTATGGCAGCCTCTATGGCAACCATTTCCTGTTCATACAGCTTCTTGATCTTGCAACATTCCACAAGTATAAAATGGGGCAATGTTCTGTTCATTACACAGTTCCGGATATACTACAGTGGCAAGAGAGAGTAAGGCAAGGATTTCAAACAAAACTTAAATCAAGAGAAAAATAAAATTAAGCTAAACAACATTAAAACAATATTGAAAGTCTATATTAACAATTCAATGTCAAAAATATGAGAAATTAAAATCAGAACATAAAATAGCTATCATTAAGTGAACACCTAAGTATCTAAGAAATAGATACTTCTTCAATGTCAGAGCTAATCTTCTTAACTCTAGAAGACAGATTTTCCCGCTTTAATAGAACTGAAAACCCAAAGGCTAAGTTATACATCTAGTATCTCTAAGACCTGGATTTAAATCCACCTGACTGAATTTTTTTGTTTGCTAAACCTTAGAGAAATATGTGTCACAGTATATATGTTGTTTTGTTTTTTTCCCTCTTTTCTGCACTCCATACTTGACAGGATGACCAACTGGCACACTTTTCCAAGGGTAGAACTTGATCATAGACTGTGATGCTACAGTGCAAGCTCTGGCCAGTAAGTCCAAAAAGCTGAATATGCAGTACATGAGTAGCCATTTTTTTAAAGTCCTGAGGTAGATCATGGCACCTTATTAGCACAGGCCTCAAGGCAACCATTACTGTCTTTATATCAAAAACCTACTGGCTATCCAAGTGTGATGCTCTGTTTTATTTCCATGAAACCAAAATAACTCTCCAGAGGCATATAAGGAAAAGGGTGATTGTTTACAATACCAATGATTCTAACAAAATGAATAAAAATACAATGCATTCCTCACCAGAATAAATTTCCTATACAGATATAAAGTGTGATTCACTTTAGATAGTATAAGGTATACAGTATACTGCATTCAATTCAGAATCACTGAAAATACATTTCTGATATTAAAAAAAAAAATGTCAAGAATGGCCTACAAGTGGGAGTTAACATGATACTATGATAAATATATTCATTCAAAAACTTTTCACTATGAAAGATGTATCATTCCATTTCTTTCAAAGTCCTTTACCTACATTCTATATTTTCTTTCTCACACAAACTTGCGCACACGCGCGCGCGCACACACACACACACACACACACACACACACACAAAACGCATACATGCATTTAGTTTTCTTTGTAATGACAAATTCCAGTTTGGGCAAAACAATATACTTTCCCCTTGCTAAGGATTTTTTTTTAAAAGTATTAAAGAAGCAGAAGGCTACTTCAAAGATGGCAGAACACGAAGGGAAGAAGTCAATACTTTTATGTTACCACCAAGCACTTTTCATCTTCTTCCTCTCAGGGTTCGAGTTCAAACTGTCAGAATGCCACAGATCCCAAAGCTGTGCGTAAAGGTTATACCTACTAAACCAAGAACTAAAGGCTACACTAAATATCTGAAAAAAAGAGAAGGGAGATATAAAATCCCCTGTTACCTGGCTAATAAATCAGAGCTCCTTCTCAAAGGAGACATCCCTTCATAATTAGCAGGCCATTATCTCTCTTTCTTCATACAAACACCAAAAATCACAAATAAGAGTAATCAAATACTTTTCTAAAATTCAATTACTATTTACCTCTAACTTGTCACTTAGTCTATTATTCTTTATGCAACAACTATTTTCAGTCTCCAAATGTAATTTCAACAAGAATATCTTCAAGTTCCTTGAAAGCAAAATCAGGATTCTCCTCTTTAAATAGCGTACCTTATGGATGGGGGAGGGATGTCTCACTACATGTATCTTAAACTCCACTATACTCCAAAAATAATCTGAGGCAATTGAATACTCTGCATAAGACATCTACTCAAAGAATTCATAAATGGTAAATTGACAGTTAAAACACATACCTGGAACTGAATTAGTGAGTGATCACCAAACACATATTCTACTCTCCCACTGACTTGCAACACATAGTCATAAGGGCTAACTTCATCTTCTTTCCCATGAATAGTCAGACGTTTTTGGATTGCCAATTCATTTATTTTGATAGGATTCATAATAGGAGATACCTGAAAACTAAACACATCCTAAAAAGGAGGGTAAAACAAGAAAGCAATTTTATATTTACAGTGAAAATATCACTCTTTACATTTGTACCTATTAGTAGTATTATTTATACCACATTGTATCCAAGGAGACACAATGCTTACACATATACATTCTTTACATTTAATGTTTCAGTACATTTTCTTCACTCCTACCAATCTTGGAAAATCATTTTTTAACCTAAATGAAGACTTTGTTACAATTCATCTCATGTTTACTATAGTGTCCCCACATGCTGCTTCCCAATGCTGGTCACCAGCAGTGATGCTGAAATGGCCAAATAAGGATTTTACAGAACTGGGCAGGGGGGGAATACACGTGTGATGGTTACCAAACATACCTTACTCTGAAATTTTGCCATTCCTATTTTTTGATGGTAACATGAAATGTTTATTCAATTATGAAATAGTGTTGATAATAAACCATGGTATAGGGTATTTTTAAAGGAATAACAGCCTAAATAAAAAGCTATAAACTCTATGTGACCTGCCAAATTGATTTAATAACTTTAAAATTTACTATTCTATATGATCCAAAACTCTTTTGGTTTAATCTCTGGGAAATAGGTAGCCAGAAGAAAAGGAGACTAAGGAGAGATATAAATATATTTCAATTAGCTGAATACATGGCATGTAGAATAAAGGGAGACTGAATGGATACTTATTCAAATAAGAAAGTATAACCAGAACACCAGAAATCACAGAAAGCCAGTTTGAATTTTTTTTAATTTTTTAAATACAATATTTAAATGTGTTCTTGCTCCCAATGAAAATATGCTATCAATATTTTAGTAAGCAGAACACTCCCCATAGCTAATGGATATATTGGGTTAGGGACACAGGCTATAAAGAATGGTGAAAGAATTATTATATTATATAAAGAGCCTGCCAAGATGATCTCTAAACTCCTTTTACCATTAAGTTCTATGACTGCTTGGAATCCAGTAACATTTCACAATGTCAATATTTTTTTCTGACTTTAAAACACTTCTTTTCACATGTAATCTGTTACAATGATGGATCACAGGGTTTCCCTGGTACCTCAGACAGTAAAGAATCTGCCTGCAATGTAGGAGATTCGACCCCTGGCTTAGGAAGATTCCCCTGGAGAATGCAATGGCTACCCACTCCAGTAATCTTGCCTGGAGAATTCCACAGACAGAGGAGCCTGGAAGGCTACAGTTAGTTCATGGCATCGCAGTCAGACACCACTGAGTGACTAACACACACATGCATAATAACTATCACATTCAAATTTATATATCTAGTAGAGATTTGACCCATATGTGATGAAATTCAGACTGATCGAGATTTCACAAACTGCCCACAGTCAGTATTTTAAAGCTGGATTCTAATCACCTTTTAACAGTGAAATTCCTATTTCAGCTCTTTCAACAATGCACGATTCTTTACCACTGAGTCACATGGGGAGCAAGAACACATTTAAATATTGTATTTAAAAAATTTAAAACCTCAATATAGAATGGTTACTGATAAAGGTTTCCTCATTTTTATCATAGTAACTGAAGGACAAAACAAAGTATCCCTACTTTCATACCCTAATTCTAAGGCCAGAGCCTAAATGATAAAATGAGTATACTTGAAACAAAAGGAGAAGCAGAATTTAGCTTGTAAAATTCTATGAACATTCAGATACAGATTAACTGTATATACTCTCTGTTATAATGCCCAATTCCATATCAGTACTTAGATCACATATTCATAGAATGCAAAATTAAGAAAATAGAAAAAAAGAGCTCTTTTGATCAAATCTTTCATTTTATAAACAAGAGAAAAACAACATGAGAAAATAAATTATATCTACATTATTTATAACCAGGTTTGGCAAACTTTTTCTCTAAAGAACTGACAAAAAATGAGTCTCTATTGCATATTCTTCCTTTCCTTTCTTTTTAACATCCCTTCAAAATTGTTTGAGTTTTTTACATAACCTTAAAAATACAAAAACCATTCAAAAACACTGCAGTTTTTGGACCCTGATATAGACAAAAATGCATCAAAAAACTGTATGCGTGCAAAGGATATGTCACTTTAGATGTCATACCTAATCCTAAAATATATTTCCATCTTGAATCTAAAATGATCTTAGTCAGTGTTTACTAGGTAAGCAACAGCCTCCTCTAAGATTGGTGCTACATTCTGGGAAAATTCACAAGTTTATTATAAAGCATTTCTTAATATAATACTACCTGACAATTTTCAAAATGAACAGCCACAATGAGCTTTCCTCCATAAAGTTTATCTTCTAAATTTTCAGGGATGGATGGTTCAAGCTCAGGTGGATAGGTATGCTTTAGCCAATCCATCCAAGATAATCCCACAAGCGACTGAATCTTTTCCTCACTGAATCTGCGCATTTTTATTCGGAATTCATTCACTTCAGGATCCTTCAAGGCATCAAATTCATGCAGACCTAAACAAAAATTTTAAAGCTGTCATTTTGAGTACCTAATAATAAACAGAATACAAAATATACTTAAGGAAAGCTAAATTGGATGCTTGATTTTTATGAAATAAAAAAAAAAAAACTGGGCAGGAAAATATTATGAAAGATAAAAAAGAATACTCAAGATAAAATAATGAATTTCTGGTATAGAAGATGAACATACAATTAGATTTCAAAAGAGTACAAACTGGAAACCACTTAAAGAAATATAGTTGGTTACCAATAAAAAAAGATAATCACTGAAACTCACACTACCATTTTAAAACTACACCTGAAAGAGCTGCATGTTTTCTTTACAAATCAAAATACATTTAAAATATCTAACAAAGGCTAAGAATCTGAAAATGTTACAAATAAGCCTAAAGCTATTACTGAAAACTCAGTAAACTTAAATTTTATAAACTTTTAGTTTACTGTGATTTTCCAACAATGGTTACAGTATATATAAATTAGTCAATAATCTCATAAATACGAAATTATTCTTTGTTGTACTTAATTATGATTCACTTCTGCCATGAAGTGACATATAACAGCTTTTTCATAAGCTTATACTTATTCTAATAAATAATTCTAGAAATTTAAAATAAATTGAACATGTACGCATTTTTATATGTACATTAATTTTTACATCAGAATGGCAAACACTTTGATAAAACCTTGAGCTATAAAGGGGTAGAAAAGAAATTAGCATATTTAATAATTTATTAAAAATTACACACATACAAACACACATTTTGACCCTGGAATTCCAACAGGAGACTTAGGACAAACCACTGAAAGTCAAATATGCTCCCAAAACCAATCACGGAAGATGCCCAGCTTCTTCTGGGCCTACCTCCAGCTTCCGCCTGCCAACAACTTCTAATCAGGCAAAAAAGAAAGTCAACCACTTTCTCCAGAATGAAACTTAATGACTCCACTGCCTGACTTTGAGTTACTGCCAAACACAGTTTCTTTATTTTGGCAAGCTGTGATTAAACATTATGTTCTCAAATTTGAGTGGTTACTTTCCACACACCTATGGAAATAATTTTTCCATAGTCATGTATGGTTTTTCCAGCAGTCATGTATGGATGTGAGAGTTGGACTTTAAAGAAAGCTAAGCGTCGAAGAATTGATGTTTTTGAACTGTGGTGTTGGAGAAGACTCTTGAGAGTCACATGGACTGCAAGGAGATCCAACCAGTCCATCCTAAAGGAAATCAATCCTAAATATTCATTGGAAGGACTGATGCTGAAGCTGAAACCCCAATACTTTGGCCACCTGATGTGAAGAACTGACTCGCTTAAAAAGACCCTGATGCTGGGAAAGATCAAAGGTGGGAGGAGAAGGGGATGACAGAGAATGAGATGGTTGGACGGCATCACCAACTTGATGGACATGAGTTTGAGCAAGCTCTGGAACTTAGTGATGGACAGGGAAGCCTGGTGTGCTGCAGTCCACGGGGTAGCCAAGACTTGGACACGACTGAGCAACTGAACTGAACTGAAGGAAATAATTGTACAAATAACATGATAGAAGTACAAGAATGTTCACTGTTGCTTTATTATAAAAAATTGGAAATAACCTAAAGATAATCATTAAGACGCGGTTTAAAAAGTTACCAGACCACCTGACCTGCCTCTTGAGAAATCTGTATGCAGGTCAGGAAGCAACAGTTAGAACTGGACATGGAACAACAGATTGGTTCCAAATAGGAAAAGGAGTACGTCAAGGCTGTATATTGTCACCCTGCTTATTTAACTTCTATGCAGAGTACATCATGAGAAACGCTGAGCTGGAAGAAGCACAAGCTGGAATCAAGACTGCCGGGAGAAATATCAATAACCTCAGATATGCAGATGACACCACCCTTATTGCAGAAAGTGAAGAGGAACTAAAAAGCCTCTTGATGAAAATGAAAGAGGAGAGTGAAAAAGTTGGCTTAAACCTCAACATTCAGAAAACAAAGATTATGGCATCTGGTTCCATCACTTCATGGGAAATAGATGGGGAAATAGTGTCAGACTTTATTTTTGGGGGCTCCAAAATCACTGCAGATGGTGATTGCAGCCATGAAATTAAAAGACGCTTACTCCTTGGAAGAAAAGTTATGACCAAGCTAGATAGCATATTCAAAAGCAGATACATTACTTTGCCAAAAAAGGTCCGTTTAGTCAAGGCTATGGTTTTTCCAGTGGTCATGTATGGATGTGAGAGTTGGACTGTGAAAAAAGCTGAGCGCCGAAGAATTGATGCTTTTGACCTGTGGTGTTGGAGAAGACTCTTGAGAGTCTCTTGGACTGCAAGGAGATCCAACCAGTCCATACTAAAGGAGATCAGCCCTGGGTGTTCTTTGGAAGGAATGATGCTAATGCTGAAACTCCAGTACTTTGGCCGCCTCATGCGAAGAATTGACTCATTGGAAAAGACTCTGATGGTGGGAGGGATTGGGGGCAGGAGGAGAAGGGGACGACAGAGGATGAGATGGCTGGATGGCATAACCGACTCGATGGATGTGAGTTTGAGTGAACTCCGGGAGATGGTGATGGACAGGGAGGCCTGGTGTGCTGCGATTCATAGGGTCGCAAAGAGTCGGACATGAATGAGCAACTGAACTGAACTGAACTGATACCCATACAGCATGCCAGAATGGTACAAGTGATAAAATGAATAAAATGTTCTCTGTTATTCGGGGGAAAGGTCACAGATATATTAAATTTACAAAGCAGGGACAAAATGGGTCTCACAAGATTCCTTTTATGCAAATTCAAAAGAAAGAATATAGAATATGTATACATTTTTGCCTTGGAAAGAAACTTGAGATAATATTAATAGCATTTTATAGTTTTGGAGAGGGAAGCACAGTGAAGCAAGTTGTTACTTTTGATTCCACAAGACACAACCAATATTATATTAAAAAAGATATTGTATCATTTGAATATACATATGTCAATGAGTATTACCTCGATAGCAGACTTATCAGCATTGTCTACTTACATTAAAAGTTATCATTTTTAAAATATTAGCACTGATTTGTTATATTAAATATAAAAAATGTTTTAAGTTGCATAATACAACAAAGGTAAAATCCTGAGGGTAAAATGTAGTTTCGTGGATACGTTAGATCTGGAATAAAACAAATTACTCTAAATCAGATATGAAGGAACCATAATTTAAGTTAATGGTTACAGGACGTACAAGAAGTAGGTAGAGACATTTATAAAGTAGATTTGACATGAGTTTTTTTTTTTAGTAGATAAAGGGTAGATCATTTGATTTTTGTCAGATCTTCTCACAATCCATTTCCATTCCCCAATGTGAATAATTTTTCTAAACTGAAAATGTAATGCTGTTATGCCCCTATTTAAATCCCTTCAATAGCTTCCCAACTGCTCTAATGAGTTCTCTACTTTTTATATGACTTGTATAGGCCTGCATACTCTGAAGCTGGTTGCCTTTTGGAACTTCCTGCTTATTCTGGCTGTCCCTGTCAACAAATCATAGTCAATTTCTTTTATTCCTTGAATAGACTATCTTTCACATATGCCATTCTCATTTGCTTTTCCTTCTTCCAACCCCATTCACCTGCTCAAATCCTAATGAGCACTGAAATGTCAGGTTAAGAGGATCTTCCTGTCTTACCTAGCTGAGAGAAGTGACCCTCCTTGACTCAGAGCAGGAAAGACCACATCACCTAAGTTCACTGCTATGGTTCTCAAGTAAAAACACTCAAAATAAACTGCTGAATGGTAATTGCTATCATTTTGGTCATTTTTTTCATTCATTACAAATACAGGACTGTTTTCATAAAACTATAATGAGAGTCAACTGAAAAGTTCACATTTCTTTCATTTATTTCAGACTCACTAAATCCCAATCTCTTGAGAATTCGTATTTTAAGAAACTGATGACTGGTCACCTAATCTATGACAAAGGAGATGAGAATATTCAATGGAGAAAAGACAGACTCTTTAATAAGTGGGAAAGCTGGACAGCTGTATGTAAAGGAATAAAATTAGAGATGTAGAAAACAAGCTTATGGTAATGGTCACCAGGGGATGGGCAGGGGGTAGGAATTGAGAGGTTAAGATTGACATATACACACTGCTACATATAAAATATATAAGTAACTAGAACCTGCTATATAACACAGGAAACACTACTCAGTAATGTGTAATGGCCTATATGGGAAAAGAATCTAAAACAGAGTGGCTATATGTGGATGTATAATTGAGTCACTTTACCATACACCTGAAACTAACACAACATTATAAATCAACTATGCTCTAATAAACTTTTTTTAAAAAAGAAGAAACTGTAGAAGCCTGAATTTTGGAACTCCTACAAAGATTTCTTAAAAATAGAATCTTTGACAAAAATAAAAAAGTTAGGCTGAGTAATTTCAAACCTAGTTAATTCCCTATGTGTCTTGTGTATGAAAATTTGACAGCAAAGGTTAAATCTAAAGAGTACTGTATAGTTTACAATCAAATAGAATTTTTTATATTAAAAGTATAGAATGAACAATTTCTACATACTACAGATACCTTTAAAATCCCTGGACTATATATTTCCATCATTTTAAGGAATATTAAGGGGAAAAAGGAAGTGTTCAAAGACTTTTATCAGAATGCTGACAAAATTCTCTGATCAAGATTTATTGCTGGGTGTTTGAAGAAATTAAGGAAAGAGTGACAAGTACCTTCACTATAGAGAATAATCAAAGCAGCCCCAGCAGCAACGCTATAAATAATTATTTAGAATACAGAGAAAATAAAATGATTAGTCATATCATTTTTCAGGAAAAGGTATTTTTAGACCCATCAGGGCAGTTATGTCTGTAAAGGGTCTATTCTTTTCTTTGAGGAGGAGGAGGCAGCAAACTCTTGTTCCTCAAGTTAAACTGAAATAATTGTTTATTGTTTTCCCAGGAGGCATGACCTCACCAAGTCCCGGTTGTGGTCATCACATACAAATCAGCAACTGCAAAACTTTACTTATTGGGTATTTAATGTGGAAATTCACTCTAAAACATCAAAACAGACTTACTCAACTTCGTAAATGAACATTAATATTTGAATTTGTGTATACGATCATAATGCTAGCTATCCTATACTGAGGATCTAAAGTATATAAAATTTATAAAATTTAAAAGCTTATAAACTACTAATTGCAACAAAACACTCCTGACATTTTCTTAGTCATTCAAATTGCAGAACGCACTGAATAAAACCTTTGTACAATAAGCTTTACACCAGATAAAATACGGTGCATTGTTTAAAGAAAGAAAAATTCAATTCTAATATATATTAGATCCCTGTGCTAAAGTTAGAATTGTCAAATTAAAAAAAAAAGTATGTCCATTCTATTTGAATTTTTGATAGTGAATGACTTTTTAGCAATAAGAGTATAACATGAATCTCCTGTATTTTTATACGGTAAATCTGACAAGCAAAGATCAACATAATGGTGGCTCATGAATCCATATGCCTTGGAGATCAAAATCCAAAGAGAACACAATGATCTAAGTTTTGAAAAGATGGTCAGTCTCAAAAAGACACCTATACGTTAACTGATAAATGTTAACTCTATCTGTGACGTGAACCTTTTGAATTATCAAATATTTCAGCTTGTCTAAAAATCAGCAGAAAAATACAGAAAAACAGTATTTTCATAAACAACTATAAAACCTGTAAAAACTGTTATCAAAATATTATCAGGGGATATTCTTATTCTGGATACGACGGTAAGCGATTTTTTATTCTTTCTACTTTTATACATACTCTTCAACTCAAACAAAGGAAAAACTTCTACTAATGGAGACTACAGTTTTTAAAAAATCTTTGAAGCTCTAGAAAATAGGAATGCTTTCTACTGAAGCTATTAATATATTTTTAAAAGATCTGTAAGGTATACAATTACAAAGCTACTTAATGGGGGAAAAAGTTACTGCCAAAGCAAACTAGTTATCATCTGAAATAATCAAATGTTTTTAAATACCAGAGTGTCACATATAAATCAATAAGCTTCTGTTCTAAGCACTCAGAGAATTTAGTCCCCCCAATGTAATCATTAGAATTTTAACTACAGGGTAAGATCAAAGAAAAGTATCTTACAGAGAACTGTACTATAGTATACTGAATTTGGACTAAGATCACGGCATCTGGTCCCATCACTTCATGGGAAATAGATAGGGAAACAGTGGAAACAGTGTCAGACTTTATTTTCTTGGGCTCCAAAATCACTGCAGATGGTGACTGCAGCCATGAAATTAAAAGACGCTTACTCCTTGGAAGGAAAGTTATGACCAACCTAGATAGCATATTCAAAAGCAGAGACATTACTTTGCCAACAAAGGTTCGTCTAGTCAAGGCTATGGTTTTTCCAGTGGTCATGTATGGATGTGAGAGTTGGACTGTGAAGAATGCTGAGCACCAAAGAATTGATGCTTTTGAATTGTGGTGTTGGAGAAGACTCTTGAGAGTCTCTTGGACTGCAAGGAGATCCAACCAGTCCATCCTAAAGGAGACCAGTCCTGGGTGTTCATTGGAAGGACTGATGCTAAAGCTGAAACTCCAATACTTTGGCCACCTGATGCGAAGAGTTGACTCATTGGAAAAGACCCTGATGCTGGGAGGGATTGGGGGCAGGAGGGCAAGGAGACAACAAAGGATGAGATGGCTGGATGGCATCACTGACTCGATGCACATGAGTTTGGGTGAACTCCAGGAGTTTGTGACGGACAGGGAGGCCTGGTGTGCTGCGGTCCATGGGGTTGCAAAGAGTCGGAAACGACTGAGCGACTGAATTGAACTAACCCTGAATTTGATCAATATAGGTAGCCAATCCAGATCCAACAAATTGGATTACCTCAGTTACAAATTGGATTATCCAACAAAATCACCTCAGTAATCCCTGGTAGTATGTAATTCAAGTTAATATCTTGTCTAAGGCAGAATACCACTGGTCCAGTAAACACCTAAGATTACTAAAGCAAGAGTGACTGCTCCACATTAATTGCGTTATTCACAATTTTCCCTGGAATTAATACGCAAAGAATATGGACTTGACTTGCTATAAAAATAAGTTCTACTTAAAAGAGAATTTTACTTATGAAGTCAAATTTATGGAAACTTATCAATTACCTTAAAGTCTCTATTATCACAGAGAGTTGTGTATAAATTGTGTTCATACTTCAGGGGTAGTTCACAAGAAACTGAGGATGCATCTCTTAGAAAAGGGCTTCTCAAACTAACTGAGGCAAAGGAACAACTTTTTGATTTCCAATCTGACAAAAACCAATACTTTTATAAAATAAAAAGAAATCAAAGACATACAGATGGTCAAAAGGCACATGAAAAGATGCTCAACATCTCTAATTATTAGAGAAAAACAAATGAAAAGTACAATGAGGTATCACCTCACACCAGTCAGAACGGCCTTCATTAAAAAGTCTACAAATAATAAATGCTGGAGAAGATGTGGAGAAAATGGACCCCTCCTACATTGTTGGCAGCAATGTAAACTGGTGTAGCTACCGTGAAAAAAATAGTATAGACGTTCCTCAGAACAATAAAAACAGAGTTGCCACATGATGCAGCAATCCCACACCTGGGCATATACCCAGACAAAGCTGTAGTTCAAAAATATAGATGGTTCCCTATATATTCAGAGCAGCACTATTCACACAGAAACAGCGTAAATGCCCATCAACAATAAATGGATAAAGAAAATGAGGTATATATACACAGTGGAACACTCAGCCATAAAAAAGAATAATGCCATTTGCAAGAACATGGATGGACCTAAAGGCTATCATACTAAGTGAAGTAGAAAGAAAAAGACAAATACCATATGTTATCATTTATATGTGGAATCTAAAATATGACACAAATGAACTTATATACAAAAAAGAAATAGATTCATAGAGAAGACACTTATGGTTGCCAAGGAGGATTGGGGTGGAGGACAGATGAATTTGAAGGTTGGGGTTAGCAAATGCAAACTATTATATACAGAATGAATACACAACAAAGCCTACTTACTGTGAAGCACAGGGAACTATATAAAATATCCTATGATAAATCATAATGGAAAAGAATATGCAAATGAATGTATGTATTATATATATGTGTATATAAAACTGAATCATTCTTTGTATAGCAGAAATTAATGCAACATTGTAAATCAACTTTACTTCAATAAAATAAATTAAAAAAATACGTCACTGGAAAAGAAAAAGATAAAAAATTTATAAGCCCTTGTTGTGGCAATATCACATTGTTAGAGAAGTTTACAAAGATTTATTTTTGATTTCTGTTTTTACTTTATCTAAAACTGGTAACACAGACACCACAGACCATTCCTTGCAAAGCAATGTTATAGAGCGCACTTACTACATGTTTATAGATATACCTGGCAACAAACGTTAAATTCATACTAAGAATTGTTTAAATTACCTCTTCCTATAAGGACTCCAATTTTTGAGTCTAATTTTTCCCCTGGGTCACAACTTCTTGTCACTAATTTGAGAACTGGAAGAAAAGGTCTGACATCACAAAGTCTTCTTGTTTCATCTTCGAGCTCCTCATATACAGCAGTTTGATTCACACATGCAAACATATAGGAGTCAATTTCCATAAGGAGGTTAAACATTGGGTAATTGGTAACTTGTTTCCATAACATCTGCAGAAAAAAACAATAAGACATTTTATGAAATGGAAATACTTGCTCAAATGTATAAAGACATATCTACAAGGATGCTCACTGTAGCACTTGTTGGAAAACTTAAAAATTGAGGACAAGCCAAATGTTTAGCAATACGGGTTTGGTTAAATGAATTACAGAATATTACAGAACTATGAAAATAAGATAGACAAACATGGTAATGCACAAAGTGTACAAGGTATATCACAGTTGGTTTCTTTTAAAACAGCAAATTGGAAGAGAATACGAATAGTATTAACCACCTCTTGTAAAGTAACAGAATGGTATAATTTTAAAAATACATTTATAAAAACGAAAGTATTAAAAGTAAGTATCTATGAAGAGCAAGAATCAATGAAGACTTTCATATTTAGCATTCTTGTAAACATAAATAACTTCTAATAAAAAAAGAACATTTAAAGCATGTATCATCTATCACCTTCACACAAAATTTACACTGTTTCTGTCCTGAATTCTTTTCTATTCACCAGAGTTATCTCCATTAACTAGGACTGCCCTGTCTGGACAAGCACAATCAATCTCTCATCATCTCCCCTGAATTCTCCTAAATGAGATACTATAAAAGAAGGTCACTATACAAATACAAGGTGGATTACATATTTTAATTGCAACCAGGACAAAAGCCTACAGCTGAAAAATGAAAATCATGGCCAAACCTCAAATTCAGTTACATAAAACAGAAAAAATCAATGCTAGGCAAAAAAGAAAGAAAGAAAAAATAGGTAAATTGGATTTCATCAAAATTTAAAACTTTTCTGTATCAAAGGACACTATTTTGAGAGTAGAAAGGCAACCCACAGAATAGAGAAAATATTTTCAAATATATATTTCACAAGAGATTACCATCCAGAATACATAAAGAACTCTTATGACTCAACAACAAAAAAAAACAACTGAATTAGAAAATGGGCAATGGTCTTGAACAAAAAATTCTAAAAAAAGTCCACAAGAACATGAAGAGAACGTGACATTATTAGCCATCAAAGAAATGCAAATAAAAATAAAAATGAGGTACCACTTCACAACCAGAAGAATGGTTATTATTTTTTAAAAAAGGAAAATAACAAGTTCTGGCCAGCATTTTGAGAAACTGGAACCCTTGTGCATTGCTGATGGGAATGTAAAATGGTACAGCCACTATAAAAAAAAGTTTGGCAGTTTCTTAAAAAGTTAAAACAGAATTACCATATGATCCAACATATGGAGAACAAGGATTCACACTGAAACTTAAACATCAATGTTCAGAACAGCATTATTCTCAACAGCTAAAAGTTGATTATAACCAAAAATGTGCAACAAAAGATGAATGAATAAACAAAATGTGGTACATCCATACAAAACAATGATATTCAGTCTTAAAAAGGAAAGAAACTTGAATACATATGACAACATGAATGAAATGAAAAATACTATGGCCAAGTGAAAAAAGCAAGACACAAGGCTGACTGTTGTGTGATTCCACTTACACGAGGTAGCCAGAATAAATACTACAATGGAGATTACCAGGGGTTAGGGGAGCAGAAGTTTATTATTTAGTAAGTACACAGTCTGTGTTTAGGATGATGAGAAGTATTAGAAATGGATAGTGGTAATGCATTGGACAACACTGTGAATATACTTAATACCAAGAAATTATGTGCCTAAAAATGACTCTGATGAATTTTAATTTTATTTTACAACAATACATTTTTTAAATTTTTTAAAATGGGTTTCAATAGTTAATTAAGCTTCAGCTATAGCCACAGTCATCCGTACCTGTCACTGGTGACTAGAAAAATAAATGTACTCTCTGCACCTGTAAGGTGCCTAAAACAATTTTATTTTTTTTTTTTCACTTCAGGGATCATGCAGTTCTAGAATTTTTATGGCTCCCCAATGAAGAAGCTTGGAAAACAGTTGAGAGGCTGTTCCAACTCTAGTACTTTGTCATAAACATTTATTTCTTAAAAAGATCACAATTCTATACTGGGGTTCCATATTGGGTTCTAGAAAAATAATTTCATTTATAAGTCACAGTCTTTGCAAATCAAACAGCACTCATCAGTTCACTTGAAAAAAATCAGCGAACAAACAGGCAAGCCTTATTATATGAAAGAATTTGCTTTCAAGTGAGGACATACCATTCATTATGGGGGTGGGGAGGCAGAATCTAGTAAACAGCAGAAAACCTTTTCTTCCCCCAGAGTGACCATGAAAACTAGTGGGGATGGGGACAGAAGAAGGGGAACAGAAAGGGAAGGAAAAGGAGAAAAGAAACGACGAACCAAAAGTCATATTTATAAACAAAAAAAGTGACAAATTCAAAGACAATAAGTACAAAGACCTTACCTTAAAACTTTCTCTGACAATGTTAAATTCCTTTTGATAACCTGAACAAATCTTTCAAACTAGCTGACATAAGTTAGTGTGTCTTAATTCAGGTATCACACATGGATTTTTTTTTTTTTTAATTAAAAGTGAGTAGGAGTGAGAATGAATATGTGTGTGTATATATATATATACATACACACACATACACATACACATACACACACACACACACACATGAAATTGAAAGTGGCTCAGCTGTGTCCGACTCTTTGAGACCCCATGGACTATACTGCCCATGGAATTCTCTAGGCCAGAATACTGGAGTGTGAAGCCTTTCCTTTCTCCAAGCAATCTTCCCAACCTAGGGATTGAACCCTTCCGCATTGCAGGTGGATTCTTTACTCACTAAGCCACAAAGAAAGCCCAAGAATACTGGAGTGGGTAGCCTATCCCTTCTCCAGTGGATGTTCCCAACCCAGGAATCAAACCAGGGTCTCCTACATTGCATTTTTTACCAACTGAGCTATCAGAGAAGCCGTGTGTGTGTGTGTGTGTGTGTGTGTCTATACACATATAAACCAAAAAGAAGATCCAAGACAAAATATGAATTGAAATCTGTAAAATATAACTTATAAACTTCTCTTAAATTCGCCATATGATTTACATTAATACCAATCTAAAATGGAAGAATATATCCTCCAAGTGATAAAGTAAGTAAGGTAGGTTTATAGAAAGCTCACCTAGTAACATACCTGCTTAATACAGGAAATGGTAGCTTCACGAGGCACCTCCAACTGGATATAAATCCCAGTGGGCAAAAGAAAATCCACGGGTATGGAGCCATCAGATGCTATCTGTGAGTCCACTGCCCAGATGTCAAGGACGTCTGCCATAGCAGGAGGCATCATGAAGTAGAAGCACATTCATAACCACGGGGCTCTAGAAATCAGTAGGTAAAAGTCAATGAATTAATAAGCCCGATTTTATACTAAAACGTGATGAAGCCCACCAATCCATAATTAGTCCTTGGATTTCAAAACAGCCAACCATGTAACAGGAGGCCAATTAAATTAAGCAAGACTAAGCCACATTACTTAAAATACTTTTGGATATCACTACATGAATTATGTATATACACCATACTGACTCAAATTCAACATAATTATATGACATGTAAAAGATGAAAGGTTTAAGAAGTACAGGGTTCTGAGAAATTCAGTTAATGACCACTCAACACAGGATTCTCTCCAGAGGGAAAAAAAAAAAAAGATTCTCTCCAGAGAATCCTAGAGGATTAATATTGGATTCTTCAGCCAAGTTTTTCTTGGCAAACTCCATGAAAAGTGGGAATCAAGAGAGCTTTCTTTCAAAAATAATTTTCTATCAATCGATGTGAGAAAGAAAATGTCATGAACTTCAATCCATGACCCATCATCAAAGTATTAAAAAAATCAAATCCCACAAACCAGCTGGCAAGGCCTTTTGCCCTATGACTCTGGCCTGTTTTTCTTTGCTTCTCCAACAATTTCACAGTCCAGGCTCTTATGCCACAAGTTTTGCCTCCTGCTGCTAGACTTATGTTCACAGATATGTTGACACTCCCCTTACCAAACCAGTTTTCCAACAAATGCACCCTCCAAGTGGGCCATTTAAGTCTCATCTGTTTTAAGCGCTTTCTTCAAGAAAGCACAACAATAATCCCAAGAAGAACATGGGCAATAAAGTTAAAAAAGAAAGAAAAAGTCTCAAATCTCATTTATTCAAAAAATCCAAATCTTGTGTCAAAAGAGGTAAGAGCAAATTTAAAGCATTTGGGGCATCAAAAACAATAATGACATCCGTGGATTGAAACACATCAAATATGAGACGATAATAATAGAGAAAGGCCCTTTACTGGTCAACTTTAAAGGCTGCTTTGAAACAATCTGGGAAATTAAAATATGAATTAAATATTAGAGGATTTTAAAGAACCTTCATTGTGTGAGGTATAATAATAGAATGTTTGTTATGTTTCTAAAAATCAGTCTTTATCAGTCAGATGCATAATAAATATACATCGGGATAAAATGAAATTATCCTTGGCATGTGCTTTAGGTTAGTCCATTTTTTAAAAAGTGAAAGGGTAGCTGATTTCAACAAAGACATAAAGGTAATTTCATGAGAAAAAGGATAGTCACTTGAACAAATGGTGCTTCAA
Organism: Bubalus bubalis; assembly: GCF_019923935.1. Lineage (NCBI taxonomy): Eukaryota > Metazoa > Chordata > Mammalia > Artiodactyla > Bovidae > Bubalus > Bubalus bubalis. Next base: position 175,288,401 of record NC_059157.1, on the reverse strand, counting down.
CTAGTTATTCTAGTTTGGAATACTTAGATATCCATAAGCTAAGAAAATGAAGCTCAATTCATACCTCATACCACTAATAATGGATTTTAGTTATGTAAAAACTGAAACTGTAAAACCTCTAGAAGAAAACATAGAGAAAATATTGTGCTCTTGGATTAGGCAAACAGTTCTTAAATATGACACCATAGGCAATTCACAAAATAAAAAAATGATAAAATGCACATCACCAAAACTAAAACCTTCTGCCCTTAAGTATGATACTGTTTATAATATAAAAAGATGAGCCACAGAAGGGAGACAATGCTTGCAAACCATATAAAGATCTGGTATCCAGAATACATAAAGAACTCTCCATATACAATCATAAGAAAAAAACTCAGCTTACTTGAATTGGCAAAAGATTTGAACAGAAACTACCAAAGAAGATAGACTGATGGCAAAAAGGCTTAATAACATTAGTTATATAAACTAAAATTACAATGCGATACACACCTCTTACAGGGGTAAAATTAAAAGCACCAACCATGCCAAGTGCAGACAGGGAGAGGAGCCGCAACTTTATACGCTGCTGATGGGAATGTTAAACAACAGAGCTACTTTGGAAAATAGTTTGGCAGTTTCTTAACATATATTTACCATATGATCCAGTCATCCCACTTCTAAATATACACCTAAATGATATGAAGGTATCAGTTCAGTTCAGTTCAGTGGCTCAGCCGTGTCCGATTCATTGCAACCCCATGAATCGCAGCACGCCAGGCCTCCCTGTCCATCACCAACTCCCGGAGTTCACTCAGACTCACGTCCATCGAGTCAGTGATGCCATCCAGCCATCTCATCCTCTGTTGTCCCCTTCTCCTCCTGCCCCCAATCCCTCCCAGCATCAGGGTCTTTTCCAATGAGTCAACTATTTGCATGAGGTGGCAGGAAGCAGGAAGAGGTAAAAGAGGACTACCAAGGAACACAAGGAAACTCTTGGGAGTAATGGATATGTTCATTATCTTGTCAGATGATGGTTTCAGGGATATGTACATATGTCAAAATATATCAAATTACACATTGTCAATATGTGTAGTTTAAGTCAATTATCCCTCAGTAAGTGTTAGTCCTATGTCCAACTCTGTGCTCTCATGGACTGTAGTTCACCAGGATCCTCTGTCCATGGAATTCTCCAGGCAAGAATACTGGAGTGGGTTCAAATTTCATCCTCTAAAGGATCTTCCTGACACAGGGATCGAACCCGGGTCTCCTGAATTGTGCAGGCAGATTCTTTATCATCTGAGCCACCAGGGAAGCCCATACCTCAATAAACACGTTTTTAAAAATGAGAGAAATAGATAAAATGAGAGGCAAAACATTGGTACTGACTGAGGTTGGGACATGAGGAGTACACTGCACTACTTCTCTGATTTTGTGTATGTTTGCTATTTTTCACAACAAAAAGGTTTTGTTAAATTCCACCTACACCATTTATCAGTTATGTGATATTTTATAAGTCACTTAAACTTCCTGAGGCTTCAATAACTTAAAATCATACTAAAATATTTCTCCTGGGAACACTGTGACAATGAAGGAGCTAAAATGGAGTGGCTAACACACTGCAATGACAGCTTTCTGCCTCCCCTCAACATCCTGGTCATTGCTGATGCCTCCTTCTTCACTCTTACACCTCATAGCCTTAGATCCAGCACACTGCCATTGTGATAAAGCTTTTGAGTCTTTCAGACATGCAACCTTATTTCTGTAGACAGAATAATGATTAAAGATTGTGTTCTCAGAGTCTAACACCTGAGTTGTAAACCTGGCTCCATCACTCACTAATGAAGATGTCTTGGGCAAATCACATTATCTTCTTCCTCATTAAGTTCCCTTACCTGTGAAATGATGAAAACAACAGTAACTACATCCTATCATGGTTATGAAAACTGAGTAAAGAATGCCTAATCATAATAAGCCCAAGGTTTGTTGCTACTTACAATTTTTTATTTTTATTCAAAAACCAAAAGTTCTTTTGAGCTGTGAGTTATATATATTCCACTACTTTGTTTCTCCAAAAGTGATTACACATAGTAGCCATTTGCAATTGTTTAATGAACTCAGGACCAAACAGTATTGTTGCTACTCCTACAATAATTTTTTAAAAAGCTCAAGGGATAATGGAATTTATAACACTAAAGATAAGTATTTACTATGTATCAGGAGCCTATGGTTTTTCCTGTGGTCATGTATGGATGTGAGAGTTGGACTGTGAAGAAGGCTGAGCGCCAAGGAATTGATGCTTTTGAACTGTGGTGTTGGAGAAGACTCTTGAGAGTCCCTTGGACTGCAAGGAGATCCAACCAGTCCATTCTGAAGGAGATCAGCCCTGGGATTTCTTTGGAAGGACTGATGCTAAAGCTGAAACTCCAGTACTTTGGCTACCTCATGTGAAGAGTTGACTCATTGGAAAAGATTCTGATGCTGGGAGGGATTTGGGGCAGGAGGAGAAGGGGATGACAGAGGATGAGACGGCTGGATGGCATCATTGACTCGATGGACGTGAGTCTGAGTGAACTCCGGGAGTTGGTGACGGACAGGGAGACCTGGCGTGCTGCGATTCATGGGGTCGCAAAGAGTCGGACACGACTGAGCGACTGATCTGATGTATTAGGAATCTACTAAAATCTTTACATACATTACTATATCTTATCCTGACTACTACCCTGTGGTAATACTACTACTCCTTAAGGAAATACCTGAGACTTAGATAATTTGAGATCTCATTCATGGATAAAGAGTCTTGGGATATCAACTTGGGTCTAACTCTGGAGAGTGAGCCCAACTCTACATTCTACATAATAACTGCTGAGGCTGCTAAGTCACTTCAGTCGTGTCTGACTCTGTGCGACCCCATAGACGGCAGCCAACCGGGCTCCGTCCCTGGGATTCTCCAGGCAAGAACACTGGAGTGGGTTGCCATTTCCTTCTCCAATGCATGAAAGTGAAAAGTGAAAGTGAAGTTGCTCAGTCGTGTCCGACCCTTAGTGACCCCAAGGAATGACTGCAGCCTGCCAGGCTCCTCTGTCTATGGGATTCTCCAGGCCTGCCAAGCTCCTCTGTCCAAGGCATTCTCCAGGTAAAGAATACTGAGTGGGATGTCGTTTCCTTCTCCAGGAGATCTTCCTGACTCAGGAATCAAACCTGGGTCTCCTGCATTGCAGGCAGACTCTTCACCGACTGAGCTATGATACTATAATATACCATAATAACTGCTAAAGCACCAGAAAGTGTGAGACATTTCACCATATTAAACCACATTACCTGACTGTAAGCTCCTTGAAATCTTGTGCCAAGCTTTTTAAAAGACTTGTCTCTCACCACAGCATATAGTGAAATCACTATATTTAGTAATTTTAAACTGATAACTTTCACAGATAAGAACAAAACCACACAAAGTTACTACAATATGTCATTAACAGACACTGATCCTGGAAATGCTTTACACAAATCACTGCAGAACAGCCTTAGAAACTATTTTCAGTGGAGGAGCTTCTCAACTTTGTAAGTATTAGATATTCAAGAAACATCTGCATCATGAAAACATTCTACATCAAATCTTAAAGACCATGCTTTGCTTATATTCAAATAACACCATGCAAAGACAAACAGGAAAAAGCTGTCTCCTGAACACCAAGAGTCAGGAGACATATGCGAGTCAGGAGCTGTCAACAAAAACTGAGAGGACAAACTCAAGTTAGCATTTAAAATTGAGACGGGTTTATGAAACATCAGAATTATAATCAAGATAAACCTGTACAGTCCCCTGATTGCTTTAGCATAGATTTTTGGCAAGATTCTCACAATTGAAACCAAATCACCTGATGAATATCAACAGTAATATAAGAGCATAAAACTATAAAAATAAAAACTCTGAAACCTCACCCTTACCAGCAACTAGAAATGATGAGGATTCCTGAGCCTCTGGAGTCTAGAGTAGTAATCTTTTCAAAGAAACCATACCTCACTACCCAATAGCATCAAGTCCCCAGATTCAAAATTCTAAACTTCTCAGGTATTAAAGGGAAAATCACCATGGTAGATTTAAGAATTTCTTGATGAAGTAGTCATATCTAAAATGAATTATAGGAATGAATTCATGGGCCCCTGCCTTCCCTTCCTTCTAGATTTGTCATTCAACACTCCCATACGTACTATCCTTAATCCTGCCCTGCGGAACTGCTGACACTTATCACCATGTCTCACTCTTTCCTGCCTTCTACCTTAAATCTGTCATTCCTCTCCCTAGCATGTCATCCTGACCGACTCTCACACTTCTAGACTGTGAATTAGAATCTGTCCCTAATACTCCTCTGTGCACCCAAGTACCAGGGCATATACATGTCAACGAAGGAGTACACTATACTAAAATTCATTGCTATGGGATAGTTTCCCAGTCTCTTGCTATTTCCAGTTCAATAAACACTTACTTCTGGCTGAATGAATTAATGAATTCAAATTCTATGGAAATCACTACTAGACCAATTATATTTTATCATTAAAAATGTGATATTTTTTGGTTTTTCTTTGCCCCAAAGCACAGGATACAGAAACTTAGTTCCCTGAGCAGGGATGGAACCTGCTCCCCCTGCAGTGGAAGCACTGAATCTTACTCAGTGAACTGCCAGGGAAGTCCCGTTAAAAATGTGATTTATATCATGCTTGACAGGAAAAAAGGAACTATGTGGTCATCAGTGTGGTCTTTCAGTGCCTAGTATAATGAATATCAAAAACAGCTTCCAAATAGATATAACTTTTTTCACCAGGCCAGGGGGGCAGGTATTTCCTGGGTGCTTCATGCAATACATATGCTCTTTGTTGAGGCACACAGGCTTCTCTTGTTGTAGAGCACAGGCTCTAGAGCACATGGGCTCAGTAACTTGTGGCCTGTGGGCTTATTTGCTCTACCACATGTGAGATCTTAGTTCCCCAACCAGAAATCGAACCTGGGTGTCATGCATTACAAGGTAGATTCTCAACCACCAGACCACCTGGGAAGTCCCAACATACAGAATTCCGATTGTTTAATACCATCTTGTCTCCAATCCATAAATGCCTGTTGTGTGAAGAGAAACATGAAATAGGTCTTACCAAATACTGTATTCCCTCTGTGCCACACTTCCAATAATGTTACAGCCATTACCAAAAATGATGTATTTTCAACTAATGTTTGACTATAGACCTACTTATTCCATAAAATGGCATCTTCTATTAAATTTAGATTGGGGAACCCCCAACCTGGTGTCAACTGACAACCACTACTTTTAATATAAAGGAAAAGAAAGTAGAATTTTACTTCAGAATATGCTATATTTAACAATCATAATGCCTTAAATATTTAAAAACTGGCAAAATATTATAAATTGCAATGATGAAATATTTTTTCCTGCCATCTCAAAATGCATTATAAAGTTTAATCCTTTAGCTTTACAGTTCACCATGGTCCTTGCTTACTAAAGCAACATCACACCAGTCTCCAAAATCAATTCCCCTATCTTGAATTTCTTACTCTAAAAATATATCTTATTGAAGTATAGTTGATTTATAGTGTTGTACAAAATTCTACCATTCAACAAAATAATTCAGTTATACATATATATACACACACATTCTTTTGCATATGCTTTGCCTTTATGGTTTATCATACAATATTGAATACAGTATGAGGGCCTTGAACATTGGCAGATTTTGATACTTGTGAGGCTCCTAGAATCAAACCTCTGCAGACACTGAAGGTGAACCCCAATGAAAAGTTACATTCAGGTATATAAATTCCTACCTTGTTATTTTCATATTAATCATTTACTAATAACTGAGCTAGAATGCTTGTCATGCTTTGTAAATATTCCAGATAAACATACACTATGTAATTACAGCCTAACACTGTACTTGTGTGTCACTTTAATAAAAGTACTTTTATTAAACCAGTTCTCAAGGTTTTCAAAGTACTTTAAGCTGAATACTACCTAAGAGAATGGTTTTCAGTCCTCATGTTCAGTACTTTTTAAATAATTTACAAATACTTAAAAAACCTGAAATGAAATTTTTAATATAATTTCAGTTCAGTCGCTCAGTCGTGTCCAACTATTTGCGACCCCAGGAATCGCAGCACTCCAGGTCTCCTTGTCCATCACCAACTCCCGGAGTTCACTCAGACTCGCGTCCATCAAGTCAGTGATACCATCCAGCCATCTCATCCTCTGTCGTCCCCTTCTCCTCTTGCCCCCAATCCCTCCCAGCATCAGAGTCTTTTCCAATGAGTCAACTCTTCACATGAGGTGGCCAAAGGACTGGAGTTTTCAGCTTCAGCATCAGTCCTTCCAAAGAAATCCCAGGGCTGATCTCCTTCAGAATGGACTGGTTGGATCTCCTTGCAGTCCAAGCGACTCCAAAGAGTCTTCTCCAACCTCACAGTTCAAAAGCATCAATTCCTCGGCGCTCAGCCTTCTTCACAGTCCAACTCTCACATCCATATATGACCACTGGAAAAACCATAGCCTTGACTAGACGGACCTTTTTTGGCAAAGTAATGTCTCTGCTTTTGAATATGCTATCTAGGTTGGTCATAACTTTCCTTCCAAGGAGTAAATGTCTTTTAATTTCATGGCTGTATATATACTTGATTTCAAAATAAACCCATTTAATCTTCTAATTATAATACAAAGAATAAATAAAACAAAATAAAAATGTATATTTCAGTATGTGAAAACTGGATATAACCATTATGTGCACAATAGAGTAGTCAGAGGTTTGAATCTCTACATACAATCACCATGGATGTGACAACTACAAATGCAGACTGATAAAATGCCACAAAAGCCACTGATGCCAGAGATTTTAAAAATCTCTATCTTCCAAAATTAATGTACTAAAATCATGCAAAAATACTTAGCATTATTTCTTTATGTAAATAAAGTTCAGATCTAGGATCAGATAATAATAAGACTTTTAACCATTAAGTAATAGTAGTACCTCCCCCAATCACTAAAACAACAAAATCAACATCCACAAATTTCAGAAGCATCTTATAGGAGGCACTTCACACTGCCCAGTTTGAGAATCACTGCTCTACCATAATTCCTACTATTTCTCAAAGGATTAATGGGATCTCCACAATTTATCTAGTCTGTACAAAAGAACTATACAAAAAAGATCTTCACGACCCAGTAAATCACGATGCTGCGATCACTCACCTAGAGCCAGACATCCTGGAATGTGAAGCCAAGTGGGCCTTAGGAAGCATCACTACAAACAAAGCTGGTGGAGATGATGGAATCCCAGTTGAGCTACTTCAAATCCTAAAAGAAGATGTTGTGAAGTGCTACACTCAAAATGTCAGCAAATTTGGAAAACTCAAAACTGGCCACAGGACTGGAGAAGGTCAGTTTTCATTCCAATCCCAAAGAAAGGCAATGCCAAAGAATGCTCAAACTACCGCACAATTGCACTCATCACACACACTAGTAAAGTAATGCTCAAAATTCTCCGAGCCAGCCTTCAGGAATACATGAACTGTGAACTTCCAGATGTTCAAGCTGGTTTTTAAAAAGCCAGAGGAACCAGAGGTCAAATTGCCAACATCCGCTGGATTGCCGAAAAAGCAATAGAGTTCCAGAAAACAATCTATTTCTACTTTATTGACTATGCCAAAACCTTTGACTGTGTGGATCACAATAAACCGTGGAAAATTCTGAAAGAGATGGGAATACCAAACCACCTGACCTGCCTCTTGAGAAACCTGTATGTAGGTCAGGAAGCAACAGTAAGAACTGGACATGGAACAACAGACTGGTTCCAAATAGGAAAAGGAGTACGTCAAGGCTGTATATTGTCGCCCTGCTTATTTAACTTATATGCAGAGTACATCATGAGAAACCCTGGGCTGGAAGAAGCACAAGCTGGAATCAAGTTTGCCGGGAGAAATATCAATAACCTCAGATATGCAGATGACACCACCCTTATGGCAGAAAGTGAAGAGGAACTAAAAAGTCTCTTGATGAAAGTGAAAGAGGAGAGTGAAAAAGTTGGCTTAAAGCTCAACATTCAGAAAACTAAGATCAGGGACTTCCCTGGTGGTACAGTGGCTAGGACTCCGTGCTCTCAGTGCAGGGGTTCCAGGTTCATTTCCTGGTCAGGGAACTAGATCCCATATGCTGCTGCTAAGACCCAGTGCAGCCACGTAAATAAATATTAAAAAAAAAAAAAAAAAGAAAACTAAGATCACGGCATGTGGTTCCATCACTTCATGGCAAATAGATGCGGAAACAGTGGACACCGAGGCTGACTTTACTTTTTTGGGCTCCAAAATCACTGCAGATGGTGATTGCAGCTATGAAATTAAAAGATGCTTACCCCTTGGAAGGAAAGTTATGACCATCCTAGACAGCATATTAAAAAGCAGAGACATTACTTTGTCAGCAAAGCTCCATCTAGTCAAGGATATGGTTTTTCCAGTAGTCATGTATGGATGTGAGAGTTGAACTATAAAGAAAGCTGAACACCAAAGAATTGATGCTTTTGACGTGTGGTACTGGAGAAGACTCTTGAGGGTCCCTTGTACTGCAAGGAGATCCAACCAGTCCATCCTAAAGGGGATCAGTCCCAGGTGCTCATTTGGAAGGACTGATGCTGAAGCTGAAACTCCAATACTTTGGCCACCTGATGCGAAGACCTGACTCATTTAAAACACCTCTGATGCTGGGAAAGATTGAGGGCAGGAGAAAAAGGGGACAACAAAGGATGAGATGGTTGGATGGCATCACCAACCCGATGGACATGAGTTTGAGTAAACTCCAGGAGTTGGTGATGGACAGGGAGGCCTGGCATGCTGTGGTCCATGGGGTCACAAAGAGTCGGACACGACTTGAGTGATTGAACTGAACTGAACTGAATGAACAGTAATGAACAAAATTTCTCATACATTTCTACTTGTCAATCAATAGTGTATCTTATACTTGCTTATTTTGTTTTCAGCTAATTCTTGAAGGGCAAAGAAGCTCTTAAGTCAAGAAGACTTTAGCCCCTTATTTGATGAGAGGAATGTAAGGTGAGTATAAGTGGCTCTTAGTTTTCAAGACCCTTAGTAAACATACTGATGGGGTAGTCTACCTAAAATCACAGGGTAACTTGCAGCACTTAGGAGCTTCTTTCACAACACTTTTAAGCTAAGTACTGAGAGAGGGCGTATACTCTCAAAATGTGCTGTGCTGAAATTAAAAATAGTATGTCCTTTATCTGACCTAAAACAAATAAGGTAACAAACCAACTGGTATCAGATAAATCTTTTATAAAGATATTCTGAAGAAAATTACTGCTACATAATTGTATAAAAATAAATGTGTTCTGGTTCCTATTCCAATAAGGCACCCTTATCTTATATGGAGCATCACACGCAAGAGTCCAACCTGAGAAGTAACTCATGGTTTCAGGTTGGGCGGTACCTTAGGAGCAGCAGGCCCTTCCTGTTTTAAAAATTAGGAAGCTAAGGCCCAGAGAAATTACATAAGTTACCTAGGCGACACAGAGACACAGCCAAGACCAAAGTCAGATTTTTTTTCCCAAGCAATTAACATACTTTATAATGATTTTTTCTTTACGTTTACCCTTATTCCCTCTCCTTCCTTAAAGGAAATGTTTTTCACAGGGTTGCTCTAGCACAACCCTGCACAGGATTACTCCAGCACAGGCTTACGCTGGCACAGCAAGCACAAGACCCTACCTCAGGCAGGTATGGCTCTTTAGTTTGAGCATTAAGCAAATGATCAAAGGCTGAAGACAAGCATGAAACTACTTATGAAAACAACTTTTCAAGGAAGCTATCAGAGAGCAAAGGAACTTCAGCAGTGACAATTAGCTCAACTCAGACTATTTTGGGGGGCTCCAAAATCACTGCAGATGGTGACTGCAGCCATGAAATTAAAAGACGCTTACTCCTTGGAAGGAAAGTTATGACCAACCTAGATAGCATATTCAAAAGCAGAGACATTACTTTGCCAACAAAGGTCTGTCTAGTCAAGGCTATGGTTTTTCCTATGGTCATGTATGGATGTGAGAGTTGGACTGTGAAAAAAGCTGAGCGCCAAAGAATTGATGCCTTTGAACTGTGGTGCTGGAGAAGACTCTTTAGAGTCCCTTGGACTGCAAGGAGATCCAACCAGTCCATTCTGAAGGAGATCAGCCCTGGGATTTCTTTGGAAGGAATGATGCTAAAGCTGAAACTCCAGTACTTCCACCTCATGTGAAGAGCTGATTCATTGGAAAAGACTCTGAGGCTGGGAGGGGTTGGGGGCAGGAGGAGAAGGGGACGACAGAGGATGAGATGGCTGGATGGCATCACTGACTCAATGGACGTGAGTCTGAGTGAACTCCGGGAGTTGGTGATGGACAGGGAGGCCTGGCGTGCTGCGATTCCTGGGGTGGCAAAGAGTCAGACACGACTGAGTGACTGAACTGAACTGAAGCCCTTAGACTATAATTGCAAACCCATATCCTGTCAATTGTTCACTGGCAGAAAGAGAGGAAGGGGTTTAAACATTCTCAGTTTCCCTAGCAATGTGCCAGCAAAACTACTGGATTTTACTTCTTTCAATAAAGTGATAAGCAGAAACCAACATACAGATGAACAAGACCTCATACAGATGAACAAGAAGTTCAGACAAAAACTTCTTAGAAAATCATGGGGAAAAAATTTGGTAGAGACTGAAAGGGAATTTTAAAAAATATTAAATGGAATAGCATTTACTTAATATTTATTTCTTTACTATTATAGGATATAGCTAGAAGACAAGTTAATTTAATGATCATTAAAAAAAAACGGGAAGTGGCAGTGCACTTATAGTAACACATTTACTATCTAAACCTGCAGGTTCTAATCACAGACAAGTGACAGGATTTTGATTTATCTGGGTTTCTGTCCCCCCATGTCTATCAGCCTTATTTATTGGATGATTTACAATAAAGTATCCATTATACTGAACACTGAAAAACTGAACAGTATAGCACTCCATTTGTTAAAGATGGTTATTTTATCTGAATCATTATCATTTCGTGTAAAAGATCTCTCTAAAGTAATTCTAAAAATTACTAAAGAATAATTGCTAAATCATTTAGCAGTTATTTCAATAAATGATGCTAAAGCTGAAACTCCAGTACTCTGGCCACCTCATGTGAAGAGTTGACTCATTGGAAAAGACTCTGATGCTGGGAGGGATTGGGGGCAGGAGCAGAAGGGAACGACAGAGGATGAGATGGCTGGATGGCATCACTGACTCAATGGACGTGAGAGTCTGAGTGAACTCCAGGAGTTTGTGACGGACAGGGAGGCCTGGCGTGCTGCGATTCCTGGGGTGGCAAAGAGTCAGACACGACTGAGCGACTGAACTGAACTGAACTGAATCTTATCATTTGTACTGAAATAAAATATTCAAATTTATCATCTAAAAACAGAAGTTGGGGGGCTTCCCTAGAGGTCCAGCAGCTAAGAATCTGAGCTTCCACTGCAGAGGACGCAGGTTCCACCCTGGTCGGGAACCAAGCTCCTGAATTCCATTTGGTTGGGGAAGAAAAAAAGACATGGCACTCTAAAGAGCTTTTACAAAATATCTGCAAATATGCATTGAGTCTTGAAAATTTTTTAAACCTACTAACTCATTAATTATCTGTTTTAAAACCTGAATTCAGAAAAATTTTCATACACAAAGCAAAATACACAAATGACAAACTTGCAAATAAACCAATGGTCCAATCATGAAGAAACAGAAAAACAATATTATACCCCCATCTGATGGCATATTAAGCAGCTATTTACACTGGTTTGTCAAATGTGTGTATTAGAAATCTTTATGGATGATATATAGAGTAAAATATAAAGGAGTACAGTAAGTACAATTACAATTCTGTTTAACTGCAAAAAGGAAAAAATCATGAGTACAACCTAATGCATGGAAATTTAGGCTGGAAAACCAGAGTCTAGGAGGGGGAGAGAGAGGAAGGGGTATAAGATGAAGGTTGTAAAATGGTACCAAAAGCCCAGTTACAAGATGAATAAGTACTAGAAATGTAATGTATAACATGATACGAATAACTAACACTACTATTCTCATTGTAAGGAAGAAATACATTTTTTTCTATTTCTTTAAGGTTGTATCAATATGAGATAACAGATATTCATTAACCCTACTGTGGTAATCACTCCATGATGTATGTAACTCAAATCATTATGTTGTACACCTTTAACTTATACAGTGCTGTATGTCAATTATATCTCAACAAAACTAGAAGACAAAAATTAAAGAAAGAAATTAAGGCTCGAAGGAAATCTATTAATTTGGTTCAAAAGTAACTATAAATAAATATTTGCTATTATCAATGAGAACATACAGATTATATACTTTTTAAAAAGTTTTACTATTCAGGACACTTAGAATACTCCAAAGGAAGAACTCAGGTCAGAGCTAGGCTGCTGCTGCTAAGTCGCTTCAGTCGTGTTCGACTCTGTGCGACCCCATAGAGGGCAGCCCACCAGGCTCTACCGTCCCTGGGATTCTCCAGGCAAGAACACTGGAGTAGGTTGCCATTTCCTTCTCCAGTGCATGAAAGTTAAAAGTGAAAGTGAAGTCGCTCAGTCGTGTCCGACTCTTAGCAACCCCATGGACTGCAGCCTACGAGGCTCCTCCGTCCATGGGATTTTCCAGGCAAGAGGCTATCTATTCTTAATGTCTGTGTTCATCAGTATCTCTAAATTGCAGATTTTCAGGTGGCATACAACATGACAGAGTAATTCCTACTTTGTGTGTACACTGTGCAACCTTGTGTGAAACTGTGCTTCATGAAGCCCCAAACCCCTGAAATGTCTGTTACAGTTCCTGAGGGAGCAGTGTTCAGTGACATTTGGCTCTGTTTACAAATGAAAAGCCATGCAACCAGAGTAATGGTTTTTCTTTTTGGTCTGTTATTTTGTGATCCATGATAAAGATTCAAAAGTAGCAGCTACATGTACTATTCATGGAATTTAAGTTAACAACACAATATCTCAGTGTCAGTCTTTACTTGTCATCAATATATTGACAAGTGATTGAACTACCCATATAAACATCTGACTATCAGGCTATATAGCCCATAAGGTCAGAAAGAGTTGGACACGACTGAAGTGACTTAGCACTCGTGCATGGTCTACTACTGGAGAAGGAAATAGCAACCCACTCCAGTATTCTTGCCTAGAGAATCCTTCGGTCAAAGGAGCCTGGGGGGCTGCTGTCCATAGGATCGCACAGAGTCAGACATGACTGAAGCGACTTAGCATGCATGCATGCATGCATTGGAGAAGGAAATAACAACCCACTCCAGTACTCCTGCCTGGAGAATCCCAGGGACAGAGGAGCCTGGTGGGCTGCCGTCTATGGGGTCACACAGAGTCAGACACGACTGAAGCAACTTAGCAGCAGCAGCAGCAGCATGGTCTAGTACATGGGCTTCCCTGGTGGCTCAGACAGTAAAGAGTTTGGCTGCAATGCAGGAGACCAGGGTTCAATCCTCGGTTCGGGAAGATCCCTGGAGAAGGGAATCGCTACCCACTCCAGTATACTTGCCAGGAAATCCCATGGACAGAGGAGCCTGGTGGGCTACAGTTCGTTGGGTTGCATAGAGCTGTTAGTTGCTCAAACTGAGCAACTAACACTGTGGTCTACTACAATTGTACCTGAGTGTCTTTAGCATGTAAATAGCACACTGTTTTTTAGCACATAAATAACACAATATTTTTTATCACAAATGACCTTTCTTTTAATTAAATCACATTTTTCTTAATGTATGTAAGCAGATATTACCTATAAATTTCTTTTTTAATGTAGCAAAATAAGTATTATAAAACATACCACAGTGACTTCCCTGATGGTTCAATGGTTAAGAATTCACCTTGCAATGCAGGGGACACAGTTTTGATCCCCTGTTGAGGAATTAAGATCCCACATGCCTCAGAGCATAAGCCCATGTGCCATGACTAGAAGGCCCGAGTGCCACAACTGCTAAGCCCATGGACTTCAATGAAAGATCTCGCATGATGCAATCAAGACCTGATGCAGCCAAATACATTTTTTTAAAATAAATAAAACATGCTACCAAAAGGTGGGTTGGCTCTGACAGGATTTAGAATCTTAATTACAAACTTCTTTAAGATTCTTTATATATATTGCAAAACAAACTAGAAAGGTACTTTCAAGAAAGGATTTGGGACTTCCACGGTAGTCTAGAGGCAAAGACTTCCCACTGCCAATACAATGGACCAGGATTCGATCCCCTGTCCTGGAACTAGACGCCACATGTGACGATGAAGATAAAGATCTCACATGCCACAACTAAGACCCATAGGAGGAAATGGTTGGATGGCATCACCAACTCACCGAACATGAGTTTGAGCAAACTCTAGGAGGTGGTGGTGCACAGGGAAATCTGGCATGCTGCAGTCTACAGGGTCTCAAAGAACGGCTGAACAACAACAATTTATCGGATAATGTAACGCTCTAAGCGAACTTCACAAAATACTGACATATCTACTTTTCATTCATGTTATATTAAAAATTATTAGGAATTATATTTATCTGTTTTAATTGAATCACTGAAGTTAATTTTTCTTTAAAAAATTCCATTCTTGGGACTTCCTTGGTGGTCCAGTATTTAAGAATCTGTCTTACAGAAGAGGAGACGTGGGTTCAATCCCTGGTCTGAGAACTAAGATCCCACGTGGTGCAGAGCTACTGAGTTTGTACGCCTCAACTAGAGATAAACCTGTGCAATGCAACTATTGAGTTGAGCCTATGTGCTGCGACTAAGACCCAACACAGCCAAAAATAAGTTTTTTTAAAAAATTCTATTTTCAGCACACTCTGTGTACTAATATAATGTATTCAGCATTCAAATAAAAGATGTTCTGTTTTTAAAATAAATCAAATTAAACCAACTGTTGTCATCCACTGCCCATTTTGGAGTGTCAGTGTTCTTCATTTCTAACTGGTATGGTATCTTTCTCTATTGAGAATTTTTATGTGGTAAGAATTTGGGCCTCTCCAAAATCAGAAATAGTCAAAGCTAATCCCAGAGGCCTAAGGTCTGAGAAGTACAATCTTGAAGATCACATACAGCAGCAGAATCTCAGCAGTATTCTATGCTTTAGGACACAGGGTATAGCATAGTGGTATAGAATTCACCTGCCAGTGTCAGAGATGCACGAGACACAGTTTAGATCCCTAGGTCGGGACGATCCCCCTGGAGAAAGAAATGGCAACCCACTCCAGTATTCTTGCCTGGAAAACTCCATGGACAGAGGAGCCTGGCAGGCTACAGTCCATGGGTTGCAAAGACCAAGCATACACATACAGAAATGCAAAGCATCTCAAAGGCCTGGGGATCATCAAACCACAGGGTAGCTCCACAATTCATACTTTCACCTTAACTTTTATTTGCTCCTTCCACTGATAATCTCTGAACATTTGAATAAGGTTTGAAACAAGCCATATAAATTAGCACTCTTTATTTAAAAAGCAGTAGAAAATTTTAAATAACTCCCACATTCCCAATAACTTTGTCAGATAAAAGTATCAACAGAAATTTAGATACCTAATCCAATACAATGGTACTCCCATGGGGAGTGGGGACAGTGCATTATTGGTATTATTTCTTCACACTCAATGGGCTAATGAAAAATTTAGTTCAGCACATTACCAGGTCTAAAGAATGTTAATCTTCTTACAAAATTTTAAAAAAATAAAAATCACATCATTCCATTATTCCAAAATATTGCAAACCGTTAGCTTCTTAAGATACTCAATTTAAAATTATTTAAACATTTTTCATTCAAATATTTAATCTTTTGTTTTGTTTTAAATACTTTTAAATTTATTTTGGCTGTGTTGGGTCTTAGTCACAGCATTGGGGATCTTTACTGGTGGTACACAGATTCTTCTGCTGTGGAGAGCTCAAGGGCTCATGCAAGATCCCAGTTCCTGGAACAAGAATCAAACCTGCATTCCCCCAAATTGCCAGGCAGGGGATGTCCCAAAATATTTCCATTTTTTATTAAATAATGCTATTTATTTTTTCCAGTGTTCCTAATTTTCAGTCTGCTCCATGGCTTTTAATCTAAATGTTCAATCATACTTACCAATAAGAAAAAAATTATTTTAATTGCATATTTATTACCAAGAAGTGTATTTCATCCTCACAGTGTTCTCCCTTCACCCTGTCCCTTCTCTTCTACTTCCAATGAATAGTATTAAGGGCACAAGAAAGTGAAAGAAAGAAAGTCGCTCTCTTCTACTCACCAATACTAAATGTTCAATTATACTCACCTTCTCTTCTACTTCCAAGGAATAGTATTAGGGGCACAAGAAAGTGAAAGAAAGTGAAGTCGCTCAGTTGTGTCCGACTCTTTGTGACCCCGTGGGCTGTAGCCCACCAGGCTCCTTTGTCCATGGGATTCTCCCAGCAAGAATACTGGAGTGGGTTGCCATTTCCTTCTCCCGGGGATCTTCGCGACCCAGGGATCGAACCCAGGTCTCCTGCATTGCAGGCAGACGCTTTACCCTCTGAGCCACCAGGGAAGCCCAGTGGCACAAGAACTAACCATAAACCTTGCTTCAATCACTGGCGGACCATTACCATGATTTAGAGTACATGTGATTATTTTTCTAAATATATCAAATCAATTGGACAAAGACTCATTACCAATTGCTAATATACGGGGATCTTCTCCAACCATTAAAGATACAGCTGATAGAATTCTCCAACATGATGTACAAGTACTTTCTATTTCAAAATATTTTTTTTGCTTAAAATAATAAACAGAAAAGTACTTTACAAATTACTATTAAAAAAACACCATCTATATCAAGAATTAGAACACTGCCAGCATCCCAGAGACTCCTTAGATATTCCATCCAAATAGCAACCGCCTCCCTCATCTCTCAGCACAACACTGTGATAACCCTTTCTTTGCATTTTACTCAGTTTACATAATAGTACAAACTGCAAAGTGAAGCAAATATTATAATCCTGGCTTAGTGGATATACTTTGTACCTATTATGGGATACATACTTTAGACAAAAGTTTCACAGTCTGGACAACTACTGCTTCTGTTTTTCAGTCCAGTAGCAATGGAACCAACAGATTAACTAGGGTGGGTTTTCTTTTCTTTTTACATGACAACAAATCTTGATTTGAGAAATCATAATCAAGTACGGTACTTGTTTATAACAAGTGACATCAAACAATCAAAAATTACTGTATAGCAAAGGGTACCCACATATAAGTGCTGTGAGGGTGAGTCATGAACCAGAGTGTACAAGTGTGTAGGGAGGCCAGTGAGTAACTACCCAACAGCCCTCGCATCTAGGAACTGATTCAGTGCCAGAAAGCCATCTGAATGGCAAACAGTAACACGAGAAGAATTTTAAATAGCTTACAGCTGTAGAAAAAAGCGCTGTTACAGGCGCCGAACCTTTTAGTTATTTCCATCTGCTGTCATTTTGAACGTTAAATTGTAGGATGTAAAAATTAAATGAGAATCCTAAAAAGCTAGCATTTCTCCCAAACCATTTCAGGATTACCCTTCTCCACACTGGTCTAAGTTTGGTCTATGCAAGAATTTGTCTGTTTTAAAACTTTTCCTTGGGCTTCCCTGGTAGCTCAGTGGTCAAGAATCCACCTGCCAGTGCAAGAGATATGGGTTTGATCCCTGGTCCGGGAAGATAGCGCATGCCGCAGAGGAACTAAGCCTGTGCACCACAACTATTAAGCCTGTGCTCTAGAGCCCAAGAGCCCCAACTACCGAAGCCCGCACACCCCAGAGCCTGTGCTCTCCAACAAGGGAAGCCACCAAATTAAGAAGCCCACACACTGCAACAAGAGATGCCCCTGCTCATCACAACTAGAGAAAAGCCCACACAGCAACAAAGAGCCAGGAAAGCCAAAAACAAATTAATAAAACTACCAAAAGAAGTTCTTAATTAAAACAAACAAAAATAAATAAAACTTCCCTGTCAACCAATTTTCCTCATAACCTATCCAACAATGAATGACAAAATGCTTCTGTGTATAGTTTTCATAGCCCCTTCATGCTGCAACTAAAGATCTTGGATGCTGCAACTAAGACCCAGTGCAGCCAAATAAACATGTATTTTTTAAAAAGTGGTTAGGACTCTGTGCTTTTACTGCCAAGGTTCCAGATTCAAACCCTAGTCAGGGAATTAAGATCCCACTAGCCATGCAGCGTGGCCAAAACACAAAACAAAACAGTATGGTACTAGCACAAAAACAGACACACCGATCAAAGGAACCTACTAGAGAACTCAGAAATGAACTCACACTTATATGTCAACTAATCTATGACAAAGGAGGCGGAGGTAAGAACAAACAATGAAGAAAAGACAGCCTCTTCAATAAATGGTGTTCAAAAAACTGGACAGCTACATGAAAAAGAATCAAACTGAATTACTTTCTCATACAGAATACAAAAATTAATTCAAAATGCTGATTAAAGACTTAAAGGTCTGAAACCATAAAACTTGTACAAGAAAACACAGGATGCACACTCTTTGACATTGGCCTTAGCAATATTTGCGGGGTATGTCTCCTCAAACAAAGGGAGCAAAATCAAAAATAAACAAGTGGGATTACATCAAACTAAAAAGGTTCTGCACAGCAAAGCAAAGTATCAACAAAATGAAAAGGCAACCCACTGAATCATAAAAAATATCTGAAAACATCTATTATCTATAAAACAAAATATCAGAAAACATCTGAAAATATCTATTAAGGGGTTAACATCCAAACCATAAACTCATACAACTTAACATCAAAAAACAAACAGCCCAATTACAAAATGGGCAGAGAACCTGAATAGACATTTTTCCAAAGACATTTTGATGGCCAACAGATACACTGAAAAGATGCTCAATATCACTAACCACCAGAGAAATGTAAACCAAAACAATAAAGAGATACCACCTCCACCTGTCAGAATGGCTGCTGTCAAAAAACCAAGTTACAAGTGTTGGCAAGGACGGGGAAAAAAGGAAACCCTTGTGCACTGTTGGTGGGACTATACTGGAGCAGCCATTATCGAAAAACAATATGGAGGTTCCTCAAAAAGTTAAAAATAGAACTGCCAGCAATTTCATTTCTGGGCATTTGCCTGGAACAAACCAAAACTCGAATTCAAAAACATATATGCACTCCAATGTCCACTGCAGCATTACTTACAACAGTCAAGATTTGGAAACAACCTAAGCGTCCATCAATAGACAACTGGATAAAGATGTAATATCTGTATCTATAATGGAATATTACTTAGCCATAAAGGGGGAAGACGATCTTGCCATTTTTTTACAACACAGATGGATCTAGAGGGTATTATGCTAAATAAAATAAGTCAGACAGAAAAAGACAAATGCATCATCTCACTCACATGTGGAGTGTAAAAATTAAATAAACAAAATGAAAACAGATTCATAGATAGAGAACAAACAGGCTCTTGCCACAAGAGGAGTGAGGAGTGAGCAAAACAGGTAAAGGGAAGTAAAACGTGCAAAGCTCCAGTTATATAATTTTTAAAAAAATAGCCACAAGTATCTAATACACAGCATAAGGAATAGGGTCAAGAATAAGTTGTAATAGCTTTGTATAGGGGTAGATGGGTACTAGACCAATCGTGGTGATCATTTCATAATGTATGGGTGTGTGCTAAGTCGCTTCAGGCATGTCCGATTCTGTCCAATCCTATGGATTGTAGCCTGCCAGGCTCCTCTGTTCATGTGATTCTCCAAGCAAGAATACTGGAATGGGTAGCCATTCCCTTCTCCCAGGGATCTTTCCCAAGCCAAGGGTCAAACCTAGTCTCCTGTATAGCAGGTGGATTCCTTACCATCTAAGCCACCAGGGAAGCCCTTTTCCTAATGTATGCATATATCAAATCATATGCAGTCCACCTGAAACTAACATAATATTGTACATCAACTGTTTCAATTTATTAAAAAAAAAAACTCACATGTGCTCTCTCAGTTACATTCAGTCCAATGTTGTGTACTCTACCACTGTATTTTCTGAATCACCCTTCTCCATTCAAATAGAAAACAGAACTATGAAGAGGAGTGGGGGACACGGATGAGGCTACCACTGTGATGTTCCAAAATCATTCATCATTTAGCTTTCATCCTTGTTTATCACTCTGCACATACACTTTTTAATCCCCTGGTAAAAATGGACATGTTGACAGCTTTCTTTCTCCTCTTGACTAATCATCTGATTAAAATGACCATATTTTTCCTAAGTATACAGACACAAAGTACATGAATTTGAGGCAGGTAGAGGCAAGAGTACTTTCCAAGAGAAAGGGATATTTGAACAGTCTTGAAGAGAGGAAATTGGCTAGCCAAAATGAAAAAGAACATATGTAAAGGCCTAAGAAACCTTAATTATCTGAGGAATTCAAGACTACCATTTGGAACCGAGAGAGGTGGAAAACAGGTAGAATGGTAGTGGAAGTGAAGCTCGCTCAGTTGTGTCCGACTTTTTGCGACCCCATAGACGGTAGCCTACCAGGCTCCTCCATCCGTGGGATTCTCCAGTCAAGAATACTGGAGTGGGTTGCCATGTCCTTCTCCAGGAGATCTTCCCAACCCAGGGATCAAACCTCGGTCTCCCGCATTGCAGGCAGACGCTTTACCATCTGAGCCACCAGGGAAACTCAGAATGGTAGTGGAGGGGCTGGCCAAATCCACATTCTGATAGGCCACATTAAGGTACTCTTTTTATGCAAAAAACAACAGGAGAATCAATGATGAATGCTAAGCAAGTGAATAAAAATTGATCAAATCAACAATTTTTATACATCACAGTGAGAAAATGAATATACAAAGAACACAAACCCAATAGAAAACTGGGCAAAATAATTAAACAGAAATTTTCACAGGAGCCAAAAGTCCCATTAGCATATCAGGAGTATGTACCATAAATATCATTAGTCACCAAGGAAAAGTGTAATTAAACCATAATGAGATACCATTTCATAGATCTGGAGGGACAGTAAACTGATTCAACCTCTTCCAAGAATTTTGGCATCAAAAATTCCTTTACTAGGCATCCATGCCAGGAAACTCCTTATCCAAGTTGTCACATGTACATGGGTGTGGAATGCGAAATTTTTCATAATATCCAAAAACTAGAGTCGGACACAACTGAGTGACTTCACTTTCACTTTTCACTTTCCTGCACTGGAGAAGGAAATGGCAACCCACTCCAGTGTTCTTGCCTGGAGAACCCCAGGGACGGGGGAGCCTGGTGGGCTGCCGTCTGTGGGGTCACACAGAGTCGGACACAACTGAAGTGACTTAGCAGCAGCAGCAGACACAAACTAAATGTGCATTGATAGAATGGATCAGGACTTCCCTGGTGGCACAGTGGATGAGAGTCCACCTGCCAATGCAGGGGACACAGGTTTGATCCCTGCCCCAGGAAGATTCCACATGCTTCGTAGTAACCAAGCATGTTTGCCACAACCACTGAACATGTGCTCTAGAGCCCGTGGGCCACAACTACTAAAGCCTGCACACCTACAGCCTGTGGTCCTCAACTAGAGAAGCTGCTGCAATGAGAAGCCTTCACACTGCAGTGAAGAGCTGCCCCCACTCACTGCAGCTAGAGAAAGCCCCCGCGCAACAATAAACACCTAGAGCAACCAAATCAACTAAGATTTCAAAGAACAGAACGGTTCAATAAATTATACATTTTAAAATATAGGAAATTACTAAAGCTATACATAGTACCGTAAATGAATCGTATAAATAATATTCAGAGTAATAAAAAAGAATATATACAATATGATTCCATTTACTCAAAGCCTTGTATCATTCAGAGATAGAGATGAATAGTAAGGTTATAAAGAAAAGCAAAAAAATAACAAAAATTCAGTAAAGAAGAGCTTGGGGAGAGGAAGGGAGATTGATAGAAGAAAGCACCTATGATTAATCTGGCTGTTATGCAGAGTTGTTCACTTTTCATCATTCTTTAAATTATAAATTTAGGTTCTCATGTGCTCTTCTGCCTAGATGCTAAATTTCACACTCTTTTAAAATGGATTAACAGCAATAACAGATGTAAAGCTCCTCAGCAGCACCTACCCTGAAGAATCCATTTGATGGGAACCCATTCCCCATTTTACCGTGCCTATGACCTCAGGGTTAATGATAATCAAACCCAAGCCCTAGATTTTTTCTATCATCAGCAATTGCTTCCTTTCCAGCATTATTCCTACCTAAGAATCCTAACTATCCTCATGGCCCTAACTACTACTCCTCACCAGCTTTTCTGTATCTCTAGATTCCAGGAGGGAAGTGACATTAGCATCTGCAGCAAGGAGTTGTGATCCTGCTCAGCTCTACTCTTTTGCTGAAATCTAAATAGTGAATTCCTGAATGACAGAGACATGTTCTGTCATCTTTGCGGTTCTTTGTCCACCATATCTGATACAGGACCTCAGTAACTATTTCCTAAATGATGAATAAATAAATACTTACATTACAGAGCTAAGCTACTAGTGGAAAATAAGATTAAAGTTTAAAATCAAGTTGGTGCTTTCTCAGGTTCCCTAGACCCTTTCACATTCTAAAAAAGAATCTTCAGGAACAAGAGAAAGACAATTCCAAAGTTGCTTTAAAATCTTTGCCACAAAAAAATAGTAGATCTGTAGTCATCACCTGTATATTATAACCTCCATTAATGAATAATTCTTAAAACTCTGAAAATAAAAGTTAGACCTTTCTTCAAAGTAACATAAATGATTTCTCATTTCAATTTTTACTATTATAATTTACTATTATTTTCTTTTAAAACTTACACTTAAGTGGGAGGGATAAATTGGGACATTAAGATTGACATATACACACTACTTCATTAGTTACCTGTATACCTATATAAAATATTTTACGTAAAATAGGTAACTAATAAGAACCTATCTACTCAGTAGTATGTGATGGCCCATACGGGAAAAGAATGTTTAAAAAAAAAAACAACAAGAGTGGATATATGTATAATTGATTCATTTTATTGTACACCTGAAACTAACACAACACTGTATTGCAAATCAAGTATATGCTAATAAGAATTTTTTTTAAAACTTACACTTAAAATGTACTCTATGTATAATGCATAAAACTAGTTCATCCTCAACATAAACGAGAACAAGGCAGTCATTTATATCGCCTTATATATACTACTTCCTCTGTCATGTGGCAGTCAAAAGGCTAAGTGAGATGCTTGCAGCAAAGAAAACAGTTTTGAAAGGTCATGCTACGCAGACAGCAGAATTTCTATCACAATATCCTTACTGTCTGTGGCAGACTATATGACAATCTAACCACAGTTATTTTCTGAGTTAAAGCAAAAAGCATGTTATCAAAGAACCAGAAACAGTAGACACTCAACAATATAATCTTTATGAACATTTTTCTAATGCATAAACATCCAGTGCATGTTAAACAAAAAGAATCCTGAGGCAACGAACTGGGAGAAGAGGAACTAGTAAAAAGTAGAATACAAGTTTAAACCACTCAGTTTATTCATAATGTTCACAAAACATGATAAGCAGCCTCTAAAATAAACTTTTTCAAGTTTATTATTACCATATGATGCAGTTAAAACATAAGATTTACCTAGGAAATGCAAAATTATAACAATATTGAAGCCAATGAATATGATCTATTTCAATATTTCCAAATCTTAATGACAACTGCAAACAAGGTACAAAGTTTTGAAAACCTCTCTGCAGAAACTATAATCCCATCAGCACTTTTTTTTTGCTTATTAATAACTTTGATTGGTCTTCTATCCATCTGAACAAGGAATGTCTTTCCCAACTATTAAACAGACAATGTGTCAGTCAACAACACAATGAAAATCTCTCCACCTCCTTATAAAATTTCCAATTTCCAAATACATCTGTTGGGGGAGGGGAAGCATTCTAACTCATTTAATCATCCTGTCCAATCCTTGGAAATCATGGTTATTCCTACTCAGAAATTAACACACATAGCTTTCTCTTAAGCCAAGTAAAGGTCCTTAGTTACAGTAAACATCACAGTCAGATTACACAGAATAAGTTTTGGGCAATGCATTCTTTTCAAAGCCCCATAATTTTCATTTTTGTGAGGATCTCTCACTAAAATTTATTAATAACTAGGTGTTTTGCCTGGCAAATCCCAGGGACAGGGGAGCCTGGTGGGCTGCCATCTATGAGGTCGCACAGAGTCTGACACGACTGAAGCGACTCAGCAGCAGCAGCAGCAGGTGATAACTTTCTTTACCAGTTCTGACCTGGCAACAGAGCATGAAGATTTGTGTTCCTTCTAAGACTACTAGAAAACAATCTATGATAAACCTCCTTTTAAGAAAATATACTTAAAATGTTCCACTACTCAAAATCAAAAACACACTATAAACCAAATTAAGACAAAGATGTGAAGAAATTGTAAACCCTTGTATATTTCTGGTGGGAATGAAAAATGGTGCAAACACTGAAAGAGTATGGTAGTTCCTAAAATATTTAAATAGAATTACCATATGATCCAGGGCTTCCCTGTGGCTCAGCTGGTAAAGAATTTGACCGCAATGCAGGAGACCTCGGTTCGATCCCTGGGTTGGGAAAATCCCCTGGAGAAGGGAAAGACTACCCACTCTTAGTATTCTGGCCTGGACAATTCCATGGACTGTATAGTCCATGGGGTCACAAAGAGTTGAACACGACTGAGCAACTTTCACTTCACTTCACTTCACTTCACCATGCTGCTGCTGCTAAGTCGCTTCAGTCGTGTCCGACTCTGCGTGACCCCATAGACGGCAGCCCACCAGGCTCCCCCGTCCCTAGGATTCTCCAGGCAAGAACAATGGAGTGGGTTGCCATTTCCTTCCTCAATGCATGAAAGTGAAAAGTGAAAGTGAAGTCGCTCAGTCGTGTCCGATTCCTAGCGACCCCATGGACTGCAGCCCACCAGGCTCCTCCGTCCGTGGGATTTTCCAGGCAAGAATACTGGAGTGGGGTGCCATTGCCTTCTCCTCACTTCACCATATAATCCAGCAGTTCTACTTTTCTTGGAATATAACCCAAAAGAATGAAATGCAAGCAGTCATATGGATATCTGTATACTCATGTTTACAGCAGTATTATTAACAATAGCCAAAGGTGGAAATAAGTCAAATTTGACTCAATAGATGGGTGGAAAAACAAAATGTGGTACATATTAATACATACAATGGAATATTTATTCAGCCTTAAAAGAGACATTGTGATACATGCTAAACAGATGAACCTTGAGGACACCTATGCTAAGTGAAGTAAACCAACCATGAAAGGACAAACACTGTATGATTGCACTTACAAGCCCTAAACAGAATAGGCAAATTCTCAGAGACAGACAACTTCACAGAATAAGGGTTATCTGGGTTTGGGGGTGATACAATAAGTTGTGGAGATGGATAGCGCTGATGGGTGCACAACACCATGACTATATTTATGTCAGGAAATTATACACTTAAAAACAGTTAAAATGGCCAATGTTTAGGAAGAACATGTTGAGCTCTTTCCAAATGCCCATATTTGTACATATCCCAAACTTAAGGATCCCTTCATCTATAAAATGTGGATAACTTCCATTTTAGAGGGAAGGTGTTGATAGGATGAAATATGATGATAAAGTAAGAACAACAAAGTCATGTAGAGTTGTGGATGGCTTAACATTTATTTAAGCTCATTTATCTGAAAACGTGCCCCACTGGAGAAGGGAATGGCAAACCACTACAACATTCTTGCCTTGAGAACTCCATGAACAGTATAAAAAGGTAAAAATGGGAACGGGCTTCCCTTGTGGCTCAGACAGTAAAGCATCTGCCTATAACGTGGGAAGCCTGGGTTCAATCCCTGTGTCAGGAAGTTCCCCTGGAGAAGGAAATGGCAACCCACTCCAGTATTCCTGCCTGGAAAATCCCATGGACGGAGGAGCCTGACAGGCTATAGTCCATGGAGTCACAAAGAGTTGAACATACCTTTGTGAAAGACCAATTATTATGACTAGGACTTCCAACTAGAAATGGGCCCATAGAAATGAAAGCTCAGAGTCCTAACCACTGGACTGCCAGGAAATTCCCAGGAAAAGGTCTTTAAGACCTTTATGTTACTTCTGTACTATGACACCATCTCTTAGTCAATCACAATGTGGTTTGGAAATCTCCTTTTTATTAAAGTTTTTAAAAAGGGAGTACTCTTTCTCAATGTATAGATAGAAGCAACAGCAAAAGAAGGGACCTTTGACAATATGAAATGAAACAATTAATTCTTTCAATACTTCTCAGTCTCTGTATCTGCTGTAAGTAAAGAAAAGCGAGCAATGACTGTACAGATGAAACTGAACATTCAGATGCTTTGTACACATGAAGAAGCACACCTAATTCATATATAGCAAATGTTAACTTACCATACCAAATGAAAATAATAATAGTCAAATGATCAATTTTGTTATGCACATTTTACAATTTAAACAGAGACTTCCCTGGTGATCCGGTGGTTAAGAATCTATCTTGCAATGCAAGGGACACAGGTTCAATTCCTGTTCAGGGAGCAGCTGAACCTGTGACCCACAACTACTGCGTCTATACACTCCAGAGCCCATACCACAGCTTGAGAGCCATGTGTGCCTCTACTGACACCCCCATGCTCTGGGGCCCACGCTCCCCAAGTAGAGAATGTCTGTGCGCCACAACGAAAGGCCTTGTGTGCCGCACCTAGGACTCAACATAGCCAAATAAATAAATATTTTTAAAATAAAATAAAATCCAAATAAATTTATCCATCAGGAATTACAAGCCCTCCATGTATCCAATTCACCTTTTTCTACACTTCCTTCTTTCCTGTGGTATTAAAAAAATCTGTTTTATTGTATTAAATTCATCTCCTGGAGTAGAAAATAGCAACTCACTCCAGTGTTTCTACCTGGAAAATTCCATGGACAGAGAAGCCTGCTGGGCTACAGTCCATGGGGTCCCAGAGTCGGACATGACTGAACACGCGCGCGCACACACACACACACAAAATGCTAAAATACTTTCCACGTGGCTAACTTTCCCAATGATTGCTGTCTTATTTCCTGCACAAACTTCTTGAAAAACATTCTATTTTATTCTTCATGCTTCTTTGTATTTTGTAAAACCATTTGCTTAACCTCTTATAACTCATCTTGGTCTATTCAACCTGTTCTCGCAGATTAAGAATCTCATACTAATTACTATGTTACTTTATTATATAATTAACCTAATAATTATTAATTATTAGGTTATGTTTATACCTTAAAGAGGTTATTGAATTTAATTAATCTTAATGCCCTTCTAGGGTATTAAAATCCATAATCTTTCTAAGCATCTCATCCTTCTTCATACTTTTCTTATTTTTCCTTTATTGATTCTTTTTAACACCAATATTTATAATAGGCATTTCTAAAAGTTCTGTGCTTTACCTTTTTCTCTCTGCTAGGATACTAGAAATGTTACCTACTTCCACAGCTTAAGCTCCATGTGAATTACTCCAAAGTTTGTATCTTTGGGCCCTAAATTATCATTTTTCTAAATTTTAGTCTCATATTTCCACATTTAGGGAGACACTCTGAAAGTTCTACCTGTACTTCCAAAATCAAAATAGGTCTAACAGAATTCATGTTACAGTCCCATCCGCTTGCCCCATAATAACCAGTCTTTCTTTGTGGTTTCCTTACTTTTCTTATGCTACTATCACACTTCTAGCCACGCAAAATCCTACATTCATATACATGATTTCTCTCTTCCAGATGCCCTGTCAAACCTGCCTTTTAAATCTATCCTGCTCAATGAACTCACAAACCACCAACATCCACTCCCACCCCCAACTCAGGTAATCATTATTTCACTTTTGTAGCACTTATCACGGAGAAGGCAATAGCAACCCACTCCAGTGTTCTTGCCTGGAAAATCCCATGGATGGAGGAGCCTGGTAGGCTGCAGTCCATGGAGTCGCTAAGAGTCAGACGCGACTGAGTGACTTCACTTTCACTTTTCACTTTCTTGCATTGGAGAAGGAAATGGCAACCCACTCCAGTGTTCTTGCCTGGAGAATCCCAGGGACGGGGGAGCCTGGTGGGCTGCCGTCTATGGGGTCGCACAGAGTCAGACACGACTGAAGTGACTTAGCAGCACTTATCACAGTGATGAGTGCTGTTAAACACCTAACTTGCCTGCTAGACTACGAGCCCCATATAACAAACAAGTTATACCCAGGCAGGGAATATCTGGACCCTGTTAAAGGTATAACTAGGGTAGACCATGTAATTTATCACACAAAACAGTTAAAAAAAAAAAAAAAAAGGCATAAAAATAGTTCAGCAAATACACAATGTTGTATGTCAATTATATCTAAATAAAGCTGGGGGGAAATATTTGGGCATTAAATTCTCTATAAGAAGCTTGAACCAAGATATATATTGGTTTATATATATATATAATATATGTATGTTAATAGTTATACACTATAACTACAGTGCTTAGAGAAATGATTGCTACATACTAAGTACATACCATATATTGGTTTAATAAATCACTTAAGAGGTAAAATGTTCACTTTTTCAACTTCTCTTCACTATTTACTGCAAACTTACTTTTAGCAACAAACATAGACAGAAAATGGCCTCTAACCGTCTAGCAATGACCTCTTAACTGCTAAATCCGAAAAGCTCTCAGTTTTTAATTAACCTCTCTAAAAATCTTTAAATATTACTGACCGCTCCTCTCTCCTTCATGAAGTTGTGTTAAAATATGTGGTAAACATAATCCTAAGTATCAATCTTAAAACAAAGCTTACGATTTCCTTCCTATGTCCACCCTAGAAGAACTAAATGATTTAAAATGTAACCAATATTCAGATCTTCCTTCTATATTTAACTACTGAAAAAATAATATAATAAAGATGTGAAACTCATACTTACCTTGAAATGAGAGCCCCCATTTCAGTGTTTTAGAAAAACAGACGGCATTACTTGTTTTTTTGAAAGTGAAGTTTTCATGGAAGACTTTTTCAGATTAGAAGATACACTACAGAAAAAAGGGTAAAGATAAAAAATATTAATACCTAAATGGACTAAATTAAAAATAATTATATCACTTATATAACATAATTGCTTATAACTCGGTAATTTTGAATATGGGAAAAACACAGAAAACACATAAACCACAATATTTAACAAAATGTTAGAGCTGAAAGGGAATTAAGTTCATATCCTATTCACCTATCTGATCTCTTATGTAGATCACCTCCTCTTTCTTGAAACCTCTTTTCTGTAATATACTAGTTATCTTTCTACTTCCCAAGCCACCCCTCCATCTACGTCATAAGTGGCTAACCATGAGTAGCTTTCCCCTTACTTTTTAATGTAATCTTTGACACACACAAAATATATGGAAAGATGAATGTAAGCAAGCATAAAATGAACACAGTAAATTGTAAATCACCACATAAGAACACCAATAACATAATCTAAGTGCTTCTGTCCTCCTAACCTTCATCCTAATTATGTATTATCCCATCATTTTTTAAAATATAACACTGTCACATATGCACATGTCCTTAAATAGTATTTTGTTTAGGTATGTGTCCTCCCCCAACCCATCATCATTTTTTCAGCTTGATAAACTGGTACGCTGAATGAAATATTTGGGGATGTGAATTTTTTCACGTAATATTTTTCTCTGTTTTATCCATGTTACATTTTCACTGCCTTATATGGTATTCCATAATATAAATATGCCACAATCTATTTATCTGTTCTGTTGACAAACATTTGTATGCCTTACTTTTTTGCTTTTATCAACATTACGATTCAAGTAGCCAGGTATACTTTTACAAGACTGTCTTTGGGATATGCAAAGTGGGAAACTGGTGGGTCACAGGGCATCCAAATTCTCATCTATCAAAAATGCCCAAGTGCCTTCAATTGGATCACCTTACCAATTCACCAGCAGCATATGAATATGTATTCTCCAATACTAGGTAAAATCAAATTTTATAATTTGTGGCAGTCAGTCAGTCAGTCAGTCAGTTCAGTTGCTCAGTCGTGTCCAACTCTTTGCGACCCCATAAACCGCAGCACGTCACGCCTTCTTGTCCATCACCAACTCCCAGAGTCCACCCAAACCCATGTCCATCAGGTCAGTGATATCATCCAACCATCTCATCCTCTGTTGTCCCCTTATCCTCCTGCCCTCAATCTTTCCCAGCATCAGGGTCTTTTCGCATGAGTCAGCTCTTCGCATCAAGTGGCCAAAGTATTGGAGTTTCACCTTCAACATCAGTCCTTCCAATGAACATGCAGGATTGATCTCCATTAGGATGGACTCGCTGGATCTCCTTGCAGTCCAACGGACTCTCAAGAGTCTTCTCCAACACCACACTTCAAAAGCATCAATTCTTCGGCACTCAGCTTTCTTCACGGTCCAACTCAGACATCCATACATGACCACTGGAAAAACCATAGCCTTGACTAGACGGACCTTTGTTGACAAAGTAATGTCTCTGCTTTTTAATATGCTGTCTAGGTTGGTCATAAAAAACTTTCCTTCCAAGGAGCAATCGTCTTTTAATTTCATGGCTGCAATCACCATCTAGTGATTCTGGAGCCCAGAAAAATAAAGTCAGCCACTGTTTCCACTGTTTCCCCATCTATCTGCCATGAAGTGATGGGACCGGAGGCCATGATCTTCGTTTTCTGAATGTTAGCAGGAATCACAGGAGAGCATAACTGTTGCTATTAAACTTGAAAATCTTCATTTGAAAACTTCAAAACAAAATTTGGCTAGGAAGCAAATAATTTAATTCCAGTCTTGGTTTTTTTGCTTTTGAAATAAAGTCAATAATATGCTTTCTAAAAGGAAAGGAATGTTATAATTTTAGAGTAATGTCAACATATATCAAACTGCTTACTTTCCCAAAAGTAAGGGAATTAGTCAACTCAAAAATTACCAACATGCTGGTGCAGGATGTTGACAGTGAGGGAGGCTATGTGGCCGGGTGGGGGGAGGGGGGCGGGGGAAGGTTGCATATATGGGAACTATGCACTTCCCATTCAATTTTACTGTAAAACTAAAACTGCTCTTTAAAACAAACCAAAAAAAAGTCCATTTAAAAGGGAAAAGAGAAAAGGAAAGCAAAAAGTAATAACTAATTTAATACAGGTTATAAATGAATGTAAGTATACTGTTTACTCTTGTTCAACAGTCAATTACTCTGACTTACTCAAACACAGAATTAAATACAATTAATTTTTAAAGTTCCTAGTATCCTTTAGATTAAAACAATGTTATTAATAACCTAACACATGAAGATCCACTCAAAATTTTATTGTCAAAAGAAAACAGAACTTACTAAGAGAACTTCTAACCCTAACCGTAACCCTAACCCTAAATTTTAAAGGGGTGGGGGTGGGGGAGAGAATTTCAAAAGCTCATCCAAAAGCACTGAGAATGGCACAGGATGATACCAAAACCCCCACACAGAGCACCACAACCAGAGAAACCTGCAAGACCCAATGACACCCAGCACAGTCAAAATTAAAAAAAAAAAAAAATATATATATATATATACACATTCCAACATAAAAAAGAAACAAACTCACATATACAAACTAACAATTGGGGGGGGGGGGGGCGGGGGTGTGACTGCCGAAGGGGATAAAGAAATACAAACTACTATTATGTGGAAGATCCCCAGAAGGGGGAAGATCCCCAAGAGAAGGTAATGGCAACCCACTCCCCCGTATTCTTGCGTGGAGAATTCCATGAACAGAGGAGCATGGGGATCTACAGTCCATAGGGTTGCAAAGAATCGGACACAACTGATTCACACACACACACACACACACACACACACGCAAAGAGTTGGAAACATCTAATACACACCGATAGGAGCTACTCCACGTTCAAGGTCAGGCGGGACGACAGTGAGGAGATACCCCTCGTCCAAGGTAAGGAGCAGCGACTGTGCTTTGCTGGAGCAGCCGTGAAGAGATACTCCACGCCCAAGGTAAGAGAAACCCAAGTAAGATGGTAGGTGTTGCAAGAAGGCATCAGAGGGCAGACACACTGAAACCATACTCACAGAAAACTAGTCAATCTAATCACACTAGGACCACAGCCTTGTCTAACTCAATGAAACTAAGCCATGCCCGTGGGGCCACCCAAGACGGGTGGGTCATGGTGGAGAGGTCTGACAGAATGTGGTCTACTGGAGAAGGGAATGGCAAACCACTTCAGTATTCTTGCCTTGAGAACCCCATGAACAGTATGAAAAGGCAAAATGATAGGATACTGAAAGAGGAACTCCCCAGGTCAGTGAATGCCCAATATGCAACTGGAGATCAGTGGAGAAATAACTCCAGAAAGAATGAAGGGATGGAGCCAAAACAAAAACAATACCCAGTTGTGGATGTGACTGGTAATAGAAGCAAGGTCCGATGCATAGGAACCTGGAATGTTAAGTCCATGAATCAAGGCAAAATGGAAGTGGTCAAACAGGAGATGGCAAGAGCGAACATCGACATTCTAAGAATCAACGAACTAAAATGGACTGGAATGGGTGAATTTAACTCAGATGACCATTATATCTACTACTGCGGGCTGGAATCCCTCAGAAGAAACGGAGTAGCCATCATGGTCAACAAAAGAGTCCAAAATGCAGTACTTTGGATGCAATCTCAAAAACAAGAGAATGATCTCTGTTCGTTTCCAAGGCAAACCATTAAATATCACAGTAATACAA
Source organism: Bubalus bubalis (assembly GCF_019923935.1). Taxonomy (NCBI): domain Eukaryota; kingdom Metazoa; phylum Chordata; class Mammalia; order Artiodactyla; family Bovidae; genus Bubalus; species Bubalus bubalis. The sequence goes on along the minus strand of NC_059157.1, from coordinate 175,255,498 downwards.
GTCTATGCCCCAACCAGTAATGCTGAAGAAGCTGAAATTGAACGGTTCAATGAAGACCTACAAGACCTTTTAGAACTAACACCCAAAAAGATGTCCTTTTCATTATAAGGGACTGGAATGCAAAAGTAGGAAGTCAAGAAACACCTGGAGTAACAGGCAAATTTGGCCTTGGAATATGGAATGAAGCAGGGCAAAGGCTAATAGAATTTTGCCAAGAGAATGCACTGGTCATAGCAAACACCCTCTTCCAACAACACAAGAGAAGACTCTACACGTGGACATCACCAGATGGTCAACACTGAAATCAGATTGATTATATTCTTTGCAGCCAAAGATGGAGAAGCTCTATACAGTCAGCAAAAACAAGACCAGGAGCTGACTGTGGCTCCGATCATGAATTCCTTATTGCCAAATTCAGACTTAAATTGAAGAAAGTAGGGAAAACCACTAGACCATTCACGTATGACCTAAATCAAATCCCTTATGATTATACAGTGGAAGTGAGAAATAGATTTAAGGGACTAGATCTGATAGATAGAGTGGCTGATGAACTATGGACGGCTGCGAAGAATATAATCAATCTGATTTCGGAGGTTCGTCAAGGCTGTGGTTTTGCCAGTGGTCATGTATGGATGCGGGAGTTGGACTGTGAAGAAGGCTGAGTGCCGAAGAATTGATGCTTTTGAACTGTGGTGTTGGAGAAGACTCTTGAGAGTCCCTTGGACTGCAAGGAGATCCAACCAGTCCATTCTGAAGGAGATCAGCCCTGGGATTTCTTTGGGAGGAATGATGCTAAAGCTGAAACTCCAGTACTTTGGCCACCTCATGCGAAGAGTTGACTCATTGGAAAAGACTCTGATGCTAGGAGGGATTGGGGGCAAGAGGAGAAGGAGACGACAGAGGATGAGATGGCATCACCAACTCGATGGACGTGAGTTTGAGTGAACTCCGGGAGATGGTGACGGACAGGGAGGCCTGGCGTGCTGCGATTCACGGGGTCGCAGAGTCCGACAAGACTGAGCGACTGAACTAAACTGAACACACACAGGAAGTTAGGCATGAGCAATAGAGGAGTAGCCTATTGAAAAGGATGCAATCTGATCTCTAAACCCCACCTAAGACACGCCCAGGAGCGCTCACAGATATGCTACAAAAAATAACCACAGGGATCATTCCAAGTCCTGCCCATGCGCCCTAGGCACAATGTGGATACAAACTAGCCATAGGGGCTTCTCCAACTCCGACACAAGAGCCACTGATGCAAAGCTGTGTCCTCAAGTAACCTTACGCAGCCAGGGGCCCATTATGGGTTCATAAATATTCTATACTTACATACAACTGATCATAACAGACTGAATTATCGGAAAGACACACATAGTACAGCTTGTTGTTATGCCACATGCAACTGTCAATCAAAACAGTTCACGCCTACCTAGATGAACATGTAACAGCCCAATTTGGCAGGGTCCCAGACATAACCCCTTCCCTGATTGGCCTTGAACGTACACCCAATTTGCATTCCCTTTCCTGATTGGTGGCGGGTACAAGCCCTATTTTGCACAGGGTAGAACCAAGAGGAAGTACAAAAAGGAAAGCCAAGAGGGATTGCTGCCTCTCCTTCAGGGTTGCCTTCTCCCAAGTCTCGGGTGTTCACTATCCACTGTCTCCGTAATAAAAGTGCTGTCTGCCTGAGCTGTAACCAGTCTGTTGTTTCAAAATCTTGCTACAAGACAAGAGCTGAGAAATCCTGCTTGCTTGAGCTACAGTAATTATAATTAGTCTTTGATGCAAAATCTTTGTTATGACGACACAAAAACTCACGGATAGAAATAAACTGACCTGTTGCTCAGACTAAGCGTCTGTCTACAATATGGGAGACCCGGGTTCAATCCCTGGGTCGGGAAGTTCCCTGGAGAAGGACATGGCAATCCACTCCAGTACTATTGCCTGGAAAATCCTACGGACAGAGGAGCCTGGTAGGCTACAGTCCATGGGGTCACAAAGAGTCGGACACGACTGAGCGATCTTCACCGTTGCTATTATATATAAAATAAGCTACAAGGATATACTGTACAGCACAGGGAGTTTAGTCAATATTTTACAAGAACTATAAATGGAGTACAAATGATAAAATGTTTGAATCATTATGTTGTACATATACCTGCAAACTAATATAAACTAATATTTTAGATTGACTATCTCAATAAAATAAAATAAACCAATAAACAATGTTGATATTTTAAAAATAACTCTGTGGGGGGGGGAGGGTGATTTGAGAGAATGGCATTAAAACATGTATAATATCATATAAGAAACCAATCGCCAGTCCAGGTTCAATGCAGGATACAGGAAGCTTGGGGCTGGTGCACTGGGATGACCCAGAGGGATGGTTTGGGGAGGGAGCTGGGGGGGGGGGGGGGGGGGGGCAGGATGGGGAACACGTGTACACCCGTGGCGGATGCATGTTGATGTATGGCAAAACCAATACAATATTGTAAAGTAAAAAAAATAAAATAAATAAATAAATTTTAATAAATAAAGTTAATTTATTAACTTTGGAAAAAAAATAAAAATAACAATTCTTAAAATACTTATTTTTGGCTGCACTGGATCTTCATTGCTGTGTGCAGGCTTTCTCTAGTTGTGGAGAGCTGGGACTACTCTTTGCTGCAATGCACAGGCTCCTCATTGCATTGGCTTCTCTTGTTGAGGAGCAGAGGCTCTAGGCACTCAGGCTTCAGTAGTTGTGGCTTAGTTGCTTTTTGACATGGGTAATCTTCCTGGACCCGTGATCAAACCTGTGTCCCCCACTTTAGCAGGGGGATTCTTAACCACAAGATCACCAGGGAAGTCCATAAAAATGATATAATTAAAAATTAAATTCTAAAAATCACTTCATAGTGGAAGTGCTAATCTCTCTCCTTTCCCTACTGGACCAAGAGCATTCCTCACATACTACCAAAAAGTCCTAGCCCTACATCAAAGGAATGTAATCTCTATTCTAACACTTATTTTTATAAAATGCAATTAGAAAACTCAGAATATTCTTTGAGGGAATTCCCTGGTGGTCCAGTGGTTGCTGCTGCTGCTAAGTCACTTCTCTGTGCGACCCCATAGACGGCAGCCCACAAGGCTCCCCCATCCCTGGGATTCTCCAGGCAAGAACTTAGGACTCTGCATTTCCACTGCAGAAGGCACGGAATCAATTCTAGTGTGAGATCATGTGGGAGCTAGTATCCCACATGCTGAGCGGTCCAGCTCTCCTCCCAAAAAAAGTTTCTTTGATAACCATGAAATCGAATACTTCTTGATTATCCAAGAAATAATCAGATTAAAACTATTAGTGTATGAGTTTGTTAGTCTTTCTTTTTACAGATGGAGATTATATATTCTGGCTTTTTTAAAAATACAGTTTCTGAAAGGACCAATACAGCCAGTAAATATAAAGGGGGAAATTGGCAATTTTATTAGTACTCTGGAAAATAAAAATTAAAACCACAATAAGATACCATGTGTGTACCCATCAGAATGGGTAAAAATTAAAGAAAATAATAATACCCAGGCTTGTTGAAAATGTACAGTAACGGAAATCTACATTGCTTATGACATAGAAATTCCACCCTAGATATAAATCCAAAAGAAATGTGTATATATTTCATCAAAAGATATTTACTAGAATGCTCACTGCAGCATTATTTCAGACTACCCAAAAAGTATAAATGTAAAACAGAACGGATAAATGATATATTAGCATAGTATAATACTATATTGCAATGAAAATGAATTAAGTACCTTAGAGATAATTAAATATGGTCTGATACATTAAAAATATGCAAGATGCTAAGCAAAAAAAAAAATGTACAGATAGTTGCTGTAATGTGTTTTGGGCAGAGGGAAAAAGATGTAATCTATATTCATATTCTCTTTGGGCTTCCCTGGTGGCTCAGATGGTGAAGAATCTGCCTGCAGTGCAGGAGACCTGAGTTCAATCCCTGGGTCAGGAAGACCCCCTGGAGAAGGGAATGACAACCCACTCCAGTACAGAGGAGCCTGGCAGCCCAAACTCCAAGGAACTGCAAAGAGTTAGACATGACTGAGTGTCACGACTGAGCAATTAACACTACCACCACAGTAAAAGACACTGGAAGATTATACAGAAACTAGTAATATTAGTTTCCTAGGCAGAGTCAGATGTTAGGCAATTGGGGTAGACATGAACTGGATAGTTGTAGAAGTGGGAGACTTTACTTTTTTTATACTTTTTGATCTTTGAACCACAGCAATCTATTACATATTACAAATATAAATAATTCAGAAAAAAGATTCAAAGACCACAGATGTATATGTTTTAAATCTATTCAGATATGAGTATCTGAATTACAAAAAGATATTTCAGCAATAAAAATGATTTGCAAACTCCTCAATAAAATAAAAATCATAAGTGATTCAAACATACACAAATAGTGGGAATCACTCGTACACACTGTAGGAATGAGAACATATTTTTGTTCATTTTACTAAGCCACATGGAACAACTCATAATGACACTTAACAAGGATAAATGTTACGAATATATTGGAGTTTTCTCTTTTTTTGAAGGGGGAGATCAACTTAAACAAAAAATATCAGTTCCAGAAGCTGGAAGTCTGAAATTAGGCTGCCATCATGGTCAGGTTCTAGCTGAGGGACCTCTTCATGGTTTACAGATCACCATCTTCTCATTGTATCTTCATATGGCGCACAACAGAAGAGAGGCGGCAAGCTCTCTCAACTCTCTTTTTATAAGGACACTAATGCCATAATGGAGCTTCCCGGTAGCTCAGATGGTCACGAATCTGCCTGCAACACGGGAGACCCGGGTTCAATCCCTGCATCAGGAAGATCCCCTGGAGAAGGAAATGGCAACCCACTCCAGTATTCTTGCCTGGAGAATTCCATGGACAGAGGAGCCTCACAGGCTATAGTCCATGGGGTCCACAGAGAGTCAGATCTGATTGACAGACTAACACACGCTTTTAATGCCATAATGAGAGCTCTAACTTATGATCTGATTATCTTCTAAAGGCCCCCACCTTTAATACCATCACAATCGGAATTAAAGTAACATCACCATTGTTTCAATGCTGAGCATTTTCACATGTACTATTTCAGAGAATCCTCACAGAAAGCCTCTCATGTAACTGGAGTAGGGATCATTATAGTCACTGAATTCATGTGATCTCAAAGTCATCCAGCTGGGGCAAGGCAGTATGAGAATCCTAATTTGGGCTCCTGGTTTCTGACCATTCCCCTCCCCATCATTATGGCCTCGATCATGAAAAAAGTGGTTCCTTTTGAAAATAATGCTATTCTCAAATGTAAAGTATTTCCGTTTTCCCCTCCTCTGGTGGCATGGACATATTGGTTTGTTTGTTTACAATATTAGTTTCGGGTGTCACCAGCATATTGTTAAATAAAAGACATCAGACACAAAGGGACCCCTACTGCATGATTCATGTACATAACATTCAAAAAATGGACAAAACTGATTCTAGTGTGTTAGTTTTCAGAATAGTGACTTCTTTGGGAAAGAAACAAGCAGAAGTAAGTGGGCAGGCACACAGGTGGGCTCTTGGCAATGTTCTACTTCTTGGTGGTGGTTACATGGATCTATTTACTTTGAGATAAAATCATGATATTATACATTGATGACTTTTTGCCATTTACTGTATGAGTTAGACTTCACTGAAAAAAAAATTAAAAGGAGGAAAAAAACAGTGAACCACACTATATTACATGTTAGACTGAAAAAAAGATCTGACAGTATCAACTTATTTGAGATTATGTGAAACAACCAAAACATTTTACCTTCCTGTTGACAGTATAAATTAGTATGAACTCTAAGGAAAACAATCTGACATTATCTAACATATTTCATCATTTTTAAGATGAAGTGTTTTCTGCATTTGAACACCTCTGACATAGAATGCATCTTACAGTCACTACCAGGTAGCAGGAATGCCTCCTGTGAACCTGGTTCTTCTTCCTGATGGCCCAATGAGACAACTACAACCCTTTAACATTTCAGTACACAAATCAAGGAAAGACCATCCGGAAAGGGAAAAAACCCATCTTGGCTGTTGTCTGAAACTTTTGTTGACATCTTCTGGTAAAAAATCACCAAAAAAATCCAGGTTGAGTGTCAGAGGCTTATAAAAACCAAACCTTACTACATGCTTAAGATTTATACACTCTGCTGTACCTGTTAAACTTGAATTAGGAAAAAAAAAATGTATAAATGTATAAAACAATTTCTGCTTCAAAACCCCTAAAATAGTTAAGTTCACAGAAAAAAGCAGGGGGAAAGGGGAAGAGTCTTGAAACTATGAACAGACGCTTAACCTCACTCATTAGAAAAATGCAAATTAAGACTATACTTAGACCCAATTTTCAACCTCTTTGCCATGGTACATTGTTGGCAAGGCTGTGAGGAAATACACATCACCCACCTTAAGAACAGAACAGCAAGTATGTAAATTATATGATGGATATTTTATTTTATTTTTTTTTAATTTTATTTTATTTTTAAACTTTACATAATTGTATTAATTTTGCCAAATATCAAAATGAATCCGCCACAGGTATACATGTGTTCCCCATCCTGAACACTCCTCCCTCCCCATACCATCCCTCTGGGTCGTCCCAGTGCACTAGCCCCAAGCATCCAGTATCGTGCATCGAACCTGGACTGATGACTCCTTTCATACATGGTATTTTACATGTTTCAATGCCATTCTCCCAAATCTTCCCACCCTCTCCCTCTCCCACAGAGTCCATAAGACTGTTCTATACATCAGTGTCTCTTTTGCTGTCTCGTACACAGGGTTATTGTTACCATCTTTCTAAATTCCACATAAATTGGATATTTTAAAGAACCTTATTGTGGTTAATCTTTTGCAATATATACCTGTATCAAATTATCACACTGCATACCTTGAATTCAAACATGTTATATGTCAATTAAATCTCAATAAAGCTGGGGAAGGAGAAGAGAAACACAAATTAACCCTTTTCACTGGTGGGAGAGTCAGGATGCAAACATAAGGGCAACCTAGCAATATCTATAAAAATTACAGAGGTATATGGCCTTTTATTAGTAATACCACATCTGAATTTATTCCATAATTATTTACTTGCATACAGGCAAAATGCCAGATGTACAAGGTACTTCATTGTAACACTGTTACAATAATGAAAAAACAGAAACAAGTCAACAGAGAACTGGTTAAATAAATTATCAAAGGGAAGTCATACAAAACAAAAACTATATACTGGAAAATGAAACAAAACTACTCTACAGGAAGATCTTCTGTAAAGATCTCCATTGTTAAGTAAAAAACACAACATACAAAGGGAAGGGTCGATTGTTAAGTAAAAAACACAATGTACAAAGGAAAGGGTAAGAAGACCAATATGCAGATCAACAGGTGTAACACCGTACTTTTGGAATCGGTGACCTTTTTGGATAAAGACAGGAAAAAGTGTCTCTATTTTTATTGCCTTTATTTATATATAGAAACTCTAGAAGACTACATTGCTAACTGCTAAGTCACTTCAGTCGTGTCCAACTCTGTGCGACCCCATAGACGGAAGCCCACCAGGCTCCCCCGTCCCTGGGATTCTCCAGGCAAGAACACTGGAGTGGGTTGCCATTTCCTTCTCCAATGCGTGAAAGTGAAAAGCGAAAGGGAAGTTGCTCAGTCGTGTCCGACTCTTAGCAACCCCATGGACTGCAGCCTACCAGGCTCCTCCATCCATGGGATTTTTCAGGCAAGAGTACTGGAGTGGGGTGCCACTGGCTTCTCCAAGAAGACCACATTAAAGGCTAATAAACAGTTTCCTGAAAAGAGGGAGTTTTGGAGGAATGTTATAAATAGGAACAGGGTGGCTGAGGGCTAGGGGCGGAATAGTTTGTATATTGGAAACGTTTTTTAAGACCATGGGAAAACCAATATATATAGATTGGTGGTGGTGGTGGTGGTGGTGGTGGTGGTGGTGGTGGTGGTGTGGTCAATAAGCTATGTCCAACTCTGTGACCCCATGGACCACAGCCCGCCAGGCTCCTCTGTCCATGCGAATTTCCACGCAAGAATACTGGGGTGGGTTGCTATTTCCTTCTCCAGGGCATCTTCGTGACTCAGTGATAGAAACTGAGTCTCGTGTATCTCCTGCATTGGCAGGCAATTCTTCACATGGGGGGCCAGTCTATACATAAATTATACATACTATATATACTAAGTTGCTTCAGTCATGTCCGACTCTGTGCGACCCCATAGATGGCAGCCCACCAGGCTCCCCCATCCCTGGGATTCTCCAGGCAAGAGCACTGGAGTGGGTTGCCATTTCCTTCTCCAATGCGTGAAAGTGAAAAGTGAAAGTGAAGTCGCTCAGTCGTGTCCGACTCTTTGCGACCCCATGGACTGCAGATTAGTAAATTAATAAACCACATTAGGGTCCAAATACTACCAGCATACACATATGATGACACAAACTATTCTTTTACAGTATCTGTAACTGAGGCAACAGCAGTATCCATCTCACTGAAGTCCTGTAGTGTGAGCACATCTACCTGGCTTGTCATCATCTCTAACACTAGCCTCCTTAAGAAAGTACATTTTCTCCCAAAATTCCACTTTGCTTCTCTCGGAGTCGGGTCAACCTCCTCTCCTCTAGTTACATAAAACCTCAAGACTCTTCTGAACAAAAGACTCACTGAAAGGTTCTTCCACTCCCACTTGTAGGTCCAAGTCATTTCTACTCACCACTAATTCACCCTAACAACTAAATCATGGTCTAATAAATAAGGGGACAAACAAAAGGGAGCATTTAGAGTTTTATTTCCCAGGTGGCAGAGTGGTAAAGAATCCACCTGCCCATGCAGTCAACTCAAGAGACTCAGGTTCAATCCCTGAGTCAGGAAGATCCACTGGAGTCAGAAATGGCAATCCACTCCAGTATTCTTGCTTGGAAAATTCCATGGAGAGAGAAGCCTGGTGGGATACAGTTCCTGGGGTTGCAGAGTCAAACATGACTGAACACACACACACAAACACACCAAAGTTAGGTAGCTGGAATATAAAAAGAAGTCCAAGATGGGCATGGCTAGAAGAACCACTGAGAGGGCACACAAAAGAAAAAAAAAAAAAAAAAAATGCCCAGGAAAGAGGAGGCTGAGGACCCGAGTGAGAACCTCTGGCAGGAAAACATTCCCCCTTCCCTGACTGGCCTTGAGTGTATGCCCATTTTGTTGGCATGTACAAGCCTTATTTTGCATAGGGCTGAGCCAATCAGGCTCCAGGGGGAGGAGACAGTATAGAAAGGAAAGCCAGGAGGGATTGGGGCACTCCTTCAGAGGTCTGCCTGCGCTCATATTTCCAGGGTTCACTGCCTGCACCCTGCTTGAGCTGTAACAGAGCTGTAACTAGTCTGTCGTTACAATAACTGCCTGCTTAATAAAATCCTGCCCGTTTGAGCTGTAAGTATTCTTATCTCAGAACTAAGGGACACCAATAATATCTCCTACTTAAACTAAAACAATGAGATAACCCCTATTTTGAACTGTCCTCCACAGTGCATCTCTCATTTACCTAAAATACAAGACATAATTTGACTAAATTCTGGTAACAACAAGATTAAGTATGAGAGTTTGGAGTATAAACCTCTGGTGCCGGTGCAGATGGTGCCCATTTCATCACCCTGTCCATCAGGCCAGATCCTATGCACCCACCCCAGGTCAGTGACATTCTCTCTAGAGCCCTTTCTGATCCCCCAAGGCTCACTCCCATGGGATCCTGCTGTGGCTTCTATCTCATTTACCACAGTGCATTATAAATAACTACTTTGCTTATATCCCTTGCAGGACAAGTAGAGAGTAACATTCAAATTTACAATCCAAGTACCTGCAAAATGACTGATTACATCAGGTAATAAAAAATGTTCACTTAGTCAATTAAACTGCACATGTAGCTAAACTCCCATTTAATGTTCTGCTTCACTCCGAAGGCATTTTACTTTATTCCATCCCTGTTTTGAAGAAAACAGCAACTCCAATAACACTTTTTCTTACTGAAATATTATCAGTATCTTAGATATAAGGCTTCTATAGACATAAAGCTGACGAAAATATTTAGAAAACATGTCACTCACTTCAGAAGTGTTACATAAAACTATGTAAAAATTAAGTATGTCTATTAAACGGTAATAAAGAGACTTCCCCCAAAAAATAAATAAATAAATAAAAATAAAGAGACTTCCCCAGCAGTCCAGTGGTTAATAATCTGAGCTTCCATTACTGGGGGGCAGGGGAGAGTGTATTCATTTGATTCCTGGTCAGGGAACTAAGATCCTGCATGCCCCATGGCCAAAATAATAAAAATAATTATTATCATTATTAGTATCCCACATGCTCTGCAGAGTGGCAAAAAATATAATGAAGTAAAAAATAGCTGATGGTACAGTGCTAAATTTTCACAACCTTTTGTTCTTCTCTTATTTTAAAGAAATTATAATATATAATGATAACAAAAAATAAGTACATACAACATTTTGCAAGAAGGTAGAGAGGGTTATAGGAACCAAGCATTTCTCCCAGAGTCTCAAACACTAACTTATACAAGCATTCCCACATGGTCTATTCCATGTGACCCAAGAAAAAGGACAGAGAAGAGAACAATTAACTACTCACATACACCAAAGAACTGTGTGACAAGTGTTTATAATTCAAGATGGGATTTCAAATTTTATCAAACACGTAAAAACTGGGAAACAAGGAGAAATGCAAACTTGAAAGATGCCTTTTAAATACATCTTAGTTAACCAAATTAACATAAAAATAGTAATTCCTCTGTACTTGGTTTTTTGGCTTTTTTTCCTTTAGCAACAGATCCTGTAAATCACATTATATCAGTTCATGGGCATATTCCTCATTCTTTTTTTCAACATCTGGATATACCAATGGTATAAACATTCTGTGGATATACCACTATACTAGGCGGCTCAGTGGTAAAGAATCTGCCTGCCAATGGAGTAGACAGGGGTTTAATCCATGGGTCGGGAGATCTCCTGGTGTAGGAATGGCAATCCACTTGAGTATTCTTGCCTGGAGAATTCCATGGGCAGGAGAGCCTGGCCAGCTTCAGTCCATGGGGTCACAAAACAGTTGGACATGACTTAGCGACTAAACAACAGATTGTTTCCAATATTTTTACAATGTAAACTACTGATATCCTCCTGTCTGCTCCCCTGTCAAACAACATCTCAGAGGAAAGGACAACAAAAACAAAGGGCTTTGAGCTCAAAACACACCAAATTCAACCAACACTCCCACTGTCCGTGACCCAGCCTCAGTCTAAGCCATTATCAGCATTTATGGGCTATTCTGCTTTGCTGGAGCAGCCATGAAGAGATACCCCACGTCCAAAGTAAGAGAAACCCAAGTAAGACGGCAGGCACTGAGAGAGGGCATCAGAGGGCAGACAGACTGAAACTACAATAACAGACAACAGGCCAATCTGATCACACAGACCACAGCCTTGTCTAACTCAGTGAAGCTAAATCATGGGGTGGGGGGCCACCCAAGATGGATGGGTCATGGTGGAGAGGTCTGACAGAATGTGGTCTACTGGAGAAGGGAATGGCAAATCATTTCAGTATTTTTGCCTTGAGAACCCCATGAACAGTATGAAAAGGCAAAAAGATAGGATACTGAAAGAGGAACTCCCTAGGTCAGTAGGTACCCAATATGCTACTGGAGATCAGTGGAAAAATAATTCCAGAAAGAATGAAGGGATGGAGCCAAAGCAAAAACACCACCCAGTTGTGGATGAGACTGGTGATAGAAGCAAGGTTCGATGCTGTAAAGAGCAATATTGCATAGGAACCTGGAATGTTAAGTCCATGAATCAAGGCAAATTGGAAGTGGTCACACAGGAAATGACAAGAGTGAACATCGACATTCAAGGAATCAACAAACTAAGATGGACGAGAATTGGTGAATTTAATTCAGATGACCATTATATCTACTACTGTGGGCAGGAATCCCTTAAAAGAAATGGAGTAGCCATCATAGTCGACAAAAGAGTCCAAAATGCAGTACTTGGATGCAATCTCAAAAACAACACAATGAATGCTCAAACTACCGCACAATTGCACTCATCTCACATGCTAGTAAAGTAATGCTCAAAATTCTCCAAGCCAGGCTTCAGCAATATGTGACACGTGAAATTCCAGATGTTCAAGTTGGTTTTAGAAAAGGCAGAGGAACCAGAGATCAAATTGCCAACATCCGCTGGATCATGGAAAAAGCAAGAGAGTTCCAGAAAAACATCTATTTCTGCTTTATTGACTATGCCAAAGCCTTTGACTGTGTGGATCACAATGAACTGTGGAAAATTCTGAAAGAGATGGGAATACCAGACCACCTGATCTGCCTCTTGGGAAACCTATATGCAGGTCAGGAAGCAACAGTTAGAACTGGACATGGAACAACACACTGGGTCCAAATAGGAAAAGGAGTACGGCAAGGCTACATATTGTCATTTATTTAACTTCTATGCAGAGTACATCATGAGAAACGCTGGGCTGGAAGAAGCACAAGCTGGAATCAAGATTGCTGAGAGATATACCAATAACCTCAGATATGTAGATGACACCACCCTTATGGCAGAAAGTAAAGAGGAACTAAAAAGCCTCTTGATGAAAGTGAAAGAGGAGAGAGAAAAAGTTGGCTTAAAGCTCAACATTCAGAAAACTAAGATCATGGCATCTGGTCCCATCACTTCATGGGAAATAGATGGGGAAACAGTGGAAACAGTGTCAGACTTTATTTTTGGGGGCTCCAAAATCACTGCAGATGGTGACTGCAGCCATGAAATTAAAAGACGCTTACTCCTTGGAAGGAAAGTTATGACCAACCTAGATAGCATATTCAAAAGCAGAGACATTACTTTGCCAACAAAGGTCCGTCTGGTCAAGGCTATGGTTTTTCCTGTGGTCATGTATGGATGTGAGAGTTGGACTGTAAAGAAAGCTGAGCGCCGAAGAATTGATGCTTTTGAGCTGTGGTGTTGGAGAAGACTCTTGAGAGTCCCTTGGACTGCAAGGAGATCCAACCAGTACATCCAAAAGGAGATCAGTCCTGAGTGTTCATTGGAAGGACTGATGCTAAAGCTGAAAACTCCAATACTTTGGCCACCTCATGCGAAGAGTTGACTCATTGGAAAAGACCCTGATGCTGGGAGGTATTGAGGGCAGGAAAGAAGGGGACGACAGAAGATGAGATGGCTGGATGGCATCACTGACTCGATGGACATGAGTTTGGGTAAACTCCAGGAGATTGTGATGGACAGGGAGGCCTGGCGTGCTGCGATTCATGGGGTCGCAAAAAGTCAGACACGATTGAGTGAGTGAACTGAACTGAACAACACAAAATCAAAAACACAATCTTTTTAACCTCCTTAGATTTAAAAATACATCTACAGTAAAATAGCTTCCAATATCTGATATCTGAAGAAGTACCTGTGCCAGAGAGAAATTGTTTTGCAGTAAAGCCAGGAACGGGGTTAGGGTGGATGTCAGGCTAACCAAGATAATTAGAAAAGCTCTTGCAACAATTCTCAGGCGTGAGAAGGGTAAATTCAATGAAGAGCTTCCCTATGTGCCCTAGGGAATCCACTGCAGACTGCACACCCTAGAGGTGGTAGCCTCCTTCTCTAGGTCCCTATTACTCAACTAAAATAAAGCTCTAAAATGCAGAGGTTCTCTGCCACAGTTTTCATGAAATCTCTAACTTGTGTGCCTAGGAAATCCTGAACCTCTCTGAAGAACAATCTGGCATTCCCAAGGTCTGAATTTTAACCAGAGTCAGCTCATTAGTATTCCACATCGTATTAGCAAAGCATTCAATTACTGTTAGATCACTTAACAACAAATGGGTTAACACTGTTATCACATTTTCTAGATAAAGAAATAACAGAAATAACCTGACAAATTATTTGACCTCTTGAAAAGAAAAAGCCCTGTGAATATTTTAGAAAACAGCCATTAAAATAATTTCCTAGTTCCTATTATGTTTTATAAAAGCAGATTACTTAAACTTTTAGTAGTTAAAATCACAACATATTTTTCATTGGCACCACAACCTGTAAATATGGCCACCACACAAAGACATTCATTTTGGCATACCCTTAGAACAAGGTTCACAGAACTATATTAATGGCATAGTTTAAAAAACAGGCTTTTCTGGGAATTCCCTGGCCGTCCAGTGGTTAGGACTCAGCATATTCACTCCCAGGGCCAAGGTTCAATCCCTGGTCTGGGAACCAGGATCCTGAAAGCCATGGGTTGTGATTAAAAACAAAACAAAATGAAACAAAACAACAGGCTTTTCTTCTAAAGGGTAGAGATGTTCACTAAAATTATCCATGATGTTCACTAAAATTTTACTACATTCTCACTTTTGTTTTTTATGTCAACTATTCAAAAAGCCTTATATGGTCTTTAAGTGTTTATTACTCTCACCAACTTTTAAGAACATCTCTATAAAATCAGCTAAAGTCTGGTCATTGAATGCATGATATACAATTCCTTAAGAATTCTTAAGTTCTGCAATTTCTTTCCCAGCATACTTTAAGCATCAGCCTTTAGAAAACTCAGTAAATATTAAAATCAGCATTATGAAGTTAACTTTCCATTTCAAAAGGATTCTTCCCCTTATAAACAGAACCAGAATTTCCTTAACATAGGCAGGGCAATAGTTTCTATATAGACTAAGAGACAGGTATGTTAACACACAATTATAAGCACATTAATGGTTTGCTTATAAAATCTTCAGTAACTTTTGAGACTTGAAAAAAAACATTCAGAAGAAACATCACTATTACATTCACTAAGTCAGTCACATGATACCTTATGTTATGTGGTCAGCAGAATGAAGCATCCCAGGAATGACTGAGTTGACATATTACATTAAGTAGAGGTACACTGGCAGGGGTTGGGGGGGCAGAAGTGGGGTGGCATTCCTTAAATTCTTTTCCTCCTTCCCTTATCAGATAAGATTATCTCCACTTGTCTCTGGCACTAGCTCCCTTTCTGCCTAACAATCTAGATTTTGTCCCATCCCTCAATTAAGAAAATTTAATCACCAAATCCTTCAAGACTTAATTCAAGTCTGACATCCAGGATGCCTTCCCTTACTAGTCCAGCTCACACTGACTTCTGTCTCCTCAGAATTTTAGGGTTTTTTAAAACACAATTACATACATTACACTGTATACTGCTGGCATATTGAGTGCAGCACTTTAATGGCATCATCTTTTAGGACTTGAAATAGCTCATCTGGAATTCCATCACCTCCACTAGCTTTGTTCATAGTCATGCTTCCTAAGGCCCCCTTGAATTCACACTCCAGGATGCCTGGCTCTAGGAGAGTGATCACACCATCGTGGTTATCTGGGTCATTAAGATCTTTTTTTTTTTTTTTTCTTTTTTTTTTTCATTAAGATCTTTTTTGTAAGTTCTTCTCTGTATTCCTGCCATCTCTTCCTCGTATCTTTTGCCTCTGTTAGGTCCATACCATTTCTGTCCTTTATTGTGCCCATTTTTGCATGAAATGTTCCCTTGGTATCTCTAATTTTCTTGAAGAGATCTCTAGTCTTTCCCTTTCTATTGCTTTCCTCTATTTTTTTGCATTGAGCACTGAAGAAGGCTTTCTTATCTCTCCTTGCTATTCTTTGGAACTTTGCATTCAGATGGATATATTTCTCCTTTTCTTATGGATAAACTTTCCTTTGCCTTTCGCTTCTCTTCTTTTCTCAACTATTTGCAAGACCTCCTCAGACAACCATTTTGCCTTTTTGCATTTCTTTTTATTGGGGATGGTTTTGATCACTGCCTCCTGTACAGTGTTACATAGTTCTTCAGGTACTCTATCAAATCTAATCCCTTGAACCTGTTTGTCCTTTACACTGTCTAATCATAATCATAATTTAGGTACCAAATGGTGGAGCAGAAGGATGTGCGCTCATCTTCTGCAAGAACTCCAAAATTGCAACTAACCACTGAACAACCATCTACAGGAAAACATTGGATCCCATCAAAAAAAAAGATGCCCCAGGTCCAAGGGCAAAGGAGAAGCCCCAACAAGATGGTTGCTGCTGCTAAGTCGCTTTAGTCGTGTCCGACTCTGTGCGACCCCATAGACGGCAGCCCACCAGGCTCCCCCGTTCCTGGAATTCTCCAGGCAAGAACCCTGGAATGGGTTGCCATTTCCTTCTCCAATGCATGAAAGTGAAAAGTGAAAGTGAAGTTGCTCAAAACAAGATGGTAGGAGGGGTGAAATCACGTTTAGAATCAAACCCCAAACCCACCAGACACTTGGAGGGTTCAAACAAAACCTTGTCTGCACCAGGACCGAGGGACCCCACAAGAGACTGAGGCAGATCTGCCTTTGAGTGTTTGAGTGTCTCCTGAGGAATGGGTCAGCTGTGACCTGCCATGGGGACAGGGGCTCTGGCTACAGCAGACCTGGGAGGTGTGGTATGTGGCATAAGTCCTTTTGAAGGAGGCAGCCATTGTCACCACTACCCTATCAAGGAGGAAACACAGCCCCACCCATTAACAGAAAATTGGATTAAAGATTACTGAACCCTGCCCATCAAAGCAAGACCCAGATTCCCTCACAGCCAGTCCCTCCCATCAGGAGCTTCTGGAACCTTTTATCCTTATCTATCAGAGGACAGACAGAATGAAAACCACAATCACAGAAAACTCCCCAAACTGATCACATGGATCACCTCCTTGTCTAACTCAATGAAACAATGTGCCATGCCATGCAGGGCCACCCAAGACGGACGGGTCACAGTGGAGCTCTGATGAAACGCAGTCCACTGGAGAAGGGAATGGCAAACCACTTCGGTATTCTTGCCATGTGAATCCATGGACAGTATAAAAAGGCAAAAAGATATGATACTGAAAGACTGCTAAGAAAACCAAAAGCCAGATTTCTAACCACCGCAGTGGGGCAGCTAAGCAACAAGAAGCTAGAATGATTTAGAGTTGGAAACATCAGTTAAAAACTCATGTTTAATTTAATAATGGGTTGAGATGGTTAAAATAAGAAACACTTATTAAATTTTTTCATTTTTAAATAAAGAAATATATAAAAAATACAGGACTTCCCTGGTGGTGCAGTGGTTAAGACTCCACACTTTCAATGCAGGAGGCAAGGGTTTGATCCCTAGTTGGGAAACTAAGATCCTGCATGCTTCACAGCACAACCAAAATTTTTTAAAAATCAAGAACAAAATAACAGAAATATCTATTTAGAAATTATTTATTCACAGGTTCATATACTTGAGTATTTTCTTGCTTTGTCAGCCAAGAAGGCCTAGAGGCAGTGATAACCAGTAATAATAAGTACACTTAATAGACACATCTTAGTTTCTAAATACCAGCCTCCAATAAAAGGAACCAAGGTCCCTTGGAGAAATGACTGATCCTAGGAGTGTAGCAGAAAATAAACAAGATAAGCCCTTAGCATCTTGTGATACAAGAAAGTAAGAAAGTGCTAAAACAACAACGGCAAAAGGAAATAGGAGTCAACCAAAAAATTCCCAGTAGCCAAGGTGGAACATTTTGAACAACACAATAAAGCAAGTAGTACTAGATTATAACCTAAACTATAAAATAAATATCCACAAATCCATAATCATATAAATGACCAAATAAACAAATAAATGGGGGTGAGGATGGAGACATATATACCATGAGGAAGAATTTATGTACAATCACCCCACTCCTCAAAGAGATGGAGCACAGCTCCCCTGTCCTTAAGAGTGGGCCGCACCCAGTTCTTTCATTCAAAGCGTATAATCCTTCATTCAAAGCGTATACTCTTTCATTCAAAGAGTATAACATGAAAAGAGGAAGAAAACAACTTTACAAGGGAGAAACCTGACAAGCACCTTCTCAGCCAGGTGATCACCAGCCACATCAACAAGTCATGTTGAGTGACACAGCACACAGCAGGCGGAGAGCACGTGCGCGCCCTCTCTCCTTCCTTTCTTGACTCCATCTTCGGGGTAGTGGCAGTGCTGTCCACAATCTAGTCACCAACATGCCCACAGCCAGGAGCTACACACTCTCAAGGTGACCGGCCAGGAGATGGTCGCCCAGATCAAGGCTCATGTAGCCTCGTTGGAGGGCATTGCTCCCTCCAGAAGATCAAGTCCTGCTCCTGGCAGGCACACCCCTAGAGGATGAGGTTACCCTGGGCCAGTGTGGGGTGGAGGCTCTGAGCACTCTGGAAGTAGTTGGCCGCATGCTTGGAGGTAAAGTCCATGGTTCCCTGGACTGTGCTGGGAAAGTAGGAGGTCAGACTCCCAAGGTGGACAAATGAGAGAAAAAGAAGAAGATGGGGCCAGGCCAAGAGGTGTACTTAGTACAACCCGTGCTTTGTCAAAGTTGTGCCCACCTTTGGCAAGAAGAGCCCCAGTGCCAACTCTTAAGTCCTCTGTAATCTTGGCTTTCTCTAATAAAGCCACTTCGCCCAATCAAAAAAAAAAAAAAAAAAACACCCAAACAATGCATGTTCACAGTATGTAATGAAAATGGCACTTTATCTCTGAAGTCTTCCTCCCAAAATTTCATAACACTAGTCTAATCATAAAAAAATCAGAGAAATCCAATTAAAGGATACCATGGCAAAAATACCTGATCCGTATTCCTCAGAACTATCAACGTTTTCAAATATAAAGAACATCTGAGAAACTGTCAGCTAAAAGAAAGGAAAGGAAAAGGAAAGTGAAGTCACTCAGTCGTGTCTGACTCTTTGCGACCCCCATGGACTGTAGCCTACCAGGCTCCTCTGTCCATGGGATTTTCCAGGCAAGAGCACTGGAGTGGGGTGCCATTTCCTTCTCCAGGGGATCTTCCCGACCCAGGGATCGAACCCAGGTCTCCCGCGTTGCAGGCAGACACTTTACTGTCTGAGCCACCAGGGAAGCAAAAGGACCTTTCAGGAAATACAGCAACTAAATGCAATGTGGTATTCTGGGTGGAATTCAAAAACAGAAAAATACATTAAAGTCCAAAGAAATCCGAATGAAACAAGGACTTCGATTAATAACAATTTATCAACACTGGTTTATCAATGTAACAAATGTACCACGGTAATGTTAATAAGAGAAACTGGATGCAGAGTATATAGGAACTCTAGGCAATCTTTGTAAATTTTTGGAAATCTAACACTGTCCTGGAGAAGAAGGCAATGGCACCCCACTCCAGTACTCTTGCCTGGAAAATCCCATGGACGGAGGAGCCTGGTAGGCTGCAGTCCATGGGGTTGCTAAGAGTTGGACACAACTGAGCGACTTCACTTTCACTTTTCACTTTCATGCATTGGAGGAAGAAATGGCAACCCACTCCAGTGTTCTTGCCTGGAAAATCCCAGGGATGGCGGGGCCTGGTGGGCTGCCGTCTATGGGGTCACACAGAGTCGGACACGACTGAAGCGATTTAGCAGCAGCAACACTGTCCTAAGAAATTTTTTTAAACCACCTCTACCTTCAGATATTCAAACAAGCTTTTATAATTTTGTAATTCACCATCAAATCTTAACTTCTCAAGAATTATTCCTTACTGCAACATTTTTCTCTTATAAATTATACTTTTGGAGAGGGCCTAAATTTATTATCCTTTTCTATACAATTTAACCCTTGCCTTTTTAGGCTTGCCTTTATATTATTAACATATATATAAGAATTGTTTTTTCTACTTCTTAACTGGATGCTGAAGTATAAGTCAGCTTTGCCTTTTCACTGACCTTTAAAAGTTTATCACCATTTTGTAACCTTGATAATAATAATTCAGGGGGGGAAAAAACCCTCAAGGGATGCTAAAATTGGTGACAGTTTGATAAGAAACACAATCGTTACTTAGACTCCCACAAAAATATTTATTAACAACCAAAGCAAAAATTAACAACTTTAAATGGAGAAATCAGGCCAACATCACTTTAATCAAGTAATCAAACATGGTGCTCCTGCCAAAAACCCATAATCCATAATATGGATCTAATCATGATGAACAGCCAACCCAAATGAGCAACATTCTACAATATAAACTGACCTATACTTTCCAAATATATCAGTTATTAGAGGAGGAAAAAAAAGCTCCATATTTGAGGGAACTACTGAGACCTGACAACCATAATGTGACAGTGGCTTTGGCAACGGTAGAGACAATATAAAGTGAAAGAAGTGAACGTGTCAGTCAGTTAGTCGTATCTGATCTTTGCAACCCCATGGACAGTAGCTTGCCAGGCTCCTCTGTCGACGGAATTCTCTAGGCAACAATACTAGGAGTAGGTAGTCAGTCATTCCCTTCTCCAGGGGATCTTCCCAACCCAGGGACCAAACCCAGGTCTCACTCATTGCAGGCAGATTCTTTACCATCTGAGCCACTAGGGAAAAAATATACTTAATACAACTGGTGTAACTGGAATATGGATTATAGATAATAATATTTTACCAATGTTAAATTCCTAACTCTGATAACTATACTATGACTATGCAAGAGAATGTCTACTGATATGTGCAATACCTTGGATGGATCTTCAAGGAATTATGCTAAATGAAAAAAGCCAAACTCAACGGTTACAAACTAGAGAATTTACATAGCATTCTTTTGTGTGTTTGGGGCGGGGAGGGGCATGTCACACAGCTTGTGGGATCTTAGTTCCCTGACTAGGAATCTAAATTGGGCTCCCAGCAGTGACAGTGCTATGTCCTAACCACTGGATGCCAGGGACTTCCCTATACAGTGTTCTTTTTTTAACATTTACTTATTTTTAATTTTTGGCTGCACTGGGTCTCTGCTGCTGCACTCAGGCTTTCTCTAGTTGTGGCAAACAGAGGTTTACTCTCTAGTTGTACTGCTCAGGCTTCTCACTGCGGTGGCTTCTCTTGTTTGCAGAGCATGGGCTATAGAGCTTGGAATCAGTAGTTGTGACACAGGGGCTTGGTTGCCCCAAGGCATGAGGAATCTTCTCCAACCAGGGTTCAAATCCCTGTCCCCTACACTGGCAGGTAGATTCTTAACCACTGGATCACCACAGAAGTCCACAGAAGTCACTTTAAGAAGCAGCATTCCTGGAGTGGGAAACGGCAACCCACTCCAGTATTCCTGCCTGGAAAACTCCACAGTCAGATGAGCCTGATGGGCCACAGTCCATGGGGTCGCAAAGTCAGACACCACTGAATGACTGAGCGCACAATATAAACACGGTTCTCACCTTACAGGCTTTGAGAATTTAATGCAGTAAAAGTAATCCCTTATTAAAATTAAAGTCACCCATTTAAAAAAAAAGCAAAACTCTTAAAGTGACAAAAATCATTGAGAAGGAGAATATAGAGTAGTTGTCAGAGGTTAAAAGGATGGGAGGGAAAGAGGTAGCATGTAAGTTTGTGATGTAACTGTTGTTATCTTGACTGTAGTGAGCACACAAATCTATACATGTGATGAAAATGTACAGAAATAAATACAAAAATTACACGAAAAACTGGTGGCTTTTGAATAAGGTAGATGGATTGTATCAATTTTTTGGTTCAGATGTATTTTCTATAGTTATGCAAGATGTTACTACTAGGGAAATATGAGTAAAGGGTAGCCAGGATTCTTCTGCATTATTCTTATAGCTACATGTGAATCTACAATTATCAAAATTTAAAAGAAAATTAAATGGTGCCTCTCATTTTTTTCAAGATGTTAAAATTTTATTTACAAAGCTTCTTTGTTGGACAGAAAAACATGCTCTTATAATCTTACTGTAATTAGACGGTTGACTCACCGATCACAGCTACCGATACTACAGCAGGAGTCTTAAGTGAAAACCTAACAATGTTTACAATTTTATATGGGTCAAGTGTGCACAGAATCGAACATCATTCTTTTTTGGGATGACTACAATGTGCCTAACAATGTTTAGAGTATGATATTGTTTTAGTTTTAAAGAGGGGGACATATATAAATATGTACATATATATGTATTTGTTTATATAAGCTGAGGAAAAACACATCTTCAACCACTAGTTGCTTCAGGATTGAAAACCGGGTGACTGTGGAAAGGGTGGAAAGATTAGCATTTCTCTAGGTTCAATGTTCTTCAGGCCCATGGCTTTCTTCAGTTTAAGACAAATATTATCAAGTGCCTACTATATGCTAGTGAGTGGGTGAGTAATGGTCACTCAGTCATGTCTGACTTTTTGAGACCCCATGGACTGTAGCCTAGCAGGGTCCTCTGTCTATGGAATTCTCCAGGAAAGACTGGAGTGGGCTGCCACTTCCTTCTCCATACTATATGCTAGACACTGTGCTAACAAGTATTTTAGTGGTGGTTGCAGGTAAAACTAAATTACACAAAACAATACAAAAAATGGTCCTCCACCATCAGATGGGGTAAATAATTAGATATGGGAATTTCAAAGGAATGAGGTGACATCTAAGACAAAGGTATAGGATACAGAAGTGGGGCTCTTGGTGCAATTAAGATGGTTTGGGGGAGAAGTACACTTGAGCTGTAAAGGCTGAAAAATAGCAAAGGGGGGGCGGGGTCAGGGAACAGTAAGTTTTCTCAATGCGGAGGGACGCTGTACCAACAGCTCTACAGCAACATACGATGAGGTGTTATTATCCCATTTTGCAGATGAGGAAGTGAAGGCATAGAGAGAACAGGCAACTTGCCCAAGATTATATGGTTAATAACTTGGAACAGTCTGGTACCAAGACAGCAGTTTTAGTACCTGCCTTGGAAACATCCAGCCTACTTCACCCCTATCCTTTAATCCTGCCTCCTTCAATTGTTTGTTCTCTCCCTTCATTCTCCTACCTCTCCAGATTTTCTCCTGCTATCCTCCTCCCTTGTCTCAAACATTAGAATGGCCTTTTTCTCTTTCTCAGTCCCCACACATAGCTTGCAAATCTTCAATTCAAATCTGGCCACATCAAAACCATAGCAAAAGATCAGAAACAATTTAAATGTTAATTCATATACAAATAGAGAAAATTTATGTTACACTGACACAACAGAATACTAAGAAACCATGAAAAAGAATAAAGCAGTTCTGTGATGATAGATACATAATATCAAATATCTTGCTAAGTAATAAGAAAAGACACAAAGAAAAATGCGTATGCCAGCTACCATTTATCTGAGGGTGGGCTTTTACCTGTGTGTATATCCATTAATATTGGCTTCCCAGGTGGTTCAGTGGGAAACAATCCACCTCCCAATGCAGAAGACATAAGATCCCCTGGAGAAGAAATGGCAGCCAACTACCATATTCTTGCAAGGGAAATCCTATGGACAGAGAAGTCTGGCAGGATACAGTCCATGGGGGTCACAAAAGTCAGGCACAACTTACCTACTAAACAACAACATATTCATTAATACACAGGTTGGGAACTCCCAGGTGGACTACATGCTTTCACTGCCAAGGGCCCAAGTTCAATTTCTAGTAGGGGCACTAAGACTACACAGGCCGAGTGGCACAGCCAAAAAAATTAATAAAATAAAATAAATACATGGGTTATCTAAAGAACAAAAAAAACTTAAGAGAATAATTATCTCCTCACAGAAAATTAGGAGAAGCACAAGACTTACATTTCACTGTATTCTTTTTAAATTTTAAATGATAGGCATGTACCTACTATTAGAAATAAATATATCTAAGAACTTCCCTGGTGGTCGAGTGATTAAGAATCCACCTGCCACAGCAGGGGACACAGGTTCCATCCCAAGTCCAGAAGATTTCACATGTCTTGGGGCAACTAAAGCAATGTACCAAATGACTGAAGCCCACCCTTTAGAGCCTGTGTGCTACAAGAGAAGCCACTACAATGAGAAACCCAAGCACTACAACCAGAGAATAAGCCCCCTTTCCACTAGAGAAAGCCCATTCAAAGAAACAAAGATCTAGTGCAGCCAAAATTAAATTTTTAAAGAAACAATTCAGATACAGAGAAAAAACTACTGGTTACCAGTGAGAGGGGAAGGGAAGGGAAGGGGCAAAACAGGGATAAGGCATTAAGAAGTACAAACTACCATGTTAAAAATAAGCTACAAGAGTATATTGTAGAATCAAATCAACAAAATTAGAAATGAAAAAGAGGTCACAACAGACAATGCAGAAATACAAAGGATTATAAGAGACTATTATGAACTATATGGCAACAAAATGGAAAACCTGGAAGAAATGGACAGATTCTTAGAAAAGTTCAATCTTTCAAGACTGAACCAGGAAGAAATAGAAATTATGAACAATCCAATTACAAGCACTGAAATTGAAGCTGTGGTCAAAAATCTCCCAAAAAATCAAAAGCCCAGGACTAGATGGCTTCACAGGAGAATTCTATCAAATACTTAGAGAAGAGCTAATGCCTATCCTTCTAAAATGCTTTCAAAAAATTACAGAGGAAGGAACACTTCCAAACTCATTCTACGAGGCCACTGTCACCCTGATACCAAAACCAGAGAAAGACAACACATAAAAACAAAACTACAGGCCAATATCACTGATGAACACAGATGCAAAAATCCTCAAAAAAGTTTAGCAAACAGAATTCAGCAACACATCAAAAAGCTCATACACCATGATCAAGTTGGGTTTATTCCAGGAATGCAAGAATTCTCTAATATAAGCAAATCAATCAATATGATACACCATATTAACAAACTGAAAGATAAAAACCATATGATCATCTCAATAGATGCAGAAAAAAGCCTTTGACAAAATTCAGCATCCATTTATGATTAAAACTCTTCAAAAAATGGGCATAGAAGGAACCTACCTCAACATAGTAAAGGACATATATGATAAGCCTACAGTAAACATTATTCTCAATGGTGGGAAACTGAAAGCATTCCCCCTAAGATTAGGAACAAGACAAGGGTGTCCACTTTCACCACCATTATTCAACAAACTTCTGGAAGTCCTAGCTACAGCAATCAGAAAAGAAAAAGAAATAGAAGGAATCCAGATCAGAAAATTAAAGTTCTCACTGTTTGCAGATGACATGATACTGTACATAGAAAACCCTAAAGATAGTATCAGAAAATTACTAGAGCTAATCAGTGAATTTAGCAAAGTTGCAGGATATAAAATCAATACACAGAAATCACTTGCATTTCTATAAACTAACAATGAAAAATCAGAAAGAGCAATTAAGGAATTGATCCCATTCACCATTGCAACAAAAAGAATTAAGTATATAGGAATAAACTTACTTAAGGAGACAAAAGAAGTGTCCACAGAAAATTATAAGACAATGATGAAAGAAATCAAAGATGACATAAACAGATGAAGAGACAGCCCATGTTCCTAAGTAGGAAGAATCAACATCATGAAAATGACTATACTACCAAATGCAATCTACAGATTCAATGCGATCCCTATAAAATTACCAATGGCATCTTTTACAGAACTAACAAAAAATTTCACAATTCATATGGAAACACAAAAGGTCCCGAAAAGCCAAAGCAGTCTTGAGAAAGAACAATGGAGCTGGAGGAATCAAGCTTCCTGACTTCAGATTATACTACAAAGCTACAGTCATCAAGACAGTATGGTACGGGCACAAAAACAGAAATATAGACGAATGGAACAAGATAGAAAGCCCAGAAATAAACCCATGCACCTATGGGTACCTTATTTTTGACAAAGGAGCCAAGAACATACAATGGGGCAAAAACAGCCTCTTCAGTAAATGGTGCCAGGAAAACTGGACAGCTATAAGCAAATTAGAACACTTCCAAACACCATACACAAAGATCAACTCAAAATGGATTAAAGACCTGAATGTAAGACCAGAAACTATTAGAGGAAAACACAGGCAGCACATTAGATGACATAAATTAAAGGAACATTGTCTATGACCCACCTCCTGCTGCTGCTGCTGCTAAGTCACTTCAGTAGTGTCCGACTCTGTGCAACCCCAATGACGGCAGCCCACCAGGCTCCCCAGTCCCTGGGATTCTCCAGGCAAGAATACTGGAGTGGGTTGCCATTTCCTTCTCCAATGCATCAAAGTGAAAAGTCAAAAGTGAGGTTGCTCAGTCATGTCTGACTCTTGGCGACCCCATGGACTGCAGCCTACCAGGCTCCTCCATCCATGGGATTTTCCAGGGAAGAGTACTGGAGTGGGGTGCCATTGCCTTCTCCGTGACCCACCTCCTAGAGTAACATAAATAAAAACAAAAGTAAACAAGTGGGACCTGATTAAACTTAAAGGCTTTTGCACAGCAAAGGAAACTCTAAGCAAGGTGAAAACACCCTCAGAATGGGAGAAAATAATAGCAAATGAAACAACTGAAAAAGGATTAATTTCCAAAATATACAAGCAGCTCATACAACTCAATACTAGGAAAACAAACAACCCAATCAAAAAGTGGGAAAAAGACCTAAAAAGACATTTCTCCAAAGAAGACATACAGATGGCTAACAAACACATGAAAAGATGCTCAACATTGCTTATTATTAGAGAAATGCAAATCAAAACCACAATGAGATATATCACCACACACCGGTCAGAATGGTCATCATAAAAAAGTCTACCAACAATAGAGGAGAGGGTGTGGAGAAAAGGGAACGCTCTTGGACTGTTAATGGGAATGTAAATTGATATAGCCACTATTGAAGACAGTATGAAGATTCCTTTAAAAACTAGGAATAAAACCACCATATGACCCAGCAATCCCACTTCTAGGCATATACCCTGAGGAAACCAAAATTGAAAAAGACACATGTATCCCATTGTTCACTGCAGCACTATTTATAATAGCTAGAACATGGAAGCAGCTTAGATGCCCATCAACAGATGAATGGATAAAGAAGTTGTGGTACATATACACAATGGAATATTCAGTTCAGTTCAGTCTCTCAGTCATGTCCGACTCTTTGCAACCCCATGAATCACAACACGCCAGGCCTCCCTGTCTGTCCATCACCAACTCCTGGAATTTACTAAAACTCAAGTCCATCAGGTCGGTGATGCCATCCAGCCATCTCATCCTCTGTCGTCCCCTTCTCCTCCTGCCCCCAATCCCTCCCAGCATCAGGGTCTTTTCCAATGAGTCAACTCTTCACATAACGTGGCCAAAGTATTGGAATTTCAGCTTTACCATCAGTGCTTCCAATGAACACCCAGGACTGATCTCCTTTAGGATGGACTGGTTGGATCTCCTTGCAGTCCAAGGGACTCTCAAGAGTCTTCTCCAACACCACAGTCCAAAAGCATCAATTCTTTGGCGCTCAGCGTTCTTCACAGTCCAACTCTCACATCCATACATGACCACTGGAAAAACCATAGCCTTGACTAGACGGACCTTTGCTGGCAAAGTAATGTCTCTGCTTTTCAATATGCTATCTAGGTTGGTCATAACTTTCCTTCCAAGGAGTAAGTGTCTTTTAATTTCATGGCTGCAATCACCATCTGCAGTGATTTTGGAGCCCAAAAAAATAAAGTCTGACACTATTTCCGCTGTTTCCCCATCTATTTCCCATGAAGTGATGAGACCAGATGCCATGATCTTAGTTTTCTGAATGTTGAGCTTTAAGCCAACTTTTTCACTCTCCACTTTTGCTTTCATCAAGAAGCTTTTTAGTTCCTCTTCACTTTTTGCCATAAGGGTGGTGTCATCTGCATATCTGAGGTTATTGATATTTCTCCCGGCAATCTTGATTCCAGCTTGTGCTTCTTCCAGCCCAGGGTTTCTCATGATGTACTCTGCATAGAAGTTAAATAAGCAGGGTGACAATATACAGCCTTGACATACTCCTTTTCCTATTTGGAACCAGTCTGTTGTTCCATGTCCAGTTCTAACTGTTGCTTCCTGACCTGCATATAGGTTTCAGCCATGAAAAGGAACGCATTTGAGTCAGTTCTGATGAGGTGGATGAACCTAGAATCTAAGATACAGAGTGAAGTGAGTCAGAAAGAGAAATATCGTATTCTAACACATATATACAGAATCTAGAAAAATGTTTCTGAAGAATTGATTTACAGGGCAGCAATGGAGGAACAGACATAGAGAATAGACTTATGGACATGGGGAGACGGGAGGACAGGGTGAGAGTATGGAAACAGTAATATGGAAACTTACATTACCATATGTAAAATAGATAGCCAAAGGGAATTTGCTGTATGGCTCAGGAAACTCAAACAAGGGCTCTGTATCAACCAAGAGGGGTGGGATGGGGAGGGAGACGGGAGGAAGGTTAGAAAGGGATGGGATATAAGTATACCTATGGCTGATTCATGTTGAGGTTTGACAGAAAACAACAGGGTTCTGTAAAACAATTACCCGTCAATAAAAAAATAAATTAGAAAAAAAAAGTATTGTACAACACAGGGAATATATCAATACTTTATAATAACTCTCAATGGAGTATAATCTTTAAAACTTATGAATCACTATGTTGTATACCTAGAATGTTGTACAACTATCCTTCAAGAAAAATATTTCATTTTTTAAAAATTAAATAAATAAATGTTAAAAACCAGAAGGCGATAGTCTCCTGGAGATTACTATTTACTTCCTTAGTAACAATGGGCCTTTCTTCACTGAGTCATGAAATAGTACCAAGCATTCCTGAGCTTATTCACCCTACCTGACATGAGTTTGAGTAAACTTCGGGAGTTGATTATGGATAGGGAGGCCTGGCTTGCTGCAGTCCATGGGGTCGGCAAGAGTCAGATACGACTGAGCGACTGGACTGAATTGAACTGAGTAGATAATGTACCAGTATACAACCAAAACATGGTTATTACTACAGAGAATTAAGTACACATAAAGTTCTCTACAAAATTAATCTTCTGGGGAAATCCCTGGTGGCCCAGTGGTTAAGACTCTAAGCTTTCACTGCCAAGGGGCTGGGTTCAACCCCTTGTCAGAGAACTAAGATCTCAAAAGATGTGCTGTATTATGAAGCCAAATAAGTATATAAATAAGTAAAAATAATCCTCTGAACAAGATCTCAACCACACAGAGTTACTATTTCCTGATTTTCAGTATTATTGTAAAGTATCCTTGGTGGAGAAGAGCTTTGCTACAGAGTATGAACAAATCTGTGCAGGCAACCATTAGTCTACTTAACCAAAATAGACACCCAGGTAAAAGGTCAATGCAGGGGGCTTCCTGGTGGCTCAGTGGTAAGGAATCCACCTGCCAATGCAGGAGACATGGGCACAATCCTTGGTCTGGCAAGATCCACATGGTGCAGAACAACTAAGTCCATCCATGCACCACAACCACCGCAGCCCATGTGCTCAAGGGCCTGCACGACTCAACAACCGAGGCCACAGGCCACAACCACAGAAACCTGAGCACCAAGAGCAGGTACTCCACAACAAGGAAAGCCACTCCAATGAGAAGACTGTGCACCACAATGAAGAACAGCCCCCACTCACCACCACTAGAGAAAGTCTGCTTGGAGCAACAAAGACTAGCACAGCCAAAAAATAAAATACATAAAGTGTTAAGCCCGCATGTACAAGAAGTAAAAAGTAAAAGGCATACTGTCTATCAATAGGGTAGATAAACATGCTAACACAAAAAATGACTAATTAACTGAGCATAAGTTTAAGATCATAACTTGTATTCAGTGATTCTATTTAATCAGAGGATAAAATCATGGCTCACAGCCTTGTCCCAGCAAAGGGACTTGTGTAGCTCAATGAAGCTATAAGCCATGCCCTGAAGGGCCACTCAAGATGGACAGGTCATAGTGGAGAGTTGTGAGAAAATGTGGTGAACTGGAGGAGGAGATGGCAACCCACTCCAGTATTCTTGCCTGTAGAACCCCATGGACTGTATGAAAAAGCAAAAAGATAAGACACCAGAAAATGAGCCCCTCGTAGGTTGGTAGATGTTCATTATGCTACTGGGGAAGAGCAGAGTGCAATTACAAATAGCTCCAGAAAGAATGTAGCTGCTTGGCAAAAGCAGAAATGATGCTCAGTTATGGATGTGTCTGATAGTGAAAGTAATGTCCAGTGTTGTAAAGAACAGTATTACATAGGAATCTGGAACTTAGGCCCATGAATCAAGGTCAACTGGATATGGTCAAGCAGGAAATGGCAAGAGTGAATACTGCTAATTTAGAAATCAGTGAACTAAAATGGACAAGAAGGGGCAAATTTAACTCAGATGACTATTCTATCTACCACCACGGGTAAGAATCCCTTAGAAGAAATGAAGTAGCCCTCATAGTCAACAAAAGAGTCTGAAATGCAGTACTTGGGTGCAACCTCAAAAATGACAGAATAATCTCGGTTCATCTCCAAGGCAAACCATTTAACATTACAGTAATCCAAATCTATACCCAAACCACTGGTGCTGAAGAAGTTAAAATTGACCAGTTCTAGGAAGACCTACAAATGTTCTAGAACACCAAAAAGAGATGTCCTTTTCATCACAGGAGATTGGAACGCAGAAATAGGAAGTGAAGAGATACCCAGAATAACAGGTGAATTTGACCTTGGAGTACAAAATGAAGCAGGGCAAAGGCTAACAGAGTTTTCTTAAGAGAACACGATGCTCACAGCAAACATCCTTTTCCAGCAACACAAGTGACAAAGACTCTACACATGGACATCACCAGGGTCGATATTAAAATCAGACTGATTATATTCTTGGCAGCCAAAGATGGAGAAGCTCTATACAATCAGCTGGAGACTCTACACAAGCTCTATACAACACCTGAAGCTGATCGTAGCTCAGATCGTAAGCTTCTTATTGTAAAATTCAGATTTCAATTGAAGCAACTAGGGAAGACCACCAGGCCATTCAGGTATGACCTAAATCAAATTCCTCATGATTAGACAAGGGAGGTGAAGAAGAGATTCAAGAGATTAGATCTTGTAGACAGAGTACTCAAAGAACTATGGATGGAGGTTCATAACACTGTACAAGAAGCAGTGACCAAAACCATCCAAAACAAAAAGAAACACAAGAAGGCACAGTGGTTTTAAGAGGAGACTTCACAAATAGCTGAGGAAAGAAGAGAAGCAAAAGGCAAAGGAGAAAGGGAAAGATACACCCAACTGTATGCAGAGTTCCAAAGAGTAACAAGGAGAAATAAGAAGCCCTTCTTAAATGAACTATGCAAAGAAATAGAGGAAAACAATAAAATGGGAATGACTAGGGATCTCGTCAAGAAAACTGGAGATGTCAAGGGAACATTTCATACGAGCATGAACACAAAAATGGACAGAAATGGTAAGGACCTAACAGAAGCAGAAGAGATTAAGAGAAGGTAGCAAGAGTACAGAGAAGAACTATACAAGAAAAGTCTTAATGATCTGAATCATCCACAATGCTGCAGTCATTCACCAAGAGCCAGACATCCTGCAGTGTGAAGTCAAATGGGCCTCAGGAAGCATTAGTATGAATGAAGTTAGTAGAGATGATGGAATTCCAGGTGAGCTATTTCAAATCGGAAAAAACGATGCTTTCAAGTGCTGCACTCTGTATGTCATCAAATTTGGAAAGCTCAGCAGTGGCCACAGGACTGGAAAAGGTCAGTTTTCATTCCAATCCCAAAGAAGGACAATGCCATAGAATGTTCCAACTACTGGACAATTGTGCTCATCTCACAGGCTAGCAAAATAATGCTCAAAATCCTTCAAACTAGGCTTTAACAGTACATGAACCAAGAACTTCCAGGTGTACAAGCTGGGTTTAGAAACATCTGAGGAACCAGAGATCAAATTGCCAACATTTGTTGGGTCATAGAGAAAGCAACGGAGAAGGCAATGGCACCCCGCTCCAGTACTTTTGCCTGGAAAATCCCATGGATGGAGGAGCCTGGTGGGCTGCAGTCCATGAGGTCACTAAGAGTCGGACACGACTGAGCAACTTCACTTTGACTTTTCACTTTCATGCATTGGAGAAGGAAATGGCAACCCACTCCAGTATTCTTGCCTGGAGAATCCTAGGGACGGGGGAGCCTGGTGGGCTGCCATCTATGGGGTCGCACAGAGTCGGACACGACTGAAGCGACTTAGCAGCAGCAGCAGCAGCAGAGCTTGTCTACAGGAAGAAGCATATTCAGTAAGATCTCAACTCTTCAGCAGTAAAGAAAATAATCACACAGATTTCCCTGGTAGCACAGTGGATGACAGTTTGTCTGCTTATGAAGGGGACACGGGTTTGATCCCGGGTCCCGGAGGATTCTGCATGCCACATGGCAACTAAGTCCATGCATGGAAACTACTGAAGCCATTGAGCCCTACAGCCTGTGCTCAGCAACAAAAAAAGGCAGCACAATGAGAAGCCTGTGTCCACAGCTAGAGTAGCCCTGCTCACTACAACTAGAGAAACACCATGCAGCAACTCAGAGTAGCCAAAAAGAAGTAAAGAAATAAAAAGAAAATTACCACAAATCTCCCATTTGCAGATCTGATATGCTGTCATAATAGCTTGTAATGGAATCACAACCAGAAACTTGCCTGAAGCAAGTTACCTGGACTCCAGGGTGAGACAGAAAATCCATTCTGTCCTATGCATCTCCTTCCATGTGTCCAGGTACTGCTAATGGCAAATGTAATGTTAATGCTTACATTCCTTTCTCATGTGAATATGAAGAGGAAAAAAAAGGCCAAATAGTACTAATTCTTCTCAAACCATTTTTTTTTTACGTTAAGGGATTAAAAATTGTCTACTGGTTCATTTATTTTATAATAAATTTATGTCTACCTTCCTCTATTCCCATTAATTTATGATCAAGCTTAGTAATATGTTTTAATGAACCACCCAAACAAATAACCCAAAAAGAAGAGGGGGAAAAAAATACTTTGTATCTTTTTTTTTTAATGTAGAACATTTTTAAAGTCTTTATTGAATTTGTTATAATAATATTTTCATTTTATGTTTTGGTTTTTGACAATGAGGTATGTGGGATCCTAGTTCCTGGATCAGGGATCGAACCCACACCCTCTGCATTGGAAGGCGAAGTCCCAACCACTGGACCACCAAGGAAGTCCCTGTATTTTCTTATTTTAAAACTCTGTAAAGATTATCTACACAAGAAGACTAGGACCTCTAACTACATGAGATCATACATTAAGTATATTCATTACCTACATATATATGACAAACCACAAAACCACACTCCAATTGTAAAGCCAAGGGAAAAGGAAAGCTTATCTTACATTCAAAACAAAAGTATACCATATCACATAACTAATTTATTGTTTAACTCTTATCCATAAAAAAGGACTATACACATAAAAACTTGTTTAAGAGTAGTGAGTGAAGAACTCTCTGTGTGGCCAGTGGATAAGGCTCCATGCTTCCAATGCAGGGGGCGCAGGTTCAATCCCTGGTCTGAGGAACTAAGATCCTATATGCCATTCAGTGCAGACAAAGGAGGAAAAAAAAAGAGTACTGAATGAAAGAAAGTTAGTGGCTAAAACTAAAAAACTGATTCCTGTATCCAAATACACAGGTGCTGTCAGATCAAAGTGGTGATTATCATGCTAAAAAACAATACTTCACACTTATAGTCTCTTTCAACCTTCCTCTGAAAAAAACAAAAAATAAAAAAATTATTAAGGTGATCAGTTATAAGCATAAATTCTATCCCAGTTTTCACTGCAGCATTGTTTACAATAGCTAAGATATGGACACAACCTAAGTGTCCATCAACAGATGAACGGATAAAGAAGAATGGTATCCATACAATGGATGACTGCTCTGCCGTTAAAAACAAGAATGAAGTTTTGCCATTTGTAACAACATGAATGGATTCAGAGGGTATTGTGCTAAGTGAAATAAGTCAGACAGAGAAAGAAAAATACTCTATGATAATACTTACACGTGGAATATAAAAATTAAACTAATGAATATAAAAAAGAAAAAAGACTGACAGATATAGAGAACAAACTAGTGGTTACCAGTAGGGAGTGGGAAATGGGGAGAAGCAAGGTGGGGAGGGGATTAAGAGGTACAAACTACTACATATAAGATAAATAATCTAGAAGGGTATATTGTACAAGACGGAATATTCTGTAATAACTATAAATGCCATATAATCTTCAAAAAATTTTCATCACTATGTTGTATACCTGAAACTTATATAACATTATAAATGAACTATTCCTCAATAAAAAAATAAATAAACTTTAAAATAAACAAGAACATAAATTCCAGAGTCATACAGATTCAGATTTGAAACCTGAGTGTCCCACTTAAAATCTGTGTGCCACCTGGCATGTTAATTTCCCAAAGCTTCAGTTTCCTCATCTCTTAAATAAGGATATCATTAGTACCTTCACTACAAGTTTGTTATGAAGATAAACTGAATAATACACAAAGAGCACTTAGCATAATCTGACACACAGGTGCACATTTTACAACGTTAACTATGGTTATAGTTTAATTCTATACAGTAAATCCGTTTCTCTAATATACTACATTGACAGCCACAGTTTTGAATGGCAAAAGAACATAAAAGAAAACAAGTAAAAATAGACAGAATACATGGATTTACAGAAATCACTGACTAAAAAGTAACTGCCTATACCTCAATGAGAAGACAGTGACTTCTTCACAAATTAAAGATAAAATAATTGTTGCTGGTTGGTATGGTATATATAGTTCTCGTAACACACACATACACACAGAAATATTCCTTTCTTGTAGGTAGAATGTGAATCTAAACTCAGAAGCCTCTCAGTTAGTTAGGGGATATTTTAATAACTTAATATAATTTAATAATGGAATGGTAGGTGAAGTACATCGTTTTCAGACAACTAATGATTTCCAATGAAAATGTGAAATTTCCACCGCTATCAAGAGAACAAAAATTAAAGAATTATAATTGATCACAACGTTGTCCAAAACCAACAACTACCTTCTTCTGTGGATGTTTCCTTAGGCTCATAGAGCAAAAAACAAGCATATTAAGAGAACTCCAGTTGGTTTTCCCCCAGGACATGCCTCCAGCGATTAACTACAATGAATCTCAATTGCAGGAATGATATCCACACAGCTAATGAATATGGAACCGTAAAGAAGGCTGAGCACAGAAGAACTGATGCTTTCAAACTGTGGTGCTGGAGAAGACTCTTGAGAATCCCCTCCACAGCAAGGAGATCAAACCAGTCAATCCTAAAGGAAATCAGCCCTGAATATTCATTAGAAGGACTGACGCTAAAGCTAAAGCTCTAATACTTTGGCCACCTGATGTAAAGAGCTGACTCACTGGAAAAGACGGATACTGGGAAAGATTGAGGGCAAGAGGAGAAGGAATGGCATCACCGACTCATGGGACATGAGTTTAATCAAACTCTGAGAGACAGTAAAGGACAGGGAAGCCTGATGTGCTGCAGTTCATGGGGTCACAAAGAGTCGGACACGACTTAGAGACTGAACAACAACTTTTGAAAATATATTACAAGTACAGAAATAAGTTTTAAATAAATTTTTGTTCAGATAACATAAAGGCAGAAATTTGTAATGATTTATAAAGCCAGAGGAAAACACCCATTTTAACAGCATAGTATCTAAATATAAGACCCACACTAAATCAGTACCTCAAGAATCAGTTCAGTTCAGACCAGTCGCTCAGCGGTGTCCGACTCTTTGCGACTCCATGAACTGCAGCACACCAGGCTTCCCTGTCCATCACCAACTCCTGGAGCTTACTCCAACTCATGTCCATCTAGTTGACGCCATCCAACTATCTCAACCTCTATCGTCCCCTTCTCCTCCTGCCTTCAATCTTTTCCAGCATCAGGGATAAGCACTTTTAAATAACTGTATTTCAACTTTTTAATAGAAATTAACTACTGTGTAACTACATGTAAGTAACATGTCAGAGGCAGTAGGATAGCTACCTGGCTACAAACACGAACACTTACATTTCAAATAGCAAAACTTCAGTTTAGTTCCTATGAAAATGGTTAGCAGTTTAAGTGATTAAATAAACATTAAAGAGAACTTCAAATCGCAGTAAATTTATAATTCTGACAATCTCCAGTACTCATTTAAATCACAAAAGCTCAATCATTTAAGCTAGTAAAGTACAAATGTCTCAAAATGGAGTTTGGCCTCTTGTTGACAAGCACCTCAAATTTCTTCCAATGGCTCAGCAGGTGAGGAATTCATGGAATTCTGGTCTTCAAGGTCTAGTAAGCACTGTGGTTAAACCATCCAGTCAACACGGAGTCATGTGGGGCAAAGCCTATAGATTATCCAACTCCTTTGTCCCCTCCCATATCTTCTTTACTTTGTAACTACCATTACTTCTAAATGGTACAAGAAGATAAACATGAAATTGGTAAATGTTATAAATTAGTTATTAGAAATGCAAGGAAAAACTATGGTCAGGAATGTGGTTAAACTGCAGTTTAAATAAAGCTTCTGGATTATCCATGGATTTCTTTTAATCCACATAATCCTCCTCCTGAAGGCATGGATAATCAGGATCGCATTTCCACTGAAGGCAAATGAGCATTTGTCTGGTGGTCTCCCAAGCAGCCAGAGCAGCAGAAGACAAGCTACAGGGTCCAGGATGCGCCAGTCCCTCCTGGGTTTGCAGCAGGGCCTTGTGAACTGCTGGCCTGGGCTTTAACAATACCACAACACAGGGGACTGCCAGATTAACATCTTTTGTTTTGGCAATAGATACTCCCAATTAAAGAGGCAACTGCTAAAAACCTCAGGTGACCTACTTTAAATACTTAAGAAAATGAGGAACTATACATTCTTGATGAAGAAGTCCGGGAAAGATCTAGAGCCAGGACTTAGGGGAAGGATTTGTAAATTTTTTTGAGGAAATGAGGGAATTTCTAGATTACTGACTATTTTAGGCTGGAAACAAGAAAGCTACCTTTGCAAAACACTAAAGCTATAAAGATAGCACACTTTCCCCTCCAATCCTAGAAAAGTGGAATACCTAAAATAACTAAATGCAGAATAAAATAGATAAGCTAGCAAAAAGTGACAATGTTAGAGAAAAGGGAGAAAAGCTGAGACTTCATAACATAACCCTTCGCAAAATTAATCTCTAGTTTACCCTAGCCTACCCCGCAATTGCAGTAAGTGGGAATTTTGGATTTATCAAAGGGAGATGAAAAGATACGTGATGTCATCCATTATGATATTATCACAGACTTAGCCGCCAAATTTCTTTGTTAGATGTTCCCTATTGTAACTTGACATTATGGGATTTGCTTCATTTGACAGGTTCCAGAAGTTTTACAATAATTTTTTAAAAATTTAAAGCCTTTTGGGAAAGGAGTACGTCAAGGCTGTATGTTGTCACTCTGCTTCTTTAATTTATATGCAGAGTACACCATGCGAAATGACGGGCTGGGTGAAGCACAAGCTGGAATCAAGATTGCCAGAAGTATAGACAACCTTGGATAGAAGAGAAGACAAACTGAAGAGCCTCTTAATGAAGGTGAAAGAGTGAAAAAACTGGTTTAAAACATTCAAAAAACTAAGATCATGGTATCCGGTCCCACAGCTTCATGACAAATAGATGTGAAAAAGTGGCAACAGTGACAGATTTTATTTTCTTGGGCTCCAAAATCACTGCAGAAATGAAAAGATGCTTGCTCCTTGGAAGAAAAGCTCTGACCAACCTAGACAGCATATTAAAAAGTGGAGACATCACTTTACCAACAAAAGTCCGTATAGTCAAAGCTAAGTTTTTTCAGTAGTCACGTAGGGATGTGAGAGTTGGACCATAAAGAAGGCTGAGAGCCGAAGAATTGATGCTTTCAAACTGTAGTGCTGGAGAAGCCTCTTGAAAGTCCCTTGGACTACAAGGAGTTCAAACCAGTCAATCCTAAAGGAAATCAGTCCTGAACATTCATTGGAAGGACTGATGTTAGAGCTGAAGCTCCAATACTTTGGCCATCTGATGCAAAGAGCCAGCTAATTGGAGAAGACCCTGATGCTAAGAAAGATTGAGGGCAGGAAGAGAAGAGGATGACAGAGGATGAGATGGTTGCTGGCATCACAGACTTAATGGACATGAGTTTGAGCAAACTCAGGGACACAGTGACGGTCAAGGAAGCCTGGCGTGCTACAGTTCATGACGTCGCAGAGTCACACATGACTTACAGACTGAACAACAATAGAACATTCCTCCATCTACAAGGTTTAGTACTTTTTTCTAAAAGAATACCAACAGTTACAATGATCAATTATCCACTTATTCCAAGTTCTAACCTTTTCTTGCCATGGGAAATATTCTGTTTAGAAAAAAAGAACAGTAAGTCCAAGTGTTAAAAAGGAAAACAGTGGGCTTCCCTGGTGGTTCAAAGGTAAAGAATCTACCTGCTGATGCAGGAGAGACTGATTCGATCCCTAATTGAGGGAGATCTCATATGCCATGGTGCAGCTGAGCCCATGTGCCACAACTGTTAAGCCTGTGCTCTAGAGACCAGGAGCCAAGACCACTGAGCCCACATGCTGCAACTACATGCCCCCAAGCCTGTGCTCCACAACAAGACAAGTCACAGCAATGAGAAGCCCACAACTAGAAAGTAGCCCTCCCTTGCAACTAGAGAAAAGCCTGTGCAGCAATGAAGACCCAGCACAACCAAAAAATAAATTTTTTTTTTTAATGAAGGGGAGTTGACGGCACAGGGGTAACATGAGAGAATTCTTTGGGGTGTTGAAATTATTCTGTACACTGTTACAGAAATCTAGGCAGAAAAAGATTTAAAAAAAAAAGATTGAAAAAAGTAAAGAAAGTAAAAACAATCTAGGTACGTGTTAAAACTCATAGGACTGTACATGAAAACGTTTTTGCAAAATTTTTAAAGTTCAATGTCACTCTCCTTTTAAAAATGTTCTCTTACTTTAAAAAAATCTAGTAACTCAGAAAAAGAAAGGTCTAAATTAGACATATGCAATCTGCAGAATCAGAGCAACTGGTAGGTAACACACTATACCCAACCATACATCTAATTCCTTTCATTTTTCCTCTCTCAACTAGAAGCTTGTGACTCAGGATTATTTAACCTGGGGATGATAACAGAAAGGTTACCATGATATATGAGAGAACAACTTTAAAAGGAAGTACAGGCACTTCCCTGTTGGTCCAGTGGCTAACATTCCGTGCTCCCAACGCAGGGGGCCAGGGTTCAATCCCTAGTCAGGGAATTAGATCCCACATGCCTCAACTAAGTTTGCATGCTTCAGTTAAAGGCCCCACATGTCACAACTAAGAACCGGCACAGCCAAATAAAAATATAATTAATTTTTTTAAAAAAGGAAAAAATGGAGAAGGCAATGGCAACCCACTCCAGAACTCTTGCCTGGAGAATCCCATGGACAGAGCAGCCTGGTAGGCTACAGTCCATGGGGTCGCTAAGAGTCGGACACGACTGAACGACTTCACTTTCACTTTTCACTTTCATGCATTGGAGAAGGAAATGGCAACCCACTCCAGTGTTCTTGACTGGAGAATCCCAGGGACAGAGGAGCCTGGTGGGCTGCCGTCTATGGGGTCACACAGAGTCAGACATGACTGATGTGACTTAGCAGCAGCAACAGACTAAAATATGACTATTTTCTTTAAGGTATTTCTAGATTTGATAAACATAGTTTCATAGTTTCAGGCAAAAGCTTTGTTCTTGCTTAGTTCTTGCTGTATAAAATGTCTGATCTCTATTAATCTGGAAATTGTTGGTCTCTTCTCACTAAAGCCCCAGACTCCTGTCTTTCTCTTCTCATTTATATATTTTTTCTATCTCTTTACTTCAATGACTGGAATAATTTGACAGCTTATATGTTATATCGCAGTTAGATGTCTAAATGCAGATTAGGTTCTGGTCATTATTTAAATTTATATGAAAAATGAAAAATGGAAAGAAAAGGTATACTTTTGCTGCTGTAGCAGTTGACAAGCAAGATAGTGGAGTTATGAATACTTAGGTAGGAAGACAGGGTCCTGATTTTGCATTCAGTATCTAATGTTCAATTTGGTATGGATGAAAGGTAGTATCTTTACTAGTAACAGTAGCCTCCTGCCTGCTAAAATACCATGGAGACATTGAGATTTCTGATTCTCTAGCCCTTCCAATAAATTTATAAGCACTTACTTCCCTAAACTTAATACCTTTCTGCTTGAAATGCCTACAGTGGTTTTTATTTTGTGCCTTCTTTTGCAAATGACATATGGGAGTATCGATTTTGACGTTTTGGAAGGGAAGTTGAGAGATTAAAAATAATCAACTGTATATAAATAGAAGATTTGAAAAAACAAACTGCCACACGATGAAGTCACTGACAGGTTTATATTTCCTGAGTTGATCTTCCCTGGTATTTCTATAAACATATGCAAGTTTTCTATATAATATAAAAATCTGCAAAGATTGTATATATCTGGGAATACTAGAATTATGTAATAATATAATAAAACAATAAATGACTTTACTTTCTATGCAGAATTCTGAATGACTTATTGAGATATAGTGTTAGTTATAAGTGACTATTATTACTGAAATGCAATCAAATAAGTTACCCTATTATTCTGAAATTAATTTGTTCATTCAATGTAGTGAATCTGGAAAACAGATTAAGCCAAAGCATCACTTGTTTTTGGCAAGGGATAATTTTAGGATTAGTTTTGTGATACTGAAAATGTACTTCACTCAAGCTTCATAAAAAAAAAAAAAAAAAGGAAAAAAATAATAAAAAAAGGAAGTACACCAGTTTAGAGTCACTCCAAAAGGTAAAGCTGGACCAAGTGGCTGGAAAATCAAGAGTCAGATCTTGATTATGAGAAGTAGAAAGACCTCTTCAAGAAAGAATTAGTATCCTCTCACAAAAAGTGTCCCAGAATACCAAAGATACATAGACATTCCTTAGAAGAATAGCCCATACAAATCAGGGAATGCAGAGAAGGCAAAGGGAAAAATAATCCAAAGTGTCAAAGTTTGGAGATGTAGGTGAGAAGGTAAAAGAAGTAAGAAGAGAATTTGTCCCACCCAAGCCTGAAAATCTATAATGCTCTCCTCTATCTTCCTTTTCTTTTTCTCTTTTACTCAATGTTCAGTATTATTCCTCTTGTCTAGGATTTCCTTATCCAACATATCTTTTTCCTATTATCTTCTCTGACAATGGAATTCTACACTTTGATTTTTCCATACCCTTCTTTCTTCACAAACCTGCTACACAATTTTAAGGGCTTCAGTCTCAGGCAGGGAGAAAATCCTAAATTATTAATATTTGCCTCTTTCTACAACATGACAAAGCTTGCAAGTGAGCAGTTAACAGAAGGCAAATGATAGAGATTTATCTCCAAGATATGCTAGGATACAACTGAATCAAATGGTTCAGAGGAAACACATAAATGCACACAGGCAGGGTGGGGGAATCTCACATTCAAAAAAAATATATATATATAATGCAACTGAAACAAAAATGCCTGTTCTCTAAAAATTTCAACTGCTACCCTATACAATTTGGTATGCAATACTGGATTAAAGTACCACATTCTACAGAACCAGTTCCCTCCAGTCAGGACCAAAATTTAATGCTTCTAAAGAACAAAACAAGGCTGAAAAGCTTGCTTGGTTTCTTATTCACAAAAATACTAATGATCCAGTATACAATGGACAAAATACACATTTGTTCTTGCTATCAATGGCTTAACGTCTAAATGCTTAGTCTTTTCAGGAGGTGCAGTATCTTAATGAAGACTGAGAGAGGAAGGATACCTAATAGAATAATTCCAGGCCCTGTGATTACTTCCTCATTTGCACAAACCTGGGACAAAAAAAAGATCATGTGTTCAATACATGTTATACTTGGAATTAGAAGATTTTATAATGTATTTCATTCATACATTCATCCATTCAATAATAGTTAAATTTTCCAGATACTGTTCTGCTTACTGAGAAAACCTCAGGGAAGAAAAAGTTCCTTCCATCAGACAGCGTATAATATGTTGGAGAGAAAAGACCACAAACAAATGAACAAAGAAATAAACAAGATAATTAGTTGATAACGCAGGAAGAGAGTTTGGGTTTACTTTTTAGTGTAGTAAGTCACTGGAGCAGGAGAGTAAGTAAAGTTCACTCTGACTGCTGTCTGCAAATGGACTGTAGGAGAACAAGGTCAGGGGCAAGGAGACCTGTTAGGAAGCTACTAACCAGGAAGAACTGGAGTGGTGGCAATAAAAATAAACATGGACTTCCCTGGTGGCCCAGTGGATGACAGTCTGCCTGCCAATACAGAGGACACGGGTTCGATTTCTGGTCTGGGAGGATTCCATATGCCATGGAGCAACTGGGTCTGAGCTACAACTACTGAGCCCAAGCTCTGGAGTCTGCGTGCAGCAACTACTTAAGCCCATGTACCTAGAGCCCATGCTCCACAACGAGAGAAGCCACCGTAATAAGGCCAAGCACCACAACAAAGACAAGCCCCTGCTCACCACAACTAGAGCAAGCCCAAGCAAAGCAATGAAGATCCAGTGCAGCCAAAAATAAATTAATAAAAATAAATAAAATAGAGTTGGCTTCATTTTTTTTTTAATAAATAAAAATAAAATAAGTATATCTTGGAGGCAAAATCAACAAGGTCTGCTCTGGGTGGTGGAAGAGCAATAAGGCAAAGTGATGAATTAAGGATGACCACAATTCAATTAAAAAAAAAATTTTTTTTTAATTTAAAAACACAAAAAAGGATGACCACCAGGGTGGTCCAGTGGTTAAGAATCCGCTTTCCAAATCAGGGGATGCAGGTTCAATCCCTGGTCAGGGAACAAAGATTCCACATGTTTCAGGGCAACTAAATCAGTATGCGGCAACTAGAGAGCTGCAATTAGAGAAGCCTTTGAGCCACAACAAAGACTCAGGGCAGCCAAAATTTAAGAAAGAAAAGAAAGAATAACCACCAGATTTTTCACTTAAGTAGATGGAAGAGGGGGGCAGATGGGTGCTATTATGAAATCCAGACTGCTGGAGAAGGAATAGATTGAAGAATGAAAATCAAGAGCGCCACTTTGAACACGTCAAGTTTAAGATAGACAAATGGAGTGAAGATATATAAGCAGGTAGAAGAAATCTGAAGGTCAGGGCTGGAGATAAAAATCTGAAGAGTCCACAGCACAGTGATAGTATTTAAACCACCAGACAGGATGAGATCACCCAGAAAGAATACAGGTGGAAAAAAGGAGAGAGACGGGCTTTGATGCCCTGAGGCATTAGGATGTTCAGAATTCAGTAAGAGAAGAAAAAGTCAACAGAAGAGATAAAGAGAAAGAAAACCATAAAAATGTAGTGTCCTGGAAGGTTCCTTTATATAACGATTCTCTAATGAACCACAACCTCCCAACTTTTGGCCACAGAGACTCTCAAATTCTGTAAACAAAAACTGAGGCCCAAGAAGACAGGTGGCATCCCAAAGTCCCAGCTATTTGGAACCCAAAACCAGTCTTCCCTGGTAGCTCAGTGATAAAGAATTCACCTGTCAACCTCTGCCAATGCAGGAGACACCGGTTCAATCCCTGGGTTGGGAAGATACCCTGGAGAAAGAAATGGCAACCTACTCTAGTATTTTTACCTGGAAAATCCCAGGGATAGAGGAGTCTGGCCGGCTACAGTCCAAGGGGTCACAAAAAGTCAACTTAGCGACTAAACAATAATCAGCTCTAAGAACCAAGATGTGACTTTCGACCTTTTCGCAGTGACTAGTAGTGCTTTTACTGTTCGTTTCACCAGTGAAATAGGGAAGGTCTTAATTTAGGAAGAACAACAATTAGACTACAAGGAAGTACATAATTTAGATTACAAGGTTAATTTTAATTTTTTCTATATATTTTGTTTACAGTCACAAAGCAAGTTGGATCAAAAAACATTCCAGACAGTCTCTAAGAAAAGTAGGAAATACAGACAAGAGGGGCAAAATGGAAATAAATCAAAACCCAACTCAATTTTCCCCACCTCTAAAAAACTCTCTGAAGGCAGAAGACCCTCAGAATGGGAATCAGAGATTGTACAACAAAGTTTTCGGTTTCAACCGTTTTTGCTTTGGTGAATACAGTTCTAAAGTTTAAGATTTTAACTTTGTTCCACACTTGCCTTCTGAAACTAAGTTAAGATCTTTATCCTGACCACCCTCTCCGATTCTACATTATCATGACTTAAGCAGTTCTGCTTTTACCATAAAAATCTTAACAGTGTAACCTAAAAATCCCCAAATGATTAATGAACTGCTGAGAATTCTGACTCGTTGGCGATGATTTTATTAGGACTCATATTTTCAAACATCCATTCAGGGCTTCAAAATAAGTACTCATCTAATTTAATTATGATGACTTCACCAGACAGTAACACTGCCCACAATGATGTTTACAAAACCACTTGTCACTCCCTTCGTGCATGTAGCAATGCAGAAAAAGGAGTCTGTTTCCATATTCTTCTGTTTATACTCTGTAACAAGTGACAGAGTTTAAGTGGCACTTAAGATTTTAAACAGCAAAGCACTTCAAGTTTAATGCGTCCCACCGTCTTGCATCCGAAGAGAATGGTAAATTCGCTCAGTTTTATTTCAGCAGCAATTCCCATTCAGTACCCGAGACAGGTATTCCAAGAAAGGCTTCGCAAAAAAATAAAAGAGAGCGACTCCACGATCTTGGATACTGTTAAGATAACAGGCTCTAATATTAAGCAACTTCAGTAGAGGTTACTACAACATCAAAGCACTTCGGAAATAAGCGTGCCCCCCAAAAGTACGCCAGCAACCAGGTATCAGGAACAGTTAACAAGGTAAGATGCTTCAGCAGAGTTACTCCTGATAGCCACCTGATCCAGCACTCGCTGTTCGGCCACGCACATCACCCTGTGCTAGCTTCACAACAACCCGGGTGAAGTACGTGTAATTATTCCCACTAACAAATCCGGATACTCAGATTCAGGGCCCGAGGACTGGTCA
The DNA here is from genome assembly GCF_019923935.1 of Bubalus bubalis. Taxonomy (NCBI): domain Eukaryota; kingdom Metazoa; phylum Chordata; class Mammalia; order Artiodactyla; family Bovidae; genus Bubalus; species Bubalus bubalis. The sequence goes on along the minus strand of NC_059157.1, from coordinate 175,210,503 downwards.
CCAGAGGCTCTGGGATCTGAAAACACGACCCTATCCCAACAGTCCAGGATCCCCGGCCCTAAAATACACTGCGCAAAAAGGTATCTGAGAGTCGGCAGCTCGCTGGTGTCCGCAGAGACGCAGGGAAAGAGGACGCCGCCTCTCCGCAGACGCCCCTCATCAAAGCGACTCAAACCGCCGGCAGACCGGGGCGCCCGGCCCCATCCCTGCCGCCTGGAGGCCGGGGAGCGCCGCTCACCTTGGAAAGTCCGGGAGGCCGCAGGCGAACCAGGCGCCCCCACGGGCCGGCGGGCGGGTGTCCTCGGCGCCAGCAGGAAGCGTGGCGCGGGCACCCCAGTCGCCGGCGCCGCAGGCTGTGGCGGGCAAGAGCGCGCCCGCGGCCCGCGCCGGGGCACCTCAGAGGCCCGCCGCGACCGCGCCGCGCCTCAGCCGTGCCGCATCCGGGTCCCGCGCCGCTGCACTCACCTGCTCAGCGCTCCGCCGCCGCCGCCGCCCGCTCTCCGCTCCTGGTGCGCGTTCAGCAGACCAGGCCGCCGCAACCTTCCAGCTACGGCGTCCCCATCCCCGTCTCTCTCAATCGCCGACCGCCTGCCCCGCGCGGCGCTACACCAGCCCGCCGCCCACTGCCATGGCAAGCTCCGCCGCCGCCGTACCGACCGACGGAGCACGCGCGCGCCGCCGCCGTGCCCGCGCGCGCGCGCGCTCGCCTTCCCTCCCCACCTCCCAGCAGCCCTCGCCCCGCCCCGTGCGCCGCTCCGGCCAATCCCCGATCTGCGGTCCGGGCCGGGCCGCGCCGGTCCCAGCTGGGAGGAGAGTTAGGCGGAACCCGCGCCTCTTTCTCCACGGCTGCCTGCCCTGTGGCGGTGGTGCTCTGTGGCAGTTCTCTTTGCGGCTCTGGGAGGACTTGGGATCGGGAATTCCCAGCAAGCTACTTTCAGGAGAGACCCAGCACCTGCCTCGACCTTCGAAGCTACCTCCGAGAGATTCCTCTGTTCCTACGTTTACTTGCCGGCTTTCTCTTGTCAATCGCTGGCCCCAGTTCTGCGACTTTGAACCGATTGCTAGGTTCCTGGGTACGCACTTTGCTTTTCCCTCTCCGGCTTTGTCACTCCTGTTCTACGGGTGGGGATGTTAGTTAGGTCGGCCTCCCAGCCGCTGACCCTTCAATCCCTGCATTGGCCATCAAAGCAAAAGTTCAGCCTTTAAAGCCCAAGATTCTTTTTCTGTGTGCTCATTTTTTGCGATAACAACCAGCATTTATCTGCAAAGCCTTACAGTTTACCCAGCTCTGTTCGCATACCTTATCTCCTGTTATCTTTTGACCTCAACTGGGAAATTTCATGGTTCTCTTTCTTAGTGGTTCACTTGAATTTCTCTTACTGAAAACCAAAATTTTAACTTACTGTAAAGGTACTGTGTTGTAAAGTTGTGTAATAGCTCAGGTAAACAGTCCAGTAGTCTGGAATGAAATCTCTAGTAAATCTAATATTAAAGCAAAGGTGACATACAAGCCAGTGATAAAAGAATAGTTTATTTGATTAGTGATCCTGATTTAATTCCTTCATAAGTAGTCAAATCTAGAGCCATGCCATATTCAAAAATTAGGTTCCAGAAGAGACAGACATAAAAATATACAAAACAGACAAGAAATTTTTTTAAAGAATACTAATATAACTTTAATGAGGTGAAACGTTAAGACAGGAAGCCCAGACTCATCCCCCCCCAAAAAAAATACCTAAATACTTTGCAAGTTTTGCATGACATCACACTAAGACAAGTTCTTTATAAAAGAAATAAATAGATGGAATAGAACTGCACCAAACATGGCAAACACACTTTATCTCTAACATAGGTGAGTCACTCTAAGTGGATAGGCTACCCATTTCAGTGTTCTTGGACTTCTTTTGTGGCTCTGCTGGTCAAGAATCTGCCTGCAACGCGGGAGACCTGGATTCGATCCCTTAATTGGGAAGATCCCCTGGAGAAGGGAAAAGCTACCCACTCCAGTATTCTGGCCTAGAGAATTCCATGGGCTGTATAGTCCATGGAGTCACAAAGAGTTGGACACGACTGAATGACTTTAATAAAAGAAAATTTGGCTTTTTAAAAGTCCACTTGAAGTGAAAGTTGCTCAGTCCTGTCTTTGCGACTCTTTGCGACCCCATGGACTATACAGCCCATGGAATTCTCTAGGCCAGAATACTGGAGTGGGTAGCCTTTCACTTCTCCAGGGGATCTTCCCAACCCAGGGATCAAACCAGGGTCTCCTGCATCTTAGGCAGATTCTTTACCAACTGAACTATCAGGGAAATGTTTTTATAATACAGGCAACAGGTATAAGCAGGCAATTAATGGATGAGAAGATCCAAGTGATTCATTAAAAAGATGCTTATTTCACTAATATTCATGGTAAAGCAAAACAGTAATCCATTTTTCACTCATTAGATTGGCCAACATTAACAAGACCAATCAATACTACTTGGGGAAACAAGCTCTGATGGGAGTGTAAATTGCCACAAACTTTCTAGGAGTAATCTATTGAAATTTAAATACATATACTTATTCAAGGACCAAGAAATACATTAACTCCGCCCTATTGGTTGGGACAATCCCCTGGAGAAGGAAATGGCAATCCACTCCAGTACTATGGCCTGGAAAATCCCGTGGACCGAGGAGCCTGGTAGGCTACAGTCCGTGGGGTCGCAAAGAGTCGGACACAACTGAGCAACTTCACTTCACTATTGAAAAATTAAAGAAAATACTAGTTGCAAGGATGGATCCAAGGATGCTGTGGCAGGTTAAATGTTGGCCCTCTAAAAGATTTGTCTGCAGGAACCTGGGAACATAGCCTTTCTGGAGAAAGGATCTTTACAGATGTAATTAAGGAGTTGCTGCTGCTGCTGCTGCTGCTGCTAAGTCACTTCAGTCGTGTCTGACTCTGTGCGACCCCATAGACGGCAGCCCACCAGGCTCCCCCGTCCTGGGATTCTCCAGGCAAGAACACTGGAGTGGGTTGCCATTTCCTTCTCCAATGCATGAAAGTGAAAAGTGAAAGTGAGGTCGCTCAGTCGTGTCCGACTCTTAGCAACCCCATGGACTGCAGCCTACCAGGCTTCTCTGTCCATGGGATTTTCCAGGCAAGAGTACTGGAGTGGGGTGCCACTGCCTTCTCCAATTAAGGAGTTAAGGATCTCGAAATGAGATCATCCACATTTGGGGGTGGGTCCTAAATTCAATGACAGTCATCCTTTCAAGAGAAAGAGAAAGATTTGAGATAGAGACAGGGAGATAAAGGGGATGTAAAGAATGAGGCAGAATTGGAGTAATGCACATAGAAGCTAAAGAATGCCAAGGATTGCTGGCAGTTTCCATAAGCTAGGCGAAGACCACAGAACAGATCCTCAGAGCTAACACCTTGACTTCAGACTTTGGAACTCCAGAAACTGGAGAGAATAAATTTCTGTTGTTTTAAGCCACCCAGTTTGTGGTAATTGTTAAAGTTGCCAAAGGAAATTAATACAGATGCTTATTGTGTTACTTGAAGTGCAAAAGAAACACAAACTAGGAACAATGTGATTGTCCATAGGTAGTGGAATGCACAGTACCAATTGTACTGTCTCCCTTCTATGCAATATTTTACAGCATTGAAAATGAGTTACACCTATCTGTATTGACCCAGAGGGATGCCCATGATACATTGCTAAAGTGGAAAATGCAAACTGAAGAGTGATAAAGAATGCTATGATCCTATTAGTATATTGCTGACCATTTATAGATATATTCCTGTGGCCATAGAGAAAGGGGTAGAAAACTTTAGACTAAGCTGATCACTGGATAGTTCAGAGGACTGAAGAAGAGGGGTTAGGTGGGAGGGAGTTATCTTTTCCTTTAAAGATATTTGATATCTTACTGTTAAAACCATTGTATGTTTTATCTTATTCCTTTAATAAGTAGAGCTTTAAAGGAAAAAAGCAACTTGTGACTAGTTTTTAAATCATGATTAAAGTTGTGAATCTAAAGAAAAGGTTCTCTCCAGATTTTAGAAGATTCAAATGTTCTGCATGACCCCCCACTCCCCCACTTCTGAGTATTGAGTTATATGTTCAGTATATGATCTTTTGGTGTTTTGGGAGGTGTTTCACCCATATTTTCCTTCTTCTTGCTTATGAGTACTGCCTTTCTTCTGAGTATTTCTTAGGCTCACAAAAATTTATTTTTCTTTTTAGAATTTGAGTGCTTTTCATTTTATAATACAACAGAACTTTATACATTTTATAATGTACAACAGAACACACAGAAGTCTCTTTCGGCTATGAATCTCTCTTCACACACAACCAAAGTTGTCGGTTTCTTGAGCATCTTTCTGAAAATATTGTATGAATATATAACCAAGTACAGGTATAATTCCCCATTTTTTCACACCTATGGAAGTGTTTGATTCATGCTTGGTTTTTTTTTTTTTTTCATGTAATATCTAGCAGGTTGTTTCCTATCAGTGCTTATAGAGTTTATGTATTCTTTTACAATTTTACTGCTATATAAAATACAAAACAAACTGCCCACATCATAAAATTTTCACAAAGAGAACACATCTGGAAAAAAAAAAAAAAAGAACAGACCTGTGTGACAACTTCTCAAATCAATAGAGAACATGACAAAATATCTCAGAACACACTTGTGATCCTTTTCAGTCACTGCGCTTCTCCCGGGCTAACTACAGTCCCAGCTTCTATCACTAGAGATTCCTATTTCCTGTTTTTGAACTTTAATTAAATAGATTCACACAGTGTGTACTTCTTTTAAATTTGGCTTCTTTTGCTCTACATTTCCTCTACATTGTTTTGATATTCATACACTACTGCATGTAACTGTATTTCGCTCATTCTCGTTGTGATACAATATTTCATTGTATCTGCGTTCTATTTTCTTGTTATATAATGTTCCATTGTAAGGATATACTCTATATTTATCTGGCCCCTTATTGATAGATATTTTTAGACTACTTCCAGTCTTTTGATGTACAAATAATGCTGTAATGAACAACCTTGAATCTATATCATTTTGAGCATACGCAAGCAAGTGTAACTACAGAATAAATCCCTAGAAATAGAAATATTGGGTCCATAGGTATCGGTATTTGTAATTTTGAAGGATATTGCTAAATTACCCTCTCTGTGAAATGTCCCCTTAACACTCCCACCAGCAGAATATCTGAGAGTTAATTTTCTTAGAATTTTAGAGCTTGGAGCTTGGGAGACTCAGAAATTACATTGTATACCATACTCATCTTACACAGAGAGAAATCTAAGCCCTTAGAGGTGAAAAGACTTACACAAAGCCCTATAATAAGTTACTTATCATCCCCAAATTCTGAAGGAGGAGGCATGGATGCTGGTCTCGCATATCAGAGAGAGCCGGCAAAGCCGCAAGCATCCTGTCCTGCCCACAGCGCCTGGCATGCTGCCTCTCTCTCCCCTCCTCTTCCCCAACTGCCTTCAAAGACCACTTCAAAAAGACCTAATCTCCCCCCCACAAATACACACACACTCACCAGGGCCACCAGCCATGGGAGGAAGGGGACAGAAAGTGACAGTGGAAGACAGAGAGGACTCAGGGGGAACCAGACCCCACATGCTTCCAGAAAGCAAAGTAAGAGTTAAATAAGCCTTTGAACAGAAATTCAATAAAACAGTTACACCTGTGAGCACACTTATACACATACACAGGTCATAACTGAATTATGTGATAGTATACAACTGCAAAAATAATGGAGCATTTCTATATGAACTGATCAAGAACAATCTCTAAAATACTATTTTATCAAGTAGGCAAGATGCAGAACAGTAAAGTCTGAACTATTTGTATATGCATAGATTATTATCAGAAAGACACAAGAAACTAACAGTGGTTGCCTTGGAAAAGGAGAACTAGAGATTGGGAAACCAGAGTGGAAGGGAGAATTAGTTTTTATGGTTATTGTCTTTTATGCTCTTTGAAATTTTTATCATGCTCATATATAACCTATTATATAGTTAGAAATAGACATATAAATATATAGATAAAGAAATAATGTAAAAGGGATATAATTTAGCCAGGGATATGATTATCACTGAGGAAGGACAGACAAAAAACAAGAAAGGAAGGGGTGGGCCCTAGCAAGGGAGCCTGTGAGGCAATGAGGGTACTAGAAGGACAGGAAGTAGATTCAGGGTCCAGCCTCACAAATCGAGAAGTCTGATCACAGTGTATTTTAAGTGCAATTTGTCTTCAACTCTATTAACTTGCTTCCCTTGTGCTCAGCTGGTACAGAATCTGCCTGCAATGCAGGAGACTTGGGTTCAATCCCTGGGTTGGAAAGATCCCCTGGAGGAGGAAAAGGCTATCCACTCCAATATTGTGGCCTGGAGAATTCCATGGACTGTATAACCCAGGGTGTCGCAAAGAGTCGGACAGAGCGACTTTCATCATCTATTAACTTGCAAATCTAGAATGGTGCCATTCACTAAAGAAGCATAAGTTGAATGTTGAAAAAAAAATAAATCAGGTACTTCTAAAACCAATTAGCTCTGGTATGCAGAGTTAACTAGATCAAAGATTGTAGCCCTGATTCCCAAGAGGTTTGGGTGTGACTCTGCCTTGTGGAATGTGAGTTATTTATCAACAAAGGCTCTACCCTGTTTTTTGTTGTGGACAAGCCACTTGAAACTGCAGTTTAACCTGTTTTTATAAATAAGGATGTAATGTAATTAATGTTTTAAATAATCTGCTAACTTAAACAACTGGAATCCAGAATTTTCTGGCCCATTAAAGAGGAGTCAGAAGCAGAAATGCCTCAAACAGGCTAGGGGCCTGCTTACATTTTCACCCTGATAAATCCATTACTGAAATTTTATTGGAGAACCTATATTAAGGTCCATTAACAGCACTCAGGGCCTAGTATCTGCACAACAAAGCCCAAATTTCAAAGGGAATTACTTTAGCTAAAAAGATGAGCTTCATCAGAGACTTTTTTCAAGTAAACTCCAAACCAAAGAGTTGACTTTACTTTCTGCTTCTTAATCAAGTCTTTATTTCAAAATGTAGGTAGAGGAGATGGTTTGACTTTTTGCAGCAACTTTCGATACTTCAGTCAAGCCCAGCTCACAGGTCTAGAGTAGTCTGGAAATACTTATGCAAATGAATGGGGAAGCTAGCAGGTACAGGATGGGTCTGGAAAACACAAACCTGGATTGCTCAATCTGAAAGGGTGGGGACCAAAGCAAAATGTGAAATGGCTCCTCAAGTCCTCAATCCCCCAGATTGGTCAAGAGGTGGATAAATGTACAAGAATCAAGACTTACTCATTCAGAGGGTTCAGGGATGTTCCATCTGGATAGAACTTCCAGAATGAGATCAGCAAGTATTTGTCATGTCAAATTCCAATAATACACAACTCTTTGGAGGGGAAAATAGTAAATAAAATCTCTGATTCTTGAGAATATTCATTTCTTCATTCACCAGCAATAGCCCCAGGCACTGGATAAATGATGGAGATATGGGGGTGGACAAAACAACATGATTCTTATAGCATCTGCAGCAGAGAAAGAAACAGTGTTTAATGAAATCATCACATGATTAACTGCACATTACAGCAAAATGCCGTAAGGTAGGGGCACCTGACGCTTTGAAAGCAATACCAGAGGAATTGACTGAGAAGAGAAAGCAAAACTTTCCCTAAGGAAAGGCAAACTTGCTTCAGTCTGAAGGAAAATTAGACTAAGCAAAGAGTGGGAGTAAAAATTGTCATAATCAGGGACTTCCCTGGTGGTCCAGTGGCTAAAACTTCATGTTCCCGATGTCAGGGGCTGGGTTCAATCCCTGGTCAGGGAACTAGATACCCAGATGCCGCAGCTGAAGATCCTGAGTGCCACAACTAAGACCTGGCAAAGTCAAAGGGTCACAATTAGGGAGAGGAAAAAAACAGCCAAGGCAAGGGTCCTGTGGCAGGAGGGAGCATGGCTATTTAAAAAACCAAAAAGATGGGCTGGAGTGCTGGAAGCCTGATATTGTTATTGAATTGGTTGACTAGATGAGTTCCAGGGTTCTAGCCCCAGCCAAGACCCCATGTCTTAGGGCAGTTCTTTTTCCAATCAGATTCATTCATCCAATGAGGAAACCTATGGTGAGACTAGAACAGCAGGATCTTTACTCTCAATGGAGAGTGGAGAAGCAGGATTCTAGTTGGCAAATCAACTTCTCAACCCAATTCTGATGGAGACACCATACATACTGAACAGTCAAAGTAAAAGGGAGGGATTTGGGAAGAGTGGGAGGAATATTCATGAGTTATTGGAGAACAGGGGTGTGGTTGGGACCTAGCATTGATGCAACCCTCATTTTCAGTCCTGCTAGAGGCTTTTCTGGTTGTTGTCATGGTGATTGTCAACTGTCAAGGCATGATGGCTATTTCACTGAGCATGCTAATGCATTCTAGTGAGCATATAATGAGCCTCAAGATATATTGCAAGTCAATTCTTCCACCATATTAGGCTTAAACAGTTATTTTTTTCTCTCTGCGGCTCTTAGAATTTTATTAGAGCTTGGAGCCTGGAGACTTACATTATGTACCCAACTTATCTTACAAAGGAAGAAATCTGAGCCCTTAAAGGTGAAAAGCCTTACACAAAGCCCTAAAACAAGTTACTTATCATCCCCAGATTCTGAAGGAGGAGGCCTGGATGCTGGTCTCCAAGATCCACAGCACCTATCCTTTCTCAACATAGGTTTCCTTGTTGGATGTGTGAATCTGATCAGAAAAAGAACTTCCCTATCTGAGACAAGGGGTCTCAGCAGGGGCTAGGAACTTGGCACTGGTCTAGTCCACCAATTTGGTAACAATATCATGCTTCCTGCACTCCTGCCAATCCTTTTGATTTTTCAAATAGCCATGCTCCCTCCACCCACAAGACCCTTGCCTTGGCTGTTTTGTTTTTTTCTTTCCCTGAAGCTTAATAAGAGCAATTGGTTTCCATTTGAGAGAGGGGCAAGTGTATGATTCTGGGGCAACAGCCTTGGTAACAATATGAGACCCTTGGTAGAGATTACCACCACTTGCTAATATTTCCATTTCTCTTCTCCTGCAGAGCCCTTGAGAGGACTATACTTCCTCTCTCCCTTGAAGTTAGATGGAATCCTTACAGCTGAATGGAGACATGAGGCTTGCTTTGGCCAATGAAATATGAGAAGTGGCATCTGCTGCCTATCAGTAGAAGCATTTAAGACACAGAGTGTGTTTTTCTCCAGATCCTCTCCTTTCCACATGCAGATGTAAAGGTACCACAAGAAAGGATCAGTGCTGTGGATCTTGGAGCTAACACTTGAAGGATGGCTACCCTGCAAAGCTGACAGGAGCAGACTGGGTGTGAACCTTCGCCATGTTCGACACTGTGATTTAGAAGTTGTTTGTAATTGCAGTAAACCTAGCAAACCTATACCTTACTGATACAATCCCAAATTTGAAAAACTCCTCAGAGGAAACACATAACCCAAAGGAAAAACACTAAAATAATTCAGAATTTACACAGACTTTCTTTCATCTACAACTATATCTACATCTCATCCACATTCACAGACCTTTATTCAGTTATAAATTTCCATATCTAGCTTTTCAGAACTGCATCTGACTTGCAGCTTCTGACTTTCAGTCTTAAACACTGAAGAAGAGTGTCTTTTTTTTTCATTTTATAAAATTGAATAGAAAACATTTATCAAGTGCCACTCTACTATTAGCACCAAACTAAGTATCTGAATTCACTCATTTAATGTTCCTAACAGAGGAAATGAAGGCCTATTATTATATTCATTTTCCAGATGAGGAAACTGAGGTTCAAGTGTACTTGTATCTCCTACCAGATTGTAAATTCCTTGGAGGCTAAAAATAAAAAAAAATAAAAAAATAAAATTCCTTGGAGGCAGGATATGGTATTATTGTTCAGTCACTAAGTCATGTCTGACTCTTTGTGATCCCGTGGACTGCAGCACACCAGGCTTCCCTGTCTTTCACTATCTCCTGGAGTTTGCTCAAACTCACGTCTACTGAGTCAGTGATGCCATCCAACCATCTCATCCTCTGTTGCCCCCTTCTTCTCCTACCCTCAATCTTTCCCAGCATCAGAGTCTTCCAGTGAGTCAGCTCTTCATATCAGGTGGCCAAAGTATTGGAGCTTCAGCTTCAGTATAAGTGTTTTGTTTTATTTAAGAGTTATTTATTTTTGGTTGCACTGGATCTCTGTTGATGCATGCAGGCTTTCTCTAGTTGCGGTGAATGGGAGCTACCCTTCGTTGCCGTGTGCAGGCTTCTTCTTGCAGTGGCTTCTCTTGTTGTGGAGCACTGGCTCTAGGTCACACGTGTTTCAGTAACTGTGGTACATGGGCTCAGTAGCTGTGGCTCCCGGGCTACAGAGCACAGGCTCAATAATTGTGGCCCACGGGCTTACTTGCCCTGTGGTACGTGGGATCTTCCCAGATCAGGGATCAAACCTGTGTCTCCTGCATTGGCAGGTGGATTCTTTACCACTGAGCCACCTAGGAAGCCCGAGGTGTTTACTTCTATACTTCCCACAGTTGACACAGGGCCTCCCTCTCAGTGAGTCTTCAGCAAATATGTATTAGATCCCTTCACCTGAATCCACATAGCAAGTCATGAAACAGGGATTCAAACCCCATCTGTTCAGGACAATAGCCCCAGTTCCTTCCACACCATACTCACACCACTCTAGCCTACCTGAGTTCTATTCCTCCAGGTTCTTAATTAATTCAGTGAATTCTAGGAATATGCAATTTATGACTCAACCATACATGGCAATGGGAAAAAGTTTTTTTTTTAATTTTGTATTCAGCTTTGAAAAACATTAAGTCATCTGTTATTTGAAAAATAAAGAATAGATAAAACACACTTAATTGTACATATGATTAAATGGCTTGAGGATGTAACACAAGCCAATCAAAGCACAGAAACCCAGAGTTCACCCTGCAAGAGCATCCTGAAATTGTGTCTCTACTTCCACTCTGGATTTTTGAATGAGAATGAGCTTCCCAGGTGTTATTTTCCAAAGATGACATAACTTAATATCTGGAGGTCTGGATTGCTCTGAACTGGAAAAATAGTATCTTATCATACTTTAGTCCAAGCAGCTTCATGCAGAACTTCCAAAACTTTTTGACCCAATCTACAGTAAAAGATGCATTTTACTCCAACCCAGTAAGTACATAAAGAGGGATGTGTGTATATGTGTATTTGTAATATTATATAATGAACTAAGAACGTGATGGAATAACACACATCATGTGAGAGGCAACATCATGTCTGATGTTTTCTAGGCTGTTTCTATTTTCTATGTTATTCTAGTTCATGTTTTAAGAATTGTAGTTGCAACCCACCAAGTTAATTTTACTATCCATTGAGTCTTGCAGTTTGAAAATTACTGGTCTAATGCAAATATAGAAGTGATGATGAGGAACAGGGAGGCCTGGTGTGCTGCAGTCCATGGGGTTGCAAAGAGTCAAACATGACTGGGTGACTAAACAACAATCAACACTCCTTGAATGCAGGAATATGTGTGTGTTCAGTCGCTAAGTTGTATCTCACTGTTTGTGACCCCGTGGACTGCCAGACAGGCTCCTCTGTGCACAGGATTTCCCAGGCAAGAGTACTGGAGTAGGTTGCCATTTCCTCCTCCAGGGAATCTTCCCAAACCATGGATCGAATCCAAGTTTCCTGTGCCTCCTGCATTGTCAGGCAGATTCTTTACCACTGAGCCATCTGGGAAGCCCTGAATCCAGGGATACATATCTTATTTACCTGAATCTTTAGCACCTATCACCTCCTTTTATTTATTTATTCTTCTGGATAAATAAGGGAGTGAATACCTACCATAGGCAACCAAACTAGGAGCTAAGTATGCAACCAAGAGCAAAACTAAGAGCTAAAGCTGAGGGAATCCTTGCCCTGGTGGAGTTTACAGCCTACTGAGGGAGACAGACTTTCAACCAGTACGAAATTAAATAAAAAACTATTTTTGAATTACAAAATTGCTATGAGAATGTCAGCAGATATATGTAACAACGTATGGGGTCAGGGGTGGCATCTCTCAGAGAGACGTTTAAGCTGAGACCTAACATCCAAATAGAAGTTAACCTCATGAGATGCAGCTAGAGATTATCATACTAAGTGAAGCAAGTCAGAAAGAGAAAGACAAATACCATATGATATCACTTACATGTATAGTCTAGCAAATGAACCTATCCACAAAACGGACTCATAGACATACAGAACATACTTGAGGTTGCCAAGGGTGGAGGCAGGGGGAGCAATGGCCTTCCAGTTTAGAGCTGGTAGATGCAAACTATCACCTTTAGAACAGATAAACAACAAGGTCCTGGGACTTCCCTGGTGGTTCAATGGTTGAGACTCCCTGCTTCCACTGCAGGGGCAGGAGTTTGATCCCTGCTTGGGGAAGTTCCACATACCTTTCAGTGCAGAAAACAAAACAAATAAACAAAAGGTCCTAATGTATAGCACAGGGAACTATATTCAGTACCCTGTGATAGACCATTATGAAAAAGAATATTTTAAAAAGAATGTCTACATGTGTATAATTGAGTCCCTTTGCTATACAGCAGAGATTGGCACAACATTGTAAATCAACTATACTTCAAGTAAAAAAAAAAAAAGAAGTTAGTCACGTAGGATGTGAGTGGCAAAGAGGTGGGAAAGCATTCAAGGCAGAGGAAAGAGCGCCCATTTCAGCAAACAGAGGCAAGAAGGAGATTGGCACACATGAAATCTCTCCCCACACAGAGTCTGCAGAAAGAAGCCTGAACCTCTACTGGATCTGTCCCCACTTTTCTTTTAGAAGCCCCGGCCCCTTACTCTACAAGGGCATTGTGGGACTGCTTTGGGGGAGCTTTGCTCTTATCTCACAGGCACGAGTTGGGGCCCAGCCAATCAGAGCTCTGCACCTCCCTGACCACAGTGATAAATGTGATTCATTCAGGGAAGAGCAGGTGACTTTAACTGGACCGACGTCACCTTTATAATTTGTATGTGGAAAGGGTCTTTTTTCCTCTGGAGCTCTATAAAATAAGTAAAGCCAGAGCTCTCTTCCATTGTGTGAAGGAGTAGGTTAGAAAATGCAACCAAATGCAGAGGAAAAGAGTGCTAAGAGCAGGAGGAATAGAAGGAGAAAGAACATCAGTTGAAACTCTGCATCCAGGACTTGCCTGGTGGTCCAGTGGTTAAGACACCACACGTGCACTGTAGGGGGCATGGGTTCAATCCCTGGTCTAGGAACAAAGGTTCTACATGCCATGAGGCCAACAAAAGAGAAAAAAACAGAAACAAAAACAACAAAATCCCTGTGGGTCCAGATTGACCTCAAGCCAGGACCAGCAATACTCCATAATTGTTTGAGCTAAATAGCTCTATTTTTCCCTATTACTGGTTTTAGTTGGCCCTCAGCTATTTGCAAACGACTGCAAGCATGAAAGGAAGGGTAGAAAGCCAATTAATGTCTTTTTTAAAAGAAGATATATGTTTGTGGGGTCACAGTCACACTTCTTCCATGAATGGGAAATTTGCTTGGAATATGCCAAGTTTCAAGATTTCCAGATTTATGAGATTGGTCATTTTCTCCCTTCCTTCCTTCCTTCCTTCCTTCTTTCTCTCTCATTATTATATCAGCTGAGTGGAGAAATGTTAGGGGAGTTTTTAGAGAAAGCTGGGAAGCTACAATATATTCCCAGCTAGAAAAAAATAACTAGATAATGTGGCTTAAATGAAGGTGTGGTGCCAAAAATAGAGATCAAGAGAAGCAAATTTAAGAGCAATTTTGGTTGAGTTGCTCGGACTAGGTCATGGATTAGATACAAGGGACTGAACTGTCCAGATGAATGGATAAAATGGCTAATTAACAAATGCTAAGTTAAACAGTCGCAGAGTAGCTGAAATGTCTTAGACCCTGTAGTAGAGCTAGGACAGCAGAGACGAAAGCAGTCCTTGCCTTCAAGGATTTTACAAAAGAGGAGCCCTTAACATTCAGAAAAGAAACAAAAAATGAACAAAAACAACAAACCAAACCAGGAGTAGTGAAGGGCTCACCTGGAGTTGAGAGAATGAGCTTTGTAGTCCCAGATGTGGGGCCTTAGCCTTGCCTTTGGAAGACAGGACTGGTGTTGATGTGTAACCTAGTCTACAGATTCCCCAGGCTGTTGTAGGGGTCAGCGGAAGGACTTGGAATGGCATTGAGAGGACAGTGTTTGAGGGGAAGGAAAAAAGAGAGGGGGCAAAACTGTGTGCAGGGTGGAATTGCCGAGTTTCTAGCTACATAGGATTTGGAGAAACAAGGGGTATGAGGGTAGCTGCTTCATGATGATTGAACGGGAACCTCTAAGGGACAGTATCAGGCCAGTTATCTCAGAGGCCATGTGACCAAATGCTTGGATTGCATGCTTTATTGAACCAAGGAAAAATACATAGGGAAAGGCAAGGGTAAAGAGTTAGAGTCAGTTGTCACATTTAAGATAGGAAGCAAAGAGGTAGAAACATGGGAGAATTTGAATCTTGGGGGAACACAGGGCTTGTATATTGTCCCTTGGTTGCGTCAGCCTTCCCTGCTAATGGTGAGTTACAGACCAGAGTTTTGAGGTTTGAGCAAAGTTATGCCTATGGATGGAAATTTCCTCATCAATAAACAAATGCCAAAGAAATGCCCACAACAATACGCTTGGCCATGGATTTTGCTCACCAATTGGTCAGCTGAGCAGTTATGAGTTTTATTTATATATTTTGGAGAGAATGGAGCCACAGTGGTTGCTATCTTCTTCATTAAGATTTCATGCATGAATATTTAGTGTGTTTAGGGTATCATGAATACTTAGAATTCCAGTACCTCACATATATTTAGTACCTCAAAAATATTAGATAGGCTTTCCTATTAGGTAGGCTAGTGGTAAAGAATCCCCCTGCCAATGCAGGAGACATAAGAGACGCAGGTTCGATCCCTGAATCAAGAAAATCCTCTGGAGGAGGACATGGCAACCTACTCCAGTATTCTTGCCTGGAGAATCCCATGGTCAGAGGAGCCTGGCAGGCTACAGTCCATAGGGGTTGCAGAGAGTCAGACACGACGGAAACAACTTAGCACACATGTATAGAATACTAAGTATCGCTTGGTCCCTCCATCTTTCCTCTCTGTGTTTAAACTCACACATCTTGTACTTGCTATCATTTTTTAAAAATTGGTGTAGGCTTGTCATGCGGTTTGTTTTGTTTTTTAGGTCGTGCCACTCAGCATGTGGGATCTTTGTTCCCCACTAGGTATCAAACCTGTGTCCCCCTGCATTGGAGGTACAGAGGCTTAACTACTGGACTACCAGGGAAGTCCCTGAACTTACTATCTTTACTTCACAAATCTATGTAGCGTTTTGCCTTCATCTTACAAAACTATAAACTTGTTCTTTTTCTAAAATAGACTCAAATAGTCTAGAAACAAATGCACAATACAGTAAGACTTCCAGGTCTCCAAGTTGGAGGAGCTTCCCCAAGTGGTAAAAACTACTCCAGCCAAGAGGGCCTGAAGCCCTGGCAAAGGCTCTTCAGATACCAAAGAGGAAGGGGACCTTCTCCTTCAGGAGTCAAGAGCTGAAAGCAGGAAGGGAAGAGGGTCAGCCAGAGCCTTCCAAGGGGTGCTTGGGGGACAGTAGCCAGAGGTGTGATAGGGAAGCAACCGGAATAAGCAGAGCAGCCTAGCATCCAACCGAGACAGGTAGGATGGTTGACACCCAAAGTTGTAGCAAGTGGCTTTTCCCTAGGATTCCAAGAATGGAGACTTAAGGGAAGACGTGAGAGGAAGCTGGGCTAGGTCCAGCCCAGCCCTGCCCAGCCCTCAGTCATATGAATAAAGACCAGCTCATACCAGGACTCCCCAGGTTTCTTGCAAATCTGTAACTTCCTTAAAGTAGGTTATTTTTGTTATTCCTCGTTTCCCTGCAGTTCAACTAGTAAAATGAATAGGCTTTAAGCAAAGAAAGGAGGAAGTGCAATGGGGGGCTGGCTACTTACTTAAAAACTGGCCTGGGGAGCTGAGAACATCCCCAGATGGGGTAGGTGGGGGTGGGGTGGCTGTGAATGGACAGCACCCAGGGGGTCTGTGAGGAGAGAGGAAAAGGGGTCCATTGCAGTGGAGGTGTGAATGCTGGCTGGGGTGAGGGGTGGGGGTGGGGGTAAAAGCTCAGTTAACCCCTCAGGCTACACTTGGGCTTTCTAAAACCGCTTTGCTTTGTAGTCAGAGGTGTAGAAACTGACTGCTGTGGAAAGAGGGAAGTGTGGGAAGCAGTTCTGCCCCCTCCCTCTCTGCTCCCACCGTAAACTGGGCTGCCTCTTCCATCACTGTACCCTCATTGTCTGCTCTCTGTAGGTCTCCCCCGCCAGACCATGAACGTCCCAGGAGCAGGCACTGTGTCCGATTCACCTCTTTCTGCCTCACAATGTGGCCCAGCATGGGGCCTGACATTTGGAAGTTTCTCAAAGAGTTACTTGTTGAATGAATGAACAAATGAATGCTTTCTCCAAACTACACTGAACTCTGGATGGGATTTACAAAGGAAAGGCCTGATTACCCACTTATCCTGTGCCTCCAGGATTCAAGAAGGCAATGAGCCCCTAAGGTTTGGTTTCCGTGTTTATATGTGTTTTCCTAGAGATAGGATTCTGAATCATTCATTGGATTTTCAAAAGGGTGTGTGTCCCCCAGAAGGATAATCACTTAAGACCATAGTCCAAGATGGATGTTTTATATAAATTGTCTTCCAATTCATTTTCCTGAACCGAATTATTTTTTCTTCCCAACACTACTATTTTCTTCCTATATATAATCTCTTGGGGTGTGTTACTTTGTAATGTCAGAATCTCCCGTTCATCTGAGGAAATGATAATGAGATGCCAATGATGTTCAAGACATGCTACCCCAAAATATGACACCTTGGCATATTAAATACCTTAATCAGAAGGAATTTTAAAAAGCAGCAGCGGAACTTCCCTGACCGTCCAGTGGTTAAGACTCTGTGCTTCCACTGTAGGGGGCTTGGGTTTGATCCCTGGTTAGAGAACTAAAAGCCCTCATACTCCTTGATGCAGCCAAAAGTTAAAAAAATAATAATAATAATTTTAAAAGACAATAAAATTTTTTAAAATAAAATAATACTAAAAAGTGGCAGAAGCAGGATGGTCATTCTAACCTCCCTGCCCTTCTTCCCTGAAACAGGTCATAAAACTCCCTTGTGAAAGTACCCTCCCTAAACCAGGAGGAAGGAGAACTTTCTTGTTGCCATGAACAGTGAATTTGGGGCAGAGGCTATAAAAACAAACTGTGTTAAGCTAACCCATATCTTCCTAGTTACTTCTTGGCCATTTACTACTCCTAGCCCAAACCCTCTGTCTTGTCAATTCTTCACACATTCATTATTTGCCTAAAAGATGGAAAAGCTTCCTGCTCTGATCACGTCTTCTTTCACTTGATGAATTAAATAAAAATGTATTAAAAGTTGTATGCAGTTTTCTTGTTAACCTGTCTTTGCCAGTTTCATTTTCATACCCAGCCAGGGGTCCTAAGAGGGCAACTTTTTCCTCCTCTCCCCTGCCTCAGCCAAAGCCCCCTTGTTCATGTCCTCCCACACTCCCAGCTCCTTTGTTCCAGATTTTGCAGGTGGGAAGTTAGTGTGGAGGGGGTGTGGGGCTTGTTGGAAGTGAGACCTCAAGGGCAGAGGCAGAACCCGGAAGAGAGCTGTGGAGTCACCCTGCTACCTAATCCAGCTCTCCACGCCTGCATAACAATGGAAGGAAAGAGGAAGTGGGAAAGAATCAGGTCATCTAATTGAATTAGAAGGGGAATTACCCAGACCCTGGAGCAGAGGTGAAGCAGCTCCCAGAAAGAAGGGCTGAAGACAGCACACAAAGATGAGGAGTGGGGAAATCAGTAAGATATTCATTTGTGTCCAGAAGCAAAAAGGTCAAAAACCCAGAGCTGAGCTGCACAGGCACTGAGGAAAGCTGAGATTGGCAGGCAGGTCTGGGCTGGGGCAGGATCCCCAGAGGAAGAGAGAAAGCTCCAAGCCCCGCCAGGATTTCTCGGCGGCTGCCTTGGCCTAACACTCAGTATCGGTGCCTCAAGGGGAGGATGAGTCAGTGCCAGCAGATCCGACTTTAGGATAAAAGCCACTGGAAGGCACTGGGCAAACGCATTTCCTGTGAGAGGGCTCTCTTATCACCCAAACCCTGGCCCTATGCAGGAAACTAGGGGGTCCCTGGACCCTGCAGAAGAGCTCCTTCTTTAAGAGAATGAGAGTGAAGTGCCTGGGTAATTACCTTCTTTCCTCTGCAGAAGGTTTCAGCCAGACATGTTGCCCATTGGTTTCATAAAGCTATCTAAAGCCAAGGTTGGCATAGCACAAAGGGCAAAGGGGTGAGTACTAGCTGATGGCTGTGACCATCACACCTTGCTGCAGGAGGCAAGGAAACCTGGAAACTAAAGAATATTCTTGGCCTCGGGCGTGGCTGTAAGTGCACAGAGTGCCTGGGTGCCTCACGGAGAAGACTGATTAATGGTGTGGGGATCTGGCCAACTGGCATGTGGTTCCTTTGAAGAAGGTAAGTTCCACCACCCCATCACAGCATTCAGGATTGTTGAAAGGATGGCAGGACCGGTTGCATCACTCAGCCTGAGAGCTCAGCACTTAGCCTGTGAGAGCGGTTCACAGTGGCTAAGGAACCAATGATTATATTGTATGTAAAGGAAAGATTGCCATCTTTGGCGGAAGTTTGAGATAGGTGACTTTGCTTATATGGTTTTGTGGGATTTTTTTTTTTTTTAAGGAACTTCCCTGGTAACTCAGCTGGCAAAGAATCCACCTGCAATGCAGGAGACCTGGTTCAATTCCTGGGTTGGGAAGATCCATTGGAGAAGGAATAGGCTACCCACTCCAGTATTCTTGGGCTTCCCTGATAGTTCAGCTGGTAAAGAATCTGCCTGCAATGTGGGAGACCTGGGTTCAATCCCTGGGTTGTGAAACCATTTACCACATATTGGGACCTGAACCTATGTGCAGGGACTCGAACCCAGCCAAAACTCTGCTTGGGACTTGAACCATGTGGCTGGGACTCAAACCCAGTCAAACCCATGGTACCTGGTTTCAGGACCTAATGAAGCTCAGGTTCTTGATGTTTCATTGCAGAAAGAATTCAGTGAGAGACAAAGTGATAGGTAAATGGATTCCTTCAGAGTCAGAGAGAAGCACACTCCACAGACAGAGTGTGCGCTGTTGCAGAGGGAAGTGCAACCCCGAAATTTGGTGTGGTTAGTTTTTATAGGCTGGGTAATTTCATATGCTAATGAGTGGAAGGATTATTCCAACTATTTTTGGGAAGGGGCAGAGATTTCCAGGATTTGGGCCATTGCCCACTCCTTCGTCTTTTAACAGTGCCTTGAAATTGTCTTGGCACCTTTGGGTGTGTCATTTCATTTGCTGATTGAGAATCTAGGTCTAATCGCTTTATGCTGTGTCCTTGGGCTATGTCATTCTTTCAAAAGTTGTGCCCTGCCCCTTTCCCTCCTGTTACAGTTGGGACGATCCCCTGGAGAGGGGGATCCACTCCAGTATTCTTGGGCTTCCCTAGTGCCTCACCTGGTAAAGAATCTGCCTGCAGTGCAGGAGACCTGGGTTTGATCTCTGGGTTGGGGAGATCTCCTGGAAAACGGAAAGACTACCCACTCCAGTATTCTGGTTTGGAGAATTCCATGGGGCTGCAAACAGTTGGGCACAACTGAGTGACTTTCACTTCACTTTTTTTTATTTTGCTATTTTGTGGGGTTTTCTGACCGAACCTGGGGTCTTGTGGGATCTTAGTTTAATGACCAGGGATTGAACCAGTGCCCCCTTCAGTGGGATCATGGGATCCTAACCACTGGACTGCCAGGGAACTCCTCTAAATGTGCCATTTTAACTAACCATTTTTAAATTATACAATAATTAATTATATTCACAATGCTGTAGAACTGTCACTACTAACTAACTCCAAAACTTTTTTTTAAATTTGGCTGTGTTAGGTGGAAGTTGCAGCATGAGAGATATTTCTCTGTGGCACACAGACTCTTTAGTTGTGAACTCTCTAGTTCTCTAGTTGTGGTGTGCAGGCTCCAAAATTCAAGGGTTCAGTAGTTGCAGCCAAGGACTCGGTTGCAACAGGGCCTGTTGGACCTTATATCCATGTCCCCTGCAATGCAAGGTGAATACTTAACCACTGGACCACCAAAAGTCCCTCCAAAACTTTTTCACCACTCTAAACAGAACCTTTGTATTCCTTTGTGTGCTTGCTTCTGTGGCTGTTTTTTTCTCTAGAATATGGTGATCCCTGTACTGGCAGAGTCTTGCCTGGTCAGTCACACCTAGTCAAGTTCTCCTCACCTGAGTTTCTTTCATCACAGGGTTGCCATGAGTTCTTTCTGTGTAAACAGTACTGATACTTTTGTCCTACATATGCATACCTATTTCAACAAAGCAGGTATTTGATTACACTACCTCAAAACTTAGTGCTTAATACTGCAACCCTTTCACTGGCTGATACAATAGTGTGAGTCATCAGTTTGAGCAGAGCTCAACTGGGCATTTCTTCTGGTATTATCAACTAGGATCATTCACGCCACTGAAGTCTTCTGGTGGCCCAACTGGAGCTGGATGTTATATAATATGACCTTATTTTATGAATAAGACATTCAGTGTCTGGCACTGGCTATGGGCTGGGTAGTTTATTTCCAGCATGCTACCTAGGTAGCAGGGTTCCAGAAGCAACAAGAGAGAGAGGTCAAGACCCAGTGTACAAACAGGTTTTAAGCTGCTGTTGGATCATCTTTGCTGATGTCCCATCATCCAAAACAAGTCATATGGGAAAACCCAGAGTCAGTGTGAGAGGGGATTTAATGAAAATCCAGATATAGGCAGGTATGGCTCATTGGGATCATTACTGTAACAATCTACCACACCTACATACTATTATGCATTTTCATTTCCTCCTTAACAGTATATCTATTTTCAAGAGTTACAGATGTGGAAAACAAACTTATGGTTACCAGGGTGTAAGGAGGCAGGGATAAATTGGAAGATTGGGTTTGACATATACACATTACTATATATAAAATAGATAACTGATAAGGACCTGCTGTATAGCACAAAGAACTCAATACTCTATAAAGGCCTATATAGGAAAACAATCTAAAAAAGAGTAGATATATGTATAATAGAATCACTTTGCTGTATACCTGAAACTAACACAATATTGTAAATCAACTATACTCCAGTAAAAAACTTTAAAAAAAAAAA
Organism: Bubalus bubalis; assembly: GCF_019923935.1. Classification (NCBI taxonomy): domain Eukaryota; kingdom Metazoa; phylum Chordata; class Mammalia; order Artiodactyla; family Bovidae; genus Bubalus; species Bubalus bubalis. Next base: position 175,189,095 of record NC_059157.1, on the reverse strand, counting down.
AAGTAATATATCTATTTTCCAAGTTATACAATTCTTTCTTTCTTTCTTTCTTTTTTTTTTTTTTAAGTACTATGAGTCAGGTTTTATTTGGGGCAAAACAAGGACTATAGCCTGGGAGACAGTGTTTTAGACAGCTCTGGGGAACTGCTCTGAAGAGGTTGAGGGGATAGGAAGGATATAGTTTTTATAATTACATTTGTAATAACTGTAAAATAACCAAAGGACTGCCAAAATGTACTTAATCATTATTACCCTAGTTTTTGCATTTGTTTTAATTTTCACTATTATAAATAATGTATTAGTTAAATGGATATATATGAGTACCTAGTATGTGTAAGGAATTATTCAAGGGCATTAAGGACACCATTTGCTTTGATTCTTTGTGAGCAGTGGGGAAGAAACACAGACAAACACATGAATATATAATATGTAATATGGAGAAAAGCAAGAAAAGAGATTAAAGCCTACAGGATGGGGAGAAGGGACGGGTTTGCTATTTTAAAATATTTTTTAAAATGTTTTGGGATTATATTCTAAGAATAAAGGATAATTTCTTTAGTATCACCTCCTTGTTGTGAGAAGTGAGATCACAAGGACATAGGGCGGGAATATTGTTAAGGGTTTCAAGATGGATGGCCCAGTACTCTGAGTTTTCCTAATTTATATTGCCATCAGTAGGAATTTGCCAAATGAGCATCTTGGACAACAGTAACACTGAGCATTCGTATTAAAAAAAGAAAACTTTGCCAATTTAATAGGTGATTTTGGATACCTTTCGTCAAAGAGGCATTTTTTTGTTTTTTAGTTTAACTTTTCTTTTTTAAAAAAGATTTTAGTTTTTATTTTTTGGCTGTCGTGGGTCTTTGCTGCTGCACTCGGGCTTTCCCTGGTTGCCATGAGTGGAGACTACTCTTCCTTGTGGTGCACAAGCTTCTCATTGTGGTGGCTTCTCTTGTTGTGGAGCCTGGGCTCTAGCCACAGGGACTTCAGTGGTTGCAGTTCCTGGGCTCGGTAGAAGTGGCACACAGGCGTAGTTGCTCCATGGCATGAGGGATCTCCCAGACCAGGGATCAAACCAGTGTCCCCTGCATTGCAAGGGGGATTCTTAACACGGGACCACCAGCGAAGCCCAAAGTAGCATTTCATGTAATTATTTATCTTGACCACATTTTGAACTTTGTAAGCTTTTGGACTGTAATTGCCATTTGCTGTTGGTATGGTGTGTGTGTGTGTGAGTGTATACATTTGTAGGAGAGGAAGAGAAAGAGAGGGCGAGAATGAAACAGATTAACATTCTTTTTGGATATGATGACACTTGGATATATACATGTTTCCTGCTGCGGAGAAAAAAAAAATTGGGGATAGAATATTGAATCATAAAGAGTCAAATATGGAGAAAACCATTTTTTTTTCTGTAGAATTAGGCAATTTATTGTCAATTCAGACCTTGGAATTAAATAATTCCTTAAAGAAAGTGTCAGTCACTCAGTCGTGTCCTACTCTTTGTGACCCCATGGACTGTAGCCCACCAGGCTCCTCTGTCCATGGGATTTTCCAGCAAAAATACTGCAATGGGTAGCCATTCCCTTTTCCAGGGGATTTTCCCAACCCAGGAATCGAACCCTGGTCTCCCGCATTGCAGGCAAGTTCTTTCCTGTGTGAGTATCCAGGAAAGCCCTGAAATAATTCCTTAACATCCCCATATTTACATACATTTGGTAAAGGGAAATATATGAAGATAAAATAAAAAGATTACCACAGGTCTAAAATATATCATTTTATGCTAAAATTGGGAAACTGTCCAGAAAATGAAATGTAGAGTTCCTAGATGGCAAAGAATGTGTAATTTATTTTGGTTTCCCTGGAGTTCCTAAGAGTTTCACAGTTAATATTGGTTGAACAAATGAAGCAACTGTTCAATGCAATGTTTTACTTGTTTGCACTGTTATGCAAATATATTTCATACCCTGCAGGGCCCTGTGGGGCTCCTGAGCACAAAGCCCTTTCATTTCACCCTATTTTTGATTATAGGAAACAACCTTCATTCAGCTTCCAGGACCTTCCGTGAGTTTCAATGGGCAGATTCAAGCAGTTGTCATTTAGAGACTGGAGGGGATGGAGACCTGGGAGAAAGAAACAGTCACGAGCAGCCTTGGGACAAGGTGCCATTTCCCCATCAACGAAACCCACAACATCTTTGAGCTATTTTGTGGATACTGAAACCCCCTCCAGGTGGGAAAAGTTACGGTATGCTGCCGGCAAGCAGGAAGACCCCAGGTCATTTAAACCTGAAGGCTGACCTTGTTGACTCCTACTTACCTCACCACAAATCCATCAGAAGAATGTCCACAAGCCGATTACTCCCTCTTTTACTATAAAACCTGTCACTATCTTCCCCAAGTTAAGACACATGGTTTTGAGGGTGTTAGGCTGCTATCTCCACTTTTGCCTGGCAAAGCAATAAAGCGACTCTTTTCTACTTCCCCCCAAACTCTGTCTCTGAGATTTGATTTGGTACTGGTGTACAGAGAAGCTGAACTTTCAGCATCAATTTTATCTCTTTGGGAATCAGGAGGCTTAGGTAGGTATTTTTTGAAGTAGTAGCTGAACCTTGGCCCTTAGGAAGGATAAAAGTTTCCTTTGTAGGGACCCATACATGGTAAGCACCCACTTAAGGCTGTGACCCTGTGCTATGTGGGGACAGTCTTGGGCATTGACCAGGAAGTGGGGCCATTTTTGGTCCTAACAGAACGTGCCCCAGTTTTGGGCTCATTGTGTTCATTGTGTCTACCTCTGCATTTTTTTTTAGGGTGATGAAAAGTTTATTTGGTGCTTTGCGCAGCATCAGGTAGGGGATAAATCTGGAGAGAGAGCCTGGTTTGGAGGTGTAGGGACCCCAGTAGGCTTCCTTTCTGTGCCGGAGGGTACCAGGGAGGGCCTAAGGCTATTTTCCTGGACGGCTAGAGGGGTCTGAGGTGGGGCAGGCTTTCAGTAGGGGGCCCTAGACAAAACAGGTTAGAAAGGGCTGGGAATGGACAGGAATTCTTCTGAAGGGTGATATAGAGTGCTGCCTTCACCCAACCAGGCAGAGAAGAAGGGCACAGAACAGATGGACGTGGGAGACCAGTCAGAAGAGGAAGCGATCAGCTGGCACAGTTTGGCCCAGAGGGCACAGGGGATTCTTCACCACCAGCTGAATGTACAGCACACTGCGGGTGTGGTGAGGCACCTCTCAGCTGGGCCCCACACCCAATCAGTATTCATGACCACCCTTGATCACAGTGAGTGTCTCGTAATAGTGGAACTTGTAACGGCTAGTTTGGAAGTCCAGAAAGCTGTCCTTCATGTCTAGCGGGGACATCTTGCAAACAAAGGAGTGGGTAAAGAAGAGCATCCCACACGTCAGCTTGTAGGCCGCCTCCTTGGGGATCCCCGCTTGTTTCTTCAGTCCACTTGCTGTAATGCAGACACACTCCATTCTGGTCAAATAGGTGCAGGTTGTGGACCATCATTAGAACTGTTCTGAATGCCTGTCATTTGATACATCCTCTCTCTACTTTCTCAGTCTGTCCGTGTCCATGACCCATACATAGTATGTCTGTCTGCCCCCATGAGAAGGTGTTTCATTAATTAATGCATGTATTTATGCATTTATTTACCCATCTATTCATTTAAGCATGTATTCATACACTACTGCAGTCATTCATTCAGTACATATTAAGTGTAAGTTCTGTGGGAATTCCCTGGCAGGCCAGTGGTTAATTCTGCACTTCCACTGCAGTTAGTGTGGGTTTGATCCTTAGTCTGGGAACTACCGATGTGAGAGTTGGACCATAAAAAAGGTTGAGTGCTGAAGAACTGATGCCTTCAAACTGCGGTACTAGAAAAGATTCTTGAGAGTCTCTTGGACAGCAAGGAGATCAAACCAGTCAATCCTAAAGGAAATCAACCTTGAATATTCATTGGAAGGACTGATGCTGAAGCTGAAGCTCCAATACTTTGGCCACCTGATGTGAAGAGCCAACTCATTGGAAAAGAGCCTGATGCTGGGTAATGATTGAAGGCAAAACGAGAAGGGGTTGGCAGAGGTTAGATCGCATCACTGACTCAATGGACATGAGTTTGAACAAACTTCAGAAGATAGTGGAGGACAGGGAAGCCTGGCATGCTGCAGTCCATGGAGTGACAAAGAGTTGGACACGACTTAGTGACTGACCAACAATAATAACTGGGAACTAAGATCCTGAGTGCCACGTAGCACAGCCCCAAAAAAGTTACAACTTTTTACTTTGGTACCAGAAGAATCAATGATAATTAGGGACCCAAATGGTGCCCAGGGAAAAGCCCCAGGCTCCAGACCTACAGTCCCATTGTTGGTGTTGTGTAAATTGAGATCATGACAATGTGCTGGCCAACCCTTCTTGGTCCACTGACTTTGAACAAATAAATTCTTGTTTTACCAAACCCAAAGCAAGATGTGCTGACTAAGCCTTCTTTACCAGGATAATTGTATTATACTTCTCTTCGTAATAGCAAAGGTTAGAACAACAATATGTGACCTTAACAGCTCCCGGCACTGAATCTGCACTGTGTCAGCTGTGAAAAAATAGACATCCCAGCATTCAAGTGAGACTATTTGGCAAGTTTATGTAACTTTGTATTAAAAGATGAGGAAAATGTTTGTTTGTTTTAAAGCAAAACTAAGACTCTCTGACCTTAAGGAGCTTATAATCCAGGTGAGAAATTAAGGCCAGTCTGAGCACCGAAGAATTGATGCTTTTGAACTATGGTGTTAGAGAAGACTCTTGAGAGTCCCTTGGACTGCAAGGAGATCCAACCAGTCCATTCTGAAGGAGATCAGCCCTGGGATTTCTTTGGAAGGAATGATGCTAAAGCTGAAACTCCAGTCCTTTGGCCACCTCATGCGAAGAGTTGACTCATTGGAAAAGACTCTGATGCTGGGAGGGATTGGGGGCAGGAGGAGAAGGGGATGACAGAGGATGAGATGGCTGGATGGTATCACTGACTCGATGGACGTGAGTCTGGGTGAACTCTGGGAGTTGATGATGGACAAGGAGGCCTGGCATGCTGCGATTCATGGGGTGGCAAAGAGTCGGACACGACTGAGCGACTGATCTGATCTGATCTGACCAAGAGTTACAGATCATAGATCTAAGGAATGCGTTATGTTGAAAGCTGTCTAAAGACCCATCTGGTCTGAAATTCCCTACCAAGGTGGAACTCCCCTGACAAATTACTCTGGACTCTGCAGATAGTCTTTTCAGCTTTGTACCAACATTTTTCTGTGAGGAAACTATTATTAATTTTTTTAATTAGAAAAACTGTATATGCTTAATGTAGCACATTGAAACAATATGGCAGAGTATCACAGTAAAAAGTAAAGCCTCAGCTCAAATCCCCTCCCCCACTATTTGTTACCAGATGGTGAGAATGGCTATTTTCTATACTTGCACAAGCATATATATAAAAACTCCATCCCATACTTTCAATTATAATCTATTTTTAAAATAACATGTACAATATAAAAACCAAAAGAGTATAAAAGAATACAGTAAAAAGAAAAAAAAGAAAAAATTTTCAAAGGAAAAAAATGAAAAAAAATTTTAGAAAAAGGAAAACAGGAAAAGAAAAAAAAACAAGAAAAACTGATAAAGAAAAAGACAAAAACAATCAAACAGAAAAAGAATATACAGTGAAAACAAAATCTCTTCTATCCCTTTCCCTCTAGCACCTCAGTTCTGATCCACAGAGGCAGCCACTCTTACTATCTTTACATACATCCTTCCAGAAATAGTCTGTGTACTTTCCAAACATATATGTTATTCTTTTTTTTTTAAAAAAGGCACAAGTGTTAGCAGCTTAAATACATTATTTTCCCCTTAATGACATATCTTAGAAATAATTCCATATTATAACTTGGAGTCAGCTCCTTCATTCCTTCTAACAGGTACATAGCATTTCATTTTAAAGATAAGTCATAATTTAACAAATCAATTTATTATGAATATTTTGGTGTTCCTGCCCTTTTGCTATTAGAAACAAGGCTGCAATGAACAACTTTGGCTACATTACATTTTTTTTTTTCATGCAAGGTTGCTGTATAAATATTTAAAAGCAGAATTCCTGGATCAAAGGGCAGATGTACTTGTTGTTTTGATAGACATTGCCAGTTCCTCTCAATAGATGTACTGTTTTGTATTGTTTTTTAGGTGCTAAGTTGTGTCCAACTCTTTGCCACCCCATGGACTGCAGCATGCCGTACCTTCCTGTCTTTCATTATCTCTTAGAGTTTGCTCAAACTCATGTCCATTGAGTCAGTAATGCCATCCAACTATCTAATCCTCTTTTGCCCCGTTCCTCTTGCCCTCAATCGTGTCGGGTTCCTTGCGACCCTATGGACTGTAGCCTGCCAGGCTCCTTTGGAATTTCTTATCATTTTTTATAGTGTTTTGCTTTTATCTATTTATTTTTGCATTTGTTTCACCATATTGAGTAAGGCTTGTCCACAGCAAAATACAAAAATCCTACCATATTCTCTTCTAGTACTGAGTAGGAAGGGGGTCATTTAGTTCAGTTCCTCAGTCGTGTCCGACTCTTTGTGACCCCATGGACTACAGCACACTAGGCCTCCCAGTCCATCACCAACTCCCAAAGCTTGCTCAAACTCATGTCCATCGAGTCAGTGATGCCATCTAACCATCTCATCCTCTGTGGTTCCCTTCTCCTCCTGCCTTCAATCTTTCCTTGCCTCAGGGTCCTTTCCAATGAGTCAGTTCTTCCAATCAGGTGGCCAAAGTATTGGAGCTTCGGCTTCAGTATCAGTCTTTCCAATGAATATTCAGGACTGATTTCCTTTCAGATTGACTGGTTTGATCTCCTTGCAACCAAGGGACTCTCAAGAGTCTTCTCCAACACCACAGTTCAAAAGCATAAATTCTTTGGCGCTCAGCTTTCTTTATGCTCCAACTCTCGCATCCATATATGACTACTGGAAAAACCATAGCTTTGACTAGACTGATCTTCGTCATCAAAGTAATGTCTCTGTTTTTTTAATATACTGTCTAGGTTGGTCTGGAAAATCCCATGGGCGGAGGAGCCTGGTGGGGTGCAGTCCATGGGGTCGCTAAAAGTCGGACATGACTGAGCGACTTCACTTTCATGCATTGGAGAAGGAAATGGCAACCCACTCCAGTGTTCTTGCCTGGAGAATCCTAGGGATGGGGGAGCCTGGTAGGCTGCCGTCTATGGGGTCGCACAGAGTCGGACACGACTGAAGTGACTTAGCAGCAGCAGCAGGTTGGTCATAGCTTTTCTTCCAAGGAGCAAGCATCTTTTAATTTCATGGCTGCAATCACCATCTGCAGTGATTTTGGAGCCCAAGAAAATAAAGTATGTCACTGTTTTCACTTTCCCCCCATCTATTTGCCATGAAGTGATGGGACTGGATGCCATGATCTTAGTCTTTTGAATGTTGAGTTTCACTCTCCTCTTTCACTTTCATCAAGAGGCTCTTTAGTTCTTTTTCGCTTTCTGCCATAAGGGTGGTATCATAAGGGTATCATCTGCACAAAAGAGGTTATTGATATTTCTCCTGGCAATCTTGATTCCAGTTTGTATATCATCCAGCCCAGCATTTTGCATGGTGTACTCTGCATGTAAGTTAAATGAACGGGATGACAATATACAGCCTTGACATACTCTTTTTCCATTTTGAAACCAGTCCATTGTTCCATGTCCAGTTCTAACTATTGCTTCTTGACCTGCATACAGACTTCTCAGGAGGTAGGTCAGGTGGTCTGGTATTCCCATCTCTTTCAGAATTTTCCACAGTTTGTCATGATCCACATAGTCAAAGGCTTTGGCATAGTCAATAAAGCAGAAGTAGATGTTTTTTGGAAACCCTCTTGCTCTTTCTATGATCCAACAGATGTTGGCAATTTGATCTCTGGTTCCTCTGCCTTTTCTAAATCCAGCTTGAACATCTGGAAGTTGTTCTCAATTCATGTACTGTTGAAGCCTGGCTTGGAGAATTTTAATCATTACTTTGCTAGACTGTGAGATGAGTACAATTGTACGGTAGTTTGAACATTCTTAGGCATTGCCTTTCTTTAGGACTGGAATGAAAACTGACCTTTTCCAGTCCTGTGGCCACTGCTGAGTTTTCCATATTTGCTGGCATATTGAGTGCAGCCCTTTCACAGTGTTTGAAATAGCTCAGCTGGAATGCCATCACCTCCACTCGCTTTGTTCGTAGTCATGCTTCCTAAGGCCCCCTTGACTTCACATTCCAGGATGTGTAGCTCTACATGAGTGATCACACCATCATGGTTATTTGGGTCATTAAGATCTTTTTTGTATAGTTCTTTTGTGTATTCCTGCCACCTCTTCTTAACATCTGCTTCTGTTAGGTCCTTACTCTTTCTGCCCTTTATTGAGCCCATCTTTGCATGAAGTGTTTCCTTGGTATCTCTAATTTTCTTGAAGAAATCTCTAGTTTTTCCCATTCTGTTATTTTTCTCTATTTTTTTTTCATTAATCTCTTAGGAAGGCATTCTTATCTCTCCTTGGTGTTCTTTGGAACTCTGCATTCAGATGGGTACGTCTTTCCTTTTCTCCTTTGCCTTTTGCTTCTCTTCTTTTCTCAGCTATTCGTAAGGCCTCCTCAGACAACCATTTTGCCTTTTTGCATTTCTTTTTCTTGGGGTGGTCTTGATCACTGCCTCCTGTACAATGTCACAAACGTCCATCCATAGTTCTTCAGGTACTCTATCAGATCTAATCCCTTGAATCTATTTGTCACTTTAACTGTATAATCATAAGGGATTTGATTTAGGTCATACCTGAATGGTCTAGTGGTTTTCCCTACTTTCTTCAATTTAAGTCTGAATTTTGCAATAATGAGTTCATGATCTGAGCTACAGTCAGCTCCTGGTCTTATTTTTGCTAACTATATAGAGCTTTTCCATCACTAGCTGCAAAGAATCCGATTGTGGTATTGACCATCTGGTGATGTCCATGTGTAGAGTTCTCTCATATGTTGTTGGAAGAGAATATTTGCCCTGACCAGTGTGTTTTCTTGGCAAAACTCTGTTAGCCTTTGCCCTGCTTCATTTTGTACTCCAAGGCCAAACTTGCCTGTTACTCCAGGTTTCTCTTGACCTCCTACTTTTGCATTCCAGTCCCCTATATAAAGTAGATAGCCAATGGGAATTTGCTATATGACTTAGGGAACTCAAACAAGGGCTCTGTGACAATCTAGAAGGGTGGGATAGGGCAGGAGATGGGAGAGAGGCTTAGGAGGGTGGGGACATCAGTGTACCTATGACTGATTCTTGATATATGACAGAAAACCACAAAATTCTGTAAAGCAATTATCCTTCAATTAAAAAAAATAAAGTGAAAAAAAAAAAAAGCTCAGGTTCTCTCTTTTTTAAAAAATAATTTTATTTATTTATTTTTGGGTGTGCTGGTCCTTTATTGCTTTGAGCAGAAGCTACTCTCTAGTTGAGGTTCTTGGGCTTCTCATTGCTATGACTTTTCTTGTTACAGAGCGTGAGCTCTAGAGCACAGGCTCAGTAGCTGTGGCACACAGGCTTAGTTGCCCTGTAGCATGTGGGATCTTCCCAGACCAGGGCTCGAACCTGTATCTCCAGCATTGGCAGGAGATTCTTTACCACTGAGCCATCAGGGAAGCCCAAGGCTTAGGTTCTTGATGTCTCATCACCAAAGGCATTCAGTGAGAGACAAAGCAATAGGTAGATTTATTTATAGAAAAACACACTTCAAAGTGTGGGCCATGTCAGAATGTGAGAACAGCACCAAGGTATGAGGTTGTCTTTTTTATGTGTGTGGACGTGCTCAGTCATGTTTGACTATTGGCAACCCCATGAACTGTAGCCCCCAGAATCTGTCCATGGGATTCTCTAGGCAAAAATACTGGAGTGGATTGCCATTTCCTTCTCCAGAGGATCTTCCTGACTCCGGGATCAAGCCCACATCTCTTGTGTGTCCTACATTGGCAGGCAGAATCTTTACCACTTCACCACCTGGGAAGCCTGTCAGTTTTCATCAGATCAGATCAGATCAGTCGCTCAGTTGTGTCCAACTCTTTGTGACCCCATGAATCGCAGCACGCCAGGCCTCCCTGTCCATCACCAACTCCCGGAGTTCACTGAGACTCACGTCCATCGAGTCAGTGATGCCATCCAGCCATCTCATCCTCTGTCTTCCCCTTCTCCTCCTGGAGTGGGTAATTTCATAGGCTAATGAGTGGGGAAAGTATTCCAGCTAATTGGGGGAGGTGCTCAGGAATTGGACCACTGCCTACTTATTGAACTTTTTGATTGGCCTTTGAATTGTCTTGACACATGCAGGTGTGTCATTTAGCTTGTTGATGTGTTACAATAAGGATAAGCTGAGGCTCAAGGTCTAGTGGAAGTCCACTTATCTGGCATCTTGGACTTTGTCAGGAAGCATGTAACAGGAGGCTTCCTGTGTGCTGTTTTAGATCTGTCAGGAATCCTCTTTTCCTTATTAATTCCTAAATATTCAGGAATTAAGAGGAGAGGCAAGCCTCTCCTGGGGCTGAGGGATTCAGGCATTTGCTTCCTTAGTTTTTCAATACGGTGATAAGTACCCTCTTCCTTTTTGTGAACCATATGGTAAAAGTGATTGTTTACAACTCTTTGTCTTTAATATGGATCGCCTATGTTTTGTAAGTCTGGAATTTTAATCTTTATCTTTGCTGAGAATAACTACAGTATATATGCCCACACCATGTTGATTAAAACACCTTTGCTCCATCAGAGCTTTGGTCCCCTTGTCTTGCTTTCTCTCTCTCTCTCTCTCAGGCTATTTCTTTGGAGCGCAGAGGCCCTCTGGGTTCACTTTCCTGCCCGGGCTTCTAAGACCCTCTCGAGAAGGTGCTCTGTGCCTTCACCCCATCGAGAGGGCGCCTGAGGCCTTCGTGAACAGAGCAAGCCCCATGTCAGGGACTTTACTGGTTTTCTGCGTTAACCAAGGAATATCAGCCTCTTTCTCTCTCCTTTACTTTCTTATCATAGACTCCGGACCACCAGGTTCCGGTCCATTAAAGGACCTCAACAGGACTTGCTTTGTTCTAATCAGTTTATGTCATGTCCTCAGGCTATGTTATTCTTTTTAAGGTTGTGCCCTGCCCCCTTCCCTCCTGTTTTAGAAGTGCCAAGTGGTAATCACTGGACCTACAGGGAATTCCCTGAATAATCCATTTTTAGAATACCATCTCAATAATAAACTATAAATATATATATATATTATATACAAATTTTCACATATATAAGTTTCTGGGCTCCTAATTTTGTTTCGTTACTCTATCTGCCTAGTGTTTAAAAGCAAAATTCAACCAAGTAAATTTGAAGAATTACAATTGGCTTCATTGGGCACTTCATGATTTTGGTAGAACCTCATCTAGCAACTAGAAGAACCTCCAAGGATTTGTACAAAATGGAAGGTTTTTATAGAAAGAAGGGTGGGGAAAGGGTTAAGTGCTAAGTCACTTCAGTGCTGTCCGACTCTTTGAGACCCCATGGACTGTAGTCCACCAGACTCCTCTGTCCATGGGATGGATTCTCAAGGCAAGAATACTGGAGTGGGTTGCCATTTCCTACTCCAGGGGTACTTCTCAACCCAGGGATTAGACCCTGTGCTCTTAAGTCTCCTGCTTTGGTAGGCAGGTTCTCTACCTCTAGCACCACCTGGAAGCCCCATGTTGGGGAAAGAGAGCTATTAGCAAAAGAAAAGAAAGGATTATTTTTAGGCCAGGGCATCTATTTTAGAAGAAAAGGAATGGCAAAGATTTTATCATGTAGACTGGCACTTCTTGAATGGAGGAAGAGGGGTGGAAAGGGAGAGGGCCAATGTGACAGATTACTTTACTGGTGCTGGATCTGAAAATTCCAGGCTGGTTGGTTCAGATTACATTTCTGGAAGAGGGTGAAACTTCAGTTTTGTTTTTGTTGTCCAGTCACTAAGACATATCCAACTCTTTGCAACCCAATGAACTGCATCAAGCCAGGCTTCCCTGTCCTTCACTATCACCTAGAGTTTGCTCAAATTCATGTCCACTGAGTCAGTGATGCTATACAACCATCTCATCCTCTGTTGACCTCTTCTCCTTTTGCTCTCAGTCATTGCCAGTGTTGGGATCTTTATCCAGTGAGTCGGCTCTTCACATCAGATGCCAAAGCATTGGAGCTTCAGCTTCAGCATCATCAGTCCTTCCAAAGAATATTCAGAATTAATTTCCTTTAGGATTGACTGGTTTGATTTCCTTGCTGTCCAAGGGACTCTCAAGAGTTTCCAGCACCACAATTTGAAAGCATCAAATCTTTGGCGCACAGCCTTCTTTATGGTCTAACTCTCACATCCTCACATGACTACTGAAAAATCCACAGCTTTAAGTAGACAGAACTTTGTAGGCAAAGTGATGTCTCTGCTTTTAATACACTGTCTAGGTTTGTCATAGCTTTTCTTCCAAGGAGCAAGCGTCTTTTAATTTCATGACTGCAGTCACCATCTGCAGTGATTTTGGAGCCCAAGAAAATCGAGTCTGTCACTGTTTTCACTTTTCCCCCAGCTATTTGCATGAAGTGACGAGACCAGATGCCATGACCTTAGTGTTCTGAGTTTTAAGCCATCTTTTTCACTCTCTTCTTTCACCCTCATCAAAAGGCTCTCTAGTTCCTCTTCCCTTTCTGCCATTAAAGTGGTATATTATCTGCTTATCTGTGGTTATTGATATTTCTCCTGACAATCTTGATTCCAGCTTGTGAGTCATTCAGCCCAACATTTCACATGATGTGCTCTTCATAAAAGTTAAATAAACGGGGTGATAATATATAGACTTGATGTACTCCTTTCCCAATTTTGAACCAATCTGTTGTTCCATATAAGGTTATAACTGTTAATTCTTGTCCTGCATACAGGTTTCTCAGGAGACAAGTAAGGTAGTCTGGTATTTCCATCTCTTTTTAAGAATTTTCCACAGTTTGTTGTCATCAACACAGTCAAAGGCTTTAGTGTAGTTAATGAAGCAAAAGTAGATGCTTTTCTGGAATTCCCTTGCTTTCTCTATGATCCAATGGATGTTGGCAATTTGATCTCTGGTTTCTCTGCCTTTTCTAAACCCAGCTTGTATATCTGGAAGTTCTCAGTTCACATACTGTTGAAGCCTAAGTTGAAGGATTTTGAGTATAATCTTTCTAGCATTTGAAATAAGTCCAATTGTATGGTAATTTTAACATTCTTTGGTATTGCCTTTCTTTGGGATTGGAATGAAAACTGACCATTTCCAGTCCTGTGGCCACTGCAGAGTCTTTCAAATTTGCTGGCATATTGAGTGCAGCACTTTCACAGCATCATCTTTTAGGATTTGAAATAGCTCAGCTGGAATTCCATCACCTCCACTAGCTTTGTTTCTAGTAATACTTCCTAAGGTCCACTTGACTTCACACTGGAGGATATCTGGCTCTAGGCGAGTGACCACACCACAGTGATTATCCAGGTCATTAAGATCGTTTTTTTGTATAGTTCTTCTGTGTATTCTTGCCACCTCTTCTTAATCTCTTCTGCTTCTGTTAGGTCCTTGCTGTTTCTGTCCTTTACTATGCCTATCTTTGCACAAAATGTTCCCTTGGTATCTCTAGTTTTCTTAAAGAGATCTCTAGTGTTTTTTATTCTATTGTTTTCCTCTGTTTCTTTGCATTGTTCACTTAAGAAGGTTTTTTTTTTTTTAATCTCTTCTTGCTATTCTCTGGAACTCTGCATTCAGTTGGGTATATCTTTCCCTTTCTCCTTTGACTTTTCTCAGCTATTTGTAAGGCTTCCTCAGACAACCACTTTGCCTTCTTGCATTTTTTTTTTCCTTTGGGATGGTTTTGGTCACCACCTCCTATACAATGTCATGAACCTCTGTCCATAGTTCTTCAGGCAGCCTGTCTAACAGATCTAATCCTTTGAATCTATTTGTCACTTCCACTGTATAATCACAAAGGATTTGGTTTAGCCCCCTCCTGGTTTCATTTGGAGAAGGCCATGGCACCCCACTCCAGTACTCTTGCCTGGAGAATCCCATGGACAGAGGAGCCTGGTGGGCTGCAGTCCACGGGATCGCTGAGGGTCGGACATAACTGAGTGACTTCACTTCCTGAATGGTTTAGTGGTTTTCCCTACTTTCTTCAATTTAAGGCTGAATTAGGCAATAAGGAGCTCATCATCTGAGCCACAATCAGCTCCTGGTCTTCTTTTTGCCGAATGTTTAGTGCTTCTCGATCTTCAACTACAAAGAATATAATCAAGCTGATTTCAGTATTGACCATCGGATGATGTCCATGTGTAGAGTTCTCTCATGTGTTGTTGGAAGAGGCTGTTTGCTATGACCAGCGTGTTCTCTTGACAAAACTGTTAGCCTTTGCCCTGTTTCATTTTGTAGTCCAAAGCCAAATTTGCCTGTTACTCCATGTATCTCTTTGCATCCTATTTTTTCATTCTAATACCCTATGATGAAAATGACATCTGATTTTGGTTTTAGTTCCAAGTCTTGTAGGTCTTCATAGAACTGTTCGCCTTCAGCTTCTTTGGCATTAATGGTTGGAGGATAGATTTGCATTACTGTGATGCTGAATGGTTTGCCTTGGAAATGAACCAAGATCATTATATCGTTTTTGAGATTGCATGCAAATACCGCATTTTGGACTCTTTTGTTGACTATGAGGGCTACTCCATTCCTAATTCTTGCCCACAGTAGTGGATATAATTGGTCATTTGAATTAAATTTGCCCATTCCTGTTCATTTTAGTTCACTGATTCCTAAACTGTCCGTGTTCACTCTTGCCATCTCCTGCTTGACCATATCTAATTTACCTGGACTCATAGACCTAACATTCCAGGTTCCTATGCAATATTGTACAGCACCGGACTCTACTTTCACCATCAGCATGCGTGCTAAGTCGCTTCAGTGGTGTCTGACTCTTTGTGACCCCATGGACTGCAGCCTGCCAGGCTCTCTAGGTAAGAATACTGGATTGGGTTGTCATGCCCTCCTCCAGGTATCTTCCCAACCTAGGGATTGAACCGACATCTCTCACAGTCTCCTGCATTGGCAGGCGGGTTCTTTACCACTGTTGCCACCTGGGCACCAGATACATCCAGAGCTCAGCAAGGTTTCCTCTTTAGCCTAGCCCCTTCATTCTTCATGGAGCTGTTTCTCCATTCTTCCTCAGTAGCATTTTGGACACCTACCAACATGGTCGGCTCATCTTCCAGTGTCATATCTTTTTCTTTTCATTGTGTTCATAGGGTTCTTAAGGCAAGAATATTGAAGTGATTTGCCATTCCCTTCTCTATTGGACCACATTTTGTCAGGCCCTGACAGGCAAGGACATCAAATCAGGTATTAAATCTAGGCTTTGTATCATGGACTTTTAAGAGCAGTGATGCCATTTTTAGGACTATGATTTTTCTTTTAACTTTCCTCATGTCACTTACCATACTGTTTTTGTTATTCTACACTTAACATGTTTAATTCTGAGAAGATATGGTCATCTTTTTTACCCAGCAATTTTGTGGATTTTGTGCTATTTTTTTTAGCACAATAGCTTTGAGCTATTTTTTAGCACAATAGTTTTGAGCTATTTTGTGGATACTGAAACTGCCTCCAGGTGGGAGAAGTTATGGCATGCTGCCCACAAGCATGTAGACCCTAGACCAGTTAAACCTGAAGGTTGACGATGTTGATTCCTACTAACCTCACCACCAACCCATCAGAAGAATGTCCACGAGCTGATCACACCCTCTTTCACTATAAAACTTGTCACTATCTTCCCCAAGTTGGGACACATGGTTTTAAAGGCATTAGCCTGCTGTGTCCCCCTTTGCCTGGCATAGCAACGAAGCTATCTTTTTCTACTCTCCCCAAAAGTCTGTCTCCAAGATTTTATTTGACATAGATGTAATTTATACGCCAAGCACATCATGAGAAATGCCGGGCTGGATGAGTTATAAGTTGGAATCAAGATAGGTGGGAGAAACATCAACCTCAGATATGTGGATGATACCACTCTAATGGGAGAAAGCAAAGAGGAACTGAAGAATCTCTTGATGAGGGTGAAGGAGGAGAGTGGAAAAGTCAGCATAAAACTAAATATTAAGAACACTAAGATCATGGCATCCGGCCCCATTACTTTATGGCAAATAGAAGGAGAAAGGTGGAAGCGGTGACAGATTTCCTCTTCTTGGGCTCTAAAATCACTGTGAATGGTGACTGCAGCCACAAAACCAGAAAACGATTGCTTCTTGGCAGGAAAGTTATGACAAACCTAGACGGTGTGTTGAAAAGCAGAGGCATCACTCTGCTGGCAAAGGTCCAGCTAGTCAAGGCTATGGTCTTCCAAGTGGTCACAGATGGTTGTGAGAGCTGGACCTTAAAGAAGACAGAGCGCCAAAGTATTGGTGTCTTCTAACTGTGGTGTCAGAGAAGACTCCTGAGACTCCTTAGAGACCAAACCAGTCAATCTTAAAGGAAATCAACCCTGAATACTCATTGGAAGGACTGATGATGAAGTTGAAGCTCCAGTATTTTGGTCACCTGATGAGAACAGCGAACTCATTGGAAAAGTCCCTGATGCTGGGAAAGATAGTGAGGGTAGAAGGAGAAGAGGGCATCAGAGGAAGAGATGGCTAGATGGTATCACCAATATAGTGAACACGGACTTGGGCAAACTCCAGGAGATGGGAGGGACAGGGAGTCCTGGCATGCTGCAGGCCATGAGGTCACTAAGAGTCGGACACAACTGGCCCACTGAACTCCAACAGAGAAGCTAAGCTTTCAGCATCAAAAGGAATTCATAATATGTGGATGGAACACTGGGTAAGTAGATGAAGCTTTTTCAGTCCAAGGTGATGACGGTGGTAGGGAGCAAATCAGGCTACTCCAGGCCCTACTTCTGATGTGGGGGCTGAGGGAGCCACAGCTGGGACACGGTGAACCCCCACTGGGGCACATTATCTGGGAAGCTCCTCACTAGAAGGTCTACTCCTTTTCTCTCTCCACTTCTCACTTCATTTCTGCTCCCCAGATTTGCTTTTGTTTCTAGACCTAAATATACCAAGCACATTCTCTTTCTTTCTTTCTTTTTTGCGTGTGGCTGAGCTGGGTCTTTGTTGCTGTGAGCCGCTTTCTCTTATTGCAGCAAGTGGGGTCTACTCTCTGGTTTCAGTGCACCAGCTCTAGGGCTTGTGGGCTCAGGAGCTGTGGCCCACAGGCTTAGTTGCCCCTCGCCATGTGGGATCTTCCCTGACCAGGGATCAAACACTTGTCGCCTGCATTAGCAGGCAGATTTTTAATCATTGGACCACCAGGGAGGTCCCATATTCTCTTTTTAGGACCTTTGCATTTGCTCTTCCCTCTGCCTAGCTAGCTGTGGCCCCAGAAGTTCACACAGCTGGCTACTCATTCTCTAGCTCACTTGATGATCTTGCCTAAAGGACCAACCCTCTCCTGCCCCAAGTCATGCTGCTTTCTTGGTATCACATCTGTTTTAGAAACTCTCAGATGGTATGTGTGTTTGTTGTCTTTCTCCCTACCACTAGAATGTAAGTTCCAAAAAGGCAGAAGTCAGATCTGTTTTGCCCTCTTTTATCACCAGGGTCATACTCAGTGCCCTGCCCATGCACTCAATAAATATTTGGTATGGGAATGAGGGAGTGGGCTTCCTACTCTAGATCTTGGAGGATATTTTTTATGACCACATCAGTTCTTATTCCCAGGTTGACCCCTCTGTATCCATCTACTTCCCACAACCAACCTCTCCTTGGTTTGATCAAAGGGCTGTTGGAGGTATTTGTCTAGTTATTTATGATTCCTGCTATCTACACTCTGTTTCATTTTTTGGCCATCTTGGCCACAGAGACACCACAGGACCTTATCGTCCCCCTTGCAGAACCCAGATAATACTATGCCGGCAGTATTCTTAGAATCTATTCATTTAGTAACCTTATCAAAAACGGAAATGAGGTTAACTTGGCAGGAAATGAGGTCAGTTTGGCAACTGGTAGTGAAACACTGAACAATGTGAGAGCTAATAGTCTGAGTTAACAATGCAAGAGACGCACAGCAGAGCAATAGAAAGATCAAATAAGACTGTAAGCCATGCAGGGCAATTTGGGCTCAGAGAGAGAAGATCCCAGTAAACTGGTGATTGATGACTTTCTCTGTACCTTGGGCAGGTGAGTATGTAGTGGAGCACTGCTGAGTCCTCCCAACCTGGGATAAAGATCTCTCAGGGTGTTGAGGGGGAATGGCTTCAGTTAAAATTGATAAGCACCACTTATTAAGCTTCCCATACCCTGTATTAAGCATCTGTTATCTCTACTTCTGCTTCTAATCCTTAAGTAGGTGATGTTAACCATTTCAGAGAGAATGAAATAGAATTTTAAATGACTAAAGGACCTAACTAGGTCACTGGGTGCATGAAAAGGCAGGGAGGGAATCCAGCCCACACCCCCACTCCAATTTGCTCCCCCCCATTTTTTTCTATATTAAATGAGGTGGGAAATGCAAACATAGGGCTCTAATTTTTTTTTTTTTCTTTCTGGCAGCAATGTGCAGTATGTGGGATATTAGTTCCCTGACCAGGGATCTTATCCACACCCCCTGCAGAGGAAGTGTGGAGTTTTAACCAGTGAACTACCAGGGAGGTCCTCTAATGTATTTTTTTTAAATTAAAGTATGGTTGATTTACAATGTCATGCTAATATCTGCCATATAGACTCAGTTATACACACACCTGCTGCGGCTGAGTTGCTTCACTTGTGTCTAACTCTTTGTGACCTTATGGATTGCAGTCCACCAGGCTTCTCTATCCATGGGATTCTCCAGGCAAGAATACTGGAATGGGTTGCCATGCCCTCCTCTGGGGGATCTTCCCAAACCAGGGATCAAACCAGTGTCTCCTCCAGTATTAGTAGGCGGGTTCTTTACCATTAGCGCCACCTGGGAATCCATCAAAGTGAAAGTGAAAGTTGCTCAGTTGTATCTGAGTCTTTCCAACCCCATGGACTATATATATATATATATATATACAGTTCATGGAATTCTCTAGGCCAGAATACTGGACTGACTAGCCTTTCCCTTCTCCAGGGGATCTTCCCAATCCAGGTCTCCTGCATTGCAGGTGGATTATTTACCAGCTGAGCCACAAGGGAAGCCCATACACACACATATATATCTTAAAATATTCTTTTCCATTATGGTTCATCCCAGGAGATTGGATATAGTACCCTGTGCTATACAGTCTAATGAATTCTTTTGCAAGTAAATATTGGTTTGAATCTACCTACTTAAAAATGCTTAATTAATTCTGAAATGTATATTTAAGTCTTTGGAATTATTCTTGTGAATGGGCCAAATACTAAAATAGAAGTTAAGAGTCAAGAAAACCTACAGAAAAGTCTAGAATAGTTATTAAAGATGATCAACACACTCAAATTTCCAAATGTCACAGTCCATCAAAGCCAATAGCCATAAAAGCAATCAAAAGAATATACCCATAAATAAAAATAATGATGCTGCTAATGTAGATGAGGGATAACAGTTGAGCCCATTTATCTCTTGTTTCAGCCAAATCTTTTCTGAATTTGTGGAGTCAATGAGGCATTTATAACCAGAAAGAAATGAGGCAGATTAGAATTATAACTCCATGCTGAGGACACTAAATGTTTTCATCACAGAATCATATGTCCCCATTTCTTTTGTATTATCATTGCCACTGGTTGCCTCCTGTTCCCCTCTGCTAACTCACCCCCTATTTGAAAAGACCCTGATTCTGGGAGAGATTGAAGGCGGGAGGGAAGAGGACAACAAGGGATAAAATGGTTGGATGGCATCACCGATTCAATGGACATGAGTTTGAGTAAACTCGGGGATTTGGTGATGGACAGGGGGGCCTGGCGTGCTACAGTCCATGGAGTCGCAAAGGGTCGGAAACAACTGAGTGACTGAAATGAACTGAACTGAACTAGCTCCCCCCACTGCCAACCTCACCTGCCCCACTCACTCTAATTCTACACCAGGATGTTTGAATTGGCACTAGGGGAAGGAGTAATGTTCTTGGGTGGGGTAGCTGGAAGGTGTAGTCTGAAAACTGCCAACAGCTATTATACATTCACTTGCAGTAACTTGTCTGCGAGAGAATGGTTGACAGACAGAGAGATGCACAGACAAGAAAAGGAAGGGGAGAAAGAGAGAGCCAGTCTTAGTTGTCATTGCCCTTGAGGCTCTTTCTGTGGTTATCTAAGCTAGTAGAACTGGGTTTCTTTCACTTGCAGCCAAGAGGCTGACTGTTTACTTTCTCATTCCAAACACCTCAGCCATCAGCTTTCTATTGACTGTTTGAGGTGCATCCTCTCTGATGGGGGAGAATTCTGTTCTGTGTGTGTGTTCATGAGGCCCTACTGTTCTCTCCTGGGAAATCTCCCTTCTAGGCTCTTCCCCTTCCAGCAATGTGTTTTCAGGGACTATACATAAGCTTTAATACTCATTTACTTGAAATAAAATTGATTCTACTTTTTGAGTCACCCTCATTTATTTAAAAATAATCTGTTGGTGTTTTTCTTTCATTTTATCCCTACAACTGGGTGTGGGCAAGCCTTGGCTTAAACTGTGTGGTATAGTAGATAAAGCACTAGAGTCAGAACTCGGGGCCAGAACCCTATGTGATATATATATATATTTTAATATTTATTTATTTCTTTGGTTGTGCCAGGTGTTAGTTGAAGCATATGGGATCTTTAGTTGCAGCACAGGGGATCTAGTTCCCTGAACGGGGATCAAACCCAGGCCCCCTGCATTGGGCGGCTGGAGTCTTAGCCACTGGACCACCAGGGAAGTCCCCCTATGTGATCTTGAACAACTGTCTTAAAAGTTTTTGAATCTGTCCCCATCTGTTAAATGAAATGAATATGTGCAAACATCTAGTACAGTGCCTGGTGCACACTGTGATGCTCAAAAGTTCAGCTTCTCTGTAGGAAGAGGAAAGAAAGGCAAGCGAAGTCGCTCAGTCGTGTTCGACTCTTTGGGGCCCCATGGACTGTAGCATACCAGGCTCCTCCATCCATGGGATTTTCCAAGCAAGGGTACTGGAGTGGGTTGCCATTCCCTTCTCCAGGGGATCTCCCCGACCCAGGGATTGAACCCGGGTCCCCCATACTGCAGGCAGACGCTTTACCATGCTTTGCCAGGCAAAGAGGGAGACAGCAGGCTTATCACCTTTAAACCACATGTCTCAACTTGGGGAAGGTAGTAAAACTGGAGGTGGGAGCACAGAAAAGCCTTGTGCCCAGGAACCTCACAGGTCCCTGCATGGTGGCAATCACATGCTCAGTAAATGTTTGTGAAATGAATAATTTAATGAGGGAATTGAATCCTAGTGTCCCCTTTTGAGTTTACTATATGGACAGTAAATTCCTTTTGGTCTTTAGTGCTCTACCCCTCTCTTAGTTCACTGAGACCAAAGGTTATACCCCTTCTCTCCTGTTTGTTCAAATAGCAATGCCCTGTGAGACAGCATTTGATTGGCAGAGCTTCTGTCACATGCCCCAAGGGGACAGTAAGGGGAATTTCCTATTGAAAGTATCTTCTCCAGACACTTGCCACTTCCTGCTAATTAATTTGTGCTCAGAATACCAGGGTGAACTTACCATAAAATTATCACACTACCAAATCAAATATATTCACAGAGTCAATTATTTGTGCCTTTTCCCCACTCCTCTAAGAGAATAATCAGATTTGAATACAGAAAGTCAACAGCTTTGCCATCAGCCAAAAACATTTATTAATATGAAGCTTCTCACTGTGGTAGAAGAGCAGGGGATGTAAAGAGGTGGCAGGTCCAAAGTTTAATCATAAAGACCTTGCCCATTTCAAAGACAATATTTCTGCAGTAGTGTTCATTTGTAAATCAGGAAGTATGTTTGCTAAAGGAACATCTAAAATCTTCTAGGGTCTAGATTGGGATAGCAGAAGATTAGATTTTTTTTTTTTTTTTTTTTTTTGGCCACACCAGGCAGCTTGCAGGCTGACCAGAGATTGGACCTGCACCCTCAGCAGTGAAAGTGCTGAGTCCTAACCAGTGAACCATCAGGGAATTCCTAAAGAGGATTTTATTTTTTACTTTTCCCCCAGTCTTGTTGTGCTATAACTGACATTATATTACATTAAGGTGTACAACATAGTGATTTGATATATGTAGCTATTGCAAAATGATTACTGTTAAGTGAATTTGAAACACCTAATCTGGATAACCTTCATTTTTGGATCTGTAATTTTCATCTCCTTATTGACTCTTGTACACTAAATTTTCTCTGATTATAACTTTATCCATGGATTTCTTTTTAAGAGCTCCAAACTCTGTCTTTTCTTTTTTTTTCTATTTTAATATTTATTTATTTGGCTATGCCAGGTCTTAGTCGAGGCAGGAGGGATCTTCGATCTTCGTTTTGGCATGTGGCATCTAGTTCCCTGACCAGAGTTGAAACCCGGGCACGCTGCATAGAAGCACAAAGTCCTACCCAGTGGACCATGAGGGATGGCCTGTCTGTGGATTCTTATCCCACAGTGTACAGGATCACAATTAGATAAAGTTCAGATACTAACATAACTCCTTCCCTGGACGCCGGGACAGGCTCACACGGACATAGATTTTGCTCATCCCTAGCTGATGCGACGGAGAAGGCAATGGCACCCTACTCCAGTACTTTTGCCTAGAAAATCCCATGGACGGAGGAGCCTGGTAGGCTGCAGTCCATGGGGTCACTAGAGTCGGACACAACTAAGCAACTTCACTCTCACTTTTCACTTTCATGCATTGGAGAAGGAAATGGCAACCCACTCCAGTATTCTTACCTGGAGAATCCCAGGGACAGGGGAGCCTGGTGGGCTGCCGTCTATGGGGTCACACAGAGTGGGACACGACTGAAGTGACTTAGCAGTAGCAGCAGCAGCTGATGCAATCCTGGGCAGGTGCAGCTGGGACCCTGAAGGACTAACCTTCTGGCTAAGACTGGCCATGCTTGGTCTGCTTCCTGTAGTTAAGTCTAACAGGGTGTTTTCCAAGGGTCTTTTTTAAATCAGAAATATAGATTTGCCCTTGTGGTCTAAATAAACACTTTCCCCCCCGAATTAGGCTCAGTGTTAAGGAATCACAGACTGCCAGAGCATGTGATGCAGTCAACACCTTTATCCTGGTTCTCATCGTCTTGCAACCTGAATAGAGGAAGCAAAGTTCAGTTTGTGTGGGGTCCTGATCCTGGCAGAAGCGGTGCCCAGTCTCTCTTGGGGATATTTCTTTCACCAGTTGTTGTCTTTTGAGTAGTTCTTTTCGGTAATCAAAGTTAGCCACACCCATGGTGTCCTCAGTTCTGTATTCTGATCCCCAAGCTGTCCTGCACCTTGGAATGCCTTTACTTCCCAGGGGCCTCAGAAGAGTATGAAGACTGTGGCTCCTGCTGGGCCACTCCTGTGCCCTGGGGCTGGATCTGGAGTTTCAAGCTGTCAGCAGGACAGAGTCCTAGGAGAGCCTGAATAAAGATAGCGACTTCAAAGGAAGAGGGAGAATTCCACACTAGAGATAAAGTCTAGAGAAAGGTAAAGCAAGAATGGTAAACAAAATTTAAATACCACTCAGTCTCCTAGGTTAAAAAATTAGTTACAAAGAGAAGGAGCTGAAAAGATTAACATTAGTATGTTAACACATTGATCTTTTAAAATGCGATTACAGCTAATTTTTCTTTTTTTTTAATTATTTTTATTGAAATGTCCTTGATTTAGAATGTTATGCTAATTTCTGCTGTACAGCAAAGTGATTCACTTTTTTCTTTATATCCTTTCTATCAGTAGGTGTTAGCTTTTCCTTTTATAAAGTTTTTTTATTTTGTTGCTCTGTTTATGGGGTTTTAGTTCATGACTAGGGATTGACCGTGAGAGCACCAACTTCTAACCACCAGACCTCCAGGAAATTCCCTTAAGTTGTTTTTTAAATCACGAAAGTATTGGAGGATCATTGTAAAGTGTTCGGATCACACAGATAACTGCATATAAAAAAGGAAAGGATCACTTCACCCAATCAATACCAGTCCCCCTCCCCCCCAAAATTTATAACCACTGATAAAATTTTATTGTAACTGTATACATGCATGGGTATATATGGGCCTTTCCCAGTCGGTGCTAATGGTAAAGAACCCGCATGCAAAATGCAGGAGTTGTACTAGACGCAGGTTCGCTCTCTGGGTCGGGAAGATCCCCTGGAGTAATGGCAACCTACTCCAGTATTCTTGCCTGGAGAATTCCACAGACAGAGGACCCTGGTGCACTAAAGTCCATAGAGTCGCAAAGAGTTGGACACAACTGAAGCTACTTGGCACTCACTCATAGGCATATATATTTAAATGTATGATCAAAGTTTTTTCTCTTAACAGTGAGTATTGAAGACTTCTCAATGTTAGGTCTATCACTTTTAAATTGCTGTAAAGTTATTTTGTAAATGAATATTGTAATTTGACTAAATATTCTCATTCATGTTTAGTTTATTTCAAAAATATTTTTCAATTACAAATTCTGTTGCATTCAATATTATTGCATGTACTAACCTGTGTACAGATTAACCCTTGGACTGCAAGGAGATCCAACCAGTCCATTCTGAAGGAGATCAGCCCTGGGATTTCTTTGGAAGGAATGATGCTAAAACTGAAACTCCAGTACTTTGGCTACCTCATGCGAAGAGTTGACTAATTGGAAAAGACTCTGATGTTGGGAGGGATTGGGGGCAGGAGGAGAAGGGGTCGACAGAGGATGAGATGGCTGGATGGCATCACCGACTCGATGGACGTGAGTTTGAGTGAACTCTGGGAGATGGTGATGGATAGGGAGGCCTGGTGTGCTGCAATTCATGGGGTTGCAAAGTTGGACACTACTGAGCGACTGAACTGAACTGAACTGAACTGAACCTGTGTACATCTATGTATCTTTAAGATCAATTTAGGGACAAAGACCTTATGGGCTAAAGATCTATCCACTTAAATTCTGGATATAACTTGCTAAACTGCCTTCCAAAAGACTTACCAATTTATTTTCTGCTCAACAATAAAACAGAGCACCCATTTTTCCATAGCTTTGCCAATAATGGACATTATTGGATGTTTAAATTGTTGCTAATTCTGTCCTCCTCCCCCCAAACCATTTAACACTGTTTTAATACACATTTCTCTGATACCTAAGAAGGTTGAGTAACTTTTCATATCTTTATTGGATGTTTATATCTCTCCTACAGATTGTGTTGTTGTTATTCAGTTGCTAAGTTGTGTCCAACTCTGCAACCCCATGGACTGCAGCACATCAGGCTTCTCTGTCCTCCACTATCTCCAGGAGTTCAAATTCCTGTCCACTGAGTTGGTGATGCTGTATAATCATCTCATCCTCTGCTGCTCATTCTCCTCCTGCCCTCAATCTTTCCCAGCATCAGGATCTTTTCCAATTAATCAGCTCTTCACGTCAGGTGGCCAAAGTAGTGGAGCTTCAGCTTCAGCATCAGTCCTTCCAATGAATATTCAGGGCTGATTTCCTTTAGGATTGACTGATTTGATCTCCTTGCTGTCCAAGGGACTCTCAAGAGTCTTCTCCAGCACCACAATTTGAAAGCATCAATTCTCAGGTCTTCTTTATAGTCCAGTTCTCAGATCTACACATGACTACTGGAAAAAAACCATAATTTTGACTATATGGACTTTTGTTGGCAAAATGATGTCTCTGCTATCTAGGTTTGTCACAACTTCCCTTCCAAGGAGCAAGCATCTTTTAATTTTATGGCTGCATTCACTTTTCACAGTGATTTTAGAGCCCAAGAACGTAAGATCTGCCACTGTTTCCACATTTCCCCATGTATTTGCCATGAAGTGATGGGACTGGATGCCATGATCTTAGTTTTTTGAATGTTGAGTTTTACGCCAGCTTTTTCACTCTTCTCTTTCACCTTCATCAAGAGGCTCTTTGGTTCCTCTTCACTTTCTTCCATTAGAGTGGTTTCACATACATATCAGAGATGCTGATATTTCTCCTGGCAATCCTTATTGCAGCTTGTGATTCATCCAGCCTGACATTTCATATGATGTACTCTGCATGTAACTTAAATAAGCAGGATAACAAGATACAGCCTTGACAGGCGGATTCTTTACCTTCTGAGCCATGAGGGAAACCCAAGAATATTGGAGTGGGTAATCTATCCCTTCTCCAGGGGATCTTCCTGACCCAGGTATCAAATTGGGCTTTTCTGAATTGCAGGTGGATTCTTTACCAGCTGAGCTACTAGGGAAGTCCCACACTTTAGAAGGCTGACTAAAAAGTTGTGGCACATGGGCTCAGTTGCTCTGTGGCATGTGGAATCTTCCTAGACCAGGAATCAAACCAATATCCTCTCCACTGGCACAATTCTTATCCCCTGCACCACCTGGGAAGTCTTTCCTTCTGTTTTAAGTTTTAATTTTTTGGCCACAAGGCATATGGGATCTCAGTTCCTCAAGGAGGGATGAAACCTGCACCCCTCAAGTGGAAGCATGGAGTCTCAATTACCAGACTGGCAGGGAAGTCCCTTTAATACTTTCTTGGGTTTTTATATTGCACTTTTAAATCTGTCTAGAATTTTTATTGACATGTAGTGTGAGGTAGAACATAATTTCTAAATATTCAGTTTTCTAACACCAGTTTTTTTTTTAAGATTTATTTATTTATTGGCTGTGGTGGGTCTTCTTTGCTTCTAGACTTTTTCTAGTTGTGTCTAGTTATGGCAAGTGGGGGCTACTCTTTGTTGTGGTGTGCAGGCTTCTCATTGCGGTGGATTCTTTTGTTGAGAAGCACAGGCTCTAAGCACATGGGCTTCAGAAATTGCAATGCGTGGGCTCAGTAGTTGCGGCAGACAGGTTTAGTTGCTCCATGGCACGTGGGATCTTCCAGGACCAGGGATTGAACCAGTGTCCCTGGTGTTGCAAGGGAGATTCTTAACCACCAAGGAAGCCCCTCCAACATCAGTTTTTTACTGTGATTAGCTATTTGATAAGGCAGCTCTCCTCATTATTGATCATTTTTTTTTAAATGTTCTTTTCTGTACTCTTGATTTTCAATCTGAACAACCTTTGAGACTCAAAGCTTGAGGACGACCTTATGGTCATTCCAATAGATGTCAAAATAGTATTTGATAAAATTGAAAATCTACAATATGAAATATGCAGTTGTTTAAGATAAAGAGAGACACAGAGCAAGAAAAAGAGCTCTTTGTACCTTAATGGAAAGAATTCTAATACAAGTGAAGAAAGCAATAAAACAATGCATCTTATTAATCTCTTGAATTAAAGAAAAGTTATGTACATATATGCCTGTGTATGAAAATATATATGAATTCCAAAACACAGGTCTGGAGTGATACATGTTTCAATGTCATGGCTTTTGTTTCTGGGGAGAGATTAGGAGGGTAGGGATGGTGTTCTGCGGATGCCCTTTCTTAGGACCAGCACACTTCACCCAGTTGCGAGAAATGTTGCCTATTGCCGGCTCATGCAGAGTGCCTCTCCAGACACTGCCCTCAGCTGTATGTAGCTACCTTGCTGAGCCGAAGTTCCTCCCTGGGGACAGATTGCATCCAATGACTGGCTCTTATGTAGTACAAATGCATGTGCCCTTTGCTTCAGTTTGGCACAGTGATGAAGGGCAATCCTAGCTTCAGAGCTCCCCCAAGAGATTGCTGCAACCTCTGTTGCAACCTGCAACTACTTGGCAACCTAAGTTTTCTCTTGGCTTCATCTTGCTCCTCTCTTTCGCTCCCAGATGTTTCTGAGAGTACTTCCCAATAACTTGCACACAAGTTTCCTTGAGAGTCTATATCTTGGGATACTCAGCCTACAACAATGGGTAAAACGTTATTGAGTGGTGGAGGGTAGGTGGGTGTTTTTTTTTTTTTTTTTTTTCTTTCACATTTTGCTCTCTTACTTAAACTGAAATAATTTGTTTTTAAGACTTGAATACTTTTTACTTTGTGTTTAAATATTACCATTAAATAGAAAATCTAACAAGGATGTTGAACTAGCTTTTTAAAAGGAACTCTCCTGCCATGCATACCTTTAAAGGTCTCACTGCTGCTGCTGCTGCTGCTGCTAAGTTGCTTCAGTCGTCCACCAGGCTCTGCTGTCCCTGGGATTCTCCAGGCAAGAACACTGGAGTGGGTTGCCATTTCCTTCTCCATTGCGTGAAAGTGAAAAGTGAAAATGAAGTCGCTCAGTCGCGACCGACTCTTAGCAACCCCATAGAATGAAGCCCACCAGACTCCTCCATCCATGGGATTTTCTAGGCAAGAGTACTGGAGTGGCTTGCCATTGCCTTCTCTGAAAGGTCTCACTACCTTAGTACAAGTCATTTTATTTCTATGTACTTCCCTGAGTGGGGATCACACACAGCCTGGCTTGCTGTGGTGGAAAGAACCATACGATAATAGACAGTTTTCATATAGGTGGACATTTCAGTGCCGTATAAGAATGATAAAAGAGCAAGAAGGCATCATTGAACCAGAACAGCCATTCACAGCATTCTGAGAGCTGTTGTCTCTGCCTTGGATCCAAAGCAGATGAGTGAGCCACATTCCATGAACAAGGAAATTCCTGGAGGAACTTCACATCACAAACCTCTGAGCTAAAGCACCAGAACTGAAATCCAGGGTTCTGAGCTGCAGATTCTCAGTGTAGCTTTCTTTCCACCAAAGGAAGTCTCCATTTTCTACAGACTGAATATTCTCTGATTAGTATCCTCCTCCAGATGAACACAGAAGGTATCAATTTTCTGATAAGGGTAGAGAAATTCTTGTCTTTTGAAGGGAAGGGAATACAGAAAGTTATTCAATCCTGAGGAAGTAGTTGTGTATTCCACAGGGCTGAATATTCCTTAGCTGCTCAGAAATTCCTTCTTCCCCCAACTTTTCTCCAGAGAAAAGTTTTCAAGCTTTCAAGTTTCTCTGGAGACTGATTTCCAGAAGCTGTGGGGAAATACTCTCCCACTAGTTATTCTCACACATCTGGGAAACCTCCACTTTAGGAGCCAAGAGCTCAGATTGGCCAATGAAAACTTAAGCAGAATGAGGTAGTTGGAGACTTTCCTAAAAAACGAGGAATCTCAAAATTGTCCTGTTTATTGATCCAGGACAATTGTGCTTTATTCTTCCTCAAACAAACTTCATTCATATAACTCCAAACGCAGCAAATAACAAGTGCTGATGAGGATGTGGAGAAATTGGAGGCTTTGTGCATTATTGCTAAGAATGTAAAATGTTCCAGCCTCTGTGGAAAACAGTATGATAGTTCCTCAAAAAATTAAAACTAGAAAAAAAAATTAAAACTAGAATTATATGATCCAGCAAACCTACTTCTGGGTATATACTTGGAAGAATCGAAAGCAAGGTATCAAAGAGATATTTTCATACCCATGTTTACAGCAGCATTATTCACAATAGCTAAAATGTGGAAGTAACCCAAGTGTTCACCAATGGATGAATGAATAAACAAAGTGTGGTATATACATGCAATGGAAGATTATTCAGCTTTAAAAAGGAAGAAATCCTGTCACATGCTACCACATGGGTGAATTTTTTTTCTTTATAAAATTTTATTGGAGTATAGTTGATATACAATGTTGTGTTAGCTTCAGGTGTACAGCAAAATGAATCAGTTATACATATACATTAATCCACTTTTTATTTTTAGACTTTTTCCATATAGGCTATTACAAAGTATTGAGTGGAGGTCCTTGTGCTGTACAGCTGGTTCTTATTAATTACCTATTTTATATATAGTAGTGTGTACATGTCAATCCCAAACTCCCAGTTTATCCCTCTTCCCCTCCCTCCATAACAATGTTTGTTTTGCTCTGCTTTTATTTTGTAAATAAGCTATTTGTACCCTTTAAAAAAAAAAAATAGATTCCACACATAAAAGATGGCATATGATGTTTGTCTTTCTGTGTCTGACTTACTTCACTCAGTATGACAATCTCTAGGTCCATTCATGTTGCTCCAGATGGCATTATTTTGTTCTTTTTTATGTTCAGAAAACTAAGATCATGGCATCTGGTCCCATCACTTCATGGGAAATAGATGGGGAAACAGTGGAAAAAGTGTCAGACTTTATTTTTTGGGGGCTCAAAAATCACTGCAGATGGTGACTGCGGCCATGAAATTAAAAGACGCTTACTCCTTGGAAGGAAAGTTATGACCAACCTAGATGGCATATCAAAAAGCAGAGACATTACTTTGCCAACAAAGGTCCGTCTAGTCAAGGCTATGTCCAGTGGTCATGTATGGATGCGAGAGTTGGACTGTGAAGAAAGCTGAGAGCTGAAGAATTGATGCTTTTGAGCTGTGGTGTTGGAGAATACTCTTGAGAGTCCCTTGGACTGCAAGGAGATGCAACCAGTCCATTCTAAAGGAGATCAGTCCTGGGTGTTCTTTGGAAGGAATGATGCTAAAGCTGAAACTCCAGTACTTTGGCCACCTCATGTGAAGAGTTGACTCATTGGAAAAGACTCTGATGCTGGGAGGGATTGGGGGCAGGAGGAAAAGGGGACGACAGAGGATGAGATGGCTGGATGGCATCACTGACTCGATGGACGTGAGTTTGAGTGAATTCTGGGAGTTGGTGATAGACAGGGAGGCCTGGCGTGATGCAATTCATGGGGTCGCAAAGAGTTGGACATGAGTGAGCGACTGAACTGAACTGAATATTCCATTGTATACAGGTACCACATCACCTTTATCCATTCCTCTGTTGATGGACATTTAGATTGCTTCCATGTCCTGGCTGTTGTTAATAGTGCTGCAATGAACATTGGAGGGCATGTGTATTTTCAAATTATGGTTTTCTCCAGGTATATGCCCAGGAGAACATGGATGAACTTTGAGGACATTATACTATGTGAAATAAACCAATTACAAGAAGACAAACACTGCATATGTGATTCTATATTAGATATTTAAGTTAGTCAAATTTATAGTTTCAGAAAGTTGAAAGGTGGCTGCCAGGGGAAGGAGAAAATGGGGAGTTGTTTAATGGGTACAGAGTTTCAGTTTTACAGAATGAAAAATTTCTGGAGACTGGTTGCACCAGTAATGTGAATATGCTTAACATTACTGACGTGTACTCTTAAGAATGGATAAGATGATAAATTTTCAATTATGTGGTTTTTCTTTACAGTTAAGAAATATACGGAATTCCCTGGCAGTCAAGTGGTTAGGACTCCGTGATTTCACTGCCAAGGCCCCAGGTTCAGTCCCTGGCTGGGAAACTAAGATCCCACAAGCCATGTGGCATGGCCAAAACAAAACCAAACAAATACATAAAACACAAAATGAACAAGTCAAAAAGCAAATTAAATGTAATTGAAAAGGGAATTAATAAACTAGAAGATACAACTGCTGAAATTATTCCCAATGCAAGACAGAAGAACAGATGTTAGGGAATATGAACTATGCAATGAGAAAGTCTAACATATAGACCACTGGATTTCAGCCAAAAAGAATAGAGAAAATGAAAAAGAAATATTATTCAAAGACAAAATGCTTGAGAAATTTTCCAGAATTGATGATGAATCCTCTGATTTAGAAAAGAATAAATCTCAAGAATAAAAATAAATCTACATCTACACTTTTCATAGGGAAACTACAGAATATTGAAGTCAGGGAGACTATACTGAAAGTATCTTGAGAGCTACCCAGGTGAATGATCAACTAGCGAAGGCAGTAGGTAAATGGGTAAACAGGCAGCGGTACATCATACAATGGGTACATTGTACTTCAGTGCATGAAATATTTAGTGCTAAAAAGAAATGCGCTATCATACTTCCCTGGAAGTCCAGGGGTTGACTCAGCACTTCCAGTGCTTCTGCTGCAGGGGGCGAATGTTTGATCCCTGGCTGGGGGAACTAAGATCTGTATACAGGACATGACAAAAAAAATTTTTCTCATAAACAGACTTGAAGTTGCCAAGGCGGGGAAGGGTGGGAGAGGGATATATTGGGAGTTTGGGACTAGCAGATGCAAACTATTGTATATGGAATGGATGAACAACAAGGTCCTACTGTATAGCATAGGGAACTATATTCAATATTCTGTGATAAACCATAATGGAAAAGAATAAGAAAAAGAATTTATATACGTATAACTGAATCACTTTGCTGAAAAGCAGAAATTAACCCAACAGTGTAAATCAACTCTACTTCATACATTAAAAAAAGAAGCAAGTATGTTTATTATCTAAATTTGAAAAGTTGTGAAAAAAATTTTAATACACATTAAAAAGAAATTAAAAAAATTTTAATACACATTAAAAAGGTTGGTTATTGCTAGGTAAGGTCATGCCCTATTCCCTTCCTCCTACCCTCTATTTGTCTTCATTAATGTGGATGATAGCTTTTATTTTGTAAGTAGAAGAAGGAATAGGCCAAGGTGCAGGAAGAGAGGAGAAAGTTTATTCAAGGAAGAAAGGGTGTTTGGTTTTAAATAGTGATATTGACCTTGGGAGAGAAGAGATCCAGAAAGGCCATTGGTCTATTTTCATTTAGGGGGGTGAAATTCATCCTACTTCAGCCTCCCTGGGGCAGGGGACCACTGCAGCTAGCTACAACGAGGGTGCCTGTTTATGGGGGCTTAGACTCTAGAGACATGATCATCTCTGAGAGAAGTTGTTCACCAACTCTGTCAGACAATGCCAGCCACAATCTTTCCAGATATCTTGGTTGGTCTATACTATCTGATATGTATTGCTTGAAATTTTGCAGATTCCCTATGTTTCCAACATTTCTTTTTGCTTGTGAGCAGAGCAAGGTAGGATAAGGTTTTGAAATTTTTTATCTGCAGTTTGGACCTTTCTCAGAAACCCCAGACTGCTAATTGAATACTTCCATTAGAATGTCTAAAGAAGCATCTCAAATTTAATATGTCCAAATATCAAGCCCTTGATTTAACACTTTCAACTTGCTTGTCTTGCTGTTTTTCCTCTCAGAAAATGGCAACATCACCCTTTCAGATACTGAGGCCCAAAACTTGGAAGCATTTTTCTCTTCTTTCATCTCTCATACCTTATGTCCACTGCTTCAGGGAATTCTGTTGGCTCTATCTTTCAAAATACATCCAGAGTCCACCCACTTCTCATCACCTCCACTATGTTCATACCGGTCCAGGTCTTTTTTTTTTTTTTGGCTGCGCTGGGTCTTGGTTGCTGCAAGGGCTCTTCTCTAGTTGTAGAGAGCAAGGGCTCTTCTCTAGTGGCAGTGTGTGGGCTTCTCACTGCAGTGGTTTCTCTTGGTGTGAAGCATGGGCTCTAGGCGCACGGGCTTCAGTACTTGGGGCACATGGGCTCCCTAGTTGCAGTTCCTGGGCTCTAGAACACAGGCTCAACAGCCATGGCACATAGGCTTACTTGCTCCAAGGCATGTGGGGTCTTCCTGGAGTGGGCTCGTACCCATGTCTCCTGCTTGGTAGGCAGATTCTTTACCACTGAGCCACCAGGGAAACCCTCCATCATGTCTTACTTGGATTACTGCAATAACCTCCCTAACAATCACCTATGGTAAGACCTGAGTAAATAATTGTTGAATGAATAAGTGAAGCAATTCCTAGATATGAGTTATCTTTGGTGGTTTGATGGCTCATGGTTACTTTTGAGACCCTTTGCCATATTTTGGAGAGAGAATAGGAAGAAGTATATTTGGGCAGCGAGTACTGTGGGCCCATGGAGGAGACAACAGGGAGGAAAGTTGAAGCAAGCATGAAAAATACAGGAGACTGATTCATGGCAATGTATGGCAAAACCACTACAATATTGTAAAGTAATTAGCATCCAATTAAAATGAATAAATTTATTAAAAAATATACAGGAGAGAGGAGTCAGTGGAATTGGGAGTCTGAGTGAGAACCAGCAAAGACTGTCCAGGTCACTGAGTGCTCCTGTCCCTGCTGTTGTGATTGCCTATTCTTTGCATGTATAGAGAGCCTGACTGGATAGTGGTTTCTGCCTGCTGACCCATCCAACCTGGGGTCTGTGAGGTGATCTCCATGAAGCCTGGACAAGTGAATGACCCTCACTGAAGATCAGGTGAAGAGCGAGTTTCCTTCTAAGCTTCAGAGATGCATGCTCTAGAGGGAGGGAATTGAGTGGATCAAGCAAGATCTCAAAACTGGGGCTGGAGAGAAAGGTAAGGGAGACATCTTGGTATGGCTTCACCTAGGATTGCTTCCTCTCCTCCTGGGGAGCCCTATGACCCTTTCTTCTCCCCGTTCCTGTAGGAGATCCAGCAGCTGCTTCCAGCAGTCTAGGTCTTCTGCCTATGTTGAGTTCTTCCAGAAGTTCATCCTTCTTTTCCTTAACTCTTCTTAGTCATTCTTCCAGTAGGCAGCTAAGGTGTGGTCCTGTCCTCTTGGTCACTCAGAGACTTGTCTCCAGACTAATGGCTAATGGATTATGCTTCAGGGAAAGTGCTTGGCTTGGTCCCCTACATGTGAGTTCCATTTCCTCCCTTGGGTGTGTGTTAGTTTCCAACTGGGATCTTTGCCATAGTAATTATAACAAGCACACTCTGCATAGAGGATCTTAAAGCTATGTAGGCAAACAAACATAAAGGGATTCTTTTTTTTTCTTTTTAATATTTATTTATTTGGCTGCATCAGTCTTAGTTGTGGCATGGGAGATCTTTAATTATGACATATGGGATCTAGTTCCCTGACCAAGGATCAAACCCGGGCCCCCTGCCTTAGGAGCGTGGAGTCTAAGCCACTGGACTACCAGCAAAGTCCCCAGAAAGGAATTCTTAAGGAAAGTCAAGTAGTTGTGAGAATCTCCAACTCCACCAGACCCAGAAGCTTTGTACTCACCTGCCAATAACTGCTTGGTGAGGGTTATTTAAGCAGCTTGAAATTCTTTCTACAACCACATTGAAATAGGATATCCTGAGGGAAAGGGAAGTTTCCCACCCCAACCCTGCTCCTCCCCAAGCCTTCCCCTTCCAGCCAGTAACACTATTATTCATCTGCCTGAGAGAAAAGCCTAAAAGCTTACTTTCATTCTTCCTTATCCCTCACCTCTCATCCTCTCTATCAACAGGCCTATTGTGTATGCAACTAGAGATTATCACACTAAGTGAGTAAGTCAGAGAGAAAAAGACAAGCACCATATGATATCACTTATATGTGGAATATAATATATGGCTCAGGACTTCCCTGGTGGCCTAGTGGTCAAGAATCCACCTGCTAATTCAGGGAACACGAGTTCAATCCCTGGTCTGAGAAGATCTCACATGCTGAGGAGCAACTACGCCCATGTGACCCAACTGCTGAAGCCCGTGTGCTCTAGACCCCATGCTCCACAACGAGAGTAGCCCTCACTCACTGCAACTAGAGAAAGCCTGCGTGCAGCAACAAAGACCCAGCACAGCCAAAAATAAAATAAAATGTGCACAAAAAAACCTGTCTATGAAACAAACAGAATCAGGAACATAAAGAACAGACTGGTGGTTGCTCAGGGGAAGGGGGCTGGGGGAGGGGTGGAGTGGGAGGCCGGGGCCAGCAGATGTAAGCGGTTATATATAGAATGCAGAAACAACAAGGTTCAATAGTATAACACAGAGTACTACCTTCAGTATCCTATGATACGCCATAACGGAAAAAAGTATATAAAAAAGAAATGTATATATATATGTATAACTAAATCACTTTGCTGAATAGCAGTAATTAACGTAACATTGTAAATCAACTATATTTCCATTAAAAAATTGATTAAAAACAAAAAAAAAACAAATAAAAAACAAGACCTATTGTCTATAAAGCATGCCCAGAATCTACTTTTTTCTCCTCACCACTTAGTGACCTTCGCATTCAAGTTGAACAGCTGCAGTGATGTGCTAACCAGTCTTCCTGCTTCTACACGTCTTGCTCCAGATCACCCTCTCCAGAGCAGCAAGAGCCATCTCTCAGGGACAAACCACTCCCACTATTCTGCTCATAACCCTCCAGAGGCTCCCACAGAACTTCTGACACATTTCAAACTTCTTACCATGGTGCAGGAGGAGCTACAAGATGAGTCTCCAGCCTCCCTCTGTAGCCACCCATCTTACTGCTCCCTTCCTCAGCCTCGTGGCCTTGCCTGCTCCTTCAGTGTGCTTAGAGCCATGGGATCTATCGCCATCGTTGCTGGCAATGCTTAAAATGCTTTGTGAAAATTTCTTCTTGAGTGGCTCCTTAGTATTTAGAACTTAGCTCAGCACTATAGATCCCTAATGAAATACCTCTGAACTCAGTGGCTTCAGAAGAGCAGCTATCTATTTCATTTACCATCTCTCTGTAATTCAGGCAGGGCTTCAGGAGGAAGATGCATTTTTGTTCCACTCAGCATCAGCGGGGGCAAATCAACCGAGGAACTGCTTCTAAAGTGGCTCACTTCCATGGCCGGCCCACTGGGACTGGCAGTCATCTGTTAGTTAAACCAGGGTTGAGGGAGGAGGGTTCAGGGTCAGGAACACATGTATACCTGTGGTGGATTCATTTTGATATTTGGCAAAACTAATACAATTATGTAAAGTTTAAAAATAAAATAAAATTAAAAAAAAAAAAACCAGGGTTGAGGGCAAGGCATCTTGGTTGGGTCCCAAAGAAGTCAGGTGGAAGCTGTGCTGTCTTTTTATGACAGACTAAGAAGTCACACAACATCACTAACATTGTACTTGATTATTAGTTATGCAAACTGAAACATCTGTACAAGTTCAAGTGGAGAAACAGACTCTACTACTTGAAAAGGGAGTGGCGGAGTTCTGCAACAGAACACAGCAATAGGAATATCGCTTTTCTGGATGATTCTATCTGCTGTTACCTCCTCAGTGCAGCCTTCTCTGACAGTCCTATATAAATTAGCTCCTCCTCCTCACTCCTCACTATTTAATGGTAAACAGTCATTCTTTACCATTGCAGTCTCTGGTGACTTCATAGCACATTAAGTTATTTTGCCCATTGTTGGCTCATGTGCAGCCTATTACAAGAATATAGCCCCCACCTCTCCCACCGAAGAACAGGATCCTTGCATGAAGGGATGCCAGACCAGAGGCTGTTGCATTAGGCTCTGGCACATGCAGTCGGAGAGGTAAAGACTATTTCAAGATATGTAGAGATGAAGACATTGGTATTTTTGATTGAGGATGTAGGGGATGAGGGGGCTTCCCTGGTGGCTCAGCAGTAAAGAATCCATCTGCCAATGCAGGAGACATGGGTTCGACCCCTGGGTCAGGAAAATCCCCTGGAAAAGGAAATGGCAACCCACTCCAGTATTCTTGCCTAGAGAATCCCATGGACAGAAGAATCTGGGGGGCTACAGTTCATGGGGTTGTCAATAGTCGAACATGACTATATTCTTGTCTGAGAAATCCTATGGACAGAGGAGCCTGGCAGGCTACAGTCCAAAGGGTCGCAAAGAGTCGTACATGGCTGAGTGATTGAACATGCACACAGGGGATGAGGGGAGAAGGGAGGACACCGGGTTGCTGGTCTGTCTCAAAGCGAGGAACTGCATGAAACCAGGGGTATTTGTGGCTTAGGGTTGCCTCGCAGAGGCCACACTGAGCCTTGCATTACTAGACGGGTAAGGGGTGTTATGTGTGTGCCAAGCCTAGTTGGATGCTCACCATACTCCTTTCTTGTTCCTCCCAGGCTTCCAGGCTCATCTCCCAACTCTCTTGCAATTGGGTAGGAGCCAGGTGAAGCTGAAGTATACCAATGTCAGGCATGGATTAAAAGCCAATCCGCAAGATCCTGCATATCCTCTTTCCCTTCCTTATAGGAGGCGTGTGAACCATGGCAGCATCACGAATGAGAGAGGCCTGGGTTCCTGCATGACAAGTAGAATAGAGAACCACCTCTTCATAACCTTTTTAAATTCATGACACAGCAGTTTTGAAGAGACCAGGACAGTTGTAGAATATCACCATATTCAGGATTTGTCTCAGTGTTTCTTCATGTTGTTTAACTTCCTCCTCGATTCCTTGTGTTTTCTGCAAATGGAAACCCAGGTCTGTAGCGTGGTTCCATTCAGGTTAACTTTTTTGGTAAGCAGTTTTTCAAACATGATGTCATACTTTATACTGCATCCAATCAGAGGGACATCAACACCCAGGCTCCCACCTCCCGTGATCCTATGTTTGAAGACTGAGCTCAGATGGTGGCTGCAGATGTGTCCACTGTAAAGGCACTTCCCACTTTCGCAATGAGTATGTAAACTGTGGAGTAACTCTTGGTCACTATCCTGACATCCTGTTCCTGAATAACATTTCACCCAATATTTTCAGCATCCATTGTAGTGTCTTCCCTCAACTGTTTATATTTAGTATTTATTGAGCAACTTACTATGTACTAGGCTCTCTTCTAAGGGTCTGCAATGCTTGGCCTATGGTCCCCTTCCAGCTTCAAAGCCAGCAGTGATGGGTTGAGTTCTCATATAGTAGCACTCTGAGCTTGCTTTTATTATCACATCTTTTCTGAGTTTGACTGAATCTCCTTCAGTTTCCCTCGTCCGTTATATATATTTATAGCAGCACCTGGACTCTTTGATCTTCATTGCAGCATATGGGATCTTTTTACTTGCAGTATGGGGGATTTTTAGCTGTGGCACACAAACTCTTAATTGCAGCATGTGGGATCTAGTTCCCTGACAAGGGATCGAACCTGGATCCCTGCATTGGGAGCACAGTCAGAGCCACTGGACCACGAGGGAAGTCCCTCCTTCATCCATTGTTAAGGACCCTTGGGATTACATTGGACCTACCTGCATAACCCAGAAAACCTCCCTGTCTTAACACCAGTTGATTAGTCACCTTAACTCCACTTGCAACCTTAGTTCTCCTTTGCTATATAACCTAATATACTCACAGTATCTGGAAATTAGGGAATGGACACCTTTGGACAGGCCCTCATTTTTGCTACCCTAGAAGGTGAGTAACTTTCATCACACAGTTAGCAAGAAGCAGAGATGGGGTTTAGGCTCTGAAAGACTGATTCCAGGGCCTACATTTTAAATTTGTATGTTTTGCTTTTTATTTTTTACTGAAATATAGTTAATTTGATCCCTATGTATTATACTTCCTATGCAAATGTACTAAGTAACAGGTTTGGAATAGTTTATTATGACTTGCACAATCCCTGCAGACACCCTCTTCCCCTGATTTCATAAGTTATCATGAAATTCGCTATTGCAGTTTGACTTCCCACAGTATGCTAGCTTATCTAGATCGAGTCTGGAGCTAGCTGGATTAAGTCATTTATTTGCTGCATGATTTGGGCTCATTATTAAAGTTCTCTGTGCCCTAATTTTCATAATATAATGTGGAAAATTAATGATATTTATTCTATAAGTATGTTGTGAGGATAAAGTCATTATAATTAAAATGTTTACACTCTCAGTCATGTCTGAGTCATGTCTCAGGTCTCTTTGTGATCCCATGAGTTGTAGCTTGGAAGGTTCCTCTGTCCAGGAGATTTCCCAGGCAAGAATACTGGAGTGACTTGCCATTCCCTCATCCAGGGGATCTTCCCTACCCAGGGATCAAACCAGTGTCTCCTGCATTGTAGGTGGATTCTTTTCTGCTGAGCCACCAGGGATGCCTCAAAACGCTTACATAGCAAGTGCTATCTATTAGCTAGGATTGCTTATTATTTCTGTATAGTCCTAAGAGATCACAAGTCCAGACTGGTTTTCTGACCCTTATTTTTCATCTGCAGTCATCAAGAGAGGCAGTCACACAGGGAACAATCCTGTGCCCAAAATCACAAAACTTCCATAGGAAACAAATGGCCTCTTACAGCATCCACCACCACTGGCATAAAGAGCCAATGCTAAACTTTTTGGGTGTAAGCGACAGAATAAATTTGATCTCTTTTTAAAAAAAAAATCTGTCAACTTTTATAATTTTGGAGAACACTGACATATTTGCAGCATTGACTTTTTTGTCATTAAATTAAAAAAAAAAGACATTATTTTTTATAGCAGTTGCGGATTTATATAAAAATTGGAGATGGTATAGAGAGTTCCCATACAGCCCAAACCCCCAGTTTCCTCTATTATTAACATTTTGTATTAATATGCTACATTTGTGCCAATTAATGAACCAATATTGGTAAATAATCATTAATCATTAACTATGCTTTATTCATATTTTCTTAAAAAATTTTTATTGGAGTCTAGTTGCTTTACAATGTTGTGTTAGTTTTTGCTGTACAGTAAAATGAATCAATTATATGTATACTTATATCCCCTCTTTTTTAGATTTCCTTCCCATTCCAGTTATCATAGATCACTGAGTAGAGTTCCCTGTGCTACACAATAGGTTCTTATTAGTTATCTATTTTATACATAGTAGTGTGTATATGTGGAGAAGGCAATGGCATCCCACTCCAGTACTCTTGCCTGGGAAATCCCATGGATGGAGGAGCCTGGTGGGCTGCAGTCCATGGGGTCGCGAAGAGTTGGACATGACTGAGCGACTTCCCTTTCACTCTTCACTTTCATGCACTGGAGAAGGAAATGGCAACCACTCCAGTGTTCTCGCCTGGAGAACCAGGGACGGGGGAGCCTGGTGGGCTGCCGTCTATGGGGTCGCACAGAGTCAGACACAACTGAAGCAACTTAGCAGCAGCAGCAGTGTGTATATGTCAATTCTAGTCTCCCAGTTCACCCCATCCCCCTTCCCCCTTGATAACTATAAGTTTGTTCTCTACATCTGTAATTCTATTTCTGCTTTGCAAATAAGTTCATCTGTATCCTTTTGCTAGATTTCGCATATAAGCACTATTATATATATTTTTGTCACTTACTTCACTCCGTATGACTATCTCTAGGTCTATCCATGTCTTTGAAAATGACACTATTTTTTCCCTTCTAATGGCTAAGTAATAATCCACCATATATTTGTACCACATCTTCTTTATCCATTCCTCTGTTAATGGTGGATTTTCTTAATTTTTACCTAATGTCCTTTTTCTGATTCAGGATCCCATTCAAGACACCACACTACATTGAGTAATGTGGTGTCATATCTCCTTAAGGCTCTCGTTGGCTGTGCGAGTTTCTCAGACTCTCCTTGGTTTTGACGACCTTGACAGTTTTGAGGAGCATTTGTTCTCTTCATACAATGTTCCTCTATTGGAATTTGTCTGTCTTTTTTCTCAAGGTTAGACAGGAGTTACAGGTTTTTGAGAAGACCACAAACATAAAGTCCTATATTCATTGTATCATAACAGTGTGTACACTACCAACCTGAGTGATCTCTACTGACAAGACCTTGATCATGAGGTTGTGTCTGTCAGGTGCCTCCATTGGAAAGTTACTCTTTTTCCCGCCTATCCCCAGTGCTCCTTGGAAGGAAATCACTGCCCAAAGCACACTTAAGGGCTGGGGAATTACGCTGTAGCTCTTTGAGGAATGCCTTAGTTTCCTGGATTTGTATAACAAAGTACCACAAATGGGTGGCTTTAAGTGACAGAAACTTATTCTCCCACAGTTCTGGAGGCTAGAAGTTTGAAATCAAGTTGTCAGCCAAACTATGATCTCTTTGAAGCTTCTAAGGGAGCATTTGCTCAAGCTTCTGTCCTTGCGTCTGGCGCTGCCGGCAGCCTTGACGCTGCCGGGCTTGTAGACACATTGCTCCAACGTCTCTTCCATCGGCACACCGTGCTCTCCCCCACCCACGCTGCCTTAGTGTCCCTCTCTTCTTACAAGAACACCAGTTACTGGATGGGGGCCCACCCTAATGACCTCATCTTAGCTGGACTGCATCCGCAACACTGTTTCCAAATAGTCACAGTCACAAGTACTGGGCTTTAGGACTTAAACATAATTTTTTGAGGGACACAATTCAACTCATAACGACAGGGGAATATCTATTATATATAAATTATCTGGAATTCTTCTGCATGGAAGATTTATCACTTCTTTCATAATTATTAAGTATTTATTTTATTTTT
Source organism: Bubalus bubalis (assembly GCF_019923935.1). NCBI lineage: Eukaryota > Metazoa > Chordata > Mammalia > Artiodactyla > Bovidae > Bubalus > Bubalus bubalis. The sequence goes on along the minus strand of NC_059157.1, from coordinate 175,146,964 downwards.
ATTGAATATAAACTCAATTTTATTGACTCTAAATACAATGTTGTGCTAGTTTCCGGTGTACATCAAAGTGATTCAGTTATACATATATTCATTCTTTTTCCGGTTATTTTCACATATAGGTTATTACAGAATATTGAGTGCATTTCTTGTGCTATATAGTAGGTCCTTGTTGATTATCAATTTTATGTACGTGAAAGTGTTAGTCGCTTTGTCATGTCCAACTCTTTGTGACCCCATGACTGTAGCCTAGCTGGCTTCTCTGTCCATGGGATTCTCCAGGTGAGAATACTGGAGTGGGTAGCCACTCCCTTCTCCAGGGGATCTTCCCAATCCAGGGATTGAACCCAGGTCTCCTGCTTCACAGATGGATTCTCAGGGAAGCCCCATTTTATGTATGGTAGTGTGTATATGTTAATCCCAACTCCTAATTTATCCCAACTCCCAACTTTCCCCTTTGGTAACCATAAATTTATTTTCTAAGTCTGTGTGTCTGTTGCTGTTTTATAAATAAGTTCATTTGCATCATATTTTAGTCAACATATAAGTAACATCATACGGTATTTGTCTTTCTACGTTTGACTTAATTCACTTAGTGCGATCATCTCTAGGCCCATCCATGTTTATTTATTTAATCATTTATCTATATCAGTATGAACTGACATCTTGCTATACCTGTTTAGTAGCTCCGGAAGTTGTTTTGGGATTTTCTTTTTGTTAATTTTATTTATGACTGCACTGGGTCTTCTTTGCTGTGTGTGGGCTTTCTCTAGTTGTAGCATGTGGGGGCTACTCTTCATTTTACAGTCTGAGGGCTTCTCATTGCGGTGACTTCTCTTGTTACAGAGCACAGGCTCTAGGCACTCGGGCTTTGTAGCTGCAGCATGGGGGCTTAACTGCCATGCGGCATCTGGGATCTTAGGTCCCCATCCAGGGATCAAACCCGTGCCCCCTGCAGTAGCAGGTCAGAGTCTTAACCACCGGACCACCGGGGAAATCCCTACTGTCTGGTTTTAACTGAGCATTTTATATAATTCCATTTTAAATTTTATCCCTTTTTGAAGAAAAGCTTTGCTGCTATTAGTTCCATTAGTGATTCTCAATTGACAGCGAGTTTGCTCCCTAGGTGACCTCTGACAGTGGCTGGCAACATTTTTGGTCATCACAACTGTGACATCCAGTAAGTGAAGACCAGTGATCTTGCTAAACTTTCTAGAACGCAAAGTTCTGTCTCTCACAGCAGACAGTGATCTGATCCACAGTGGCAACAGAGTGGCTATTGGCAAACACTGAATTAGGTAAAAGAATCAAAGTGTATTAGTCAGGAAATTGTTAGGGTTCTAAAAAGGATTCCTTGAACCTTTTTGACTTGGAGCACCTTAGTTCAAGGAAGCAATCTTACCAATGTGCCCCGAGGTAGGGGAAGTGGATGAAAAACATTATTTGATGAAAAACACTGTGACTATCGCACAATAACACAGGCTTTTTCCTTTGGTTGCAGAGAATTTTCAGAACAATGTTTTACACACAATGGTGATTGCGTTTGTGTTACTTCAGGTCTTCCAAGTAGAGGCTAAGATGAGGTTAGATCCCAAGAGATTCGCCAGGAAAAGACCTGAGAGGGAAATGGTGAGGAAGCCAGAAGAGGTTGAGAGAGCCTCAGGCCTTGAGGAGGAGAGGGGAAGGGGAGGGAAGGGTAGACAGGAAGTCTTAGAGTGCAGTGCACTTGTAAAAAAGTTTTAGCTCTGCTGCTGAGAAGTCCTTGAGCCAAAGTTGCCCGTCAGAAGAGTCCCCTGTCTCCAGGGTACAGCCCTGCCTGGAGGTCCCTGTTGTGCTTATCACTGATTGTGACAGCCTGAGGGAAGTCATTATGGTCAAACATACTCCTGCAGGTGGAGACCTGAGAGGCACTGTCTCCTTGCTGCTTCAGTCTACCTCCTTGCACTGCACAAATATGCGTTCCCAGAGGTCCAGGGGGCAGCTCCTGCATGGCTCCTTCAGGCCTCTCTTTCTGAGGGGAAACAGAGGGAGCTTATCTGACAACTACAGCCCCATTCATGGAGCTGATTTCTGGTTTACAACTGGTACTTATCTTCTCTCTGCTCCACTACTTCCTCTAACTTTCACTCACTTTCATTGGTCATCTCTGCAGGCTGTAGCTTACCTGGTTGTATGATTCTTGTTAACTGTGGACAAAGAATGCCACTTGCCATATCAGTCAACAAAGGTTGTTGCTCCATCAAGCCCCCAGTCACTACAGCTGCCACACGTACTCCCACCCCCAAAGGTGAGCCCTGAAGGAACTCAGGGTGGACACAGAATCATCAAGCAAGCCATCAACAACTGCAGCAGCCCTCAAAGCTGCACCCTCAGGGAAACCAGGATGGGAAAAACAGGATACATGCCCTAGATAGATAAGGTGCATATCAAAGGAATGATTTCAGAGTCCTGACTCTTGCATCTTCCCTTACAAATAAAAGCACTAAATTCATTAACTTGATGTCTGGTTTTCTTTAATGAATAGTGATCTTTTGATGTTCTGATTATCTGGTTTCTGTTGCAAAACCCCTATATGTCCTGGCTCCTCCCCTCCCTCTTCTGAGCAGTCCCTCAGAGCTGTCTGAGAAGCTGCCTCCTGGGCTTGAAGTCTTCAAAGTTTACCAAATAATACGTAAGTCTCAACTTTGGGCCTGAAGATTTTTTGCATTTTTTTTTTCCAGTCGATATAATCATAACCATCTCAGGCTGGGGTTGCTATGTGTGTCCATTCATAGGGGGTACCAAGAGGCACTGATGTGAATCATGTGGGTTCCAAGTGTCACCTCCCCACCCCACCTGCCTATAATGGTATAAAGGCAATTCTACCTCCTGCTCATCAGGGTCAATGTCTCTTGCCAGTATGGTGACTCCTTCTCTCATGGGAACTGCAGGAGGAGGAACTGTAGCTTGTAGTTCAGTGAGACCCTGGTCATGTACCTTGGCAAGAGTGCAGCCTCTCGGGGGTCAGAAAGTCTGGAGCCCAGAGTTGCAGGCATGAGAAGCACAAATGTGGGGCCTGGGAGTGATGGTGAGTAGGGAGGACCACTTTTGCACCCCCTCTTTGGGGCCCAGACCCAGAACTCCCTGGGCCACCACAGACCACCTTCTCCAGCTGGCCGGTGTGTGCACCCTAGTCTCACCCTGCCTGTTAACTCAGTGTCCCCTCAATCAGCTTCGACTCCTCAGGTTACCGCTAAGCTCCTGCCACCAGGTCCCTGGCTTCCTGCCTCACTGATGCCTCAGGGCGGGCCCAGCCCAGCAGGAGCTCAGGAAGCTCAGACTAGCACCTGTTTAAGGCCTTAAGCCTAGTGTCACCCAGTGGCTCCCCCGAACTTTGCCAGTCACAATGTCCTGGGACAATACACAAAACAAGAATAGAGCAGACTTTGGGAGAAGGGACCCCCCATTGCTGAGATTATCTATCTGTCTGAGTCTTGTTATGTTAATACTTTGGTTAGGGTGAGGTATTTGATAGAAATACACTGAGAGCCCTGCCAGGGCTGCTTATTATGTTTTTTGTTTGTTTTGAATAGGTAATTATTCACAGGGTTCAAAATCCAAACGCTACAAAACAATATCCAGTGAAATGTTTCCCTACTACCTCTTTTTTCAACCACCCAAGTTCCCCTTTCCAGGCAGAACAAATGCCTTCAGTTTTTCCAGAGACTGTAATGCACACATTTATATTTGTTAACCAAGATGGTAACATACTATATGCATTGTTCTGAACCTTGTGTATAGGGTTTTAAAAATCTATCACTGTATTTTAGGGATCATTTCATTGTATATTTAGCGATGCTTTGTTTTTGTGTGTGTGAATGTACCATAATTTATTTACCCAGTCTACCAATTGATGGGCATTTAGTTGTTTTCTAATCATTTGAGATTGTAAAGAGTGTGGTGAATAACTGTGTACATTTCAGGTACGTGTAGAATAATTTCCTAGTGGAGCAATAGCTGCGTTAAAGGGTATTTACATTTGTCATTTGAGAGATAGTTGCTTCCATAGAGACTGTACAAGTAGCCTTCTGCCTTCAAAGTCCATGTTATTTCACAGTTTTGCAAACATAAGGTGTTTACAAATCTTTTTCATCTTTGCCAAACTGAAAGGATAAAACTGTATCTCTATCTTGTTTTAATTTGTATTAATATTAGCTGTATGAAATTGTTGTGATCTTTAGGTAAAAATATTTGTTGACTCTTGGCAATTTTATATGGTTTTATTTCTCTCAATGTAAGATTGAGAATATTTTAATCTTTGAGTTATTTATGGGGGATGGAATGGATTGGGAGATGGCGATTGACATCTATGCACTGCTATGTATAAAAAGGGCTTCCCTGGGGGCTTAGCGGTAAAGAATCTGCCTGCCAATGCAGGAGATGGGAGTTCAATTCCTGGGTTGGGAGAATCCCTCAGGGAAGGAAATGGCAACCCATTCCAGTAGTCTTTCCTGGGAAATAGAGAAGCCTGGTGAGCTACACAGTCCATGGGGTTGCAAAGAGTTGGATATGACTTAGCAACTAAATCACCACCACCACCACATGTAAAATAGGTATGTAATGAGAACCTACTGTATAACACAGGGAACTCTACTCAGTGGTCTGTGGTGACCTAATGGAAAGGAAATTAAAAAAAAAAAAAGAGGGGATATATGTATATGTACAGCTGATTTACTCTGTTGTATGGCAGAAACTAACACAACATTATAGAGCAACTATATCCCAATTTTTAAAAAAGTCATTTATCTATACCTTTTTTTAGAACTTTTGCCATTTTAAAATTCAGGGGTTGACCTTTACCAATTTACAGGATCTCTTTTTATATTAGAGAAATTAAGCTCTTCTTCTGTTATATGAATTAAAAAATATTTTCCCAGTTTGCTATTTGTCTTCTGAATTTGTTTACAGAGGTTTTACAATCAAGAATTAAATTTTTTTAAACATTTTAGTTGAATTTATCAGTCTTCTGTTTTATGGATTCTGGATTCAAATCATAGTTAGTGTGAAATGAAAATATCTCCTGTCATATTAATCAACAAGAAATCTCACAGCCATCAGTGATTTCTGGCCTCCCAATGTGAATGAGGGCTCCCCAAACTGTGATCCAGCAAATGCTGCCAACCCCTGCGGTGACTGCTGAGGTTCGAGGGGAATGCAAGAAGCAAGGTGAGCGAGGAAACAGGATTGGCCCCAGATAGCTGAGGTGAGTAAGGGAGGAATGATTCAGTGAGCCCAGAGGCTTGCATCTTCCCATACATAGACTGTTAAATTCCTTAACCTGATACCTGGTCTTTGATGTTCAGACTGCCTGCTCCCTTTGTTGCAAACCTGTATATAGCCTGACTTCCTCTGCCTCCTTGGAGCAGTTTTCTCAGAGCTACTGAGATTCCCTCTCCCGGGCCTGGAGTCCTAAACATTCCCACCAAATAAAATAACTCTCTACTTTCAGGTTGTTACTTTATTTTTTAGTTAGCATTAGCAATGCTTTTCGTTTTCTCCTCCAAGATCATATGGGAATTTTGTTGTGATTTTTTTCTCATACTGGGGCAGGTGTACTGGGTGAAGTCAGTCATTTCAGGAATCACTGCTCTGGGACTGGAAACTCCAGCAGCAAGGAATCTGTCTCACTTCATTTAAAGTTCATGGACTTCAGGATATCGAGGGGGAAAGTTCTGAGTGTTTGGAACTGAGATGGCCCTCTGCCAGGCTATGAGCTGGAGGCCAACTTATAGGAACCAGTTAAGAAGGAGAAGGGGGTGACAGAGGATGAGATGGTTAGATGGCATCAATGACTCACTGGACATGAGTCTGAGCAAACTCCAGGAGATGGTGAAGGACAGGGAAGCCTGCAGTCCATGGGGTTGCAAAGAGTCAGACATGACTTAAGAGACTGAACGACAACAAGAAGCTCCAAAGCATATGTGTGGTGAGAAAGCCTAGAAACCCTAGGGCTGCGCTAGCCATGAGAGAATGGATCAGTGTGTCTTACTGCTACTGCTAAGTCACTTCACTCATCGACTCTGTGCGACCCCAGAGACGGCAGCCCACCAGGCTCCCCCGTCCCTGGGATTCTCCAGGCAAGAACACTGGAGTGGTTGCCATTTCCTTCTCCAATGCATGAAAGTGAAAAGTGAAAGTGAAGTCGCTCAGTCGTGTCCGACCCTCAGCAACCCCATGGACTGCAGCCCTCCAGGCTCCTCCGTCCATGGGGTTTTCCAGGCAAGAGTACTGGAGTGGGTTACTAGGCCACCTCTAAGCTCTTGTGTTTGCTCCAAATCTACCAGAACTAGCTGCTGCAGCCCAGCCCCGAGCACCAGCAGGGACAAGGAACAGGAGCCCTGGGGTCTGCACCCCCAGCCAGCTCGCAGGCTCACAGAGCTCACCTTGGCATCACTCCAAGGGGTGCCCTGTCAGATTCTGTCCTGTCTGCTTATTGTGAGGCTCAGAGGACCTGCAGCCTGTCTCATGCTCCCCCCTTTCCTGGGGTGCTCAGTAAATACCTGTCCTGCCCGGTTCTGTTCTGGGCACTGAGGGTGGAGAGAACAATAAAGCAGAATTTGATGGGTTCTGCCCCCAGGAGCTCAGCACTAGGAGAGCACACCACCTCCAAGGGTCCCCAGGGCAGCCCCGTTCCCCTCAAATTCTTCATTATTGTCATTGTGAGGGCCTAGGCTGTTCTTTCTTTTCTTTTTCTCAAAGTGAGGAATAATTTTACATTCAATAAAATGAACAAATCTTGAGAGTTTTCTGACTTTTGATAATGTGTACACCCTTATAATCCAAATTTCACAGAAAATTCTCAGTTGATTTTCCAGTTAAATATGCTTTGCTGCTTAGTCACTCAGTCATGTCCCACCCTGTGAACTCATGGATTGTAGCCCACCAGCCTCCCTTGTCCATGGGATTCTCCAGGCAGAATACTGGAGTGGGTTGTCATTCTCTTCTCCAGAGAATCTCCCTGACCCAGGGATCGAACCCGGTCTCCCACATTGCAGGCAGATTCTTTACCATCTGATCTACCAGGGAAGCCCAGTTAAACATCCCCAACCCCAATTCACTGGTCAGCTTTCTATCACCTTAGCTTAGTTTTGCCTGTTATAGAACTTCAAAAAATGGAATTGTTTTTGTGCTAGCTTCTTTTACTCAGAATAATGATTTTGAGATTCATTTGCATGGGCTTTCCTGGTGGCTCAGACAGTAAAAAATCTGCCTGTAATACAAGAGACCTGGATTCAATCTCTGGGTCAGGAAGATCCCCTGGAGAAGGGAATGGCTACCCACTCCAGCATTCTTGCCTGGAGAATTCCACAGATCGAGGAGCCTGGCAGGCTGCAGTCCACGGAGTCTCAGGAAGTTGAACACAACTGAGCAACAAATATTTGCATGCAGTTGCTTATGGGCAGGTCTTTTTTTTTTTTATTGTTGACTGGGAGCTGTAAGTTCACAGCGGTGAAGTTCTGGAGGCAGAATACAATTTTTACAGTTGAGTAGTTTTAACACAGTCCATTTACCTACTTATCTCCTGATGATCTTTTGAGTTGTTTCTAGTTTGGGGCTATTACAAATAAACTTGCTATCAACATTTGTGTACAATATATGTATAAATTTTTATTTCTCTTGGATAATACCTAGGAGTGAATTTGCTAGAGCTGCTTACATGTATGTTTAACTTTATTTAAGAACAAACAAACACAACACAACCTGTTTTCTAAAATGGTTGTGTCATTTTATACAACACTGGCAGAGTGTGTAAGTTCTACTTGCACCACAGTTCTATAAATGTTTGATGTAGTCAGTTTTTAAAATTTCAGCCATTTAAATGGGTATGAAGTGGTATCTCATTGTTGTCATGCTGTGTGTGTAAATTAGTGCATCTTGGAGATTTTTCCACTTCAGCACATATAGATCTGCTTCATTAACTTTAATGGCTGCTCAATCTCTCACAGGATGGATGCATCATCATTTATTTAACTAATCCTCTGTTGATGGACAATGAGGTTGTTTCTGTCTTTGATATGCTGCCACAAACCTTCTTGTTGATGAGTCTGTGCAAATGTGCAAGTATACCTTTGCTGCTGCTACTGCTGCTGCTAAATCACTTCAGTCGTGTCCGAATCTGTGCGACCCCAGAGACGGCAGCCCACCAGGCTCCCCCATCCCTGGGATTCTCCAGGCAAGAACACTGGAGTGGTTGCCATTTCCTTCTCCAATGCATGAAAGTGAAGTCGCTCAGTCATGTCTGACTCCTAGCGATCCCATGGACTGCAGCCCACCAGGCTCCTCCGTCCATGGGACTCTCCAGACAAGAGTACTGGAGTGGGTTGCCATTAGGATATACCTAAAGTATACCTTCCTGGATAAGCTCCTGGAAGTAGAATTTCTGGGTCAAAAGATATTTGCACTTAAAATTTTGGATTGATATTGATGGACTATTCATGTAACAAATCAAATTAGCTCTTAGAGGAACTAAGGTCCTCAGAGCCAAGTCTTCCCCAGGCCTCCCATGATACACATCCCAGCATTCCAGGAGACTCAACACTTTTTGACATTTGATCTGATATGACGTCTCCCTTTGACACAATCTTCCTAAAATTACATTTTCTTCTATAGAATGGATGTACTATAATCTGCTTAGTCATCTCCCTATGGTTCAATATTCACTGCTGCTGCTGCTGTTGCTGCTAAGTCGCTTCAGTCGTGTCCGACTCTGTGCGACCCCAGAGAAGGAAGCCTACCAGGCTCCACCGTCCCTGGGACTCTCCAGGCAAGAACACTGGAGTGGGTTGCCATTTCCTTCTCCAATGCATGAAAGTGAAAAGTGAAAGGGAAGTCGCTTAGTCATGTTTAACTCTTAGCGACCCCATGGACTGCAGCCTACCAGGCTACTCCGTCTGTGGGATTTTCCAGGTAAGAATACTGCAGTGGGGTGCCATTGCCTTCTCCGGGATATTCACTGAGGTTGCTCTAATCTGGAGCTCACTGCAGAGAGGATTGTGATGAACAAGTCACCTTGCACTTTTGGGACTTCCCTGGTGGTCCAGCGGTTAAGACTTCATTTCCCAATGCAGGCGGTGAGTGTTCGATCCCTGATCAAGGAGCTAAGATACCTCTTGGGCAGAAAACCAAGACATGGAACAGAAGCAACATTGCAACAAATTCAATAAAGACTTTAAAAAAAAAAAAAAAACTCTGCACTTCTGTGCAAACAGTTGCTTGAGCAAATAATAATGGCTAACATTTATTGAACACTTGCAATGAGACAGGTGCTCTAAGCCCTTTGTGATATATTTTCTCAAAACTACTAAAGGCTAGCTAATCTTATTATTAGCTTAGTGTTACAGATGTGAAAGGAGAAGGCAATGGCACCCCACTCCAGTGTTCTTGCCTGGAAAATCCCATGGACGGAGGAGCCTGGTGGGCTGCAGTCTATGGGGTCACTAAAAGTCGGACACGACTGAGCGACTTCACTTTCACTTTTCACTTTCATGCACTGGAGAAGGAAATGGCAACCGACTCCAGTGTTCTTGCCTGGAGAATCCCAGGGATGGGGGAGCCTGGTGGGCTGCCGTCTATGGGATCGCACAGAGTCAGACACGACTGAAGTGACTTAGCAGTAGCACAGATGTGAAAACTCAAGCACAGGTGAATAATATTTTCAGGGTCCTAGGGCTGATAAGAGACGTTAGTGTGTAGAGCTTAGTTGTGGCCAACTCTTTGCGACCCCATGGACTGTATCCCACCTGGCTCCTCTGTCTATGGGATTTCCCTGGGCAAGAATACCGGAGTGGGTTGCCATTTCCTTCTCCAGGGGATCTTCCTGACCCAGGGGTTGAACCCGTGTCTTCTGCATTGGCAGGTAGATTCTTTACCAGTGAGCCACCTGGGAAGCTGATATGAGATGCTGCTGGAGTTAAAACCCAGTCAGTGGTCCTGACCACCATGCTGAGAGGCCTGGCTTGGAGTCCCAGACTGAGGATTTGGTTCAAAGTGTGCCCACGTTTAAAAATGAGATGCTGTTAAATCACTTCCCAAGAAGGCTGTGTCATTCTCTGATCCTACCAGAGTGAGTGTGAAGGTCTCTTTCCCCTCCAAGGAGTATGTTTTCTTCATTTTCATATCCTGGGTTTGGGTATATAGAAATGCAATACACCCAGCATAAGGTCCACCATAAAGAAGGTAGGTGACTGAGGGCAGCTGACCAAAGGAATAGTTGGGACTTCCCTGGTGGTCCAGTGGTTAAGAATCCGCCTTGCAATACAGAGGTTTGGTACCTGGTTGGGGAACTAAGATCCCCAATGCTTCCAAATAAATCAATTTAAAAAAATAAAATGATTGGATGGATGAAGTGGGGCAGACAGGTGTGACCTACATCACATCAGGAGTGCCACTGCCCAGTGGGGGTCTTGCCTTGATGTGGATCATTTTTAAAGTCTTTATTGAATTTGTTACAATATTGCTTCTGTTTTGCCTCTTGGCTTTTTGGCAGGAGGCATGGGAGATCTTAGCTCCCGGATCAGGGATTGAACCCGTACCCCCTGCACTGAAAGGGGAAATCTTACCCACTGGCCTACCAGGGAATCCTGCCTTGAATATTAATTCATTTAATACAAGTGTGAAGTGTTCCTTATTTTCCTTATTTTTCTCTTCTTACCTCGGAGTGGCTGCTCTCCGCCCCTGATGAAGTGTTTCCTTCTGATAAGAAAGGCCTTCTGTGACCATCCTGTATAAAACAAGAATCTCCACATCACCCTACAGCTCCATATTCCTCTTACTCTGCTTTTTCTCCATAGCACCTATCCCTTTCTGACACATATTTACTACTTTTACCACTTCTATTTTATTGCTTATCTCCTTGGTCTCCCCTTCTCTCTTCCACAACAGAATATAAGCTTCACAAAGGTAGTGGCTTTGTCTGTTTTGATCACTCATTTATCATCAGTGCCAAGGACATTTCCTGGCCTTACCAGAAGTTCAGACAATATTTGGTGAAGATGGCGCTTATTCTTCTCTGTTCCAGGAGCTGGAGCTGCAGCAGCCAGTGGTACAGAGGACCTGCCCTCAAGGCCCGACAGGAAACCTGCCTGGGCCTAGGAGCCTGGAGATGCTTTCTGCGTGGGGCTGAAGGTCTCTTGCATCTCTTAAGGAAATCTAGAAGAGGCAGCAAGTCCTCTCAGAGACGCGGCCCGCCCGCCCCACAGCGCCTCCTGGCGGCCTCCCTGCGTGCGGAGCAGGAGCCTCGCGGAGCGGCGGAGGGACCTCCCTCTTGCTTGCGCACTGGAGACCCGGCGAGCTCTCCTGCCGCTTTTCCCCGACTTTCAGATACTTCTGTTTTCCGCCGGGGCGGAAAGAGGAAGGAGGGCTGGGGAAGGGCGAAGTGAGGGGCGGGGCCGACAGGGAATTGGGAGGGAGGTCAGAATCTTGACGACTTCTTCCTCCGAGTCATCTGCAAGACCTGTTTATTCAGTTTCGAGGTCCCCTCATTTTGGGACATCCTTGCTTTTCCTCCAGACCCCTTCGAGTCTTATCTTCGTTCCCTTCCTCCCACACCTCGCGAGGCGAGGAGCGAGGTCAGAAGGGGGAGACGAGTGCCGTGCTTATGTCCTCCTGGGACACGAAGTCCCTCTGCATTGTCCTGGGCTTTGAGATCAGGCAGGCGGGGCTTCCGTGTTTACGTTCAGGCTCCATGGTTGGCGGGCACTGGGGGCGTCCCTTCGGGCTTGGTTTGGTGGAAGCCCTGCCCTACGACCTACTGGGAGGGAAGCCTGCCCGAGCCGAGGTCAGGACGCCACCTGGCGGCCGAAGCCCGTGTCCCGCAGCCCAGGTGCCCCTTGTACGTGCATGCTAAGTCGCTTCAGTCTTTGACTTGATTGCCCAGGCAAGAATACTGGAGTGGGTTGCCATGCCCTCCTCCAGGGCATCTTCCCCAGCCAGGGATGTCTCTTACCTCTCCTGCATTGGCAGCCGGGTTCTTTACCCTTGGCACCACCACCGTCTTTAGGAGCTCCTTGAGCACAGGGATCCCGGTGTTGGGGTCACTTCCCAGGCTCTGCCCTCCTGCCCTTAACACAGGATCCCTGGATCTATTTCACTTCGTGATTGGATCATTTGGAATAGGCATGTTAAGGAGGTATTAGGTGCTGTTGTTATTGCTAGGTCGTGTCTGACTCTTTGCGACCCCATGGACTGCAGCACGCCAGGCTTCCTTGCCCTACACTATCTCCTGGAGCTTGCTCAAACTCATGTCCATTGAGTCGGTGATGCCATCAAGCCATCTCATCCTCTGTCACCCTTTTCTCCTCCTGCCCTCAATCTTTCTGGGAAAGGGTCTTTTCAGGGTCTTTTCCAATGAGTCACCTCTTCATGTCTGGTGGCCAAAGTATTGGAGCTTCAGCTTCAGCATCATTCCTTCCAATGAGTATTCAGGGTTGATTTCCTTCAGGCTTGACTATATTGATCTCCTTGCAGTCCAAGGGTCTCTCAAGAGTCTTTTCTAGCAATTTGAAAGCATCAGTTCTTCAGCACTTGGTCTTCTTTATGGTCCAACTCTCACATCCATACATGAATACTGGAAAAACTATAGCTTTTTTTACTAGACAGATCTTTGTTACAAAGTGATGTCTCTGCTTTTAGTACGTCTGAGTTTGTCATACCTTTCCTTCCAAGGAGCAAGCTACAGTCACTGTAGTCATGGCTATAGTCACTGTCTGCAGTGATTTTGGAGCCCAAGAAAAGAAAATCTGTCACTGTTTCCCACCTATTTGCCATAAAGTGATGGGATCAGATGCCATGATCTTTGTTTTTTGAATGTTGGGTTTTAAGCCAGCTTTTTTTACTCTCCTCTTTCACCCTCAAGAGGCTCTTTAGTTCCTCTTCCCTTTCTTCCATTAAAGTGGTTTCATCTGAGGTTGTTGATATTTCCCTGGCAATCATGATTCCAGCTTGTGATTCATCCAGCCTGCCATTACGCATGATGTACTCTGCATGTAAGTTAAATAAGCAGGGGGACAATATACAGCCTTGACATACTCCTTTCCCAATTTTGAACCAGTCCATTGTTCTATATCCAGTTCTAACGATTTCTTCCTTTTTAAAAAATATTTTGTGTGTGTGTGCGAACCAAAGTCTTTATTGAATTTGTTAACAATATTGTTTCTGGTCTATGTTTTGTTTTTTTGGCCATGAGACATGTGGGATCTTAGCTCCCCAACCAGGGATCCAACATGCACCCCCTGTATTGGAAGGTAAAGTCTTAACCACTAGACTGCCAGGGAGGTCCCTAACTATTTCTTCTTGACTTGCATACAGGTTTCTCAGGGGACAGGTAAGGTGGTCTGTATTCTCATCTTGTTAAGAATTTTCAAAGGTTTGTAGTGATCCACAGTCAAAAGCTTTCATGTAGTCAATGAAGCAGATGTTTTTCTGGAATTCCCTTCCTTTCTCTATGATCCAGTGGAGGTTGGCAATTTGATCTCTGGTTCCTCTGCCTTTTCTAAACCCAGTTTTTACATCTGGAAGTTTTCAGTTCATGTCCTTCTGAAGCCTAGCTTGGAGGACTTTGAACATTACCTTGCTACCATGTGAAAAGAGTTCAGTTGTACTGTAGTTTGAACGTTCTGTGGCATCGTCCTTCTTTGGGATTGTAATGAAACCTGACCAGTCCTGTGGCCACTTCTGAGTTTTCCAAATTTGTTGACATATTGAGTATATAACTTAACGGCATCATCTTTTAGGATTTGAAAAAGCTCAGCTGGAATTCCATCACCTCCACTAGCTTTGTTCGTAGTAATGCTTCCTAAGACCCACTTGACTTCACACTCCCAGATGTCTGGCTCTGAGTGAGTGACCATACCAATGTGGTTATTTGGGTCATTATGGCCTTTTTTTGTATAGTTTCTCTCTGTATTCTTGCCACTTCTTCTCAATCTTTTCTGCTTCTGTTAGATCCTTACTGATTCTATCTTTGTCATGCCCATCTTTGCATGAAATGTTCCTGTGATATCTCCAATTTTATCTTTCTCTTTCTTCCTTGCTTTTTGCTTCTCTTCTTTCTCAGCTATTTGTAAAGTTTCCTCAGACAACCACTTTGCCTCCTTGCATTTCTTCTTCTTCGGAATGATTTTGGTCACTGCCTCTCGTACTATGTTATGAACCGCTGTCCATAGTTCTTCAGGCACTCTGTCTAACAGATCTATTTGTCACTTCCACTGTATAATCATAAGGGATTTGATTGAGCTCATTCCTGAATGGCCTAGTGGTTTTCCCTACTTTCTTCAATTTAAGGCCATATTTTAAAATAAGGAGCTCATGATCTGAGCCACAGTCAGCTCCAGGTCTTGTTTTTGCTGACTGTATAGAGTTTCTTCACCTTCGGCTGCAAAGGCTAACAGAGTTTTGTCAAGAGAACACACTGCAAAGAATATAATCAATCTGATTTCAGTATTGACCATCTGGTGGTGTCCATCTGTAGAGTTGTCTCTTGTCTTGTTGGAAGAAGGGTGTATGCTATGGCCAGTGTGTTCTCTTGACAAAACTGTTAGCCTTTGCCCTGCTTCACTTTGTACTCCAAGGCCAAACTTGCCTGTTAATCTAGGTGTCTCTTGACTTCCTACTTTTGCATTCCAATCCCCTTTGATGAAAATGACATCTTTTTTTGATTTTAGTTCTAGAAGTTCTTGTAGGTCTTCCTGAAACTGAAAGTGGAAGTGAAGTCACTCAGTCGTGTCCAACTCTTTGCGACTCCATGGACTGTAGCCTACCAGGCTTCTCCGTCCATGGGATTCTCCAGGCAAGAATACTGGAGTGGGTTCCATTTCCTTCTCCAGGGGATCTTCCCGACCCAGGGATTGAACCTAGGTCTCCTGCATTGGAGGCAGACGCTTTAACCTCTGAGCCACCAGGGAAGTTCCCAGGTCTTCCTAGAACTATTCAACATCAGCTTCTTTGGCATTAGTGGTTAGGGTGTAGACTTGGATTACTGTGATGTTGAATGGTTTGCCTTGAAAATGAAGCAAGATCATTCTGTTGTTTTTGAGATTGTACCTAAGTTCTGTATTTTGGACTCTTTTGTTGACTTTTGCAACTCCATTTCTACTTGTAAGGAATTCTTGCCCACAGTAGTAGATATAATGGTCATCTGAATTAAATTCACCCAATCCTGTCCACTTTAGTTCACTGATTCCTAAGAGGTCGATGTTCACTCTTGCCATCTCCTGCTTGACCATGTCCAATTAACCTTCATTCATGGACCTAACATTCCAGGTTCCTATACAATATTGTTCTTTACAGCATCGGACTTTACTTTTGCCACAAGACACATCTACAACTGAGCGTTGAATTGCTGAGTGGATGGTTCCTTTTAGTGCTGGTACTCAAATTTTCTGCCTTCATGGATGGTGTGAAGACTCCATCCGTGGATTGTTAACTCCAGGATTGTTAATCCAGGGTTTACATTTCCTTCCAGATGTTGGTAGGGCTGGAAACTACACTGGAGGCAGCTGTGGAACTAGAGAAGTGGCCACAGAAAAAAGGGGGTAGAACTGGAAGAGCCTGGTGGCAGTCAGAGAAAAGGCAGGGGCATCTCTTAGGGTTTCTTACTGTTCTCTTTTTTCATAACTTGATTATAAGTTTTTTTGTCCTTGTCAGGTTCTTACCTACTCAAGGACAGGTTTTTTTATTGAAGTAGTGTTACTTTGATATACTAGTAGCCACTAATGCCATGGGTGAGCCCCTTTCTCAGTTGATCTGAATTGCTTACAAAGGGCCACCTCCACGATGGGACACCATTGCATATGTAGGGTGGCAAAGGCCAACTCTGTAGCCCTCTCTCCTGGTTTGGTCAAGGGTGTCCAGTCCCAGAAGTCCAGGTTCCATTAGTAGCAAAATTATGCTCATTTTCTACTTTACATAGTACAAAATTGTATTTATTTGTTCCCAATAAACACCTGAAAATACCCAGTTCAGCAATTCTGAACAAATAGTGGCAGAAAGGGAAGAGGAACTAAAGAGCTTCTTGATGAAGGTGAAAGAGGAGAGTAAAAAAGCTGACTTAAAACTCACAACATTCAAAAAACATTCAAAAAACTAAGATCATGACATCTGATCCCATCACTTCATGGCAAATAGGTGGAGAAAAAAATGGAAACAGCAATGGACTTTATTTTCTTGGGCTTCAAAATCACTGCTGACAGTGACTGCAGCCATGAAATTAAAAGACGCTTGCTCCTTAGAAGAAAAGCTATGACCAACCTAGACAATGTATTAAAAAGCATCACTTTGCCGAGAAAGTTCCGTCTAGTCAAAGCTATGGTTTTTTCCAGCAGTCAGGTGTGGATGTGAGAGTTGGACCATAAAGAAGACTGATGCTTCGAACTGTGCTGTAGTGTTGGAGGAGACTCTTGAGTGTCCCTTGGATTGCAAGGAGATCCAACCAGTCAGTCCTAAAGGAAATTAGTCCTGAATATTAATTGGTGGGACTAATGCTGAAGCAAAAGCTCTAATACTTTGGTCACCTGACGTAAAGAGCTGATTCATTGGAAAAGACCCTGATGCTGGGAAAGATTGAGGGCAGAAGGAGAAGGGGGCAGCAGAGGATGAGATGGTTGGATGGCATCACCGACTCAATGGACATGAGTTTGAGCAAACTCTAGCAGATAGTGAAAGGCCAGGGAAGCCTGGTGTGCTGCAGTCCAGGGGTTGCAAAGTGACGGAACAACAACAATGCTCCAAAACATAGATATCCTTTTTCAAAGAGCTGATAGCTTATGTGTGTCACACAGTTCATTCAGGAGCCTGTGGGTGGACAGGGTGGGGACAAGTCTGGGTGCAGAAGGTGACATTTCCAGAGATTCCTGCTCACATGTGGCCCCAGGTCATTGTCCTAGAGTGGTTGTTCCCAGGTTTTGGAAACCAGTGAAATATCCCCCAAAGTTATTGGGGAAACAATATAGATTTGACTGTCTTTGGAATTTCCCGGGCATGAAAACTGGAGCGGGTTGCCATTTCCAGGGGATCTTCCAGACCCAGGGGTGGAACTCGTGTCTCTTGTGTCTCCCGCGTTGGCAGGTGAATTCTTTACCATTAGTGCCACCTGGGAAGCCTGTGGTTTGGTACATCAAGACATTAGTGTCAACTACAATTGTCAGTTGCCATCTGCCTCTACAAGGATTAAATCATATGCTGCTGCAGCTGCTGATTTTCAACACCCCCTGAAGGGTGGAGAGCAGAAATGAGGCACTCTGTGCTCAGGGAAAAACTGGCAAGACAGGTCTTCAGATAGTTAGATATTTTCAGGAGCTGATTTTATGAGCCCAATTCTTGTATCGCCTCATATCTAGAAAATCACTAAAATTCTTCATGGTGATGACTGTTCCTCGTGACTAGCAAAAGCCTCATGAGACTAGTGAAAAAACTTTTGGAAAAATGAGTGCTTGATTGCATGTATTCTCCCTTCACAAAAATCATATATCTATACTAAACTGTCTCCCTTGCCTCTTTGGAGCAGTTTCTCAGAGGTATCTGAGGTGCTGTCTCCTGGGCTGCAGTCCTCAATTTTGCCCCAAATAAAACTTAACTCACAACTTTCATGTTGTGCTTTTTTTAAAGTTGATATTGTCAAAACTGAATTCTATGATCAGTTTAGAAAAGAAAGGATATTTTAACCCCAAGAGTTTTGAAAAAACTCAAAACATGAAGTGTTTCTCATTTCACCAAGGACCAGTGAAACAGAAAAGGACAGCAAGAGTCCTCTCAGGCATCTGGGAGCCCAGGCTGACTACATTCATAGGGGCTGGCTGCCCTGAGCCCTGCGGGCTTGCTGATCTAGAAGGGATATCCATCCAGGGTGTAAGTCTCTGAGAACACAGACACCACTGTATAAAATGCAGTGTTCCACCATCTCTGGACTCTGGGACCTTCGGGACAGGTGTCTGTCATTGCCCTCCCCGCACTGCTTTGCTGTTCTGATGGCCCCCCAAGGGCTTGCTGGCTAAAGACAGGAGCTGCATTAGATCTGGCTGCTGGCTGCCAGGCGCTGTGCCCAGCTCTCAGCAGGTGCTCACCAAATGCTTATTGCCCGAATGAGTTAGACTCCATTTCACTCTTTTGTATTTCCAATTAAATAATTAAGGAAGTCCTCACTGTAAGCTACTTCAAAATCAGAGGGGAAATGGCTAATTTCATGCTGAGAGAGGAAATATAGTTGCTAGTTTTCCCCACAGGCTATTTTATAGCTACTTGATTTCCTTTTAGGCTGTATATTTTCTGTTGGGCAACCTACACTCCAAAAACAAGAGGAACTCATGCCTTTCACTGTGACACCTTTTAGAGCAGGGATTCTCAGACTTGCTGCACATTAGAACCAACAGGAAGGAGTTAAAATACTGGTTCTTGGGCTCACTTCTGACCAGTGGAACCAGAATGGGGTCTAAGCATTGACTTTTCCCCCCTCTGGTTTTGTTTATTTTAATTTGTTTTGAATTTTAAAAAATTATTTATTTTTACTTTTTTTTTATGATTAGCTCTCAGAGGTATTAAGAAATACACATAACAGGGAAACAGAAGAGGAAATCTGGAATATAAGTGCAGCCTCACAGTTTCTTTTTTCTAATTTTTTAAAGAAATTTTTCTAATTTTTAAAAATAATTTAAAAATAAAAAATTTTGTCTTTAAAAATTTTATTTTGCTGCACTAGATCTTAGTTGGAGGACACAGGATCTCTACTGCATCATGTGAGCTCTTTCGTTGCAACACACAGACTGTCAAGTTGTGGCGCACAGGCTCAGTATTTTCAGGGTGTGCCATGTGGGATTGCAGCTCCCTGATCAGGGATTGAACCTGCATCCCCTTCACTGCAAGTTGGATTCTTAACCACTGGACCACCAGGGAAATCCCTAAAACTCTTTCTTAATTAATTTTTTATTGGCGTATAGTTAATTTACAGTGTTGTATCTTTCTTTTTTAAAATTGAAGTATAGTTGATTTACAGTGTTTCAGGAGAAGGCAATGGCACCCACTCCAGTACTCTTGCCTGGAAAATCCCATGGATGGAGGGGCCTGGAAGGCTGCAGTCCATGGGGTCCCTAAGAGTCGACCTGACTGAGCGACTTCCCTTTCACTTTTCACTTTCATGCATTGGAGAAGGAAATAGCAACCCACTCCAGTATTCTTGCCTGGAGAATCCCAGGGATGGGGGAGCCTGGTGGGCTGCCATCTATGGGGTTGCATAGAGTCAGACACGACTGAAGCGACGCAGCAGCAGCAGCAGCAGCAGCTGTACAGCAAAGTGATTCAATTATTATTTAGTGATATACATGTATGATATATATATATATCAATTATTTTTCAGATTCTTTTCCACCATGGGTTATTATAAAATGTTGAATGTAGTTCCCTGTGCTGTACAGTAGGTCCTGTCATTATCTGCTTTACATACAGTAGTGTGTTATCTTTGGTTTTTAAAGTGGTTTTCCCCAGTGATTCTAAAGTGCATCAGTGACTGAAAGCCTGAAGCCTAGAAGCACCTTTTTGTGCTCTAGCAACTGAGTGAGAGGAAACGATGAGGTAGAGGGAAGTTGTGAACAAGGAAGGGAGACTGGGGTTCCAGGCATGGTCCACAGTTTCCTGTGGGCTTCTACCTTAGCTTTTCTTCTGTGAGATGGGGATGATGTTGGCTGTCTCATAGGGTTGTTTGAAATAGCTGAGAGCCTGGCACAGAGTAAGTGCTTGTGATGGTTGGTTTTATGTGTCATGGTCTAGGTGGTGGTTTTATGTATCATGGTCTAGGTGATTTTTTGGCTCAACACCAGTCTAGATGTTGATATGAAATTATTTTTTATATGTGGTCAACATTTAAATCAGTAGAGTTGTGTAAAGCAGATTACCTCTTTGTCTGAGTGGCCTTGAAACAGTTGAAGGTCTTGGGGAGCAATGAATTAAGTCCTCCTGAGAGGAAGCAATTCTGTCTTTGGACTGAAGACTGCAATGTGGATTCCTGCTGAAATTTCCAGCCTGCTGTCATGATTTGTGCATATCAGGATTTCAGATTTGCCAGCCCCCAAGGCTGTATATTGTCACCCTGCTTATTTAACTTATGTGCAGAGTACATCATGAGAAACTCTGGGCTGGAAGAAGCACAAGCTGGAATCAAGTTGCCGGGAGAAATATCAATAACCTCAGATACACAGATGACACCACCCTTATGGCAGAAAGTGAAGAAGAACTAAAAAGCCTCTTGATGAAAGTGAAAGTGGAGACTGAAAAAGTTGGCTTAAAGCTCAACATTCAGAAAACTAAGATCATGGCATCTGGTCCCATTACTTCATGAGAAATAGATGGGGAAACAGTGGAAACATTGTCAGACTTTATTTTTTTGGGCTCCAAAATCACTGCAGATGGTGATTGCATCCATGAAATCCATGAAAGCCATAAAAGACACTTACTCCTTGGAAGGAAAGTTATGACCCACCTAGATAGCATATTCAAAAGCAGAGACATTACTTTATCAACAAAGGTCTGTCTAGTCAAGGCTATGGTTTTTCCAGTGGTCATGTATGGATGTGAGAGTTGGACTGTGAAGAAAGCTGAGCACCAAAGAATTGATGCTTTTAAACTGTGGTGTTGGAGAAGACTCTTGAGAGTCCCTTGGACTGCAAGGAGATCCAACCAGTCCATTCTAAAGGAGATCAGTCCTGGGTGTTCATTGGAAGGACTGATGCTAAAGCTGAAACTCCAATATTTTGGCCACCTCATGCGAAGAATTGACTCATTGGAAAGGACTCTGATGCTGGGAGGGATTGGGGGCAGGAGGAGAAGGAGATGACAGAGATGAGATGGCTGGATGGCATCACCAACTTGATGGACATGAGTTTGAGCGAACTCCGGGAGTTGGTGATGGACAGGGAGGCCTGGCGTGCTGAGATTCATGGGGTCGTGAAGAGTTGGACATGACTGACTGAACTGAACTGAACTGAACTGAATTCCTTAAAATCAGTCTCTCTCCCTCCCTCTCCTTCTTTCTCCCTGTTGGTTCCATTTTGCTGAAGTATCCTGACTAATACTAGTGCTCAATGAATGATAGGTGCTGTTGTTACCACGTAACTGAATTCTGGCTATTTATTGCCTGAAACCAGCCTTTGCCAGAACTCAGTTAGATGGCGTTGTCTCTTTCTTCTTCTGAAACATGGAGATTCCCTGGTGTGGGGAGGGGATGTCCTGAAACATGGGGCACAGAGCCCCAGATCTGGGGCTGGGAGGCCTGGTTTTGGCTCCTGGCTGTGCCACCAACTCACTGTGTGATCTTAGGCAAGTCCCTTGCCTTCTTTGGCTTTTAGCTTCCTAAGTGGGTTGGGCTTGGTGATGCATGAGAAGGTTTCCATCTCAGAGCCTCTGAATCTAGAATTTCCTCTGATGCTTCCATGTGCAGAGCAGGCTTCCTACCACTCTGTTCATTTATTACTGGAGTTTGGTTTCTGCTTCCTCAGTGGTTGCAGGTTGGGGCACTTGCCCTTTTGCTCAGGAGAGAGCCCGAGTGACTGAATCATGGCTACCCCATCCTGGCTAAAAAGGATGCTTCAGACCTCACATCCAGGCTTCTAAGGACAGGGGCCCTGGCATAAGGGAAAGCTGGACTTCTAGGGGTCTCTCCTGCTGGGATCCCCTTCCCAAGTCTGCTTAGGTGCTCAGGGACCTGTCTTTCCCTGACAGCTTGCCCTGAACAGGCAGAGACCACACAGAAAGAACTGAATGCTCTTCCACAAATTCATGTGTGAAAGAAACAGCACAACCTGTGGTCCTCTTCAGTTCCGTCTAATCCCTTACCTTGCCTGATGTCCGGGGTCTTGGTACATCTGTTCTCAGAAGTTACCACCAAATTGCTTGCTCTTCCAGGCTGCACGGTCCGTTTGGGCCTGGCATCTCTGCTTTGTCGGTGCCATGTTGGTAAAGCTGGGAACCTCAGTTCCCAGGTCGCAGATGTAGCCTGTGGTCATCCCCTCTGAGGAGGTCATCTGCTGCCTCCTCAGGGCATCTTCAGGGAAACTTACTGAAACTTAGCGCCAATGGAGCCTTTCCTATGTGTGGGAGCTAAGGGTACTCAGATCTGACTCCAACTTGGATGGCTACGTTCTCCATCTGCGGGACGCAAGACCTTGACTTGCTGCAAAACTTCTGGTTTTTCTTGCTGCTGGGGTTGCCAGGCAACAATTCAGGAGAGCTCACACATTGCTCTCACCTTATACTCAGGTTTGCCCTGCCCCCTGGTGGAATTTGACTGCCTGAGAAACCACTTCAGGGTGGCAACTCTTCACTGCCATTGCTGCCCAAGTCTGCAATGACTGGGAGGCTCTTCTCTTGTCCAGGCAGAGACCTCAGCAGAGGTGGGAGGTTGCCCCCTCGCTTGCTCTGCATTGCACCTGGTGACCTGGGCACGGATGTAGTGCTGCCTGTTGTCCTGGGTTCTTAGGACCCTCCTGAGGAGGACTCTTCTGCCTCAGTCTATGGTTCCATAGGACCCTGCCATACATTCAAGATGACCTAACTCCTAAGAAAGTTAGACTCTTTTGAAAAGACCCTGATGCTGGGAAAGATTGAGGGCAGGAGGAGAAGGGGATGACAGAGGATGAGATGGTTGGATGGCATCACTGACTCAATGGACATGGGTTTGGGTGGGCTCTGGGAGTTGGTGATGGACAGGGAGGCCTGGCGTGCTGTGGTTCATGGGGTTGCAAAGATTCGGACACGACTGAGTGACTGAACTGAACTGTTGTTAATCACATATTAGTCATGAGTGTGTTGTTCACAATTGATGGAAACTCAACTCAAGCTGCCTCCTTGGTTTTTAAAGGAAATTTACTGATTTACGTCACTGAAAACTCATTGCAAGTCTTAGGTATGGCTTGAACCAGGAACTCAAATAATGTGGTTGGAATTCAGTCTCTTCTGTGTATTCTGCTTTCCCTTGTGTTGGCTTCACTCTCAGGCAGACTTTCTCCAACTGGGTGCGTAATTTCCAGGTTTATGTCTTCTCTAGAGCTATCAGTCTTGGTGGAAAGAAAGCTTCTCTTTGCCCTCAGTGCCTACAAATTTCTGGAATTGGGTCTCCTTGCCTTAAATCACTTGTCTGCCATTGAAGCAATCCCTGTGGGAGATGGAGGTGGGGGGTGAAATATACATCCCCTCCCATGAGAGTGGAGGTGGGAGTGTGTATGGCTCCATCTGAACTACTGGAATGAGAGTGAGGGAGAGGTGGTTCCCCAGAAAAATCAAAGTTCTCTTAGAAGGAGAAAGGAGAACAAATGCCAGGAAGGACCGAAATTTCAGGTGTGTTCTACACCCAGGCCCACCTGCATCCCTGCATTGAGAGCAATTGAGGGTCATGCTGGTGTCCCAGCTCCCACTAAATACTAGTAGAGATGAGGGGTGAGGACCCCTCAAATGAGAGGCACAGAGAGCGAGGACTCTGAGAGCTCAGAGGACAGAGTGAATATACATGTGAATCACTTGGGACCCTGTTAAAATGTAGATTCTGATTCAAGGTCTTAGGTCAGTGGTTCTCAGCCAGGGGTGACTTTGGCAGTGTCCAGAGACGTTTTTGGTTGTCACAACTGAGGAAGGGGACTCTTGGCATCTAATGGGTGCAGACCAGGGCTGCTGCTCAACACCCTCCAGCAGATAAGGCAGCCCTTCACAACCAAGAATTACCTGGTCCAGAATGTCAGTAGTGCTGAGGTAGAGTGGAGCTCATGGAACCATGGAAGGGCATTCCTAGCAGAGGATGTGCCCAAGCGAAGGTACTGCAGGAGAAAGTATCTGGTCAATGCGGGCAGGTCATAGGCAGCCTGGCAGGAGGTGGGGGTGCATGCTGACAGAACCCTAAAACCATAGATATCTGGGCTGGAAGGAAATCCTGAGGTCATTTACAACCTTGTGCCCTAGATATGCTGGAGCTGCCTCCTGTGAGCCTGAAGAAGAGACCGTAAGAAATGCAGTGCTCAGGCCCCACCCCAGCTGTTCCAAGTTAAAATCTGCATTTTTAACAATCCCAGGTCATTTGCATGCACATGAAAGTTGGATACAGAGTGGCCTATAACAGCCCCTTCCCTGGTAGCTCAGCTGGTAAAGAAGCTGCCTGTAATGCAGGAGACCCCGATTCAATTCCTGGGTCAGGAAGATTCCCTGGAGAAGGGATAGGTTACACTCCAGTACTCTGGGCTTCCCTGGTGGCTTAGATGGTAAAGAATCTGCCTGCAATGTGGGAGACCTGGGTTCGATCCCTGAGTTGGGAAGATCCCCTGGAGGAGGGCATGGCAACCCACTCCAGTGTTCTTGCCTGGAGAATCCCCATGGGCAGAGGAACCTGGTGGGCTATGATCTATGGGGTGCCAAAGAGTTGGACATGACTGAGCAACTAAGCACAGCACAGCACATAACAGCCCTTTAGGGTGAGGAGACCAGCCAACTTGCATTTATTGAGCACCTACTGTGTGCTCAGATTTGAATGAGATTAAGGAGCTGACTTACCAGTGCCGGAGTCCAGCTCCAGCAGCCAGGGAATCAGCCTGAAGGGGTGAGCGGTGTTGGCGGACAATGATGTAGCCTCTGACTCATAGTATGGAACTATATGTTTATTTCAAGCTTCAGGTTTTTTTTTATACTTTGACAAAAGCATTAGGTTAGAGGTTTGACATTTTTAGCTTCCCCCACCCAGATTTATTGTCTCCAGAAATCATTGTTGACATACAAACAGAGTTCCTGCTTCAGCAATTCTCTCAGAATTGGCTTTACTATCTATTATCTACTTTCTCTTATGTGTCCTATACTTAACTTGTGATTACATTGTAACTCATGCCACATTCCTCAGTTTATTTCTTATCTTTCTAAATCCTGTTTGCCCCTAGCATCTTAAGATCATTATCTCCTAAAAAGGCTTCTAGCTATTCTTAATTATTCCTAAACCCTAAACTCAGAAAACTACTTTTGCCATAAATATTTCCCTCACAAACAGGTCTCAGAAAACAATCCTTCCCATGGCCTCAAGCTGCAGCCTACGTGCTCATCCTGGGACATTCTTTGTAAAGATCCTTGAACAAATGTCAATGGTTGTTTTATAGATTATTTTCTGGGCACAACTGCAGAAGGCTTTGTGCTTTCTCATGCTTCTCTCAAGCACCTTAACATTCTTTCCAGCCAACTCAACCAAAGAAAAGAAAGAACAAGTCAGAATCACAAGGCCTAACTTCTTCATCCTGGGACCGTGCCTGCGAGATGAGGAAGAGGGGGTTGGGGCCATGCCTCCATTTTGTCGGTAATGCCTAATGCGGCTCCTGACATACCAGGGGTGTAGGTTTGGCCACAGAAAAGCAAAATGAACTCCAAGGGTCAGACCTTCTAATGGGATGTGCCCAGCCTCACCATCCCACCCCCACCTCATCACACCTGCATCCCCACAGCTGAGGCCTTCCCATAGGTGCTGATCTTAGCAGTCAGTTTTTGTAACAAGTGACCCTGCTTCCTTCCTTGGTCAGCCAGATGGACCTAGGGATAGCTTGTGACCCCACGGTGGTCACTCCAGATACTGGCCAGGTCAGCAACCTCTGAGGTAGCTGTCTTGACAGGATGAGCAGCCCAAACAGTCACTCTCTTGGAGATTGGGAGTGGTAATTTTCAAGATAGGCTGTTAATTTGCAGTGGGAGTGGCCACAAAATCTAGGAGGCGAACCAGTGGCCCAAGGGAGCAGTTGATAAAGCAGAGGGATGGGGGACTTGCAAGGGAAGCCAGAATGGTGGTGGTGGGGATGCTGTGAGAGACTAGGCAGTTGAGGAGAGAGACAGGACCAGAGAGCAGAGGAACCTCTGATCCAGACAGCAGTTCAGTCTCAAGACCACACAACCGAACCCCTTTTCTTTCCCCAGTCACTTCACAGTCTAACTAAAACACAGTCATTTGACAGTTTATGTTTAACTGCTTTGTTAATACTTACAAATTTAAAAACAGATAATAATATTCCAAGTGGAGGGAGGAAATTTTCAAATTAATTTCACTTTAGCTCACATACATTAATTTATATTAATGTATATTTCTCCCTTTTTTAAACAATGAGGAAGATGAAGTCCTCCCTTCAGTGTTTTCTTTTCTTTTTTAAAAAAATTAGTTTCTTATTTGGTTGCACTGGATCTTCACTGCATCACGTGGGCTTTCTCTAGTGGGGGTTACTCCTCTTTGTGGTACACAGGCTTCTCATTGCAATGGCTTCTCTTGTTACCGAGCACTAGCTCTAGGCCCACAGGCTTCAGTAGCTGTGGCACAGGGGCTTTAGTTGCTCTACGGAGTGTGGGGTCTTCCCGAGCGGGGATTGAACCCGTATCCCCTGCATTGGCAGGTGTATACTTGTCCACTATACCACCAGGAAAGCCCTACATTTCCCTTTCAGATTATTGTGTTAGCTGCCCCTCTAACAGCCATCTCTCCCTCTCTTCCCTCTTCAGAGAATCCTAATTTTCTTCAGTGATGCAGGTAACTCAGATACTGCTGAGACCCTGGCCCCACTCCTGGGCAGACCACAGTTAGTCATAGTGCTCTCACCTTTTTGTCAGCAAATAGGAACAAGCATGTGGGTCAGTCCTGGCCCATGAGATAAGTGGGGAGTGTGCTGAGGGTTTCTGGGTAAGTGGTCCAGATTCCTAAGAAAGAACCTGGAAGAAATGGTTCCTTTTCCCACGGACATTTAAAAATAACATGATGCTTGGACCAGCTACAGTCTACAAAGGGGAAAGATGACAAGGAGCAGGACTCATACCCAAATCTTTGAGTGGCTACTCATAGCCAGGAGTCACTAATCTCTGAGTCCTCTCTTTCTTGAGATAATAAAGACCTCATCGTTAAAGTTCTTTTTTTAAAAAAATCCAAAAACACTGTAATTGATGCAAAGATACAACAGGTTATTATTAATAACAACCAGATTACTATAATCCTGAACCAGTAAAGATTTTAGAAGCTGTCTCCCAATACAATTCTGCTCTTAAGTTCACACAGTAGAAAGGGCATGAATGTGAAGTCAGTTTCTCTCCCAGGGCTGCTATTTACAAGCTGGGTGACCCTGCATAAATTATTTAATCTTGCTCAGCCTCACTTTCCTCATAGAGTAAAAGGAAATAAAATATAGGAGTGGGAATTCAGTATGATAATGTATTATGTCTGGCACAGACTGCTCTTGTTGTTCAGTTGCTGAGTCATGTCCAACTCTTTGTGACCCTGTGGACTGTAGCACACCAGGCTCCTCTGTCCTCCACTGTCTTCTAGAGTTTGCTAAAATCATGTCCATTGAGTTGGTGATACTATCTTACCATCTCACCCTCTGCTTCCCCTTTCTCCTTTTGCCTTCAATCTTTCCCAGCATCAGGGTCTTTTCCAATAAGTCAGCTCCTCATATCAGGTGGCCAAAGTATTGGAGCTTCAGTTTCAGCATCAGCCCTTCCAGTAAATATTCAGGGTTGATTCCCTTTAGGATTGACTGGCTTGAACTCCTAGCAGTCCAAGGGACTCTCAAGAGTCTTCTTCAGCACCACAATTCAAAAGCATCAATTCTTTAGGGTTCAGCCTTCCTGGCTCAGACTAGGCACAGAGTAAAAAACGAGCTCTTATGATTATTATTGAGATGAAAAGGGTATAATCTTTGCTTCAGTAGCATTACAATCAAAGACTATGGAAAAGACAAACAGCCATTAAATACAAAGCAAGGCCTGACAAATGAAAGGGCGTGAATTTGTAGGAGTACAGGGACATGTGCTCAGTGGTGAGAGAAACTTGATGAACAAAAGGGGAGTTGGAATTGCAACTGATTTTTTTTTTTTTTTTTTTTGCCGAGCTGCGCATCTTTTGGGATCTCAGTTCCTTGACCAGGATTGAACCCAGGTCATGACAGTGAAAGCTTGGAATCCTAACTACTAGGCCATCAGGGAACTCACAATAGTTGATTTTTATAATGTTCTGAACTTTTCAAATTCCCTGTAAAAAAATCCATTGCCTAATTTCATAAACGTTATTAAAATACACTATACATTTTATTATTTTATTATTCTTCAACCAGTGTTTTCTTTTTATAATGGTGAAAAACTTGGGCCCATCATAAATGGCAGAGTAAAATAATCTATACCACATCCACATGGCTGAATATCACACACTTGTTAAATAGTTATGAAATGTGTAGCAAAATGGAAAAATGAAAAGAATTGCTTTGTTAGTGGTCAGACTTTGGATAATTGTTGGCTTTCCATCCTCTTTTAAAGTTGTCATGATTATTAGAATATTGTTCGTGCAATAAAAAAAGAAATGAGATCAAAGAAAATAAGTGTGAAGTTGAACGGGACTGTGAGGGCCATTTGTTACACTTTGGTGGTTGTGGGGGTGTCCGGCTCTTTTCCAAGCACTGGCAGGTCCCCAGCACAGACCCTTTGTCACCTTGGGGACACCAGTACGTGGCAGGCACAACCGCTTCATTTGGCTACCATCCCTTCTTAAACAGGTGGTGGTAAGCTTCCCCCTTGTCTTCAGAGGATATTAAGGCAGGGGGACTGATTGTGGCTTTTCTTTCTTAATCGTCTCATCACTGAGGTTCTATACTGTTTGTAAAGTGAAGGTCACTCAGTCATGTCCGACTCTGAGACCCCATGGATAGTCCATGGAATTCTTCAGGCCGAAATACTGGAGTGAGTAGCTCTTCCTTTCTCTAGGGGATCTTCCCAACCCAGGGATCGAACCCAGGTCTCTGGCATTGCAGGCGGATTCTTTACCAGCTGAGCCACCAGGGAAAAATGAATCCCAATGTAGGAGAAAACCAGGTCGACCTGTTTTCCCTGAGCAGTTGTGTAGGGCCTGGGCTTAGGTGCTGTGAAAACAGGTAAACTGGAAACCTTTCCCTCTCCACCTAGGGAATCCCTGTGATGCTCTCCCCCTCAGGGGATACTTTCCTTAGGCCCATGTCCGAAATCTGAGAGCCCTTTGAACTTCCACTGAAGAGCTAGGGGCCTGTATCTGTAGTTTTGGACCGCTACCTGAGCCCTGGTGGCTCAGAAGGTAAAGAATCCGCCCAGAATGCAGGACACCTAGGTTCAATCCCTGGGTTGGGAAGATCCCCTGGAGAAGGGAATGGCAACCCACTCCAGTATTCTGGCCTGTAGAATCCCCATGGACGGGGGGGAGCCTGGCAGGTTACAGTCCACGGGGTCGCAAAGAGTCGGACACGACTAAGCGACTAAACACACAGCCTGAGCCCAAGAGTGCCCTAACGATGTAGCTGCAGGCGAGGGGCAGCCAAGCAGCGGAGGCCAGCTCTTGGGACAGCCAAGGGCGGCTCCAGCTTCTCTTCTTCATCTGTAAACGGGGTAGAGGGTGGGTCTCTGGATGTCCCGGCGCAGGGGTGGGTCAGCGTCAGTACCCTCGGCGGGACGGGCTCAGCGCGTAATGGGGACCATGCCAGCCCTAATGGGAAGCAGCCGCCTCACCCCGGCCGAGAGCCTCTGAGATAAAACGGAAGCGCCGCAAGAGGCGCTTTGATTCCAATACGAAACAAATTATTCCTCCCGGAACGGAACAAAACAAATCAGAGTGGAGTCTCACGGCCGTCATTCCAACCCGCAAGGCCTCTGCCGGCGGCCGCGGGGCCTGACGACCCCGCAAAGCTTCGCAGGGACCGTGCCCTGCGTGGGGCGGGGGTACTCGCCCCCAGCACCGCGGCGGGGAGGTGGGTAGGGGAGTCCTGGCCCGCGGGGCTCCGAATCCTTCCTGTCATTTGAGCACCCCGCTTCTGGGTGGGCTGCCGGTTGAGCCGAAATCGCCCTCAGGCCAGTGGTCCTCAAACTTGGGCTAGGGAGTCCCAGAATCTTCCAGAGGGCTTGTTAAGCACATTGCTGAGCTCTACCGCACAATAGGGTGGGGTCTGACAATTTCAGGTAGGGATCTGACAATTTCAGGTAGGGCGGGGCCTGAGAATTTGCACGTCCCAGGTAATGCTGGTGCTGCTCGTCCAGACACACCACTCTGAGAACCATCGGACAAATATGGCATTCAGATGGCTGAGTCCCATAGAGGTCTACAGGGGGTCAACTATCCAGGAACTGCTCAAAGGGCATCTGTCCAAAAGTGAACCAACCAAGTCCTGCTCCAAAGCTCCCTGGCTGGAATTTCTCACCAGCCTGTGAGGGTAAGTGGGCAATTGCCAAAGGCCTTTGAAAAAGACTGATGCCAGCTCTAGGATTCTAGGCAGCTTCTCTGGGTGATGCTTCTGTTCCAGCTTCTCGGCCTCTAGAGAAGCTCCTGGGCTCTGTGTTGTCCTGCCTGGGCCAGAGGTTCCTAGTAGGGAGTGTGTGGAGGGGGGAGGGGAGTGGAGTATGTGGGGTGATCAGGTGGATCCTGGAGAGGACAGGAGCAGTAATTCTTGCTGGGATGATATCTCTGAGGTCCTGCATCGCTTCATGGAAACCATTGAGAGACCTGGCAGAGTTAGACTTACTAAGCCTGGAAAGAGTGCCTGCACCCCCACTGATTCTCCAACTCCAGTGCACCACAGTCGCCCGGAGGACTTGGATTGCTTCCCACCCCACCCCCACCCCTGAGATGCTAATTCAATGGGTTTTTTCAATAAGATCCTAGGTGATGCTGATGATCTGGGTTCCACAGTTTGGAAACCATTACCCTAGGCTTTATTTCCAAGTGGTTCAGTGGTAAAGAATCCACCTGCCAATGCAGGAGACACAGGTTCAATCCCTGGGTAGAGATCTCCTGGAGAAGGAAATGGCAACCCACTCCAGTATTCTTGCCTGGGAAATTCCATGGACAGAGGAGACAGGCAGGCTACATGTCCATGGGGTTGTAAAAAAGTTGGATGTGACATCAACTAAACAATAATAGCAACAAAGCCCTTAGTGTAGCTGCAAAATGGTCACGATATGTGTGCTCAGCCCCACCCTCTGTACATCCTTTATCAGTCACTGGCCTTTGTGTTGACTGCCTTTCCAGCTTTCAGAAGCAGTTTGGTCTTGCTCTCTGTGCTGTCTGGTTCTTGGGGCAGAGAACAGTTCTCAGGGTGATTCAGGCATGGGAAGAGCAGCATTCCCCACTCCCATTCGTGCACACAACCAGGTACGACAGCTCCCTTCTCCTTCCTGCTATCCCTCACCCTTTAGGTGTGCTTGAGTCCTAGTTGGGGTGGTGGCAGGGGCTGGAAAGGGCCCTTTAATGTACTCCTTTGGATCCATGCAAGGCCAGGCCTAGAAGGGTCGCTGTTGCTCTTCTGCCAGCAATAGAATGTCTGGGGAGTGACACCTTCCCCTCCCCTGCTTTGTACATTATAGCGATTTATGAAATATTTGCTGTTCAGCTGATTAACAGTTTAGGGAAACCTAGCAAAAGGGGAAACAAAAGAAAATGAAAATCTTCCTCAAGTTTTCCATGGACTAGGACAAGGTGTTGGGTATTTTTTTGGCCACTTTGCACATCTTGTGGGATTTTAGTTTCTGGACCAGGGATTTGAACCCAGGCCCACTGCAGTGAAAGCACCAAGTCTTAACCGCTGGCCCACCAGGGAATTCCGTAGGACAAGGTTTTGATCAGCATCCTTCAGCTTGGCTAAGGAGGCAAGGTCTCTCCTTTTTAGTCTCCTGTGTCAGAGGCTCCTGGGTGGGAACCCTGAAGCACAGATGTGGGGTGGGAGCCAGCAAGGTCAGTGTGCTTCAGTGCTGGGAGCTTTGGGACTGCCCCAGCAAGCTGGAGACCTTGGAAAAGAAAGGGTAGGTAGTCCTTGGGGGGCGGGGATCAACCAAAGCCACAGGGAGGCATCCTTTGGTTTTTGTTGCTCAGGATCTCCAGAAAAGGCAAGTTTCTTTAGGAATGTAACAACATTTGCACCAAGAGGTTTAGAGAATGTCAAATGTGAATAATCATGGCATTTAACATTGGGATTAGGACACCAATTTAGATGAAAATAAGCAATGGCAACCCACTCCAGTACTCTTGCCTGGCAAATCCCATGGACGGAGGAGCCTGGTAGGCTGCAGTCCACGGGGTCGCTAGGAGTCGGACACGACTGAGTGACCTCACTTTCACATTTCACTTTCACGCGTTGGAGAAGGAAATGGCAGCCCACTCCAGTGTTCTTGCCTGGAGAATCCCAGGGACGGGGGAGCCTAGTGGGCTGCCATCTATTGGGTCGCTCAGAGTAGGACACGACTGAAGTGACTTAGCAGCAGCAGCAACCCATTAGGTTTTCATACTTTTCCTCTTAGTTAGTTGTACTTTGAAACTGTGGATTTAGGAAATGGCTAAATTGGCTCTAGGTTCCCTATTTAGTTATCGCTATTGTGTGTTGGAATCACCAGGGTTGCTTTGAAAAATCCTGATGCCCTGCTTAAATCCCATATATGGGGCCTGGACACAATGTTTTTTAAGGCTCCCCGGGTGATTTTTGGAGTGCAGCTAGCATCAAGAAGCTCTGAGCTACTGATTGAGTGGTTGGAGGGGCCAAGCTGAAACAAATTAGGTTTTTGGGGGTGTCTGCTTAGCCTACAGTGAGCACCATGACTGCTCTCTCCCCGAAGGGAGGAACCATCCAAAACTATAAGACGTCCCCACCCCCTACCCCGTCCCTCAGCAACAGTTCCAGTTGACAGGACCCAACCCTGGTAGGCCAGTTTCTCTCTCTTTCAAAGGAAAAGAGAATTGGGATGCAGAGATTTGAGCTATGACTAGGCTCCTCTCTAGAACGCAGCAGAGGAGAGGCCTGTTCAGAGCAACAAGAAGAGTCAGTCTGTAGAGGAAATCTACCTGGGTTCTTGCCATCACCTCAGCCTCTTTTTCAACAATCTCACCCCATCCCTTCTGTTTGGTTTAAGCCAGCTCTAGTGGGTTTATGTTACTTATGACCAAAGAGGCCCGACACACGCACAGGCAACAGTACAACAAAATCACACAAAAACAAACATGTATTCACACCCCCACCCCCCACCACACACACACACACACACACACACACACACTCTCACACACACATCCGGTGTTTGAATCAGGCTCTTTGTAACTCCATGTGGTCCCAATGGAAGATTCTTTGGAATCTGTATTTTCCGGCGTCCACAAGGAGAAACCTCAGCTTTCAATTCAATTGGGAACAGCAGTGGTTCCACAATGTGGCTCCATGGGCTTCATCAGAATCACCTGGAGAAACTGACTGAGAGATGCACATACATAGATCACCAGGCACCAGCCTCAGAGAAGCAAAAGATGCCCAGTATGAAGAGGATCATGAAATCTGCCCTTGAAAATCTTTCTTTGTGAGATTTTGATATGTATTTGCATCTACCGGTATCAGCCTGGCTGAACTAATGTAATTTATGAAATTCCCTTTTAACCTCTTTTCTAACTGGAGGTGGTATCCCCCTATCATGTCTGGGAGATGGCTTTTGAAGTCATTTTGTTTGAGGGATGGATAAGATCCTATACGGATAGAATAGAGCCCAGTGAAGTTCAGGCTTGTTGAACTGGTCAAATGAATTAGATCATTTACTTTGCCTGTAGACACAACTCCCTCCCCACCAACACACACACACACACACACACACACACACAGCGTTTGTATGTGTGAGTAAAGCAGCAAATGTACTTTTTATTTTAGAAACAAAAATATCATTTCTGACCCAACAATAGCCGGATCCTTGTGAATGAAGGGTTTGCATATTTTCCTGTTTTAACGGTTCTAGTATAAACAGCCCAAGCCCAGGCCTGATTGTCAGTAGGTCCTGAGCAGCCCAACCAGAGTGCTGGAAACGACTCCAGCCCTGAGAACCTGGACCCGGCTTACTGCCAGGATTCAGCCTTGTGTTTAACAGTAGCAATGGGGTCAGGAGTTGAGGGAGAGGGCAACTGCAGTGATCCCTGAGACCAAAGTAAATGCCAGAAGCAATAGCAGCAGCAGCTGCAGAGGCAGTAGCTACTGTGTATTGAGAATTTCTTGGTTCAGGTACCAGGCTAAATGATGTAATCATTTAGTGGAATACTTAAAAAAAAATCTCAGTGTTGTAGCATTATTATTGCAATTTTTTGAATGAGGTTCAGAAAGGTTGAGCAGTTTTTATGAGGTCACACAGCTTCTAAGGGAAGATCCAGGATCCAGATAAATGCATGTTTGACCCCTGTTATAAGATACTGCACACAGAAACCCAGGTCTCAGCTACCTTCTTGAGTGCTAGCTGCGGATTCAGGGCTTTGGTCCTAGAAGCAGTCCAGGGCAGCTTTTCAGGCACATTCCTCATCCCTGTTTTCTTTCAGAACATTTCAACCAGCACCCCAGCTCCACTGGTCTCCAGCAGAGGGAAATAGCTGTCAGCAGGCTGTGGAAGGCTCTCTCCCAGCTCAACCGCAATTTCAAATTTCTGGGTGGATCCTTTGTGCCCTGACAGTGGGACCACAACACTTCTTTTTGGGCTAGCAAAGGACTCAAGATTTTTTTTTTATCAACTATTGATTCTATATTTAATGACCAAGACAGTGTGTTTCCTAGATCTGAAACAAAGTGGATTAGTGCTGTTATATTAAAAAATTATGGCTCACCTATTTGATGGATAATTAAACCATTCTAGGGCTTTATTTATTATTGGATGGATTATTTATTCATTGAAAATCATCTTTCAAAGGATCAGATGTGGAGAAACCCTCGTGGTGAAAGGTAAAAAGAAGTAGTATACAAAATGGAAAATTCCATATAAAATATATTCTTTTAATTATGTAAATTAGATTTGTTAAAATAGATGGAAGATCAGAGGAAAGTCATCAAAATATTAACTGTGGTTGCACAGCGGAGGAAGGGTGCGATCACTGTAAATTTTGTTCTCTTTTTCTCAATTTTCTTTAATCTGGGTTAGCTTTATAAATGAGAGAAAAAGTGAAAACATGCAAAGTCCTAACATGTAGCACTGGAAGGGCACAGGTATGATTACTGAATAATTTTTATCCCACCTTGGATTTCAGCAGGCGGAAGAGTCTTCGCACCGCACTGCCCAGGACTTATTTTCAAGAGTAAGGATGGCTGCTCCGTCTCCGCTCGGCAGACTCCCTGCAAGGCCGCGCTGTATAGGCTGGGGATCGGTCCTTTCGGTTCTTTGAAGCACCCCTAATTTGGTTGAGGAGACAAGTGCACTGCGAGAAATAGAGGTAGCCAGGCGCCAGGGCGACTATCTACTAGAGGTGGAAGTCTAGCGGAGTGGGGGGCAGTGTTTTATGGGTCTTGACCCAGGGGTGCCAATGAATGCCATGATGCGGAAAATCAAAGAGCCTCAGCACAGTCTGGGGTTCTCTTCGGAGTCCGCCAATGGTCTGCTGTGACGCGCCTGCTGGGCGCCTGTAGGTTGTGGCGTTCCGCGCCCCCCCCCCCCCCTCCCCCGCCCCGAACCCCAGCCCGCTTTCCCGGAGGGTCGGTGAGTTCGGGATCCGGGCAGAAACCCCAGGTCAGTTAGATTGCCAGCACAGAGCTTTGGCTTTCTGAGCGGCTCCGGGTTGGAGCACGCGGAGTGTCTGGTGCCAGCGGGGAGCAGGGACCAGAAACTGAGAGGTATCAGAGGGTACCGGCAGTGGTTGAAGGCGCGTCGGCCACTCCCGGGATCCAGCGAGAGTGGTGTCACCCACTCGGCGCTGTGTGGGGTTGTCTTGCCTTGCGCGAGCCCCTCTTGTCGGCTAAGCTCCGGGGCAGCTGAGGGAGGCGGCGATGATGTCGTTTAAGGCCAGCAGAGGGCAGCCTCGAGGCTGTGAGGCCGCCGGGCGACCTCGCCACGCCGCAGGCTCTCTTCCAGCGCCCCGGCTCGGCCGGGTGCGGGCGGCCTTGGAGCCCGGAACCCAGCGACCTCAGCCTGCCGGAGCCGGGCTCCGGGACCCAAGGGCACCCGGCGAGATGTGGTCAAGCTGCAGCCCTCGGACAACCCCAGTCTCAGGAGTGCGAAGGCTTGGGGCCGGGAAACCAGATAACCCAGAAGAAGCAAAGCCCAACACACACAGGGATGTTGCTATATAAGCAACATGTTACAAACGTGTAGGAACCTTTTTAGTGATGTGGGTGAGAGCTAGAATAGTCTTTGCGTCCTTGGTGAGGGAAGTCAGAGGCTAAGAGCCCGGCGACTCCGAACTGCGCGCAGGAGACTTGGCGCAAGGAGGGACCTGGCGATCCGAGTTGGAAGCAGAGGAGCCGCGCTTTAAGATCCAGACTCGGCTAACTGGGGATTCCCGCCCTGACCCCGGTCACTTTCCGGCTGTTGAATCTGGGGCAGCTTACTGTACCTTTCTTGCCTCCGACTAATCACTTCTGTAAAATGTGCACGGTGGGCTCCGGGTTTTGCAGGGCCATTCGAGATTTGAGACAGCAGAATTCGTTCGTTACTGTTGCTGCTCTGGCACAACTCAGGGCTCCTGGGCTTGCGGCTGGGGTGAAAGGATCGCGCATTTGCCTGTCGTGGCTGTCGTGAGGACATAGGCCCGCTAGGCTTTGGGGACCCAGCTGGGCGTGGGCGGTCACAGCCCTGGAATCTTCGGCGCTCTTCCTCGGCACTCTGGCGAGCCCTAAGTTCCCCTGCCCTGGACACCGGGGTCACCGAGCTCCGGCAGAGCGCACTTATCATCAAACGTATTGAGACCAGACACCCGGCGCGGTGGGTTTCCCAGGAAGCCTGGCCAAGGGCCAAGGCCAACCGGGCCTGGAGGTAGCTTAGTGAGCTAAACAGGCCAACCTTGGTGCGCGTCTAGCAAACACATCCACCTTTAACAAACTGGCCAGGTCTTTGGCTGGCCCGGGTCTGTGTGAAAACGGCACCCATTAACTTGCCTGGGCTTGTTTCCCCATGGAAAATTCAGAAGGGCAGTATTCTCCGCCTGAGTTGTAAAAATCCTGATTGGAAACTGTC
This sequence comes from Bubalus bubalis, assembly GCF_019923935.1. Classification (NCBI taxonomy): domain Eukaryota; kingdom Metazoa; phylum Chordata; class Mammalia; order Artiodactyla; family Bovidae; genus Bubalus; species Bubalus bubalis. Next base: position 175,110,004 of record NC_059157.1, on the reverse strand, counting down.
AAAGCCTGTGTAAATGTGAGGCATAATTGCCACTCACCAGCAGCCGGCTCCATCAGCGTCTGCACAGCCCACGAACAGGACAGAGGCAAGATGAGTGTTCAGATATATGCACAGGTATATCACACGTGTGTAGATGTGTCTGTCTCTCTAGGCTCAGTTGCACACACGTGTGCATGTACATGCACACAGATACGGGATTCTCTTGTGTAGATGTGTCTATGCACATTCCGAATGCGGACGCTACTGTTTGTGTCTGGAGGCAGAATGTGCACACCGTTCAGCTGACCGTTTCTCTCAAACTGAGTCAGTGCCACCTGGGGAAGTAGACTCTCAGGTGCTGCTCCCGGATCCGGTCAGCGCTTCGGCGCCGCCGAGCTCCTTTATCTCTCATCAGACGGCCGCTGGCCAGCTCCAGTTTCAATAGGGACCAGGATCCCCGAGTCGGCTGGAGGGAGCAAGGGTGGAGAGAAGGAAGAGGTGGAGGGCACTCCAGCACGCGAAGCCTGGGGACCTCACTTCCCTGGTCTGTCGCCTTTCCTTTTCCTCTCCAGGTCGCGTCTCTGTGGAAGAGAAAAGTGGGGCCCGGATCTTCCATTCGGCTCTGGAAAGGCGGCCCAGGCCCCTACTCCACAAGCCATCATGAAGGGAGGGGAACCGAAGATTCGTCATCAGCTTGGGAAAACGTGCGGCTGCAGCGCTGGCCGGGGGCCCCAGGGCACAACCTGGTGTTCGTGGGAGGCGCGCAGCGTGGCTGCTGGAGACCCCACCATCTGCTCATGCAGTCGCCGGGCTCCTCTTCCCCTTCTTTCTTAGGAATAGTTCTAAGCTGCGAGGCACTCCCATCACCTGCGTGTGTCTGCGGAGAAAGGGCCCCAAGCAAGTACCCTGGAAAGCCAGAGGCTGCCGCCTTGCAAAGTCAGAATCGCCGCGGCTTGAGCTCCGCTGCGACCCACATTTCAGATCAGAGAGAGAGCAGCAGAATAAGGTCACAAACGCTCTCCCGTCACCACCGCAGACCCGTTCCGCCGACAGGAGGGCATGACGCAGAAAATTTGAGGCCAAGAGCTAGAGGAGCCTCAGGTCTGCACAGACCTGAGACAGTAGCACAGAGGCTCCGCCGCGAAGGCAGGGCACGGGTTCGGATCCTGTTGGTCAACAGAGCCCAGAGGCCTCAAGCGCCAGAGATGCAGCAGAAGTTGCTCACAAGTCCACTCCAGAGGATCAAGTCAGGAAAAGTCCGTCCGGCTGGGGAGCGGGCATGGCCCTCACCTCTCTCCTGGAGTCCTTAAGTAGGAAAATGTAATGCTGGTGGGGCTGGGTCCAGGAAATTTAGTGGCTGAAGACGCAGGGCAAGTTGAGAAACGCAAGTCCGTGCCTCAGTTGGGCCTGGGGGTTGGGGAGCAGCCCCTGGCCGAGTAGCCCCATTCCAGCAAGGCCGGCCTGTTGGAAGTGGCCAGTGGACGGCCCCGCGGCCCCCTCCCTTGGGATTCCACAGGGCTCTGACCCGGCCTTTATCTTGGCGCGGTCAGCAGTCATGGGGGCTTCAGGAAAGAAGACAAAGGCCCGGTGTCACTGCGGGCGGGGGCTCGGTTTCCTGACTCTCTGCTCACACTCAGACTTTTAGGGCTTGTTGCGGGGAGACTTTTAAAAATATGTGTCGAATTTCCTTCTTTCTCCCTAGAAACAAACAAAAAAGCAAGAAGCACATTCCCCTTCCCTGTTCGTCCATTAATATTCCCGGGATCCTGTCCTTTTTTGTCTGCCTAAAGAAAACTTTCCGTGGAGAATTCGGGAAAGGTTTTGTTTTATTCGGTTTGATAGGGCCATTATTAAGGACGAGGGGTCAGCTTGTGCTCCTAACGTGAAGAAGCGGAGTCGGTCTCCCGGCGTGTCGGGGACTCTGGCGGCCAATGTCGGGTGCGCTTCGCCACCTCCGGGGACCATCAGGGCCTTTTGGGCTTCCCCTGTCGGCTCTGCCGTCGGTAGCACCCTGAGGTCGGACAGGCCTAGCCCTTCTCCCCGGATTTGGTTTAGAACTGCTAGGTGGAGCCGGATTCGCTCCTGACTATCCGCGCTTGCAGCGCCGCCACCAGGCCCGCAAACAGGAGGGTCCGGCGCCCGGGCGGATGTGCGGAGCCGTGGCACCATGCGGTCCTCGCTGCCACCTGCGGGCAGCGTGTCTGCCCGCTGAAGCTCGACTAACCCGCTTCCTGCGTTTACCCTCAGGTTTCCCGTTTCTCCGCAAAGACCGAGGGCAGCCTCTCCCGCAAGCTGATCTTCGCCAGCTCCCGCCAGGTGGCTACCTATTGTTTTTCTGAAAAAAAAAGGAGAAAATTTCTAACAGCCTCACGTTCTAGAGGGAGGTGCCTGAGGGCGGGAGGGGTCTGCCCCAGAGCTTGAGAGTCGCGGCTGTGTCCGGATCCAAGCGCCTGAGTCAGTGTCATTTCGCAGGTTAGCGGGCCTTTCTCAGAGAAAACCTTATCGAAGAGAGCCTTAGGAGAAACGAGAGGGAGGTTGGGGAAGCCCTGAACTGGGCTCTCGGTCTGTGCCCTCAAGACTTGGGTATTCCTGTAACAGCACGCGGCTCAGCCCCGGGTCTGGGTCAGGGTGGAAGCAGTCGGCGGCGCACCGCCGCGGGAAGGTGATCCGTGGCCCGGGCTCTTGGGGCACGTTTGGGTGGCCATAGCCGCTGCGTTTGAAGGTCAGACCCCACAGAGTTACTACCTAAGGTTTTTCCTTTCTTCCTCCCTTCCCCCTCCTCCCCTCCCCTTTTCTTCCTTTTCTCCATCCATTCTTTCTTTGTTACATTCCTCTTTCAGTAGGGGAAGGAAAACCATATTGACCATCTACTGTAAACTGGGCGTTTTGACAGTAGAACATTTAATTATTTTAATAACCCTGCAAGGTATATATATATTCTATTTTACAGATGAGAAAATGGAAATTCAGAATTTATTATTTTTTTTTTTTACCAACATCCCACAGTTATTAAAGGTCAGTGGCCTCCACACTAGTCCTTCCAGGCTGAACAGCCTCTGTCATTGCCCCATCCTGCACCTCCCTGGAGTGACCTGGTCCCAGGACAGGTTTGTGAGAGCTTACCACTGAGCTGGAGCCTGGGCAGCAAACAGCTGGCACAACAGAAGTTTCCAGAGTACAGTCAGTCCACGGCTCAGATCCAACCCTGTGCTTCCTTCTCCTCTGGCTGCCTTCCCCTTTACCCACTTAGCTCTCCAACACAGTCAGCAGGGCTGAACTGGGCTCAAAACTCTCAGGTCTCTCCTTAAAATTTCTGAGGCTGTTTGTCCCACAGACAGCTAGCTGGGTGACCTCTGGCTGGCCCCTTCTCTTCTCAGGACCCCAGATTCCTTAAATGTAAACAAGATTTGGGGGTTCTGGGGCCCAGACACTCTTGTGACACAGTGGAGCCCTCTCTCCAGAAAGCAGAAAGCCAATCAGACCACTTGGTTTTAAGAATCCTTCACTTCTGGTACTCCCTAACACAGACTTGGGGCATGAAGACCATTTCCAACCACTCCAGGCCTCTGGTCCCCACTACAGAGGAGAGGTGAGGGCTCCTGGGCCCATCTCTTCCTACAGGTTCCACAGGCTACTCCCAGAAGTAGGGGCTGACCTGTGGAGGCAGCAAGACATAGTCACCATTGGCTTACAGAGTGGGAGCACTGCAGGACTCCTGAGCCTGACCAAGCCACTTCCTGGCCCCTGACCCGCTCCTGGAGACCACGAGCCTGGCTCAGCAGTTCCAGTGCTCCAAAGCTCCATTAAGGGAAGAGCTTATTCACAGGCAGATGGTGTTGGGTCTGACCCAATTTCCTGGCCCATCCTCTACTGCCCCTGTGGCTGCAAGAAGCCCTGGTCTGCCCCTGGTTTCCACCCACCACCAGGGGGCTCTTCCCAATCTGTAGCTCCAGCCTCGGAAGGTGAGAGGCCCAGACAAGGACCGGAGGGCACCTAACCCTAAGGTGAAAGGTCTTGGGCCTCCTGCCCACCTAAACCCAGGATGCACAGCAGTGAATGCTTTATTTAGGAAAGGAGGAAACAGGTCCAGAACACCCTCTACAGTAGGATGCAGGGCCATCTCAGGGAACCCCCTAGGTCCTCACCTTACAGTCCCTTGGTACATATACTGCACTGGGAAAGATTTCTCCCAGGTCCCTCTGAGAACAGGACGCTCCCCACCAGAACCCAAGTACTCTGGCTGAGCAGTTCTAGGGTGTGGGGTTGACCAAGAATTTGTGTGTAAATGTGAGGGGGCGGGGCTCATCTTGTCAGTGCTGAGTGTGAGGATATTTACATGCATATAAGTACACACGTACTCCTCATTCAATGCCATGTGTAGCAACTCATTATCCAGGACATGCTGAAATTGGCAGTGTATTTGTATTAAACTATTTACGTAGTATTTACAATATACTCTGGCAGACATATACATATACCTATGTGGTCTGGCCATCTAGACCAGACTGTATATGCTAAGGCATAATTGCTACGTACCAAGAACTCTCTTAAATGCTTTTGTCCTTGCTTAGGGAATTCCTTAGATCATCTTCTCTAACAGAAACTCAAAAGTGCAAAGAGGGAGAGGAAAGAAAGGAAATGAGAGGTGAAGAAAGTCAACCATTGCCCCGAACTTGTAACACTGGGGGGAAATGACCAAACTATAGAGTTTTGCAGAAACTCCTGGGGCTGGAATTAGAGACAGATGTCTTCCTGTGGGCATCCATGGGGAAGCAGGGTATGATTTGGCTTCTTTCTCTCAACTCCTCCAATCTTTGTGTAGACCAGGAATCCCTCCCAGATTCCTTCATCTCATCCTCCAAACTGGGAGAGGCTACTGCTGTTTCCCCAGTCGTGGGTGCCTCTCGCCTTTCAGTTCTTGGGGAACCGAGAGAGGGTCTGTCCTCCAGTGCTGGCCTAGGACAACTTTTCCACCTCACCAGGGGCTCTACCCAGATTTCCCTCCTCTGTTTTCTCTGCTTGAAGTAGCAATTGTGGGGTGCTGGGAGTCAGCCTTGGAACAGAGAGCCTCAACCAGCTGAAGCAAAGGCTCTGTGTGTACTCTGTTTTCATTCAGCAAACCAAGATTACATACCCAGAACATAACTGCACATGTCTGGTCCCAGGAAGCATTCCCTGAATTAGTGATACGATTAGTACAATGCCTAAAATACATGCCTTCTCCGAAGGTGAGTGACAGACATAGACACTGCCCTCCCTGTAACCAGGACACAACTTACACCGTACACACATTCATTTACAGGAGGTATAGACTATACAACTGCCCATGAGATAGTTGTTCACACCACAGAAAGCAAAGACAAGTATGCAGCAGTCCACTTTCTTTTCCGCTACTGACCTTAGTCAGCCAGACAAAATTGCAACAGGTTGCCAGAAACCCTCAGACACCAAGCCTGATCAACCTCTTGGGCTTCTTGCCTGCCCCAGCTGGCTGAGTCGTATTTGCAGTGTGCTCTGGTTCTCCTGGCCCTGGCAGGCTCCAGTCCTGGTTTCAGCGTGATGCCTTTCATAAGCCCCACAGCTTCATCCTCCACCTTCCAGCCTCCCCAGAATGCCCAAGGAAGTTGCCGGCAGCCCCTCCCAGGTTACTGGTTGGCCTAAATCTGTGGCCACTGCTATACAGGCTAAGTGAGGGGCAGAGAGCAACATGTGGCTGGGCACTGGGTCCTGCTCAAGCTGAACTGCAGAGGGGGCGAGAGCTGGATAATACTTGTCATCCCACCAGAGGACTCAACGCTGACCACCTCTAATCCCCCTGCTGCTGCTAAGTCACTTCAATCGTGTCCGACTCTGTGCGACCCCATAAATGGCAGCCCACCAGGCTCCCCCGTCCCTGGGATTCTCCAGGCAAGAACACTGGAGTGGGTTGCCATTTCCTTCTCCTATGCATAATACCCCTAGCAGCCTGCAATCCAGTCAAATGCCTGCCTGTGTGCCTGCACAAAAGCGCCAGTCTTAATTCGTTGAAGAGTCTCAGTAAAGAGAGAGAAAAGATTAAATTTCTATAGCCACCTCTCTCTGATCCCCAAATCTCTCACACATATGTCAAGGTAAATGAATTCCGACTATTAAAAATAAGGCAACCAGTCACTCGTTACATTTGTACAGAGGTTTGCAGCTTACAGAGCATGACCACAACGAAGATTTTATCTATTTGGAATAAATTCTTCTGTTAGATATAGCTGGAAAAATTGAATAGCATAAAGACAATATAATACAAATATGACCCATACGCCTAGCATGGCTGTGTAAGAGATAAAGTTCAAACTTGCATGGATGTAAAAATAGAACAAATCCTACCTACAGTGGGCCTTGTGAAAGAATCACGGCAGATAAAGTCTCTCCCATGACGTGAAACAGCCGCAACAAGCCAGCGATGACACACGAAACAAACAATTCCGGGAAAACAAAGCAGCAGCAACAACCACAAAGGCCCCCCACTCTGGCCGTCCTCAACCCTCGTTTATCTGAGAAAGGATACATTTTTGCTGAAAATCTCCCTGTTTTAACGAGCTTCGGAACAAACTTGGGCGCCATGTAAATAATGTAAGTCCGTGTTAAAAGAAAGAAACAAAAAATTTATTCGAGAATTGACAAGACAAAACAACAACAACAAACAAACAACAAACAACAAAAGTGCTCTAGTTCTTTCTAGGAAAATTTGGTCCTCCGAACGACACACTACAAAACAACCAGGTCTAGAGCTGTGGGCCGGCAGGCTCGGAGCCACAAGCCCGCCTGGTCCGACTGCTGCCGGGTTTCACATTTCTCTTGCCCAAAGTGGGAGAAGCAAGACGTTTGAAAAACAAAAATCAGGGAGGCGATGAGTCGACCCTGCAGTTTCCGCCAGGCGGACAGTGATCTCCCCGCGCTCAGGGCTGGCATCAGAAGATAGGGGGAAATTTGTTTTCGACTTTTTTAGAAAAGATAGGTTGAGGGGTGAAATACTCTAATTTGTAAAGGAAACCATCCGATACTGGGCATATACTCCTACCTCTCTGAACATAGCTTTTTGAAGGCCCGACAGGAATTCTTCAAATCTCCTGCAAAAGATTTTCATGTTTTGCTTTAGCAAACTCCAAGGCCACAATACTTCGCCGGTTTTCCGGTGAATTATTTTCCTTTAAAAAATACTTTTTGATATTATCCAAAATAGCCCTCGTGATCTTTTTAGCAAAACATGAGCCAGCTGCCCGGGCCTGAAGGGGCCCCAAACGCCGGGATGGAGAGCGGAGGAAACGCAGTCTCTCTCCGAGCCGGGATGCTGTGTAAACCCGGGCACAGGCCGCCGAACGAGGCAGACCCGGCTCCCTGATCCAGCCCAACCCTCGCCCTGCCCAGTGGGCCCCAGGAAGGGGCTTCTGAATAGCTCCAAAAGGGTACGCGGAGCAAACACCCGTTTGTCCCATTCTCGGGCGGCGCGGGTCTTGTTGCCGGCCTATGCCGGCGCTTCTAGCCAAGGATGGAGCGGCAGCCCGGCGGAGAGCCGAGTGCGAGTGCACCGACCTGTGAAAAAAGGCCAGGAGGCCTGCGTTGCCGAGGCCCGGTTGCACCTCGGCCCCGGGCACTTTCTCTCCGCCGTGAATTTTGGCGACGGGTGTCCAGCCCCGACGCTGGGGTGCCCGGAGAAGGCTAGGCCTGCGGAAAACGCGTGGAGAGGCGGCCTGCAGGCCAAAGGAGCGAAAGGGCAAAAAGGGCAGGGAGGCGAACACAGGGGGAGAAGCGGAGACAAAGAGGAGCAAGAGGAGCCCAGGAGAGCGAGGAGGCGCAGAGGGGCGGTGGGCGCTGGCTCAGGGGGCCCCAGCGGGCGCGCGGTCTGGCCGGCTGCTGCGGCCAAGGCGGGCGTCGCGCGTCCCTGCATCCTCGCAGCCTTCGTGCGCTGGACTCTCAGAGATCGAGGCGCGAGTGCAGCGCGCCGGTCTTGCTGTCGTGGTCCCAGTAAGAGCAATGCATCATGGCGAGCTCGGGCTGCCGGGCGCAGGCGAACTGCAGGCCGGGTGCGTTGGTGGGCGCGGGCGCCGGGGGCGCGGCAGTGGCCGGACTGGCTGGGCTGAGCTGGCCCGGGGGCGGCGCGGCGGCCCCGTGGTGCGGCGGGGCCGGCGGGGGTGCGGCGGCCGCGTGCAGATGGTGTGCGTGCGGGTGTGAGTGGGGGTGCGGCGGCGGCGGAGGCGCGGCGGGAGGGCCTCCCAGACCGTTGTACGAGTTCACTACGCCGGGAGGCAGCGCCATGCTTTGCACGCGCGAGTACGGCCCGTACGAGGCGGCCGGGCCCGCCAGCCCCTTGACCACCGCGGCCGCGCCGGGGCTGCCCGGGCCCGCGGCCGCCGCGGCTGCTGCAGCCGCCGCGGCGGCCGCCGCCATCTGGCAAGAGGCGTAGGGCATGGGCGAAGGCGGCTGCGGTAGCGGCCACGAGTTGTTGAGGAAGCCGGACTGCAGGTACTTGGGGGGCGCCAGGTAGCCGTAGCCGTCTGCTCCTGCTCCCGCCACGCCGCAGCCACCCGCAGCCCCTCCGGCCCCAAAGAGCCCCTTGCCGGGCTGGAAGTGCGCGGGCGGCGGCCGGAAAGGCCGCTTCATGCGGCGGCGGCGCCGGTAGTTGCCCTTCTCGAACATGTCCTCGCAGGCCGGGTCCAGCGTCCAGTAGTTGCCCTTGCGCTCGCCGCCGCCCTCGCGCGGCACCTTGATGAAGCACTCGTTGAGGCTGAGGTTGTGGCGGATGCTATTCTGCCAGCCCTTCTTGTTCTTCTCGTAGAACGGGAACTTGGCTATAATGTACTGGTAGATGCCGGACAGCGTGAGCCTCTTCTCGGCGCTCTCGCGGATCGCCATGGCGATGAGCGCCACATAAGAGTATGGGGGTTTCTGCGCCGGGTCCGGCTTCTCCGGGGCTGTCCCCGTACCGCCGCCACCGCCCTTGCCCGGGCTGGGCGGCGGCGGCGCCTCGGGCTCCTTGGCTGCGCGGCCGGTCTCCGGGGCCAGCAGGGCCCCCGAGGCGTCCTCGGGCTCGGGGTAGCTGGCCATCATGACAAAGCCGGCGCGCCGCGGCCGGGCAGTCCCTGCTCTTTTCCGCTGGCGCTGGCGCGGCAAAGAATCCGGGCACACAAGTCCGTTCACGGCCGAGTCTCAAACTTCTGCAGACTCGCGGATGCCGCCCGCGTTCTTGCTGGCGGCCTCTCGCTCCTCTCTCCTCGTCTTTCCCTTCCCCAAGGGAGCGGCCGGCGGGAGTGGAGCTTAGCCTCTGGCCATGGGGAGTCCGCCCAACAGAGAGGGGCTCCGGCTCCGCTGCCCCTCCCCGCCCAGGCCAGTCCCCGCCTCGGTGGGTTTTCTTTTCTGCGCTCTTCCCCTCCCCCCACCCTCCGGTTTCCCGAGACACGACCCGCGTCTCTGGCGGAGCTGCCTCCTGGAGTTTCCAGAGCGCCAGGAGCCTCGCTCTGTTCTGATTCGTATGGGCTCCGCGGAGTTCCGCTTGCGTCAGGCGCCTTCGCCCCTATAGCGGGGCGGCCAGTCGCGCACGGGAGAGTTCATCTCCAAGTCACTTTTTTGTAAACTCCCCGCACAGCCCGGACCGGCTTGCCCCCTCCCAGCGAGCTTAGGGAGCCCGGCGGACAGCCGCGCTCACGCTTTCACAAGCCCTTGAATCTGCCGGGGCTCGCTCTGCGGACTGGGCCGGGAGATGCCGAGGGCTCCGGCGAGGTCCGTCCGCCCTCGGCCCGCGCGCGCAAGGAACTCGGGCCCTAGCGCGGAGAGGCGCGCCAAGCCTCCTCGCAGCGTCCAGGTGAAAGAAAACGGCTACTTTGCTCTGCCCTTCGCTGCTGGCTCGGGGCTAAACTAGCTCGGGCCCGGGGGAGGGGCGGGACGGCGAGGGGGCCGGACGGGGGTGGGGTGGAGAGGGCTGAGCGGTGGCTTTGGGAAAATCAGCCCAGAAACGCGTGTCACTGAACGAAGAATCCTTGGCCTGGCCTGTCTGGGCCGGGACGGAGCCGGAGAAGAGGATCTCTGGGAGGAGGCGCCCAGGGGCTCCGCCTGAAGCTCCCGCTCTTCCTCGCGCTGCTCCTGGACCTAAGATACCTACTCAGTATCCGCGTCTTAATCCTACGGGTTGGACTTACGCTTTAAAACACCAAGTAGACCCCACTCTGCTTCTGCTCCGACACAGGCGCGAACGTTGTCGTGGGGCTTTGGGGGATAGTTTACGTCTGTGCTTCGTATCACAAGTAGAAGTCATGGGCAGGGTCTGTCCTTGTGACACGTGAGATAGCTGTTCGGATGTGCGTGTGCAGAAACACAGGTATGCACAGATACAAGATGTGAGATTTATATTTATGGGGTAAAACACGTTTATACTTTATAGATGCATAATGACATTTGTATATCATGTATCAGGGTAAATGTGACGCATGAATATTGCATCTTCTTTTTCTTCTCTTTTCACCTCCCCTCCTTTATTTCTTCACTCCTTCCCTCTTCTCCTCCTTTTCTTTTCTTTTTCAATTCATCCTGCCCGCCTGCCTGCCAGTGTACATATTCTGTCACAGCCTAGGAAGAAAAACAACAGGCTGTGAGGGAGGCATTTGTTCAAATCTCTCTCCGGAGAAGACCTTTGTTCTGATCTTTCTCCAGTGCTGAGGGGTGAGTTCTCACCTACGTTCAGCAGAAATCTGATTGGGACCCAGTTGCATGCATGGAGGTCATCTTGGGGGAAATCAGTGCTGGAAAAATACTCAAGTGTGCCTTTTAATGGTTAACTCGGCCTTAACAAAAAGTCTGCAGTCACATAAAGTGTGAGAGAGATGGCCGGTGTTTTGAGTCCTCATGCCCCAAACTCTCTGTCACTGTCGGAGCCAGGGTCCTTTGTGCAGGAAGGTGAACTGAATGGATGGCATGCAATTTTGTGTGTACTGGTTGGCATGTCTGGATTGACTGGGCCAATGCCTGTTGCTACCTCTTCCTCCCAAGCTGCCCAGTCTCTGGGGAAGAGCCACTGGTGGCCTCTGGGCCTTTTCCCCAGCATCCACAGGCCGCCCTCACGAGCTGCTTCTTCCCACTTAGGATCCTGATCTTCATTCTGCAATTAAAAGAACAGAGGACAGGGTGATCGGGCTCTCTGGAATTCAGCACCTTGAAGACGACTCCAGAGAGGTCAGCAGGGCAGTGTGGCCTGAGCACCACAGTAAGAGGAAGCAGGGCTCTCCTAAACTCACCTCACTAAATACCATTCTCCACCCGCCACTGAAAAGATCCCAAGGTGTCTTGTTTTTTTCACTGCTTCCAGCATACACGGGAGGCAAGTGGCTGTTCTTCAGAACTTTTGTTGTTTCCTGAGCTGGAGTGAAGGTGTTTTTTCCTTCCTTACTCCCATTTATGGCCAGGCTCTGGGTAGGAATGGTGTGAGTTGGGCTTAGAGCTGCTACAGATGGACCCCACTGCCCATCCTCTCCCAGGGCTTTGACAGAGGCAAAAACAGCTGGGTCTGTCCCTACCTGGGGGTGGGTGCTCTGTCCTCTATTTCTTTCTGACCACCCAGGCTGGTGTCCTCTTTCTCTGTCTCTCTCCCCCTTGAAGGCATTTCCGCTGCTGGCCTGCAGCAGCCAGGTGTGACAGCATTGTTGTGTGTGTCATCACTTCCCCGAATTCCAAACTCAGCTCCCTTTCAGCCTTTGAGGAGAGAGAGAGAGAGAGAGAGAGTGTGTGTGTGTGTGTGTGTGTAGGGGCTGGGGTTAAAGGAAGGGGTTCCTCTAAAGGATTTTCTGAGTGGCAGGAAGAGGAGTCCTGCCTGCAGGTATTGATCTCTCCAGGAAGCCGTGGGGCGCGCCTCCGTTCCCTTCTGACCCTCTTGGCCAGGCTGGGGAGGGCCTCCCTTCCGAGCGAGGTCGGGATCCCGCCGGCAGGGCGGACCGCGCCAAGGCTTGTGTGGGGCCCTAGGGCGTCGCGGCGACTCAGGGCTACGGCTCGGTGACCCTGGGGCGGTGCCCACGTCCAGGGGCCGGGCGGAGCTCCCAACCTCTCCTGTCCCGTTTTCCCAGGGGCCCGCCGCTGCGCCTCCGGTCTTCCCGCCGGAGCAGTGCTGTCGGAGCGGTGAAGAGACCTCTGATTAAACACGGCTGCGGGCCCAGCGCCCGTGCCGCGCGGTGGAGGCCCAGACGGCCGGCGCGAGCGGCGCCCTCGGCTTTTAAGGGGCGAGGCGCTCCTCTCCCCACGGCAGGGAATCCTGCCACAGTCGCGCGAGGGGCGCGGCGGCCCGAGGCGGCAGAGCTAACCCCGCGCGGCTCAGTGGGTCCCGCGCCACAACCAGCGGGGCTCTCCAACACCCTCCGCTCCCCACTACTGCGGGGCAAGAGGGAGCTCTGCTGTGCCTCGCCGGCGGGAAAAGAGAAGCCTGAATATCCGTATTGGTTTACACATCCCCACGAGACTCTACGCCTCAGCAGCTGTTAGAGCTACCCGGGTCCCTCCTGCCCCGGACTCCAGGGCCCTCTACCCAGCTCACATGCCTCTATCCATCTCTCTCTCAGCTTCTGTATCCTCCCTGCGCCCGCTCAGTTCCCCCTTTCCCCACTACTCTCTCACACTCACCTGTCACATATACTAGTTCGGATCTTGCACATTTTGGTGGAAAACCTGCTAATCTGAGGCTGGCACTCTAAGCCTCTTCACACACGCCCACACCCAGCTATCCCGTGGCTGATCTCTTGGCTCCGTGTCTGCAAGTCTGACACTCCCAGAAGCCTGCTGATTCTCTGATGTCCTTGGCCTGTGTTTAACGTGACTGGGTTGCCACCTGGATGTTCCCATGGTGAGATCGCTGTTTAGAGTTCTTTAGAGAAGCTCAGGTACAGAACAGACCCCTGACACACTTTAATACATGCAGGCTCCTCACACAGGCTTCATCTCTGTTCTGTAGCTGAATTTACTGCGACAGGCTGCAGAGAAGGTTGCGTGGTTCTCTCTTGTGCATACATTCACCCAGCACCAGGCTCCAGGCCAGCTGGTATTATTCTGCCTGGTTAGGATTAGCAGAGTCACTTATCCAAATAAGTGCTTGGGAGAGTCAGCGAGAAAGAGTAAGGAAATGGAGGGAGGGAGGGAGGGAAAGAGAGAGAGAAAGAGAGAGAGAGAAAGGGAGAGAGAAGAAGCCATCACCCATTCTGGGGAAGAACTTACAAACAGAGCTGAGAGTTGTTCCCAGTTGGTAAGTGTCTTGCTGAATCTCCCCCACCTCCACCCCCCTGCCCACCCTACCCTGTGGATAGCTGAGCTGGGAGGCAGCAGGCCAGAGTTCTGGGTCCCTCCTTACCTTACTGATGTTGAGCCTCAAGTCCACCAGCCCCTCTTTGCCCCAAGGAGTGTATACCCTCCCCTGTACCAGGCAGACTGCAGAGCAATTGTAGACCTTTTCCCTGGTTGAGCCTAGGTCAGGGTTGAAAAGGCAGAGGGGGTCTGGTTCCTGGGCCATGTCAGGACCTTTCTCTTCCAAAGACCTCTGGAATGCTCCCCAGAGAGAGAAGTCTAGGGAGGAGGGAGCTGATGTGATGTTTAAAGTTGCTTTTGGTGGTGGTGGTGGTTTAGTCACTAAGTTGTGTTCAACTCTTGAGACCCCATGGACTGTAGCCCACCAGGCTCCTCTGTTCATGGAATTCTCCAGGCAGGAATACTGGAGTGGGTTGCCATTTCCTTCTCCAGGGCATCTTCCTGACCCCAGGCATTGATCCTCATCTCCTGCATTGCAGGCAGATTCTTTACTGACTGAGCTTACCAGGGAAACCCAAAGTTGCTTTTGTCCATGTCCAAACTGTAAACCTCCATGGACAGAAACTCTGTCCTCTACTTCTCACTCAGTGTTTCCCACCAGCATGGGTTTAATGCATTAGAGTGGAATTGGAACATGGCTGTGCTCCACAGAGAATTGAGAAATGCCATTTCCCTAGTTATGAGGGAATAACTGGAATTTCTAAGAAAGGGACTATAGGTGAAGAAGAGTGGCTGGACCACACAGGGCCAGCTCAAGATCTGAGCCACTTTTCTTCACGTGTAGTCCCTTTCTTAGAAATTCCAGCCTCATCAATACCTACTCCCAAAGGTAACATGTATTCTGATTTCTACCATCATAAATTAACTTTCTGCTTCATAAGTGGGGTACATAATATGTACTCTTTGGGTCTGGTTTCTTCTGCATAAAATATTTTTGTGATTCACCCATCTTGTTGCATGTATCAGACATTCATTCTCTTTATTGCTGTGTAATATTCCACAATTTGCTTATCCATTCACCTATTGATGGTGTTGTTTCCAGTCTTGGGATGTCATAAATAAAGATGCTGTCAATGTTTTTTTACATGTCTTTTTGTGAAGGGCATTTCATAGTCACTCGAATGGCTATGTAGGACAGTGGGCATCTGTTTAGTTTTAGTAGAAATTGCCGGTTTTCCAAAGTGGAAGAACAAATTACAGTGTTATACAGACAGAGAGACATGCTGTAACAGGGCCTTCTAGAAAACATTTCCTTCTAGAAAGCATTCTCTGAAGACCTCTTTGTACCTCCAGCTATTATTGTCCTCATAATAAAGAGTTAAAGTAGCTGTCTTTTATTAAACACTTATTTTGAACCAGGAATCAAAACCACTTATTTTGAATCAGTTTGTCATTTTTGTGACAAACTGAAATGTTGGTACTATTCGCATTTGATAGATGAAGAAACTGAGGCTCAGAGAAGTTAAGTGAGTTGCTGGAGGCCCCCAGTCACTAAGTGGCAGTTTGACTTGGGAGCTCTGTCACTGCCAGGTCAGGCAGTCCTTCCTTCCATCTGACCAAATCCAGCTATTATTTATGAGACCTATTTCCTGTAACCTCTGGTCCCCCCTGAATACAAAGTCACACTTAAGCTTGAGATCTACGTATACACACATATGCACACATTCTCACAGCCATGCACACCCACTGTGAAGAAGACAGGCATGGGGGCTAATTCATGAAAACCTCAAAGTTTGCCAAGCCCAGGGCTCTGCAACCTGATGGTGTTCCTCTCAGGGAATTGGCAGGAAAAGATTAGACCAGGGACAAGTTTGTTTCTGGATGCTCCCGAGAAGAATTCAGAGGCCATCCTTTCCTGGGAAGAGGTGGGCATTTGGTCCTCCTCCCAACACATTGAGCCAAATCCCTAACCATGGTGATTTAGAGGCATCATCCCTGGGCATCCCTCTGTCTGCAGATTCATCCAGGGATGTTCATCCGGGGTTGATGAGGATGATAACCCGGAAATGTCACACACTGCCTGGGATAGTGGGGAGTGGGAAGGATGTGAGCAGTCTGTGCAGGGAGGGGCTGCACTTCAGGACAGAGTGCTTGACTGAGCCCTGCAGGGAATGGTCACTCAGAGAAGAGCCAAATGCCTTCTCAGCATTATATCCTGAGGACTTGCTTACCAAGTAACCAAGGCCTTGGGCTTCACAGAGAGGAATGTGCTGCCCTGTGGGTGGAGGTGATACGTGGGCACTACACTGTGTGGCTGGCCCCTCCTCAGGCCCCTTTTTAGACTAATTGAGGCCTTGCTGGGCTCTGGGTTTGTAATTGGGGGTAATTGCTGGCAGGCTGCTGTGGTGGTGGTACAAGAGGCTTTTGTTGGGGGAAACTGTGGTCAGGATTTTGGGGCTTTGGGTGGGAACAGTCCAGGATTCTTGTGTGCTCTATCCAGGTACCTCTTGGCCTTAACCTTTTGCTAGGAAGCAGTACTTCTAAGGAATGGGAACTGGTAGCATGTCTGAACAAGAAAGGCCCCCCTCAAAAGGGTGATGGGAACGAAGGTCTAGAAATACACAATGTAGGCCCCAAAAGTAGTGTAGATGGAAGGAAGGTCCTGGTGCGTGGTACTGTCGCCTGTGCACACCCACCGCAGGCTGGGAGGTGCTGTAGTGGAGTGGTTAACACAGACCTCTGTACTAATTCTTTTTTTTTAAAAAATTGTTATTTATTTATTTATTTGGCTGCGCTGCAATATGTGGGATCTTGTTCCCTGACCAGGGATCGAACTGGGGTCCTGCATTGGGAGTGAGGAGTCTTAGCTACTGGACCACTAGGGAATTCCCCTCTGTCCTAATTCTTATTGACATCAGCCTCAGAGATTATGAAACCTTGCTTAGGTTCAGACTTTTCATATTTTTATCATTCTTTGAACAGGCAATATCTTTACATATACCAAAATTAAAAAAAAAGTAGAAGGCTTACAATGAAAAGTCTCTCAATTCTGTCCCTGTCACCCATCTCACAGGCAGCAAGTGACTCTAGTTTAGGGTGTAGCCTTCTGGGACATATGCAACATACTACATACATTCTCTGGTCCTCCCTCACTTTTTTGCACATGGAAGCATTGAGTGCACAGTGGTCTGCACTTTAGAAATCTTTCCATATCAATGCATTCCCTAGTAATGCTCAAAATTCTCCAAGCCAGGCTTCAGCAATACATGAACTGTGAACTTCTTGATGTTCAAGCTGGTTTTAGAAAAGGCAGAGGAACCAGAGATTAAATTGCCAACATCCGCTGGATCATGGAAAAGAGAGTCCCAGAAAAACATCTATTTCTGCTTTATTGACTATGCCAAAGCCTTTGACTGTGTGGATCACAATAAACTGTGGAAAATTCTGAAAGAGATGGGAATACCAGACCACCTGACCTGCCTCTTGAGAAATCTGTATGCAGGTCAGGAAGCAACAGAACTGGACATGGAACAACAGACTGGTTCCAAATAGGAAAAGGAGTATGTCAAGGCTGTAGATTGTCATCCTGCTTATTTAACTTATATGCAGAGTACATCATGAGAAACGCTGGACTGGAAGAAACACAAGCTGGAATCAAGATTGCCGGGAGAAATATGAATCACCTCAGATATGCAGATGACACCACCCTTATGGCAGAAAGTGAAGAGGAACTCAAAAGCCTCTTGATGAAAGTGAAAGTGGAGAGTGAAAAAGTTGGCTTAAAGCTCAACATTCAGAAAATGAAGATCATGGCATCTGGTCCTATCACTTCATGGCAAATAGATGGGGAAACAGTGGAAACAGTGTCAGACTTTATTTTTTTGGGTTCCAAAATCACTGCAGATGGTGACTGCAGCCATGAAATTAAAATACGGTTGCTCCTTGGAAGGAAAGTTATGACCAAACTAGACAGCATATTCAAAAGCAGAGACATTACTTTGCCAACAAAGGTCCGTCTAGTCAAGGCTATGGTTTTTCCAGTGGTCATGTATGGATGTGAGAGTTGGACTGTGAAGAAGGCTGAGCGCCGAAGAATTGATGCTTTTGAACTGTGGTGTTGGAGAAGACTCTTGAGAGTCCCTTGGACTGCAAGGAGATCCAACCAGCCCATTCTGAAGATCAGCCCTGGGATTTCTTTGGAGGGAATGATGCTAAAGCTGAAACTCCAGTACTCTGGCCACCTGATGTGAAGAGTTGACTCATTGGAAAAGACTCTGATGCTGGGAGGGATTGGGGGCAGGAGGAGAAGGGGACGCCAGAGGATGAGATGGCTGGATGGCATCACCGACTCGATGGATGTGAGTCTGAGTGAACTCTGGGAGTTGGTGATGGACAGGGAGGCCTGGCGTGCTGCGATTCATGGGGTTGCAAAGAGTTGGACACGACTGAGCGACTGAACTGAACTGAACTGAATATTAGCTTGTTTCAAATACTTTGCTTTTGTAAACCATACTGTTAAAGTCTGAAAAAATTGGTATAGACGATCTTATTTACAAAGCAGAAATAGACATAGATGTAGAGAACAAACATATAGATACCAAGGGGGAAAAGGGAGATGGGATGAATTGGGAGATTGGGATTGAATATATATATACACTACTGATACTGTGTATAAAATAGGTAGGGCTTCCCTGGTAGCTCAGCTGGTAAAGAATCTGCCTGCAATGTGGGAGACCTGGGTTTGATCCCTGGGTTGGAATGATCCCCTAGAGGAGGGCATGGCTACCCACTCCAGTATTCTTGCCTGGAGAATCCCCATGGACAGAGGAACCTGGCAGGCTACATGGGATCACAAAGAGCTGGACATGGCTGTGTGACTAAGCACAGCACAGGATAAAGTAGGTAACTAATAAGAACATACTGTATAGCTCAGGGAACTCTACTTAGTGCTCTATGGTGATGTAAATGGGAAGGAAATCCAAAAAAGAGGAGATATATGTAAATATGGGCTTCCTCTATGGCTCAAGCAGGTAAAGAATTTGCCTGCCAATACAGGAGACTTGGTTTGATTGTTCAGTCGGGAAGATCCCCTACAGTAGGAAATGGCACCCCACTCCAATATTCTTGCCTGGGAAATCCCACAGAGAGACTAGCCTGGTGGGCTACAGTCCATGGGATCACAGACAGCCGGACAGAACTGAGCATGCACACACACATACAAACGCATATATAAAAGTATGATTGACTCAGTTTGCTGTACAATAGATACTAACACAACATTGTAAAGCAACTATATTCCAATAAAAATTAAAAACAAAATACCAAAAGCCTATGATGGTTCATTAAAGGAAAAAAAATACTTTGATGTGAAATCTTGTATATATCTAATTTTGTAGGCGTGTGCATATATCTGTACAAAAATTTCTAAATATGCAGAGTTGTGTCCAAGGATATGTGCATTTGTAACCTTGATGCTGCTGCTGCTGCTAAGTCACGTCAGTCGTGTCCGACTCTGTGCGACCCCATAGATGGCAGCCCACCAGGCTCCCCCATCCCTGGGATTCTCCAGGCAAGAACACTGGAGTGGGGTGCCATTTCCTTCTCCAATGCATGAAAGTGAAAAGTGAAAGGGAAGTCGCTCAGTTGCATTCGACTCTTTGCGACCCCATGGACTGCATGCAGCCTACCAGGCTCCTCCGTCCATGGGCGTCTCCAGGCAAGAGGACTGGAGTGGGTCACCAGTGCCTTCTCCATGTAACCTTGATAGATGTTGCCAAATTACCCTCCTTATAGAATGAAGCAGTGTGCACTCCCAAATGGGATTCCTGCTTCTCCATAACCTTTTTCAAGAAATCTTGAAGATATAGTCAAAGACTCCCCTGAATTCTCTCTGATCCTTCTCTGTCCCTCTCTCCTGAAGTGATTACAATAAATTTGGTGCTAAATATTCCCACAGCTATTTTAATACTTGTTTGACATGTATGCATTTCTAAGTGATACTTAGTATTGCTGTGTTTCCTAACTTTATTTAAATGGTATCCTGCTGTTGCAGAAAGATGCCTGTTTGCTTTTTCATTCAACTTTATGTTTGAGAAAAGTTCCTGATTGAAACAAGACAAACTCCATTCATTTTCACTGGGTTGTACCATTCCATTGTACGGACACAGCGCAGTTTATTTATCCATGTTCTTGTTGGGGGACATTGGGTTATTTCCTATTCTTTAAGGTTACCAACTAGGCTGCTATGGATGTCCATGTATATGTCTGCCAGTGCTCATGTGCTACAGTTTACCAAGAAGTGAGACTGCTAGATCAAAGGATTCAAGTGTCTTCAACTTTGCTAGTTATTACTGAACAGAGCCTCAGCTTCTTCATCTGTCAAACAGAGAGAGTGATGCCTGGTCCCTGGGAAGCCAGTGTTGGTAAGTGAGATGGTGGAATGGGAGAGAGTGGGCTTGGATCTCAGTAGATCTATACTTAAATCCTGGCTCCACGATCTACTTGCTGTGTGACTTTGGGCTATTATCCAATCTCTCTGTGCTTCAGTTCCCTTATCCGCAAACAGAAATAATAGTATTCAGGTATAGTCTTCTTGAGAAGATTAAATAATATACTGTGTGAAAAGTATTTAGCACAGGATCTGTTAAAGGAGAAGCACTAAAAAACCTAGTAATAATAATAGTAGTAGTAGTCAGTCAGCCAGTTCAGTCGCTCAGTCATGTCCAACTCTTTGCAACCCCATGAATTGCAGCACGCCAGGCCTCCCTGTCCATCACCAACTCCCAGAGTTCACTCAGACTCACATCCATCGAGTCGGTGATGCCATCCAGCCATCTCATCCTCTGGCGTCCCCTTCTCCTCCTGCCCCCAATCCCTCCCAGCATCAGAGTCTGTCCCAATGAGTCAACTCTTCGCATGAGGTGGCCAAAGTACTGGAGTTTCAGCTTTAGCATCATTCCTTCCAAAGAACACCCAGGACTGATCTCCTTTAGAATGGACTGGTTGGATCTCTTTGCAGTCCAAGGGACTCTCAAGAGTCTTCTCCAACACCACAGTTCAAAAGTATCAATACTTTGGTGCTCAGCTTTCTTCACAGTCCAACTCTCACATCCATACATGACCACTGGAAAAACCATAGCCTTGATTAGACAGACCTTTGTTGGCAAAGTAATGTCTCTGCTTTTGAATATGCTGTCTAGGTTGGTCATAACTTTCCTTCCAAGGAGTAAGTGTCTTAATTTCATGGCTGCAATCACCATCTGTAGTGATTTTGGAGCCCAGAAAAATAAAGTCTGACACTGTTTCCGCTGTTTCCCCATCTATTTGTCATGAAGTGATGGGGCCAGATGCAATGATCTTCGTTTTCTGAATGTTGAGCTTTAAGCCAACTTTTTCACTCTCCTCTTTCACTTTCATCAAGAGGCTTTTGAGTTCCTCTTCACTTTCTGCCATAAGGGTGGTGTCATCTGCATATCTGAGGTTACTGATGTTTCTTCCGGCAATCTTGATTCCAGCTTGTGTTTCTTCCAGCCCAGCGTGTCTCATGATGTACTCTGCATATAAGTTAAATAAGCAGAGTGACAATATACAAAATAGTAATAGTAATAATACCGATAATAGCAATGTCTCTGATCTCTTTGTTTTTAGCCTGTTATTGTGGCACATTTCAAGTCTATAAAATAGAAGAGAGAATAGTACAGTGAACCTCCATCTGGTTTTCTCTATATCCCCACCCATTTCTTTACCTTTTCCCCACCATTCTTTTGAAACCAAATAGAGATATCGTATCTATTACTTTACTTGTATATATGAGAGTCAATATCCCTAAAATATTAGCACTTAAAAAAATAGCCACACTACCATCATCATATCTAAAAATTGAGGATGATTTTTTTTTTAGTATATCAAATACACAGTTAATGTTCAGATTTTCTTAAATATCTCAAAAGGATTTTAAAGTTGATGTGAGCCAAGACCCAAATAAGATCCATATATCCATATTTTTGTGTGTGTGCTTAATCACTCAGTTGTATTCGACTCTGTGACATTTTGGACTGTAGGCCAACAGGCTCCTCTGTTCATGTGATTTTTCAGGCAAGAATATTGGAGGGGGTCACCATTTTCCTCCTCCAGGGAATCTTCACGTTCCAGGGATCAAACCTGGGTCTCCTGTATTTCCTGCATTGGCAGACAAATTTTTTACTTGCTGAGCCATCAGGGAAGCCCTATCCATTATTCAGTTCAGTTCAGTTGTGTCCGACTCTTTGCGACCCCGTGGACTGCAGCATGCCAAACTTCCCTGTCTATCACCAACTCCCAAAGCTTACTCAAACTCATGTCCATTGAGTCGGTGATGCCATAAACCATCTCATCCCCTGTCATCCCCTTCTCCTCCTGCCTTCAATCTTTCCCAGCATCAGGGTCTTTTCCAGTTAGTTCTTCAAGTCAGCTGGCCAAAGTATTGGAGTTTCAGCTTCAGCATCAGTCCTTCCAATGAATATTCAGGACTGATTTCCTTTAGGATGGACTGGTTGGATCTCCTTGCAGTCCAAGGGACTCTCAAAAGTCTTCTTCAACACCACAGTTCAAATGCACCAATTCTTCAGCTCTCAGCTTTCTTTATAGTCCAACTCTCACATCCATACATGACTATTGAAAAAAACCATAGCTT
Source organism: Bubalus bubalis (assembly GCF_019923935.1). Classification (NCBI taxonomy): domain Eukaryota; kingdom Metazoa; phylum Chordata; class Mammalia; order Artiodactyla; family Bovidae; genus Bubalus; species Bubalus bubalis. The sequence continues at coordinate 175,088,109 of NC_059157.1, read as the reverse complement.
TGACTAGATGGACTATTGCATTTGGTTAATATGTCTCTTAAGTCTTTTTGCCCATAGATATCATGTCTCTTTTCTTTCTCCATGCATTATTTCTCTACAGTAGTGGACCACTCGTCCTCTAGGACAGGGCTTCTCCCAGCCTGGATTTTGCTCATTGCATCCCTGTGGCATCCTTTAACATGCTCCTCTGTCCTCTGTATTTCCTGTGTGCAGGTAGATCTAGAGGCTTGGTTGGATCAGGTTTGATATTTGGGCAAGAACACTTCACCAATAGTGTTGCATAGTTCATAGCCCGCCAGACTGTCCTCTCCATGAGATTTTCCAGACAAGAATACTGGAATGGGTTGCCATTTCCTCCTCCAGGGGATCTTTCTAACCCAGGGATCGAACCCAGGTTTCCCACATTACAGGCAGATTCTTTACTGTCTGAACTGCCAGGGAAGTCCATAGTTCAATCAGGACACACTAATGTTTAGTTTTTCCTCTTTTGGATTTTAACAGCCATTGATGATCACTGTCTAGAGGCTTTGTTCATTAGGGTTCATTAGCAAAATGGTAATATTCTAATCTTGTCCTTCCTTCTTCATTAATTAACTGGACTCTTCCATAAAGAGAAACTCCTTATCAACCATTTGGTTGCCCTGAGGTAGTGTCTGTAAAGGACAGGCAGGATGAATAATGGATTTTTCTTACATTTAATGACAATGACAAGGGACGCTAAGTGATCATTTAGGAAATAGCTGCTTTTGTGCATCTTGAATGCTATCAGGAGTGTCTTTCACCCAAAAGAAGAAAGGAAGAAAAGAAAGAATGAACAAATTCACAAACTCCCCAATCACTTAATTTGCTTCTTCACACACGTGTTGGACCCTTTTCTGTGCAGTGGCTGTTCCAGGTGTGGGGATGCAAAGAGAAGCCACGTGTGATCTCTGCCCACAGGGAGTTCCAGGTGACAGGTACACAGCCTGTGCACATCCCCCCAGTCCAAGATGCAAAGGCCATAGGTGACAAGAGGAAGAAAGGGGAGATTTCTGGCTGGGTAATCTGAGCAGGCCTGGCAGGTAAAGGTCATGCCCCCAGGAGAGGCTGTGTTGCCCTCCCCACGCCCCTGCCACTGCTGGTGCTGGGGGCCAGAAAACAGCATGTCACTGCCTTAATCAAGGGGGTGCTTTTCAGCTTTGTGCCTGTCAGGTGCCAAGGTATGTGCCAAGTGGTATGGTGGACATGGAAAAGACCTAGTTTCTACGCATGAAGAGTTTTCTTCAGTCTGATTGGGAAGAAAGACAATGCACACTCACTCCACAGTTGTTGGCTGTGATTCAACAAACGTTTCTTAAGTGTTTATGTTATGCCAGAAAGAGGGCTCTGAAGGTGAGTTGGACATCCCCCCTGCCTTCAACAGGCTGTGTGGCTTTCTCAGCATGTCCACGTTTTGGGTGCTCTGTGTTCCTGTCCACCCCTCCTCTCACTCCAAACGAGGTGTGCATCCTTGGTCATGTGGGTCTTGGTAAAAGTGACTGGCTCATCCTCTCAGCTGCTTGCTCTTCATCCTTTAAGTGTGCTCAAGCATAGGCTTCTCTTGGGAGGTATTCCCTGGCTCAGTAATCCAGGGGTACCCAACCTCCAGGCCGCAAACTGGTACCTTCTGCCAGATCAGTGGAGGCATTAGATTAGAAGTGCAGTGCACAATAAATGTAATGTGCTTGAATTGTCCCGAAACCATCCCCACCACTCCTGGGCCATGCGAAAGCTGTCTTCCACAAAACCGGTCTCTGGTTCCAGAAAGGCTGGGAACCACTGCAATAATCTACATCAGCAGGCTGGGCTGGGTGTTTGGGCTCCTATGGCACTTTGGTGGTGCTTCCTTCTATCTAAGCAATTATTACCCTCTGCTGTCAATTATTTCTTAATTTGTTTATCTCCTCCTAGAGTGTGAACTCCCTGAGGGTGGGGACTGCGTTCTTATCTTTGTATTCTTAGTTACTGATGTCCCTGCAGTGCAGAAAATGTTTGTTGAATGAATGTCTGAGATTCCAAGTTTAGCGCTTCTTTCTCCTAGGTGCAGATTTAGTCTGGGGAAAGATGAGGCCTTCAAATGTTTTTAGTCATTGATACTTTAGTATGAATCAATCCAGGATTTCATGATAGTTCTGAGAGAGGTAGAAACTGGGAATGGGAGGGACGCTAGGCCAACAGCTGGGGTCCGGACGTGTATGTTCAAGGATGGTGAGATGCCAGGATGAAGAGGAGGGAATTCTGGATTGGAGAGGTTCCCGGAGGACTAGAAGGCAAAGGCTGTGTGGGCCGTCTTGCCAGGCCCTCGGGTGGAGGAAGGAAGGGGCAGCTTCCGGGTGTGCCAGGCACGCCGCGTGCTGAAGGTGCAGGACGCTGACCCCGCGTTGCGCGTCCCACGGGCCGGAAGCCGGCTGGCCCGACGCCGCCGGGGGCTTCCTCGCTTTGCAGCGCCGGAAGCGGCGGCCGGCGGCGGTCTGGGCCAGGGCCGTTCCGACCGTGTCATCCTTGCCCGCGGCGGCGCAGGAAGCCCGTGTGGAGCGCACCGAAGCCTGGGGCGCGGGGCCTCCGCCGGGCGTGGTGCGTGGCCCTCGGCTCTTAGCGCAGACGCGCGCGCCCAGAGCGGCTGGGCCGGGTGGGGCCTGCCCTGCGGTCGCCCCGCAATCTCCCGGTCTCCTCTAGAACTTGGAGACTCTGGCCCCTCACTGTCTGCCTCTGCTAAGCCCTGCCTCGAAGGCCCGTCCGGGAAGGGAAGAGAGGATCCGCCCGAGACGGCGGGACCCATTGCAGCTTCCTGTGGCCGCAAGAAGGCGTAGCTAAGACGGTCTCTAGGCAGGGGCGACACTGGAGACGAGGTAAAGTCCAGACGAGGGAACCCCTGTGCGGGGAAGCTGGAGATTCATGCGGGCCGGGCGGGGCTGCCTTGGCTCTAATTTTCCCTGAGAAATGGGTGCTCGCAAGTTCCGGGGCATTATTTCTATGTCACGGGGTGGTCCTCCTTTCATCTGTAGACTGTATGAATGGAGAACAAATCACAGATGGTGAGTGTGTGCCCACCATTCCACATACATTCTGCACAGGTGTGCCCACACATTCACATGCAGTTGTTCACGTGTGTCCTCACTGGTGTGTGCAAACACGCACACTCCCCCACACCCACCCCTTTTCTCTCCAGTTTGAGTCTTTAAAAAAGTGCCATTACAGAATGTCTATCATTCCCGTGACTTCTGGGGCTGTGGCTCAAAATTGTTTTCAAGCTTTAAACTACATGAGCTGGGACTTCCGTGGTGGTCCAGTGGTTAGACTCCATGCTTCCGTTCCACTGCAAGGGCCATGAGTTCCATCCCTGGTCTGGAAACTAAGATGCCCTGCTGCGTGGCCAAAAATTAAATAAAAATAAACTACATGAGTCATCTGGGAGGAGGAAGCTTCTATCACATATGTGGGTTTGCTTGAGACTGGCTGTCGCACAAAGATTGCCTTTAGGTACCATTCATTGTTGGGCAGAATTTGTCATTCATTCATTCATGCAAATGAACATATCCTGACACTACCTTCATACTGGTCCTGTGCTGGACCTGGGGATCTAGGAAGGCCTTGTTCTTGCCCTTAGGAAGTACAGTTTTGTGAGTTGTGTAGGTCAACAGGCATATACAGTATAGTGTGATAAGTTCTGATAGGGGAAGGAGGAGGAAGTCTTCTTGGAGGAGGTGATACTGGGGTTAAGTCTTAAGAGGGAGGGAATGATGTTCTTAGGGAACCACCTGCGGCTGGGTTTGGCAGTGCGCAGTGTTGAGGAGAGGTGGCAGGCAGTGGACCATGAGGCTCTACCCATTGACCCATCACTGAGGGCCAAGGGTGCCTTCCTGAGGGACTTGGACTTTATCCTGAGGCCATTTGGCTGTCAAATGGGAGTGAAAGGGAGGGTTTGTCTGTTAGAAAGCTTATTCTGACTGTGGCTTAGAGGATGGAAGGACATGACAGGTACACAGGGGGAGAGGTGATAGGCCTGCTAAGGAAGGAGCAGGAAGATGGTGAGAAGGGCCCACTGGTTTCTTGGGTGAGTTGATTATCTGTGAGGAACAAGTTGCATTTGAGCTGCCCAAGGGGCATCCAGCTAGAGATGTTTGGGAGGCAGTTGGACGTGCAGGTGTGGACTCATGAGAGAGGTTTGGGAATCACTAACCTATAGATGGGACAGGATGAATACACCCAAGGAGGGTGGAGAGAGAGAGAGAAAAAAAAAAAAAAAGAGATGGGTAGAGTTGAGGAGTTAGTAAAAGCAGGAGTTGACAGAGAAGAGGGGGTGACCAGGAGAGTGTGGTGTAAGGGGAGCCTTGGGAAGGCAGTGGTGAGGGGCTGCTTGGGACCCTGCCTCAAGCCCACTTTGTCTGGCTTCCCACACTTGGGGTGCCTTGCCTCTTATGAGGTGATTTTAGTGGTGACATAGTCTCTCTGATCTTGAAAGTTTAGATGCTACAGTAAACTGGTTGTTGGGCAGAGGTTGGAGGAGCTTCTATGTGCTTTAAATACTCATAGGTACTGTTTATGTAACTCTCACTATGTGTTGGTAACTTTACACAAATTATCTCATTTAAGCTTCAAACGACTCTTTTCAGAGTTGACAAGTGAGGAAACTGGCTCAGAGAGGTTAAGTGTCTTGCCCAAGGTCACACAGCTGTAAGAACTGTAGCTGCGATGTGGAGTCAGGTCTTTTTGCTTTACATATTCCAATTTTTTTTTCCTTTAATTGCCCTATGCTCTTTCCCTTAGCACACGTTTCACAGGTGGCTGCCTCCTAGATTGGCATCTGAGCCTGGCCTGGCTTGCCCACACCCTCCAAGCCTCCAGCCCACGGGGACTTCAGAGGAGGCCTGTGTCCCAGATTAGCCCTAAAGACAACATGCTCCTGAAGAAGAAAGAGGAGGTCTAGGCACAGCCAAGGCCTGGGATGGGAAGGGCTTCCCGAGAATCAGTAGGGAACTTCCTCCTGGGAAAGCCATGAGAGGGGCAGTTCCTCTCCTGGGCCAGGCGTCAGGGAGTCAGGGCCCCAGCTGTTCCTGCCCGGCCGCCCGCAGCCCTGAGCGCCCACCGGAGACAGGAGGCCCTGCCTGCTCACTGCCCATTGTCCCTGCACCACAGTGCCGCTTCCCATGCACCTCCTGTTTATACAGGAAGCCCCTGCTCTGGGGTGCCACCTCCCTCTCCTGATGGCTGGCTCCAAGCTCAAGTTCCTCATAGGCAGCCAGGACTGGAGTATGCTATCCCTGCTCAGTTACTTTAAGAATTAGCATAGCAGGGTGGGTAAAAGGATGGCCTTGCCCTGTGGCTGTCCTGGATTTGAATCTGGCAACTCTTTAGCTCTAGGACCTTGGGCATTCGCATTGACCCTATGAGTGCACATCCTCCTCTGTAAGATGGGGTGTATTAGTTCTACCTATATCACAGTTTCAGCACAAAGGTAAGTGAAATATGGAAGTGTCTGGAACATGGGATGTGCTCAGTAACTTACAGATCTCATTGTTGTTACTGGTTATTTACCTTTCACTTTTGTGTGAGTGCACGCTAAGTCGCTTCATTCGTATCCAACTCTGCGACCCTATGGATTGTAGCCTGCCAGGCTCTTCTGTCCATGGGATTCTCCAGGCAAGAATACTGGAAGGGGTTGTCAAGCCCTCCTCCAGGAGATCTTTGCAACCCAGGGATCGAACCCGTGCCTCTTACGTCTCCTGTGTTGGCAGGTGGGTTCTTTACCACTAGAGCCACCTGTAAAGCCTGCCTCCTACTTTTAATTGCACCGAATTTCAGCTGTGTTCTCATTGCAGGTGATAGTTTTAAAATAAGAGCTCCAAATTCGGTGGCATTCCTCGCTTTAAGGGGTAGGGTCTGTGTCCCCTCCCCTTGAATCTGGGTGTTCGTGTGATTACCTTGACCAGTACGGTACAGTGGAAGTGGCATTGTGTGACTTTGGTTTGGTTGCTGGAACACTTATACACATGGTCCCTGAATTCTGATTTTTAGCCTTTACAGTGGTGTGGAAGTGATACAAATTCAGTAGAAACTGAACTTCACAGTTTGATCTTTTCCTGGTAATAATGTGATATAACACTCTCATGATACTGGGCAGTGGTAGCAAGCTGCAGCTCTCAGCTACAAGACCATGAGATTAACTAACTGATATACTAACAACCATTCTGTACCCATACAGCCACTCCGTTTTTCAGTTTCTGTATAGTGTTTTTCTATATAGTGTTCAATAAACTGCATGGGATAGTCAACCCTTTATTATAAAACAGGCTTTACCCAACTATAGTCTTCTGAGTGTGTTTAAGGCAGGCTAGGCTAAGCTATGATATTTAGTAGATTAGGTATATGAAATGCATTTTCGACTGACGATATTTTCAACTTATGAAGGGTTTATTGAGAGGTAACTCTATTGTAAGTAAAGACGGACCTGTACTTGGAGCCCCAAGTTGCCATGTAAGAATCTAACTCTTTTGAAGTCTGGCAGGCAGTGAGGATTGTTCTTGTCGGGTGCAGTATCAGAGCGGTGGGAATAATTTTTTCAGTTCATTAAAAATTTAACGAGTGGTGTTTCAAAATACTAGACTGAACTCAAACTGGAATTCCCTCCCTCATCAACAGAAGATGGAAAAAAAAAATGCAGATCAGAAGTGATAAAATACTCCTGGAATGAAGAAGTGAATAGGATATGACAACCATAAGCTGAAGTGCTTTTGAGTTTGTGCCCAAAACATATGTAGCATTATGTCTCAGGAGAGGTATATGCAGTCAAGAATCACCACCAACCAATAAACATCAGTCAAGCACTTGTTATGTGCTAAGACTTTGTCACAATTATCTGTGTGCTTTTACAGTTAATGCTTATTTTAGAGTCACTTACATGTTTGCATTTTCTTTGTTCACCCATTTCTTCCTTTTGAGTTTAATTTCCTTCTTCCTGATGTATATAGTTTCATGGTGCTTTCACCAAAAGTTTGTGAGTAGAAAATCCTGGTGAAATTAAGAAATTTCATTCTCCGTCTTAAATGTTAATATCACTGGATATAGAACACTGAAGGTGACAGTTACTTTTCCTCAGCACATGGAAGGAAGATACTTGGAATGTTCTATTACTTTCTGGCATCTGTGGTGTCTGCTGAGAAGTTGAGTTAAGCCTAATTGTTCCTTTGTGGGTAATGTGTCTGTTCTCTCTAGCTGTTTTAAGATTTTATCTTGATGTTTTGCAGTTTTAATATGGTATGTCTAGGCCTGGAATTATTTTTGTATATTCTGTTTGAGGATTGGAGTGCTGCTTCTTCATGAAGATTCATATTATTCATCGTTTTTGAGAATTTCTGGCTGTTATATCTTTTAATATTATCTTTTCTCCCATTATTTGTTCTTTTCTATTATAAATTTGTGGATTTTTTTCATTTTCTTTTCTTTTTCACATAATTATCTTTTATACTTTCCATTGCTTTATCTCTTTGTACAATATTATGGGTGACCTCCTCATAGCTATTTTCTAAGTCAGTAATTTTCTTTTCAGCTCCATCTAAATTATGATTTTACTCATCCAGTACATTTTAATTTTGATGACTATTTTTTCATTTATACAAATTTTGTTTGGTTCTTTAAACAACTGCCTGGTATTTCATTATGGTTTCTGGTTTCTTCTCTTTTTCTCTTTTATTATTTTAAACATACTTATTTTACAGTCTTTCAGAATGTTCATCTATGAGAAGCTCTTGGGGTGCTATTTATCCTGTTTTTTTGTGTCTGAAAAGTTGCTCATGGTAAGCTTTTCTTTGTATTGTCTGCCATTTTCATTAGTGATTTCTTTATCGGTGAGAATCCTATACTGACTGCCTGAGTTGTAGAAATGACCTCAAAAAGAGGTTTCATTTTGGTTTTGCCAGGTACCCTGGAGGCATCAGCAGCTTGGAATCTATTTTTAATTTATTTGTTAATTTTTTTACTTGGGATTGCTATACAATGTGGGTGGTAGAAGTCCACCTCTAAACCATCACTTGGTGAAAGGATGGTGTTTTGATTTCTTATGGGCGATCAGGAAGATACAAGTTTTATTGCTATGTCTCTGGGCTGGTGGGGAAGTTTTTCTAAGCTTCTTTATACTAAAGGGTGCAGCTCTTCACAAGTCCTGACTTTCTGTAGGACTCTCATTCCTAATTTAACTTGAGTGATCCCAAAGCTCTGTCTCTTGTGTCCATAAGAAGGTTCAAACTGCAGCACCCTGCCTTTAAGGAGATTTTGCAGTCTGCAAGCCCTCTGCCCCTTGCCTGGACCACCAGGGAATTACCTGGCATACATATTATTGAAAGTAAAAATGTTAGTTGCTCAGTCGTGTCCAACTCTTTGCAACCCCATGACTATACCCTGCCAGGCTCCTCTGTCCATGGAATTCTCCAGGCAGGAATAGTGGAGTGGGTAGCCATTCCTTTTTCCAGGGAATCTTCCCAACCCAGGGATTGAATCCCAGTCTCCTGCATTGCAGGTGGATTCTTTACCGTCTGAGCTAGCAGGAAAGCCCATACATATGATTAACTAGAGTTAAATATTTATTTATGGTTCTTCCCCCCATGTACAAATGAGCTAATATTAACTCTACCACACATGGGTCTTGACTGATGTATCCACCTGTATAATATGAAGATATAGAGTATCATCATCTCTGCAGGAAAGTTCCCTCCTGCCCACTCCCAGTCAGTCCCTGCCCCCACCCAGAGGCAACACTTTTGTTGTTTCCTTCATGGACTGGTTTTGCCTGGTCTAGAAATTCTTACCAGGTTTATTTTTTCGGGTAATTATTCTTTCATTCAGGAAAAGAATCTTGAGATTCACTCATATTTTGTGGGTATGTGTACCGTATTTTGTTCATTTTTATTGCTGAGTAGTATTTCATTGTTTGACTATAACACAGTTACTTTATCCATTCTCCTATTGTTAGACACCTGAGCTGCATACAGTTTTTAGATACCATAATAAAGCTGATGAGTTTGTTGTTGTTTACCCGCTCAGTTGTGTCTGACTCTTGTGACCCCATGGACTGTAGCCCTCCAGGCTCCTCTGTCTGGGGTTTTCCAGACAACAATACTGAAGTGGGTTGCCATTTCTTTCTCCAGGGGATCTTCCTTATCCAGGGATCGAACTTGCATTTCCTGCTTGGCAGATGGATTCTTTACCACTAAGCCACCTGGTAAGCCCTAATAAAACTAATATGAACATTTAAAAATGATTATATGTATTTATTTACTTATTATTTTTGAAGTATAGCTGATACACACTATTATATAAGTTACAGGTGTGCAATAGAGTGATTCACAATTTTTAAAGTTTGTACTCCACTTACATGCTATGCTTACTCACTCAGTCATGTCTGACTTTTTGCAACCCTCGGGACTGTAGCCCACCAGGGTCCTCAGTCCATGGGATTTCCCAGGCAAGAATATTGGAGTGGGTTTCTATTTCCTTCTCCAGGGGATCTTCCTGACCCAGGGATTGAACTTGACGTTTTCTGCATCAGCTGCTGCTGCTGCTGCTAAGTCACTTCTGTCGTGTCCAACTCTGTGCGACCCCATGGACGGCAGCCTACCAGGCTCCTCCGTCCATGGGATTTTCCAGGCAAGAGTACTGGAGTGGGTTGCCATTGCCTTCTCTGTCTGTATCAGCAGGTGGATTCTTTACCAACTGAGCCACCTGGGAAGCCCGTGTACTCCACTTACAGTTATTGTATAAAACACTGGTTATATGCTGTGTGTTATGTAATATATCCTTGTAGCTTATTTTATATATAATAGTTTTTATCTCTGAATCCCCTACCCTTATATTACTCCTGCTAGGAACATTTTACGACATGAGAGTGAGGCAAATAGTATAGCAGCCAGATTGAAGTTAGTTGAGGGAGATGAAGAAGTGCAGAGAATGAGCACAGAAAATTTTCTTTGTCTTGGTCACACTGTGTGGCTTGCAGGATCTTAGTTAGTAACTAGGGATTGAACCTGGGCCATGGCAGTGAAAGCACCAAGTCCTGGATCACCAGGGCATTCCCCAGATAATTTTCTTAAGATTAATAGATAAAAGTGGGGAGAGAAAGAGCAGTAACTAGGGGGATGTTCATGGGCGAGGGATGGTGTGTGTGTATATGTATATGTATACACACGCCATACACACACACACACACACACACACACACACACAATAGCTTTTAGTGAGAACTGGGGTTAAATTCTATATCTGTATCTTGGCAAGTTACCTAACCTCTCCAAACTGAAGGTCTCCCTTCTGAAAAATGGGTGTAATAATACCACCTCTTGGGGCTGTTGAAAGGATATGGAAAGTGCTGGGTAAATAGCTGGTGCTTGAGGCCTGGCAGGGCTTCCCAGGTGGCGTTAGTGGTAAAGAACCTGCCTGCCAATTCAGGAGACGTAAGAGATGCAGGTTCGATCCCTGGGTCAGGAAGATCCCCTGGAGGAGGAGGGCATGGCAACCCACTCCAGTATTCTTGCTTGGAGAATCCTGTGGACAGAGGAGCCTGGCAGGTTACAGTCCATAGGGTCGCAAAGAGTTGGACATGACTGAAGCAACTTAGCATGCATACATGAGCCCTGGAAACTATTAGGTTGGTGTAAAAGTAATCACAGTTTTTGCATTGTTGAAATTTGCCATTCAGTATTGGAATACATTCTAAAATGTGGTTATACATCATTTTAATGTGTATTTCTTGCTTTATGTTTTTTTTGGCTAATGATTTATTACTTGCTGTTTATTTTATATTTATTTTGGATTATGGAATTTGTGTTAGAAAGCAAATTTGAGCGATTTTCTTATTTGAGTTCAAAATGGGTTGTAAATCAGTAAAGAAAACTAGCAACTTCAACAACGCATTTGGCCCAGGAATTGCTAACAAAGGAATAGTACAGTGGTGGGTCAAGAAATTTGCAAAGGAGATGAGAGCACTGAAGATGAGGAGCGGAGTGGCCAGCTATCGGAAGTTGACAGTGACAATTGAGAGCCATCATCGAAGCTGATCCTCTTACAACTACATAAGTTGCTGAAGAACTCAGCATTGACCATTCTATGGCCATTTGGCATTTGAAGCAAATGGAAAGGTGAAAAAGCTTGGTAAGTGAGTGCCTCATGAGCTGACTGGAAAAAAAAATTGTTTTGAAGTGTTGTCTTCTCTTATTCTATGCAACAACAGTGAACCACTTCTCAATCGGATTGTGACGTGCAATGAAAAGTGATTTTATATGACCACTGGCGAGGACCAACTCAGTGATTGCACTAAGAAGCTCCAAAGCATTTCCTAAAGCCAAACTTGCACCAGAAAAATGTCATAACCACTGTTTGGTGGTCTGCTGCCCATCTGATCCACTACAGCTTTCTGAATCCTGGAGAAAGCATTACATCTGAGAAGTATGCTCAGCAAATCGATGAGCTGCTCCGAAAACTGCAATGCCTGCAGCCAGTATTGATCAACAGAAAGGGCCCAGTTCTTCTCTACAACAATGTCCGACCATATCACACAATCAACATTTCAGAAGTTGAATGAATTGGGCTGGATGTTTTGCCTCATCTGCCTGACCTCTTACCAACCGACACCACTTTTTCAAACATCTTGACAACTTTTTGCAGGGAAAACACTTCCATAACCAGCAGGAGGCAGAAAATGCTTTCCAAGAGTTTTTCAAATTCTGAAGCACAGATTTTTATGCTACAAGAATAAACAAACATTTCTTATTCATAAAAAGTGTGTTAGTTGTAATGGCTCCTATTTTAATAAATAAAGATGTGTTTGTGCCTACTTACAATGATTTAAAATTCACAGTTCAAAACCGTAATTAAGGTTGCACCAACCTAATATCATAGTACATCTCTGATGCAAAGCCAGGAACACACTTGTTCACAGGCAGCTTGTGCTCCTTGTGGCCAATGACAGCTGGCCTCAGTGTCTGGGGTCAAGCTGGGCTGAAGATTGGGGCTCAGTGTCCCCCTGCCTCAGGAAGTGAGCGATGTTGGAACTGGGGTTGAGGAGGTCACTGTGCCATTTGGCAGCTGCCACCAAGACCTTGGAGTGAAGACAGTCCTGGAGCAGCTCCAGTCACTGGCCTCAGCCAAGGCAGTGGAGAGGAGCTGCAGGGAGCCATGGGAACAGAGGCAAGCAGGAAGCCAGGTGGTCCCAGGAAGCTGCAGCCGTGGCTGGTGGGTGGGAAGGGAGCTGATGAGAATGTCAGGGCTCTGGAGGGGATAGGGTTTCTGCCGCCTCCAGCTGCCTTAAGCCGCTTCTGCTGTTTTCCAGAGGGCCCCAATTACCACCCTCTTGTGGAGCCAGGGCCACCAGAGATCTTGGGGAGATAGGAGGTGGCTCCCAGCTGGGCAGCAGGGGCCTTTTAAGCTCCCTTAACAGTATACCTGTTCCTGATCATCTGAGATATGGCGCCTGGTTTGGGGAAAATGTTAAGACTTCGGCACATGGTCCCTCAGGTCATACAGGGCCTCAAGCTTTCAAAGTGTTCTCAGAAACCAACTAATTTGATCTTTTTCATAGCTTAGGAACTGCCTGAAAGGGTTTATTGGCTTCTCTGGACAGATAGTGTCCCTGTGGTCCAGAGAGAGGGAAGCCTCTTGGCTAATAGTCACCTGTCCACCAAGGGATCCAGGACTTCTGTCTCTAAAGAGCCTCTTCCCTGTGCAACTTGGTCAACCAATCAACACATAGCAAGGCTGGCCAGGTTGCCACAGGCCCCACCATGCCCTAAGTACGTCACCAGGCTTGCATCCCTCATTTGTGTGACCTGCCTGGTCTTTGAAGATATTTGAGCTGCAGTCCCTGCCCAGCACACAGCATGTACCCAGCTTTATCCTGGTTCCTGGGGAGGGAAGGTGGACTGTTCTCTGCCTCCAAGGAGTGGACAACTAGGTCTGACCTCTGAGGGAACAGTGAATAATGTGGTGTACATAATTAGGACCATGTGATGTCAGGCCTGAGGATGCTGAGCTGGGCCTCTGTGGGGCACTGCGTTAGGCTGAGTAGGGAAGGTGTTCCAGTGGGGAGCCTACGCCAACAAGTGTGAGGAGGAAAGGAAAGATTAGAGAGGGCTTCACAGGGTGGAAAGGTTGGAGGTTACCATGGCTTGAAATCCATTCAGACCCCAAGTGTTTACTGAGAACCTCCTTACTATGTGTCAGACACTTATGAGGCACTTTACGTATGTTATCTAATTTCATCTCAGTATAGCCACAGAAGTAGGTACTTTTCCCATTTCACAGCTAAGCAAGTGTGAGTGTAAAGAGGAGGTCTGTTGAAGTCGAGTGACTTGCTCAAGCCCAGTCTGACTCCCAAACCCTTACAGAAGGCTTCTTGGGGAGAGCTAGTTTTGAGTGTGTATGAGGGCAGATGGGAGGATAAGTCCAGGAGGTGAGAGAGGTGAGGGAAGTGCATGAGTAGAGGCGAGGGGGCGGACCTGGCTGGCTGTACAGGGCAGTCAGTAAGGTGCAGCTTCCTGTTTTACCTGCAGCACTTCCTGTTTGGGCTCCATCCCTGCATTAAGGGTCTTGTTTGGCCACTTGAGGTCCAGTGTCTCCTCTGAAATGTTAACCTCTTCTCCCGCTGGCCCCCTGCAGACATTCTGCTCCTGCTGGACTCCTTTCTGGTTTCCCACCTTTGTGTTTGCTGTTTCCGCACTTGAATGTCATCCTCTCTCGTCTCCATGGGCCCAAATCCTGCCTGTCCCTTCATGGCCCCTCTGGGAATTTCAGCTCCTTCAGGAAGCCCTCTCTGGGTCTTTCTGTAATCTTGCTCTATGCTCTGAACTCCAGTTCTCCTAGTTCCTAGCTGAGGGTCCCAGGCCCTTTTCTAATGTCTGTCTTATTTACCCTATTTATAAACTCCCCATGTTCTGGCAGGAGCCGCAGTTCCAACCCACTCTTGCCGGCCCTGTAAGACTCATGGACAGGGCTAGACCACTGATAAAGCGTTTGCTGCAGGCTGGGCAAGGGGCCAAGCCCTTGGCACAAGTTTCCAGATTTATTCCTCAAAACAAGCCCTGGATCTTGACTGACCCCCAGGTGACTTGGAAAGAGGTCTTGAACAGGGTCCCTGCTCACAGGCACTCACAGAAGAGATGTGGATGCAAGATAGTGTGGGCCTGGCCAGGGGGCCAGCCCCTCTGCAGATGCTTATAACACAGCCCCTCTTGTTTTCCTCCTTTTTCTTTTGTATGCTGGGGTGTGTGTGTCTGTGTGGAGGGGGGGTTCCCCATAAACCCACCTCTCCCTTTAATTTCCCCTTGGAAAGTAAGCCTGGATAATCACAGCTTGAATGGTACCCAACTCTTGGGGTTAAACTAAGCCCATGTGAGGTAACAGTGAGGGGCTTGTGGGGTGCCTTCACCAGCCCCAGTCACCCACAGCTCAGGTGTGCAGCCCCAGGGAAGCCCTCAGCCTGGGTCCTGGCCCCACTGCAGCCCGGAGGCCCCCATCCTCCTGCCCTGGCAGAATGAACTAGCCTGGAGGGATGAGCAAGCCTGGAGGCAGGCAGCGGAACAAGTATGCAGCTTTCTGGCCCGCTCATCACAGGGCATCTCTGGGAGGCCCCCCAGCTCTTCCAGGCCATGGCTCTGCTGGGGAAGCTGGGGATTAGGAGCCTAAGTCCACCAAGAATCCTGTTTTTCTTAGCTTCACACAGATTGCTCTTTAGGAAAGGCCCCTCATCGAATTAGCTTGAGTCAACAGCTCCATTTATTTGGACACGTGATGTTATGAAATGGGCTGCTGCGGGGGTGTTTTTGTACCACATATCTGGGCTGCCCTTCCAGGATGGTATTGTGAGGGGGGCCGCCTGGGTCTGGCAAGAGCACAGCCTGAGAGGGGCTCCAGCCGAGGCCGGAAGGGAGGCCGCACATTTTCTAGTCAGGCGGGAACTGCTCTCACTCGGATTTCATAACAAGAAAGTAACCCACGGGGTGTCCACACATCCAGCTTCCTCTCCTGTTGGTGGTTTTGAACCAAAATAAAGAAAGGATCAGGGGCCCTTTGACCACCCCTCCTTCCTCTGCCCCAGGTCAGAATCCAAAGGGACTACTACAAGGGACTTTTCATGGTGACAGGTCCTTTACCACATAAGGATCTAAGACTTGAGAGAAAAAGGTGAGTACCAAGAGTTACTGTTTACTAAGGATTTACTGTGTGCAATGCGCTAAGTGTATTATTAAATGAATCACAGTTTTTCTTCTCTCTCTCTCCCCCAACGCTGTCTTTATCTGCCTGGTGAAAGAAAGCCGAAGCCCCTCCTTATCTCCCACCTTCAGTTCCCTCCCCACTCTCTTGCCTGTCTCCCAACTTTGGGATTTATCCTTTCAGTTTTCTTTCTATGCATTTGTATACATATATACATCATATATTATTTTCTAACCGTAAGAACAGCTCTTTGGGACCTCCCTGGTGGTCCAATGGCTAAAACTTTGCGCTCCCAATGCAGGGGGCCTGGGATCAATTCCTGGTCAGGGAGCCAGATCCCACATGCCACAGCTAAGAGTTCACATGCTGCAACTACAAATCCCATGTGTCACAGTGAAGACTGATGATCCCACATACTGCAACTGAGACCCGGGGCAGCCAAATTAAAAAAATGAACAAAAACAGCTCTTCAAAGGAAGTACTGTCATCCCCATTGCACAGAGGAGAAAAGACGAGAGGCTAAGCAACTTGCTCAAGGGCACACAGCAGAGTGGGTTTTAAATCCACTGTTGGCAGTTTGTGTGACTCCAGGGAGCAGCAGGAAACCCTTATCCTGGGCACCGCCCTGACCCCTAGCAGGTCGCAGGCTTTGCTGTTAGTCAACTGTAGTGTGCTTCTTACCAGCTCTCTTTCTTGTCGCCCCTACTCCATGCTGTTACTGTTTTTGG
The DNA here is from genome assembly GCF_019923935.1 of Bubalus bubalis. NCBI lineage: Eukaryota > Metazoa > Chordata > Mammalia > Artiodactyla > Bovidae > Bubalus > Bubalus bubalis. Next base: position 175,072,168 of record NC_059157.1, on the reverse strand, counting down.
CAAATGTTTCAGTCAGCATGGGCATTTGTTCCATTGGGCCGTGTGGAGGTCACCCTGAAAAAATGGAGCAGGATCATGGCCCTGCTGCCTCCTTCCTGTCTCCTGACCTCAAATTACTGCAGACCTGTCTTCCCTGGATCACTTTTTGCTTTGTGCACCCCCAAGTCAAACGGGAATAAGAAGTACCCCTTCTCCAGGAGGTTCATCTTTGTGCGTGTATCTCAGGCCACAGGGCACATGGGCTGAGTGCTCATCCCTTTTTGGACAAATAGAACAGTTCAGCACAGAGTTTCAGGGCACTTACCACACATGGGGTGTCTAGGAAAGCAGCTGGTTGTTGCCTACTCCTGCCTGGGAGATAAACGCAGTTGGAGGAGCAGGCCTGTAAATGTTTCCCTCTTTCTAGTGGGGATTCTTGGCCAGGAACTGTTATGTGTGTAAGTTACTGAAATGAATTCTCACAGTTGATGTAGGCTGGGAAAGCAGGGAACAGGGAGAGCCAGGAGGCAAAGAGACATTATTTGATGGATTAAAAAAAAAAACAAATTCCAGTGCTGAGCCTGGAAGCTTCTTAGAAAAGGTAATGGGACCTTTTTTTCCTGTTGAACTTTCAAACCTTTCTGACTCTGCACTTTGAGCTCTGGAGTTTATCAGGGACACCAGGGGCCAGGAGTGTAGCAGGACTAAAGTTACGGGGACAAAGCTGGAGGCAGGTCAGACCTCCACAGGGGAGTCCCCAGGGCCTGCAGGCAGCCACTGCCACCAAGAACTTCTAAGGCCAAGAAAGGGAAGCCTAGAAACCAAACATCCCTGCCGATCCCAGGCAAATGTGTTCCTCATCAAGGCAGACCACAAACAAAGTTTATTAAAAAGCCTTCTGAAGGACATTCCAAATCACCAGCAGGCCTCTGTGAGGTGACCGTCCATTCTCCTGTGGACTCTCATTCCAGCCTCATTGGAGCTTTTCAAACACCACGTCACCGGTGTGTCCAGGAAGGAAAATAAACAGGGGGCTCCGGCCGGTGGCCCCACAGCTCAGGGTGACCTGGCTCTCAGTGCAGGTCTGCGCTTTCTGACACCACGGGCTTGACAGGGATGACCCGAGGAGCGACTACAAAAGGCGCGGTGAGGCCTTATGGCCTGTGGGGTGGGCTTGCCCCCCGGGTCCTAATGGCAGCCCACCAGGCAGAGGAAGGGCCCTGCGGTTGCAAAAATGGTGGCTTAGGAAGATGGAGTGTGCCCTGAACTAGAAAAGTAATGTGCCTTCTAGGAAGAGAGGCGGTTTCAGCCCCCAAGGAACTGGAAGTTTTCTCATCTGTAAAATTGGTGATTTTCCCAATAGATGAGAGTGGGACTGCACTGGTTAAAAGTGGGGACTACAGGTCTCAGATCCCCAGAGCATATCAGGGTATCCCATAGAAACCTAAGGCCCTGTGGACCACAGTTTAACGGTTAAGATTCCTTGGGAATTCCCTGACAGTCCAGCGGTTAGGTGTTGGTGCTTTCACTGCCAGGGTCTGGGTTCCATTCCTGGTCAGGAAACTAAGATCCCACAAGAAAAAAAGAAACAACCCAAACAAAAAAACTAAGATTCCATGACTTTAAAGATTGCAGGTCTTTAAGATTCTGTGATTTTAAAATAATCTGAATAAACAACGGACCGACAAGGAAGATGTAAACCACAGAATATTGCAGTTCTAGGTCAGGGAAAGGGGTGTCTTTACAGTCAGCACTCTTAGTCTCAGCTTCTCTGTGCCTGTCCATCCTGTCCATTTCCATTGCCACCCCTTCAGCCAAGCTACTATCATCTCTGATAATTTATTCTTTTCATTTGTAATTTAGTGATACTTTATATTTGCATACAGAATTATTTGTTTTATGTCTGCCTCCCTTACTCGCTTATCCAGGGGCAGGAACTAGCTTTTTTGATGACTTTTGTATCCCCTGAATCTTGGCCTCAGTGAATATTGGTTGAACACTTAAATGAATAACTTTATTCTAAGCTTTTAATTCATTCTAGAGACTGTTGATAGAATGGCTGTTCCATTAGAGCTTGCTACTTTTCAGACTGAAATCAGGTATGGTTCCAGGCAGCCTGGTTGACTGCACTCCATGAGGTCTGGGGGCAAAGAGGTCTTGTCTATGGAGGATGAACAAAGTCTGAGCAGACCACATGTTCTGAGATGAGACATAGCCGCACATTAGGACAGGCAGATACACACACACACACACACACACACACACACACACACGTATCCATCCTTGGTCAGCTCTTGCCTGTTTACAGACATTATCTTTATTTGGAGAATCAATTATGAAATCAATCCCTCACCATTTCTCCAATAATGTAGCTAATAAAAAGAAAAGCTATTTTGACGGTGTCTGGTTTTCAGCTAAAAGGAGGGTCAAAACAGCAATTTTATCAGCTGCCCTTTGAAAGTGCTTCTATGTGACAGCAGTTCACAGGGGTAAACACGATGATTCCAGCCCCATTCTTGGTATTGGCTCCTGCCTAAATGACAGATTGTGTTTCCTCCAGACCAGGACATCTGTGGGTAGACAGCAAGGTCAAGTCAAGGTTACATCATGACAGCTTGGTCATCAGAGCATGGCCCGGCCCTCCCCCATTGCCTATTCCAGTTAAGCACAAGCCAAAATGAAGGGTTTCTGGGATTCTGGAGGAAGTGGGCCATGTTCATGAAGAAGCCCTAGGCCCTGGGGTTTTGGTGAAAGCTTTTGTTTTAGAACTTCTGCTAAGATTCTTCTCCAAGAAAACTATCCCAGCCACATGGTGGCAATTCTGACTGTTGTTCTTGCCTTTGGTAGATTGAAGGCCCTTGAGGGCAGAGAGAGGCTTCCTTGGTGGCTCAGATGGTAGAGAATCCACCTGCAATGTGGGAGACCTGGGTTTGATCCCTGGGTCAGGAAGATCCTCTGGAGAAGGGCATAGAAGCCCACTGCAGGATTCTTGCTTGGAGAATCCCATGGACACAGGAGCCTGGTGGGCTCCAGTCCATAGGGTCACAAAAAGTCCCACACAACTGAAGTGACTTAGCACGCAAGGTCTGAGACCATGCATTTTTCCACTTCCTACCTTCATTGTCTAAGGCTTTATGCATGCTTAAGATATGCAGATAACACCATCCTTATGGCAGAAAACGAAGAACTAAAAAGCCTCTTGATGAAAGTGAAAGAGGAGAGGGAAAAAGTTGGCTTAAAACTCAACATTCAGAAAACTAAGATCATGGCATCTGGTCCCATCACTTCATGGGAAATAGATGGGGAAACAGTGACAGACTTTATTTTGGGGGGCTCCAAAATCACTGCAGATGGTGACTTCAGCCATGAAATTCAAAGATGCTTGCTCCTTGGAAGAAAAGTTATGACCAATCTAGACAGCATATTAAAAATCAGAGACATTACTTTGCCAACAAAGGTCTGTCTAGTCAAAGCTATGGTTTTTCCAGTGGTCATGTATGGGTGTGAGAGTTGGACTACAAAGAAAGCTGAGTGCAGAAGAATTGAAGTGTGGTGTTGGAGAAGACTCTTGAGAGTCCCTTGGACAGCAAGGAGATTCAACCAGTCCATCCTAAAGGAAATCAGTCCTGAATATTCATTGGAAGGACTGATGCTGAAGCTGAAACTCCAATACTTTGGCCACCTGATGTGAAGAACTGACTCATTTGAAAAGACCCTGATGCTGGGAAAGATTGAAAGTGGGAGGAGAAGGGGATGACAGTGGATGAGATGGTTGGATGGCATCACTGACTCAATGGACATGAGTTTGAGTAAGCTCCGCGAGTTGGTGATGGACAGGGAAGCCTGGAGTGCTGCAGTCCATGGAGTCACAGAGAGTTGTACATGACTGAGTGACTGAACTGACTGAGGAATTCTTTGAGCAGCAGGAGATGTCTGATCTTGAAGGTGTTAGAAATCAAGTACTGGAGTAGGAGGAACTAAGACTGCCTTCTGGACCTACCACTTGTGACTGAGAACTTTGTGTGCAAGTTACTTAATATCACTGAGCCTATTGTCTCACCTCTAACATGGGGACAATAATAATGTTATCTTACTTGTATAAGGTTTTGTGAGGAGGAGTCAATGAGATAATGCATATAAAACACAATAAATGTTAGTTTGTGCAATGAATGAGGCTGAGGGTGCTCCTCCTCCTTGAATCAGGGGATTAGAGGAGATGTGGCACATACTGGGGCCCATTGTGTGTGTGTGTGTGTGTGGGGGGTGCATCTCAGGCCTTCTAAGTTTACGACTTCTTTGGGTCTAATTTCCAAAAACAAAATGGAAACTACTGCTTTTTAGTAACACTTTTTACTTAGGTATATTATTGGGGACCTTAAATCAAAAAATGCATTTTATTGTTTATTTCTTAAAATTTTTTAAATTGGAGTGTAATTGATTTACAGTGTTGTGTTAGTTTCAGGTGTACAGAAAAGTGAATCAGTTATACATATACATATGTCCCTTCTTTTTTAGATTCTTTTTCCATATAGGCCATTACTGATTGAGTAGATTTCCCTTTGCTGTACAGTAGTTCCTTATTAATTATCTATTTTATACATAGTAGTGTGTATATGTCAATCCCAATCTCCCAGTTTGCCCCTCACCCCATCCCGCTTTCTCCCATGGTAACCATACGTTTATCAAAAGAGTCATCTAAAAGAAACACATCACTTTTATTTACTCTTAGTAAATAGAAGCACCACGTTTCACTGTCTTAGGTTAAAACTCCAAACACCCTTCTTTGATACCCTAATAGTCCCTAGTGAGGTCAGGAAAGCAGCAACCACCTCAGGAAGTGCCCTGAAGAGTCCTTGCTCACCGTAGTCAGTGTGAACAGAGCTGGGGGAGACCCCATCTGACAGGGTGTGGCCTGACTTGGAAGAGCTCTGCTGATTTATGGCCACTTCTTAGGCTGCCATCTTGTGGCAGTTGTTCTGAGGTGAGTCTGTCTGTGGGTAATGAGCTTCCTAACTTCTCCACAGACTCACTCCCTTGTGATTTACATGATACTTGAAAACATTTGCAAGTGGGGCTGCTAACACCAGCTGTAGGAACAAGATGATCTTAAGATGAGACCTTCTCCAAGAAAGACATCCCGGCCAGCACTGGGTGCCAGGTGTTCAGGTGACATGCCCAAGGCAGTGGTGAGGGCAACAGTAAGGGCTGCCATTTAATGAGCACTTACTATATTCTATGGCTTAGTGCTTCCTATATGTTATTTCTTTTAATACTATAGCAGCAACCTTCTGAGCTAAGGCTTGCTATCTCTCCATTTGACAGATGCAAAGACTGAGAGGTCAAGGCACTTGCCAAAGTTATAGAGCCAGCGTGTGGTAGAGTTGGGACTCAAAATAAGGTCTTTTGGACCCAAAGCATGTGCTCTAAGCCCCACTGTGTGGTCATAGGTGGGGTGTAGAGCCACCAATACCTGGGAGCCTGCCCTGGTTTGGGTTATGTGAGCTCGGCTCAGTCACTTAACCCGCCCCCCCCAACTCTGTTTCCTCCTCTGACTGGAGCTTCCTCATGTGGTGACTGAAAGGATTAAAGGGGATGATTGATGTAGTTAGCATAGTGCTTCGCACAGGTGAGGGCTCAGTAATATGGGTTTCTCCCTTCCCTCACTGGGAGGGCAGAAGTGGGAGGGACTGCCTCCCTAGTTAGGCTTCCCAGGTGGCTCAGCAGTAAAGAATCCACCTGCCAAGCAGGGGGCATGGATTGAATTCCTGGGTCAGGAATATCCCCTGGAGAAGGAAATGGCAACCCACTCTGGTATTCTTGCTTGGAGAATCCCATGGAAAGAGGAGCCTGGCGGGCTACAGTCCACGGGGTCATACAGAGTTAGACACGACTGAGAGACTGAAGAGCTTCAGCAGCAGCAGCCTCCCTGCTGGTCATGTTGGGACCTCCCACCATTTCAGCCTCTCCTCTGTCTTTGGGCCGCCATAGGACCCTTGGCACCAGTACCAGAAAGTCTTTGATTCCTGACCCTTTATCCATTTCTCAGTTTAATTATCTTGGCTGCACAGGAAAGACAGCACTGGATAGTATAAAGAGCCCGTGACTATAATTTTAGAGACCTTGGTTCAAGTCCAGTCCCAGGTCTGAGACCTGGATAACTTATTTCTCTCTGGACCTCAGTTTCCTCATCTATAAAATGGAGGGTTTGGACTTTCCTGGTGGTACAGTGGATGAGAGTCCACCTGCCAATGCAGAGGACATGGGTTGGATCCCTGGCCTGGGAAGATTCCACATGCCTCAGAGCAGCTAAGCCCAGGAGCCGCAGCTACTGAGACTGTGTGCTGCAACTGCTGAAGCATGAGTGCCTAGAGCCTGCGCTGCACAGCAAGAGCAGCCACTGTAATGATAAGCCCGCACACTGCAACTAGAGAGTAGCCCACCTTACCACATCTTGAGAAAGCCTGTGCACAGCAACAAAGACCCAGTGCAACCAAAAATACATACGTACATAAGAATGGAGGGTTTGTGCATATACAGGACCAGTGTGCATATGTAGTCCGTGCAGCCACTCCCTGGTTCTATACCCCCTGTAGACATCATTAACCAATTGCAGCAACTTTTTCATTGATCCTGGTTGTATTGGTAATTCAGTTATTATTGTTCAGTCGCTCAGTCATGTCTGACTCTATGACCCATGGACTGCAGCACGCCAGGCTTCCCCGTCCATCACCAACTCCTGGAGCTTACGCAAACTCATGTCCATCAAGTCAGCGATGCCGTCCAACCATCTTGTTCTCTGTTGTCCCCTTCTTCTCCTGCCTTCAATCTTTCCAAGCATCAGGGTCTTTTCTAATAAGTTGGCTCTTCCATGACTGGATGCCATGATCTTAGGATAGTTGCAGAGCCTTCCCTTACATGTAGGGGCAACTGGTTAGAATTGAAATGATAATTAAAACCTCTTGGATATTCCAGTTGATTGTCTGCTAAGGGTCTTTGCAGCTCTCACTCCACTAGCTGAGCCTTTAATGCTCTGAGGGGCAGTGCAAAGAATGTGGGTCTGAAATGAAGGGAGTGGATTCTAGCTCTAGAAACATCACTTAGCAGTCCGTGTAAGTTGCTTACACGCTAAGTGCTGTTTTCTACTTGTTAAAAAAAAAAGAGTCTTAGCGTGCTGTGGCTCTTGGCATTGTCACGAGACTGAAATCACTGCAGCCTCCATGAAGGCAGGACCTGGGTCCCTGCCAGTGCTGCCCACTCTGTGCCTGGAACAGCGTCTGGTCTGGAGCAGGCTCTCCATGAATTTTTGTTGAACTGAAGCAGAGTGAAACATGAAACCTGTAGAAATGGACGAAACTACAACCTGGTGAAATACATCTCTGAAGAAGTGGTTCCCAGGGACTTCCCTGGTGGTCTGGTGGTTAAGAATCTGCCTTCCAATGCAGGGGGTGCAGGTTCCATCCCAGTTCGGGGAACTCTATGTTCTCACATGTCGTGGAGCAGCTAAGTTTGAGCACTGCAACTGAAGAGCGTGCACACTGCAGCTACTGAGACAGTGTGCTCAAGAGCCTGTACTCTACAACTGGAGAAGCCTCCATGTGCTGCAAATAGAGAAAACCTGTGCGCTGCAACAAGAGCCTGGGTGCAGAACGAACACCCAGGGCAGCCAAAAAAAAAAAAAAAAAAAAAGAAGCGGTTCTCAGTCTTAATGGAGCATAAGGCTGATCATGGAGCCCTTTCAACATGCAGATTCCTGGACCTTAGTGCAGGGAGCTGACCTAGGGTGTCTGAGATGGGGCTTAGGAATCCATAGGTTCAAAAAGCTTTCCTGGTAATTCTGCTGCAGGTGGTCCAGCGCCCACTCTGGGAAATATAGCTCCAGAATTGAGAAGTTCAGAGTAAATAGAGAGGCCTTACCTTGTTGCCAGTTGTTTTCTAGGAGTTGAGTTCCCACTTGGGAGTTCCCAGAGCCGGGGCATCTGGGAAGGGGTCATCTGGAAGGACAGGTCCCTCCTCTCCTCATTGGCTTCCACCATGAGAGGCCCAATCCTCATTTGGTTGATGCTCTTAAGTCTCTATGCTCGCTAGCAGAGTAATGCTCAAAATTCTCCAAGCTAGGCTTCAACAGTATGTGAACCGAGAACTTCCATATGTTCGAGCTGGATTTAGAAAAGGCAGGGAAACCAGAGATCAAAGTGCCAGCATCTGGTGGATCATAGAAAAAGCAAGAGAATTCCAGAAAAACATCTACTTCTGCTTCATTGACTACACTAAAGCCTTTGTGTGGATCACAACAAACTGTGTAAAATTCTTAAAGAGAATACCAGACCACTTTACCTACCTCTTAAGAAACCTGTATGCCGGTCAAAAAGCAACAGTTAGTACCGGACATGGAACAATGGACTGGTTCAAAATTGGGAAAGGAGTTTGTTAAAGCTATATATTGTCACTCTGCTTATTTAACTTAAATGCAGAGTACATCATACGAAATGCCGGGCTGGATGGAGCACAAGCTGGAATCAAGATTGCTGAGAGAAATATCAATAACCTCAGATATGCAGACAATACCACCCTATGGCAGAAAGTGAAGAGGAACTAAGAGCTTCTTGATGAAGGTGAAAGAGGGGAGAAAAAGCTGGCTTAAAACTCAACATTCAAAAAATGAAAGTCATGGCATCTGGTCCCATCACTTCATGACAAATAGTTGGGGAAACAATGGAAACAGTGACAGACTTTATTTTCTTGGTCTGCAAAATCACCGCAGATGGTGATTGCAGCCATGAAATTGAAAGACATTTACTTCTTGGAAGGAAATCTATGACAAACCTAGACAGTGTATTAAAAAGCAGACATTATTTTGCTGACAAAGGTCCATATAGTCAAAGCTATGGGTTTTCTAGGAGTTATGTATGGATGTGAGAGTTGGACTATAAAGAAAGCTGAGTGCTGAAAAACTGATGCTTCTGAACTGGTGTTGGAGAAGACTCTTGAGAGTCCCTTGGAGTGTAAGGAGATCCAATCAGTCCATCCTAAAGGAAATCAGTCTTGAATATTCATTGGTAGGACAGGTGCTGAAGCTGAAGCTCCAATACTTTGGCCACCTGATGCAAAGAGCCAGCACATTAGGAAGGACCTTGATGCTAGGAAAGATTGAGGGCAGGAGAAGAAGGAGACAACAGAGGATGAGATGGTTGGATGGCATCACTGACTCGATGGGTTTGAGTTTGAGCAAGCTCTGGGGGTTGGTGAAGGACAGGGAAGCCTGGCGTGCTGCAGTCCATGGGGTTGCAAAGAGTCGGACACGACTGAGTGACTGAACAACAACAACAAATGAGAGGCCCAGTCCTCATCTGGTTGATGCTCTTCGGTGTCAATGCTCTGACCTGTGAGGCCCATGTAGAAAGCAGCCAGGTCAGGAGCATTTCCCTTTTCATCTCAAGCATAATGGGAATGTTGGGGGAGTCTAGGTTGCCAAGGCTGCTCATCACCAATTATCCTGGTGCAGATTCTAAGTCACTTTGCCCAACTCCTTCCATAAACCTCAGGCCAGGATCCTTGAGGAAGGGCAGCCAGGAGTCAGGTTGGCTGGGGCTCAGGCAGGATACTCTGGTTGTGATAGTGGTGGGGTGTGTGGGTGTGTGTGTGTGAGAGAGAGAAAGAGAAAGAGAGAGAGACACTACGTGGTTCCCCAAACAACTGAGTGGAAAGTGAAGAACAGTCAAATGTTTGGAATTTTTCTCTGCATGTTGCTAAACATAGAGGTCTTTGCAAATGTTCATGTATTAGATGGAAATTAAAATATTTCATCCTGATGTTTCGGGGTGTGATAATGAAGCTTGCAAGTAGATGATCGGTTACAACTTATCTTTGGATCATCCTACTTTACTTCACAGTCACATTTCATCCCTGTCATCATCATCATTCAGGCCAAATTCATGAATTAGATAGTAGGATTTTTGATCTCTCCTTTTTAAAAACCCTTACTGATTTGATTGTGTTGGGTCTTCGTTGTGGCACGCAGGATCTTCATTGTGTCATGTAGGACCTTCGTGTGCATGGACTCTCTAGTTGCAGCACACAGGCTTAGCTACTCTGTGGCATGTGGAATATTAGCTTCCCAACCAGTCCCCTGCACTGCAAGGTGGATTCTTAAGCACTGGACCAACAGGGATGTCCTTGAGCTCTTCTTAAAGATTCAAAGTAAATCCACTTAAAAAATTATGGTCCTTTCCTTTTCCTCCCAGGGCCTTCTTCCCACAGTCAGCAAGATTTACTAACTTCATGTGCTTCTAATAAGGATTAGACAAGTTAACACATGAAACGTACTTACAACTGTGCCTGATAGATTCTCACAAAATGATGTTCATCTTTCTTTACTACACACCACCACTGCCATGGCTATTACTACTACTACTGCTGCTACAGGGCTTCCCTGGTGGTTCAGTGGTAAAGAATCAGCCTGTCAATATAGGAGATGTGAGTTTGATCCCTGGATCAGGAAGATTCCCTGAAGAAGGAATGCCAGCCCATTGCAGTATTCTTGACTGGGAAATCCCACGAATAGAGGAGACTGACAGGCTACAGTTCATGGGTCACAAAGAGTTGGACACGACTTAGTGACTAAACAAAAACAACAACAACTACTACTACCACTCTAGATGTATCCTGTTAACATAAATCCATCCAGAGCAACCTTTAGTTATTTCAAGCTAATGGGAATTGTTTGTCCTACAGTCATTAATTCTCAGCCAACTGAACTCTCATGCTTTAAAAGAGGAGATCTTGGTAACTTTAGCCATTGGAACATGGAGGTCATGCTGGATTCCCTTGTCTTTATAAATAAAATTTGGTGGATATGTCCTTGTTTTTCCTGTGGTCTCCTGGACTCAGAGTTCTGAACAACAGCTAGTGATTGTTAGGACACAGCATGGCACAGGGCAAGTGCTTGTTCAGTTTAGTTCAGTCGCTCAGTCATATCCAACTCTTTGTGACCCCATGGGCTGCATTACACCAGGCTTCCGTGCCTATCACTAACTTCCAGAACTTATTCAAACTCATGTCCATTGAGTCAGTGATGCTATCCGACCATCTCATCCTCTGTTGTCCCCTTCTCCTCCTGCCCTCAATCTTTCCCAGCATCAGGGTCTTTGCAAATGAGTCAGCTCTCCGCATCAGGTGGCCAAAGTATTGGAGTTTCAGCTCCAACATTAGTCCCTCCAATGAACACCCAGGACTGATCTCCTTTAGGATGGACTGGTTGGATCTCCTTGCTGTCCAAGGGACTCTCAAGAGTCTTCTCCAACACCACGGTTCAAAAGCATCAATTCTTTGGTGCTCAGCTTTCTTTATAGTCTAACTCTCACATCCATACATGACTACTGGAAAAACCATAGCTTTGACTATATGGACCTTTTGGCAAAGTAATGTCTCTGCTTTTTAATATGCTGTCTAGGTTGGTCATAACTTTTCTTCCAAGGAGGAAGTATCTTTTAATTTCATGGCTTCAGTTACCATCTGCAGTGATTTTGGAGCTCAAAAAAATAAAGTCTGTCACTGTTTCCACTATTTCCCCATCTATTTATCATGAAGTGATGGGACTAGTTTTAGAAAAGGCAGAGGAACCAGAGATCAAATTGCCAACATCCGCTGGATCATGGAAAAAGGAAGAAAGTTCCAGAAAAACATTTATTTCTGCTTTATTGACTATGCCACAGCCTTTGCCTGTGTGGATCACAATAAACTAGAAAATTCTTCAAGAGATGGGAATACCAGATCACCTGACCTGCCTCTTGAGAAACCTATATGCAGGTCAGGAAGCAACAGTTAGAACTGAATATGGAACAACAGACTGGTTCCAAATAAGAAAAAGAGTACGTCAAGGCTGTATATTGTCACCCTGCTTATTTAACTTATATGCAGAGTACATCATGAGAAATGCTGGGCTGGAAGAAGCACAAGCTGGAATCAAGATTGCCGGGAGAAATATCAATAACCTCAGATATGCAGATGATACCACCCTTATGGCAGAAAGTGAAGAGGAACTAAAAAAGCCTCTTGATGAAAGTGAAAGAGGAGAGAGAAAAAGTTGGCTTAAAGCTCAACATTCAGAAAACGAAGATCATGGCATCTGGTCCCATCACGTCATGGCAAATAGATGGGGAAACAGTGGAAACAGTGTCAGACTTTATTTTTTTGGGCTCCAAAATCACTGCAGATGGTGATTGCAGCCATGAAATTAAAAGACACTTACTCCTTGGAAGGAAAGTTATGACCAACCTAGATAGCATATTCAAAAGCATAAACATTACTTTGCCAACAAAGGTCTGTCTAGTCAAGGCTATGGTTTTTCCTGTGGTCATGTATGGATGTGAGAGTTGGACTATAAAGAAAGCTGAGTGCCGAAGAATTGATGCTTTTGAACTGTGGTGTTGGAGAAGACTCTTGAGAGTCCCTTGGACTGCAAGGAGATCCAACCAGTCCATTCTGAAGGACATCAGTCCTGGGTGTTCTTTGGAAGGACTGATGCTAGAGCTGAAACTCCAGTACTTTAACCACCTGATGTGAAGAGTTGACTCACTGGAAAAGACTCTGATGCTGGGAGGAATTGGGGGCAGGAGGAGAAGGGGATGACAGAGGATGAGATGGCTGGATGGCATCACCGACTCGATGGACGTGAGTTTGAGTGAATTTAGGGAATTGGTGGTGGACAGGAGGCCGGGCATGCTGCGATTCATGGGGTCGCAAAGAGTCGGACACGACTGAGTGACTGAAGTGAACTGAACTGAACTGATGGGACTAGATGACATGATCTTAATTTTCTGAATGTTAAGTTTTAAACCAGCTTTTTCACTCTCCTCTTTCACTTTCATCAAGAGGCTCTTTAGTTCTTCTTCACTTTCTGCCATAAGGGTGGTGTCATCTGCATATCTGAGGTTATTGATATTTCTCCTGGCAGTCTTGATTCCAGCTTGTGCTTCATCCAGTCCAGCATTTCTCATGATGTATTCTGCATATAAGTTAAATAAGCAGGATGACAGTATACAGCCTCGACGTACTCCTTTTCCTATTTGGAACCAGTCTGTTGTTCCATGATCAGTTCTAACTGTTGCCTCTTGACCTGCATACAGATTTCTCAGGGTGCAGGTCAGGTGGTCTGGTATTCCCATCTCCTTATGAATTTTCCACAGTTTGTTGTGATCCATGCAGTCAAAAGCTTTGGCATAGTCAATAAAGCAGAAATAGATGTTTTTCTGGAACTCTCTTGCTTTTTACACAATCCAGTGGATGTTGGCAATTTGATCTCTGGTTCCTCTGCCTTTTCTAAATCCAGCTTGAACATCTGGAAGTTTGTGGTTCATGTACTGTTGAAGCCTGGCTTGAAGAATTTTGAGCATTACTTTGCTAGTGTGTGAGATGAGTGCAATTACTGAGTGCAGCACTTTCACAGCATGATCTTTTAGGATTTGAAATAGCTCAACTTGAATTCCATCAACTCCACTAGCTTTGTTTGTAGTGGTGCTTCCTAAGGCTCACTTGACTTTGCATTCCAGGATATCTGGGTCTAGGTGAGTGATCATGCCATCATGATTATCTGGGTCATGAAGATCTTTTTTGTATAGTTCTTCTGTGTATTCTTGCCACCTCTTCTTAATATCTTCTGCTTCTGTTAGGTCCATACCATTTCTGTGCTTTATTGTGCCTATCTTTGCATGAAATGTTCCCTTGGTATCTCTAATTTTCTTGAAGAGATCTCTTTCCCATTTCATTGTTTTCCTCTATTTCTTTGCATCAATCACTGAGGAAGCCTTTCTTATCTCTCCTTGCTATTCTTTGGAAGTCTACATTCAAATGGGTATATCTTTCCTTTTCTCCTTTGCCTTTCATTTCTCTTCTTTTCACAGCTATTTGTAAGGCCTCCTCAGACAACCATTTTGCCTTTTTGAATTTCTTTTTCTTGGAGATGGTCTTGATCACTGCCTTCTGTACAATGTCACAAACCTCTGTTTGTAGTTCTTCAGGCATTCTGTCTATCAGATCTAATCCCCTGAATCTATTTTTTGTTTCCACTGTATAATCGTAAGGGATTTGATTTAGGTCATACCTGAGTGGTCTAGTGGTTTTCCCTACTTTCTTCAGTTTAAGTCTGAATTTGGCAATAAGAAGTTCATGATCTGAGCCACAGTCAGCTCCTGGTCTTGTTTTTGCTGACTATATAGAGCTTCTCTGCCTTTGGCTGCAAAGAATATAATAAATCTGATTTCGGTATTGACCATCTGGTGATGTTCATGTGTAGAGTTGTCTCTTTTGTTGTTGGAAGATGGTGTTTGCTATGACCAGTGTGTTCTCCTGGCAAAACTCTGTTAGCCTTTGCCCTTCTTCATTTTGTACTCCAAGGCCAAATTTGCCTGTTACTCCAGGTATTTCCTGACTTCCTACTTTTGCATTCCAGTCCCCTACAAGTTGCCCTTTTTCTCTCCCTTTCATTTTTTGTCGTGTCCCTTCCTTAATCAGATATTCATTTGTCTCTGCTTCCAGGAATCTTATTCTACTTTCCCTGCTAATTTGCTACACCAAATCTGTCAGGTCGTAAAGACGAACAAGCAAGACAGATAAGCATAAGTATATCCAATGCCTGAGGAATATCATAGGTTGTTAGTGATGTTATGGAGAGTTATGCTTGTCATGCAAAATGCCTTCCAGAGAAGCCAAGTGTTACCTGGACATGATGCTCCAGTGTGACTGGAGAGACCCTCCCAATCCAGCATAAGGTCCAGTTGCGTTCCTCCATTCCTCATGCAACACCCAGCCCAGTCAGAGGCTCTACTCAGCCTCCTCGCTGGGCTCACTGCTGCCCTAGCTTGCTCAGCTTGTCTCAGAAGTGAAACCAGATGGCCAGGGTGGGTAGTGAGGGAGACCCACAAAAGAAAAACCCGAGGGAAAACTGAGCTCTAGGTTCCACCCACTGCCCCAAACTGCTTCTGAATTGGTTCATCCATGAACAAACCCAAAAATTCCTTTTATCTCCCAATCACTAAGAATCTGATCCTTTATTTAGTCCTGAAACTTGGAAACTAATCTTTTATTTATCTCTACGGTAATCCCACTGCAGGCTGTGTATGGAATACACCGCTTGGGAACAAACTTCTAGGATTTCAGAAGGACCCTGAGTCAGGGAAGCACAAGGGCTTATGAGGGAAAGTAAAACCAGGGCCAGGATGTTTTGGTTCCATGTGTGAACTGGAGTAAGAACGTGCCTCATTTGGGCTTGTATGATGGAGAGTGAGCCACAGGCAAACTCCTTAATCACCAAACCACAGCAGAGGGCAGCATGATGTCGGATCCCAGCAAGGCAAGCTGGTTGAAACAGTTTCCCAAGCTTCCTTCAATGTGGCCCTCAAGCCAGGCACAGAATCAGTGAAACACGGAGTGGTTCCAGACAGCTATCTGTCAGCCTGGTTTCACCCTTTCTCAGAGGATCTGCGGCTAAACTACACACACAGTGTGGCAGAGAGTGCCAGCCTGTATACTACTCCTCCCCATCTGTCCTGAGCAGGCTGACTCCCACTGGGACCCTGGGAGGACTGCGTAGTCTCTGGAGGTCTTGCAGACCTGCACCCCTCCTCCATCTCTCGCACTCGTTCTTTTCTTTTTGCCTTTTTTGGTTATTCTTGTTTTTGTTTTGGCTGTGTGGCTTGTGGGATCTTAGTACCCTGATCAGGTATCAAACCCAGGCCCTTTTCAGTGAGAAGGCAGAGCCCCTAACACAGGGAGCTCCCGTCTCTTTCATTCATTCTTGCATTCAACAAATATTTCCTGAGTACCTCTCCAGTGCCAGGTTCAGGGCTGGCGCTGTCCATTCAGTGATGAACAGGGCATCATCCCTGCCCTTAAAGAACTAGTAGACCCTGTGGAGAAATCAGTCAGATGCTGAATAGTCATTTAACTAAAGTTATGATGGAAGAAGGGCAAGGGGCCCCACTGGGGGTTTGGGAGTTTGTAAGGGGAGAATGCATTTAGTGCTGGCAGTCAGAGGCTGGTAAGCTGACCATTGAAGGATGAGCAGGAGTTAGCAAGGTGCCGAGCTGGGGAGTCCAGGAGCGTCTTCATAAATTCCTCCACTCTCTTTGACTTTTCACCTTCTTCCTGACTCCCTCCAAACCTCAGCTCCTGACTCAGGCATCAGGGGCATTTAGTGTGTGTTCAAAAGTCCATTTCTGCAAACTGCTTGTGGACCTCAGCCCCTGGTGTTACTCCCAGAACTAACCAGCTGGTCTGTGCCTTCCCAAGCCCCCTTCTGGGGATGCAGCTGCCTAGTCCTGGTCCTTCTTTCACCAACTCACTGGCTTATGTACTCACACGTCTTTGATTCACACACCATGTCAGCTTGATTCCACGGAGCTTTCCCAGCACCTGCTGGCTCTACAGGGGAGGCAGCTTACTTTGTTCAGATTCTCTCTCAGAAGTTTGCTTCTTCAGTTCACCACATGCACTCAGCCAGGACCAGGCCTTGCTCTGGACCCGGGCTGAGGGCTAAAGGGCAGTCTGAAAGAAGGCCATGCGGTGGGGTTCAGGGAGAGCTTCTTGGGAGAGTCAGGCTGGGAAGGAATTTGTCAGGGGGTGTTGCTCTTCTTTCCCCTTCTCTTACCCCATTTGCTCACTCTTTCCCATGTGTTCTTCAGCCTCTACTCTGGCCTTTCATGGATATTTCCCAGCTTCAGCCTTAAGGAATAGAACTAAGAGGACCCTTAGAAATCTAGTCTGATACCTGCCCATTTGACAGATGGGATAGTGAGGTCTGTATGGGGGAGGGATTAGCGCAGAGTCATGTGGCTCAAGGAAACATGATGGCTAGATACTTGTATTGTTCCAGAGTCAAAGTGAGCTCTTTGACAAGGCCTCTGAAAAAGTGAGTCTTCTCTCTCCTACCTGATTTTGATGGACAGGTTGGTGGAAAGATGGGAGTGGAATTAGTGGACCACAGGTTGATAAGCAATAATGTCCTGGATTCTTTGCCAATTTGATGGGAAAAGGGAGAAAACTCCAAGAAGTGTCCAAAGGCCCTTCCTTTCTAATGAGCATGACAGGAGCTGATGGTTCAGTCATTGGTCCTGGCTGTGTTTTCAGTGGTCTCCATATAGGCTCAGCTTGCAGGGCTTTGAGCCTGTGACAGCTTCAGCTTAATGAGTGGATTTAGAAGGACCCCAGCTCAGAATAAAGTTCATGTTAGAACCAGGTCTCAGGGAAACAGGGTGACAAATGATTTCCTGGCTGTATTCTTTGAGCACATCCACCCACCAGCAGATGAGCCTACTGGAGAAGCACATACTCATAAAATGTCCCATGGTAGCAGGGGAATCCGAGCACAGAGTCCCTAAGTGACCCTTGATCTGTTAGTTGAGCAGCTTGGACTAGAATCTGAGTTTATGGATTCATCTTTTTTCCCCGCCTCCTTTTTTTTTTGGTAAAGAATTTGATTTTTAATTGAAAAACTGAGAAACGATTATTTATAAGCTGGAGAGTAAGATGATATAATTTACATTAAAATAGCTTTATTGAAATATAATTCACATAACATAAAATACCCTTTATTTTTTCTTTGACTGAATTAGAATTCTCTAAAGCCGTCTTTTTCTTTTTTTCATTTTTCCTACAAAATGGAGTTTGCGTCTCCTGTTGTTTGTTGTCTAGTTGCCTAGTCCTGTCTGACTCTTTAGTGACCCCATGGAGTGTAGCCCGCCAGGCTTCTCTGTCCATGGGATTTCCCAGGTAAGAATACTGGAGTGGGTTGCCATTTCCTTGGCCATTCCTTCTCATACCCCTCAATGAAACAATGAACTTTTTGTGAAGCTTACCACATTTTTCTAAGACTATTTGCTTGATAAGGAAATCATTTAGAATACTTTTTCAATTAAAAATTTTTAGATAGAGGGGCTTCCTTGGCAGTCCAGTAAGACTCCACACTTCCATTGCAGGGGGCGAGGGTGGGGCCAATTTTTTTTTTTTTTAAGATAGAAACCTTGCTTTGCATTTCTATTCCCATCATCTTGCATTTCCCCAGGTCAGAAAAACCTATATTTCTTCCTCCCTGAAGCAAATTATTCTTAAAGAAAAACAAAAGTAGGTAAGATAAAGGGCACAACTATTTAAAAGAGTTAAATCCTTTTTAACTGTTATATACTCTTAGATTGTAAAAACTAATTTGAAGAAGGCCATAAAATGGATTGTTGAGTCCTTTTAAAAATACACTATTTTAACAGTGTTGTATGTGTGTAATTATCATGCTCAGAAAGCATTCTTTGTGGAAGTGAAGTACTATAGGTTCTTGGTACCTAAGAGTTTTGGAGACAAGGTACTTATGACTGACGTCAGAACTAAAAGTCCCAACAGGATTGTCCATCCAGCACAATATTCTTTCTTTATGGTTAACATTGACTGTGTGCTACTATGGTCCTGATTGTCAGCTTCTCCATTGCATGGTTATCCTGGCCTACAGTATCTCCATTCCCTGCCCCTGCCCAGTCGCATTGGCCTTACTGCTCCCTCACTCTGGCCAAAGGAAAACAAGTCAGAAAATAATCCTTTTTAAAAAGAACAAATTTGAAGAGTCTGTTTTCTTTCTCAACAACTAGCACAAATAGATGTGGTAACCTCAAACTACAACATTATATATAGAGTTATGTAATTATATATATAACATAACATTATTATATAGAGTAAGAAAAGTAAATCATGATCTAGTGTTTTGAAAGAACTATCTTTAGATTATAATTTAACATGGAGAGAAACAAATCCCACCCAAAAGGGTTAAAAATGTTGGATTAAAATTAAAAACTCTAAGAGGAAACAAAAAACTACCTAGAGACAAATGAAAAAATGAAATGAAAGTGCAAAAATCCAGAATCTATGGGACATAGCAAAAACAAAAACTTATAATAAGGAAGTTTATAGTGATATACCTACCTCAGGGAACAAGAAAAACCTCAAATAACCCACAACAGAAGCAGCAGTTAGAACTGAACATGGAACAATGGACTGGTTCCAAATTAGGAAAATAGTTTGTCAAAGCTGTATATTGTCACCCTGCTTATTTAACTTATATGCAGAGTACATCATACAAAATGCCAGGCTTGATGAAGCACAAGCCAGAATCAAGATTGCAGAGAGAAATATTAACAACTCCACGTATACAGATGACACCACCCTTATGGCAGAAGGCAAAGAGGAACTAAAGAGCCTTTTGATGAAGGTGAAAGAGAAGAGTGAAAAAGCTGGTTTAAAACTTAGCCTTCAAAAAACAAAGATCATGGCATTTGGTTCCATCACTTCATGGCAAACAGATGGGAAAACAATGGAAACAGTGACAGACTTTATTTTTTTCGGCTCCAAAATCACTGTAGATGGTAATTGCAGCTGTGAAATTAAGACTTACTCCTTGGAAGAAAAGCTATGATAAACCTAGACAGTGTATTAAAAAGAAGAGACATTACTTTGCCAACAAAAGTCTGTCTAGTCAAAGCTATGGTTTTTCCAGTAGTCATGTGTGGATGTGAGAGTTGGACCATAAAGAAGGCTGAGGGCCAAAGAATTGATGCTTTTGAACAGGTGTTGGAGAAGACTCTTGAGAGTCCCTTGGACTGCAAAGAGATCAAACCAGTCCATCCTAAAGGAAATCAGTCCTGAATATTCATTGGAAGGACTGATGCTGAAGCTGAAGCTCCAGTACTTTGGCCACCTGATGCAAAGAGCCAACTCCTTAGAGAAGACCCTGATGCTGAAAAGATTGAAGGCAAGAGAAAGGGACAACAGAGGATGAGATGGTTGAATGGCATCACTGACTCAATGGACATGAGTTTGAGCAAGCTCTGGGAGATGGTGAAGGACCAGGAAGCCTGGTGTGCTATATCACATGGGGTCACAGAGTCAGATGTAACTGAGCAACTGAACAATGACACCATCACATAAAGAATATACATATATATGAATATATAAAAATATAAATATATATATGATTGTATGTGTGCTAAGTTGCTTCAGTCATGTCCGACTCTTTGTGACCCTATGGACTATAGCCTGCCAAGCTACTCTGTCCATGGGATTCTCCAGGCAAGAATATTAAATTGGGTTCCCATGCCCCCCTCCAGGGAATCTTCCCCACCCAGGGATCAAATCCATATCTCCTGAAGCTACTGCATTGCAGGGGATTCTTTACTGCTGAGTCACTTTAGTGCTGAGTCACCATGAAAGCCCATATATATGAATACTTGTATATAGATGTGAATATATATTTATATGTGATATAAACATAATGATATATTTATAATGTATAAATAATGATTCAATTATATATATACACACACATATATAAAGCACATATGTATATAATCACAGCACAGTGATTCAGTTATGTATATATTTATATATCTATATATATAGATATATATATAGATAGATACACACACTTATGGAGATATATATATATATCTTTACTTCGGGGAAAAAAGCCAGAAGTCAAAATGCCAGATTGTATGATAATTTCATTTTTAATTTTTTTGGGAACTACCATACTGTTTTCCAGTTATATATATAAAAAACTGAATTTGCTGAACTGTGTTACATGCAGAAATTAACATAGCATTGTGAATAAGCTATACTTCAATAAAATAAATTTTAAAAGATGTCTGTTGCACTTCTATACATTAACAGTGAATTATCAGAAAGAGAAATTAAGAAAAATATCCCATTTACAGTTGCATCAAAAGCTGTTTTAACATAAATCTAATCAAGGAGGTGAACCTGTACTTGGAAGACTATAAGACACTGAAAGAAAAGACAGTCAAAGAAAGAAAATGAAGATGACAGAAATGGAAAGATATAATGTCATGGATTAGAAGAATTAACGTTGTTAAAATGTCTATATAACCAAGACAATCTACAGATTTAATGCAATCCTTATTATCCTACCCATAGCAATTTTCACAGAACCAGAACAAATAATTCTAAAATTTGTATGGAAACACAAAAGACCCTGAAAAGCCAACACAGTCTTGAAAAAGAAGAACAAAGTAAGTATCACACACCCTGATTTCAAACTATACTACAAGGCAACAGTAGTTGAAACAATGTGGTACTGGCATAAAAACAACATGTAGATCAATGGTAAGAATGTGGAGTGAAGGGCATCTTCATGCACCGTCGCTGGGAATAAACATTGGTGCAGCTACTATGGAAAACAGTATGGTAGTTCCTGAAAAAATTAAAAATGAAACTATCATACAATCCAGCTATTTCACTTCTGTTTTTTCCCCCAAAGTAAATAAAGACACTAGTTTGAAAAGATATATACACTCTTATGTTCATTGAAGCATTGTTCACAATAGCCAAGATATGGAAGCAACCTAAGTGTCCATCAGTAGATGAATCGATAAAGAAGATTTGTGTGTATGTGTGTGTGCATGCATGTGTGTATGTGTGTGTATACATGTATGCGTATCTATATATATAATGGAATATTCAGTTCAGTTCAGTCCCTCAGTCATATCTGACTCTTTGTGACCCCATGGACTGCAGCACGCCAGGTCTCCCTGTCCATCACCAATTCTTGGTGTTTACTCAAACTCATGTCCATCGAGTTGGTGATGCCATCCAACCATCTCATCCACTGTCATCTCCTTCTCCTGCCTTCAATACTTCCCAGCATCAGAGTCTTTTCAAATGAGTCAGTTCTTCACATCAGGTGGCCAAAGTATTAGAATTTCAGGTTCAGCATCAGTCCTTCCAATGAATATTCAGGACTGATTTCCTTTAGCATGGACTGGTTGAATCTTCTTGCTGCCCAAGGGACTCTCAAGAGCCTTCTCCAACACCACGGTTCAAAAGCATCAATTCTTCTGCACTCAGCTTTCTTTATAGTCCAACTCTCACATCCATACAATGACTACTGGAAAAACCATAGCTTTGATTAGACAGACCTTTGTTGGCAAAGTAATATCTCTGCTTTTTAATATGCTGTCTAGGTTGGTCGTAACTTTTCTTCTAAGGAGCAAGCGTCTTTTAATTTCACAGGGGCAGTCACCATCTGCAGTGAGTTTGGAGCCCCCCAAAATAAAGTCTGTCACTGTTTCCATTGTTTCCCCATTTATTTGCCATGAAATGATGGGACTACATGCCATGATCTTAGTTTTCTGAATGTTGAGTTTTAAGCCAGCTTTTTCACTCTCCTCTTTCACTTTCGTCAAGAGGCTGTTTAGTTCCTCTTCACTTTCTGCCATAAGGGTGATGTCATCTGCATATCTGAGGTTATTGATATTTCTCCTGGCAATCTTGATTCCAGCTTGTGCTTCCTCCAGCCCAGAATTTCTCATGATGTACTCTGCATATAAGTTAAATAAGCAGGGTGACAATCTACAGCCTTGACGTACTCCTTCTCCTAGTTGGAACCAGTCTGTTGTTCCATGTCCAGTTCTAACTGTTGCTTCTTGACCTGCATACAGATTTCTCAGGAGGAAAGTCAGGAGAGCTGGTGTTCCTATCTCTTTAAGAATTTTCCACAGTTTGTTGTATTCCACACAGTCAAAGGCTTTGGCATAGTCAATGAAGCAGAAGTAGATGTTTTTCTGGAACTCTCTTGCTTTTTCCACGATCCAACGGATGTTGGTAATTTGATTTCTGGTTCCTCTGCCTTTTCTAAATCTAGCTTGAACATCTGGAAGTTTGTGGTTCATGTAATGTTGAAGCCTGGCTTGAAGAATTTTGAGCATTACTTTGCTAGTGTGTGAGATGAGTGCAATTGTGCGGTAGTTTGAGCATTCTTTGGCATTGCCTTTCTTTGGAATTGGAATGAAAACTGACCTGTTCCAGTCCTGTAGCCACTGCTGAGTTTTTCAAATTTGCTGGCATATTGAGTGCAGCACTTTGACAGCATCATCTTTCAGGATTTGAAATAGCTCAACTGGAATTCCATCAACTCCACTAGCTTTGTTTGTAATGATGCTTCCTAAGGCCCACTTGACTTTGCATTCCAGGATGTCTGGCTCTAGGTGAGTGATCACACCATCGTGATTATCTGGGTCATGAAGATCTTTTTTGTATAGTTCTTCTGTGTATTCTTGCCACCTCTTCTTTTTTTTTTTTTTTTTTGCCCTTTTATTTTTTTCTTTTTTTTTAATTTTATTTTTAAACTTTACATAACTGTATTAGTTTTGCCAAATATCAAAATGAATCCGCCACAGGTATACATGTGTTCCCCATCCTGAACCCTCCTCCCTCCTCCCTCCCCATTCCATCCCTCTGGGTCGTCCCAGTGCACCAGCCCCAAGCATCCAGTATCGTGCTTTGAACCTGGACTGGCAACTCATTTCATACATGATATTTTACATGTTTCAATGCCATTCTCCCAAATCTTCCCACCCTCTCCCTCTCCCACAGAGTCCATAAGACTGTTCTATACATCAGTGTCTCTTTTGCTGTCTCGTACACAGGGTTATTGTTACCATCTTTCTAAATTCCATATATATGCGTTAGTATACTGTATTGGTGTTTTTCTTTCTGGCTTACTTCACTCTGTATAATAGGCTCCAGTTTCATCCACCTCATTAGAACTGATTCAAATGTATTCTTTTTAATGGCTGAGTAATACTCCATTGTGTATATGTACCACAGCTTTCTTATCCATTCATCTGCTGATGGACATCTAGGTTGCTTCCATGTCCTGGCTATTATAAACAGTGCTGTGATGAACATTGGGGTACTCGTGTCTCTTTCCCTTCTGGATTCCTCAGTGTGTATGCCCAGCAGTGGGATTGCTGGATCATAAGGCAGGTCTATTTCCAGTTTTTAAGGAATCTCCACACTGTTCTCCATAGTGGCTGTACTAGTTTGCATTCCCACCAACAGTGTAAGAGGGTTCCCTTTTCTCCACACTCTCTCCAGCATTTATTACTTGTAGACTTTTGGATCGCAGCCATTCTGGCTGGTGTGAAATGGTACCTCATAGTGGTTTTGATTTGCATTTCTCTGATAATGAGTGATGTTGAGCATCTTTTCATGTGTTTGTTAGCCATCTGTATGTCTTCTTTGGAGAAATGTCTATTTAGTTCTTTGGCCCATTTTTTGATTGGGTCATTTATTTTTCTGGAGTTGAGCTGTAGGAGTTGCTTGTATATTCTCGAGATTAGTTGTTTGTCAGTTGCTTCATTTGCTATTATCTTCTCCCATTCTGAAGGTTGTCTTTTCACCTTGCTAATAGTTTCCTTTGATGTGCAGAAGCTTTTAAGGTTAATTAGGTCCCATTTGTTTATTTTTGCTTTTATTTCCAATATTCTGGGAGGTGGGTCATAGAGGATCCTGCTGTGATGTATGTCAGAGAGTGTTTTGCCTATGTTCTCCTCTAGGAGTTTTAGAGTTTCTGGTCTTACGTTTAGATCTTTAATCCATTTTGAGTTTATTTTTGTGTATGTTGCCACCTCTTCTTAATACCTTCTGCTTCTGTTAGGCACATACCATTTCTGTCCTTCATTGAAATATTACTCAGCCATAAAAAGAAGTAAATCTTGTCATTTGCTACAACATGGATAGACCTAGAGGATATTTTACTAAGTGAAATAAGACAAAGAAAGATACAAATATTGTATGATTTCACTTATATGTAGAATCTAAAAAATCAAACAAAATAACAAAACAGTGTCATACAGAGACCAAAGAAGTGGTTGTTAGAGGGGAGGAACATGGAGACATGAGTGAAACAGGTAAGGGAAATTAAGAGGTACAAACTTCCAGTTAAATAAATGTAACACGGATGAAATGTACAGTGTGGGGAATATAGTCATTAATAATGTAATATCTGTATGGTGATAGATGGTAACTAGATTTACCATGGTCATCAGTTTTGAAATGTGTATAAATATCCAGTCACTATGATGTGCACCAGGAATTAACATATTATAGGTCAGTAACACTTCCAAAGCAAACAAACTCATAGAAAAAGAGATCAGATTTGTGGTTATCAGGAGTACGCTCAGATAGTAAAGAATCTGCCTGAAGTGCAGGAGACCCAGGTTTGATCACTGGGTGGGGAAGATCTCCTGGAGAAGGGAAGGGCTACTCACTCCAGTTAAATAAGCAGGGTGACAATATACAGCCTTGACATACTCCTTTTCCTAGTTGGAACCCGTCTGTTGTTCCATGTCCAGTTCTAACTGTTGCTTCCTGATCTGCATTTAGGTTTCTCAAGAGGCAGGTCAGGTGGTCTGGTATTCCCATCTCTTTCAGAATTTTCCACAGTTTATTGTGATCCACACAGTCAAAGGCTTTGGCATAGTTAATAAAGCAGAAATAGATGTTTTTATGGAATTCTCTTGCTTTTTTGATGATCCAGCAGATGTTGGCAATTTGATCTCTGGTTCCTCTACCTTTTCTAAAACCAGCTTGAACATCTGGAAGTTCACGGTTCACGTACTGCTGACGCCTGGCTTGGAGAATTTTGAGCATTACTTTACTAGCATGTGAGATGAGTGCAATTATGCGATAGTTTGAGCATTCTTTGGCATTGCCTTTATTTGGAATTGGAATGAAAACTGACCTGTTCCAGTCCTGTGGCCACTGCTGAGTTTTCCAAATTTGCTGGCATATTGAGTGCAGCACTTTGACAGCATCATCTTTCAGGATTTGAAATAGCTCAACTGGAATTCCATCACCTCCACTAGCTTTGTTTGTATTCTTGCCTGGGAAGTCCCTTGGACAGAGGAGCCTGATGGGTGACAGTTCATGGAGTCACAAAGAGTTGTATACCACTCAGCAACTAACACTTTCACTTTTCATTTCAGAAGTAGGGAGTGCAGGCAAGGGTATTTGGATGAAGGTAGTCAAAAGGACAAACTTCAGTTATAAGACAAATCAGTACTAGAAATATAATGTACAGCATGATTAATGCAATTATATTGTTATATATTAACGTTATTAAAAGAGGAAATTTTAAGAATTCTTACCACAACAAAAACTGTTTTGTCTTTTTCTATAATTTTGTGTGTAAGATGATAGATGTTCACCAGACTTATTGTGGCAGTCATTTCATGATGTATGTAAGTCAAACCATTACGCTGTATGCCTTAAATTTGTACAGTGCTGTGTCATTATATATCAATAAAACTGGAAGAAAAAACTAAAAATAAAACAAATACTTTATTTGTTCATTTTTGTACCTTTTTCTGTGTATGTGTGCAACATTATTATTCAATATATGCATATACTGCAAAATGATTATTACAATGTCTAATTAACATCTGTCACTACACAGAGTTACACTTTTTTTTCCTTGTGCTGAGAACTTTTGAGTTACTTCTTAGCAACTTTCAAATATATACTACAGTATTTTTAACTATATTCATCATGCTTTACACCACATCCCCAGGACTTATTGTATAACTAGAAATTTGTTCACTTCAGAAGGCTTTCTTATCTTTCTTTGCTATTCTTTGGAAGTCTGCATTCAGATGGGTATATTTTTCCTTTTCTTCTTTGCCTTTTGCTTCTCTGCTTTTCTCAGCTATTTGTAAGGCCTCCTCAGACAACCATTTTGCCTTTCTGCATTTCTTTTTCTTGGGGATGGTCTTGATCCCTGTCTCCTGTACAGTGTCATGAACCTTAGTCCATAGTTCATCAGGCACTCTATCAGATCTAGTCCCTTGAATCTATTTCTCACTTCCACTGTATAGTCATAAGGGATTTGATTTAGGTCATACCTGAATGGCCTGGTGGTTTTCCCTACTTTCTTCAATTTAAGTCTGAATTTGGCAATAAGGAGTTCATGATCTGAGCCACAGTCAGCTCCTGGTCTTGTTTTTGCTGACTGTATAGAGTTTCTCCATCTTTGGCTGCAAACAATATAATCAATCTAATTTCAGTATTGTCCATGTTTAGAGTTCATGGTGATGTCCCTGTGTAGAGTCATCTCTTGTGTTGTTGGAAGAGGGTGCTTGCTATGACCAGTGCGTTCTCTTTGCCAAAACTCTGTTAGCCTTTGCCCTGCTTCATTTTGTACTCCAAGGCCAAACTTGCCTGTTACTCCAGGTATCTCTTGTCTTCCTAATTTTGCATTCCAGTCACCTATGATGAAAAGGACAGCTTTTTTGGTGTTAGTTCTAGAAGGTCTTGTAGGCTTTCATAGAACCATTCAGTTTCAGTTTCTTCAGCATTAGTGGTTGGGGCATAGACTTGGATTACTGTGATATTGAATGGTTTGCCTTGGAAATGAACCTAGGTCATTCTGTCATTTTTGAGATTGCATCCAAGTGCAATTCTGTCTCTTTTATTGTCTATGAGGGCTCTTCCATTTCTTCTAAGGGATTCTTGCCCACAGTAGTAGATATAACGGTCATCTGATTTAAATTCTCCCATTCCCATCAGTTTTAGTTCCCTGATTCCTGAAATGTCGATGTTCTCTCTTGCCATCTCCTGTTTGACCACTTCCAATTTACCTTGGTTCATGGACCTAACGTTCCAGGTTCCTGTGCAATATCATTCTTTATAGCATCGGACTTTACTTTCACCACCAGACACATCCACAACTGGGCATTGCTTCTGCTTTGGCTTAGCCTCTTCATTTCTCCTGGAGCTATTTCTTCACTCTTCTCCAGTAGCATATTGGGCACCTACTGATCTGGGGAGTTCATCTTTCAGTGTCACATCTTTTTGCCTTTTCATACTGTTCATGCAGTTTTCAAGGTAAGAATGCTGAAGTGGTTTGCCAGTCCCTTCTCCAGTGGACCATGTTTTGTCGGAACTCTCCACCATGACCCATCCATTTGGGGTGGCCCTAAATAGCATGGCTCATAGTTTCACTGAGTTAGACAAGGCTGTGATCCATGTGATCAGATGGGTTAGTTTTCCCTGATTGTGGTTTTCATTCTGTCTGCCCTGTGATTGATGAAGATAAGAGGCTTGTGGAAGCTTCCTGATGCTTAAAACTCAACAGTAAAAAAACTAAGAGCATGGCTTCTGGTCCCATCACTTCATAGCAAATAAATGGGGAAACAATGGAAACAGTGACAGACTCTCTTTTCTTGGTCTGCAAAATCACTGCAGATGGTGACTGAAGCCATGAAATTAAAAGACAGTTGCTCCTTAGAATAAAAGCTATGACAAACCTAAGCAGCATATTAAAGCAGGTGTTACTTTGCCAACAAAGGTCCATATAGTCAAAGCTATGGTTTTTCCAGTAGTCATGTACAGATGTGAGAGTTGGACCATAAAGAAGGCTGAGTGCTGAAGAACTGATACTTTTGAACTGTGGTGTTGGAGAAGACTCTTGAGAGTCCCTTGGACAGCAAGAAGATCAAACCAGTCAATCCTAAAGGAAATGAATCTTGAATATTCATTGGAGGGACTGATGCTGAGGCTGAAGGTGCAATACTTTGGCCACCTGATGCAAAGAGCCAACTCACTGGAAAAGACCCAATGCTGGGAAAGATTGAAGGCAGGAGGAGAAGGGGATGATAGAGGATGAGATGGTTGGATGGCATCACCTAGTCAATGGAAATGAGTTTGAGCAAACTCTGGGAGGTGGTGAAGGACCGGGAAGACTGGTGTGCTACAGTCCGTGGGGTCAGAAAGAGTCAGAAATGACTGAGTGACTGAAAAACAGCCACAACAGAAATTTGTACCTTTGGATGTCTCTTTCTAAAAACCCTTCTCTGCTTGCCTACCCCTGGCAGTCACCAGCCTTCTCTGTGTATCTGGGTTACTATTTTTTTTTCTTACATTAAGCATACAAGTACAATCATATAATATTTGTCTTTACCTGACTTATTTCAATTATCATAATGTCCTCAAAATCCATTCATGTCACAAATGGAAGAATTTCTTTCTTTTCTTAAATGACTGAATGATATCCCATATATATGTGTGTGTGTGTATATATCTCATTTTTTTTAATTGAATTATAGTTGATTTACAATATTGTGTTTCAGTTGTATAGCATAGTGACTCAGTTATATGTGTGTTTGTGTGTATTCCTTTTCAGATTCTTTCCCTTTGTGTTATTGTTCAGTTGCTATGTTGTGTTTGACTCTTTGCAACCCTGTGGACTGCAGCACATCCATCCTCCCTGTCACTCACTGTCTCCCACAGTTGCTCAAACTCATGTCCATTGAGTCAGTGATGCAATCCAACCATTTCATCCTCTGCCACCCTCTTCTCCTTTTGCCTTCAATCTTTCCCAGCATCTGGGTCTTTTCTAATGAGTCAACTCTTCACATCAGGGGAACTAAGTATTGGAGCTTCAACTTCAGCATCAGTCCTTCCATTGAATATTCAGGGTTGATTTCCTTTAGGATGGACTGGTTTGATCTCCTTGCAGTCCAAGGAACTCTCAAGAATCTTCTCTAGCACAACAATTTTGAAGCATCAATTTTTCAGCACTCAGTCTTCCATATAGTTCAACTCTCATAGCTTTGACTATATGGACCTTTGCTGGCAAAGTGATGTCTTTGCTTTTTAATACGCTATCTAAGTTTGTCATAGACTTCCTTCCAAAAAGCAAGCTAATTTTATGGCTTCAGTCACCGTCTACAGTGATTTTAGAGCTTAAGAAGAGAAAATCTGTCACTGCTTCCATTTTTCCCCCTTCTGTGCCTGCAATGCAGGAGACCTGGGCTTGATCCCTGGGTTGGGAAGATTCTCTGGAGAGAGCAATGGCTGCCCACCCTAGTATTCTTGCCTGGAGAATTCCATGGACAGAAGAGCCTGGCAGGCTACAGTCAATGGGGTTGCAAAGAATCGGACAGGACTGAGCAGCTCTCACTTTCACTTTCTCTGATTACTATAAAGTTGATCATGTTTTCATATATGTATTGGTCTCTCATGTAACATCTGTGTACTGTGTGTTTATGTCTTTTGCCCATTTTTTGGATGTTACTGAGTTTTGGGAATTTTTTTTGGGGGGGGCTTTTTTTTAATTTATGTGTTTTGATATAATCTTTTCCCATTTTGTGGCTTGTGTGTATTCACATTCTTTATAGTGCCTTTTGATAAACAGATTTTCTTAACTTTAATATAGTTTCAGATGTATTAGTTTTGTTCTTTATGCTTTGTAAATTTTGTGTATTGTTTAGGAAATACTCCCTATTCCAAGATAATTTTTGTATCTTCAAAGTATTTAAGTCTTTACTTTTCAAAATTTAAACTCTTTATCCTAATCCAGATTTGTAAAAGATTGTTCTCTATGGATAGGACAGTGATTCAATTTCAGTTTTTTCCTCATTGTGTAAAACACGTCAGCCCGGTGCTTTAATTGGAAGGTTCTTTTCTGAGATTTGCCTGGTGGTCCAGCAGTAAGACTCTGTTTCCCATATACATTATCAAGCATAAAATAGATAGCCAGTGGTAGTTTGATATATGATACAGGGAGCTCAAATCTGGTGCTCTGTGACAACCTAGAGGGATGAGGTGGGGAAGGAGGTGGGAGGGGAGTCAAGAAGGAGGGGACACGCATATCTACAGCCAATTTATGTTGATAAATTGTATCAACATACATGTTGATATGTATGGCAAAAGCCATCACAATATTGTAAAGTAATTATCCTCCAATTAAAAAAAAAGACTCCATGTTTCCATTGCCGGGAACATGGGTCAGATCCCTGGTCAGGAAACTAAGAGCTTATAAACTGTGCAGTGTGGACCCCAGAAAATGTTCTTTCCTTTGAAGTGAATCATTTCCTGGGTTACATACTTCTTTGTTTATGTGTGGATATGTTTTTGATTTCTTTTGTTGCATTGATTTAATTGTCTCACCAGAAGAAATTTCACATAGTACTTTTAATACATTGTTTGATGCAAGACATTTAATACATAATAATACAATACTAATTAAATTAGTATATTTTCATAATAAGTTTTTGGTAGACAAAATATTTATGATCATTTTTGAAAAAATGGGTTTATTAAGCAAAGAATTCCAGGTCAAAACACTTGTTTTCTAGCAATACTGCTATTTTATTCCACTGTTTACTGCCTCCCATTGCTGTTTCTGAGACGTTGGTTGTCTGATTGTTTTCTTATTGTAGTCGTCTTTTCTTTCTGCCTATAAAAAATACTGTCTTTGGATTGGTATTTTGTGGGTTTACAATACTCTGTCTAAATGTGTATTTTTAAAAAATTTATCAATCTTGAAAGTTGTTGTGCTTCCTGAATGAGGACACTGGACTGTGTTCCAGAACTATGTATATTCTCACAAATAGGCTTCTTTTCCCTTTCTTCCATGCTAAAGTCATGAAGAATCTTCTCAGCATGCCTTTTACTCCTGTTAATTGTAGGAAGCTGTTCATCCCTAATATCTCAGATTAAAAATTTTCAGATACCCAGGACATGGCCTTTTCTCACTACCTCATATCCTTCTTCTGGAACTCATGTTGTGCTCAGCTGTGTCTGACTCTTTGTGGCCACATGGACTGTAGCCCACCAGGTCCCTCTGTCCATGGAATTTTCCAGGCAAGAATACTGGAGTGGGTTGCCATTTCCTACTCCAAGGGATCTTCCCAACCCAGGGATTAAACTCATGTCTCTTGCGTCTCTTGCATTGGCAGCAGAATCTTTACTGCTTATGCCACCTGGGAAGCCCCTCTGGAAGTCATACTCAATCACAAAACTAAAAAGATCAACTTCCCTGATATTCCCTTTAACTTTCTATTATAACTGAAACCCGTTTCTTCTGAGTACCTCATTTTCCCCTGGAGTCTTCACAAGTGGAGGCTTTTCCTCCTCACCCACATCTAGTATCCGTAGCTGGAGATACAGTGTGTGTTCTTGCTCTTCATTGATGTTTTCCAATCATTTCTCCATTCTTCCTGAATTGCACATCATCAGAGTATAACCACTCTCTAATCTGGCTTAGTCTCAAACTCTAGGATTCCTCTCCCTCACTCCTTAAATTTTTAAAAAGTCACAATTTTTGGTGATTTCAAAGTGCACATAGGCAGTTCTTCCAAAATACTGATGTATCTCTATCCTGTACCGCTCCTCTACCAACTAGACACCCATAGCTCACTTCCTAGTAAATATCTCCACGGAATATCTAACAGGCACTTCAAAGGACATATGTCCAAAATTGAACATATTTTTTCTATAGATACTATCCTCAGGGCCTTTCCAATTTCAGAAAGTAACAATTCCATTTTTTTCCCCCCACGTCCCAAACCCTCAGATTATCACAGAATCTTTCTTACCTGTTACATGAAGAAATCCTGTTTTCTGTCTTCAGAATGTATCCAACTATGTGCCACTTCATATCTTGCTTTACTTTAATGTAAGGTACCGTTATTTCTTGTATAAATTACTGTACCCCATGAATGCAGTGATTTTTAACTATTCGTTCTTGACTGAACTCCTGGAGTTTGGAAGGTGCCTGATACATAGTCAGCACTTAATACATGTTTGTTGAATGAACGATGAGTGACTAAATTTTTTCTATTACATCTGGAGAACTTCTCATTCATTATCTCTGTGAATAATGTGGCTTTCTGTTCTTTCAGTGTTCCCCCTATCTCCAACAGTCATATAGTAGAACTGCTCCCTCTCTGATAATGTTTCTTAGTCTTTCTTTCATATTTTATATGTTTTTGACTTTCTTACCTTTATGGATGATTTCTCTATCTCAATGTTTCCATTTCCTTTTAAAATTTTTAAAAATTTTATATTGGGGTATAGGTGATTTACAATGTTGTATTATTTTGCAGTGTACAGGAAAATGCTTCAATCATACATATGCCTATATCCATTCTTTTTCAGATTCTTTTCCCATATAGATTATTGGAAAATATTGAGTAGAGCTCCCTGTGTTATACAGTAGGTCCTTGCTGAATATCTATTTTATACATAGTAATGTGTATATGTTTATCCCAAACTCCTAATTTCTTTCTTCCCCCTTTCTGTTCGGTAACCATAAATTTGTTTTCTAAACATAAGTTTGTGTGTCTGTTTCTACTTTGCAAATAAATTCATTTGTATCTTCTTTTTAGAATCCACATTTAAGTGACATCATATGATATTTATCTTTATCTGATTTACTTCACTTAGTATGGTAATCTCTAGGTCATCCATGTTGCTGCAAATGACATTATTTCATTTTTAAATGGCTGAGTAATATTCCATTGTTACTTTACTGACTTCCTTTGTGCTCAGACTGTAAAGAATCTGCCTACAATGTGGGAGACCTGGATTCAATCCCTGGGTCAGGAAGATTCCCTGGAGAAGGGAATGACTACCCACCCCAGTATTCTTGTCTGGGAAATCCCATGGACAGAGAGACCTGGCAGGTTACATGTGATTAACAAGGGATTAATTTCCAAAATACAAATAGCTCATGCAGCTCAATACCAAAAAACAAACAACCCAATCAAAAAATGGGCATAAGACCTAAACAGATATTTCTCCAAAGAAAAAATAAACATGGCCAAAAAGTAAATGAAAAGATGCTCAAATCACACTATAATTATTACAGAAATGCAAATCAAAACTACAATGAGGTATCATCTCACATGGGTCAGAATGACCATCATTTAAAAGTCTACAGAGAGTTGGACACGACTGGGTGACTAACACTTTTCACTTTCATTCCATTTTGTATGTGTACCACATCTTTGTTCCTCAGTTAATGAATATTTAGGTTGCTTCCAATGTCTTGGCTTTTGTAAATAGTGCCGCAATGAACATTAGGGGGCATATATCTTTTTTAATTAGTTTTCTCCAGATATATGCCTAGGAGTGGGATTGCTGGATCATTTGGTAGTTCTATTTTTATTTTTTTAAGGAACCTCCATACTGTTCTCTATAGTGGCAGTACTAATTTATATTCTCACCAACCAGAGGAGAGTTCCCCTTTCTCCACACCCTCTCCAGCTTTTATTATTTGTAGACTTTTGAATGATGATCATTCTGACCCATATAAAGTGATACCTCATCATAGATTTGATTTGCATTTATCTAATAATTAGGGATATTGAGCATTTTTTCATTTGCTTTTTGGCTATGTTATTTTTTCTTTGGGGAAATATCTGTTTAGGTCTTATGCCCATTTTTTGATTGGATTGTTTGTTTTTTGGAATTGAGCTGCATGAGCTATTTGTATTTTGGAGATTAACCCCTTGTTAATCACTTTGTTTGAAAATATTTTCTCCTACTCTGTGGGTGTCTTTTCATTTTGTGTATGGTTTCCTTTACTGTGCAAAAGCTTTATGGATGATTTATCAAGTTTAGTGTTTCCATTTTCAATTCTGTCAAAATTGTTTAACCCATTCATTGTATTTCTCACTTCCATGTTTACATATTTAATCTCTAGAAAAGAGATGGGAATACCAGACCATCTGACCTGCCTCTTGAGAAATCTGCATGCAGGTTAGGAAGCAACAGTTAGAACTGGACATGGAACAACAGACTGGTTCCAAATAGGAAAAGGAGTACTTCAAGGCTGTATATTGTCACCCTACTTGTTTAACTTATATGCAGAGTACATCATTAGAAATGCTGGGCTGGATGAAGCACAAGCTGAAATCATGATTGCCAGAAGAAATATCAATAACCTCAGATATGCAGATGACACCACCCTTATGGCAGAAAGTGAAGAACTAAAGAGCCTCTTGATGAAAGTGAAAGAGGAGAGAGAAAAAGTTGGCTTAAAGCTCAACATTCAGAAAACTAATTTCATGGCATCTGGTCCCATCATTTCATGGCAAATAGATGAGGAAACAGTGGAAACAGTGGCTGACTTTGTTTTTCTGGGCTCCAAAATCACTGCAGTTGGTGATTACAGCCATGAAATTAAAAGACGCTTGCTCCTTGGAAGGAAAGTTATGACCAACCTAGACAGCATATTAAAAAGCAGAGATATTACTTTGCTAACAAAGGTCTATCTAGTCAAGGCTATGGTTTTTCCAGTGGTCATGTATGGATGTGAGAGTTGGACTATAAAGAAAGCTGAGTGCCGAAGAATTGATGCTTTTGAACTGTGGTGTTGGAGAAGACTCTTGAGAGTCCCTTGGACTGCAAGGAGATCAAACCAGTCCATTCTAAAGGAGATCAGTCCTGGGTGTTCTTTGGAAAGAATGGTGTTGAAGCTGAAACTCCAGTACTTTGGCCACCTGATGCGAAGAGCTGACTCATTGGAAAAGACCCTGATGCTGGGAAGGATTGAAGGCAGGAGAAGAAGGGGACAACAGAGGATGAGATGGTTGGATGGCATCACCGACTTGATGGACATGGGTTTGGGTGGACTCTGGGAGTTTGATGGACAGGGAGGCCTGGCGTGCTGTGGTTCATGGGGTCGCAGAGTCAGACACGACTGAGCGACTGAACTGAACTGAATTTTCTTTAGTTTCCTTTTAGAGTTGCCATATCTTTGATATTTTGTCTTAGCTACACGTATGTTGCTCTCTTTTGTGTCCTCAAAACGTATCAATTTTATTTAAAATATTTTATATATGATAATTCATCAATGTCAGTCATTTGAGGAACTGGTTTTCCTTTTCTTTGTTTTGGATTATTTCTTGTTTTTTCTTACTTATGGTAGTTTATTTCATTAAGTGTTCTTTGATTTTGGATTATGAGTTTAGAATCACTAGAAGGTCATTTCTGAGAATATACTTAGCTATGAGTATAAGGTATATTCTCTGAGAAAATTAGTTTTACATTTGCCAGGTTAACCATCTACCAGAGAATATCTTCAACTATTAATAAACTGTCAGCTTCCCCTACCTGCTATTCTGTTTCATTCTACCTTGATCCAAGACTGAGACAGACACATTTATGTCCCATCTCCTTTTCTATTATGAAGTTTTTTTTTTCCTTTTGCTTGTTAATTACCTACTGAAGGTATTTTTTTTTTTTTTTTCTGAAGCCTGGGATTTTTTTTCAGGGCTTTGTAACCACTGATTTTTATTTTCTCTCCCTCATTAATTGGCCATTAAAACCAAAGCTCTAGGTCATCATAAATGATAGGTGTCCCCTGTGTACATTCTTGTTTTAGCATCTACTTTCCTGCCTGGGTTTCAGATATGTCATCATTTTTGGCCTTGGAGGATTTGTCTTACATTTTTGTTGTTGTTCAGTCACTCAGTTGTGAGTGACTCTTTGTGACTCCATGGACTGCAGCACGCCAAGCTTCACTGTCCTTCACCATCTCCTGGACTTTGCTCAAACTCATGTCCATCCAGTTGGTGATGCTATCCAACCATCTCGTCCTCTGTGATCCCCTTCTCCTGCTGCCTTCAATCCTTCCCAGCATCAGGGTCTTTTCAAATGAGTCAGTTCTTCATCAAGTAACCAAAGTATTGGAGTTTCAGCTTCAGCATCAGTCCTTCCAATGAACATTCAGGGCTTATTTCCTTTAAGATTGACTGGCTTCATCTCCTTGCTGTCCAAGGGACTCTCAAGAGTCTTCTCCAACACCACAGTTCAAAAGCATCAGTTCTTTGGCACTCAGCTTTCTTTATAGTCCAGCTCTCACATCCATACATGACTACTGGAAAAACCATAGCTTTGACTAGATGGGCCTTTGTTAGCAAAGTAATATCTCTGCTTTTTAATATGCTGTCAAGGTTGGTCATAGCTTTTCTTCCAAGGAGCAAGCATCTTTTAATTTCATGACTGCAGTCGCTATCTGCAGTGATTTTGAAACCCAAGAAAATAAAATCTGTCACTGTTTCCATTGTTTCCCCATCTGTTTCCCATGAAGTGATGGGACCAGATGCTATGATCTTAGTTTTTTGAATGTTGAGTTTTAAGCCATCTTACATTATTACTAGCTGTATTATGCCTTTAAAAATATTAAAACATTTTTTTCTGGGGCTTTCCTATTGGCCCAGTGGTTAAGAATCCACCCTCCAATACAGGGGATGCAGATTTGATCCCTGGTTGGGGAACTAAGATCCCACATGCTGCAGGGCAACTAAGCCTGTGCAACAAGAGAAGCCCCCCATGTGCTACAACTAGAGAAAGCCTGTGCACCACAACAAATATCCCACATGCCCCAACGAAGACCCAGTGCAACTAAAGTTTTTTTTAAAAAGGTCATATTTTAAAAAAATCATAAAGAATAAAAATATTAAAATAAGTTTTATCCATCAGTTTCAAGAGTGTTCTTGAGGACATTTTGGACTCTTTGGCTCACATGTTGCTAAAAATGGATGCCCTCAGTTATTTCCAATGTAGATTATGAGGCTCTTGCAATAGAAGGTATAGTTTTGCAAAGAGTGCCATCTTCCCTCTTTACAATAATCAGATAATTAGGCTGGGACTTGAGTCTGATTAGCTGCTATCTTATAGTGCATAAGAAGGATGGATTGTTGAATTGTGGGCAAGATAGTAGTACAGAAGATTTCGTCTACTGGAGGCAGAGAGCAATAATAGGAAATATTAAAGCATATTAAATAGAGATGTCTACTCTAAAAAGAAAGACACAAGCTTTCAGGGACCAGAAATAGAATAAAAAATCCAATCTCTGAATGGACAGCTGATATTTTGATGTATTTGTGGCACTGAGACTAAAACATATAATGGGAACTGGGATTTCTGTTCCTTTGAAGGGGCTGAAAATCAGCCCATTGCCAATCATGAGAGGTTGAAGAGGCAGTGACGAGTATTTCAAGGTTGTACCTGTGGTTGATCAGGAAAGATAACTGAAACTTTGGATGCCAGTTGTGATTTGTGACACATAATTGCTTGGGGATTAAACCTGTGACTTTCTAGAATACCAAAAGCCTTGACTATGAGTTGTGGTCCACTAGAAAGTGGAAACTATAAAAAAATATAACTGGGATGTAGAAAATGAATTCTTACTCAAAATGCACCCATCAGTCAAATTACCAAGTACATGGGGGCAATTAAGTAGTGAAACAAAAAATAATAGGAGATTTTACCTGTGAGGAAATTGAATTAAGGGAGCCGTTTATTAATGTTTTAAAAATTTCAAAACATAAAGGGTAGAATAATATCCATGAAACAAAAATAGGAGTTTATAATACTAAATGGGAAAGTTTTGAAAAAGAATAAAGGAATTAAAATCTTGACAATTTTTTGAAATAAATGTTCTTGTGGAAGTATAAACAGAATACTGAAAACTTGATGAAAGGATTAATTGGATTTAAAAATAGAAAGTTGGAATTGATAAGGCATACAGCACATGATCTTAAGATGTTAAGACTCATGGGAGATTGAGCAGTGTCATTATTTGTCTGATTGGATTTCCAGATATGGGTCAGTTCAGTTGCTCAGTCGTGTCCAACTCTTTGCGACCCCATGAATTGCAGCACGCCAGGCCTCCCTGTCCATCACCAACTCCCGGAGTTCACTTAAACTCACGTCCATCGAGTCGGTGATGCCATCCAGCCATCTCATCCTCTGTCGTCCCCTTTTCCTCCTGCCCCCAATCCCTCCCAGCATCAGAGTCTTTTCCAATGAGTCAGCTCTTTGCATGAGGTAGGCAAGTACTGGAGTTTCAGCTTTAGCATCATTCCTTCCAAAGAACACCCAGGACTGATCTCCTTTAGAATGGACTGGTTGGATCTCCTTGCAGTCCAAGGGACTCTCAAGAGTCTTCTCCAAAACCACAGTTCAGAAGCATCAATTCTTCGGTGCTCAGCCAGATATGGGTATATGTGGGTTATTACAAGAGACAGAGCCTAAGATTTTGTGGAAGTTCAGGCAAGATAATTTCTCATATTGATGGTTAACTAAACCCATCAAGCCAAATAAAAATAGCATCTACCTCTAGATATGTTACAGTCAAACTACAGGATGCCAAAGGGGAAAAAAACATTTTAAAATGGGCTAAAATGTTAAAAAACAAAACAAAACAACCAACCTTAGGAATAAGCCTGGCCAAGGAGGTAAAAGACTTACATGCTAATAACTATAAAATGTTGATAAAGGAAATTGAAGATGATTCAAAGAAATGGAAAGATAGCCCATGTTCTTGGACTGGAAGAATTAATATTGTTAAACCAGCCATACTACCAAGCAATGTGCAGATTTAATGGGAGCCCTATCAAATGATCCATGACATTTTTTACAGAACTAGAACACATGACCCTAAAATTTATTTGGATCCATAAAAAACCCAGCATTGCCAAAGCAATCCTGAGGAAAAAAGAACAAAGTTGGAGGCATAACCATCCCAGACTTCAGACAGTAACACAGAACTACAGTAATCATAATAGCATGGTATTGGCAAACAGACATATGGATCAATGGAACAGAATAGAGAGCCTAGAAATAAACCTAGATACCTATGGTCAGTTACTCTTTGACAAAGGAGGCAAGCATATATAATAGAGAAAAGACAGTTTCTGCAGCTAGTGACTTAGGGAAAGCAGGATACCTGTATGTAAATTAGTGTTGGAACAGCCCCTCACACCATACACAAACTCAAAATGGCTTACAGATTTAACTTTAAGATATGACACCATAAAACTCCTATAAAAGAACATAGACAAAATATTCTCTGACATAAATCATAGCAGTGTTTTCATAGGTCAGTCTCTCAAGGCAATAGAAATGAAAGCAAAAATAGACAAATGGGACCTAATTAAACTTATAAGCTTTTGCATAGTAAAAGAAACCATAAAGAAAATGAAGAGCTTTCCGGCGGTGATGACCTCCTCACGAGAACATGCCTCTCGCAAAGGATCTTCTTCATCCCTCTCCAGAAGAGGAGTAGAGGAAACACAAGAAGAAGCTCCTGGGGCAGAGCCCCAATTCCTATTTCATGGATGTAAAATGCCCAGAATGCTATAAAATCACCACCATCTTTAGCCATGCACAAACAGTAGTTTTTTGTGTTGGCTGCTCTACTGTCCTCTGCCAGCCTACAGGAGGAAAAGCAAGGCTTACAGAAGGATGCTCTTTCAGACAGAAGCAGCGCTAAAAGTACCCTGTGTCAAGATGAATGGGAAACCATCCCAATATACACGTTTTGGATTTAAAAAAAAAAGAAAATGAAAAGAAAGCCTACAAAATGCGAGAAAATATTTGCAACTTATGTCACTGACAAGGGCTTAATTTCCAAAATGTAGAAACATATTGTACAACTCAATAACAAAAACCCAAACAACCCAATCAAAAAATGGGCAGAAGACCTAAAAAGACATTTCTCCAAAGAACACATACAGAAGGCCAAAAAGCACATGAAAAGATGCTCAACATCACTACTTATTAGACAAATGCAAATCAAAACTACAATGGTAAAAAAAAAAAAAAACTACAATGGTGTATCACCTCATAACAGTGAAAATGACCATTATTAAAAAGTCTCCATATAATAAATGTTGAAGAGGGGGTGGAGAAAAGGGAACCCTCCTACAGTGTTGAAAGGAATGTAAACTGGTACAGCTATTATGAATAACAGTATGGAGGTTCCTTTTTAAAAATTTTATTTATTTATTTATTGGCAGTGCTGGATCTTTGTTGCTGCTCAGGCTTTTCTCTAGTTGGGGTGAGTGGGCTTCTCATTTGGGTGGCTTCTCTTGTTGTGGAGTACAGGCTCTGGGTGCAGGGTCTTCAGTAGTTGTGGCTCATGGCTCAGTAGTTGTGGTTCCTGGGCCCTAGAGCCCACACTCAGTAATTATGGTACAAGGGCTTAGTTGCTCTCCTGCATGTGGGGTCTTCCCAGACCAGGGATTGAACCCATGTCTGCTGTATTGGCAGGCAGATTCTTTACCACTGAACCCCAAGGGAAGCCCAGGAGGTTTCTTAAAAAACTAAAACCAGTTGCCATATGGTCCAGCAATCTCACTCCTGGACAAATATCCAGAGAAAACTCTGATTTGAAGAGACACATGCACCCCAATGTTAATGGTAACACTATTTAAAATAGCCAAAACATGGAAACAGTCTAAATGTCCATCCACAGATGAATGGATAAAAGAGATATGGTATACGTATACAATGGAATACTACTCAACCATAAAAAGAATGAAGTAATGCCATTTGCAGCAATATGGATGGACCTTGAGAGTATCATACGAAGTGAAATAAGTCAGAGGAAGACAAATATCATGATATCACTTATATGTAGAATCTAAACTATGATACAAATGAATGATTTACAAAACAAAAGCAGAATCAGAAACATAGAAAACAATCTTATGCTTACCAAAGGGGACAGTGGGTGGGGGAGGGATAAATTAGGAATTTGGGACTAGCAGATACAAACTACTATATATATAAAGTAGATGAACAATAAAGTCCTACTGTATAGCATGGGGAACTATGTTCAATATTCTGTAATAAACCATAATGGAAAATGAAAGTCACTCA
The DNA here is from genome assembly GCF_019923935.1 of Bubalus bubalis. Classification (NCBI taxonomy): domain Eukaryota; kingdom Metazoa; phylum Chordata; class Mammalia; order Artiodactyla; family Bovidae; genus Bubalus; species Bubalus bubalis. The sequence continues at coordinate 175,030,897 of NC_059157.1, read as the reverse complement.
GTCCTGTCCAGTTCTTTGCAACCCCATGGAATTCTCCAGGCCAGAATACTGGAGTGGGTAGCATTTCCATTCTCCAGGGGATCTTTCCAACCCAGGGATTGAACCCAGGTCTCCTGGGTTCTGGGCAGACTCTTTACCAGCTGATCCACTAGGGAAGCCCAAGAATACTGGAGTGGGTAGCCTATCCTTTCTCCAGCAGATCTTCCTGACCCAGGAATCAAACCGGGTCTCCTGCATTGCAGGATGATTCTTTACCAACTGAACTATCAGGAAAGCCCCAAACCATAATGGAAAATAATATGAAAAATAACATATATATCTGAATTACTTTGCTGTACACCAGAAACTAACACAACAATGTAAATGAACTGTACTTCAATAAAAATAATAAAATTTTCTAAAATGCTAAAATGAACAACTGAATCAAATAGAAAAGGAGTAACAACTTAATTGGCAGAGACCTCTTGCCGGCAACAACAATAAAAAATGAAAGAACAATGGAGTAATAGCTTTAAAGTACTTTAATGTCACATTAAAATTAGGAATAATATATAATAAAACATTTTCAGTAATAAGAGACTTAGGAGAGTATGCTGCATTAAAAACATGTTGAGCCAGGGGTCAAACCCAGATCTCCCACATTGCAGGTGGATGCTTTACCAGGTGAGCCACAAGGAAAGCCCATAATGTACAACACAGGATATCAATATCTGTGATAAACCATAATGGAAAAGAATATGGAAATATATGTTTATATAACTGAAACACTTTGTAGAGCAGAAATTAATACAACACTGTAAATCAACTATATTTCAATAAAACATTTTGCTATTTTTGTATCTATTAAAATATTTTAAAAAAACATGTTGAGATTTACAAAACCAAGATAGTTTACTATAATGTGATATAGTGGAAAGAACAATTTTTAAAGGATATTCTTCACCAAGAAAACTGAGGCTAGACTTTGAGAGTGGAATGTAAGAATAAAATAGTAGAGAAGAAATGGTAAAGCATGTTGGTTTATATAAATAGTAGTAATATATATATAAATACCATTAGATTTTATTTCTTTTATAAAAATGTGAAGCAAATGTGGTAATACATTAATGTTTTAAAAGAAGTTTGATATAAGAAAAAATTCGAGGTAGAATTCTAAATGGAAGAGAACTTCTTCAGGTTAAGAGGAAACTAAGAACAAACATCATGCTATTATGTTTGACAGCCATCATACTATTTTGCAGTTTTCCAAGGGAGCATCTCCAAACACCAAGAAAGAGAAAAGCTCTGGCTAAATATCTTTATAAATTCATGAGAAAACATATAAGGAAGGAAATTAACAACATGAGAAATCCCCAGCAATTTCCTGTTTGGGGGAGCTATAGGATAGTAATCGTATGGTGCAAGACAGAGTACAATTTGAGAGAAAATAACTGATGCGAAAGGAAGGGGAATGGAGAGGCCTGAGAATGATGCGTAAAAAAGTCCAAAAGTCTGAAAACACATTGTCCGGTATCCCTGGACAGATTTTCCATTTCAAAGATGAGGTCTAGAATCTGCTTTCTCTTCTTGACGTCTTCTCCTACCACTATAGCCAGTCTGGAGTGAAAAAGAAATTGTTGGTACAAGGCACATGAGATGCTTAATTTCCAGGTTGTAGGACTTTCAATGTCAAGGACACTGGGAAGTCCATTGGACCGCCAGGATGGTAGCTACAATTGTGTCCTTGTGGCCCAGAGTGTAGTTCATTCTGGAAACAGACATCTCCGAGCCTTGGGCGCAGGACCGCGAGGGCGCGGGGGGCGCTCGTGAGGGCTTGGACTTGGAGAAGGCGGTAGAGGTTGGAGTGGTGAGTCAGGGAAGGGCTCCAGAAGGTGCACGTCTAGGTGGTCGTCGTGGTGAGGAGAGCATCTCTCTGGACTAGGGTTAGGCGCCCGAGGCCAGAACTCTGGGAAGAAGCCCTGTGCGTCGGAGCGCCACACGCTGGCGTCTGGGCTGCGGAGCCCAGCTATGAGGCCGCCTGCCGGATCCATCTCTGGTGACAGGAAGTCAGAGCCCGAGTCGGCGTCGTCCCCGTTGGTCTCTTCTTCGCAGGCGACCTCTGGCACAGCTGCGCAGAATCCCGGTTCCAGAGCCGTGTACTCCCCGGGAGGGCTCAGGAGAGCGGCCCGTTCAAGGACCTGTCCCGACGGGCCTTCCACCCTCGAGCCCAAGAGGGCCTCGGGGATCAGTGTGAGGATGAAATCTCCGAGAGCCACCTGCAGCACGGACGTGGGCTCGGGCTCCAGCACCAGATCTACGTCGTCCAGGGGCAGATGCAGGGCACAGCCAGCGGGCAGAACCAGCACGCGTGTGAGAGCGCCCGCAGCCGTAGGTCCTGTCAGGTTGCCCACGCTGGGCGCCGTCTCGGACTCGGACTCTGGGCGCGCGCGCGCCTCCGTTCGGCGGCGCTTGGCAGGGCCGGTTTCTTCGGCCTCGTTTCCCCATCGGTCTGAGGAGTAGGCACCGGGGCTTCGAGGCCTGCTGCCCATCAGTTCGACCGAAGGACGGCACTTCTGGGGCCTGGCAGAGGGCAAAGAGGCGCTCAGTCCTGCACGCTGTGACGCGGTGCGGGCCAGCTGGGGCGCAGGACGGCGTGATGGCGGGCGAGTCCTCAGAGCTCCGGTACTGCCTCCCTGTGGTCTTGCAGTCCAGGCTTCAAGGGGATCGCCGTCGGGCGCTGGGCTGAGCCTCTCGCCTTCTAGTCTTCAGCACCTCACACCGATTAGTCACAGCACCAGACGGCCAAAGATATTGCAAGTTACGCCAGTGGAATCCTCGTCGTAAAATGTCACGCTAAGCCCCGCCCCCAGAGGCCCCGCCCCCACGGAGGCCCCGCCCCACAGAACTCGCGGTATCTGTGCTGCCCAATAGTCAGGGCTGTAGTTGATAGGTCACAGTAGGGAACTACTTTTATAGTCCTCCAGGGGGCAGAATACTTGTGTGCCTCATTTTTAGGAAAAAAAAAAAAAAAAAGATACACTAATAACAGAACTGTAAATATTAGTTACCTTTAAATTAATGTTTTCCTTTGATTTCAGGCATGGTAGAAAGAAACCATGGTCAGCTTCCTTGGTAACTCAGTGAGGTATCTGCTTGCAATGCAGGAGACCGGGGTTCGATCCCTGGGTCGGGAAGATCCTTTGGGGCAGGGCATGGCTATCCCCTCCAGTATTCTTGCCTAGAAAATCCCATGGACAGTGGAGACTGGAGGGCTACAGTTCATGGAGTCGCAAAGAGTCGGACATGACTGAGTGACTAACACACACACAGAGAAAGACAACCACTCAAATAGACCACCCCCTTGGCAGCTTAAAACAGACCTATCTAAATGCTCCATGAAAATCCTTTAAAGCTTGGTTTCTGAAGAGTAAATAGAAAACACTCATATCTGTTTAGGTAAAATTCCGTCTTAATATTAAATAAAATATTTGTGGCAGTTTCTTCCTACAGGTAAAAGGCTGTTAAAAAATAAAACTATCTTGGGATAATTAAATTGTTTTATTGAGTATTTATTATGTATCACTCGTTTTACTGAGTTTTGAAAAACAATCGTTTTCTCGATTGAGCCAATACTTTGTTGAGGTATGATTGACATACAAAAAGCTATACATTTTAAATATATACAACTTGAGTTTGTATATAAGTATACACTGGTGAAACTATCACCACAATCGAAGCCATAAACGAACGGGCTTCTCTGGTGGTGCGGTCGGTAAAGAAACTGCTCATAATGCGGGAGACCTGGGTTCGATCCCTGGTTTGGGAAGATCCCCTGGAGGAGGGCATGGCAACCCACTCCAGTATTCTTGCCAGGATAATCCCCACAGAGGAACCTGGCGGGCTGCAATTCATTGGGGTCGCAAAAAGTCCGAGGAGACTGAGAGACTTAGCACAGCACAGCATATATCTATGAACTGCAGAAGTGTCTTCCTGCCGTCTTTGGAAAAAAGTGGTTTTTTTTTTTTTGGTATCCACAACACCTGAAGTTCAGAGTAAAAAAAAAAAAAAAAAGTTATTATGTACCAAGTTTATGTTAGATGTAGGCGTCCAATGCACACTTATCTGGTTTTAAATCATGAACTCTTAACTCGTGTATTTATCACATACACCTAGGACTGCAGTACTAATTGATTCTATGTGTGCCTTTTCAAGCTAATAGGTAATGACTTTCTTCTTTTTTCCCCAAAATATTTTTCACAGTTTGCATTCCTGTGAGCAGAGTATGTTTCCATTTCACTGCATCCTTGTGAACATTTCTTATTTATAGACTCTTACCTGTTTTCCAACCTAGTACAGTAAAATGTTATCTCACTGTGTTTTCATTTTGCATTTATGATTGCAAATGAAGGTGGATCATTTTTCCACATTATTATTAGCCAATATTATATCTAATTGTTTGAAGTATTCCTATCTTCTATTTTTTTTTTTTTTGGTCAGCCAATGTTATCTTTATTGCTTCAGCTAGTTTAAGGAAGATTTTGTTCCTTTCACTTGAAGAGCCTTAACTAGTTGGGAATGCCCTTCACAAGCCCCCTGCTCCCTTTCCAACTCCTCCCTTTCACTTAGGAACGTCACCATTCTGTAGTTTAGTGACCTTAGTCCTTGAACAAGACTAAGTGCTGACTCTTTGCGACCCCATGGACTGCAGCCCACCAGGCTCCTCCGTCCATGGGATTTTCCAGGCAAGAGTACTGGAGTGGGTTGCCATTTCCTTCTCCATCTTCTATTTTTTTTAACCTTTAAAAAATTAGGATTCAACTCTTCCTCCAGCTTTATGCAGTGCTGATTCTTTCTTCTTCAAAGACCAATTCAGACAGCACTTTCTTTAAAAGGGCATTTCTGGCCATTTTATTTGAAATGGCATTCTTGACTTACTCCTTATATCATCCTTCTCTCTATAGCCTTCATAGTATTATCATAATCTGTAAATAAACAAAATATTGTTTAAAAAATTGAGGTTCAGTCATACTATATGCTTCTGCTGCTGCTGCTGCTAAGTCACTTCAGTCATGTCCGACTCTGTGCGACCCCAATAGACAGCAGCCCACCAGGCTCCCCTGTCCCTGGGATTCTCCAGGCAAGAACACTGGAGTGGGTTGCCATTTCCTTCTCCAATGCATGAAAGTGAAAAGTGAAAGTGAAGTCACTCAGTCGTGTCTGACTCTTAGCGACCCCATGGACTGCAGCCCACCAGGCTCCTCTGTCCATGGGATTTTCTAGGCAAAAGTACTGGAGTGGGGTGCCATTGCCTTCTCCCATACTACATACCAGTCACTTATCAAATGTGAGTGTAACAAGTGTCTGTAACAGAGTCTTCAAATATTTTAACACTAGATTCACTGTAATTCTCACTCATCCCACATCTGTTGTAATTTGTGGTGAGTTTAATATTCTCATGGATCTCACCCCTTACCACCCCCTCTCCCCCAGTCTTGGCTTCTTAGTTCTCTTCCCCTTCAGTACTTTTGTCCTCCTTCCTACTTCATTGACTCAAACTCTTGACATTGTCATTATGAAACCTATTTTGCAGTTATCAGTTAGATCCATTCCATAGGTCCCCAACCTCTGAGATCCAATGCCTGATGATCTGATATGATAATAATATAAATAAAGTGCACAATAAATGTAATGCACTCGAATCATCCCCAAACCATCCACCAACCTCGTCTCATGGATAAATTGTCTTTCACAAAACTGGTTCCTTGCAGCACTGTTTACAAAAGCTAGGACATGTAAGCAACCTAGATGTCCATCAGCAGACAAATGAATAAGAAAGTTATGGTATATATACACAATGGAATATTACCCAGCTATTAAAAAGAATGTATCCGAGTCAGTTCTAATGAGGTGAATGAAATTGGAGCCTATTATACAGAGTGAAGTAAGTCAGAAAGAAAAAAAAACCAATACAGTATATTAACGCATATATATGGAATTTAGAAAAAGGTAGTGATGACGTTATGTGCAAAACAACAAAAGAGACATAGATGTAAAGAACAGACTTTTGGACTCTGTGGGAGAAGGTGAGGGTGGGATGGTTTGAGAGAATAGCATTGAAACATGTAATGTGAAATAGATGACCAGTCCAAGTTTGATGCACGAGACAGGGCACTCAAAGCCAGTGCACTGGGATGACCCAGAGGCACAGGATGGGGAGGGAGGTGGGAAAGGGGTTTGGGATGGGGGTCGTATATATGCCTGTGGCTGAGTCATGTCAATGTATGGCAAAAACCATCACAATATTGTAAAGTAATTAGCCTCCAATTAAAATAAATAAATAAATTAAAAAAACTGTTCCTGGTGGCAAAAAGATTGGGGACCACTGCATAAGACTATAACTTAATAGTAAACTGTAATCTGCCTTCACTGGTCAAGCTCACCTTAATTGTTTGTACAGAACTTGCATATCCTCCAAGCATCATGTAGCCTATAAGAATAAGTTGTTAAGATGTTTCCCCATGTTCTTTTTCTGGAAAATGGAGTCAGCTATTGTCCTGTTTGAACTCCAGCTGATTAAGACTGATTGGGACTACCAATTCTCCTCCTGGCTTGGGAGAGAGTTTGATCAGTGACCTTTTGAGGTCAGAGGGCCAAAAACTCCACCCTCAGAAAATACTAATGTCATCATTTCCTGAACATGCATCCTATGAAACAGCATGTAGCTTAGTTGCACCTGCCCAGAATGACGATATCTCATCTTTTTCTTATTTCTAGTCACCTTTTCCCATGCTCTCTATGCCTCAGGTCACCCTAATTCTTTATCCCATATATGTTACAAACCCCTGGCCTTTGGCAAGATGGATCTGAGGTTTATTCTCCTGTCTCCTTGCTTGAATGACTTGAAAATAAACCCTTTCTCTGCTGCAAATCTCCTGTGTCTCAGAGTTCGACTTCCTGCTTGTAAGGCAAATGAACATGATTCAGTAACAGTTACTCCAAATTGTGACCCCTCTATTAACAGCTCAACCTCTCGGGTGTAGTTTTGGTCCAAGCGGAGAAAGTGAACCTTTGGTTCAGTTGATGGAACTCTCTCCATGAGTGCGGACCCGCTCCAGGGATGGATGTAGAGATTGATCCTGCAGCAGCTGCTGCTAAGATCCTCTGTACCAAGAGCCCTTTCCTTTTGCACCCTGAAAGGAGGATCTCCTTTGAGGTGTTCTCCTTTGAGTCTGATGTTAGCTGTGTGTTTGTCCTCAGTGACCTTTTTTCCACAGAGGTATTTGTTTCCCCTCTTCTTCTCCTGTCTGTCTTTGTCTCAGGAGAGGACCACATCCCTTTGGGAGGGATACTGGCGGTGAGGATTCTCTGAGTCCAGGGCAGTGATGATGAGTCCAGATATGAAAGTGCTGAGTTTGTGAAAATAACCCAACTGAGATGGCACAAGCAGGGACAGGAGCCACCAGGTGGAGGGCCCCATTCTGGCCAGGCCAGGAGCTCCGAATGTCTGCCTGTGTTCTGGAAAGCTTTAGGTTTGTCCTTGTGTCTTTTGCAACCTGGCACATGCACCCTCAGTCTCCTGAATGGAATCCCTGTTACTCCCTGAGCCAGAGGTGAGAGAGGTGAGACATTCAAGATGGCTTGCAATATGCTTTGTGTTAAAGCAGGTGTTCCTTCCCATTTTTTGGAACCACCATCAGCCTCCCCTACCCCAGACCCCATCCCTGGCCCCATGGTCCCTACTTTCTCTGGCTTTAAGCTCCACTCCTCCACCTCTCAGTACCCTCTTTCTCAAGAACACAAACATGGTGTCTGCTTCCATCACCTGGAATTACAGAGGTTGTTGCCTTTGGTGTCCATGTTCACCCTGTGGAAACTCAGGCTCCCAGCTTAGCCTCAGTGCCCCAGCTCCTGTATACTTTATTAGCACCTTGGGCTTTCCTAATAGCTCAGTCAGAAAAGAATCTGCCTGCAAAACAGGAGACCTGGGTTCGATTCCTGTGTTGGGAAGATACCCTGGAGAAGAAAATGGCAACCCACTCCAGTATTCTTGCCTGGAGAATCCCATGGGCAGAGGAGCCTGTAGGCTACAGTCCATGGGGTCGCAAGGGTCAGACATGACTTAGCAACAAAACCACCGCCACCACACCTAAATTACCACCTCAAGGGAACTTGTTTGCTCTTGGCCAGGAACACAGAAGTTCCATCCATGCAAACCAGTTTTGACCAGTGAAAGTGAAAGTCACTCAGTCGTGTCCAACTCTGTGTGACTCCATGGAATTCTCCAGGCCAGAATACTGGAGTGGGTAGCCGTTCCCTTCTCCAGGGGAATTTCCCAAACCAGGAATCAAACCCAGTTCTCCCACATTGCCGGCAGATTCTTTACCAGCTGAGCCACAGGGGAAGCCCTTGTGGCAAAACTCCTTGTTTTGACCAGTAGTGCAGGGCAAACCCCTGAATGCTGGCCATGGAAATTTGAGTTCCCCTGTTTCCTTTGTCACCAACCATGTGGGTTCCGACCTTGATCACCCACTGCCCTTGTACCTGAATGCCTCCAAATATGAGTGAAAACAAGTGGCATGATCTTCCACTCCTATCCAATGAAATCTTTGATAGGTGCTTACATTGAATTCCCAGGTTCTTCGCTGAAGGAATTCTGAGGCATTTTCCTGGGATGTGGGCTAAGAATCTGAAGCTTTACCACAATTGGTCATAGGATGCCACTGTCGGCCAATCACAGACCACTAGGTTCAAAGGCCATGGAGAGAGGCCTCATGGAAATGGAATTCTGTGGAAAGGAATTCGATGCTGCCCTAAGAATAAGAGTATACATGACTCAATGGTGTGAAAAGGGACAAAGCGAGCCAGTGTGGGCTGAAAGGATGGGGTGGAAACAGAGTGGTTTCACTGTCGTTGGCAACCATGCACAAGTATACCCAATTTCAAAGTCAATATGGAGAGTTTCCCCCATGAACACTGGAGAGAAAGCTGAGCCACACCTTCCCTTGGCCACAAGATTGGGGGCATAGATGTGCCTTTCCAGTGACACTTAGATCAAAAGTGCTGCGGCCTGCATGACCTGGAGGGGATCCTGGCTGGTCTGACTCAGCTCTATGTATTCTGTGTCCCTGGGCTGCTAGGTTCATCCTTGTGCATGACATTCCCATCATCAGTCCACTGGGCTCTGACAGCTCTGTTCTTGGGTATAGTTTTGGTTCAAGTGGAGAAAGTGAACTTTTCGTTCAGTTGATGGCACTATCTCCATGAGCATTGACCTGCCCCAGGGATAGAAGCAAAAGTTGATGCTGCAGCGGCTGCTGATAAGATCCTCTGTGCCAAGAGCCCTTTTCCTTTGCACCCTGCTCAGAGGATCTGACCGTCATTGACTGTTTCGGCCCAGGGAGACTTCAGGTTGCCATGATGGACTCACCTCAGACTGGGGTAGAAATAAAAGAGGCCTGGTCGCTCCTGGGGTGTCAGTGTGAATAGTGATCTACAGGTCCTTGGGGCTCCATGGGGAATGGGTTTTCTGGTAAAGTTTCTGGTAAAGTTTTTCTGCCTCTGAGATCCACTTTGGGAAACCAGAACATGTGAACCTGGATGCCTAGCCTTAGAGCGGCAGGATCATTTGGAAACCCAGTAAATGTAAGGTAATTCTCTAAAGGTAGTTCTCTAAAGTGAACTCCAAGGAAGGTAGCAGTGAAGATGACACAGACCTGCATGGTGACTACCTGTGGTCTGGGATGGATGCTGCAGGAGGCCTCATCTCTGTTCTCTGTGACCCAGACCCACAGGGCTCGTTCCTAGAGTCCTGACCTCAGCTGACCAACCTTAGTCCAGAGAGAGGCTCTTCTCATCATGATGACCACCTGGACTTGCACCTGCAGGAGGTCTTCCACAACTCTGCACTCCAGCCTTTACCTCCCTTTCATACTCTGGGTCCTGTGGAGCACTGGAGGTGCCCCTCAAGATTCTCCGCCCAAGGCACGGAGAAGCCTAACCCTGAAATGAACTGGCCTCTCAAATTACACCCCCTACAGGGTTGGGGACCGGATTTGAGTCTTCTGATTATAGCTCTCTGTACATAGCTCACCAGCAAGCATCGCAAGGGCCAGATGACTTTTGGATGGATGCTACATCGCAGGGTTTTGCATTAGTTGCAAAATCAGCATTTAGCTGACTAGAATGCTGGTAAGGAAGCTCATCTGGGCAAAGAAAAACCTCCTGAAATACAGCCTGCTTTAAGACAGACAGCTGCTTAGGTTTTTCTCTAGGGAGGTCACCCTGAAGTAGCTCTACCCCACTCTCATTCCTAATGTCCCTTCAACCCAAGTCCCAGAACTTTTCTCTGAAAAGCTGTCCTTTCCCAGGCACTTTACCTCTGCCCCTTCCCCTCATATTACCGCCAATAGAGTAATATTTAATCTCTTGTTTACAAGATTTTGTCCCTAGTGTCCATGCTAGTTTATGACAACCACAGTCCAGCGTGAGCTTCTCTGGATGACTGCTATAGTTCCTAGTGTGTGTGTGTGTTGAATGTAGCCAATATCCACTGAAGAGTGTGGGCAAAGTATTTGGTGGATACCAAACACAAAATTGTGAAGAGCGATCACGTGCCCTCCTCTTTGTGAATGCTGAGGTTGGCAAATGGTTGAACTCTGTTACTGGGTTTGCTGGCTTTTCATAAAATTTGTGACCCCGTCTCTCTGAAGCCAATTGTTTCCCATTGTTTTATTCTGATATATATTTAAAATAGAAATCTGTCCTCATGTGAAGTCTGTAATTCTCCAGATTCTGTGTTTTTAATCATTTTAAGACCCCAATGGGGGATTTTCAGTATGACACAGGGAACACAAATCCAGTGCTCTGTTATAATCTAGAGGGGTGGGATCAGGTGAGCGGTGGGAGGCAGGTTCAAGAGAGAGGGAACATATGTTTATCTGTGGCTGATTCATGTTGATGTTTGGCAGGAAAAAAAAAAAAACAAAAAAAAACAGACTGTTGTCAAGTAATTAGCCTCCAATAAAAAGTAAAAAAGAAGACTTCACATGTGTTCTCTCCATTGTGACTGGCACTTAGAAACAGTTGGTTCTTAGGTTGACCTTTACTTAATCCTTCAGTCATGTCTGACTCTTTGTGACTCCATGGACTGTAGCCCACCTTGCTCCTCTGTCTATGGGGATTCTCCAAGCAAGAATTTTGGAGTGGGTAGCCTATTCCTTCTCCAGGGGATCTACCTGACCCAGGGATTGAACAGGGGTCTCCTGCATTGCAGGCAGATTCTTTATCAGCTGAGCTACCAGGAAAGCCCTAGGTTGGAATAGTATCCTGCAAAACAGCTTCATGTTGGCCATGACTTATGGATAGATTCTCCTGCCTGACTGATAAAGACAAAAGTATCTCCAAATCATGAGTGTTGTATCTTTGTATTGTTTACCTGCCTCTTATCTTTCCTCCTTCTTTTGATTGGATATTCCTTGCCAAGGGCAGAACTGTGGGTTAGGTAGGGGCTTCTGGGTCTCATGCCTGGTGTCAGTGGGAATGCTCTAGGATTACCATGAAGCAGGACCTTTCTCTACGTGATTTGTAAGTGTTCTAGTACTGAAACGATAGTTTGTAGTTTGTAGTCTTTGTGATCCTGAAACATTCAGAGTCTTATTTTGTGTCTTTGTGCTTGAGGACAGAGACTTAAATTATTCCAAATGTTGGCATTTCATAGTTTGTGGGGACATACAGCAGCTACTGGGAATTTGAGGGTCTTTAGGAGTCCATGGAGAAACCTAGCAGAAGAGCCAATGAGAGGAACTTGGGGCTTCGGGAATTGGAAACCTTGAATGCCCATGGTAGGTCTCAGGAATTGAAGATGGATGAGGAAGAGCATTCCAGAAGGGTAGGGTCTAGGGTTTGATGGATGGGTTAATGTGTTGATGGTTTAATTGGGTTATTTATTAAAGTGGAGACGATTCACCTTTTTAGATTAGATTAAGATAGACTACAAGTGATTCAAAGTCAGGGCAGTCATTCCCTGTTTGGAACAATACCGAATGCAGATCTTCATTACATACCTATTTGTGTCCCTGCCCCTTTTCCTGTCCTAGTTGCTATGGACTAGTTTGTTTATCTTTCAGTCTGTTTCACTGTTGCACCTGCATTCATCCATATTCTTTTTTACATATTCCATGTTGGTGATATCATACAATATTTGTCATTCTCAGTCAGCCTTATATCACTAAGCATGTTAGTGGTGCTAGGTTTGTCCAGGTTCCTGCAGATGGCAGAAATTCACTCTTATTCTTGGCAGTGTAATATTCCATTTGGTGTGTATGTGTGTGTGTATGTTCCTCCTTTTCTGTATCTATTTTCTGTGGATGAGTACTAGGGTTGCTTCCATGTTTGCCTATTGTCTGTACTGGTACTATCAACATCTGGGGTCATGGCTCACTTCTAAGGAGTTTTTGTTGTTTTCTGGATGTATACTCAGGAATGGAATGTCTGGGTGACACAGTGTCTCTCCTGTAGTTCTTGGAGGAACAATTATGCTGCTTTGCATAGTGGCTGTCCCAATTATCATTTCTAGCAACAGTGTCTGGGGATTCTCTATTGCTCACATCCTAGAGAATATTTCTTTTTTGAAGACTTTCAGATTCTAGCCATTGTGACAGTTGTGAGGTGATATGTTGTTTTGAAATTGCATTCCTCTAATTATTATTGATTTGGGACATCTTTTAACAGGCCTTTTAGGCATCTGCCTCTCCTCTTTGGACCAAAAAGTGTATTTAGATCTTCTGTCTATGTTTGGATTGGGCTGTTTGTTTATTTTTATTCTATGGATATATAGTAACTGTTTACAGGTTTGGATCCATCATATCACTTGCAGATCTTGTGTCCCATTCCATAGGATGTCTTGGGTTTGTCCCTGGTTTCCTACATTGAGTGAAAGCTTTGAAGTTCACCTAGGTCCCACATGTTTAGGTTTGGTTAGATGACTTTTTTTTTTTTTTTGGTCTTAGGGGACAGATCCATTTACAAAGATATTGCCCTGGTTTATGTCTAAGAGCCAATATCTCATTGAAGATTTTAACGGATTCAGATCTCTTTCATAGGCCTGTAACTCATTTTGAGTTTATATTTGTTGAAGGTGTATGGTAATGTTATAGTTTCATTGTTGTCCATGTAAGTGTCCAGTTTTGCCTGCAACAAGTGCTGAAGAGACTGTCTCTTGACTATTGTGTATTCATGCCTTTTAGATGGCAAACTCATTGGCTGTAGCTGCCTGTATAAACTCTGGGCTCATGTCTTGGATCTGTGTTCTGTTCTGTTGACCTCCATATGTGTTTCTGTGCCAGTACCATGCTGTTTTAATTTCTGTAGCTTTGCAATTTGGTCTGAAGTCTGGGAGTGTTGTAGCTCCAGCCTTATTTTTCATTGTTTATTCTTTCCTGACTTGCTTTGTCAGGTTGGGTCCTGTGTAGCTCCCTATGACATTTGGAATATTTGTACTAGTTCTCAGAAAAACATCCTGGGTGTTTTCTAGGCATTTCCTTCAATCTCTTCTTCAGATAGTATGGTCATTTGAACAATAGCAATCCTTACAATCCCAGAGCTAGGGATGTCTTTCGATATCTTTGTGTCATCTTCCATTGCCTTGGTCAGTGTTTTCAAGTTTTTAGAATACAGTCTTTCAACTCCTTGGTTAGTTGTATCCAAGGTGCTGAATTTTTCTAGAGGTAGTCAGAGATGGGATTCTTCTCCTCTATTTTTTTTTTCCATTTCAGACAATTCCTTCCTAGTGTATAGAAAAGCAGCAACTTTCTGTCTTTAATTTTGTGGATTCATTAGTTAGCACTTGTCATTTTGGGGTGGAGACTTGTGAGTTTTTCCTCTAAGGAATCATGCCACATACTAATATTGGCAGTTTTAGTACTTCCCATCCATGGTGGGTACATTTTCTTTCTGATTTTTGGCCGATTGCTGGGGTTAAAGCTTGCAATACTCTGTGTAATAGAAGGGGTGAGGGGCATCCTTGTGTGGTTTTGGGAGGTGGGAATAAAGGATTGAGGTGTTCCCTTTGAGTGCGATGTTAGCTGTATGTTTGTCCACAGGGGCCTTTATTCCACAAGGCAGTTATTTCCTCTCCCCTCCAGCTGCCTGTCTTTGTCTCAGGACAGGGCCACCTTCCCTCTGGAGGGGAAGTCACTGTGAGGGTTCCCCAGGTCCAGGACAATGATGAGCCCAGATGTGAAAGTGCTAAGGTTGAGAGAAGAGCCCACCTTAGATGGCACCAAGCAGGGACAGGAGCAACCGAGTTGAGGGCCCTCTTCCTCACCAGATCACAGCCTCTGAACCCTTGTGTGTGTCATGGGGAGCTTTGGCATCTTTGTGTCTTTTGCACTCTCCTATCTCCTGAATGGAAACTCTATTTCTGAAGGAAGGAGAGGTGAGAGGCATGGGACTTTCAGAGGTTGCTTGCAATATGCTTCAGGTTTAAGGCAGATGTTCCCTCTCTGCTCCTTGGAACCACAACCAGACTCTGGTTCCCGGCTTCCGGCCCCGTGGGCCCTACTTTCCCTTGCTTAAAGCTCCCACATCTAGCTTTCAGTAACCTCTTTCTAAAGAATACAAGCATAGGTCTGCTTTCATCTCCTGGAATTATAGTTTGGTGCCTCCTGTGTTCAGGTTCATCCCATGGGAACTTGGGATCCCACCAGAGCCTCCAGGAACCCAGCACCCATGCACCTTAACATCACCTCAGGGGAATTTGTTGACCCTTGTCCAGGAATAGTGGAGTTTCAGCCATGAGACCCAATTATGACCACTGGCACCCCACTCCAGTACTCTTGCCTGGAAAATCCCATGGATGGAGGAGCCTGGTAGACTGCAGTCCATGGGATCCTGAAGAGTCGGACACGACTGAGCAACTTCACTTTCACTTTTCACTTTCATGCATTGGAGAAGGAAATGGCAACCCACTCCAGTGTTCTTGCCTGGAGAATCCCAGGGATGGGGGAGCCTGTTGGGCTGCCGTCTCTGGGGTCGCACAGAGTTGGACACGACTGAAGCGACTTAGCAGCAGCAGCAGTGCATGGCAAATGCTGAAGGCTGGCCATGGACTTTGGAGTATCCCTGTTGCCTTTGTTACCATCCAGCAGGGTTCTGACCTTGAAGACCTACCACCTGGTACCTGAAACACTCCAATGCTGAAAGGAAAGAAGTGTTTTGACTTTCAACACTGGCATCCAGTGACATCTTTGGTGAGGGGCTTACATTGAATTCCAGGGTCCTTCACTGCAGGAATTCTGTTCTGTGTTTCTGGGTAGCCGGCCAGGAATCTGAAGCTTTATCCTGATTGGCCAGAAGATGCCTGTGCCCACCCATCACAGACCACTAGGTTCAATGTCCTTGGAGAGAGGCCTGATAAATAAAATTCTGTGGAAAGGAATTCAATGCTACTCTAAGAATAAGAATATACAGGAAATGCTATGGTGTGAAAAGATAAAAGTGAACCAGCATGTGCCGAAAGGAGAGGGAGTGGGCAGGGAGGTCTTTTCCTCTTGTCTGCAACCCTGTGACAGTATTCTGCATTCCAAAGACAATTTGGGGTGTTTTCCCACTGGGAACACTGGAGAGAAAGTTGAGCCACACCTATGCTTGGGCAGGAGGACGGGTGCCATAGACAAACCTTTTAGCCTTTTGACTGATCAGGTGCAGTTGTGCAGGTTCCTGGATCCTGGGCAGATGGGTTCTTCCTTGTGCTTGACATTTCCATCATCTGTCCTTTGGGCTCTAAAAGCTCCACCTCTTGAGTGTAGTTTCTGTCCTAGCAGAGGGTGTGAACCTTTGGTTCAGTTGCTGGAACTCTCTCCATGAGCACCGACCTGCTCCAGGGATGGAAGTAAAAGTTGATCCTGCAGTAGATGCTGATAACATCCTCTGTTCCAAGAGCCCTTTCCCTTTGCACCCCCTTGAAGGATCTGACCGCCCCTGACTAGTTTGGCCCAGGGAGACTTCAGGATGCCATCCCAGACTCAGCCCCAGGCTGGGGCCAAAATAAAAGGGGCCAGGACGCCCCTGGGGCAGGGAGTCAGTGTGAGTAGGGACCTAGAGTTCCTTGGGACTCGATAGGGAGTGGGGTTTCTGGTTAAGTTTTTCTGCTTCTGAGGTCCGCTTTTTGAAACCAAAGCACGTGACCCTGGATGCCTAGCCTTGGAGTGGCAGAATCATTTGGGGAGCCGGTAATCCTAGAGTAGTTCTCTAGCGGTAGTTCTCTAAGGTGAATTGCCATAGTCAGGGCTGTCAATCAGGCAGATTAGGTCCAGCGAGTTTTCCGGGCGGAGCCTGGAAGGGGGCGGAGCCTAGGGGCAGGGATGTATTTATTGCGGTGCGGGATGCGCTGGCCTCCCTTGCAACATTGGCCATCGCCGGTGGTTTCGCCAAGGAGTGAGCTTCGGTGACCAGGGAGCTGAAGTGCTGAACGCGGCTGCCCTGCGTGCATGGACAGTGAGTCTCCCGGGAGTTGGCCCCAGATATCTGAGGACTTGCTTAGCATCACCGGGTCCTGCGCCCCAGCCAGCCCGTTCCGGTTTGCCTTACAGGTCTTAGAGACCTGTCACAGCGAGCAGGACCGAGCGCCTCTTTGCCCTCTGTCAAGTCTCGGGTGTGCCGTCCTTCGGTCGTTGGGATGGGCACCCGGCCCCTCAGTCCCAGCGCCTCCCCTGACGATCTGTGGGGACCGCAGGCCGGAGGACCAGGCCCAGCCAAACGCCGCCGAACAGAGGAGCTGGAGTTTCCGGAGTCCGAGTCTGAATTTGAGTTTGAGTTTGAGTTTGAGCCTGAGCCTGAGTCTGAGTCCGAGTCCGAGTCCGAGTCCGAGGTGGCACCCAGCCTGGCCGACGGGATGGAGCCCCCCATAGAGTGCCCGCCCACGGCCCAGCTGGTTGTGCCCACTGGCTTTGCCCTGCACCTGCCTCTAGAGCACGTCGACCTGCTGCTGGAGCCGGACTCCATGTCCATGGTGCAAGTGTCTCTCGGAGATCAAATCCTCATGCTGGTTCCCGAGGCTCTCCTGGACTCGGACGTGGAAGCGCCGAGGGAGCAGATCCTGGAACCGGCCGCTGTCCTGAGCCTTCCCGGCGAGTACATGGCCCCGGAACCTGAATTCTGCCCAGCTGTGCAAGAGGTCGCCTTCCAAGAAGAGGCCAATGAGGACGACGCTGACCTGCAAGCCAACTTCCCGCGGCCTTGGATGGATGCTACAGGCAGCCCCGTCTCTGTTCTCTGTGACCCAGAGCTGCAGGGCTCCTTCCTAGAGCCCTGGGGTCAAGCGACCAACCTTAGTCCAGAGAAAGGCTCTTCTCACCACGACGATTACCTGGACTTGCACCTGCGGGAGGCCTCCCATGACTCCCCACTTCAACCTCTACCTCCTTCTCCTAGTCCTGGTCCCGTGGAGCGCCCGAAGCATCCTCAGGGTCCTCCTTGCAAGGCACGGAGAAGCCTGATCTTCAGTGAACTGATCCCATCCCCACCCACTGCCAGGCTGGGGACCAGATCAGAGTCTTCCGATGAGGGCTTCATGTGCAGTTGACCGCTGGCAAGCATCTCAAGAGCCAGATGAGTTTTGGATGGTTGCCGTGTTGCAGAATTTTCCATCAGTTGCAAAATCAGCATCTAGCTGACTAGAACACTGGCAAGGAATTCACCAGGACAAAGAAAAGCCTCCTGAAATACAGCTTGCTTTCAGAAGATCAGACAGCTGCTTAGGGTTTTCTCTAGGGAGGTCACTCTGAAGTATCTCTACCCCACCCCCACCCCCCAATTTCCCTTCAAACCCAAGTGCCAATGCTTTTTCTCTCAAAAGCCATGCTTTCTCAGGCACCTGCCTCTGCCTGTTCCCCTCATATTCCAGCCAATGGAGTGATATTTAATCTCTTGTTGGTGAGATATTGTCCCTAATGTCCATTCTAATTTATGAGAACTTCTGTGCAGTGCGAACTTTTCTGGATGGCCCCTGTCGTTTCCTGTGTGTTTTTGTGTCTGTTGAATATAGTCAATATCCACTGAAGAGTGTGGACAAAGTGTTTGGTGGATACCAAACACAAAACTGTGAAGAGAGATCATGTGCCCTCCTCTTTCTGAGTGCTGAGGTTGGCAATGGTTGAATTCTGTACTGGGTTTGTGGGTTTTACATAAAATTTGTGACTCCCTTCCCTAAAGCCCACTGTTTCCCATTGTTTTTATAATAGAAATCTGCTGTCATGGAGAAGTCTGTAATTCTCCAGATTCTGTGTTTTGAATTGTTTTAAAACACTCACATGGGAAATTTGCTGTATGACACAGGGAGCACAAATTCCATGCTGTGTTACAACCTAGAGGGGTAGAATGGGTGGGATGTGGGAGGGAGGGTCAAGAAGGAGAGGACATACGTGTACCTGTGGCTGATTCATGTTGATGTTTGGGAGAATGAAAGCGTATTGTAATTAGCCTCATATAAAAAATAAAAAAAGAAGACCCCACATGTATGTTATCCATTGTGACTGCCACTTAGAGACAGTTGGTTCTTAGATTGACTTGGTATCCAAAAAAACAACTTCATGTTGGCCATGGTTTATGCATAGATTCTCCTGCCTGACCAATAAAGACAAAAGTATCTCCAGATCATGAGAGTATTGTGTCTTTGTATTGTTTACCTGCCCCTTATCTTTCCTTCATCTTTTGATTGGATATTCCTTGTCAAGGGCAGAACTATGGGTTGGGTAGGGGCTTCCAGGGTCTCATGCCTGGTGTCTATGGAAGTGCTTTTAGCATTATCATGAAGCAGGAGCTCTCTCTATGTGATTTGTAAGTAAGTGTTCCAGTCCTGAAATGATGGTTTGTAGTGTTTCTGATCCTGAAAATTTCAGAGTCTTGTTTTGTGTCTTGTGCTTGAGGATAGAGACTTTGTCAAAGTATTTCAACTGTTGGCATTTCCTGATTTGTGGGGACATAAAGCAGCTACTGGGAATTTGAAGTCTTTAGGAGTCCATGGAGAAACCTAGCAGAAGAGCCAATGAGAGAAATTTGGGGCTTCAGGAATTGGAAACATTGAATGCCCACGGTAGGTCTTAGGAATTGAAGATGGATGAGGAAGAGCATTCCAGAAGGGTAGGGTCTAGGGTTTGATGGATGGGTTAATGTATTGATGGTTTGATTGGGTTATTTATTAAAGTGGAGATGATTCACCATTTAGATTAGATTAAGACGGACTACTAGCAATTCATCTTTTCTGATCCTGGGGCTGTACAACTTATCACAAAGTCAAGGCAGTCATTCCCTGTTTGGACAGTACATGCTAGTTTGCAGGACTTCACCCCACCTCTTTTTGCCCCTGCTTCCTTTCCTCTCCTAGCTTATATGGACTAATTTGTTTACTCTACTTTTGAGTCTGTTTCACTGTTGCACCTGCATTAATCCATATTCTTTCTTTATACTCTCTACGGTGGTGATGTCATACAGTATTTGTCATTCTCAGTCAGCCTTCTGTCACTAAGCATGCTAGTGATGCTAGGTTTGCCCAGTTTCCTGAAAACAGAAATCCACTCTTACTTCTGGCAGCATAATATTCCATTTGGGGTGTGTGTGTGTGTGTGTGTGTGTGTGTGTTTACTTGTGTGTCCCTCCTCTCCTGTATCTCTTTCTGTGGATGGGTACTAGGGTTGCTTCCATGTTTTGGCTATTTTCTGTAGTTGTGCTATCAACATCCTGTTCATGGCTCACTTTTAAGGAGAGTTTTTGTTGTGTTCTGGATGTATACTAAGGAATGGAACGTCTGGATGGTACAGAGTCTCTACCTGTAGTGCTTGGAGAAGAATTTATTCTCTTTTGCACAGTGGCTGTCCCAGTTGTCATTCCCAACAGTGTTTGGGGATTGCCTATTCCTCATATCCTAGAAAATATTTCTTTTGGAAGACTTTCAGATGTCAGCCATTCTGACATCTGTGAGGTGATAAGCCATGGGTTTTTGAAAGTGTTTTTCTCTAACAATTAGTGAACTGAAGCATCTTTTCACATCTCTGTTAGGCATCTGCCTTTCTTCTTTGGACCAAGGAGTTTATTCAGATCTTCTGCCTGTGTTTGGGTTGGGTTGTTTGTTTTTATCCAACGGAGCTGTGAAAACCACCACCGGCTCCCCTGGAGCTACACCCCACCCCACCCCGCCTTTGTCCCTGGCCCCATGGACCTCACTTTTCCTCCTCCTAAGCTCCCCAATCTCCATACCTGACTAGGCTGAGGACCAGGATAGAAACTTCTGGTGACGGCTCTGTGTACATTGCCCTCCTGGCAATCATCACAAGAGCCAGATGACCTTGGATGCCTGCTGCCTTTCAGAATTTTGCCTTGGTTGCAAAATTAGCATCTAGCTGGCTAGAATACTGGTAGAGATCACCTGGGCAAAGAAAAACCTCCTGAAATACGGCATGCTTTTGGATAGCTGCTTAGGTTTTTCTCTAGGGAGGTCACCCTGAGCAGCTCTATCCCACCCCCACTCCCGATTTCCCTTCTAATCTAACTCCCAGCACTTTTGGCTCAAAGCCATCCTTTCCCAGGCACCCTATCTCTGCCTCTTCCCCTTGTATTCCCACCAATAGAGTAATTACTTGATCTCTTGTTGACAGGATTTTGTCTCTATTATCCATGCTAGTTTATGACAACACTCTGCCCATTGTAAGCTTTTCTGGATCACCAGTGTAGCTCTTGTGTGTGTTGAATCTAGCCGATATCCACTGAAGAATGTGGACAAAATGTTTTTTGGATACCAAACACAGAATTTTTCAGAGAGATCATGTGCCCTCCTCTTTCTGAGTGCTGAGGTTGGCAAATTGTTGAACTCAGTTACTGATTTTTAATAAAATTTGTGATCCCCCCCAAGCCAACTGTTTCCCATTCTTTTCTTCTGATATGTTTTTAAAATAGAAATATGCTGTCATGGAAAAGTCTGTAATTCTCCAGACTCTGTATTTTTTAAATGTTTTAAGACCTCACATGGGGAATTTACTGTATGACACAGAGAGCACAAATCCAGTGTCCTTTGACAAGCTAGAAGGCTGGGATGGGTTGGGAGGTGGG
This sequence comes from Bubalus bubalis, assembly GCF_019923935.1. NCBI lineage: Eukaryota > Metazoa > Chordata > Mammalia > Artiodactyla > Bovidae > Bubalus > Bubalus bubalis. The sequence continues at coordinate 175,009,819 of NC_059157.1, read as the reverse complement.
AAGGAGGTTCAAGAAGGAGGGGACATATGGATACCTATGGATCATTCATGTTGATGTTTGGCAGAAAGAAACAGAATGTTGTAATTGTCCTTCAATTAAAAATAAAACCTAAGAAAAGAAGAACCCAGGTGTATTTTGTCCATTTTAACTGGCACCTAGAAACAGATGGTTCTTAGGTTGACCTACTACTCTGCAAAACAGCTTCACTTTGGTCATAGCTTATGGGTAGGTTCTCCTGCCTGACCAAAAAATACAAAAGAATTTTCAAATCATGAGAGTACTGTCTTTATTTACCTGCCACTTATCTTTCTTTCATCTTTTGACTGGATATTCTTTGCCAAGTGCTGAATTCTCGGTTAGTTAGGGGCTTTGAAGTCTCATGCCTGGTGTCAAGGGAAATGCTTTTAAATGTTACCATGAAGTAGCACCTTTCTGTATGTCGTTTGTCAGCATCCCGTCTAGTACTGAAAACCTTAGTTTGCAGTTTTTCTGATCCTGAAATCTTAGGAGGTTGTTTGGTGTGTCTGTGTGATGACAAAGACTTGGTCAAATTATTATTCCAAGTGTTGTCATTTCATAGTTTGCAGGTACACAAAAAGCAGGTACTTGGAATTTGGGGGTCTTTGGGGGGGTCCATCAAAAAAGCTGGCAGAAGGGCCAATGAGAGCATTTTGGGGGCTTCAGGCATTGCAGAGGACTTGGAAATTGAAGGTGAAAGAAGAAAAGCAGTCCCAGTAAGGATGCAACCAGAGTTTGATGGATGGGTGGATGGATTGATGATTTGATTGGGTTATTTATCGAGGATTTCCCCTTACAGATTAGATTTAGGTGTAGAGATGAGTGATTCAGCAGTCTGACTACTCCTAGGTTTCTACAACTCATTACCAGGTCAAGACAATAATTCCCCTTTGGAACAATACCTGCTGGTTCCTAGGACTTCATCTCCTACCTCTTTTGGCCCCTGCCCACTTCCTTCTCCCATTTGGTAATATTCGTGTGTTTACTTTACATTTGAGTCTGTTTCAGTGTTGCACATACATTCATCCACATGCTTTTTTACACTGCCCATGTAGGCAATGCCATACAGTATTTGTCATTTCTGTCACTAAGCATGTTAGTTTGGGAGCCAAATAAAAAAGGCCAGGACATGCCTGGTGGAGTTTGGGGTGGTGGGGGTGGTGGGGGTGGAGAGAGTCAGTGGGAATAGGGACCTACAGGTCCTTGTGACCCTATAGGCAATGGGTTTTTGGGTTAAAGTTTTCTGTCTCTGAGGTCTACTTTGAGAAAGCAGAGCATGTGACTTGGAAACCCAGACTTAGAGCCTCGGGAATATTCGGGGACCCTGTAAACATAGGGTAGTTCTCTAAACATAGATCTCTAAGGTGACCTTCCAGTTAGAGCCAAGGTTGTCAATCAGGCTGCTCAGGTCTGGCGAGTTCTACCCCGCGGAACCTCAGAGGGGCGGAGCCTAGGGGCCAGGTTGTATTCATTGCGCCACGTGCTGGTCTCACTCGCAGCAGCTTTGGCCATCCCGGGTGCGTGCGCCGAGGAGTGGGCTTCGGTGACCAGAGAGCTGAAACGCTGAACGTGGCTCCCCTGGTAGCGAGGGCTGTGGGTGTCCCAGGAGTTGGCCCAGGACCTCTGAGGACTCCCCAGCAGCGCTTTGTCTTGGGGTCCAGCCGGCCCACTCTGGCTTGCCTTGCCTGTGGTCAAGACCCGTCACAGCGTGCAGGACCAAGCTCCTCGCTGTCGAACGGAGGTGCAGGAGCGCCCGGAGTCCGAATCCGAGCCTGAGCCCGAGTCCAAGGTGGCACCCAAACTGGACGACGGGAGAAAGCCCCAGGCTGAGCGCGAACCCACCGCTGAGCTGGTGTGCCCGCCGGCTGTGCCTTGCTCTTGCCCCTGGAGCATGTAGACCTGCTGCTGAAGCAGGAGTCCACGTCCGTGGTACAAGGGTCTCTCGGAGATCACATCCTCATGCTGATCCCCGAGGCCCTAATGGGCTCAGAGGTGGGTACAGATCCTGGAACTAGGCTGCTGTCCTGAGCCCACCTGGCAAGTACACAGTCCTGGAGCCAGGATTCTTCTGCCCACGAGGAGTACGTGGAGCTGCATGCCGAGTACCTGCCCCATGGGATGGATGCTGCTGGCGGCCTGCACTGTTCTCCACGACCTAGATGCACAGGGCTCCTTCCCAGAGCCCTGGCTTCGGGCAATCAACCCTAGTCCACAGAGAGGCTCTCCTCACCATCACAACCACCTGGACGTGGAGCTGCATGAGGCCTTGCGCGACTCAACACTCCAACCTCTAACACCCTCTCCTAGTCCAGGTCCCCTCGAGTGCCACCGGTGCCCTCACAGTCCTCCTGGCAAGGAGTGAAGAACCCTGATCCTGCAGTAAACTGCACACCCGCCTTACAATGGTGTGGACTAGGACAGTCTTCTGATGATGGCTGTGTGTACATGGCCCACTTGGCAAGCATGGCAAGAGCCAGATGATTATTGAAAGCATGCTGCACTGCAGAATTTTGCATCAGTTGAAAATTAGCATCTAGGTGGCTAGATCGCTAGCAAGGAACCTCACCTGGGCAAAGAAAAGCCTCCTGAAATACAGCATGCTTTCAGACAGCTGCTTAGGTTTTGCTCTAGGGAGGTCACCCTGAAGTAGTTCTATCCCACCTCCACCCCTAATTTTCCTTCAAACCCAACTGTCAGCACTTTTCTCTCAAAAGCTATCCTTTCCCAGGCACCCTACCTCTGCCTCTTCCCCTCATATTCCTACCAATAGAGTAATTAATCTTTTGTTGACTAGATTCTGTCCCTATTGTCCATGCTAGTTTATGACAACACTCTGCCCAGTGTGAGCTTTTCCGGATGGCTGCTGTAGTCTCTTGTGTATGTGTGTGCGTTGAATCTAGCCAATATCCACTGAAGAGTGTGGACAAAGTGTTTGGTGGATACAAAACACATTATTGTCAGAGAAATCACATTCCCTCTTCTTTCTGAATGCTGAGATTGGCAATGATTGAACTCTGTTGCTGAGTTCGTGGGTTTTTAAATAAAATTTGCCATCCTCCCCGCTCCCAACCATTTCCTTTTTTCTGATGTTTTTAAAATAGAAATCTGCTTATCACATAAAAGTCTTTAATTCTCCAGATTCTGTGTTTTTAATCGTTTTAAGACCACACATGGGGAATCTGTTGCATGACACAGGGAGCACAAATTTGGTGCTCTGTGAGAACCTAGAGGGGTGGTATAGGGTTGGAGGTGAAAGGGAGGTTCAAGGAGGTGACATATGTATACCTATATCTGATTCATGCTGATGTATGTCAGAAACCAAGACAATATTGTAAACTAATTATCCAATTATTTTTGCTGCTGTTTAGTTGCTTAGTCATGTCCCCATGGACTGTAGCTCCTCAGTCCAGGCAAGAACACTGGAGTGGGTTGCCATGCCCTCCTCCAGGGGAATTATCCTTCAATTAAAAATTAAAAAAAGAAGACCCCACATGAATTCTGTCCATTGTGACTGGCATGTAGAAACAGGTGATTCCTAGATTTACCTGGTATCCTGCAGAAGAGCTTCATGTCAGCCATGACTTATGGGTTGATTCTCCTGACTGACCAATAAAGATAAGTGAAAAGTGTAAATGGCCCAGTCATTTCTGACTCTTTGGGACCCCATGGACTGTAGCCTGCCAGGCTCCTCTGTCCATAGAATTCTCCAGTGAGAGTATTGGAGTGTATTCCTATTCCCTTCTGCAGGAGATCTTCCCAACCCAAGGATTGAAGTCTGATTTCCTGCATTGCAGTCAGATTCTTTACCATCTGAGCCACCAGGGAATCCCAGTAAAGACAAAACTGTTTCCAAATCATGGGAGTATTGTGTCTTTGTTTTGTTGACCTGCCTCTTATCTTTCTCTCATCTTTTAATTGGATATTCCTTTTATCCAAGTGGAACAGTGGGTTGGATAAGGACATCCATGTCTCTAGCGCAGTGTCAATTGAAGTACTTCTAAAGTTTACCATGAAGTAGGAACTTTCTGTCAGTGCTTTGTGGGTAAGTCTTCTAATACTAAAGATATTAGTGCGCAGTTTTTTGGATCCTGAAAATGTGGAGTGTTGTTTTGTGCGTCTCTGTTTGAAGACAGAGACTTTGTTGAATTATTCTGAATGTTGGCATTTTATTGGGCTCAGCAGTTGCAGAATGGGGGCTCTAGGGCACAGGCTCAATAATTGTGGCATACCAGCTTATTTGCCTTGTGGCATGAGGAATATTCCCGGACCAGGGATCCAAACTGTGTCTCCTACACTGGCACTCAGATTCTTCTCCACTGTACCACCAGGGAAGTCCTGGAAAAGTTATTTCTAACATATCTGTCCCCTTTTTAGGATGATGATGAGGATACTGTTTACCATTTCATTCATTGCATGTAGGCTACATGCTGGGAACTCTTAAAGATACTGAGAACAGGGCTATGATATCATTGGGAAAGACAGATTATAAACATAAGAAAGAATGAATAAGTAATATTTGCTAGACACTTACCATGTTCAAAGAACATTTTACCTACATTGTCTCACAACCACCCTACACAGTAGATGGCATTCTCCCCTCTTCATATGTAAGGAAGCTAAGTTTACCAAAGGTGAAATGACTTGCCTGTGATCACACAGTTATAGAGCGGCTGACCAGAAGAAGAAACTGGGAGTGTCTGCCAGGCCCCCAGTAACTGTCTTTGTTTCAGGACAGGACCATAGTCCCTTCTAAGCAGAGTTCAGTGTGAGGCTTCACAGGGCCCCAGACAATAATAAGCCCAAGTTCTGATAATAAGCCTACTGATGTCAGGAGAGCAGTGGATAAGAGGTGGCACCAGCTGGGGCAGAAGCCACCCTGCTCCGGGTCCCAATACTCGTTATGCCAAGAGCTCCAAACCATACCCGGTGTCCTGGCCAGATTTTGGCTCCTCCATCTGTCCCTTAAAACATAGCATGTCCACACTCACTGCCCTGAATGGAGTTCCCATTGAATGTTCTCTGACCATGGGATGTTCAAGCATTGTCAAAAGAATTCTCCTGGACCAAAGCAGATGTTTCCTGCAAGTTCCCCAACACCTCCTCGCATCTTCCTCTCCTGCCTTCTGTACAAACTACAGAGGAACAGCAGCTGCTCCCATCACCTGGGAATATAGAAGTAGGTGCCTGTGGCATCCACGTTTACCCAATGAGAACTCATGTTCCTGGTAGCCATGCCCTGAAAACTGTGTACACCCCTACATATTCCCTCAGCAAGCCTCCTGATCTATATAGGGAATTTCTTAGCCCACAGGCAAGACACTGGAATGCAACCATGAGAGTGGATGCAGGAAGGAGTATAGGGGAAACCACTGAAGGCAGGCCCAGGAAGGTTGAATTTCCTTCTTGACTTTGTCACCAACAGGCTGGGATGTCACCTCGATTATACACTGCAGTGTTCCTGAACCTCTCAAATGCTGAATGAAAACAAGTTCTGTCGTCTTAAACTCGAGCCCCAAACAGAATCTTTGTGGAGCTGCTTAAGGAGAATTCCTACGCCCATGGCTCTCGGAAGTCTGATCAGTGGTTCTGGGATGTGGCACAGAATCTGCATTTTACACTAACTGGCCAGAGAAGGGCAGTGTCAGCCTATTCAAAGATCACTAGCTTGAATGTCCATCAAAGGAAGCCTGATTTTAACAGGATTCTGTATGAAGGAATATTATGTGGCCCTAAAAATGAGACATAAAGGCTATTTTGTAAAAAGGGACAAAGTGAGCAATCATGTGGTAAAAGGACACAAAGGGAAGTATTTCACCTTCTTCTGAAACTATATGAAAGAATTATCTATAGTAATAGTGTTCCAAAGTAATTATTGAGTGTTTTCTTCTCTTAACTCTGGATAAGTTGTGGATCCACACCTTCCCTTGGCCACCAGGATCTGTAGCATAGGCGTGCCTTTAAAGTGACACCCAGATTAAAGGTGTTGCTGCCTGCATCACCTGGAGGGGAGCCTGATGGGTCAAAGGATCCTCTGCTACCTCCAGGCTCCTGGCCAATTGGTTCTTCCTTTGGCACGACAATTGAGCTGCAACAGATACACCTCTGAGTGTCAGTTCAGTTCAGTCACTCAGTCGTGTCTGACTCTTTGCGAACCCATGAATCTCAGCACGCCAGGCCTCCCTGTCCATCACCAACTCCTGGAGTTCACTCAAACTCATGTCCATTGAGTCGGTGATGCCATCCAGCCATCTCATCCTCTGTCATCCCCTTCTCCTCCTGCCTCCAATCCCTCCCAGCATCAGAGTCTTTTCCAATGAGTCAACTCTTCGCATGAGGTGGCCAAAGTTCTGGAGTTTCAGCTTTAGCATCATTGCTTCCAAAGAACACCCAGGACTGATCTCCTTTAGAATGGACTGGTTGGATCTCCTTGCAGTCCAAGGGACTCTCAAGAGTCTTCTCCAACACCACAGTTCAAAAGCATCAATTCTTCGGTGCTCAGCTTTCTTCACAGTCCAACTCTCACATCCATACATGGAAAAACCATAGCCTTGACTAGACGGACCTTTGTTGGCAAAGTAATGTCTCTGCTTTTTAATATGCTATTTAGGTTGGTCATAACCCTCCTTCCAAGGAGTAAGCGTCTTTTAATTTCATGGCTGCAATCACCATCTGCAGTGATTTTGGAGCCCAAAAAATAAAGTCTGACACTGTTTCCACTGTTTCCCCATCTATTTGCCATGAAGTGATGGGACCAGATGCCATGATGTTCGTTTTCTGAATGTTGAGCTTTAAGCCAACTTTTTCACTCTCCTCTTTCACTTTCGTCAAGAGGCTTTTTAGTTCCTCTTCACTTTCTGCCATAAGGATGGTGTGTAGTGTAGGTCAAATTCAATACAATAAACTCTTGGATAAGTGATGAAAGTATAACAGTGACCATCTTGCTAAACTGACATATACATAAGTTGTTCGTGCAGTAGTTGCTAATAAGACACTCAATTAATACCGCTGCAAGGATCTGGCAGTCATTGAGAACAAAGGTGTAGACTTAAGGATGTCATCCAAAACCTTACCTCACTATCGGACCAAAAGAAAATAAGAGGTTACTGCCAGGGCGAGGTCTCAGGGGATGAAGGAACTACATTTCAGGGTCCTGGTGCAGCGTTCCAATGGTGGGACTTGAAATGTAATCGGTTTTCCGGTTAAGGTTTTCCGCATCTGAGGTCAACAAGAGGAAAGCCAAGGACTTCACCCAGGAGTGGCACGATTGCTCCGCCCCCTTCTGGCCTATAAAAGCATCTACACTGAACTACCCACCAGGGTCAGGACTCTAGGGCTTCCCAGACTACTCCATTTCTGTAGGCGGAGCCTAGGAAGGGGCGGGGCTTAGCGTGAGGCTGCTTAGCGTGAGGCTTCTTTGCGACTCTGGTTCCGCCCTCTTCACTCACGGCATCCTTGGCCCGCTCCTGTGCAAACCCGTCCACGTGAGGAGCTGAAGCTTCAAACTCGCAAGACTGAACGCAGCAGCTTCTCTAGAAGCCACGACTGAGTGACTCCCCAGAGGCAACCCCAGAGTTCCGAAGACTGCGTTCCGAAGAACCCCTGCATTCCTGCGCCTCACCGCCCCGCGTCGGCCTCACCTGCCAAGCCGAGCTGTCACTGCCTGCAGGATCCAGCCCTCTGTCGCCTTCTGCCAGGTCCCAGGCCCGCGGCGACATTCACATGATGGGCAGCCGACCGCGCAGCACCACCGCCTACCTTGAGGACCCGTGGGAACCGCAGGACGGAGGACCCGGCCCTGCCAAGCGCCCCAAGTCCGAGCCTGAGGCGGCACCCAGCCTGGATAACCTGACCTGGTCCCCGACAGCGGGCACCCTCATTTTCGTGGCTGTCCTGCCGGCGGGATGTGCTCTGCACGTGCTCCTGGACGACGTCGAACTGCTGCTGGAGCCCGAGCCAACGTCTGTGAGGCAAGTGTGTCTTGGAGGTCGCATCCTCATGCTGGTCCCCGAGGCCCTCCTGGGCTCGGGTGTGAAAGGGCCGTGGGGGCAGGGCCTAGAACCGGGCGCTGTCCTGAGCCCTCCCGGGGAGTACGTGGCCCTGGAGCCGGGTCTCTTCTGTGCCGCTGTCCCAGAGATCGCCTGCCAGGGAGAGGCCAGCAAGGAGGACGCGAATGCTGACGCTGACTTCCTGCGGGGCGGGATGGATGCTGCCTCAGTCCCAGTCGCTGGGCTCCGCTCTTCTGCTGGAAGTTTGACTCACTTTGACCTGTTCGACCTAGTCTCAGAGCCCTCCCCTCGGGCCTCCAATCCTAGTCCAGAGAGAGGCTCTCCTCAGCACGACGACAACCTGGACTTGCACCTTCTGGAGCCCTTTCCTGACTCACCACTGCAACCTCTACCTCCTTCTCCGAGTCCAGGTCCCCAGGAGCGCCCCTGTCGCCCTCCTGGTCCTCCTTGCAAGGCCCGGAGATGCCTGTTCCCTGAATCCACTGCCTCCCACAATTCCTGGACACCTGAGCAGGCACCAGGACAGAGTCTCCTGATGTTGGCTGTGTACATACTGCACACACCGAAAGAATCACACGAATAGATCCTTTTTGGATGCAGGCTGCAGATTTTTCTTTTACAAATTTTTTTAAATTTATTTTTTAATTGGTGGAAAATTGCTTTACAATTTTGTGTTGGTTTCTGCCATACAACAATGTGAATCAGTCACAATTATATGTATTTATAAACATGCCTTCCTACCTGAGCCTCCCTTTCCTCCCCTCATCCCACCCCTCTAGTTCACCAGGCTGTAATCCCTGTGTTATTTAGCAACTTCCCACTATTTATCTATTTTATACATGATAACATATATGTGTCAATGCTACCTTCTCAATTCGTCCGACTCTCACCTTTCCCCACTGTGATCACAAGTCCATTCTTTAGGTTCATCAGTGCCATTTTTTTATATTCCATATATATGTATTAATATAGGATACTTGTTTTTCCCTTTCTGACTTACTTCACTTTGTGTAAGGGGCTCTAGGTTCATCCACCTCAGTGCAATTGACTCAAATCTATTACTTTTTTACAACTGAGTCATATTCCATTGTATAATATACCACGTCTTTATCCATTCATCTGTTGATGGACCTAGATGGGTTGTTTCCATATCCTGGCTATTATAAATTTTGCTGCAGTGAACACTGGGGTACAGTGACTTTTAGAATTGTGGTCTTCTCAGGGTATATGCCCAGTAGTGGGATAGTTGGGTCATGTGGTAGATTTATTCCTAGTTTTTTAAGGAATATCCACAGTGTTTTCCATAGTGGCTGTATCAGTTTACATTCCCACCAAAGTACAGGAGGGTTCTATTTAATGGGAATAAAAACAAAAATAAATACTAGAGACCTAATAAGACACAAAAGCTTTTGCACAGCAAAGGAAACTATAAACAAGATGAGAAGATAACCCTCAGAATGGGATAAAATAATTGCCAATGAAGCATAGAAAAAGGATTAATCTCCAAAATATATAAGCAGTTCATACAGCTCAGTATCAGAAAAAACAAACAACCCCAATCCAAAATGGGCAGAAGACCTACAGAGACATTTTTCCAAAGAAGACATACAAATGGCCAATAAACACATGAAAAGATGCTTCATATCACTCATTATTAGAGAAATGCAAATAAAAACTACAACAAAATACCACCTCACACCAGTCAGAATGGCCATTATCAAAAAATCTACAAACAATAAATGCTGCAGAGAATGTGCACTGTCTAATTTTGACCAGTGGTTGCCTAAACACCTGAAAGGAGCTCACTGGGCAAAAAAAAGGCATCTTCAAATGTAGCATTGTTTCAGGCAGCCTTACTGTTGCTTAGGTTTTCTCTAGGGTGGACACTCAAGCAGTTCTATCCCCCAGCTTTCTTCAAACCTAAACCACAGCATTTTTCTAGTAAATATTAAAAGCCATCTTTCTCAAGCATCCTACCATCGCCCCTTTCACTTCTTTTCCTGTCAATAGAGTAGTTTATAAATTTCTTTTGTTTACAGGTTTTGGTCCTAGTGTCCATCTAAATTAATAATGTGACAACCCTCTACCCTGTTTTACCTTTTCTGGATGACCTGTGTGGGGATCTCACTGCTGGTTCTATGGGACAAATGTAATTGGATACAAGCCAGAATGGGGAACAATGATTATGGGCTCTTCTCTTTTTGAATGACTAGGTTGGCAAATTAACTCTATTACTGTTTTTGTGGGAGTATTTTCAAAAAATGGACTCCTCTCATAGCTTAGTCGGTGAAGAATCCACCTGCAATGCAGGAGATCCTAGTTTGATTCCTGGGTCCAGAAGATCCCCTGGAGAAGGAAATGGCAACCCACTCCAGTATTCTTGCCTGGAAAATCCCATGGACAGAGGAGCCTGGTGGGCTACAGTCCATGGGGTCACAAGAGTTGGACACGACTTAGAGACTAAATCACCATTATTTTCCAAAAGAACTTACTATTTCCATCCTTTTCTTCTTATATGTTTTTAATATAATTCTCTTGTCATAGAAAATTTATAATACTAAAGATTTTTTGTTTTTATACTTTTATGAGTCAATATAGTTTGTACATTGTTACTAGCTTATAGAAATAATTTGTTTTTATATTGGTCTGATATCCAGCAATATTAATTATAGTAATCACTTCTCTGTGGATTCTCTTGCTTGACTGATAAGGATAATATCTCCAAATAATGAGAGTATTGTCTCATTTTCTTTTACTAAGACTTTTACATCGAATTTTTCCTTAATCTTTTTTATTGGTTATTGAAGTAATAACCATTACTTCAAATCCAGGGTGACCGATATAGTTAATAGGATTATCCCTTTCTCTTCTTTTGAAATGTGGTTATATATAATTTTATATGATTTTATATTAGTTTCAGGTATACAAAAATAGTTCAATACTTTTATGGATTATATTCAGTTTAAAGTTATTACTAAATAATGAGCATGTTTTCTTATGTAATATGTCCTTGTTACTTATCTACTTTATATAGTGTAGTGTTTAATCTCTTAACCTTATACCCTATCTTATCCCTTCCTTCTCCTCCCCACTGTTAGCCACTTCTTTGTTCTCATTATCTGTGAGTCTATTTTTTTTTATTATATGCATTTGTTTTATTTTTTAGTTTCCACATATGAATGATAACATAGAGAGTATATATCTTTCTCTGTCTGACTAATTTAATTAAGCAGAATACACTGTGGGTCCATGCACATTGTTGAAAATGGCAGAACTTCACTCTCTTTATGACTGAGTAATATTCTTCACATCTTTTTTTTTCCCCTTTTAAACCTATACATTTATTGATTTGTCTGCGTTGGATCTTAGTTGCAGCACATGACACCTTCATTGTGTTGTGTGGGATCTTTCCTTGCAGCACGTGGACTCTCCAGCTGTGGCGCCCAGGCTCAGTAGTTGTGGTGGGCCGTCTCTGGAGCACATGGACTCAGTAGTTGTGGGTCAGGGGCTTAGTTGCGCCACAACATGTGGGATCTTAGTGCCCTAATCAGAGATCAAACCCATATCCCTTGTATTGCAAGGCAGATTCTTAACCACTAGACCACCAGGTAAGTCCCCTGTACTGTGTGTGTTTAGTCACTCAGTCATGTCCAACTCTTTGCTACCCCATGGACTGTAGCCCATTAGGCTGTCCCCTCATCTTCTGTATTCGTTCATCTGTAATAGTGAGATCACAGATTTATTGAGCCCTGAAACATTAGATGGAGACAACTGGATAGATAGATATGAATAACGAACCCCCAGATCTTTTTTAATCCTCTTGGCCCACAGAAGTGGCCCACCACTCTCTATGAAAACTTGCACATCTACCTTGCTCTAAGATGATGCAGAAGCCTCTGCTTGGCAAGGCAAAGTGCACCAACTTCAAGATTTACCCCATCTTCTCTCTTTGCCACTAGGCAATAACTGAAGTTAAGTATAATATAATACAACAGAGGATCAAAAGGTTCAGAGTAATGGGGATGATACACTGGATATACTACGTAAAGCTAAATAATGTGTCAGCTAGTGGGAGTGTGGCAGGGCCAGAGGGACACTGTGTAACTAAGCAAAAGAAATGCACTGGGGAGGCATCAGCATCATTGAGTTCAGTGGGCCATGGTTGGCTAACAGGAGATGTCATTAAGCAGCTAGAAACTTGGTAGCCCTGGGGATCATAGGATCTGAGAGACTGAATATACAAGCTAACAATGACCAGACCACTTATGACAACAGAATTCTGACCCACAAATTTTGCAGCAAGCAGCCCAGAAACAAAACTGTAACCTCTATGGTAACTGGCCCCAGTAATCAGAACTTGGTCAATAACTGCCAGCTTCCCTAATTTTCATCCCTCCTAACTCAGGACAATTCTAAGAAAGTCAGATGTACTATGCTTAAGGCTACAGAGTTCACAAAATCAAATCAATTACATAGATTCCCTCCTTCTAGTTAGCCTGCCTCTGGCTTTCCCCTGCCAACAACCTCTGTTCAAACATACCTGAAGTTCTCCTTTTTTTCCACCATAAACATTTCTCACTCCTTTACCTGCCTATCAGCTCTCAAATGCAAGTGATGGGGCTGACTCTTTTGCTATATAACAACTTCTGATTAAATAGCTTCTGCTTGTTCTCCTGAACTCTCTCATTGGTAAATACCCCAGATAAATTTCTTGACACCATATCTGACCCTTTATGAGCTAGAAATTTCACTGACATAGAAAAACATGGGAAAAAGGAAAAACAGGTAAAATAGTGGAAGCAGAACACAATAAAGAAGTTGCCTGCAGTGCAGGAGACTCAGGTTTGATCCTTCAGTGAGGAAGATCCTCTGGAGAAGGGAATGGCGACCCACTCCGGTATTCTTGCCTGGAGAATTCCTTGGACAGAGAAGCCTGGCTGGCTACAGTCCATGAGGTCACCAAGAGTTAGACAGGACTGAGCAACTAACACTTTCACTTTCAACCTATTAAAATTTAGGTACGTTCTACCAAGTCATTACCAAACTTCCCCCAATATCCCTTGACACCAAAATGAAGAGCTCAAACATAGAGTTGAATGCCTTATATAAAAGGTCTTCCCATACATTGCCTTTGTAACATTCTCATCCACCAGGAAGTGAAGGCAAACAGACAAGGATTTTGATTTGTTCAAGATCTTAAGGCCATCAACAAAATATGTGTACCTTACTAGCTGACAAAAATTAACCCAAATACAATCCTCTTATCACTTCTACCTGAAGCCACTTGCTTCAATTCTATTGAGTCTTTGCTTTGCCTTTTTTCCAATGTGCCTCTAGACCAAGACAGTCAATATGATTTTGCTTTCGCTTGGAGAGGATAATAACATACCTGGACAGTCATGCCCCTGGAGTACACTGGAGCCCACTCCTATTTTTCCCTGGTCTCATTCATGACTTAAAAGATCTAACTTTCCCTTGTGATTTAGTCCTATACACTGTATAGATAATCTACTTTGTTCAAAGAACAAGGAAACCTGTTCAAAGATTTTCATTGTCTTGCCCCAGGATATAGTAATAGGGAAACTGTATTTGGGAGAGGTGGGATATAGGGAACTGAGTGCCATTTGCTCAATTTTCAGTAACATAAAATTGTCCTAAAAATAAATATATTACTTTTAGAAGGTAAGGAAGAAAAACCATTTGAGAAGTTAACTTCAGGAAAGAATATACATTTTTTTAAAAGTTTGATATCCTTAAGATCTAAAGGAAAGAAGAACCCGCTTGATGTAAAAAATGAAGATTTTGTTAGAAGTCTGTTGGAGACAAGTTGCATACATCACTAAAATGGTTAGCTTAGTGTTTAACTGCTTCCCTAACCTCTGAAAGAGATGGGAATACCAGACCACCTGACCTGCCTCTTGATAAACCTATATGCAGGCCAGGAAGCAACAGTTAGAACTGGACATGGAATAACAGACTGGTTCCAAATAGGAAAAGGAGTACATCAAGGCTGTATACTGTCACCCTGCTTATTTAACTTATATGCAGAGTACATCATGAGAAACGTTGGGCTGGAAGAAGCACAAGCTGGAATCAAGATTGCCAGGAGAAATATCAATAACCTCAGATATGCAGATGACACCACCCTTATGTCAGAAAGTGAAGAGGAACTAAAAAGCCTGTTGATGAAAGTGAAAGAGGAGAGTGAAAAAGTTGGCTTAAAGCTCAACATTCAGAAAATGAAGATCATGGCATCTGGTCCCATCACTTCATGGGAAATAGATGGGGAAACAGTGGAAACAGTGTCAGACTTTATTTTTTTGGGTTCCAAAATCACTGCAGATGGTGATTGCAGCCATGAAATTAGAAGACGCTTACTCCTTGGAAAGAAAGTTATGACCAACCTAGACAGCATATTAAAAAGCAGAGACATTACTTTGCCACCAAAAGTCCGTCTAGTCAAGGACCTATGGTTTTTCCAGTGGTCATGTGTGGATGTGAGAGTTGGACTGTGAAGAAAGCTGAGCACCGAAGAATTGATGCTTTTGAACTGTGGTGTTGGAGAAGACTCTTGAGAGTCCCTTGGACTGCAAGGAGATCCAACCAGTCCATTCTGAAGGAGATCGGCCCTGGGATTTCTTTGGAAGGAATGATGCTAAAACTGAAACTCCAGTACTTTGGCCACCTCATGCGAAGAGTTGACTCATTGGAAAAGACTCTGATGCTGGGAGGGATTGGGGGCAAGAGGAAAAGGGGATGACAGAGGATGAGATGGCTGGATAGCATCACTGACTCGATGGACGTGAGTTTGAGTGAACTCTGGGAATTGGTGATGGACAGGGAGGCCTGGCATGCTGCAATTCATGGGGTTGCAAAGAGTTGAACACGACTGAGCAACTGAACTGAACTGAACCTCTGAAAACAATCAACCTTAAAGTCACTAACTATATTCTCACTCTTGTCCCTGTTGGAAAGGTTTATCCCACTTGTCATAGAGTAATAGCTATTACCACCCAAAACCAGTGCTCTGCGACAATCTGGAGGGATGGGGTGGGAAGGGAGGTAAGAGGGGGGTTCAGAAGGGAGGGAACATATGTGTGCCTATGGGTGACTCATGTTAATGTATGGCAAAAGCCATCACAATATTGTAAAGTAATTATCTTCCAATTAAAATAAAAAACCCCAAAACAAACAGACAAATTTGTTGATATTTCTGCTAAATAAGTTCTCTCTTTGCGACCCCATGGACTCTAGACCACCAGACTCCTCCGTCCATGGGATTCTCCAGGCAAGAATACTGGAATGGGTTGCGACTTCCTTCTCCAGGGTGAATAAGTTCTAGCCTCCTCTTTTGATTTCATGGCTCCTCACTCAGTACAGACATTACTAATGACAAAGCAGACACTTTCAACCAGCCAATTAATATCTTTTGAGATACTATCACTCTCACCCTGTCCCATTACTGTTCTTTACTGCAACACTCTTAATCCAGTCACTCTCCCTGCACTATCAAAAGAAGGGGGAACCTCATGGTTGTCTTACTTTAGTTAGGAAAATCTCTGTACCTCACTCAGATTTATTAGAGACTCCTCCTGAGACTAAAGAGCCTCTTGATGAAGGTGAAAGAGAAGAGTGAAAAAAGTGGCTTAAAAATTCAACATTCAAAAAGTGAAGATCATGACATCCGGTCCCATCACTTCATGGAAAATAGATGGGTCAACAATGGAAACAATGACAAACTTTATTTTCTTGGGCTGCAAAATCACTGCAGATGGGGACTGCAGGCATGAAATTAAAAGACGCTTGCTCCTTGGAAGAAAAGCTATGACCAACCTAGACAGTGTATTAAAAAGCAGAGACATTACTTTACCAACAAAGGTTCCTCTAGTCAAAGCTATGGTTTTTTCAGTAGTCATGTGTGAATGTGAGAGTTGGACCATAAAGAAGTTTGAGCACCGAAGAACTGATGCTTTTGACCTATGGTGTTGGAGAAGACTCTTGGGAGTCCCTTGGACTGCAAAGAGATAAAACCAGTCAATCCTAAAGGAAATCAGTCCTGAATATTCATTGGAAGGACTGATGATGAAGCTGAAGCTCCAATACTTTGGCCACCTGATGCAAAGAGCCAATTCACTGAAAAAGACCCTGATGCTGGGAAAGATTGAAGACAGGAGGAGAAGGGGATGACAGGAGGTGAGATAGTTGGATGGCATCACCGATTCAATGGACATAATTTGAGCAAGGTCTGGGAGATGGTGAAGGACAGGGAAGCTTGGCATGCTGTGTAGTCCATGGAGTCACAAAGAGTAGGACACGACTGAATGACTGAACAACAACAACCTCCTGAGATCCTGACCTAATACTGTTTGTTGATGGATCATACCTGAAAACTGAAACTGGAGGTTATCAAGCAAGATATTCTATCAGTACTCTATACAGTCTTCTACCTGAGGTAAAATCAGTCCAGACAGCAGAAGTTATTATACTTACTATAGCTTGTCAACCAATCAGACCAGAAATTAAGTATATAGCAGGTATGCTTTTGGTGTAGTAAGTGACTATGGGCTGCTTTGGAAACAAAGGGAGTTTCTTGCCTCTGCCAGTATCCTCTCAAAAGTGGACAAGTTAAGGACCCTTTAGATGCAGTTCCACTTCCTTGAGGTAACTACAGGAAAGGCTGAACCCCATCTAGAGAGAAACAATATGGAAGCTAAGGGAGATGCTCTAGCAGATCAATATGCCAAACAAGTACCTTACCCAAAATTAAGTTTCTATGAAATCTCTGGAGGAATTCAAAGCAGCCTATCATATTAACTATTGGTCTCTGAAAAGGAAAAATGAAAAAAAAATCAGGTACCTTTCATTGGAATAATCTGTGGTGCTCTCAAGAGAGATGGAACAAAGTGATTTCAAATATGTATAATTAATTTTATAAAGAAACTACTCATAATGATATAGACAAATGGGTTACTATATTAAATCAGCATTAGTGGGGAAATATTGTTAAAAAACCCAACTCATTACAATAACATCAAAAAGAATAAAATACTTAGGAATAAAACTTTATCAATGAGGCAAAAGACTATCAGGTATTCTTTGCACCCTTGTTGAAGATCAGTTGACTATAAATGTGTGGGTTTATTGCTGAATTATCTATTCTCTTCCTTTTGCCTATATGCTTGTTTTTATGCAAGTACCATACTGTTTTGATTACTGTAGGATTGGGTAAATCATTTCCAGGTTGAACATCTACAGTCTTTTCAGTTGCTAAAAAGCTACTTGATATTGTGTTTCCAACTTGGAACATACCAGTGACCAAGGCATGTATTTTACAGTAACTACCATCAAAGAGTTCTGTAAGGCATTGTCTCTTACTCAAAAACTATACTTACCAGGCTTAACCTTATAGAGGGGTTAACCAATGGTATCCTTAAATAAACATTAGCAGCACTTTAAGAAAGTGTCCCTTGGCCAGTTGTACTCCTGCTGGAACTTTTGAAGCCATACTTTCCACTTCCTTGGGGACACATTACTTATCCTCCTGTGGACTGGTAACTGGAAAGCCCATGAATTTAAGAATCTTATCTCCAATTCTCCATTTTTATAGTTTTTACAGGACCATGTTTTTGACAGATTACATATGACTTGGAAATAACCTCAGATGTGTTTTAAATAAAATTGTGGTAATATACATAAAATAAACACAACACAAAAGACACATAACTTTTTTAAGTCCCAAATTCTTTTTTTAAAATTTATTTATTTTAATTGGAGGCTAATTACTTTACAATATTGTAGTGGGTTTTGTCATACATTGACATGAATAAGCCATGGGTGTACATGTGTTCCCCATCCTGAACCCGCCTCCCACCTCCCTCCCCATCCCATCCCTCTGGGTCATCCCAGTGCACCAGCCCTGAGCACCATGTCTCATGCATTGAACCTGGACTGGTGATCTGTTTCACATATGGTAATATACATATTTCAATGCTTTTCTCTCAAATCATCCAACCCTCGCCTTCTCCCACAGAGTCCAAAAGACTGTTCTCTACATCTGTTTCCAAAGCAGCCCATAGTCACATACTACACCAAAAGCATACCTACTATATACTTAATTTCTGGTCTGATTGGTTGACTAGCTATAGTAAGTACAATAACTTCTGCTGTCTGGACTGATTTTACCTCAGGTAGAAGGCTGTATAGAGTACTGATAGAATATCTTGCATATAGGGTCATCGTTACCATCTTCTAAGTTCCATATATATGCATTAGTATACTATATTGCTGTTTTTCTTTCTGGCTTACTTCACTCTGTATAATAGGCTCCAGTTTCATCCACCTCATTAGAACTGATTCAAATGTATTCTTTTTAATGGCTGAGTAATATTCCATTGTGTATATGTACCACACCTTTCTTATCCATTTGTCTGTTGATGGACATCTAGGTTGCTTCCTTGTCCTGGCTATTATAGACAGTGCTGCGATGAACATTGGGGTACACGTGTCTCTTTCAATTCTGGTTTCCTCAGTGTGTATGCCCATCAGTGGGATTGCTGGGTCATATGGCAGTTCTATTTCCAGTTTTTTAAGGAATCTCCCTACTGTTCTCCATAGTGGCTGTACTAGTTTGCATTCCCACCAACAGTGTAAGAAGGTTCCCTTTTCTCTACACCCTCTCCAGCATTTATTGTTTGTAGACTTTTGGATAGCAGCCATTCTGACCAGCGTGAGATGGTACCTCATTGTGATTTTGATTTGCATTTCTCTGATAATGAATGA
This sequence comes from Bubalus bubalis, assembly GCF_019923935.1. Classification (NCBI taxonomy): domain Eukaryota; kingdom Metazoa; phylum Chordata; class Mammalia; order Artiodactyla; family Bovidae; genus Bubalus; species Bubalus bubalis. The sequence continues at coordinate 174,991,016 of NC_059157.1, read as the reverse complement.
TGTTGAACATCTTTTCATGTGTGTGTTAGCCATCTGTATGTCTTCTTTGGAGAAATATCTGTTTAGTTCTTTGGCTCATTTTTTGATTGGGTCGCTTATTTTTCTGGAATTGAGCTTCAGGAGTTGCTTGTATATTTTTGAGATTAATTATTTGTCAGCTGCTTTGTTTGCTATTATTTTCTCCCGTTCTGAAGGCTGTCTTTTCACCTTGCTTATAGTTTCCTTCATTGTGCAAAAGCTTTTAAGTTTAATTAGGTCCCATTTGTTTATTTTTGCTTTTCTTTCCATTACTCTGGGAGGTGGGTCATAGAGGATCCTACTGTGATTTATGTCAGAGAGTGTTTTGCCTATGTTTTCCTCTAGGAGTTTTATAGTTTCTGGTCTTACATTTAGATAAAAGGCACATAACTTGAAATGTACCACCCTACCCATTTTAAGTGTACAGTTTAGTAGTCCTAAGTATATTTACCTTGTTATGTAACCAGTCTCCACAAATTTTTTATGTTGCAAAATGAACAGTCTGTACTTTTAGAACAATTCCCCATTGCCTCCTCTCTCCAGCCCCTGGAAACCACCATTCTACTTTTGTTTCTGTGAATTTGACTACTCTGGATACTTCATATAAGTAAAATTATACAGTATTTATTTTTTGTAACTGGTTTATTTCACTTAGCATAATGTCCTCAATATTCATCCATGTTATGGCATGTGTCAGAATTTATTTCCTTTTTAAGGATGAATGATCTATTGTATGCATCTACATTTTTTTAAAATCAATTCATCCTTCTATGGACATTTGGGCTGCTTCCACCTTTGTTTTTTGTGAATAATGTTGCTACCAACAGGAGTGTACAAATATCTCTTTGAGGTCCTGTTTTTTATTATTTTGGGTATATAGTCAGAAGTGGAATTCCTGGATTATACTGTAGTCCTATTTTTAATTTGTTGAAGAATTGACAAACTATTTCCTATAATGGCTGTACCATTTTCATACTGACCAACAATGTACAATAATCTTAAATTTTCCACATGCTTGCCAAACACTTGGTTTTTTTCTTTTCTTCTTCTTCTTTTTTAAAAAATAACAAACCTTCTAAGGTGACATCTCATGGTAGTCTGCATTTTGCTAATGGCACCCCACTCCAGCACTCTTGCCTGGAAAATCCCATGGACGGAGGAGCCTGGTAGGCTGCAGTCCATGGGGTCGCTAAGAATCAGACATGACTGAGCGACTTTGCTTTCACTTTTCACTTTCATGTGTTGGAGAAGGAAATGGCAACCCATTTCAGTGTTCTTGCCTAGAGAATCCCAGTGATGGGGGAGCCTGGTGGACTGCCATGTATGGGGTCACACAGAGTCGGACACGACTGAAGCAACTTAGCAGCAGCAGTGATGTTGAACACCTTTTTCATACACTTCCTGTATGTTTACAAATATTTGTATATTTTCCTTGGAGAAATGACTATCAAGACTTTTGCCCATTTAAATGTCACATATTTTTTTCCTGTTGAGTTGTAGTTCTTAATGTATTCTGGATATTAACCACATAGAAGATATGCAAATATTTTCCTATTCCATAGGTTGTTTTTCAGTCTATTAATTGTATCATTAAAAATTTTTTTTGATGTAGTCCAATTTATCTATTTTACTTTTGTTTTCTGTCTTTTGGTGTCATATTGAAGAAATAAATGCCAAGTTCATTATAATGAGGGCTTCCCTAGTGGCTCAGACGGTAAGGAATTGTCTGCAATGCAGGAGACCGAGGTTCAATCTCCAGGGTTGGGAAGATACCCTGGAGAAGAAAATGGCCACCCACTCCACTATCCTTGCCTGCAAAATCCCATGGACAGAGGAGCCTGGCAGGCTACAGTCCATAGGATCGCAAAGAGTTGGACACAACTGAGCAACTATCACTTTCACTTCAATATAATGAAGCTTTCCCCTTTTGCTTTCATGTAAGAGCTTTATAGTTTTAAGTCTTATGTTTAGATATTTGACCTCATTTTGAGTTAATTTTTACATAAGATGTAAGATCAGAGTTCAATTTCACTTATTATTTTGCATGTGGATATCCAATTTTTTCCAATAACAAAAATTTTTTATTGAAATATAATTGAAGGACAATATTATGTTTATTTAAGATGCACTAAATAGTGATATGAAATTTGCATACTTAATGAAATAATCACTATGATAAGTCTAGCAATCATCTGTTTCTATACATTATTACAATATTATTGATCATATTCTTTATGGTGTATATTGTATCCCCATGGCTTGTTCATTTTATAACTGGAGATGTTTGTACTGCTTAATCCCCTTTACCTATCTCAAAACCCCTCTGCCCAACAAAATTGTTTGAAAAGATTATCCTTTCCCCATTGGGTAGACTTACTGAATTTCATTGTACAATATATACAAGAGTTTGTTTCTGGACTATGTATTCTAATCAATTATCTATATTTATTATTCCAGTACCATACTGATTTGATACTGTAACAAAGTGCTGCATTTGATATACCAGCAAATTTGGAAAACTCAGCAGTGGTCACAGGTCTGGAAAAGGTCAGTTTTCATTCCAATCCCACAGAAAGACAATGCCAAAGAATGTTCAAACTACCACACAATTGCACTCATCTCACATGCTAGCAAAGTAATGCTCAAAATTCTCCAAGCTAGGCTTCAACAGTACATGAACCAAGAACTTCCAGATGTTCAAGCTGGATTTAGAAAAGGCAGAGGAACCAGAGATCAAATTGCCAACATCCGTTGGATCAGAGAAAAAGTAAGAGAATTCTACAAGAATATCTACTTCTGCTTCATTGACTATGCTAATGCCTTTGACTGTGTGGCTCACAACAAACTGTGGAAAATTCTTAGAGATGGGAATACCAGACCACCTTATTTGCCTCCTGAGAAACCTGTGTATAGGTCAAGAAGCAACAGTTAGAACTGGACATGGAAGAATGAACTGGTTCAAAATTTGAAGGGAGTATGTAAAAATGTTGTATGTGTGACACTGTTCTAATTTTGTTCTTTTATGTGTAAGTTTCCAATTATTCCAATAGCTTTTGTTGACCTCATTATACGTTCTTGCTTCCTTCACTGTAGGTTAATTGACCATGTGTGCAAAAGTTTATTTCTCAGCCTTCTATTCTGCTCCATCGGTCAACTTATCTGTTTTTCTGCCAGTGCCATACTGTTTTGATAACTCTAGCTTTGTAGTGTAGTCTGAAGTCAGGGAGCATGATACCTCCAGTTTGTGTGTGTGTGTGTGTGTGTGATTTCATATAAGTACTAAATTATTTTTCTAGTTATGTGAAAAATTGTGTATATTGATAGAATTGCAATAACCTTGTAGGTTGTTTTGAGTTGTTGGGACATTTTAACAATATTAATTCTTCCAATCCATGAACATATGATAGCTTTCAATTTATTTATATTGACTTTAATTGCCTTCATCATTGTGTTATAATTTTCAGAGTATAGGTCTTTCACCTCTTTGGCTAAAATTATTCCTAGGTGTTTTATTTATTTTTTGATGCAATTTTGAATGGGATTGTTTTCATGATTTATAATCCTGATAGTTTATTGTCAGTGTATAGAAAGGCAACTTCTAAATATTAATCTTGTATCCTGAAACTTTACTGAATTTATTTATTAAAAGTTTTTTGATGTCTTTAGGGTTTTTTTATATAGTATCATGTAATCTGTAAATAATGACAACTTCACTTTTTCCCTTTCAATTTGGATATCTTCTTTTTCTTGTCTGATTGCTGTTGCTGGACTTCCCATACTACCTTAAATAGGAATAGTGGCAGTGGGCATCCTCGTCTTGTTTCTGATCTTGGAGGAAAAGTTTTAAGCTTTTTTGGCCAATGATTATGATGTAAGCTGTGGCTTAGTCTTGTATGGTCTTTATTATGCTGCTGCTGCTAAGTCACTTCAGTCGTGTCCAACTCTGTGCGACCCCAGAGACGGCAGCCCACCAGGCTCCCCCATCCCTGGGATTCTCCAGGCAAGAACACTGGAGTGGGTTGCCATTTCCTTCTCCAGTGCATGAAAGTGAAAAGTGAAAGTGAAGTCGCTCAGTCTTGTCCGACTCTTAGCGACCCCATGGACTGCAGCCTACTAGGCTCCTCCATCCATGGGATTTTCCAGGCAAGAGTACTGGAGTAGGGTGCCATTGCTTTCTCCATGGTCTTTATTATAGTGAGCTATTGTTCCTTAGGGAGAAGGCAATGGCACCCCACTCCAGTACTCTTGTCTGGGAAATCCCATGGACAGAGGAGCCTGGTGGGCTGCAGTCCGTGGGGTCTCGAAGAGTCGGAAACGACTGAGCTACTTCACTTTCACTTTTCACTCTCATGCATTGGAGAAAGAAATGGCAACCCACTCCAGTGTTCTTGCCTGGAGAATCCCAGGGATAGAGGAGCCTGGTGGGCTGCCGTCTCTGGGGTCGCACAGAGTCGGACACGACTGAAGTGACTTAGCAGCAGCAGCATTGTCCCTTAGAGCTTCCTTGGTGGCTCAGCAGTAAAGAATCAGCCAGCAATATAGGAATCGCAGGAGACTCAGGTTTGATTCCTGGATTGGGAAGATCCCCTGGAGGAGTACATGGTAACCCACTCCAATATTCCTGCCTGGAGAATCCCTTGGACAGAAGAGCCTGGTGGGCTATAGTCCATGGGGTCGCAAAGAGTTGGACACAACTGAAACAACTTAGCATGCATGCATAGTCCCTCTTTGTTCATTTTGTTGAGAGTTTTTTTTTTTTATCATGAATGGATGTTGACTTTTGTCAAATGCTATTTATGCATATATGAGATGACTATGTAGTTTTTACCCTTTGTTTTGTTAATGTGTTGTATCACATCACTTGATTTTTGAATATGAATTCATCCTTGAATTCCTGGAATACATCTCACTAGATTGTGGTGTAAGACCCTTTTTATCATTGGTGAATTCAGTTTGCTAATATTGTGTGGAGGATTTTTGTATATAGTTTATCAGTGATATTGACCTATAATTTTCTCTTTTTTAGTGTCTACCAGTCTTGTTTTGGTATCAGGGTAATGCTGACCTTGTAGAATGTGTTTCAAAGTATTTTCCCCACTTCAACTTTTTCCATAGGTTGTGAACTATGTTTCCTTAAATATTTTGCAGAATTCCTTTATGAACCTTTATATATAACGTCATAGAGAGTAGCTACCCACCCTACAAATCATGTGCACTCCACCTATTTATCTAGCTTCTTCTGAAGCTGTGACAACCACTGATTTTTTACTATCTCTTTAGTTTAGCTTTTTTTCAGAATGTATTTAATTGGATTCACACAGTATGTGGTCTTTCCAGATTGGCTTCTGTAACTTAGCAATATGCATTTAAAATTATTTATTACCTGGCTTGGCAACTCATTTACATTTTTTTCTTAATGTTAATAATATTACATATGTTATATCTATATAGGTATATAATATATATGGATTACATGCATATATCATATATAATCACAGATTTTTCTCCATCTGCCTATGAAAGACATCTTAGTCGTTTCTAGTTTTAGGAGCAATGGATTTCTGTTAGTTCTCATCGAGTTAAGTTAAAACGTCAAAGACTTGTCAGATAGCTTATTCATGAGTAGACATAAGAACTTTTAGTACTTAGAGATGACTAGAGAAAGAGGCCATTAAACAGTCTTCTTCTGGTTACAAAAATCCCCCTTCACATTTGAGTACCCCAGGAAAGGGTTTCTTATAGGACTTTGTCAATTTATAAAGATGTGTTTCAATATATTAAAACTTGGACCCATTGTCTGCAATATCCAGTTATTAATAAAAACACAAATACTCTCAACTGTCTTTGGTGAGGGGTTTAGGATATGTTTGAATTGTCTTTTTTCTATCAGGAGAGAAGGTTTTCCCCTTGTGAAATAAAGACTATACTATAATAATAATATATTATTATTATTATATTATAATATATTATTATATTATATCATACTATAAATAATAGACTGTATTTTGGCAAAATAATAACATATTTAAAATTATATGCCTCCTTTTTGATAAGGTTGGGGCAAGCCAATGAAATCTTTGTTTAAGATTCCTTGTTCTTTGAACAAAGAAGATTAACTTACACATTATATTAAGAACTGAATCACAAGGGAAATTTAAATCTTTTAAGTCATGATCAAGAACCAGGGAAAAATAGAAGGGGACTCCAGTGTACTCTAGGGGCATGACTGTTCAGGTATGTTGTGGTCCTCTCCTGGTGAAGGCAAAAAGTATTGACTGTCTGGTCTAGCTGCTGCTGCTGCTGCTGCTGCTAAGTCCCTTCAGTCATGTCCGACTCTGTGCGACCCCATAGACGGCAGCCCGCCAGGCTCAGCCATCCCTGGGATTCTCCAGGCAAGAACACTGGAGTGGGTTGCCATTTCCTTCTCCAATGCATGAAAGTGAAAGGTGAAAGTGAAGTCGCTCAGTCGTGTCTGACTCTTAGTGACCCCATGGACTGCAGCCTACCAGGCTCCTCCATCCATGGGATTTTCCAAGCAAGAGTACTGGAGTGGGGTGCCATTGCCTTTTCTGGTCTTGGTCTAGAGGAACACTGAAAAAAGGCAGAACAAAGATTCATTAGAGTGAAGCAAGTGGTTTCAGGTGGAATTGGCGAAAGGATGGTATTTGTGTTAATTTTTATCAAGAAGTTTGTCAATGGCCTTACAATTTTGAACAAATTGATATCCTTGCCTGTTTGGGTTCTTTTCTTGCAGAAAGAGAGTGTTACAAGGGCAGTGTATGGGAAGACCTTCGTATACAAGGCTCTCAGCTATATGTTTGAGCTCTTCCTTTGCCTTCAAGGAAAGTTATGACCAACCTAAATAGCATATTCAAAAGCAGAGACATTATTTTGCCAACAAAGGTCCGTCTAGTCAAGGCTATGGTTTTTCCAGTGGTCATGTATGGATGTGAGAGTTGGACTGTGAAGAAAGCTGAGCGCCGAAGAATTGATGCCTTTGAACTGTGGTGTTGAAGACTCTTGAGAGTCCCCTGGACTGCAAGGAGATCCAACCAGTCCATTCTGAAATCCCAGTCAACCCTGGGATTTCTTTGGAAGGAAAGATGCTAAAGCTGAAACTCCAGTACTTTGGCCACCTCATGAGAAGAGTTGACTCATTGGAAAAGACTCTGGTGCTGGGAGGGGTTGGGGGCAGGAGGAGAAGGGGACGACAGAGGATGAGATGGCTGGATGGCATCACTGACTCGATGGACGTGAGTCTGGGTGAACTCCGGGAGTTGGTGATGGACAGGGAGGCCTGGCGTGCTGCGATTCATGGGGTCGCAAAGAGTTGGACACGACTGAGCTACTGAACTGAACTGAACTGAATAATGAGCGATGTTGAGCATCTTTTCATGTGTTTGTTAGCCATCTGTATGTCTTCTTTGGAGAAATGTCTGTTTAGGTCTTTTTCCCACTTTTTGATTGGGTTGTTTGTTTTTCTAGTATTGAGTTGTATGAGCTGCTTGTATATTTGAAATTATATTGAAATTAAAAGGAAATTAATCCTTTTTCAGTTGTTTCATTTGCTATTATTTTCTCCCATTCTGAGGGCTGTCTTTTCACCTTGCTTAGAGTTTCCTTTGCTGTGCAAAAGCTTTTAAGTTTAATTAGGTCCCACTTGCTTACTTTTGTTTTTGTTTCTGTTACTCTAGGAGGTGGGTCATAGAGGATCTTGCTTTGATTTATGTCATCGAGTGTTCTGCCTATGTTTTCCTCTAAGAGTTTTATAGTTTCTGGTCTTACTTTTAGGTCTTTAATCCATTTTGAGTTTATTTATGTGTATGGTGTTAGGCAGTGTTCTAATTTCATTTTTTTTACATGTAGCTTTCCAGTTTTCCCAGCACCATTTATTGAAGAGGCTGTATTTGCCCCATTGTATATTCTTGGCTTCTTTGTCAAAAATAAGGTATGCATAGGTGCATGGGTTTATTTCTGGACTTTCTATCTTGTTCCATTGGTTTATATTTCTGTTTTTGTGCCAGTACCATACTGTCTTGATGACTGTAACTTTGTAGTATAATCTGAAGTCAGGAAGGTTGATACCTCCAGCTCCATTCTTCTTTCTCAAGAGTGCTTTGGCTATTTGGGGTCTTTTGTGTTTCCATATGAATTGTGAAATTTTTTGTTCTAGTTCTGTGAAAAATGCCATTGGTAATTTCATAGGGATTGCATTGAGTCTGTAGATTGCATTTGGTAGTATAGTCATTTTCACGATATTGATTCTTCCTACCCAGGAATGTGGAATATCTCTCCATCTGTTTATGTCATCTTTGATTTCTTTCATTAGTGTCTTATAATAATGAAGCAGCTTTTGATTCAGTTTTGCGTGGAAGACTCCGTATACCAAATCAAAACGCACTGCCCATTGAAACTGAGAAATCTTTTCCCCTTCTTATCGAAGGAGCCTCTCCAGTGAACAGTTTTGTTCCAGTCAAATCCTTAGTCAAGTTATGCCATTTAAAGAGAAAGGCACAAGAATGAGGAGTCGAATGAGGTGACGTGGAAGAAGCAGGCATCTTTCTTGGAAGAGTAGAAGCTCTACACTTCAACTACCCCATAAGAGCTGGCAATCATGGGTAAATGTGGTGTTTGTGCATCTCATAACTTAGGCCTCGACATGACTTCTCTGAATGTAGATTCCACTGCCTCCACCACCTCACACCAAAGAGAACCCTCTTCCTGGATTAAAGCCAAACTTTCAGGGCAAAAGAAATCTAGAGAACCTCATCTGGTTTTATTGACCACTGCAAAGTATGTCCAAATAGATGCTAGTTTGATGAGAATGAATATCTACTCTTTGCAACAACATGGATGGTCCTAGAGTGTATTCTGGTTTATAAAATTACTCAGAGAAAGACATATACTCTTATGTTATCACTCATGCATAGAATCTAAAAAATAAAACAAATTAGTGCATATAACAAAACAGAAAAGATTCTTATATGATGAGAACAAAGCTGTGGTTGTCACTCAGGAGAGGGAAGGAGGGAGGATCAAGATATGGTAGGGGATTAGGAGATTAAAACTACTATGTATAAAGTAAATAAGGAACAAGGACATATTGTACAGCTGAAGAAAATATACCCATTTTTTTGTAGTTACTTTACCTTGAATACCTTGAATATAATCCAATAATATTGAATTATTTTATTGTGCACCCAAAACTTAATAAAATATGGTTAACTACACTTCAAAAGGCAGGTTATAGCTCAGTTGGTAAAGAATCTGCCTGCAATGCAGGAGACCCAATTCAATTCCTGGTTCAGGAAGATCCGCTGGAGAAGGGATAGGCTACCTACTCCAGTATTCTTGGGCTTCCCTTGTGGCTCAGCTGGTACAGAAACCCCTGCAATGCAGGGGACCTGGGTCTTATCCCTGGGTTGGGAAGATCCCTGAAGAAGGGAAAGGCTACCCACTCCAGTATTCTGGCCTGGAGAATTCCATGGACTGTATAGTCCATGGGGTCACAAAGAGTCGGACATGACTGAACCACTTTCACTAACTAACTGTACTTCCAAAAAAGGGGTGACACTATTAACTACAACCTGGATTTGAGGTAATATCCAATGAAAGGATTATGGAAAAATAAGATGTAAGAGGCTTGTCAAAAAAAAAAAAAGAGACATACTCATTATTTGGAAATAATTTTCTTTATTAGTCAAGCAAGAGAATCTATAGATAAGTGATTACAGAAATTAAGTAATTTTCTGGTTGTCAGACAATTTAAGAAAAAATATTTCTATATGTTAGCAATATAAAAAACATATATTGGAGCTTATAAGTATAAAAGCACAAAATCTTTAGAATTACAAACTTTCCCGGGGCAAGAAAATTATATACCATTAAAAGCATATAAGAAGAACAGAAAACTGTTGGTTCTTTTGGGAAAACCCAGCAATAGAATTAAACCATCTGCCAACCTAGTCACTCAGAAGAGGTGGGGCCATAATCATTGTTCCCCATTCTACGTTTTGTATTCAACAAATATTTGTCCACATAAAACTACTGACTAGATTCCCCCAAAGGGGCTAGATCTTCCATCCAAAAAAGTCCCAGCTGGGTAGAGGTGTTGTAAACTAGCATGGACACTAAGACCAAAACCGTGTAAAGAACAGAAATGAGCAATTCTTCTGTTGAGTAGGGTGGGGCACAATAGGGAAAGGGGCCAGTGGTAGGGTATCTGGGAAAGGATGGCTTTTTAGAGAAAAGTGCTTTTGCTTATGTTTGAAGCAAATGGGAAGGGGGTAGAGCTGCTTAGGCTTCCCCAGCGGCTCAGTGGTAAAGAATCTGCCTGCAATGCAGGAGAGGCAGCTTCCATCCCTGGGTCTGGAAGATGCCCCAGAGAAGTAAACAACAACCTATTCCAGTATTTTTGCCTGGGAAATCACATGGGCAGAGGAGCTTGGAGGGCTACAGTCCACGGAGCTGCACGGAGTCCAAAACAACAGCAAACAACAACAACAACAACAACAACAACAAACACACAACAGATCTGCTTAAGGGTAACCTCTTTAGAGAACACCTACCAGCAGTCTGGCTGTCTGAAAGAATGCTGCATTTCAAGTGGATTTTCTTTGCCCAGGTGAGCTTCCTTTCAGGTGTTCAGGCAGCCACTGATCAAAATTCTGCAATGCAGCCTGAATCCAAAAAGGATCTATTTGTGTGATTCTTTCGGTGTGTTCAATATATAAACAACCAACATCGGAAGACTCTGTCCTGGTGCCCGCTCAGGTGTCCAGGAATTGTGGGAGGCAGTGGATTCAGGGAACAGGCATCTCCGGGCCTTGCAAGGAGGACCAGGAGGGCGACAGGGGCGCTCCTGGGGACCTGGACTCGGAGAAGGAGGTAGAGGTTGCAGTGGTGAGTCAGGAAAGGGCTCCAGAAGGTGCAAGTCCAGGTTGTCGTCGTGCTGAGGAGAGCCTCTCTCTGGACTAGGATTGGAGGCCCGAGGGGAGGGCTCTGAGACTAGGTCGAACAGGTCAAAGTGAGTCAAACTTCCAGCAGAAGAGCGGAGCCCAGCGACTGGGACTGAGGCAGCATCCATCCCGCCCCGCAGGAAGTCAGCGTCAGCATTCGCGTCCTCCTTGCTGGCCTCTCCCTGGCAGGCGATCTCTGGGACAGCGGTACAGGAGAGTCCCAGTTCCAGGGCCACGTACTCTCCTGGAGGGCTCAGGACAGCGCCCGGTTCTAGGCCCTGCCCCCACGGCCCTTCCACACCCGAGCCCAGGAGGGCCTCGGGGACCAGCATGAGGATGCGACCTCCAAGACACACTTGCCTCACAGACGTTGGCTCGGGCTCCAGCAGCAGTTCGACGTCGTCCAGGAGCACGTGCAGAGCACATCCCGCCGGCAGGACAGCCACGAAAATGAGGGTGCCCGCTGTCGGGGACCAGGTCAGATTATCCAGGCTGGGTGCCGCCTCAGGCTCGGACTTGGGGAGGGCGGGCTCCTCGGTTCGGCGGCGCTTGGCAGGGCCGGGTCCTCCGTCCTGATGTTCCCACGTGTCCTCAGGGTAGGCGGTGGGGCTGCGCGGTCGGCAGCCCATCATGTGAGTGTCGCCGCGGGCCTGGGACCTGGCAGAAGGCGACAGAGGGCTGGGTCCTGCAGGCAGTGACAGGTCGGCTTGACAGGTGAGGCCGACGCGGGGCGGTGGGGCGCAGGAACGCAGGATGAGTCTTCGGAACTCTGGGGTTGCCTCTGGGGAGTCACTCAGTCGTGGCTTCTAGGGGAGCTGCTGCGTTCAGTCTTGCGAGTTTGAAGCTTCAGCTCCTCACGTGAACGGGTTTGCACAGGAGTGGGCCAAGGATGCCGTGAGTGAAGCGGGCGGAACCAGAGTCGCAAAGCAGCCTCACGCTAAGCAGCCTCACGCTAAGCAGCCTCACGCTAAGCAGCCTCACGCTAAGCAGCCTCACGCTAAGCAGCCTCACGCTAAGCAGCCTCACGCTAAGCCCCGCCCCTTCCTAGGCTCCGCCTACAGAAATGGAGTAGTCTGGGAAGCCCTAGAGTCCTGACCCTAGTGGGTAGTTCAGTGTAGATGCTTTTATACGCCTGAAGGGGGCGGAGCAATCGTGCCACTCCTGGGTGAAGTCCTTGGCTTTCCTCTTGTTGACCTCAGATGCGGAAAACCTTAACTGGAAAACCGATTACATTTCAAGTCCCACCATTGGAACGCTGCACCAGGACCCTGAAATGTAGTTCCTTCATCCCCTAAGGCCTCGCCCTGGAAGTGACCTCTTATCTTCTTTTGGTCCAATAGTGAGGTGAGTTTTTGGATGACCTCCTTAAGCCTTTGTCTGTTGTTAATGATTGTCAGATCCTTGCAGGTGTGTTGGAAGGGAAAGAGATGTTAGAATTGATTGTCTTAATATCAACTGCTGCACAATCAACTTATATATGTATCAGTTTAGCATGAGAGTCATTGTTATACTTCCATCACTAAACCAAGAGTTTAGTGTATTGAATTTGACGTACACTACACTCAGAGGTGTATCTGTTGCGGCTCAACTGTCGTCCCAAAGGAAGAACCAATTGGCCAGGAGCCCGGAAGTAGCAGAGGATCCTCCGACCCATCAGGCTCCCCTCCAGGTGATGCAGGCGGCAGCGCCCTTAATCTGGGTGTCACTTTAAAGGCGCGTCTAGGGCTTCCCTGGTGGCTCAGAGGTTAAAGCATCTGCCTGCAATGCAGAAGACTTGGGTTCGATCCCTGTGTTGGGAAGATCTCCTGGAGAAGGAAATGGCAACCCACTCCAGTATTCTTGCCTGGAGAATCCCATGGAGAGAGGAGCCTGGTAGGCTACAGTCCACGCAAAGAGTTGGACACGACTGAGCGACTTCACTTTCTCTTTCACCACATGATTGCTCACTTTGTCCCTTTTTACAAAATAGCTTTTATGGTCTCATTTTTAGGGCTGCATCATATTCCCTCATACAGAATTCCATTAAAATCAGGCTTCCTTTGATGGACATTCAAGCTAGTGATTTGTGAATTGGCAGACACTGACCTTCTCTGGCCAGTTAGTGTAAAATGCAGATTCTATGCCACATCCCAGAACCACTGATCAGACTTCCGAGAGCCATGGACATAGGAATTCTTCTTAAGCAGCTCCACAATGATTCTGTTTGGGGCCCGAACTTAAGATGATGGAACTTATTTTCACTCAGCATATGAGGGGTTCAGGAACAGGGCAGTGTATGGTTGAGGTCATGTCTCAACCTGTTGGTGACAAAGTCAAGAAGGAAATTCAACCTTCCTGGGCCTGCGTTCAGTGGTTTCCCCTATACTCCTTCCTGCATCCACTCTCATGGTTGCATTCCAGTGTCTTGCCTGTGGGCTAAGAAATTCCATGTATAGATCAGGAATGTTGCTGAGGGAACACGCAGGGCTGAACACTGCTTTTGGGGCACTCCTGACCAGACCTTGTTGGAGTTCTGTTGCTGATGCTTGGACATCCCATGGTCAAGGGTAGTTCAATGGGAGCTCTATTTTCAGGACAATGAGTGTGGACGTGCTGTGTTTTAAGGGATGGATGGAAGAGCCAAAACATGGCCAGAACACCAGGTGTGGCTCATAACTCTTGGCATAACTGGTATTGGAGCCCTGAATGAGGTGGCTCCTGTCTCTGCCTTGTCCACTACTCTCCTGACCTCAGTAGTTTCACATTTGGGCTCATCATTGTTCTGGACCCTATGAATTGTCACTGTGAGCTCCCCTTCCAAGGGAATGTGGTCCTGTCCTGAGGTTGGGCCTGGCATAGAGGTACCTGATTTTCTCTTCTGATCAGCCTCTTTCTTTTTTTTAATTGGCTGTGTAACTCAGCTTGTCAGAATCTTAGTTCCTGGACCTGGGATCAATCCCAAGACCCCTACAGTGGAAGTGCAGCATTCTAACAACTGGACTGCCAAGTAATTTCCATGGTCAGCCCCTTTCTAAGTGGGTGATTATGGGCCAGTCATTTCACCTTCTCTGATCTCAGTTTCCTTACACATGAAGTGGACAGAATGCTATCTACTGTGCAGGAGGGTTGTGAGATAATGTATATAAAATGTTCTCGGAATAGGTAAGTGCCAAGTGAAAGTGAAAGTGTTAGTCCCTCAGTCATGTCTGACTCTTTGCAACCCCATGGACTGTAGCCCGCTAGGCTCCTCTGTCCATGGGATTTTCCAAGCAAGAATACTGGAGTGGGTTGCCATTTCCTGCTCCAGGGGATCTTCTGGACCCAGGGATTGAACCTGGGTCTCTTATGTTGCAGGCAGATTCTTTACTGTCTGAGCCACCAGAGAATAGTAACTATTTACTCATTATCATGATTATAATCTGTCTATTCTCACGTGACACTATAGCTGTATTCTCAGCATCTTAAACAGTGCCTGGCAAGTAGCCAACATTCAGTGACTGGTAAAAAAATATCGTTGTCATCATCATCATTCTAAAAAGGGGTCTGATCTGTTAGAAAGTAATTTTTCAGGTTTTTTCGTGGCATAACATCTATATAATTCAAGAATGGCTCGCTGGGCACCAGATCAGATATCTTTGTTTTGCCTTATTTTTCTTTAAGATGCACAGCGACTGTCGGAATGATTTATCAGGCCCACTCAGTGGCTTTTCTTTGTGTCAGTCATTACTGTCTATCCAATCAATGTGAACTGATTGAACAACTGTGAGGGAGGAATTAGCAAATAAATTCTGGTTCCCTGCAGATCCTCCCTCTAATGAGGGCTTTACTGGTGGCTCAGAAAATCCCATGGACAGAGGAGCCTGGGTGAGCTATGTCCATGGGGTCGCAAAGAGTCAGACATGATTGAGCAACTATCACTTTCTCTTTCCTCCCTCTATGAGGGCCATCCTGTTGTCCCCCTAGAATACATAGTGAAGTTGCTCAGTCGTGTCCGACTCTTTGCGACCCCATGGGCTGTAGCCTACCAGGCTCCTCCATCCATGGGATTTTCCAGGCAAGAGTACTGAAGTGGGTTGCCATTTCCTTCTCCAGGGAATCTTCCCGACCCAGGGATAGAACCCAGGTCTCCCGCATTGCAGACAGATGCTTTAACATCTGAGCCACCAAGGAAGCACAAAATACATAAGTAGCTTTTAAAAATTCTCATTTATTTTATTTACTTTAGGAATAATACCTGAATACATATTTTAGAAAATCCCCACCACCTCCCAATCCAGTGTTTATTATGTCAAGATCCGTTTCTGTGTATGTACAAACATGACATCGGATGTTTTCTTCCTGGAATGGCCAAGTATGGTGGGTCTTTTTCTGCAAAATGTTAGAGCTTACTGCTATTTGGTATTGTCATCCACCATATACATTATCTCTTCTATCTTTTATTGGAGAGCCCTTTTCCAACATGCGATACAGGCTTTTATATGAAAATGTTGTGTAAGAAAAGGCAGCTTCAAACATTTCTTGTACAGCAACACTTTTGTCTTGCCTGTAGCAGAATAAAGTAGTGGTCCACTCACTCTGTGCTTAACTCACAGTAATCCTGGCATATTATGCTGTGCTTCCTGAGTGTGTCACAGTGATGAATTGTGTTGGATTAGTGATGCTTGGATAACAAGGAGATCAAACCAGTCAATCCTAAAGGAAATCAACCCTGAATATTCATTGATAGGACTGATGCTGAAGCTAAAACTCCAATACTTCAGCCACCTGATGTGAAGAGCCAACTCATTGGAAAAGACCCTGATGCTGGGAAAGATTCAGGGCAGGAGGAGAAGGAGATGACAGAGGATGAGATGGTTGGATGGCATCACTGACTCAATGGACATGGGTTTGAGCAAGCTCTGGGAGTTGGTGATGGACAGGGAAGCCTTTCGTGCTGCAGTCTGTGGGTTGCAAACAGTCAGACACGATTGAGCGACTGAACAACAATTGATGCTGTCCCAGTGATTTAATATTTTATGATGGCCTGTGTTGCCACAATATTATTAATCTTTTACTTTTTAAGGAGTTTTTAAGACAAAACTGTTATTGGAGTAGTTATTTGGCATTTTAAAGGGTGAGGCTGAAGCTGAAGCTAAATACAGGTTTTTTTTTTAACCAAATACTTTTTTTTTTCAGCTTCCCTGTGATATGAAAGAGAATGATTTCTGTATCTTAATTTTGAATTTAGATTTCTTATAGAATTCTCATTTTTTCTAGTTATTTCTTTGGTTTACAATCATATGGTCTGCAAATGGTCTTATTTGCCCTCCCTTTAAGATTTTAAACATTTTTTTTTATCTTGTATAATTTTGTTGACTAGTATCTCCAGCCAAATATTGGAAAAGTGTCATCTTTTTCTTGTTTTAGACTTTGGTGGGACTCCTGCTAATGTTTGCCAGTTAAACATGGTGCTTCAAAGTAAGTGTCATGTCAAAGAATTATCAAGCTCTTGCTGTTTTATTGAATATTTAATGCTTTATCTTGAAATCTTTCCAAACTTACAGAAACAATGCAAAAACAGTATGAAGAATTCTCATCTATCCTTTATTAATTTTTAACACTTTGCCTTATCATTCTTTAGTTCTGTCTTTCAGAAAGACTACAGGATATATTGATATTTATATTTATATTCTTTGAATCATTACAGAGTAAGTTGTATATATTCAGACTCTTTTCCTCAGAATTGTTCAGTGTATATTTCCTAATAAGAATATTCTCTCATATATTTTTAGAACAATTATCAAATTAAAAAAATTTAAAATTACTGTCATGCTTTAATCCACGGTTCATTTTCCAATTTTGTCAATTGTACTGTCAATGTTCTTTATTATATATCACTCTTTATCGATTTAAAAATTTTAATTTACCATAATTTTTTCTTCCATCTTTATTGAGATTTAATTGTCATGCAGCACTGTTTAAGATGTGCAGCATAGTGATTTGTCTTACATATGTCATTTGATGATTACCACAATAAGTTTAGTGAAAATCCCTCATAGCCTATAGATAGAAAATTTAAAAATAGGAAAAAGTTTGTTTTTCTTGTGTCTAGAACTGTTTGGATTTATTCTCTTACCTCTCATGTATGATGTACAGTAGTATTAATTACATATAGTATGCTATACATTACATTCCTAGTACTTGTTTATCTTATAACTGGAAGTTTGTACTTTTGTCTACTTTTATCTAATACTGTCCATTTTTATTTTTGTCTAGAAGATGCGGGTCAGGTCAGGATCATGCATTTCATTCAAGTGTCATGTCTCTTTAGTTAACTTTTATCTGGGATAGTTCCTTAACCTTCTGTTGTTTTTCAAGCCATTAATATTTTTGAAAATTATAGGTAGTTATTTGGCTGGTGTTCCTCAATTTGGGATTCTCTGATGTTTCCTCATAAAAAGATTAAAATTATATTTTTTTGCCTTGAATATTAATAGGTGATCCTGTGTCTTCTAGAGACACATCATATCCATTTGCTCCTTACAGTGATTTTAATATTTCTTTTTTCAATTTAATGGTTATTAATAAACTTATGGAGGTGGGCTACCATCACCATAGCAGTTTTAGAAAGCTTTTTCACCTCAAAAATTTCCTTTATGCCTATTTGCATTAAGGTTTCATCTCTCGAAACCCCAGACCAAGATAATAGGTAATTGCCTCTTTTTCTTTAAATTTGCCTTTTTACTAGTTATTTCATAGAGTGAACCATTCCGTGTGTAGTCTTTTGCATCTGACTTGTTTCAGTTAGTGTACTATTTTGGAAGTTTATTCCTGTTTTAGCAATTGTTATCCATGTTATAGAATATTATAGTGCTAATTGTTCCATTTTCTTGAGGAATGGTATCTATTGTATGAAATACCACGTGTTTGTACATTCATCAGTATTTGGACACTTGGATTATTTCCATTTTGGGGCTGTTAGGAGTAATGCTGCTCTGAACACTCATACACATGTCTTTGTGAGGTCATATGTTTTTAAGTCTCTTGCAAAGATTCCAAGGAGTGGAATTCTTGGGTCAAATGGCAAGTTTATGCTCTACTTAAAAACAAACCTGTGGAATAGTTTTCCAAAGTGGCTGTACCATGTTATATTCCCACAAGCAATGCATGGGGATTTTAATCTTTCCTCAGTCTCACCAGCATTTAGTATGGTCTGTCTTTTTGAATATAGCCATTCTAGTGAGTGTATTTTGGTATGTCATTGTGGTTTTAACTTGCATTTCCCTAATGACTAATAATGGTGCACATCTTGTCATGAGTGTATTAGCTAAGCCTGTGTTGTGCATCTTTTATGGTTAAATGTATTAAAATCTTTTGTCCATTTAAAAATTCTATCATTTGCCTGATCTTTGAATTGTTACAGTTTTTTGTATATTCTGGATACAGTCCTTTATCTGATACCTGATTGCACATATTTTCTCCTATTTTATGGACTTTCTTCCATTGTTTCATTAAAATATAATTGGCATATAACGTTATATTAGTTTTGGGTGTATTTAAAAATTCTTATTAGTGATTTTTGAGTTGCATGTGTTTACAATTTTGATCACTTTCAAAATGCCAAATTGAAAAGATGAATTGTAACTTTGATTTTATATCTAAGAACCTTCAGCCTAATCAAGGTCAGAGATTTCCTTCCCTTTTCTTTGAAGAAATTAATTCAAAAGAATTCAAAGAAATTAGTTCTAGTTTTTACATCTAGATCTATGATCCAGTTTGTGTTTTTTTGCGTGCATGTAATGTGAAATAATAGTTTCAGATTTTTAATGTGAATATTCAATTTGTAAAAAGACTATGCCTTTTACATTTAATTGTCTTGGAACTTTTGTCAGAAATGAATTGATCATAAATGTAAATATTTGTTTCTGACTCGCAATTTAGTTCCTTGACCTGTTGTATGACTATTCTTCTGCCAGTACCACACTGTCTTGATTATTGTATCTTTTGAATAAGATTTGAAATTTAAGTTAGCTTAAGTCCTTCAACTTTGTTCTTTTTAAATGTTGTCATTACAATTCTAGGTGCTTTGCATTTCCATATGAATTTTAGAATCCATTTGTCAATTTCTGATTAATGCCTGCTAGATTCATGTACAGCTCAATTTGGAAAGAATTGCTATTTTGACAGTATTTAGTCTTTCAGTCAGGAACATGACTTCTGTCATGAATCATATGTGTCTCCCTATTTATTTAGATCACTTTAATCTCCTCAGTGTTTTATTATTAAAGTATAGTTTTTATTGAAGTATAGTTTATTTACAATGTTGTGTTAATTTCTGCTGTACCACAAAGAGTGATTCATATATATATATATTATTTTTATATTCTTTTCCCTTGTGGTTTATTTCAGGATATTGAATATTGTTCCCTGTGCTATACAGCAGGGCTCGTTGCTTATCCATTCTATATGGACTAGTTTGCATCTACTAACTCCAAACTCCCGGTCCATTCCTCCCCTGCTACCCCTCCATCTGGGCAACCACATGTCTGTTCTGTATGTGAGTCTGTTTCTGTTTCATAGAGAGGTTCATTTGTGTCTTATTCAACATTTAAGTGATATCATATGGCATTTGTCTTTCTCTTTCTGATTTACTTCATTTAGTCTCTAGTTGCATTCATGTTTTTGCAAAAGGCATTATTTTGTTCTTTTTTACGGCTGAGTGGTATTCCATTGTATATATGTATCACATCTTTATCCATTTACCTGTTGATGGACATTTAAGTTGTCTCCATGTCTTGCCTATTGTGAATAATGCTGCTCT
Organism: Bubalus bubalis; assembly: GCF_019923935.1. Lineage (NCBI taxonomy): Eukaryota > Metazoa > Chordata > Mammalia > Artiodactyla > Bovidae > Bubalus > Bubalus bubalis. Next base: position 174,971,261 of record NC_059157.1, on the reverse strand, counting down.
GAACATAGGAATACATATATCTTTTTGAACTACAGTTTTGTCTGGATATATGTCCAGAAATGAGATTGCTGGATCATTAGGTAGTTCTGTTTTTAGAGTTCTGAGGAACCTCCATATTGTTTTACATAGTAGCTGCACCAACTTGAATTCCCACCAACAGTGTTGGAGGTTTCCTTTTGTCTTCACCCTCTCCAGCGTTTGTTATTTGTCCTTTTTGATGATGGCCATTCTGACCAGTTTGAGGTGGTACCTTATTATAGTTTTGATTTGCATTTCTCTATTAATTAGGGATGTTGCACATCTTTTCATATACCTATTGACCATCTGAATTCCTAGGTTAGTCTTTTAAATATCCATACTTAATCAATCCTTCTGTCCATTTGGAAAAATTCATCAATCCAACCTTTTCACTGAAACCTAGCAAAGGTCACTCGCTCCATGTTTGCAAGTGATCTCATCTCATTTTACCTCTTCAATAATATTATTCCAGCAATTTTCACATGTCTGTCAAGCATTATCATATTTTAGCTACCTCCACTAAATCAATATCTTCAATATATAATTGAGAGGTAAACTTTTCCATCTTAAACAAGTACTTTCTTGACGTGACTTTTTCCTCCAGTTTCTACATCAATTTTCTCCATTCTTATGCACCAAAACTTTTGTATTAGTCAACTATACTTGTGTTATCTAATTTCCCATTTCCCACTATCTCTTGAAAGCACTCTGATCAGACTTCTGTCTATACCAGTCATCTATAAGCGCTCTCATTAGGTCACCAATGATTCCCGCCTTATTAAATCCAGGGGTTAATTCTGTCTTCATTAACAACAGTCAATCTTTGTCTCCTTTAAACATTTACCCCCTTGCCATCCAAGATCTCACACTTTCCCTGTCTGTCTCTCTTCTTCTTAGTTTTCTTATTTGTTTGCTCCTCATTATGAAGGCTGGAATATCCCAAGACCCTGTTGTTGACCTTATTTTTTTTTTTTTCTGTCAACCTTCTGTACCTTTCTCATGAATATCCAACTGCATCGCCAGCACTTTCTCGTAGATATCTGTTAAGTTGAACTATATACAATTTTCATTTTTGTAGGTCAGAATGGTTGAGTATTACCAATTTTATATAAGTCAATCTAATATTAGGTAGTCCAAACTTCAGGTCTGAATTTGAACTCCTTATATTTTCTGAGACCCAATCCTTTCTAAGTGTTCCCCATCACAGTAATTGCAGTTCTTTTTCCTGTTCCTCAAGACAAAAATTTGGCTTTGTCCTTGAAAGTCTTTCACATTTCACATCAATACTGTCTAGATATCCTGGACCATAGCACTTCTTACCATCCCTCTTGCTACCACCCTGCTGACATTTTTATCCCTTTAATGAATTACCATAGAAACCTCCTAAGTGATCTCCTTCCCTCTATTCTTGTCTCTTTTCAGGGCTGCTGCTACTGCTAAGTCGCTTCAGTTGTGTCTGACTCTGTGCAACCCCATAGACAGCAGCCCAGCAGGCTCCCCTGTCCCTGGGATTCTCCAGGCAAGAACACTGGAGTGGGTTGCCATTTCCTTCTCCAATGCATGAAAGTGAAGTGAAAGTGAAGTCGCTCAGTCGTGTCCGACTCTTAGTGACCCCATGGACTGCAGCCTACCAGGCTCCTCTGTCCATGGATTTTCCAGGCAAGAGTACTGGAGTGGGGTGCCATTGCCTTTTCAGGGCAGTCCTATGCAATAGCTAGAGTGGTTCTGTTAAACCGTAAGTCAGATCATGTCACTCCCCTGCTAAACACATTTTTACTCAGTTTTACTCAGAGTCAAAGCATATTTTAGGGTTCTATATGATCTGGACTTCTCACCTCCATTACATCAGACCACACTTCCTATCACTCTCCCCCTTGCTCCTTCTGTTATGACTGTCCAATCTCTGTGCTTTTCCTGGAAATTTATAGGCACGCTCACAGATTTTCCAGTTGTTCTTCTTCTATCCATCTATCTGCATAGTTCCTCACTTCTTTCAGACCATGACTCAAAAGATACTATCTCTGAGGTTTTCTTTGAGCGTACCATCTAAAATGGTAATCTCTGACCCTCTGCTTCGCCTTAATCTTTAGCACTTTTGAGTGTTTAACATGGTATGTGTTTTCTTTATCTTGTTTACCCTCTGTGTTCTCTTCACCAGAGTATAAGCTCATGATGGCAATGATTTTTAACTGTTTTGCCCTTTAATGTATTTTCAGTTTTGAAACACTCTCAGCTATGTAGTGGACACTCAAAAATATAATTGAATAAATGAATGTTTTTCTCTTTTATCAATTATGTGTTTCATTTATTATGAATAATATTACCCTCTTCAAATATTGCCCTCCATTTAATTTTCTCTATTTCTTCACTGAAGTAACTTCACTAGTCATATGTTAGAATTTCCTTTCCTCTCTTATTCTCTTTTTATTATTTTTGTGTCTGTGCCCATCTATGATAAATTATAGGTAGTTTCTCTAGATCTTCAGCTGTTTCTAATTTGTTTAAATTAATAAGTTATATTTCTTTAAAATGTTTGTATAGCATGGCACAGGGTGTTCATTTTAACCTATTTTTAAAAAGCAAGTTATGCCATTTATTGTTCTTTACTCTCATTTTGTCCATCTTTTATTTTGCTGAATAATTTATATACCTTTAAAATATTACTAATCTGGCAAATATTTTCCTTGTTTGAGGAGTTAACTTTACAATACTTTTCTTTCATTTACATTGGATTGGTACCTAAATCCCTGTTTTGAGTTGTGAGGTTATGCTCACTGGAACTTTTATTGTGAGAGGACTTTGTGGCTTAGGGATAAGGGTGTTCTCTCAGAGAGGATTTGGGTTGCTGTGGAAAGTTCCCAGAAGCATCAAGTAGGGAAGCCTTTCCACTCAATTCTTAGTCTCTCTCTCTTTTGTTCCTCCTGGCTGTTGCCTTCCTTTACCTCTCTTTTCCTTCCGGTCACTTTTCCTTCTTTCCTTTCTCCTTCCTCTCTTCCTTCCTTCTTTCTTTTTATATAGACAGAGTGAGTTCTAGACAAAGGTCCCATGAGGGCCACCCTTGGTTTGCATCTCTGTTTTGTTTTTTTTTTCTGCTAAAATACTGTCTTTATTTATTTTTTTAAATTTTATTTTATTTTTAAACTTTACATAATTGAAGTGATTTATCTGGTCAAGTGACCAAGATGTTCATTCTCTAGGGGAATGAGCTTCTGGTAAACAGTGGATTATCTGAGTGCCAAACATTTACTTGCCTTCCCTCACTGTGAAATTTTCAGAGGAGACTTAATTTCCCTTTTCCTTCAGAGACAAGTTTGAGATAGGCAAAATTTGGCACCATTTCCATTTGAAGACTAGATGGAGTCATATTTGGGGGTCTGAGATCTATTCAGGAGTTCTGATACAAGAGTGTTTCTGTTTGATGTGTACCTTTAGGTTTGCCTCACAATCCTCATGTTTGGTTTTATGAAACTAAATCTGTAAGCACCAAAGACTTCTAATAATTTTTGGCCTCTCAGTATTTCCTCTATTTTCCAGATAGTTGATGATTTTGAAGGACTGTATCCAGCACTTTTACATGTTTTATTCATGAGGATTTTGGTTTTTTTTGGCCATGCTAGTTCAAAATGGAAGTCTTCTATTATCTCTTTATGCATTGAGTGTGATACTCTGGAGAAATGGAAGTCATTATTTAGTAATACACAAATAAATAGAATCATCATCCTAGGCTGGGACCTGAGGCTGATTAACTGCTAGTTCTTTATTTGGAGCCATATGGGAGGGAACATGGTATAGTGTGTGTGTGAGTGTGAGAGTATGAATTTTGATCAAGCTAGTGGTCAGTGTTGGAGAAGGCAATGGCACCCCGCTCCAGTACTCTTGCCTGGAAAATCCCATGGATGGAGGAGCCTGGTAGGCTGCAGTCCACGGGGTTGCTTAGAGTCGGACACGACTGAACGACTTCACTTTCACGTATTGGAGAAGGAAATGGCAACCTACTCCAGTGTTCTTGCCTGGAGAATCCCAGGGACGGGGAGCCTGGTGGGCTGCTGTCTGTGGGGTCGCACAGAGTTGGACACGACTGAAGTGACTTAGCAGCAGTAGCAGTAGTGGTCAGTGTGGGGAGGGAGTATTCTCTGTCTCCTGCAGACATTATATACTGCATATATATGGTCTCCTGCAGATATTAATACTGACAGGGATAATATTAAACATAGATGTCAGCTCTCAAAATAGCTAAACAACTTTACAGTGTACAACATGTAGTGGAGGTTTAAATCTTAAGTGCACAGATGACACTGGGGTTCACTCAAGGAACTGAATCTCAAAGCATGTGGTGGCAGCTGGGATTTCAGTTCCTCTGAGAGGGCTGAACTTCTGCCCCCTTTGTCTGTCATGACCAAGTACTGACCATTTGGGGCTGGCTGCTATAGAGGTTGTGGTTTGACTTTAAGGGTTGCTTGCTTCAGAGGCTGTGAGTTAGCGTTATATTGTCATATATGATCTGGTCATTGTTCATTTGTATATTCAGGTTATCAGACTCTCCTCCTCCCCAACTTTTGATTGTTTTCATTCTTGCAATAGGTGGATCAATTCAGGGAAGGGTAGAGATCCTGATCTTCACTGCTTAGGGATTGTCCCTTCATTTCCATAGTCAATAGTATTGCAAGATCTTCTTGATCTTTCTGTACTATCCTGGGTAACATCTGATGAGAGAATAGCTATGCAGAAGCATTTAAGACAGTGGATAGAACTCAACAGACCTGTGTCATGACCACTGTGACAGAAGCAAGAACAACTAATAGTCTCTTTATTAGTTGTTTCAAAACAAGAGACTCCAATTGCCCAACTCAAGTCTAGAAAACAAATCCCATAGGCCAGGCCATAGGGATCAGCCTTAGATAGCCAGATAGCTTTATCTTTAAGATGATGCGTAGCCTGTTTCAACTTGTCTCTTGCATTAATCTAAGTGTAGCAAAAATATTAACAATGATATAAAAATGCCATAATGACCAACTAATAAGAAATCTAGAATAATTTGTCTTTTTCATCACTATTTATGCCAATAAGTTGAGACTGATCTGTATTCCTTCTAGGATAGAGGAGATATCAGTAATAATTTTGCCATAATTATTCCTAGGATTTCCTATTCGTCTGATTCTTACTAGTGGGAATTGTTTGTGTAAACTGCTGCTAAGTCACTTCAGTCGTGTCCGACTCTGTGCAACCCCATAGACGGGAGCCCACCCTGGGCTTCTATGGGATTCTCCAGGCAAGAACACTGGAGTGGGTTGCCATATCCTTCTCCAATGCAGGAAAGTGAAAAGTGAAGGTGAAGTTGCTCAGTCGTGTCCGACCCTCATCGACCCCATGGACTGCAGCCTACCAGGCTCCTCCGTCCAAGGGATTTTCCAAGCAAGAGTACTGGAGTGGGGTGCCATTGCCTTCTCCGGTTTGTGTAAACTACGAGTGAGTAATTATTCCAAGTTGAATGCCTGATAATCAAGGGTAGCCTCATTTTGGCGCTTACATGTGAGTTAGAATTTCCAGCCATGGTGGTTTATAGAATTAGGTTTTCAGTGTACAGATAAGTGTCAGAATATGTTCCCAAAGTGTGCGATGATTAGATTGAGACAAACAGGATCAGGCTTCCTCACAGAGGTATAGTATCTAGTATGGTCTCGTGGTGAGCTAAGAAAAAAGGAGTTCACAGCACAAGGTCAGAACCAAGGTGTTATATAGCCTGGGTTGCAAATTTGGACCTCAGTTAATCTCTTCCAGTTAGCAAGTGTTCAGGCCATAACCTGAGGTTGTCGAATTCAAATTTAGTATTACCTGGGATCTGATCCATAAATTATAATAATTGGTTCTTTTTCGGGAGACACAGGCGGTAGCGAAGTCATAGGTTGATTTGTTCTAGGTAATTTGTCCACATGGGTGAAAGTGGAAATCCCATCATCTGTGGTTTCCTATGGCCTCACTTGATAAGATTGAAATTTCTCAGAGATTTTTGATAATGGAGGTCTGGTGATGGATGGCATGGTGGTGGTGGTTCAGTTGCCAAGTTGTGTCTGACTCTTGCGGTCCCATGGACTGTAGCCTGTCAGGCTCCTCTGTCCATGGGATTCTCCAGGCAAGAATACTGAAGTGGGTTGCCATTTCCTTCTCCAAGGGATCTTCCCAACCCAGGAAATGAACCCAGGTCTCCTGCATTGCAGGCAGATGATTTACTAACTGAGATATGAGGGCAGCGTGATGGATGGCATAGAGAGCGATCAGTAAGATTAAGGACAGTGACTATTATTTGGGATAATCTAAGAATGGTGTTTGAATGGGTATGTTTTGACCTAACACTTGTAACAAGGAGGGAAGCAAAAAGAAAAAGGGCCAGGATGAGTGGATAACACCCGGGGTTATAGAAAAAGAGAAAAGGATTGATTATAAGTAAGCAAAACACAAAACAAAACAGGAATTAGGAGTCTTGGTCTCATGTCTTGGGCAGAAACTGTGGACTGTCTGAGATTACCTGTTTGTTCTGAAAGTCTTAAGTCAGCTGTTTGCTTCTATTTTTTAACATCCAGCTATAATTTTAAAATGAATATTTTATAAGTTTAAGGTATACAACTTAATGTTTTGATATGTATAAGGGTGAAATGATCACCACAATCAAAGCAATCAAAATATACATCATCTTGCATAGTTTTTTTTTGAAGAGGGTGAGGACACTCTTAGTAAATTTCAAGTACAATTGGATTTAACTAGTTGTGGAATTGAAAATATTAAAAAAATTCCAGAAATTTCCTAAAATAAAAACTTAAATTTGCCATGCTCCTGCAACTGTTTACATAGCATTTACATTGTCCTGGGTACTATACTTAATCTAGAGATGACTTAATGTATATTAGATGACTCATTATGAACTTGAAATGATGTTCAACATCACTAATCATCAGGGAAATGCAAATCAGAACCCCAGTGAGATATCAGCTCACACCTGTCAGACTGGCTATCATCAAAGTGACTACAAATAACAAATGTTCATGAGAATATGGAGAAAAGAGAACTCTCCTACACTGTTGGTAGTAATGTAAACTGTTGCAGCTACTATGGAAAACAGTATGGAGTTTCCTCAAAAACTAAAAATAGAGCTACTGTATGATTCATCAGTTCTAATCCCAGGTGTATATCTGAAAAAAAAACAAAAACATTAATTCAAAAAGATACATGCACCCCAATGTTCATTTTATTGTTGTTCAGTTGCCAAGTTGTATCAGACTCTTTGTGGCTAAGGATGATGCATGTTCATGGCAACATTATTTGCTTTCCATGACAAGGTATGGAAGCAATCCAAGTGTCCATCAGTAGATGAATAGATGAAGAAGATATGTATATATACACATGCATATACAAACATATGTATATATACACAAGCACACACAATGGAATATTACTCAATCAAAAAAAAAAAAGAATGAAATTTTGCCATTTGCAACAACATGGATGGACCTGGCATGTATCACACTTAGTGAAAAAGTCAGAGAATAACAAGTAATGTATGTTATCACTTATATGTAAAATCTAAAATAGTAAAATGAATGACTATTACAAAACAAAAACAGACTCATGTATATGAGAAAAAACTAGTAGTTACTGGTGGTGTTAGGGAAAGAGTTACTGATAAGATAGTGATAGAGGATTAAGGGGTACAAACTACTATGTATAAGATAAGCTACAAGTATATATTTTAAAGTAGGGTGAATGAATAATAGCCAATATTTTATAACAACTTTAAATGGAGTATAGTCTATGAAGAATTTGAATTACTGTTTTCCCTCTGAAACTAATATAATGTAAATCAACTGTACTTCAAAAAAAGATTAATACATCTTCCATGGGTTAAAAACAAACAGAAAAAAAGAGTTATTACTTTCTGTAAATATAATTTGATTGTGTATATTAAAATTTTTTATTTTATATTGGATTATACTTGATTTACAGTGTTGTGTTAGTTTCTGCTGTACAGCCAAGTGAATCAGTTATATGTATACATATATCCACTCTTTTTTAGATTCTATTTCTATATAGATTATTAAAGAGTATTTAGTAGAGTTCCCTGTGCTGTACAGTAGGCTCTTATTACTTATCTATTTTAATATAGTAGTGTGTGAGAGAAGGCAATGGCACCCCACTCCGGTACTCTTGCCAGGAAAATCCCTCGGACGGAGGAGCCTGGTAGGCTGCAGTCCATGGGGTTGTTAAGAGTCAGACACGACGGAGCGACTTCACTTTCACTTTTCACTTTCATGCATTGGAGAAGGAAATGGCAACCCACTCCAGTGTTCTTGCCTGGAGAATCCCAGGGATGGGGGAGCCTGGTGGGCTGCTGTCTATGGGGTTGCACAGAGTCAGACACGACTGAAGCGACTTAGCATCAGTAGCAGCAGCAGTGTATATATGTCAATCCCAATCTCCCAGTTTATCATTCCCCCCTTTCTCCCTTGGTAACTATCAAAGTTAGTTTTCTACATCTGGATTCTATTTCTGTTTTGTAAATAGGTTCATTTGTACCATTTTTATTACTGTAGATTTTTAACATTTCTTGAAATCAGAAATTTTGATGCCTCCAGCTTTGTGTTAGTTCAAGATTTATTGTACTGTGTTGAATAAAAGTGATGAGGATCAGCATCTTTGTCTTATGTGGGATCTTCCAAGAAAAGCTTTCAGTTTTTCTTCATTGTTTATGATGTTAGCTGTGCACTCTTATCTATAGTCTTTATTGTGGTAAGATAGGTTGGTTCTCCATTTATATTATTGAGATTTAAAAATCATGAATGGATGTTGAACTTTTTCAAATGCTTTTCTGCACTTGTTATAATCCCATGGCTTTATCTTTCATTCTGTTAATGTGATGTATCATGTTGCTTGATTTGGATATGTTGAATTATCATTGCATTCCAGGGATAAATCCCACTAGTCATAGTATACAGCCCTCTAAATGTGTTGTTGAAGTTAGTCTTTTATTGAGGATCTTTGCAACTGTATCCATCAGGGATATTGGCATGTAATTTTATTTTTTTGTGGTGTCTTTGTCCAGCTTTGGTATTAGGGTGATGCTAGTCTCATAGATTAGTTTGAAAGTATTCCCCCATCTTCTGTTTTTTGAAAAAGTTTAAGAATGATTGGTGACAATTCTTTGAATGTTCAGTAGAATTTGCATGTGAAGCTGTCTACACTGGGCTTTTCTTTGTTACGAGTATCGATTACTGATTGAGTCTCCTTATTTGTTATTGGTCTGTTCAGGCCTTCGATTTCTCCCTGATTCACTTTGGGTGTGCTGTGTGTTTCTAGGAATTTATTCATTTCTTCTAGGTTATGTAATTTGTTGGTATACAATTATTTGCAATAGACGTTTGAGGTTCTTTTTTATTTCTAAAGTATTTATTGTAACATCTCCTCTTTTATTTATGATTTTGTTTATCTGAATCTTCTCTCTTTTTCCTTTGTCAAGCTCAGGGTTTGTTGATTTTGTTTATTTTTTTAAAGGAACAACTGAGTATTGTTGATTTTTTCTATTGTTTTTCTATTCTCTATTTGATTTATTTTTGCTCTAATTTTATTATTCCTTTCCTTCATCTACCATTGGGCTTTGCTCTTTTTCTAGTTTTTTAGGTGTGTGAAGTTGGGACTGTTTCTTTGAGAGCTTTCATTTTGGTGCAGGTGTTTATTGCTATAAACTTCTCTCTTAGTACCATTTTTTGCTAAATTTCATAAATTTTGATATGTTGTGGATTTATTTTCATTTGTCTTGAGGTATTTTTAAACCTTCATTTTGATTTCCACTTTGACCCATGACTGTTTAAGAGTGTTTAATTTTGTTTTGATGTATTTGTAAAATTTCCCATTTTCTTATTGATTTATAGTGTTATTCCATGATTGGAATGATTTTCATCTGCTTAATTTTTTAAAGACTTGTTTTGTGACTTAACATGTGATCTATGCTAAAGAATGTTCCATGTGTGCTTGCGATGGATGTATATTCTGCTGTTGGGTGGAAAATTCTGTATATGTATATTAGGCCATTTGGTCAATAGTGTTGTCCCTATTTGCCGTTTACTTATTAATTTTCTGACTGGATGGTCTATCCATTATAGAGGTAGAAATATTGAAGTCTCTTACTATTATTATTCACTATCTATTTCTCTCTTCAGATCTGTCAATGTCTACATTATATATTAAGGTGCTTTGATGTTGGGTGTTTTAAAAATGTCTTTTTTTCTGACACAGGTATAGCTACTCCTGTGTCTTTTGATTACCATTTGGATGAAATATCTTTCAAATCCCTTTACTTTCAACTTTTGTTAAGAATTTCCTTAAATCTAAGATGAGTCTCCTATATGCAACTTACTGTTGGGTCTTATTCTTTTATTCATTCAGCCAGTCTGTCTTTTACTTTTAATTAGGGAGTTTAGTCCATTTACATTTAAAGTAATTATAGAGATAAGGACTTACTATTGATGTTTTGTTAAGCGTTTTCTGTTTTTGTAGTTCTCTTCTTTTTGTCTTGTCTTTCCTTGTGGTCTGATAATATTTTTGTAGCAATGTGCTTTGATTCTTTTGTATCTTTTGTGTATCTACTGTGTGTATTTTTTTGAGTGTGTATGGTTACCATAGTGTTTGTGTTGAACATCTTATAGCAGTCTGTTTTAAGCTAATACCAATATAAATTCAATTGCTTGGAGAATGCTATACTTTACCTTGCCCTCCACTTTATGTAATTGATGGCAGATATTACTTTTTTCTATATTGATTTTCAATAACAAATTTCTGTGGTTATAGTTTTTCTTACAGTTAATGGTGAAATTTATACTTTCAAATGTTTTTATGTGACAGCATATTTTTCATTTTAACTTAAAGAAATTCCTTCAGCACTTCTTATAGGGCAGTTCTAGTGGTGATGAACTCCTGCAGATTTTGTTTGCTGCTGCTGCTGCTAAGTTGCTTCAGTCGTGTCCGACTCTGTGCGACCCCATAGACGGCAGCCCACCAGGCTCCCCCGTCCCTGGGATTCTCCAGGCAAGAACACTGGAGTGGGTTGCCAGTTCCTTCTCCAATGCATGAAAGTGAAAAGAGACAGTGATGTCGCTCAGTCGTGTCCGACTCTTTTCGACCCCATAGACTGCAGACTACTAGGCTCCTCTGTCCATGGGATTTTCCAGGCAAGAGTACTGGAGTGGGGTGTTTGGGAAAGTCATTTTTCTATCCTTCATTTATTTATTTATTTTTAAAACTTAAAAAAATTTTTTTGAATTTTTTAAGCACATAGCTGATTTACATTGTTGTGTTAATTTCAGGTGTACATTGAAGGGATTCAGATATCCATTTTATACATATATATACATATCTTATTTTTCATGTTCTTTTCCATTATTTTTAAAAATTAATTAATTTATTTTAATTGGAAGCTAATTAATTTACATTATTGTAGTGGTTTTTGCCATACATTGACATGAATCAGCCATGGGTGTACATGTGTTCTCCATCCTGAACCCCCCTCCCACCTCCCTCCCCATCCCATCCCTCTGGGTCATCCCAGTGCACCAGCCCTGAGCACCCTGTCTTATGCGTCGAACCTGAACTGGTGATCTATTTCACATATGATAATATGCATGTTTCAATGCTATTCTCTCAAATCATCCCACACTTGCCTTCTCCCACAGAGTCCAAAAGTCTGTTCTTTACATCTGTGTCTCTTTAGCTGTCTTGCATATAGGGTCATCATTACCATCTTTCTAAATTCCATATATATGTGTTAGTATACTGTATTGGTGTTTTTCTTTCTGACTTACTTCAGTCTGTATAAGAGACTCCAGTTTCATCCACTTCATTAGAACTGACTCAGATGCATTCTTTTAAATGGCTGAGTAATATTCCATTGTGTATATGTACCACACCTTTCTTATCCATTCATCTACCAAGGGACATTTAGGTTGCTTCCATGTCCTGGCTATTGTAAACAGTGTTGCGATGAACAATGGGGTATCTGTGTCTCTTTCAATTCTGGTTTTCTCAGTGTGTATGCCCATCAGTGGGATTGCTGGGTCATATGGCAGTTCTGTTTCCAGTTTTTTAAGGAATCTCCCTACTGTTCTCCATAGTGGCTGTACTAGTTTGCATTCCCACAACAGTGTAAGAGGGCTCCTTTTTCTCTACACCCTCTCCAGAATTCATTGTTTATAGACTTTTTGCTAGCAGCTATTCTGACCAGCGTGAGATGGTACCTCATCGTGATTTTGATTTGCATTTCTCTGATAATGAGTGATGTTGAGCATCTTTTCATGTGTGTGTTAGCCATCTGTATGTCTTCTTTGGAGAAATGTCTGTTTAGTTCTTTGGCTCATTTTTTGATTGGGTCGCTTATTTTTTTGGAATTGAGCTTCAGGAGTTGCTTGTATATTTTTGAGATTAATTCTTTGTCAGTTGCTTCGTTTGCTATTATTTTCTCCCATTCTGAAGGCTGTCTTTTCACCTTGCTTATAGTTTCCTTCATTGTGCAAAAGCTTTTAAGTTTAATTAGGTCCCAATTGTTTATTTTTGCTTTTCTTTCCATTACTCTGGGAGGTGGGTCATAGAAGATCCTGCTAAGATTTACCTCAGAGAGTGTTTTGCCTACATTTTCTTCTAGGAGTTTTATAGTTTCTGGTCTTACATTTAGATCTTTAATCGATTTTGGGTTTATTTTTGTGTACGGTGTTAGAAAGTGTTCTAGTTTCATTCTTTTAGAAGTGATTGACCAGTTTTCCCAGCACCACTTGTTAAAGAGATTGTCTTTTCTCCATTGTATATTCTTGCCTCCTTTGTCAAAGATAAGGTGTCCATCAGTTCAGTCCCTCAGTTGTGTCCAACTCTTTGTGGCCCCATGAACTGCAGCACGCCAGGCCTCCCTGATCATCACCATCTCCCAGAGTTCACTCAAACTCACGTCCATCGAGTTGGTTATGCCATCCAGCTATCTCATCCTCTGTTGTGCCCTTCTCCTCCTGCCCCCAATCCTGCCCAGCATCAGAGTCTTTTCCAATGAGTCAACTCTTCGCATGAGGTGGCCAAAGTACTAGAGTTTCAGCTTTAGCATCATTCCTTCCAAAGAACACCCAGGGCTGATCTCCTTTAGAATGGACTGGTTGGATCTCCTTGCAGTCCAAGGGACTCTCAAGAGTCTTCTCCAACACCACAGTTCAAAAGCATAAATTCTTCGGCGCTCAGCTTTCTTCACAGTCCAACTCTCACATCCATACATGACCACTGGAAAAACCATAGCCTTGACTAGATGGACCTTTGTTGGCAATGTAATATCTCTGCTTTTGAATATGCTATCTAGGTTGGTCATAACTTTCCTTCCAAGGAGTAAGCATCTTTTAATTTCATGGCTGAAATCACCATCTGCAGTGATTTTGGAGCCCTAAAAAATAAAGTCTGACACTGTTTCCCCTGTTTCCCCATTTATTTGCCATGAAGTGATGGGACCAGATGCCATGATCTTTGTTTTCTGAATATTGAGCTTTAAGCCATAGGTGTGTGTATTTATCTCTGGCCTTTCTATTTTGTTCCATTGATCTATGTTTCTGTCTTTGTGTCAGTATCATACTGTCTTGATGACTGTTGCTTTGTAGTAGAGCCTGAAGTCAGGCAGGTTGATTCCTCCTGTTCCATTCTTTCTCCAGATTGCTTTGGCTGTTCAAGATTTTTTGTGTTTCCAAACAAATTGTGAAATTATTTGTTCTAGTTCTCTGAAAAATACTGTTGGTAGCTTGATAAGAATTGCATCGAATCTATAGATTGCTTTGGGTAGTATAGTCATTTTCACTGTATTGATTCTTCCAATCCATGAACATGGTATATTTCTTCATCTATTTGTGTCATCTTTGATTTCTTTCATCAGTGTTTTATAGTTTTCTATATATAGGTCTTTAGTTTCTTTAGGTAGATATGTTCCTAAGTATTTTATTCTTTTCGTTGCAATGGTGAATGGAATTGTTTCCTTAATTTCTCTTTCTGTTTTCTCATTGTTAGTGTATACGAATGCAAGGGATTTCTGTGTGTTAATTTTGAATCCTGCAACTTTACTATATTCATTGATTAGCTCTAGTAATTTTCTGGTGGAGTCTTTAGGATTTTCTATGTAGAGGATCTGGAGAAGGAAATGGCAACCCACTCCAGTGTTCTTGCCTGGAGAATCCCAGGGACGGGGGAGCCTGGTGGGCTGCCGTCTCTGGGGTCACACAGAGTCGGACACGACTGAAGTGATGCAGCAGCAGCAGCATGTAGAGGATCATGTTATCTGCAAACAGTGAGAGTTTTACTTCTTTTCCAATCTGGATTCCTTTTATTTCTTTTTCTGCTCTGATTGCTATGGCTAAAACTTCCAAAACTATGTTGAATAGTAGTGGTGAGAGGGGACATCCTTGTCTTATTCCTGACTTTAGGGGAAATGCTTTCAATTCTTCACCATTGAGGATAATGTTTGCTGTGGGTTTATCACATATAGCTTGTATTATGTTGAGGTATGTCCCTTCTGTGGCTGCTTTCTGGAAGGTTTTTGTCCTAAATGGATGTTGAATTTTGTTGAAGGCTTTCTCTGCATCTATTGAGATAATCATATGGTTTTTATCTTTCAATTTGTTAATGTGGTATATCACATTGATTGATTTGCAAATATTGAAGAATCTTTGGATCCCTGGGATAAAGCTCACTTGTCATGATGTATGATCTTTTTAATATATTGTTGGATTCTGTTTGCTAGAATTTTGTTAAGATTTTTGCATCTATGTTCATCAGAGATATTGGCCTGTAGTTTTCTTTTTTTGTGGTATCTTTGTCTGGTTTTGGTATTAGGGTGATGGTGACCTCATAGAATGAGTTTGGAAGTTTACTTTCCTCTGAAATTTTATGGAAGAGTTTGAGTAGGATAAGTGTTAGCTCTTTTCTAAATTTTTGGTAGAATTCAGCTGTGAGGCCATCTGGTCCTGGGCTTTTGTTTGTTGGAAGATTTCTAATTACAGTTTTGATTTCTGTGCTTACAATGGGCCTATTAAGATTTTCTCTTTCTTCTTGGTTCAGTTTTGAAAAGTTATACTTTTCTCAGAATTTGTCCATTTCTTCCAAGTTGTCCATTTTATTAGCATACAGTTGCTGATAGTAGTCTCTTATGATCCTTTGTATTTCTGTGTTGTCTGTTGTGATTTCTACATTTTCATTTCAAATTTTGTTGATTTGATTCTTCTCCCTTTTTTTCTTGATGAGGCTGACTAATGGTTTGTCTATTTTATTTATCTTCTCAAAGAACCAGCTTTTAGCTTTGTTGATTTTGACTATGGTCTCCTTTGTTTCTTTTGCATTTATTTCTGCCCTAATTTTTCTGATTTCTTTCCTTCTACTAACTCTGGAGTGCTTCATTTCTTCTTTTTCTAGTTGCTTTAGGTGTAGAGTTAGGTTATTTATTTGATTTCTCTCCTGTTTCTTGAGGTAGGCTTGTATTGCTATGAATCTTCCCTTCAGCGCTGCTTTTACTGAATCCCATAGGTTTTGGGTTGTTGTGTTTTCATTTTTTAATTTCTTTTTTTATTTCTTCTGTGATTTGTTGGTTATTCCAAAGTGTGTTGTTTAGCCTACATATGGTAAATTCAAAAAAATTGAAATCATGTCAAGCATCTTTTCTGATCACAATGAGGTAAGATTAGATGTCAACTACAGGAAAAAAAACTATTAAAAATACAAACATATAAAGGAGAGTTTTGCCAGGTAAAATATTATTGTTTGGCAGTTTTTTTTCCTTTGCATATATCATCATAGTTTTTCATGACCTATAATGTTTCTGTTGAAAAAACCCTGATGGACTTCTATGTTCATGACAAGTTGCTTTCAAAATTCTTTGTTTTGATAATTTAATTATAATGTGTCTCATTATAGACCAATCAGGATTTTTCAGTTTTGAATGAAGATACCTACTTCCTTCCCTAGACTTGGTAAGTTCTCAGCCATTATTTCTTTAAATAAGCTTTCTGCTCCTTTCTTATCCTTCTGGAACTCCCATTAAGTGTATCTTATTTCATGTGATGATTTCACCTAAGTCTCATATGCTTTCTTTACTCTTTTTATACTTTTTTTCTTTTTGTTTCTCTAACTAGATAATTTCTTTTTGATTATTTATTCTACATGGTTGAATCTTCTGTGAAGATCTGTGTTGAATTTTTCAGTGTAGTTGTCATAGTTTTTAGCTTTAGGATGTTGGTTTAAATCTTTTTTTAATGGTTTCTATTTTTTATCAAAGCTTTTATTGTATTTTTTCCAGATTTCATTTAGCTGTCTACCTATGTTCTCTTGTATCTTAATGAATTTCTTTAAGATGATTATTTTCAATTTTTTTTGTCAGTTCATGGATTACCATTTCTTTAAGGTCAGTTACTGGAACTGTATTAGTTCCCTTTTAGTCTTGTCGTATTTCCATAATTCTTCCTTTTCCTTACACCTTTGCATTGAATTCTCTGCATTTGAAGAGGTGGAAAACTCTTCTAGTCTTTATAGATTGGTTTTGAAGGTAAAGACCTTTTTTTACTGGTTTCCTCTAATGATGGGAAATGACAAGACTGTATGAAGCAGAGTTGAAGCTGGATTACAGGACTGCTTTTAGGGTCTGCATTTGCGTCTATGGTCAGTGACCTGTTAGTGGGGGCACTGATGGAGTGACTTCTCCTGTGTCCCTTGGTGGATGGGGTTGGTGGGAGGACTATAGACAAATGGGGTTGGAACAAAGCTCAGTAAGGGATGGGAACGTCTTTTGAATGTGCAGCTGGTATTGCTGCTGCTGCTGCTGCTAAGACGCTTCCGACTCTGTGCGACCTCACAGACGGCAGCCCACCAGGCTCCCCTGTCCCTGGGATTCTCCAGACAAGAACACTGGAGTGGGTTGCCATTTCCTTCTCCAATGCATGAAAGTGAAAAGTGAAAGTGAAGTCGCTCAGTTGTGTCCGACTCTTCACGACCCTATGGACTGTAGCCTACCAGGCTCCTCCATCCATGGGATTTTCCAGGCAAGAGTACTGGAGTGGGGTGCCATCACCTTCTCCGGCAGCTGGTATTAGGTTGGTGAAAATGTAATTGTGGTTGCAGACCGTGAATTTTAAATCAATATGTCTAGGCTCAAACACATCTTTATTAATCAAAACAGGAACCATTACAATCAACACATTTTTGCCAAAGAGAAATAAGTTTGTTTATTCCTATAGCCTAAAAATCCATGCTTTAGGATTCGATGAACTCTTGGAAAGCATTTTCTGCATCCTGCTGGTTGTGGAAGTGTTTTATCTGCAAAAAGTTGTCAAGATGCTTGAAGAAGTGATAGTCAGTTGGTGAGAGGTCAGGTGAACATGGCAGAGGAGGCAAAACTTCATAGCCCAATTCATTCAACTTTTGAAGCATTGGTTGTGTGACATGCAGGTGGGTGTTGTCATGGAGAAGAATTGGGTCCATTCTGTTGGCCAATGACAGGCTGCAGGCATTGCAGTTTTTGGTACATTTCATCGATTTGTTGAGTATACTTCTCACATGTAATGGTTTTGCCGGGATTCAGAAAGCTGTAGTGGATCAGACTGGCAGCAGACCACCAAACAGTGACCCTGACCTTTTTTTGGTGCAAGTGTGGCTTTGGGAACTGCTTTGGAGCTTCTTCTCAGTCCAGCCACTGAGCTGGTCATCACTGGTGGTTGTATAAAATCCACTTTTCATCACATGTCAGAATCAGATTGAGAAATGGTTCATTGTTGTTGCATGGAAAAAGAGAAGGTGATACTTCAAAATGATATTTTTGATTTGAGATCAGCTGGAGAAGGCAATGGCACCCCACTCCAGCGCTCTTGCCTGGAAAATCCCACGGACGGAGGAGCCTGGTAGGCCGCAGTCCATGAGGTTGCTAAGAATCAGACAAGACTCAGCGACTTCACTTTCACTTTTCACTTTCATGCATTGGAGAAGGAAATGGCAACCCACTCCAGTGTTCTTGCCTAGAGAATCCCAGGGACGGGGGAGCCTGGTGGGCTGCCGTCTATGGGGTCGCACAGAGTCGGACACGACTGAAGCGACTTAGCAGCAGCAGCAGCAGCATGAGGCACCCACTCATTGAGCTTTTTAACCTTTCCAATTTGCCTCAAATGCTGAATGACCATAGAATGGTTGACACTGAGTTCTTCAGCAACTTCTCATGTAGTTGTAAGAGGATCAGCTTTGATGATTCTCTCAATTGGTCATTGTCAGCTTCTGATGGCTGGCCACTGTACTCTTCATCTTCAAGGCTCTTGTCTCCTTTGCAAAACTTTTTGAACCACCACTGCACTATACATTTGTTAGGAATTCCTGGGCCAAATGTGTTGTTGATGTTGTGAGTTATCTCTGCTGCTTTATTACCCATTTTGAGCTCAAATAAGAAAATTGCTCAAATTTGCTTTTTGTCTAACATCATTTCCATATTCCAAAATTAATATAAAATAAACAGCAAATAATAAGCAAAAAATAAAGCAGGATATGCATATTAAAGTTACATATAACATAACCACATTTATGTAAGAATGTATTCCAAAATTAAATAACAAATTTCAACAATGCGAAAACCGCAATTACTTTTGCACCAACGTAATACCACACCGTAGTCAGTGCGTCTGCCACTGGGGCCTTCTTTGTAAAAGTACCCTCCCTGATCTTGGGCTCTGCTGGGGTTTCTCAGCCTTCTACCTAGTTATAAGGCTTCTAGAAAAAAACTTTTTCCCATGGGTGGCAATCACATAATTGTTTCAATGTGGGAAGAGTGCTGGCACTTCTTGTTCTGTTTTCTTGCTGATGTCACCCCTGAGGTTTCTGGTTCTAAAGTTTCAATGCTTCTAGAACTCTTAGAATCATCTATTTGACACCCCGTTTTGGGTAGACTTTTCATTTTATGGAATTCTAATTGCTGATTCAATTGTGAAATGTGAACATAAGGATTAACTTCCTGGAGTTTCAGAGCTATATTTATTGTTAACAGTATCTGGTAAGTTCCCTTCCAATCAGGTTCAAGAACAGTTTTTTTCTGATATTTCTTCTAATAAATAAAATCTTTTGGCTAAAGAGCATAAAGAGGTTTTTTAGGAAGATGTAGTTGGAAGGTAGATTTAACCTCTTGGTGTTAGAACTGGGTATGCTGCTGCTGCTGTTCCGTTGCTAAATTGTGTCTGACTCTTTGCAACCCCATATACTATAGCCCTCCAGGCTCCTCTGTCCATGGGATTTCCCAGGCAAGAATACTGGAGTGGGTTGTGATTTCCTTCTCCAAGGGATCTTTCTGACTCAGGCACCAAACCTACATCTCCTGTGCTGGCAGGCATTAACCGGAGGATTCTTTACTGCTGAGCCACCAGGGAAGCCTCAGAACTGGGTATAGTATGAGTCTTTTGCAATATTTTTCTGAGTCTATATACAATAGGGTATAATCTAGAATTGGAGGAGAAACTCCTAAATTCATGGATTTTTCATTTACCAATTCACAGGGGGATAAGCCATGTGTTCCCAAGAGAGTGGGAAAGTATGGCCTCATAAGATCCAACAGGATTACAACTGGTCAAGGGATCTCAGGATTTCTTAAAGATTTGCTAATTTTAATTTAAAGATGTCATTGGTGCTAAGAGGAGATTGAGGGTGGTACGGACAGTGTAGTATTTGAATAAGAATGAATGCCTTACAGAATGCCTTTTATATTGGTTTTCATAAAGTGTGTACCTTGGTCACTGGTATGCTCTGGGTTGGAATCACAATATCTGGCAACTTTTCAGCAACTGTAAGGGAATGTTCAGTCAGGGAATGATTTAACCCATCCTGAAAATAGACATATAAAACAAAAACTTGTTAAAATCTCATGAAGAGTGAAAACTGGAAAAAATCTATCTGAAGGTCTTTAAAGGGCCCTTGCAACTTTAGTTCCTGCTATGTCCCATTTTATACTTTTCATAGGGTAACATATGGAGAAGGCAATGGCATCCCACTCCAGTACTCTTGCCTGGAAAATCCCATGGACGGAGGAACCTAGTGGGCTGCAGTCCATGGGGTCGCTAAGAGTCAGACACGACTGAGTGACTTCACTTTCACTTTTCACTTTCATGCATTGGAGAAGGAAATGGCAACCCACTCCAGTGTTCTTGCCTGGAGAATCCCAGGGATGGGGGAGCCTGGTGGGCTGCCATCTATGGGGTTGCACAGAGTCGGACACGACTGAAGTGACTTAGCAGCAGCAGCAGCAGGGTAACATAATACTAGACAGGTGACACCTGACCTGAAAATAACCTCATATGTTTTAAACAAAATTATGTCTCTCATAGGAGACACATAACATAAAATTTACTATCCTAAACATTTTAAGTGTACAGTTTAGTAGTATTAAATATATTTGCTCTGTTGTGTAACCAGTGTCCATAACTTTTTCATCTTGCAAAACTAACAAAAACAACCCCACTCTCATTTCCTTCTCTCTCCAGTTCCTGAAAACTACCATTCTACTTTCTGTTCCTAGGAGTTTGACTATTCTTGATATCTCATGTAAGTGAAATCATACAGTATTTATCTTTTTGTGACTGTTATTTCACTTAGCATAGTGTCCTCAGTATTATTACCTGTTGTAAGGTGTGTAAGAATTTTCTTCCTTTTTAAAGGTTGAATAATATTCCATTCCAAGAGGGTCAAGGGTAAGAATATAGTAAGTAATGTTTTTGGATGTTTGTTAGTTGTTAGAAGTTAGGGAAGTGGATAAACATTGAACTGGCCATTTTAGCGATGTATAAAACTTGCCTTTGACAGACTTCTACTAACAAAATCCTCCTTTTTTGTGCGTTAAGCAGTTTCCCCTTTCCTTTATATTTTGAGGATATCAACTTGTTTTTAATGTATGTCCATTAAAAAATTATATCCCTGAAGTTAACTTATCAAATGGTTTATTCTTATTACATATCCTTCAGTTCAGTTCAGTTCAGTTCAGTTGCTCAGTCGTGTCCAACTCTTAGCAATCCCATGAATCGCAGCATGCCAGGCCTCCCTGTCCATCACCAACTCCCGGAGTTCACTTAGACTCACGCCCATAGAGTCAGTGATGCCATCCAGCCATCTCATCCTCTGTCGTCCCCTTCTTCTCCTGCCCCCAATCCCTCCCAGCATCAGAGTCTTTTCCAATGAGTCAACTCTTCGCATGAGGTGGCTGAAGTACTGGAGTTTCAGCTTTAGCATCATTCCTTCCAAAGAAATCCCAGGGCTGATCTCCTTCAGAATGGACTGGTTGGATCTCCTTGCAGTCCAAGGGACTCCCAAGAGTCTTCTCCAACACCACAATTCAAAACCATCAATTCTTCGGCACTCAGCTTTCTTCACAGTCCAACTCTCACATCCATACATGACCACTGGAAAAACCATAGCCTTGACTAGATGGACCTTTGTTGGCAAAGTAATATCTCTGCTTTTGAATATGCTATCTAGGTTGGTCATAACTTTCCTTCCAAGGAGTAAGCGTCTTTTAATTTCATGGCTGCAGTCACCATCTGCAGTGATTTTGGAGCCCAGAAAAATAAAGTCTGACACTGTTTCCACTGTTTCCCCATCTATTTCCCATGAAATGATGGGACCAGATGCCATGATCTTCGTTTTCTAAATGTTGAGCTTTAAGCCAACTTTTTCACTCTCCACTTTCACTTTCATCAAGAGGCTTTTTAGTTCCTCTTCACTTTCTGCCATAAGGGTGGTGTCATTACATATCCTTAAAAAGTAATATATTTGTGTCTAGGACAAATTTATGTTTACACAAAATTGAGTAGATTCCACAGAGTTCTCATATACCACTCATTCCTCTCTCACACATTCCCCCCTATTATTAATATGTTGTATTACAATGGTATACATGTTATAGCTGATAAATCATCAGGTACATTATAATTAACTGAAGTCCATAGTTTACATTAAAGTTCACTGTGTTGTATAGTCCTATGAGTTTTAACAAATGCATAATGTCATCCATCCAGATAGAAGCATGCAGAGTAGCTTCCTTACCCTACAAGTCCCTTGTACCCCACCTACTCACCACTCTCCCTCTAAACCCCAGGCATCACTGATCCTTTTAGCATTTTCAGATAGTTATATAATTGGATTCACATAGACTTTCCAGACTGGCTTCATTCACTTAAGTTTCCTCCACATCTTTTCATGTCTTGGTAGTTTCTTTATTTTTCTTGTTTTCTCTCTGAGTAATAGTTCATTACATGCATATACCCCAGTTTAACTGTTCATCTGCTTGTTGAGGGGCATCTTAGGTGCTTGTAGTTTTTGGAGCAATGGGTTTTTGATAGTTCTCATCAAGTTGAGGTAAAATCTCAATGTTGTGTCTGATTGCTTATGCACAGATAGACACAAGATTTTAGTAGTTAGACCTGACTAGAGAAAGAGGCTGTTAAATAGCTTTATTTAGGTTTCAGATGTCCTCTTCACATTGGAGTCCACAGGAAAGGGTCTCTTAATGCTTAGCGAACTCATTAAGAGGTCATTCTGTCTCAGTGAAACTTGGCACAGTGTCTACAATACTCAGTTAAAAGCAGAAATACACTCAGTTGTCTCTTGTTAAGGCGTCTAGGATATGTTTGGATAGTCTTTAGTCTATCAGGAGAGAATGTTTTTCTCTCCTGAGATGCACCATACTCTAAATAATGGGCTGTATTTTGGCAAAAATAACTTATATTTGGAACATTATGTCCCTTTTTTTGCTAAGGGTGGGGCAAGTCAGTGGAATCCTTTTACAGGCTTTCTTGTTCTTTGAACACAGTTGATTATCTACACATTGTGTTAGGACTAAATCACAAGGGACATTTATATCTATTAAGTTTTGATCAAGGACCAGGCAAAAATAGAAGGGGGCTGCAGTGTACTCCAGAGGCATGACTGTCCAGGTATGTTTTTGTGCTCTCCAGGTAAAGGCAAAAAGGTGTTGACTGTTTTGGTCCAGAGGCACACTGAAAAAAGACAGGACACAGGTTCATTAGAGTGAAGCAAGTGGCCTCAGGTGGAATTGGTGAAAGGCTGGTATTTGGGTTAATTTCTGTCAGAAAGTGAGGTATATCTATTTTGTGGATGGTCTTAAAGTCTTGAACAAATTGTTTGATTCTTTTCTTACAGAAAGAGAGTGTTACAGGGCAGTGTATGGAAAGACCTTTGTATGTAAAGCATTCAACTATATGTTTGAACTCTTTCTTTGGATTCAGGGGATATCAGGAGGAATTTGGATAATGGTTTGGTAGAATGTGTCTGAACTTTAATAGGTTCTGCCCCAGTTATTTTTCATATGTCAGTGAAATTTCTCGCTGGATTTGCAAGCTCAGGTGTGGCGTCCAGATCTTTATCAGGGCTATGTGTCACGTAGTGAGCAAAGAAAAGATACATTCAGAACAAATACAATTGGTTATGAACAGAGAGTCTTCTGAAATTTCAAGAAATGGTCCCTTTGGTGTGCTTTTAATATATAATAATTTTACGAGTAATGGAAGTTTTACCTTCTTAAATTTGCAAGAGTGTTATCACAGAGCAGGAAGGAAAGGTTACATATAAAGGCTGGTAGATAGGGAAGTCTGTGATTTATTTAAAATACCAACCACCTGTGTGGTACATTTATGTCAAGGAAGTGGCTGAGCGAAGGTAGCAGGGTTTAATGTGGAAAGAGTAGCAGTTGTATTGATTTTTATTGGAAATGGTTCAGGTTTGTTTTTTTAGGAGACTCTACCCAACTTTTCAAGCTTGTTATTAAATCCTTAAATTTACTGTAGTAAGAGAGATCCTGAATGTCCTTTCCTGGATCAATTCAGTCTTCTCTGAATCCAGAAATGAGCACTGGCAGCTCTGACCAATACATGCATAAGTAATATGTGTCAGATAATCCTAGGGCTTATGCATCCAAAAGAATGCTAAATTCTTCCAGGAATATTTGTTGGTTTTGTCATGATTTAGGAACTCTTTCAAATAACTCCTAATTAAGTTCAGGTCCAAGGTTTAAATTCTGAAGTTGTCTGAATACCTGGTGCATGGATCTTCAGAGGCAGATTGCATTTTGGGCACCTGGACAAGGGGAATTGGAAAGAAGAGTCAGTGGAAGTTCAGAAAGAGAGAGAATGGCAGGTGAAGAGGTAGATTTATATCTAGGAGAGGCAACTGGAGGACTTAATAGAGAAGTAAGTTTAGTTTAGATTTTTTTTTCAAATTGGTCATTAGCTTTGGCTAGAGAATGTTTTAATGAAGCAACTTTTTTTTTTAATGAAGCAACTTTTGATTCAGAGTTTTGTGTGGAAACCTCCTTATACCAAATCAAAATATGCTGCCCATTGAAACTGAGAAACCGTCCATCTTATTGAAGGAGACTTTCAAATGAACAACTTTGTTCATATCAGGTCATCTTTAGTGAAGTTATGTCACTTAGAGATAGGCACAGGAATGAGGAATTGAATGAGATGACGTGGAAGAAGCACACATCTTTCCTGGAAGAGTAGAAGTTCTACATTTCAACTACCCCGTAAGAGTTGGTAATGGTGGGTAAATGTGGTGTTTGTGTACCTTGTGACTTAGATCCCAACATGACTTCTCTGAATGCAGACTCCGCCACCTGATACCAAAGAGAAAATTCTTTTTGGATTAAAGCCAAACTTTAAAGGCAAAAGAAAATGAGAAGAGAACCTCATCTGGTTTTATTGAAGACTCAACTGCCAAGTATGTGCAAATGGATGCCAGTCTGAGGAGAACTTCAAACTCACAAGACTGTGAGGTTGACTTGAACAGCAGGCTTATAGGACACAATTTTGTGTTCTGCCCAGTGATTTCCTTTCTTGTGATAAACAAGATTTTTATTTAGCATAGCAGAAAATGGAATCACGAAAGAGAATGAAAGGGCATTAAAATGAATGTCTGATGTCACCAACGATGCCAAATAAACAGAACCAGTAACAAAACCTGGTACCAAACTGAGAATAAATAGCTAAGGAACTCAGTGCAATGAGAGACTTCAGACATGGCATGGACTTTACACATTGGTGTGGACACTATAAGCTGAGGGTAGCTTACAGCACAAGGTGTTCTATGAGTACCCCACTTAGTCCAAGGCTGAGAGTTATGGCCATGGGGAATGGAGACTGCCTCACTGGGACCCCCAGGAAAACTGAATATAAACTGAGGCTGTTCAAAGTAGGACAGTAGGGGCTACTTATTCAGAGCTTGATATATAGCAAGAGAGTCAGCCCTGGCACTTGCATTTGAGAGCTGATAGACAGGTAAGGGAGCGAGAAAGGTTTATAGTCAAAAAAGGGAGGGCTTCTGTTGTGTTTGAATAGAGGTTATTGGCAGGGGAAAGCTAGAGGAAGGCTAACTAGATGCAGGGAATCCTATACAATTGATTTGTAGATTTTGCATTTTAAGCATAATATATTTGACTTTCTTAAAATGGTCCTGAGTTGGAAAGAAGAAAGAAAGTGTTAGTTGCTCAGTTTTGTCTGACTCTTTGCAACTCCATGGACTGTAGCCTGCGGGGCTCCTCTGCCCATGGAGTTCTCCAGGCAAGAATACTGGAGTGGGTAGCCATTCCCTCCTCCAGGGAAATCATCCTGACCCAGGAATTGAACCTGCTTCTTCTGTATTGTCAGGGGGATTCTTTACCATCTGAACTACCAGAAAGAGGGATGAAAATTAGGGAAGCTGGCAGTTGTTGACCAAATCCTGATCACTGCGGCCAGTTACCACAGGGCTTATGGTTTTGTTTCTGGGCTGCTTGCTACAAAGTTTGTGGGTCAGAATTTTGTTATCATTAGTGATCTGGCCACTGTTAGTTTGTACATTCAGTCACTCAGATCTAAGGCTACCAAGGAGTCTAGCTTCTTAATGGCATCTCCTGCCACCACTGGCCAACCTGGCCCACTGAACTCATGATGCTGGTATCTCCCCAGCACATTACTTTTGGTTAGTTATACAGTGTCCCTGTAGGCCCTTCCACACCCGCACTAGCTGATATATTATTCTACTTTAGGTATTATATCAGTGTACCATACCCATTGCTTTGAACCTTCTGATTTTCTATTGTATCGTATTATGCTTAACTTTAGTTACCATCTGGTGGCAAAGAGAGGGGATGGGGGTAAATGAGGTTGGTGCATGTTGTCTTGCCAGGCAGAGGCTTCTGCATCATCTTAGAGCAAGGTAGATGTGCAAGTTTTCATAGAGTGGTGGGCCACTTCTGTAGGCTAAAGATTAAAAGAGATCTGGGGATTCAAGTTATTAATATATAACTACTTAGTTGTCTCCATCTAATGTTTCAGGGCTCAATCATTCTGTCATCTCTCCATTTTAGATGAATTAATAAAGGTGATGTGAGAATGTCACTCAGCCACAAAGAGAAGGAAGTTCTGCCATTTGCAACAATGTGGATGGACCTAGAGAGCATTATGGTAAGAAAATAAGTCAGATAGAGAAAGACATATACTCTGTTACCACTTATATGTGGAATCTAAAAATATAAAACCACTAAATATATATAATAAAACAGAAACAGACTCACAGATATAAAGAACAAACCAGTGGTTTAACAGTGGGGAGAGGGTAAAGACAGGGTATGAGATTAAGAGAAACAAATTGGGGCTTCCCTGATGGTCCAGTGGTTAAGAATCTACCTTGCAATGCAGGAGACACTGGTTCAATCCCTGGTCAGGGAAGATCCCACATACTGGGGAACAACCAAGCTCACGCACCACAACTACTGAAGCCCATGTGCCTAGAGCCCATTCTTTGCAACAAGAGAAGCCATTACAATAAGAAGCCCATGCATCACAACTAGAGAAAAGCCTGCTCACAGCAACAAGACCAATGCAGCCAAAGAGGGAGAGAGAAAGAGAGAAGCAAACTACTGTGTATAAAATAGATAAGCAACTAGGACATATTATACAGCACAAGGGTCAGTTCAGTTCAGTTCAGTCGCTCAGTCGTGTCCGACTCTTTGCGACCCCATGAATCGCAGCACGCCAGGCCTCCCTGTCCATCACCAACTCCCGGAGTCCACTCAGACACACGTCCATTGAGTCAGTGATGCCATCCAGCCATCTCATCCTCTGTCGTCCCCTTCTCCTGCCCCTAATCCCTCCCAGCATCAGAGTCTTTTCCAATGAGTCAACTCTTCGCATGAGGTGGCCAAAGCACAAGGATATATGGTCATTATTTTGTAAGAACTTCACATGAAATATAATCCATAAAAATACTGAATTATTTTGTTGTATATATGAAACTAATATTGTAAATCAAGTATACTTCCTAAAAACAATTCTCCAGGGGATCTTCCTGACCCAGGGATTGAACCCGGGTCTCCTGCATTGGAGGCAGATGCTTTAACCTCTGAGCCACCAAGCAAATCACATTAACCATGCCATTCAATTAGTATTTGAAGTAATAGCCAATAAAAAAAAAATTAAGGAAAAATAAGATGTAAGAACCTTGTCAAAAAATAAAAAAAGACACAGTACTATCATTATTTGGAGATACTATTATCCATAAAGATAGATATAGAGATATGTCTACATATATATGATAGATATAGATATATCTGTAAAGATAAGCCCTCTGGTGGCTCAGACAGTAAAGAATCTGCCTACAATGCAGGAAACCCAGGTTTGATCCCTGGGTTTGGGAGATCCCCTGGAGGAGGGCATGGCAACCCACTCCAGTATTCTTGCCTGGAAAATTCCATGGACAGAGGAGCCTGCCAGGCTACAGTCCATGGGGTTGCAAAGAATTGGACACGACGGAAGCAACTTAGCACAAAAAATATCTATAAAGATAGATATATCTTTATTATTATCTGATAAAGATATTATCTTTATCAGTCAAGCATAAGAATTTACAGATACGTGATTGCAGAAATTAAATAATTTTTCTGGATACCAGACCAACATAAGAGCAAATTTTTTCTATATGCCAGTAGCAATGTACAAACATTTTTAGGATCTTACAAGTACAAAAACACAGAATCTTTAGAATTAGAAACTTTTCCATGACAACAGAATTGTATTAAAAGTATGTAAGAAAAATGAAAAACAGTTGGTTCTTTTTGGAAACTACCCTTACAAAGCTAGCAACAGAAGTAAACCACTTGCCAAGCTAGTCATTCAAAAAGAAGGGCCATAATCATTGTTCCCCATTCCCTGTTTTGTATCCAACAAACATTTGTGCACATACAACAATTGGCTAGATCCCCCAAACGGGCTAGAGCCACCATCTAGAAAAGTTGGGACACTAGGGCCAAAAACTACATTGAACAAAACACATCTAGTAATTACTCTATTGGGGGGAAAACAAGGGGGAGGGGCAGTCGTAGGGTGCCTGGGAAAGGATGGCATTTTAAAGAAAAGTGCTGGCACTTGACTTGGAAGAGAAAGGGGGGGTGGGTTGGGGGGAGCTTAGAGCTGCTTAGGGGTGACCTCCCTAGAGAAAAACCTAAGTAGCTGTCTTAAAACACGCTGTGTTTCAAGAGGCTTTTCTTTGCCCAGGTGAGCTTCCTTCCCAGGGATCTAGCCAGCTAGATGTAAATTTTGCAACTGCTGCAAAATTCTGCAAGACAGCGTGCATCCAAAACCCATCACGGCCTTGTGATTCTGGCTGGGTGGGCAACATACACACAGCAGTCACCAGAACAGTCCATCCTGGTCCCAGACGGTGGCTAAGAATTGTGGGAGGAAGTTCATTCTTGAAACAGGCGTCTCTGGGCCTTTCGAGCAGGAACAGGAGGGTGTTGGGGGCGCTCGTGAGAACCTGGGCAAGGAGAGGGAGGTAGAGGTTGGAGTGGTGAGTCGGGGAAGAACTCCGGAACGTGCAAGTCCAGGTTGTCTTGGTGGTGAGGAGAGCCTCTCTCTGGAGTAGGGTTGGGCGCCTGAGGCCAGGGCTCTGGGGCTAGGCCCAAGAAGTCTGGGTCGGATGCCCTTCTAGGGGAAAGGAGGAGCCCAGCAACTGAGCTGGCGGCTGCATTCATCCCAGCCTGCGGGAACACAGTGTCTGCGTCCTCCTCATAGACCTCTTCTTGGCCAGCGATCTCTGGGACAGGTCCATAGAATCCCTGCTCGAGGGCGACGCATTCCCCAGGAGCGTTCAGGAAAGAGCCCTGTTCCAGAACAAGGGCCGAGTGGCTCTCCCCTTCTAGGAATTCGAGGAGGGCTCCAGGGATCAGTATGAGGGTGTTATCCCCGAGAGAAACTTGCAGCACGGATGTGGGCTCGGGCTCCAGCACCAGGTCGACCTCGTCCAGGGGCAGGTGCAGGGCAAAGCCGTCGGCCAGAATCACCAGGGAGGTGAGCGCTCCCATGTCTGGGGTCCCCATCACGTTGTCCACTCTGGGCGCTACCTCGAACTCGTGGTCCGTGGGCTCCTCCATTCGACGGCGCTTGGCAGGGCCGGGTCCTTCGGCCTGCTGTTCCCACTGGTCTGCAGAGGAAGCGCTGGGGCTGTGGGGCCGGCTGCCCATCATTTCAGGGTCGCCGCGGGCCTAGGGAGAGGAAGGGTTCTGTCCTACAGGTAATGACAGTCCGCTTGGCAGGCGAGGCCGACGCGGGGCGGTGGGGCGCAGGACCGTGGGATGAGGAACGAGTCTTCGGAACTCGGATTGCCTCTGGGGACTCACTCAGTCCTGGCGTCTAGGGAAACTGCTGGATTTGGCCTTGCGTGTTTGAGCCTTCCGCACCTCACACGGACGGGTTTGCACAGGAGTGGGCAAAGGATGTCGTGAGTGACGCCGGCGGAACTTGAGTCGGAAATCAGCCTCACGTTAATTCCTGCCCCTTCCTAGGCTCCGCCCACAGAAATGGAGGCGTCTGTGTTGCGCAAGAGGGGTAGCTGTGGTGGGTAGTTCAAGGTAGACAAATACTTTTATAGGCCTGAAGGGGGCGGAGCAATGCAGCTCTAGGACTAGGCTTCCTGGGTCAAGAGTTTGGCTTTCCTCGTGTTGACCTCAGAAGCGGAAAGCCTGAACAGGAAAACCGATTAAATTTCAAGTCCCACCAGAGGAATGCTGCACCAGGACCCTGAGATGTAGTTCCCTCATCCCTTGAGACTTCGCCCTGGCAGTGACCTTTTATCTTCTTTTGGTCCAATAGTGAGGTGAAGTTTTGGAAAGGGAAAAGTGAAAGTGAAAGTCACTCAGTCGTGTCGGACTTTTCGCGACCCCATGGACTATATAGTCCATGGAATTCTCTAGGGCAGAATACTGGAGTGGGTAGCCTTTCCCTTCTTCAGTGGATCTTCCCAACCCAGGAATCGAACCCAGGTCTCCCGCATGGCAGGCGGATTCTTTACCAGCTGAGCCTGGAGGGAAGCAGGTTTTGGATGACATCCTTAAGCCTCTGTTTGCCTGTGTTGTCAATGACTGTCAGATCCTCGCAGCGGAGTTGAAAAAGGAAAAGCGATGTTAGAATTGAGTGTCTTAATAGCAGCCCCTGCAGGATCAGCTTATATATCTATCACGATATATAGTTAGCACGACGATGGTTATCTTTACATTTCCATTAACTGAACCAAGAGTTTGTGTGCCTGCTAAGTCGCTTCAGTCTTGTCCGACTCTTTGCGACCCTGTGGACTAGCCCGCCAGGCTCCCCTGTCCATGGGATTCCCCACTGAATAAGGTCCCCGGTCTAGGGGATCTTCCCCACCCAGGGATCGAACCCATGTCTCCTGCGGCATTGCAGGCGGATTCTTTACCGCTGAGCCACCTGGGAAGCCGGAACTGAGATTACTGTCTCTAATTTTGACGTCGGAGGAGGCAATGGCACCCCACTCCAGTACTCTTGCCTGGAAAATCCCATGGATGGAGGAGCCTGGAAGGCTGTAGTCCATGGGGTCGCTGAGGGTCAGACACGACTGAGCGACTTCACTTTCACTTTCACGCATTGGAGAAGGAAATGGCAACCCACTCCAGTGTTCTTGCCTGGAGAATCCCAGGGACGGGGGAGCCTGGTAGGCTGCTGTCTATGGGGTCGCACAGAGTTGGACACGACTGAAGCGACTTAGCAGCAGCAGCAGCAGTTTTGACGTAAACTCCATGGGAGAGGTGTATCCATTTTAGCGCAGTTTTCTGTTGATGAAACGTCTTGCCGAAGGACGAACCAGTTTACTCAGGAGCCAGAAACTAGCCTAGTTGGGTGTGAGACATCAGGCTCCCCTCAAGATAATGAAGAGGATGGCGCCTTCGATCTGAAGATCAGTTCAAAGGTGAATCTGTGCAGCGGATCTTGGTGACCAAGGGAAGGTGTGGCTCAGCTTCTCCAGTATTAATGGATGAAAACATCCAATAATGATTTCAGGATAGGTAACACTGTCAAGGGAGAAGGCAATGGCACCCCACTCCAGTACTGTTGCCCGGAAAATCCCATGGACGGAGGAGCCTGGTAGGCTGCAGTCCATGCTAAGAGTCAGACACCACTGAGCGACTTCACTTTCACTTTCCACTTTCATGCATTGGAGAAGGAAATGGCAACCCACTCCAGTGTTCTTGCCTGGAGAATCCCAGGGATGGAGAAGCCTGGTGGGCTGCCGTCTATGGGGTCGCACAGAGTCGGACACGACTGAAGCGACTTAGCAGCAGCAACACTGTCATATCAGAGAAGGCAATGGCACCCCACTCCAGTACTCTTGCCTGGAAAATCCCATGGATGGAGGAGCCTGGTGGCCTACAGTCCATGGGGTCACTAAGAGTTGGACATGACTGAGTGACTTCACTTTTACTTTTCACTTTCATGCATTGGAGAAGGAAATGGCAACCCACTTCAGTGTTCTTGTCTGGAGAATCCCAGGGACGGGGGAGCCTGGTGGGTTGCCTCTATGGGGTTGCACAGAGTCGGACAGGACTGAAGTGACTTAGCAGCAGCATCGGCAGCAACAACACTGTCATATGGTCTCAAAGGATTTCCTTCCACCCATGTCCATGTGATCTCTCACTCTTTTTTTTTTTCTTTAACAAAATAGCTTATGTGTTCTCATTTTGAGGGCTGCATAGCATTCCTTTATACAGAATTCTGTTTAAATCGGGCTTCTCTTGATGCTCATTTAAACTACTGGTGTGTGAACTGGCTGACACCGGCCTTCTCTGGCCAATTACTGTGAAATGCATATTCTTTGCCCCATCCCAGAACCACTGAACAGAGTTCCTGAAGCCATGGATGGAGGAATTCTTTTTAAGCACCTCCACAAAGATTCTGTGTTATGCCAAAGTTTAAGATCACTAAAATTGTTTTCATTCAGCAGTTGAGGTGTTTAGGTAGAGGGCAGTTTGTGCTTGAAGTCAGGCCCCTGCTTATTGGTGACAAAGTTATAAAGGGAACTGAAACTTCCTGGGCTTAAATTCAGTGCTTTTCTCTGCACTTCTGGCCTGCATCCGAGTTTATGGCTGGCTTTCTGGTGTTCTTGGCTACTGGCTAATTCC
The DNA here is from genome assembly GCF_019923935.1 of Bubalus bubalis. Taxonomy (NCBI): domain Eukaryota; kingdom Metazoa; phylum Chordata; class Mammalia; order Artiodactyla; family Bovidae; genus Bubalus; species Bubalus bubalis. The sequence continues at coordinate 174,938,719 of NC_059157.1, read as the reverse complement.
CTTGTGGTGGTGACTCAGGTCTGGGCTGTGGCTGGTGGAACCTGGGCCAGCTCTACATCAGTGTTGAGGGACCCTCCTGAGTTCCCATGAGGTGAAGGTGGATGCCATTGTCACCAACCTCTATGTTCCCAAGCAATGGGAGCATCTGCCCTGCTACTTTTATTTGCACAGAAGGTGGGGTGGGGAGGGAAAGAATGGGAACTTGCAGGAAACAACTCCTTTGTTCTGGAGAGTTCTTTTGGTGATCTTTGAATACCCCATGGTCTGGGAATAGTGGGGGCTCCATTCAGGAGAGTGAGTGTGGATGTTCCATGTTCTAAGAGACAGATGGAACAACTGAAAGCTGGCCAGGACCTCTGGTGGGGCTCGGGGCTCCTGGCATAATGGGTATTGCAGTTTTGAATGCGGAGGTACCAGTCCTTAGCTGGTGCCACCCTGTGTCTGCTGCTCTCCTGACCTCAGCACTTTCATATCTGGGTTCATTGTCCAGACCTCAGTGACTCCTCACTGTGAGCTTCCCTTCCAAGGGAATGAGGACCTGGACTGAGACAATTACTGGAGACCTGGCATAGATGCACCTGATGTCCTCTTCTGCTCAGCCTCTTTCTAATTGAGTCATCATGGGCAAGTCATTGCACCTTCACTAACCTCAGTTTCCTTACATGTGAAGTGGGGAGAGTGCCATCCACTGTGCAGAGGGGTTGTGAAATAATCTACATAAGATGTTTTTGGAGCCTGGTTGAGTGTTTAGTGAATAGTTTATAATATTTATAGTACGTCTTTCCCACCTGACATTGTCAGTGCTGTTTTCAGTCTCTTGAACAATCCCTGACACATGGTAATGAATGGTAAAAAATATCATCATTATCATCCTCTTCATCATCCTAAAAAGGGGTCTGATCTGTCAGAAAGTACTTTTCTAGGTGTTTTCACAGCATAAAATCTGTATAATTCAGGAATGGCTTGCACCAGATTAAATATCTTTCATTCTGCCTCATTTTTGTTTAAGAGACCCAAAGGGGTATCTTATCAGGCCCACTTGTTGGGCTTTCTTGGTATCAATCAACATGGAATATCCAGTCAGTGTGAACTGCTTCAACCTCTGCGGTGCAGAATTAGCAAATAAATCCTGGTTCTGGGTAGGGTACAGGGTGGCTGCCATCCCATTTGGGGAAGAAGAGTGGGGGAACTTGGGTACAGGAAGACAGGCAAAAGATGGACATCACCAAGTGGAACTCAGGAGTTTTCTTAGCATTGGGCATCTGAGCACTGTGAATGCTTTCTTCCTTCATTTGAGACTCTGAGCCACACAGGTCCAGAGCTCCAGGCCTGACAGTTCTCTTGACATTGGCACTAATGAGGGCCATTGTGTTATTCTTTAAGAATGCATAACTAGCTTTTAAACATTCTTATTTATTTTTATTCACTTCAGGAATAATACCTGGTTACATATTTTAGAAAATCTAAATAGCATAGTTAAAGCTGTAGCTCCCTTCAACTCTCCATCAGCTCCCAATCCAGTGGTGATGTGACAAGATCATTTTTTATGTATTTACACATATAACACAGGGGATTTGTTTTCTTCCTGAAATGGCAAAGTATTGTGGTTTTTTTTTTTCTGAAAAATGTTGGAGCTTATTGCTATTTGGAATTGTTATCCACAAAGTACATTAACTCTTTTTCTGTCATTGGAGAGACCTTTTCCAGTGTGCAATACTGGCTTTTACATGAAAACGTTGTATAAGAAAAGGCAACTTCAAATATCTCTTATACACCTTTGTCTTTGCCTGAAGCAGAATGATGATAGTGGCCCACTCACTTTCTGCTTAGCTCACAGTAATTCTGGTTAATTCTGATTTATTAGGTGGTGCTTTCTGTTACTTCCCAAACACATTACTGAGGAATGAATAGCATTGTTACTATTGAAGTATTCCACTGATTAGGTATGATGACGGACTAAGTGATCACAAGATCATTAATGTCTTACCATTTTAAAAATGGCAAAACTGTCCTTAAAGTAGTTATTTGGGCTTTTAAATGTTGAGGCTGAAACTGAAGCTGGAGCTAAATAGCAATTTGTTTGGCTTGTTTTTGACTGAATACTTCGGCTTCTCTGTTATAAGTGAAAGGCAGTAATTTCTGTATATTAATTTTATATTCAGCTTTCTTACAGGATTCTTTTTTTCTCAGTTATTTTTTACATTTACAATCATATGGTCTGCAAATGGTCTTATTTTCCCTCCCTTCAAAACTGTAAACATCTAATTCCTGTCTCCTGTCTAATTTGTGGGCTAGTATCTCCAATATAATGTCAAATACTAGTGGAAAATGGCATCTTTTTATATTCTAGACTTTGGTGGGACTCTTCCAGTGTCTGCCTATTCAGCATGATACTGGCTGTTGCTCAGAAATAAATGTCATGTCAAGTAAGTTTTGGTCTCTTGCTGTTTTATTGAACTTTTAATGCTTTATTTTGAAATATTCCCAAACTTATGGAAACATTGCAAAAACAATATAAAGAACTTCCATTTATCCTTTATTAACTTTTAACATTTTGCCTCACTTGCTTTATTAGTCTTTATTTCTGTTTCTCAGAAAGATCACAGGAGATATGTGATGATATATATATATATATATTTTTTTTTTCCTTAAATCATTAGTAAGTTTTATGCATTAGGACTCTTTACCTCAGGTTAATTCAGTTTATATTTGCTAACAAAAATATTCTTATATATCTTTAGAACATTTATCAAATTAAAGATATTTGACATTGATGCCATACTTTAATCTGCAGTCCATTTTCCAGTTTTGTCCACTGTACCAATAATGTCCTTTTTAAATATATCTCAATCTATATATCTTTGTATCTACTTTAAAATTTTTTAATTTTATTAGTATTTCCCCCTAAGCTTTATTGAGATATTAATTGACACACAACACTGTTTAAGGTATACAGCATAATGATTCGACTTATATACATCATGAAATGATTACCACAGTGAGTTTAGAGAAAAATCCCTCACATCCTATAGATGCAAAACTAAGGAAATAGAAAAAAAATTTTTCTTTGTGATGAGAACTCTTTGAATTTTCTCTCCTAACAACTTTCATGTATAACATACGCAGTGTTAATTATATTTATAATATTATATATTACATCTGTAGTACTTATTTATCTTATAACTGGAAGTTTGTACCATTTGACAGCTTTCATCCAATCTGCCCTCCGCAGGTTGGCCTATAAGATGCAGGTCAGGATCATGTATTGCCTTCAGGTGTCATGTCTCCATTAACTTTTATGTGGGACAGTTGCTAGCCTTTTGATGTTTTCCAAGATATTAATATTTTTGAAAATTATAGGTCATTATTTGGGATTCTCTGATGTTTCCTCAAGATAAGGAATATTTAAAGTCAATTATTTAAAGTTAAATGTTTTTGAACACTACTAAGTGATCGTATCGGAGAAGGCAATGGCACCCCACTCCACGACTCTGGCCTGGAAAATCCCATAGACGGAGGAGGAGCCTGGTAGGCTGCAGTCCATGGGGTCACTGAGAGTCGGACACGACTGAGCGACTTCACTTTCACTTTCATGTATTGGAGAAGGAAATGGCAACCCACTTCAGTGTTCTTGCCTGGAGAATCCCAGGGACGGGGGAGCCTGGTGGGCTGCCGTCTATGGGGTCACACAGAGTCGGACACGACTAAAGCGACTTAGCAGCAGCAGCAAGTGATCCTATGTCTTGCTCTGGAGACATATCGTAGCCATTTGTTCCTTATGCTGCTGCTGCTGCTAAGTCGCTTCAGTCGTGTCCGACTCTGTGAGACCCCATAGATGGCAGCCCACCAGGCTCCCCCATCCCTGGGATTCTCCAGGCAAGAACACTGGAGTGGGTTGCCATTTTCTTCTCCAATGCATGAAAATGAAAAGTGAAAGTGAAGTCGCTCAGTCTTGTCCGACTCTTAGCGACTCCATGGACTGCAGCCTACCAGGCTCCTCCATCCATGGGATTTTCCAGGCAAGAGTACTGGAGTGGGGGGCCATTGCCTCCTCCGTTTGTTCTTTATAGGTGATGTTAATGTTTCTGTTTTCAATTTAGTGATTATTAATAAACTTATGGAGTTGGGCAGCCATCAACATAGCCAGATTTAGAACATCTTCACCTAAGTTCCTTCATGCCTGTTTGCATTAAATCCTCTCTCAAAATCCCAGGCCAAGGTAATCACTGATTGCTCCTGTCTCTATAAATTTATCTTTTTACTACATATTTCATAAAACCGAATCATACCATTGTAGTGTTTTTATATGGCTTGTTTCAGTCAGTATACTGTTTTAGAAGTTTATTTTTTATTTTACCCATTGTTATCCACATTGTAGCATGTTTCATCAGTAGTTCTTTCATTTTATTTGAGGAATAGTATCTATTGTATGGAAATACCACATTTGTTTGTTCACTCACCAGTGTTTGGACATTTGGGTTATTTCTAATTTGGGGCTTTTATGAATAATACTGTTGCTGCTGCTAAGTCGCTTCAGTCGTGTCCGACTCTGTGCGACCCCATAGACGGCAGCCCACCAGGCTCCCCCATCCCTGGGATTCTCCAGGCAAGAACACTGGAGTGGGTTGCCATTTCCTTTTCCAATGCATGAAAGTGAAAAGTGAAAGTGAAGTCACTAAGTCGTATCCGACTCTTAGCGACTCCATGGACTGCAGCCTACCAGGCTCCTCCATCCATGAGATTTTCCAGGCAAGAGTACTGGAGTGGGGTGCCATTGCCTTCTCCGGAATAATACTGTTATGAGCAATCATATACATGTCTTTGTGGGGACATATATTTTCAGATATTGCATATAGATTCCAAGGAATGTGACTCTTGGGTCGAAGGGCAGGTTTATGTTTCACTGAAAAAAAAAAACAAACTGTGGAATGTTTTACTTAAAAAACCCCCCAAATTGTGGGCTTCCCTGGTGGCTCAGACGGTAAAGAATCCGCCTGTAATGTGGGAGACCTGGGTTCGATCCCTGGGTTGGGAAGATCCGCTGGAGAGGGGATAGGCGACCCTCTTCAATTTTCTTGGGCTTCCCTGTGGCTTTGATGGTAAAAAGAATCCACCTGCAATGCAGGATACCTGGGTTTGATCCTTGAGTTGGGAAGATACCCTGGAGAAGGGAATGGCTACCCACTCCAGTATTCTGGCCTGGAGAATTCCATGGACAGAGGACCCTGGCAGGCTGTAGTCCATGGGGTCACGAAGAGTTGGACACAACTGAGCAGCTTTCACAAGGAATGGTTTTCCAAATTGGTTGTACCATTTTACATTGCCACGAGCAATGCTTGTAGGTTCTTGTCTTTCCTCGTTCTCACCAGCACTTGATACTGTCTTTTTTGATTACAGTCACTCTAGTTGAGTGTGTTGTGTTATGTTATTGTGGTTTAACTTGCATTTCTGTAATGACTAATGATGTTGAACATCTTTTCATGAGCTTATTACGCTGAGCTTATATCATGTATCTTCTGTGGTTAAGTATCTGCTCAAATATTTTGTCTATTTAAAAATTATCTTTTTTGCCTTATTTTTGAATTATAAAATTTCTTTGTATAGTCTGGATGTAAATCCTTTATCTTATATGTAATTGCACATATTTTTATCTCATTTTATGGACTTTCCTCCCTTGTTTTATTGAGGTATAAATGACATATTAGTGTTAAGTGTATTTCACAAAATTCTTATTGGTGATTTATTGGTAATGTGCATGCATTTTACATTTTGATGACCCTCAAAATACCAAATAAAAATATATTGTAAGTTTGGTATTGTATCTAAGAACCGCTTATTCAACCAAAGTCATAAATATTCTTGCCATTGCTTTTTTAAAGAAATTAAAAATTTTAGTTGTTACATCTAGGTCTCTGATCCATTTTGAGTTAGTTTTTTGTCTATGGTGTGAACTAATAGTTTAAGTTTAGTTTTTGAATGTATTTATTCAGTTGTTAGAAAGCCTATACCTTTTACATTGAATTGTCTTGGAACTTTTATCAGAAATAAATTGACCATAAATTTAAAGATTTGCTTTTGTCTCATAATTCAGTTTAATTTACCTGTTGCATGACTATACTTGTGCTAATACCACACTGTTTTTATTATTGTATCTTTTGTGTAAGGTTTGAAGCTAGTGTAAGTCCCTCAACTTTGTTTTTTTAAAAACATTTTTGTTGCAATTCTAGGTCCTTTGCATTTTCATGTGAATTTTAGAATCAGTTTTTTATTTTCTGATTAATGCCTGCTAGATTCATGTATAGCTCATTTTGGGAAGAATTGCTATTTTGACAATGTTTAGTCTTTCCACCATGAACATGACTTCAGTCATGAATCATAAATGTCTCCCCATTTAATTAATCATCTTTACTTAATCCCCTCAATGTTTTATTATTGCCCATTTATAAGCCTTATACCTATTTTGTTAAATTTATTCCTAAGTGCTTTGTTTTGCTGGTATTGTGAATGGAATTTTAAAAAATTGAAGTATAGTTTTTTAATTGATGTATAGTTGATTTACAGTGTTATGTTAACTTCTGCTGTACCACAAAGTGATTCAGTTATACACATTTATACTTTTTAAATATTCTTTTCTGTTATGGTTTATCTCAGGATACTGAATATAGTTCTCTCTGCTATATAGCTGGAGAAGGCAATGGCACCCCACTCCAGTACTCTTGCCTGGAGAATCCCATGGATGAAGGAGCCTGGAAGGCTGCAGTCCATGGGGTCGCTGAGGGTCGGACATGACTGAGCGACTTCACTTTCACTTTTCATTTTCATGCATTGGAGAAGGAAATGGCAACCCACTCCAGTGTTCTTGCTTAGAGAATCCCAGGGACGGGGGAGCCTGGTGGGCTGCTGTCTATGGGATCCCACAGAGTCGGACACTACTGAAGTGACTTAGCAGCAGCAGCAGCTATATAGCAGGACCTTGTTGTTTATCTATTCTGTATGTAATTGTATATATCTACCCCACACTCCCAGTCCATCCCTCCCCTAATCTTCCTCCCGCTTGGCAACTGCAAGTTTGTTCTCTGAGTTTGTTTTGCTTTATACAGAGGTTCATTTGTATCTTATTGATTCTACATGTAAGTGCTATCATGTGGTATTTGTCTTTCTCTTTCTGACTTAGATCACATAGTATGATAATCTGTAGTTGTATCTATGTTGCTGCAACTGACATTATTTCACTCTTTCTTATGGCTGAGTAGTATTCCATTGTGTGTGTAGTATTCCATTCCACATCTTCTGCATCCATTATTTGTTGATGGACGTTTACATTGTTTCAATGCCTTGCCTATTGTGAATTGCTGCTGCTGCTGCTGTTGTCGCTTCAGTCGTGGCCAACTCTGTGCGATCCCGTAGACGGCAGCCCACCAGGCTCCCCCGTCCCTGGGATTCTCCAGGCAAGAGTACTGGAGTGTGAGTAGCTTTAAAAAAAGTTTTTTTTTGGCCACACCCCACAGCAGGTGGGACCTTAGTTCCTTGACCAGGGATTGAACCTCACCCCCTGTATTGAAAGGCAGAGTCTTAACCACTGGACCTATCAGGGAAGTCCTGCATGAATCTTTTTGAATTATAGTTTTGTCTGGATATATATAGCAGCCCTGGGTGTTCTTTGGAAGGAATAATGCTAAAGCTGAAACTCCAGTACTTTGGCCACCTCATGCGAAGAGTTGACTCATTGGAAAAGACTCTGATGCTGGGAGGGATTGGGGGCAGGAGGAGAAGGGGATGACAGAGGATGAGATGGCTGGATGGCATCACTGACTCGATGGACGTGAGTCTGAGTGAACTCCAGGAGTTGGTGATGGACAGAGAGGCCTGGCGTGCTGCAATTCATGGGGTCGCAAAGAGTCGGACATGACTGAGTGACTGAACTGAACTGATATAGCCAGAAGTGGGATACCTAGATCATATGGTAATTTTAGTTTTCTGAGAAACCTCCATACTGTTTTCCATAGTGATTGCATGAACTTATATTCCCACCAAAGTGTAGGAGGGTTCCCTTTTCTTCACACCCTCACCAGCATTTGTTATTTGTAGACTTTTTGATGATGACCAGTTTGACTGTATGAGCTGCTACGTCACTGTAGTTTTGATTTGCGTTTCTCTAATAATTAGCAATGATGAGCATCTTTTTATGTGCCTGTTGGCCATCTGCATGTCTTCTTTGGTCTTCTGCCCATTTTTCAACTGAGTTGTTTGCTTTTTGTTGTTGTTGAGTTGTATGAGCTGTTTGTATATTTTCTCAGTCATATTGTTTGCAAGTATTTTTCTCCCATCCTGTAAGTTGTCTTGTAATTTAATTTATGGTTTCCTTTGCTGTGCAAAAGCTTATAAGTTTGATTAGATCCCATTTGTTTGTTTAGTTTTTCTATTCCCTTTGGAGACTGACCTAAGAAAAACATCATACAGTATGTATCAGAGAATGTTTTGCCTGTGAAATCTTCCACGAGGTATATGGTGTTATGTCTTATGTTTTAAGTCTTTAAGCCATTTTGACTGTATTCTTGTGCATGGTGTAAGGGTGTGTTTTAACTTCACTGATTTACATGCAACTGTCCAAGTTTCCCAGTACCACTTGCTGGTGAGACTGTCTTTTTCCCATTCTTGCCTCCTTTGTCAAAGTTTTAGTGACCATAGGTTGTTGTTGTGTTGCAAAGTTGTGTCTGACTCTTGGTATTTGGATTTATTTCTGGGCTCTCCATTCTGTTCCATTGATCTGTATGTCTAATTTTGTGCCAACTCCATCCTGTTTTGATTACTGTAGCTTTATAGTATTATACAAAGTCTGGGAGGGTTATGCTTCCTGCTTTGTTCTTTTTCTTCAAGATTGCTTGGCAATTCTGTATCTTCTATATTTCCATATAAATTTTAGGATTATTTGTTCTAGTTCTTTGATAAATGTCCTGGACAATTTGATAGGGACTGCATTAAATATATAGATTGCTTTTGATAGTATGACAGTTTAACAATATTGCTTCTTCCAGTCCTAGAGCATGGGGTATATTTCCATTTCTTTGAATTGTCTTTAATTTTCTTTATTAATGTTTTATATTTTTCAGCATATAAGTTTTCTACCTCCTTGACTCAGGTTTATTCTTAGGTATTTTATTTTATTTTTTGGTGCAGTTTTTTAAGGTATTTTATTTTTTTACATTCCCTTTCTGATATTTCATTGTTAGTGTAAAGAAGTGGAACTGATTTCTGTATGTTAAACTTGTATCCTGCTACCTCGCTGAATTTATTTATAAGTTTTTGTGTGGAGTCTTTAGGCCTTTTATTATGGAGATTGTTGTATGACTGTTCTTATGTCAGTACTGCACTGTCTTGATTTTGTATCTTCTGAGTAAGATTTAAACTGAGTAGTGTAAGTCCTTCAACTTTTTTCTTTTAAAATATTGTCATGGTAATTCCAGGTCCTTTGTATTTCCATATGAATTTTAAGATCAGTTTGTCAATTTCTGATATATATCTGCTGTATTTTCATAGGGATTATGCTGAATGTACAAATCAATTTTGGGAAGAATTTTGTATTGACAGTATTGAGTATTTTAAATATGAGCATGATTTCAATAATGAATCATAAATGTCTCCCCATTTATTTAGATTTTTAATTAATCTCAATGTTTTATTGTTGGTGGTATATATAAGCCTTACACTTGTTTTGTTAAATTTATTCCTATGCAGTTCATCATTTTGGGTGGTATTGCGATTGGATTTTTTAAAATTGAAGAATAGTTGATTTACAATATTATATTAGTTTCAGGTGTACAACATAGTGATCCAATTTTTAATAGATTATATTCTATTGAAAGTTATTATAAAATATTTGCCATATTCCCTGTGCTGTAACTTTATTCTTATAGCTTATTTACATTACACGCAGTAGTTTTGGCTTCTAATTCCCTACCCCAATCTTGACTATCCCCTTTCTCTCTCTGCACTGTTACCGTGAGTTTTTTCTCTATATAGTTGAGTCAGTTTCTGTTTTGTTATATTCACTTGTTTTTTTATTTAGTGAAAACATACAGTATTTGTCTTTTTCTTTCTGACTTATTTCACTAAGCATAATACTCTCTGTGTCCCTCCATCTTATTATAACTTGCAGAATTTTATTCTTTCTTACGGTTGAGTCATATTCCACTGTGTATATATACCACATCTTCTTTCTTTGTTCATCTGTCAATGGACACTTAAATTTTTTCCATATCTTGGCTGTTGTAAATGGTGTTGTTATGAACATTGAGGTGCCTATTTCTTTTGAGTTAGCGTTTTTGTTTACTTTAGATATATAAGCAGGAGTAGAATTGGTGGGTCATATGATATTTCTATTTTTAGTTACTTTGGGAACCGCCATAATGTTTCCCGTAGTGTCTGCGCTAATCCGCATTCCCACCAACAGTGTACCACAGTCCCCTTTGCTTTGCATCCTCACCAACATTTGTTATTTATAGACTTTTTGGTGATAGTCATTCTGATAGATGTGGGGTGATATCTCATTGCTGTTTTGATTTGCATTTCTCTTATAAGTAGTGATGTTGAGCATCTTTTCCTGTGCCTGTTAGCCATCTCTGTGTCTTCTTTGGAAAGTCTATTCAGATCTTCTGCATGTTTTTTTATTATGTTGTTCGTTTTTTGCTATATTGAGTTGTATGAGCTGTTTATATATTTGGATATTAACCCTATATACATCATATAATTTGCAAATACTTGCTCTCATTCATTACTTCTGCCTGGAAAATCCCATGGACGGAGGAGCCTGGTAGGCTGCACTCCATGGGGTCGATGAGGGCCGGACATGACTGAGCGACTTCACTTTCACGCATTGGGGAAGGAAATGGCAACCCACTCCAGTGTTCTTGCCTGGAGAATCCCAGGGACGGGGGAGCCTGGTGGGCTGCCATCTATGGGGTGGCACAGAGTCGGACACGACTAAAATGACTTAGCAGCAGCAGCAGCTCTCATTCAGTAGGTTGTCCACTTGTATCGACTACTATTTCCTTCACTGTGCATAAGATTATTTTCTTAATTTCATTTTCATATTGTTAATTGTTAGTATATAGAAACGCATTTAATTTTTCTACATGGATCTTAAGTCCTGAAGCCATGCTATAATTGTTATTCTGGAAATTTTTTTGTGTATTCTTTAGGATTTTATATATGTAAGATACTGTCATTTGAGAACAAGGATAGTTGTTTAGTACTCATATTCCTATCTGGATGCCTTCAATTTATTTTTCTTTCCTTATTGTACTGACTAACACTTCCAGTGAAATGTTTCATGAAAGTGGCAATAGTGAAATTCTTGCCTTATTCCTTTCTTTGTTTTTTTCCCCTATGCTGTGCATTACGTCTGTAGCATTTATGGATGTAATTTTCTGATCTTAGTGGGGAAGTCAATAGTATCCTTTTTAGCACTAAGTATGGTTGTTTACCTTAAACCTTTGTGCTTAGTTGCTCAGTCATGACTGACCCTTTGTGACCCCATGGACTGTAGCCTGCCAGGCTCCTCTGTCCATGAAATTCCCCAGGCAAGAATACTGGAGAGGGTAGTCATTCCCTTCTTCAAGGGATCTTCCCAACCCAGTGATCGAATCCAGGCTTTATCATATGAGTCACCAGGGAAGTATGATGTTAGGTGTGGATTTTTCTTTTATAAGGTTGATAAAGTTGCTTTTCAGTCTTAGGTTATTTAGAGTTTATATCATGAATGTGTATTGGATTTTGGCAGATGCTTTCTTCTGTATTTTTAAGTGTATCATATGGGTTTAGTTCTTTATTCTGTATTACATTTAGTTAGTTTTTGGATGTTGAAGCAATTATTCAATTCCTTGAATAATTATCACTTGCTCATGGTGTAAAAATCACTCTTATTTGTTGTTTTATTCTCTTCTCTAATATTATCTTAATGATTTTTGCATTTGTGTTTAGGAGAGATATTGGCTTGTAGTTTTCCTTTTTTATGATGTCTTCATTGGGCTTTGATATTAGGATAATTCTGGCTTCATGCAATGAGTTCAGACATGTTTTATCCTCCTATTTTATGAAAATTTGAGAAGAATTGATACTATTTCTTTTTAAATCATTTAATATAATTCACTAATGAGTCTATTTGAAACGAGTGTTCTTTGTGGGAAGATTTTAAATTGTTAATTCCATTTTTGGGCTTCCCTGGTGGCTCAGATGGTAAAGCGCCCGCCTGCAATGTGGGAGACCCTGGTTCGATCCCTGGGTCGGGAAGATCCCCTGGAGAAGGAAATGGCAACTCACTCTAGTACTCTTGCCTGGAAAATTCCATGGACAGAGGAGCCTACAGGGTAGGTTTATTTATACATTCTATCTGCTCTTATGTCAGTTTTGGTAATTTGTGTCTTGAAGGCAATGGCACCCCACTCCAGTACTCTTGCCTGGAGGATCCCATGGATGGAGGAGCCTGGTGGGCTGCAGTCCATGGGGTCGCTGAGAGTCAGACACGACTGAGTGACTTCACTTACACTTTTCACTTTCATGCATTGGAGAAGGAAATGGCAACCCACTCCAGTGTTCTTGCCTGAGAATCCCAGGGACGGGGGAGCCTGGTGGGCTGTTGTCTATGGGGTCTCACGGAGTCGGACAGACTGAAGCGCCTCAGCAGCAGCAGCAGCAGGACTATGTACACTTCCTCTAGGTTACCTGTTGTTGCCATAAAGATGTTTATAATATTTTCTATAATTCTTTAAATTTTGTTTTTGCCCAGTTAATATATTTTCCAATTTCATTTGGTTTCTTCTTTAACTCATGGATATTTAGGAGTGAGGTGCTTAATTTATATATATTTGGAAAACTTCTAGGGTTCTTTCTGTTGTTTATTATAGTAATTCTGTTTCATTCAGAGAACATACTTTGTATGATTTCAGCTTTTTTACAATTTACTGAGACTTATTTTATGCCCTAGCATATGTTCTATCCTGGAGAATGTTCCATGCATACCTTAAAAGAGCGTGTATTCCGCTTTCATTGGATAGAGTGTTCCATATATATTAGGTTTGAGCTGGTTTATAGTGGTGTTCAAGTGTTTTCTATTTTTGATGATTTTCTAATTGTTATGTCAATTATTGAGAATGGATTATTAAGACATCCATTTATAACTATTGATCTTAAGTGTGTCTCTTATAGACAATACATCATTGGATCTTGCTTTTTCATCTATTCTAACAGTTTCTACTATTAGTTTGGTATATGTAGACCATTGGTATTTATGGTAATCACTGATATGATTTAATTTACACTTAGAATTTTAATATTTGTTTTCTAATTGATCTCTCTCTTGTTTTCCTCTGCTGCTCCGTGACTTCTTTTGTGTTAAACATTTTTTGTGTGTGTCAGTTAAAACTGATTTTTAATCAATTGATTTTTAAACTGTATTATTTTGTTATTTTCTTTCTGTTTGATATCTGGGGACCACAGTATGCATCTTAACTTATCACAATCTACTTAAAATTAATACTGACTTTATTTCAGTAACATATAGAAACTTGGCTTTAATGTAATTCCATTCCCTCTTCTTTGTTCTATACTCTCATCTGTATTATATTTATACAGTTGACCCTTGAATAATGTAAGTTTGAACTGCATGATTCCCTTTATACGTGGGCTTTTTTCAATAAATATGTACTACATTACTACACATTTTGGGGTTGATGGAATCCTTGGATGTGGAAGTGCAGATATGGAGGACCAACTGTATGCAGATTTTCAGTTCTGTAGGGATTGGGGCCGCTAACTCCCATGTTATTCAAGGGTCAACTGTATGTGTTATGAATCCAAAAATATAGTGTTAAAATTATTGCATTATACAATCTTTTGTCTTTTAAGAAAGTTAAGAGAACAAATGAGAGAATATGTTTATTGCATTTTTAAATAATAGATTTAATTATTTAGGGTAGTTTTAGGTACACAGCAAAATTGAGCAGAAATTAAGAAGAATTCTCCCTGATGCTGGGAAAAATTGAAGGCAGGAGGAGAAGGGGATGACAGAGGATGAGCTGATTGGATGACATCATGGACTCAGTGAATATGAGTTTGAGCAAGTTCCAGGAGATGGTGAAGGACAGGGAAGCCTGGTGTGCTGCAGTACATGGGATTGCAAAAAGTCAGACTCGACTGAGCAACTGAACAACAACTCATATACTGCTCCCCACCATGTACAGCCTCCCCAAATATCAACCTCCTGGACCAGAGTGGTACATTTGTTGCAGTTGATGAACCTACACTGACACAGCATAATCACTCAAAGTTCATAGTGTACATTAGGTATCATTCTTTTTTATTTATTTTTACACTTTTATGGGTTTTGACAAATGCATATATCCATCATTATAGTATCATTCAGAACGGTTTCATTGTCTTAACAATTCTCTGCTCTGCCTATTCTTCCTTCCCTCCTTCCTAACCCCTGGCATCACTGATCTTTTCATGGTCTCCATAATTTTGCTTTTTCAGGATGTCATATAGTTGGAATTATTCAATTTGCAGCTTTTTAAGATTGGCTTCTTTCACTTGGTAATATGTATTTAAGGTCTTTTCTTGGCTTGATAATTCATTTATTTTTATTATTGAATAGTATGGCTGTACTGTAGTTTATTTTGGTTGCTTCCAAGTTTCATCAGTTGTGGATAAAGTGGCTATAAATATCTGAATGCAGGTCTTTGTGTGGACTTACATTTTTTCGCATTTATTTATTTATTTATTTTTGGCTGCACTGAGTTATTGTTGCTGTGCACGGGCTTTCTCTAGTTACGGAGAGCGTGGGCAACTCTTTGTTGTGGTGTGTGGTCTTCTTGTGGTGGTCTCTTGTTGTGGAGCACAGGCTCTAGGCTAGTGGGCTTCAGTAGTTGCTGCATGCAGACTCAGTGTTTGTGGCACAGGGACTTAGTTGCTCTGCAGCATGTGGAATCCTCCTGGACCCAGGGATCAAATCTGTATCTTCCGCATTGGTAGGCAGATTCTTAACCACTGTACCACAAGGGAGGTCCTGGACTTGCATTTTTGAACTCCTTTGGGTAAATACCAAGTAGTGAAATTGCTGGATCACATAGTAAGAATACGTTTAGTCTTGTAAGGAAGTGCCAAACTGTCTTCTAAAGTTGCTGTACCATTTTGCATTCTCACCATCAATGAATGAGCGTTCCAGATCTTTGCTGGCATTTGGTGGTGATAGTGGTGTTTGAGAGCTTCACCATTCTAATTGATATGTAGTGGTACATCACTGTTGTTTTAATTTTCACTTCTCTGATGACATATGATGTGGAAGCACATTTTCATATGCTTACTTGCCATCTGTATATTTTCTTTTGTGAGATGTCTATTCAGCTCTTTTGCCAATTTTTAAATCAGGTTGTTCATGTTTTTAAAATATTAATAGATATTTTGTTAGATTTATACCTGACTATTTCTTTTCTTTCTTTCTTTTTTTTTGGTGCTAATGTAAATGGCATTGAGCTTACCTGATAGCTCAGTTGGTAAAGAATCCACCTGCAATGCAGGAGACCCGGTTCGATTTCTGGGTTGGGAAGATCTGCTGGAGAAGGGATAGGCTACCCACTCCAGTATTCTTGGGCTTCCCCTGTGGCTCAGCTCATAAAGAATCCACCTTCAATGCGGGAGACCTGGGTTGGGAAAATCCCCTGGGGAAGGGAAAGGCTACTCACTCCATTATTCTGGCCTGGAGAATTCCATGGACTATGGAGTCCATTGGGTCGCAAAGAGTTGGACATGACTGAGTGACTTTCACTTTCACTTTTCACTTCACTTCAAATGGCATTATTTATTTATTATTTTTTTAAATTTCCAATTCTATTTGTTCATTGATGGTATATAGGAAAATGATTGGCTCTTCTGTATTGATCTTGGTATAATTGCTCATTAGTTCCAGTGGTGTTTTGTTGATTCTTTGGGATTTTCTTCATAGGCAGTCATGTCATCTGAGAACAAAGACAGTTTTATTTCTTATTTCCCAGGATATATACCTTTTATTTCCCTTTGGGGGAGTTCTTATTGCATTAGCTAGGACTTCTAGTATGATGTTGAATTGGCGTGGTGAAGGGATAGTCTTGCCTTGATCCTGACCTTACTTAGTAGGAAGTCTTCCAGATTCTCATGATGTTAGCTGTAGGTTTATGTATGATGTTAGATGTTTTTGTAAATTAAGGAACTTCTCCTCTATTCCTAATTTGCTTTAACTTAAAAAGAATCATGAATGGGTTAGATTTTTGTCAAATGATTTTTCTCCATCTTCAGCTATAGTTGTGTGATTTTTCTTTTTTAGCCATTTATGTGATGTATTACATTAATTAATTTTCAAATGTTGAGCTAGTTTTGCATACTGGGGATAAATCCTACTTGGTTGTGCTATATAATTTTTTTTTTTTTATACATTGGGGGATTCTATTTGCCAACTTTTTGTTGGGGATTTTTGCATTCCTATTCATGAGAAATATAGTCTGTAGTATTCTTTTTTCCTTGTAATGTTCTTGTCTGATTTTGGTATTATGTTACTGCTGACCTCATAGAATGAGTTAGGAAATATTCCTTTGGCTTCTATCTTCTTGAAGAGATTATAGAGAATTGATTTACTATCTTTCTTAAATGTTTGGTACAACTCACCAAACATTTGAGCCTTTCAGAGCCTAGTGCTTTCTTTTGGGGAAGGTTATTAATTATACATTCAGTATCTCTAATAGATGCATGTCTATTCAGATATTTCTGAACATATTTCAGTACATTTCTTCTTGTGTGAGTTTTGGCAGATTGTGGCTTTTAAGGAATTGGTCTGTTTCATCTAGGTTATCAAATTTGTGGGCATATAATTATTTATAATGTTTAATTATTATCCTTTTAATGTCCCTGCGTATTGTAATGATGTCTCTTCTTTCATTTCTGATATAAGTCATTTGTATCTTATCTTCTTTTTTCTTAGCCTGGCTAGAGGCTTATCAGTTTTTATTGATATTTAAAAAAAACAGCTTTGGGCTTGTTGATTTTCTCTATTGATTTCCTGTTTTCAATTTCATTGATCTCTGCTCCAATTTCTATTCTCTTCTGCTTACTTGGGATTTAATTTGCCCTCCTTTTTCTAGTTTGCTGCCGTTAAGTTGCTTCAGTTGTGTCTGACTCTGTGCGACCCCATAGACAGCAGCCCACCAGGCTCCCCCGTCCCTGGGATTCTCCAGGCAAGAACACTGGAGTGGGTTGCCATTTCCTTCTCCAGTGCATGAAAGTGGAAAGTGAAAGTGAAGTCGCTCAGTTGTGTCTGACTCTTAGCGACCCCATGGACTGCAGCCTACCAGGCTCCTCGGTCCATGGGATTTCCCAGGCAAGAGTACTGGAGTCCGTTTTCTAGTTTAATGACATATAAAAGATTATACATAAAAATGGTATATAAAATGATATATAAAAGATATCAAGATTATATATTGATTTTAGATATTTTTTTTCTTTTCTAACATATACATTCAGTGCTATAAATTTCCCTTAAACACTGCTTGCACTGCATCCCACAAATTTTGATAAGTGGTATTTTCATTTAGTTCAAAATATTAAAATTTTTTTAGTGATTTTGTCTATAACCTGTATGTTATTTAGAAGATGTTGTTTAATCTCCAATTATTTTTGGAATTTTCGACTACCTTTCTGTTACTGATACCTTCATCATCAGAGAACATACACTGTATGTTTTCTATTTTTAAATTTGTTTATGTGTGTTTCATGGCCCAGAATGTGGTCTGTTGATCAGTGTTCCATGTGAACTTGAGAATAATATGGATTATGCTGTTTTTGCCTGAAGTAGTTGATAGATATCAGTTATAGCCAGTTGATTGATGGTGCTGTGGAGTTCAGGTATTTCGTACTGATTCTCTGCCTGTTGGATCTGGCCACTTCTGAGAGAGGGATGTTGAAGTCTCCAACTGTAAGAGTGAATTCTTCTATTTCTCCTTGCAGTTCTATCAGTTTTGTCTCAAGTATTTAATGCTCTCTTGTTAGGCACATACACGTTGATAATCATTATGACTTCTTAGAGAATTGACCCCTTTATTATTATGTAATATTCTTCTTTGAGGGAAGAGGGGGTAAAATAAAGTCATGTCTGACCTTCCTTACTTAATTTTTTTAAATAAACTTTAAAATTTTGAAGTAATTTTAGATTTACAGAGCAGTTGCATAGCTTGTAGGAAGAGTTCCCACACTGTGGAAACTTTGAAAACATGCTAAGTGAAAGAAGCCAGTGTAAGGGAAATAAAAGCTTTCCTTAACCCCTTAGAGTCCCTGACTGTGTCTGAAAATGAAGCTAGTCTAACTTTGTTTAAAAATCAAGATATGACTGATATATAGCTTTGTATTTGTTTTAGGGGAATAGCATAGTGAGTTGATACGTGCGTATATGGCACCTTTTTACTCTTCCTGTGGTCTTCCTGACCATTTACCCAGTTGATTGCCTCAAGACCTCTCTGTCAAGAACTGGGATTTTCTAAGGTTTTACTTGACTTGCAAGCTCACAAGTGAACCTGTCACTGTCTCATGGAAGCTGGCAAAAGATACGATACTCCTTATGATCAGATACTTCTAGATCAGAGACAAATGACTTTATTACTCAGGACTCAGTAATTTGTGCAAGCTTCAGTTAGTTCCCCTTCTCCCTGCTCTGCAAGAGCCATGGGGATGACATAGTTGGCTGCGGTGGATGCTGCCCTTGCAGTGGGTTGGTGTGAAAGTCAAAGGACTCTGTGCTTAGGAAACCCAAATCTTTTATAATGGGCTTCAAATAAATTTTTTCATCCTTAGCATAACTATGCTATGAACATAATTATGCTATGTGTATAGATTTTTGTATGAATGTATGCTTTCAATTCTCTTGTGTGGAATGAAGTCAAATTACTGGATTATATGTTATTTCTATGATTAACTTTTTGAGGACCCACCAAACTATTTTTCAAAATGTGTGTACCATTTAACATTCATAACAATAATGCATAATGGTACCAATACTCTATATTCTCACCAACACTTGTTATGAATTCTTTCATGGATCACAGCCTTGTCATGACAAGGGGGCTTGCATAACTCAATGAAGCTATGAGCCAAGCTGTGCTGGGCCACCCAAGATAGGCAGGTCGTATTGAAGAGTTATGACAAAACATAGTCCACTGGAGGAGGGAATGGCAAACTACTCCAGTATTCTTGCCGTGAGAACCCCATGAACAGTATGAAAAGGCGAAAAGATATGACCCTGGAATGTGAGTCTCCCCACAGATTTGTAGATGTCCAATATGCTACTGGGGAAGAACAGAGACATAGCTCCAGAAAGGATGTAGAGGCTGAGTCAAAGCAGAAACGATGCTCAGTTGTGGATGTGTCTGGTAGTAAAAGTAAAGTCAGATGCTGTAAAGAACAACATTGTGTAGGAACCTGGAATTTTAGGTCCATGAATCAAGGAAAATTGGACATGGTTAAACAGGAGATCGGAGAAAGCGACGGCACCCTACTCCAGTACTCTTGCCTGGAAAATCCCATGGATGGAAGAGCCTGGTAGACTGCAGTCCATGGGGTCACTAAGAGTCGGACACGACTGAGCGACTTCACTTTCCCATTTCACTTTCAGGCATTGGAGAAGGAAATGGCAACCCACTCCAGTGTTCTTGCCTGGAGAATCCCAGGGACAGGGGAGCCTGGTGGGCTTCCGTCTATGGGGTCGCACAGAGTCAGACACGACTGAAGCAACTTAGCAAGCAGGAGATGGCAACAGTGAACATCAACATCTTAGAAATCAGTGAACTAAAATGTATGGGAATGGGCAAATTTAATTCAGATGACTGTTGTATCTACTACTGTGGGCACGAATACCTTAGAAGATATGGAGTAGCCATCATATGGAGTCGAAAATGCAATACTTGTGTGCAGTCTCAAAAATGACAGAATGATCTCTGTTCATTTCCAAGGCAAACCATTCAGTATCACAGTAAATCAAGTCTGTGTCCCAACCACTGATGCTGAAGAAGCTGAAGTTGAATGGTTCTGTGAAGACCTACAGGGCCTTCTAGAACTAACACCAAAAAAAAGATGCTCTTTTCATCATAGGGGATTGGAAAGCAAAAGTTGAAAGTAAGAGATACCTGGAGTAATAGGCAAGTTTGGCCTCAGAGTACAAAATGAAGCAGGGCAAAGGCTAACAGAGTTTTTTCAAGAGAACACACTGGTCACAGCAAACGCCCTTTTCCAACAACACAAGCGATGACTCTACACACGGACATTCCCAGGTGGTCAATACTGAAACCAGACTGATTAGGTTTTTGCAGCTGAAGGTGGAGAAGCTCTATACAATCAGCAAAAACAGAAGTTGGAACTGACTGTGGCTCAGATTATGAGCTCCTTATTTCAAAATTCCACATTAAATTGAAAAAGTAGGGCATTCAGGTATGCCCTAAATCAAATCCCTTGTGATTATACAGTGGAGGTGACAAATAGATTCAAGG
Source organism: Bubalus bubalis (assembly GCF_019923935.1). Classification (NCBI taxonomy): domain Eukaryota; kingdom Metazoa; phylum Chordata; class Mammalia; order Artiodactyla; family Bovidae; genus Bubalus; species Bubalus bubalis. The sequence goes on along the minus strand of NC_059157.1, from coordinate 174,918,164 downwards.
GATTAGACCTGGTAACAGAGTGGCTGAAGGACTGTGGATGGAGGTTCATAACATTGTACAGGAGGCAATAAGCAAAACCATCCACCAAAGAAAAAGAAATGCAAGAAGGCAAAGTGATTGTCTGAGAAGGCTTTACAAATAGCTGAGGAAAGAAGAAAAGTGAAAAGCAAGGGGAAAATGGAGAGATATACCCAACTGAATGCAGAGTTCTAGAGAATAGCAAGGTGAGATAAGGCCTTCTTTAATGAACAGTGCAAACAAATAGAAGAAAACAATAGAATGGGAAAGGCTAGAGATCTCTTCAAGAAAATTGGAGATGTCATTTCATGCAAAGATGGGCATGATAAAGACGGGCTTGATAGGTAAGGACCTAACAGAAGCAGAAGATATTAAGAAGAGATGGCAAGAATACATAGAAGAACTATACAAAAAAGATCTTAATGACTTGGATAACCACAATGGTGTGGTCACTCACCTAGAGCCAGACATCCTGGAGTGTGAAGTCAAGTGGGTCTCAAGAAGCATTACAACAAACAAAGCTAGTGGGGGTGATGAAATTCCAGCAGAGCTATTTAAAATCCTAAAAGATGATGCTGTTATAGTGCTTCACTCAATATGTCAGCAAATTTGGAAAACTCAGCAGTGGCCACAGAACTGGAAAAGGTCAGTTTTCATCCCAGTCCCAAAGAAAGGCAATGCCAAAGAATGTTCAAACTACTGCACAATTGTACTCATTTTACATGCTAGCAAAATAATGCTCAAAATTCTCCAAGCTAGACTTCAACAGTATGTGAACCAAGAACTTCCAGATGTTCAAGGTGGATTTAGAAAAGGCTGAGGAACTAGAGATCAAATTGCCAACATCAGTTTGATCATAGAGAAAGCAAGGGGTTTCCAGAAAAGCATCTACTTCTGCTTCATTGACTATTGACAAAAAGCCTTTGACTGAGTGGATCACAGCAAACTGTGGAAAATTGTTGAAGAGATGGGAATATCAGATCACCCTTACCTGTCTCCTACGACCTGTTTGAGGGTCAAGAAGCAGCAGTCAGACGCAGATATGGAACAATGGAATGGTTTAAAATTGGGAAAGGAGTATGTCAAGGCTGTATATTGTCACCCTGCTTATTTAACTTATGTACAGAGTAAGTACATCATATGAAATATTGGGTTGGATGAAGCCCAAGCTAGAATCAAGATTGGTGGGAGAAATGTGAACAACCTCTGATATGCAGATGATACCACACTAATGGCAGAAAGTAAAGAGGAACTAAAGAGCCTCTTGATGAAAGTGAAAGAAGAGAATGAAAAAGCTAGCTTAAAACTCAACATTGAAAAGACAAAGATGGCATCTGGTCTTATCACTTCATGGAAAACAGATGGGGAGAAAGTGGAAATAGTGACGTATTTTATTTTCTTGGGCTCCAAAATCACTGCAGACAGTGACTGCAGCCATGAAATTAAAAGATGCTTGCTCCTTGGAAGGAAAACTATGACAAACCTAGACAGCGTATTAAAAAGAAGAGACATCACTTTGCTGACAAAGGTCCATTTAGTCAGAGCTGTGGTTTTTCCAGTAGTCATGTATGGATGTGAGAGTTGCTCAGAGGGCTGAGCACCAAAGAATTGATGCTTTCTACTTGTGGTGCTGGAGAAGACTCTTGAGATTCCCTTGGACTGCAAGGAGACTAAACCAGTCAATCCTGAAGGAAATCAGCCCTAAATAGTCATTGGAATGATTGATGCTGAAGCTGAAGTTCCAGTACTTTAGCCACCTGATGCAAAGAGCTGACTTATTGGAAAAGACCCTGGTGCTGGGAAAGATTGAAGGCAAAAGGAGAAGGGGATGACAGAGGATGAAATAGTTAGATAGCATCACTGACTCAATGGACATGAATGTGAGGAAAATGTCGGAGATGGTGAAGAACAGGGAAGCCTGGAAAGCTGCAGTTCGTGGGGTCACAGAGTCAGACACGACTTGGTTGTGTTGTTCATACCACTGAACAACAGCGAGTGGTATGAAGTGGAATCTCATTGTAGTTTTATTTGCATTTTCTAGTGACTAGTGATGTTCAATGCCTTTTCATATGCTTCTTGGTCATTTGTATATCTTCTTTAGAAAAATGTATACTCAGTTCCTTTGCCTAGGTCTTAATTGGGTTCTTTGCCTTTTTATTGTTGAGTTGCAAGAGTTCTTTTTATGTTTTCGAGGAAATTCTCTTATCAGATATATTATTTGCAAATATTTTCTTTTATTCCTTGGGTTGTCTTTTTTAAACTTTTTATGTTGTATTGAGGGGATAGCTGATTAACAAACAACATGGTGATAGTTTCAGGTAAACAGCAAAGGGACTCAGCCATACATATACATGTATCCATTGCCCCCCAAACTCCCGTCCCATCCAGGCTGACACATAACATTGAGCAGAGTTCCATGTGGCATACAGTTAGTCCTTGTCGGTTATCCATTTTAAATATAGCAGTGTGTACATGTCCATTCCCCAATCCTTCTCCATGGGCTCTCTTTTTATTTATATTTTCTCCATGTTTTCCTTTGAAGCACAAAAGCTTTTAATTTTGATGAAGTTTATTTCCCTATTTTTTCTTTTATCACTTTTATTTTTCTAGTGTCATATCTAAATTGAGCAAACATTTGAATAGTTTCTTTTTTATGTTTAAACACTTATTATCAATATTAGAAAATATTTTGAAAACACTATGCTAAAGGCTTTGACTGTGTGGATCATAAAAAACTGTGGAAAATTCTTAAAGAGATGGGAATACCATACCACCTTACCTGCCTCCTGAGAAACCTGTATGCAAGTCAAGAAGCAACAGTTAGAACTGGACATGGAAGGATGGACTGGTTCAGAATTAGGAAAGGAGTAAGTCAAGGCTGTATATTGTCACCCTGCTTATTTAACTTAAATACAGAGTACATCATTCGAAATGCTGGGCTGGATGAAGCCCAAGCTGGAATCAAGATTGCCGGGAGAAATATCAGTAACCACAGATGACATCACCCTTATGGCAGAAAGTAAAGAGGAACTAAAGAGCCTCTGATGAAAGAGGAGAGTGAAAAACCTGGCTTAAAACTCAACTTTCAAAGAACTAAGATCATGGCATCTGGTCCCATCACTTCATGGCAAATAGATGGAGAAACAATGGAAACAGTGAGAGATTTTCTTGGGCTCCAAAATCACTGTAGATGGTGACTACAGCCATGAAATTAAAGGACGCTTGCTCCTTGGAAGAAAAGCTGTGACAAAAATAGACAGCATATTAAAAAACAGAGACACTACTTTGTCAACAAAGGTCCGTATGCTCAAAGGTATGGTTTTTCCAGTAATCATATATGGATGTGAGAATTGGACCAGCTGAGTGCTAAAGAATTGATGCTTTTGAACTGTGGTGTTGGAGAAGACTCTTGAGAGTCCCTTGGACGGCAAGGAGATCCAACCAGTCATTCCTAAAGGAAATCAATCCTGAATATTCATTGGAAGGACAGATGCTGAAGCTGAAGCTCCAATATTTTAGCCACCTGGTGCAAAGAGCCGACTCCTTAGAAAAGGCCATGATGCTGGGAAAGATTGAAGGCAGGAGGAGAAGGGAACGACAGAGGACAAGATGGTTAGATGGCTCACCGACTCAATGGACATGGGTTTGAGCAAGCTCTGGGAGATGGTGAAAAACAGGGAAGCCTGGCATGTTGCAGTCCATGGGTCATACGACTGAGAAACTGCATAACAACAACAGTAAAACACCTCATTTATGTAAGCTGTTTGCTTTTAAATTTAAATTTAAGAGTATTTTTCTTTCCAAATTTTTGAGATGAATTTGGTATGTAATGCTGTGTAAATTGGAGAAGGCAATGGCACCCTACTCCAGTACTCTTGCCTGGAAAATCCCATGCACGGAGGAGCCTGGTGGGCTGCAGTCCATGGGGTCGTGAAGAGTCGGACACAACTGAGCTACTTCACTTTCACTTTTCACTTTCGTGCATTGGAGAAGGAAATGACAACCCACTCCAGTGTTCTTGCCTGGAGAATCCCAGGGACAGGGGAGCCTGGTGGGCTGCTGTCTATGGGGTCGCACAGAGTCGGACACGACTGAAGTGACTTAGCAGCAGCAGCTGTGTAAATTTAAGGATGTAAAGCATATTATTTTGGTACATGTATGGATTGTAATAGGGTTGTGATTGTAATGATATTTATCATATTACATATTTATATTACAGTATTATCTATTGAAGTGAAAGTGAACGTGTTAGTCACTCAGTTGTGTCCAACTCTTTGTGACCCCATGGAGCCTACCAGGCTCTTCTATCCATGGAATTCTCCAGGCAGAAATACTGGAGTGGGTTGCCATTCCCTTCTCCAGGGGATCTTCCCGACCCAGGGATCGACCCCAGGTCTCTTGCAGGCAGATTGCAAGGCAGGAAGATCTCATTGCAGGCAGATTCTTTAATGTCTACAACACCAGGGAAGCCAATTGAATAGCTTCTTAACTACTCTTCCCTGCCTGCCATCTTCACATCTGTCTTTTTCGTTATAATCAAAGTGATCATTTTAAAAGAAAAATTTATCAGTCATTTCTTATTTTAAATTCTTAGTTGGCTTTCAGTGACTTCCTATTGCTTTCAGGAAAAGTTCAAAATCTGTTTCATGGCAAGAAGGCTCTCAATGACGTGAACTTGCCTATCCTATACACTGCTGCCCTTCTCTATACACTGCTGCCCTGCTTCTAGCCCTAGCTGAATCATGACTCTTGTTCCTTTTCTCTCTTTTCTCATCAGGACCAGTGATTCTATATATGTGAAAGAGAGTAACATTGTGGAGAGATGAAATTACATAGGACCCTGACAGCATGAGAAAATGCCTTCAAAATGGCCTTTGTGTAATAAAAATAATATTCGGTCCTGGAAATCCCAAGTGTGTGCTAATAAGGAATGAGTTTATTTCAAAGGCGAAATCTGCCTTAGATGGTGATCCGAATGACTTCTTATCAACTTGAATGCCTTTTCCTGTGCAGTGTGCAGTTACTCTCAGGGTGAACACTTCTGAACTCCCTGGGAGAGCTGAAGCCTTCTCTGGTTTCCTCATAATTCAATTTAAGCAACGCTGTCATAGCATCTGCAGCCTGAAGCTGTTTCCCACCCAGATATCACAGTTCAGGATAGATGTAGAGGAGGCAGGGAGAGTGAACATATAGCATATGTCCCCAGTCTTTCTTGCTGGGCACTGGGGAAATGGGAGGAGGGAGTTAAATGCTGTAATGTACAGAAAGCAGCTAGTGCCATACCAGGTTCATTTAATTCTTGCAACAACCTGGTGAGGTAGGTATTATACCCATTTAGGTAGAATGTGGGGCTTCCCTGGTGGTGCTAGTGGTAAAGAACCTGCCTCCCAATGCAGGAAATGTAAAGGATGAGGGTTTGATCCCTGGGTTGGGAAGATCCCCTGGAGGAGGGCATGGCAACCAACTCCAGTATTTTTGCCTGGAGAATTCCAGGGACACAGGAGCCTGGCGGGCTACAGCCCATAAGGTTGCAAAGAGGCAGATGTGACGCACACACGCGGATAGAAGGCTGTCTCTTCTGGCTACATAGATTCTGCTTTCTGACCACTAGTAGCTCCATCTGAGAGCACGAGAACATTAACAGTGCTCCCATCTTGGCCCCACGCTCCTCTGGCCCAAGGTGCCATCACTGAATCCACTGTTAGACTTGCAGGTAGGGGGAATGTTTGGTCAGGTCAGGGGTCCTCTCTTAGAGCTGTCTTTCAGGGCATCTCTCTACCTTTCTATAAAGTTTCTTTTTCCAGCTCTTTGTTCTTGTGCCTGCTGTGTGATACTGGCTTCCATTCTCTTTGGTGAGGGATAAGATAACCTAAAGGGCCTGATTTCCACGTTTGTTTTTCTCTACCCTCTTTTATAGTTTTCTTCCTTGTTTGACAGTGTCTAGATTTGGGGATCTAGTGCTGGACAGGCACGAATTCTGATCCCTGCTCTGTCTCTTCCTTCCTTTTTGATTTCTCCAGCATTGTTTGTTGAAAACATTTTGTTTCTCTATCCAGTTACCGTGGCATCTTTGTCAAAAATCAATTGGCTGTGCATATGTGCATCTATCTTTGAACTCTCTATTCTGTTCCTTGATCTATATGTCTATATGCCAGTGCCATTCTGCCTTAATTACTGTAGTAAGTCTTGAAGTTAGGAAGTGTAAGTCCTCCAAATTTGTTCTCTTTTTCAGAATTGTTTGACTATTCTAGGTCATTCTGCATCTCCATCTAAATTTTAGAGTCAATTTGGCAAATTATTTTTTCAAGTCCTGCTTGGGTTTTGATTGAGATTGTTTTGAATCTGTAAACCAATTTGGGGACACTTGCCATCTTAACAAGATTGAGACTTCTGATCCATGAACATGGGATATCTCTTCATTTATTTATGTCTTATCACTTTTGTTGTAAATATTGTACATGTAAATGTTTTTGGTTTTGCTAATTGAATGCTTCCTATTTTTATTTGGGGAAGGGAAATGTTAGAAAGTAATGCTCTCACTGCTGCTGCTGTCTTCCCCAAATCTCTTTTACTAACTACTTGAGGATAATGCTTAATTCATTTATTTTCATTCCTTTTTCATTGCAAATATAGGCATTTGTGACTATGAGTTTTCCATTAAGCACTGCTTTAGCTGTATTTGACAAATTTTGATGCATATTATTTTTGGTATCCTTCGGTTCAAAATATTGTCTGTTTTCTCTTGGAACTTCTTTAATCCACTGGTTATTTCAAAATACATTTGTTGATTTCCAAACATGTAAATAGGTTTTAGAGTTCATTTTTATTCTTACTGATTATAATTTAGAATATAGTTAGAGAACATACTGATATGATTTCAGTACTTTTCAATTTGTTGAGACTTATTTCATGGTCCAGTATGTTAGTTTTATCATTGTTTTGTGTATACTTGAAAGTAAATTTTATTCTACAGATCTTGGGTGTAGTATTCCATAATTCTCCATTAGTTAAGTGTTGTTAACATACCTTTATCTTTACTAATTTTTTAATCTGCTTCTTTTAACAGCTGCCAATTATTAAATCTCTCATTTTGAGACTTTGTCTCTTTTTCTTGTAGATGTGTCCATATATGCTTTGTATTTCTGAGGGCATATTATCAAGTGTGTGTAAATTTAGAATTATTTTATCTTTCCTTTTTTTTTTTTTTTACAAGATATAGTCATTTATTCATTCTTTCAGCCTTTCAACAAATACTTATTGTTTATCTGCCATGTGCCAGGTTTCATTAGGTGCTAGGGAGACAACAGTGATGCACAAGAGACTTGGTTCATATTCTTATGGAATTTATATTCCAGTTGGCAAAGAGAGACATTTATTAAATAGCCACATAAACTAATGCAGAATTGCAACCCCTAGAGGGTGTAGCCATTTTAAATGATGGTTTTGACAGTTGTCAAAAAAAGAAACCTGCTTATGATCTAATGTTAAGACAAATAACAAGGATGTGTAATTGTACACAAGTTGTTATTTACTGACTACGTCGTGTCCAACTCTTTGCAACCCGACGGACTGTAGTCTGCCAGGCTCCACTGTCCATCGGATTCTCCAGGCAAGAATACTAGAGTGAGTTGCCATTTTCTTCTCCAAGGGATCTTCCCAACCCAGGGATCAAATCCATGTCTCTTGTGTCTTCTTCATTGGCTTTATCACTGAGCCATGCTGCTGCTACTGCTAAGTCGCTTCAGTCGTGTCTGAGTCTGTGCAACCCCATAGACGGCAGCCCACCAGGCTCCCCTGTCCCTGGGATTCTCAAGGCAAGAACACTGGAGTGGGTTGCCATTTCCTTCTCCATATTTTATCTTTCTGATGAGCTGAACCTTTTGTCACCATGAGCTGGCTCTCTTATTTTCCAGTAATGCTTTTGCCTTAAAACTTTGACTGACGAATAATAGTGTAGACATACTGCTTCTTTAGCTTATTGATTGCATAGTGTGTTTTTCTATTCTTTTACTTATAAGCTTTCTATCTTAGTTTATTTGGCCTGCTATAAGAAGGTATCATAGACTGACTGGTTTTTAAACAACAGGAATTTCTCATGGCTTAGGAAGTCCAAGATCATGGAACAGACAGATTAGATGGTGTGATGAGGGCCTGACTCCTCAGCAGATGGTTGTCTTCTCACTGTAACTTCATATGGTAGAAGTCTCTGTGGGGCCTCCTTCAAAGGGAATAATTTTTATAAAGGCAGAGCCCTCACGACCCAATCACTTCCTAAATGCCCCGCCTCCTAATACCATCACTTTTCAACATTAATTTGGGGGGTACACAAACATTTAACCCATAGCCCCTTTCTATATACCTCTGTTTTATGTGTTTCTCTTTTTATTTTAAATTTTTAAAAAATTGAAGTAAAATTGATATACAGTGTTGTGTTAGTTTTAGGGGTACAACAAAGTGATTCCATTAAGTGTACTTATATACCTAAGTTTTTCAGATTCTTTTTGCTTATAGGTTATTACAAAATACTGAGTATAGTTAGTTCCCTCTGCTAGACAGTATGTCCTTGTGGTTATCTGTTTTATATATAGTAGTGTGTATATGTTAATTCCAAACTCCTAATTTCTCCCTCCTCCCCTATGTTTCTCTTTTTAAGCAGATATGTTTCAGTTAGTTAAAAGAATGCTTCTGATAATCTTTTAGTTGGAATCTTTAGTCCATTTACATTTAATGTCTTTAAATCTGTATGTATTTTACTATATGCTTTCTATTTGTCCCATATGAGGTTTCTTGTTTCTTTTTTTCCCTATTCTTGTCTTTCTCTTTGGGATTTATTTAATTATGCCATTTCCCCCCCTGTTCCTTTAGAGGTTATCCTGTGGATTACAATGTGTAGTGTGCATTTATTTCTCTGGTCCCTAATGCTTGCTGCAGTGGAGGTTTGATACTTTCCAGGCACTTTGGTAGCTTTCCCTCAACACTGTGCTTCATGCATCCCATCAGTCAGTTCAGTTCAGTCACTCAGGCGTGTCCGACTCTTTGCGACCCCATGAATCGCAGCACGCCAGGCCTCCCTGTCCATCACCAACTCCCGGAGTTCACCCAGACTGAGGTCCATCGAGTCAGTGATGCCATCCAGCCATCTCATCTTCTGTTGTCCCCTTCTCCTCCTGCCCCCAACCCCTTCCAGCATCAGAGTCTTTTCCAATGAGTCAACTCTTCTCATGAGGTGGCCAAAGTACTGGAGTTTCAACTTTAGCATCATTCCTTCCAATGAACACCCAGGGATGATCTCTTTCAGAATGGACTGGTTGGATCTCCTTGTAATCCAAGGGACTCTCAAGAGTCTTCTCCAACACCACAGTTGAAAAGTACCAATTCTTCGGCGCTCAGCCTTCTTCACAGTCCAACTCTCACATCCATACATGACCACAGGAAAAACCATAGCCTTGACTAGACGGACCTTTGTTGGCAAAGTAATGTCTCTGAATATGCTATCTAGGTTGGTCATAACTTTCCTTCCAAGGAGTAAGCATCTTTTAATTTCATGGCTGAAGTCACCATCTGCAGTGATTTTGGAGCCCTAAAAAATAAAGTCTGACACTGTTTCCCCATCTATTTGCCATGAAGTGATGGGACCAGATACCATGATCTTAGTTTTCTGAATGTTGAGCTTTAAGCCAAATTTTTCACTCTCCTCTTTCACTTTCATCAAGAGGCTTTTGAGTTCCTCTTCACTTTCTGCCATAAGGGTCGTGTCATCTGCATATCTGAGGTTATTGAGATTTCTCCCAGCAATCTTGATTCCAGCTTGTGCTTCTTCCAGTCCAGCGTTTCTCATGATGTACTCTGCATAGAAGTTAAATAAGCAGGGTGACAATATACAGCCTTGACATACTCCTTTTCCTATTTGGAACCAGTCTGTTGTTCCATGTCCAGTTCTAACTGTTGCTTCCTGACCTGCATATAGGTTTCTCAAGAGGCAGATCAGGTGGTCTGATATTCCCATCTCTCAGAATTTTCCATAGTTTATTGTGATCCACACAGTCAAAGGCTTTGGCATAGTCAATAAAGCAGAAATAGATGTTTTTCTGGAACTCTCTTGCTTTTTCCATGATCCAGCGGATGTTGGCAATTTGATCTCTGGTTCCTCTGCCTTTTCTAAAACCAGCTTGAACATCAGGAAGTTCACGGTTCACATATTGCTGAAGCCATGCATTATCTAATTTACTCCTCACAGCAGCCACACGCGATAGGTATGATTACAATCACTTTTGTGTTGAGGAAAGTGAGGAAATGAGACTTAGGGAGGTTAAGTCATTTGGTCAACACAGTCTGTTCCTAAAAGATATTTTATCATATTTTTTGAACTAATATGTTTCTTTCCACTATATCCTAGAATCAAATAAGTTAGTATCTGTAAACCATCTAGCTTGTCAATGGAAGTTGCTCAATTAATGTTAATTCCATGTCAATTGAAACAAAAACAGCCATAAAGAAACCAAATGCAAAGACTGATAACCTCTTGCTTCTAAGAGGTATTGTTTTTTTAAATTAATCTTTATTGGAGTATAGTTTCTTTACAATGTTGTGATAGTTTCTACTGTACAGAAAAATAATCAGCCATACATATACATACGTCTCCTCCCTTTTGGACTTCCTTCCCACTCAGGTCACCACAGTATGTGAGTAGAGTTCCCTGTGCTATACAGAATGTTCTCTCTCTCACTATTTTATTTAATGGTATCAAAACAAAAATAAAAAATGGGACCTAATTAAACTTAAAAGATTTTGCACAATGAAGGAAACTGTAAGCAAGGTGAAAAGACAGCATTCAGAATGGGAGAAATAATAGCAAACAAAACAACTGATGAAGAATTAATCTCCAAAGTATACAAGCAGCTCATGCAGCTCAATACTAGAAAAATGAACAGCTCAAACAAAAAGTGGGCAAAAGACAAACAGATATTTCTCCAAAGAAGACATGCAGATGGCTAATAAACAGATGAAAAGATGTTCAACATCACTCATTATTAGAAAAATGCAAATCAAAAACACAATGAGATATCATCTCACACAGGTCAGAATGGCCACCATCAAAAACTCTACAAAGAATAAGTGCTGAAGAGGGTGTGGAAAAAAGAAATACTGGTTTAACCAATTGTTTTTAAAACAAGGCAGGAAATAAAAGAGTGAATACCTTGGTAGGGGAATAAAAGTGCTTCACTGATGCATGAGCTCCACAAGCCTTCTTTGGGTGGGGATGCCAAGGGGAAGATGACACAGCTCTTGGTGTGGAGGACTGTGCTGCAAGCCCAGCCCTCTAATGCAGCAGGGCATTTACTGGAGGGAGCTCTACCCACATGCTCTCATTGAATCCTGACACGAGCCTTATGGAGCAGATTGTTTTCCTTTCAGATTAAGAATCCAAGGCCCAAGGGAGGATAGAAATATGTATATGTATGGCTGAATCCCTTTGGTGTTCACCTGAAGCTTGTTCACAACATTGCTAATCGGCTGTATCCCAATACAAAATAAAAAGTGAAAAAAAAAAAAAGCTCTGAGATTCTTAGCCTCTTCTGCATGTGAAGATACAGCAAGGAAGTTGGAGAAGGAAATGGCAACCCACTCCGGTACTCTTGCCTGGAAAATCCAATGGACAGAAAAGCCTGGTAGACTACAATCCATGTGGTCACAAAGAGTCGGACACAACTGAGCGACTTCACTTCACTTCACTTCAGAGGGTCCTTACCCAGCCGTTGTTACTGTTCATTGTTCAGTCACTCAGTCACTCAGTCTTATTGGACTCTTTGCAACTCCATGGACTGCAGCAAGCCAGGCTTCCCTGTCCTTCACTATCTCCCTGAGTTTGCTCAGACTCATGTGCATTGAGTCAGTGATGCCATCCAACCATCTCATTCTCTGTTGTCCCCTTCTTCTTTTGCCCTCAACCTTTCCCAGCATCTGGGTCTTTTCCAATGAGTTGGCTCTTTTCATCAAGTGGTCAAAGTATTGAAGGTAGAACTTCAGCATCTACATCAGTCCTTCCAATGAATATTCAGGGTTGATTTAGGATTGACTGCTTTGCTCTTCTTGCTGTCCAAGGGGCTCTCAAGATTCTTCTCTAGCACCACAATTTGAAGGCATCAATTCTTCAGAGCTCAGCCTTGTTTGTGGTCCAGTTCGCACATCTGTACATGACTATTGGAAAAACCATAGCTTTGACTATACGGACCTTTGTCAGCAAAGTGATGTCTCTGCTTTTTAATATAATGTCTAGGTTTGTTTTAGTTTTCCTCAAGGAGAAGAGTCTTTTAATTTCACGGTTGCAATTACTGTCCGAAGTGATTTTGGCCATGCTGGTACCCTAATCTTAGGTTTCTAGTCTGTTATGTATAGGCTGAAAAAAAAAAAAAAAAAAAAGAATCCAAGGCCCAAGAGTGCTGATCAGTTGTTTACTTCCCTTTTCTGTAGGCCCTGTCCAGCTGGTCTGATTGGTTTTTCCAAATGCCTGCTGACCCCTGTGTCTGCCATCAGAGTGGGGGCAGGTACTAGGCTAATTGTAGAAGCTTCCCTGGCTTCTGTCTCTATGTGTATAGAGGCAGAGTATCTTTTTGCTCTGAACCCACTGCCCTGGGAATGGACATGACAAATGTCCTAGAGTCAGCTTTTTGTGATTGCTTGTGGCTGGAATTAACTAGTTGTGTGTGTGTATCCCAGGGCTTCCCCAGGCGAGCAGAGCCCTTCATTGCCTGATGGTGCTGGTCCCTGTCCAGAATTGCTCCATTGTCTTAGTAGCTTCAAACTTGGAGATGAATTCCCTGTGAAAACCAGGCTGTGTCACTGGTCTGCAAAAACCTCATATAGCCTACTCGGCTTCCTGCTTTCCCAGCAGGGCTTCTACCATGCTGCTGTCATCTGACTAATTTTTATGTTTTCCTTCATGCTGTGGGCTCCTTGGGGACACAGACTAAGTCATTGTCATCCTGACATGGGGCCTGAAAGTGACCATAGATATTTCTTGAATGAGCTGAATGAGTTTGAGCCCCAGTCCTGTGGCCTGACGGTCCTTTGAGTTCCCAGTCTGGTCACCCACTTGCTGAGGTTTAAACAGCCTCCTGGGCAGCCTTTCTTGCCCACTCCAGCCCTTCTGATCCTAGAGTTGGCACTGTCTGGCCCGCTGTGTCTCTCAGCGCGGGCTTTGTGTGTTTTCTGCTGCTTCAGCTTATGTGTGGCTGTCAAGGCATCTCTGGCCCCGACCGTGCCATGTGGTCCTTCCCAGTCTAACTCACTTGCTTTTATTTATTTTGGGGTGTGCTGGGTCTTCATTGCTGCATGCAGGCTTTCTCTAGTTGTGGCGAGCAGGGGTGACTCTTGCTGTGGAGCACAGGCTTCTCATTGTGGTGGCTTCTCTTGTTGCAGAGTGTGGGCACTAGGGCACTCAGGCTTCAGTAGTTTCGGCTCGTGGGCTCTAGAGCACAGGCTTAGTAGTTGTGGCACTCGGGCTTAGTTGCCCCACAGCATGTGGGATCTTTCCAGACCAGGGATAGAACCTGTGACTCCTGCATTGGTGGGCAGATTCCCAACCTCTGGACCTCCAGGGAAGTCCTAAACTCATTAGCTTTCGAAGCTCCAGTTCTCCAAAGCCAGACTTTTCATGGCCCTCTTCATCTTTTCGCCAACCAGCTCGTAGACTGGTCATTTCTGGGCCACTGTCCACCTGGTCTGATCAGCTGGGCTGGTGGAGTCAAGTGGCCCACACCATGGTGGCCCAGGTGGCAGAGGGAGCCTCAGGCTGCATCTCTTACCTGTTGACAGCCTCAGCACTCAGACTCAGGGCTGTTCACCTCCTTCAGCAGCCTGAGGTCTGTGGAAGTGGGGCCCGCATCTTGTTTACATCTGGATCTTCAGTGCTTGGTACCTGGCCTGGCCCACATTGACAACCAGTAGTTTGAGAACTATGGCAGGGTGGGCCACATATTCTCCTGCTGGTTTCACAAAGACCCAAATTGTGGCTCGGCAGAAGAGTCGGCTTTTGACTGGTCCACCTGACTGTGAGCAATCAGAGGCCCAGCTCTGATGCACAGGGCCTGGGCCTGGGAAGTCTTTAGAAGTGGCAGCTATTGTTCAGGAAAATCTCATTGCTTGGCGTTGTGCTATTTCTCAGTCCACACAGGTCCTGCCCTGCCTGTGGCTGTGGGGCACAGGAAACCCCCCAGCCCAGGCTCCCCAGAGCACAACTTGCATGGTGGAAGCAGCTGCCTTTCTCATAAACACTCCCCCTTTTGCTCTGAGAATGTGCCCAGGAACTGCAAATTTTTCTGTGTGCCACCTGCAGGGAGTGGAAGGGAGTGCCTGTCCTGAAACCAGATGGGCTGCTTCTACTCACCCTCATCATCACCTAACCCCCAGACGGCATGTGAGAAGACTTGGGGGAGACCTTCCCAAGCACTTGTGCCTGCTCCCGGGCAGTTCTATTGTGAAAGAATCCCTCCTAGGTGGACCTGGTTGGAACTGCTGTCTCCTTGGGCCCAGAGGAGGAGGATCTGAAACTCGCTGTCCCCTGGGGATGAAGGTTTAGTGTGATTCCCTCCCAGGGGATTTGGATGGAGAGGGATGGCCTAAGGTAGTGAAAAGGGACAGAACGACAGGGCTTGAGCCTGGGCTCTGGGCAACTGAAGCACATCCCCCTCAGAACCTCAGTTTCTTCACTTAGGATTTTCCATCCTGAGGACATGGAGGTGTTTTCAGTCCTGTAAGGCTCTGTTCCTAGATTCCCAACCTCTGGACCTCCAGGGAAGTCCTAAACTCATTAGCTTTCGAAGCTCCAGTTCTCCAAAGCCAGACTTTTCATGGCCCTCTTCATCTTTTTGCCAACCAGCTCGTAGGCTGGTCATTTCTGGGCCACTGTCCACCTGGTCTGATCAGCTGGGCTGGTGGAGTCACGTGGCCCACACCATGGTGGCCCAGGTGGCAGAGGGAGCCTCAGGCTGCATCTCTTACCTGCTGACAGCCTCAGCACTCAGACTAGGGGTGGACCACCTCATGCCCTCTGGCCTCTGAGGTCAGTGCATAAGGCTGGGGAAAGGCGTGACAGGGCCCACTTCCAGGGTGGATGGAGGATCTGAGGGCCAGACCCCGTGCAGCAACCACTGTAGGATCATAGACTCCAGGAGCTCTGGGTGAAATCTGGAAGTCAAAGGGGATCCTAGTGACATAAATCAAACCACTGTCCAGAAATATGTATCATCAACACACATCTGTTGAGCACCTCCTGTGTGCAGCTGGGGAGAATGTGGCTCCAGAAACGGGCACATAGGAAAAGCTGGGAACTGTATCAGGTAGGTGGTCAGGGTAGAAGGATTCAAAGTCAGAATGGAAGGGCAGGGGCTAGGCTTACTGGTGTTCCTCAGAGACTGATTTCCATAGGGGCATTTGGGAGGGGCAACAAGCTAGAATGTGCAAGGTTAGGAGGGTGCTGTCTGTGACCCAAAAATCAAGTGAGAACAAGTTGGACTAGGCTGGCCACTGGTGAATGGAAGGTGACAGGGCTAGGCAGGGAATCTGAGACTAGGACTCGGGTCATGGTCGCTTGAGCAGAGAGGAGCAAGGGTGAGGACAGCCCGAAAGAAAATCCCCAGATGTTGTGTCTGGGTGTGGGGAGAGGGCAGGGCTGCTGGGACCAGGCGGCTGGCCCTTGTGAGAGCGCGTGGTGGGGGTGCTGAGAGGCATGCTTGGGCCAGAGGGCGCCCGGGACACGCGTCAGCGCTGCCACAGGGCCCAAGTGAGTGAACGCGGAGGCCTACCCGCAACCCAGGACAGCGAGGCAGTGTGACACAGCGGGGCCACGGGGGTTTGGCCCAGCCTCACCGCACCACTCTTAGCTGTGTGACCCCAGGAGCAATCCCTAACTTTTCTGAGCCTAACTGTAACATACCAACTCCTTTTCCCGGACCTTGAGACCAACCTAGAGCTGCTGCAGCCTGGATTACCAAACAGAGGGCAGACAGAAAGGAGCTATGGATGAACGGATTGAGATATGATGGGATATATATACAATGGAATATTATTCAGCCTTAGAAAAGAAGGAGATCCTGCCATTTGCAGCATTAATGGACCTGGAAGACATTATGCTAAGTGAAATAAACCAGTCACAGAAGGACAAATAGTGCATGATCTCCCTTATAGGTAGAATTTTAAAAAGTCGATTTCATAGGAGCAGAGTGAAACAGTGCTTGCCAGAGGCAGGGGCATAAAGGAAATGGGGAAGGTGCAGGTCAAAGGGTCCAAACCTGCAGTTCTGTGGGAGGAATAAGACTAGAGATCTAATGTACAGCATGGTGGCTATAGTTGGTGATGCTGTATTGGGACTTCCCTGGTGGTTCAGTGGAAGTTTCCACGCTTCCACTGAAGGGGGCACAGGTTTAATTCCTGGTGGGGGAACTAAGATTCCACATGCTGTGCTGTGCAGCCAAAAAAAAAAACAAAACAAAACAAAACTGTACTGAATACTGGAAATTGGCTAAGAGAGTAGATAGATTTCAGGTGCTCCCACAGACAGACACCAAGAGGGAACTGTGTGAGGAGGTGATATGTTAATTAGCTTGCCTGTAGCAGTAGCCATTTTACCATGTACAACAAGTCATCATGTTGTACATCTTACACACATACAGTTTTTATTTAAAAAATAAAAGAAGGGCGCTGTGGGGCTTCCCTTGTAGCTCAGCTGATAAAGAATCCACTTGCAATGCAGGAGACCCCGGTTTGATTCCTGAGTTGGGAAGATCCCCTGGAGAAGGGATAGGCTACCCACTCCAGTATTCTTGGGCTTCCCTGGTGGCTTAGCTGGTAAAGAATCCACCTGCAATGCAGGAGACCTGGGTTCGATCCCTGGGTTGGGAAGATCCCTTGGAGAAGAGAATGACTACCCACTCCAGTATTCTGGCCTGGAGAATTCCTTGGACTGTATATCTATGGGGTCGTAAAGAGTCGGACATAACTGAGCAACTTTCACTTCACATGGCCAGACTGAGCCCAGATTGGGCGGTCCCATTTCACAGGCTGGAGAACTGAGGCCCTGGCAAGGCCTCCCTTCCCCACTGTGCAGCCATAGCCTACTCCGTCTCTGCTGGTGGATCCTTATGTGGTGCTGTTGGCAGTACCTGGCGGCCTTGTGGTGGCCGTTCCCACCCCCTATCAGCTGTTGACATACAAATGCCCTGGTAAGGAAAATATTTTCATTCTTTCATTACATCATTCTCAGGCTTAATCATATTTTTCTTTGTCTTTAAAAACAAGCTCCTGTGTGGTTTTCCATCTTCTTGCTTCTCTTCTAAGGACATTCTAGAACTGAGCCTCACTGGTACTTCATGCCTTTTATTGTTACTGCCCAGTGACTATTTTAGGGGGGCTTATGGTGGGCGGGTGCTGATCCCCTCCCAGTGCCTTACACCACATTTTACATCCAGAGATCTCATACCCATCGTGCTTCTACTCTGAGAGAAAAGTGTCACCTTGTGTAGCAGAAGAAACTGATTTCAGAGAGGTTAAGTATCCTGCCCAAGGTCTCACAGCCTTTAGTGGTAAAGCCAGAGCTTGAAATGGGATTCCGGCCAATTTGATTTTCAAGTCAGGGATTATTCTGTGAATAAATGTGCTCTGCTGGTCCCCTGGCCAGGTTTCTGGCATTGACTGTCTGCGGTGACATAAAGCAAGTCCCTGGACATCTCTGTGTTTTCATCACATCCTCTGGGCCACACAACCTGTGGTGAAAACAGGAGAAGAGGATGACGGTGACTGTTGACTGAGTCTATGAGCTGTTTGTCAGTTCTCTGGGCAGCTGTTTACTGGGGGGCTGCTATGTGCCTGCTGAAGCTATAGTCTCCTCACCAGATTATGAATCCTGACTGCTCTGGAGCTGGGTCCCCACTGACACACAGAGGGACTCTCCAAAGATGTGCCGGATGTTGGGTCTCAACTCCATATGGTGGAGCCACATTGTAAAGGAAGGAAGAATCCATAGAGGTGTTTTCTGGAAGCTGAGGGATTGCATGGGGGTGGAGGCAGGAAGAGAAGACCCCATCCCAAATGAAGCCCTGCTGTGTACTGGTTGCATGCGGGCCTGTTTGGCCTCCCCGCAGTCCTCTGAGGCCCTGGCACTGCGTTCACTTTATAGAAGAGGAAACAGCGCTGAGGTGACTGAAGGCTGGAGAGCCAGCAGGTATGGAGTGCGCGCTTAGATAAATGCAGGTCTGCACACCGCCCGAGCCTGGCTTTCTGCACTCTCCTGTGGCTCCCCACTTGTTCTCTGTCAGAACCTGAGAAATGGGGGATGGCCTCTCCAGAAGGACTCAGGGAACTTGGCTTCCGGTCTGTGATCACATCCCTGAGGGGTGGGAGGTCAAATCACAGGCTCACAGGGGCGAGGGAGACGCACCCCTGGTCGGGCGGGGGTGTGGCGGTGGTGGTGGTGCTCAAACCCGCAGGTCCCCGAATGCCTGCTTCAGTTCAGTCCTGCTCAGTTCATTCTGTCCAATCTCCGGGGGGGTTGGGGTACCGTCAGCCACAGAGACACACAAATTTCAGAGAGGTGTGGGGGGATCCAGGCCTGGAAACCCAGCTCCAGAGCAGCCCTCCCTCTGTGGTCTGGAGCACAGCCTGGCTCTCTCTGACCTCAGTTTCCCCAGTGGTAAAGTGTGAGGTCGCATGGCCCAGCTCCTGGACTGATTTCACTGAGCTCCAGCTTCCTCCCCAAACATCCCTTCTGTGCTTCCTGACACCTCTCAAGCCTGGCCCTTCTCCCCACTTCCTGTCGAGCGCTCCTGTTTAGAGACAGGGTGGAACAGCAGAGAGCTGCCCTGTGCAACTGTGACCCTGCCCCCTAGAGCCCCCTCTGTGTGGCTGGGGAACTAGAGGTAGGGGGGGAAAGTATCCTATGGAGGGCGTGGTGGAGAGCTGGCTGTTATTTGCTGCACAGAGATTTGCTAGGCTACCTTCCCTCTCTGATTAGGGGAGCCCCAGGCCCTGCCCTCTACTTTGGGGTCTCCCTCACCCCAAAACTTTGGTTTTGACATGGCTGAGGATCAGCACTTGGCCCCGTCCCAAGCTGGAAGAACTCTTGGTGGCAAGTGTGTGAACTCGACTATCTTCAGCCCTGCCTCTTTATTCTCAAGGTCCTTGGGCTGTGAAGCAAGGCCTGGGACCTTGACGGGCGAGATTAGCACCGGAGGGGGTGGCTCCCTCCCGCTTTCTGTGGTAGAAGGCGAGCGTGCTTCCTTTGCCCAGTGTCAGAGCTGTCCTGCAGCCTGTAATTCCATCTTGGAGACCCTCACATGGACAGCGCCTGGCCAGGGCCTGCCACAGAAGCAGCCTGGGCTGATGAAGAGTTGGGAGTCAGTAGGCCTGCATTTGAATACAGGTTCTGCCTCTCAATTCGCTGTGTGTCCTTTGGCAGGTTACTCTGCCCCTCTGGCATCAGCTGCCTCTTCTTAAAATGCAATAACTCGGCTTGCCTCTAGGTGTTGCTGTGAAGTGAATTGGGCTGATGTGTATAAACATATAATACGGGCCTATTGTGTAAAGGCAGATAGGCCTCCTATTTGGATCTCCTGTGTGTGATCTCCTTTTATGCACCCACACCCAGCTGCTTAGCATTCACCCATTTATTCCCCAGGCATCCGTGTTCTCCCCTTCACCTAGAGCCTCAGTCAGGCTTTTCTTTTGTCTCTCCAGACCCTCAGTCCTCTTCAGTCCTGCTGCCAGGGTCCTCCTCCAAGACCTTCTCTGAACCAGCTATCACCCTGGAAATGAACTGGCCAATCAAATTCCCATCAGTTTGTGAATAACTGATAATATCCTAGAGTTTAGCTCTCCCATGGGTATTTGTAGTTTAAAAGATTTTTTTAAAAACTCTACTTTCCCCAACTTTGACACAGTAGATTCTCAATAAAAGTTGGTTGATTGGATAAATGAAAGGACCTGAGTGATGTCCTAATGGACTTTCAGTTGGGTGCTCATGCATCCAGCCTCTCTACAAACATTTATTTTGTGTGCCAGACATTGGGGATGTATTAGTGGATAAAAGAGCCACAGTGCTACCCCGACCCCCCACCCCCTGCCATGGGGCTTTTGGTGTAGTGGGGATAATCAGATAATAAGCAAACAAGCACATTTCTATTTATGAATTGTGATCAATTCCTTGACAGAAATATTATTTTAGATTCTGTGATATGGTATAACAGAAGATCCTAATTAAACTGAGGGGATCCTGCTCCCAATTAGGAGTAAGAATTTGGAAGACATTTTAGAGGAGATAAACGGTTGGATGAGGAGTCAGGGCCAGACAGGAAAAATGTCCAAGCTTGCAGGCCTTCCTTGGCTCTGTGACTGTCCATCACAGGCCAAGGCCAAGGTCTGCATGGTGCCTGCATGAGCCTGCATGCTGCCTCTGCCTGCACAGAGCCTTCCCAGTTTACACCTCGGCTGAAGGCTGCAGGATTCTGGGGGTTAATACACAAACTGCTGGTGCCACTTGTTACTGTTACCCAGAGACGGTGCTGCCGACTCCCCACGTCTCCCGGCTGCACATCCTGCCCTGGCCTGCCCGTGACCTGCCCAGCAGATGTCCTTGATGCTTCAGGGAAAGAACGAGTTGTCCTCCACCCCCCGGGTTTTTTTTTTTTTTAAGCGCTTGTCTGTCTGACATTGGATGCCTGGCTTTGATTGCTGGCCCAGATAGCCAGATTCTATTCAGAGATCAAACCTCTTCTTTCAAGCCAAATGCAGATATTTTAGACAACAGACCCTTCCTTGAAAACCCATACTCTCTTCACAGCCATCTTAGTGTTTAACAGGGACCATGGGCAGAGTTCTCTCTCCCAGCCACCAGGGTCAAGCTGGCGGCCACGTTTGTACACACTTTTCCTTTCCTTTTTTCTGTTCACTGGTCACAGCCTGTGGCCACATTTCCTCCACCGGGAGATCTGGGATCTTCTCTGTCCTGGCTTGTGCTGCTTGCAGGCTGCTTTATGACAGCACCACACACATTGTTGACCAGCTCCCTTCCTTAAGCCTTTGCTGGTCCTAATGCCTGAGGGTATAAGAGCTTGGTACTTGAGAGCCAGGTCTGAGTTCCAGCCCTGTCTTGACCACTTTCTTACCCCTTACCCTTAGACGTGGTAAAACAGGGTGGCCATATAATTTATTGTCTCAACTGGAAGACTTCTGAGAGTGAATTGAGTGGGGAAGATGGGTATAAACCAGACTGTCACGGGAGGTGGGGAACCTGTTCAGGCTCGATTATCCACACAAGGGGCAGCAGCTGTCTAGGATCGGTTGTACTGGGGGCAGGGGCTGGTCTGGTCTAGGCTAGTTCATGGGCAGTTCTCAGTTCCCTGTTGAGCAGAGAGGGGGCAGGTGGAGCTGCTGGCTGATCTGACTCTGCTTCAGGAGCCAGCCTATGAGGCAGCATCCGGGGGAACTCCCCTAGCACCTCTTTCTGCTGAAAGGGGAGGAAATCGGAGGGAGTGAGCAGAAGGACCCAGGCTGAGTTAATGGACATACAGTGGAGGTGGATTAAGGGAGACTCATGCTGCTGAGAAAGCCCGAAGGCCTGGCAGAGCCGAGAAGCTGGATGGCTACAGGCCCTGCAGTGGGTCACTTCAGACAAGAAAAGCCTGTGACCTTTTCCACTTCCAGAGGACAGCTGAAAGTCAGGTTGGAGGTCCAAAGCTGCCCTGGCCCTCCCTTTAATGCACTGAGGCTCCTTGAGTGTCCTGTCCTGTGGAGTGACATCCCCAGGGCTGAGGGCAGGCTGGAGATGGGCCCCAGTCTGGACTTCAACCTGCCCAGCCTCTGGGGGCTGTACCCAAGGCCCAGAGCTCACTTGGACCCCCGGATCCCCAGGCGGGGCTGATCGAGCCTGGTCTTGGGGAGTTGTCAATGGTAGAAGCTGACACCCAAGAGTGTGGGGGCCAGATGTTGGGGAGGGGGCAATAGGGCCAACAAAATTTCCCAAGGGTTTGGTCACTCCTCCAGGCAGCCCCATCTGCTTTGTCTTAGTCAGGTGGCATTTTAGAGCCGAAGAGCCACCTTTGAGAACTCTCAGAGATGAGGACACACGAGGAAATAAACCTAGGAGGATGAAACTTTGCTTACTCCTGCTCCTCCACAGGGCAAGCCCTCTGTCCTGCTTTGGCCATTTCTGAACGCATGGGGTTTGTTCCCATCTCTGTCTTATCACTGGCTGTACCACCTGCCTAAAATGCCTGCCCCTTTTCTGTACATCGCTCAAGGCCCAACTTCAGGTCTGTCTCTCTGGGAAAACCTCTGTGCCTTTTCCAATCCAACAACACCTTTTCACCTCAGAGTTCCTCCCGTAATGTGTGCCCAAAGGACACTCCATCCCAACCCACAGCCTGAGTAGTCCCTCACCATTCTGCGTGAAGCTCAGTCTCTTCTACTTGGCAGGAGCCTGCAGGGCCTACGTCACTTCCTCCCCAACGCACAGTGGTGAGCCGCAACCAGACCCAGTACTGGGTGCAGGTGTGCGGGAAGCCTCGGCATCAGAGGGACCACTGGCTGAGCTGTGGACTGTCCTCAAATGGAGGTGGGGTGCTTCATGCAACCTGGGCCCCACAGCCTGGAGGAGCCAGATTGGTTTAATCTATTTGGCATTTGTCACTCAACCCAGCTGGCTGACTCGTGAGGGTAGATAGCAAACACCAGCCCATCCCTCCCCACTGAAAACAGGAGTGAACGCACACTCCCCAGTTCTCCAGAGGGAGAACCGAGGCTTGCGCTGCCCACCACTGTGGCGACAGTGACATCAAGCTGGCTAGCTGCTCTGGCCTTGAGACGGCGGTCAGATCACAGGCCAGAGAGCAGCCTTGGAAAGTGATGCTCTGGTTTTTAGATTTTAGGGCTTCTTGGAACAATTCAAGGAAATTAGATTACCCCATAGAGGACAAATATATGCATAGTCTCATGATTGTCCTGTTTCTTTCCTGGCATTTATCGGCTGCCTCTTATTCATTGCTGTGATTTCTTTCCAAAAAACAATTAGATGTATTCCAAAATTCTAAGTAGGACCTCAAATGTCAAAGGATTGGGCTGTGCCATGTGCCAAGCCATGCGCCAAGCCATGAGCCTGGATCTGTGGTCATTTAATAGGCCATTCTTAACGATGTCCATCAGGGGTAGAGCCAGAGTGCAAAGGAGCTCCTGGTGTGAGCTCAGTGCGTTCACTGGAGGAGTACCCAGTGGCAGAGCTGTTCTTAGCAGGGCCCAGAAGCACTTTCTAGCTTGAGTTCTTGTAGGCTACCTGGAGCTCAGACCAGCTCAGACCAGTATCTTGATCTCTAAAATCCCCTCCTCTCATGAGAATGGTCACCTTTACAGCTTGCCTCAAGTGTCTAAATATACCAGGCAAGCTAGGAATCTTGGCCTGACCCATCTGGACACAGTCTTGTCTCTAGGCCTCATCGTATAGCAAGAGATGGTGGTGACGGGCATCTCCATTGGATAGGCCGGCCGAAGCGGTGATTTTGTTCTGTCCATCTCTACTGCTGGTCCTTCTAGGAATGCCCCCAGAGTAGCCTTGCTTTCAGCACTCACACACCCCAGACTAATTAGAGGACCATTGTGGATTGCTTTTGGACCAGGGGGAGAAAAGCGCATTCCAGAGGACACATGCCACACTTGATATCAAAGTCTCTCTGGTGGAAGGTTACCTCGGGTAGGTTTCTGTTGCAGAGTTGAAGACATTTCACTCTGCAGTGTTGTTAAAAAGCTTCAAAAAATCCTCCTGTGGTATGTTTCTAATTTAAGATTAAAAAAATATTTCTATTGTGCCATATATAGAGTAACCTAAAACCCAATAAAAGCTCCGAATTAGGGGCAGACAGAATGGTTTGAATTAAGCTCAGGTAGAGGCAAGGACACTGTATCTGTCGGCTGGGGCTGCTGACTCTCGGGCCAAAATGCAGGTTCAAACTGGGAGACTGGGCCTGCCAATTCTGGAGAGGAATCACCTCTTCTGCCAGATTCCAGTGCTCTGGCCAGTGGCCCAGAGGGCTCTGATTCTATCGTCATCTGCCTCCAGTCCAGGAAGGGCCTGACTATTGCTTGTCACATCATCTTGGTTGTTTAGCAGGTTTCTCATTGAGGCTTAGTTTATTTGATTCATTGGTTATTTATTTATTATGTTTTGTTTTTTTTCGCCTAGGGATACCTTCCAGGTTTTGCCTATCACCTCCCTTTGAGAAGCCTGTGTCTGTTCCTCTACTTACACAGTGATTGTGCTTTTTTCCTGAGCAGAGGCTAGATTTCCTTGTCTTAGTGTCCAGGGTTCCGTTCAGAGTCTGGAAAGCTGCACATGCTCAGCAAATGCATAGAGAATTAATAATGTTGAGTGAGCCAGTGAGTGAGAAGCCTGATTTTTGTTATTATAAACAATTCCATATGAAACATCTTTACATCTATATATTATATAGAGAGATGTTAATCATATTCCTCCTGCCCCCGTCACTTCTCACATCACATTCTCCGCTTGCTCTGTTTGTGCCATGTGACCTAACCTTAAACACCTGCCCCATCCCAGCCTCCCCCCTGGGGCCAGTTTATAGCTGATTGGATAAGGAAGGTCATTTGACTCCAGAGGACTCAAATCATAGACTAGACTAAATTATTCAGATCCTCTCTTGAGATCTGAACTAAGATACAGAGAAAGGTATAACCGCAGACTCAAGAGCCGAGGCTAGATTCTGTGGCCATTATGGGGCCATGTGCAAGCAAGTGAGTGAGTAGAAAAAGTGGAGACAGACAGACGGACACAGACAGACTCTCACTGCCCCCAGCAAAATAGCAGATATGACTTTAGTTCCATTGAGGGCTGCTTATACTTTCTACCTGCAGATGCTGTGAGATGTCCCTGAATCCTTTCCCAAACCAAAACAAGAGTCCTTTCTCTTTGTACCATTTCCCATGATATAGGTGTCCTCCTCCCACTGTGCAGCCTCCCATTGGGTGGGGTGATGCTGGGAGTTCTGACCTTCTCATGGGGCCAGAGCAGGTCCAGCGTGAGCCGGGGCAGGAGGAGGTTGGGAGTGATCTCCCCGACTCCTGTCCTGCTCCACCCCACCCAACTTTACAGATCAACGAGGGTGTCATTGTCCATTTCTCTCCGCTTGTCTCTGGGGCAAAGAAAGGTCTCCAATCCATGTACCCAGCCCATGCCAGAATTTGTCATTGATGGTTCTCCTCTGCCTATAGGCACCTCACTACCATGAACATGGCCTTCAGCTTAGACCACTCCCCATGACCATGCCCACAGAATTGGAATGATATTTGAAGTGACGTAGGACCACACAGACCTGGGTCCCTGGGATCCAAAGTCCTCTACGTTGGTGGCTTCAGGCCAGGTGAGTCCTCTAATCTTGAGGGTCCTCCCTGTGAGGTAGGCATCTCGGAACCTGACTCACAGCCCCCCGTGCCATTTAAAAGAGACAGGAGGTAGGCAACGTGGCCAGCACCTCACAGGCCCTGCCACCCACCCTGCCTTCTCTTTCCACTCCAAAGGATGCGCGTGTGACTCTGCCCTTCAGTGGATCCTTGTACCCTTCTCTGGGCCAGCCAGTGCTGTTCTGGTGCTCTCTCACTGGACCCCTGCTTTGGTCTTGGCCTTCCTGTGGCTGGGGTCTGGGCCCAAAGAAGGTGGGAATATGGGGAGACAAGTGGACGGGAACTAGATGCAGGAGGCTGAATGGGTCCAGGAGGAACCCCAAAGGGAACTGTCCTGCCTCTTTGGAATGATGAGGGGACACTCGGAAGCGATCCTTCTGTTTTAGCGAAGTGTAAGAAATAGGAGAGTGAAGGATTTGAATGAAGCTCGGTCACTGGAGGAGAGGTTGGCTGCAGCAGCTGCAGGTCTGGAGGCCAGGGGAAAGAGGAGGGATCAGGAGCCACTGGTAAATGGGTCCCTGGTGCTGTCAGAGCTGGTCTCCACCTCAGCCCACATGCTCTAGGCTCAGAGACCCAGCATAGGGAAAGGCCGGGCCTTGGGTCATGCTGCTACTCTAGATACCATCTGGGGCTTCCTTCCTCACAGGCGGGGCCTTCATGCCTTTGCAGTAAGCTGAGTGGCCGGGTGCTCCCCCTGGGGCCATCTCCCTTGGCTGGGGCCTCATGGACGCCCTTGCATCTCCTGCTCAGCCCCAGCGGCGTCCTGGGTTCCAGGGCCTCCTTGTCCCTTCATCTCGCTACAAAAGTCTCCCATTATTGGTATCTCCCAGCCTCTGGGAAAACCTGGGAAACTGCTCCACCCTCCCCCCTTGCTGAGAGGATCAGTAATGCTCCTGCTCATCTCAGAGTCCCCTTACATGATCATTAACAATGTTTCTGTTGGTTACACTGCCTGGAACATCCAAACAAGATTGTTAAGGTACAGCCACTCTTCCTACAGATTCTAACACAATATTGGCAGGGGGATTTTTACAGAAACTCATGCCTGTGACCGGCGCTTTGTTTGTAAGCAAACACTGAACCATCTCTAGTCCATAATGTTTGGGTAACAAAAGATGTATTAATATGTCTCTGGTGAATAAATTGCTAAAAAGAAGGAGTGGTCCTCTTGGCCAGGAGCCCATGTAAGATTTAATTATTTAAAATGTGACGTCCTACTCCTCGCAGAAGAGGAGTGGGGCAGAGTCCCCTGTGGTGGGGAGAGGGATAGTCCAGGTGTTCCCGGACCCTATAGGAGTGAGTCCTACTCTGGCCTCTAGCTGATGGCTTTCCCAACCACCCAGGGCCATGACCCTCCTGGGTGCTGCTGGGCACCATGGTGATAGCAGCCAGTCAGGAAGGCGTGGTGATTCTTCCATTATACAGAGGAGTCAACTGAGGTTCAGAGGCAGGAAATGAAGCACCGGGGAATAACCAAGCCAGAGTCTGGTTAGAGTCTTGCCCACATTTGTTGGAAAAGTGTTTCAGAGCTGGAGACAGTGTGCTAGGGTAGAAGATCCTATAGCGGGGCCCCAGGGGGGCAGGACTTGACAGGGCTGCGGGCATTTGGGTATGTAGGGCCAGGGGTCACTTAGCACCATGTGGGGGTGGTGAGCCGGGCGGTGAGAAATCTCAAGGTGGACAGATCTCACGTTACAGCTTCCTTTGTACACTTCCCCATGAGACGCAGCCCAGCCCTCAGGGCTCTGACCTCACGTCCATCTCTCTGGGGCTCCTTCTGGAACCTCTGAGGGCAGGACAGCCCCCGCTCCCACTAGATGGCACTGTTGCAGGTCATTTCCACCCAGGAGTCCTTCAGGGTGCCTGTATGAGCATGCGCTCCAGTGAATACCTGAGCTGGTGTGTGTGTGTGTGTGTGTGTGTGTTGGGCATCCCTGGCTTGGGTCTTCCAAT
Organism: Bubalus bubalis; assembly: GCF_019923935.1. Classification (NCBI taxonomy): domain Eukaryota; kingdom Metazoa; phylum Chordata; class Mammalia; order Artiodactyla; family Bovidae; genus Bubalus; species Bubalus bubalis. The sequence continues at coordinate 174,890,738 of NC_059157.1, read as the reverse complement.
ACCCCCAAAGCCTCTGCTTTATGCCTCTGCTTCTCTGGAATGTTCCTTAGAATAGAAGTTATTACTTCTGATACATTTTTCAGGATTCCTGTGGGTCCGGGACGCGGGAACCTGATGTTAGGGAGTTCTAGGGTGACGAGGTCAGGTCCATTTCTCCTCAGGCCCACCCATCTGTGGACAGCTGGCGAGTTCTCCTGAAATCCATGTCCAGAGACAGTGCAGAGCCCTGATAGGCCCTGGGTGGACAGTACTGGGGGTTTGGATTGGGATAAACTTTCAGAGGCTTGAATGTTTCTAATGCAAATAAATGTTATCTTGTATATTAATAATATTTATTAATGCTAATGGTTGGTAGTAGGTATTGGAATGTTATGTTGAGAAGGCTTCTGGGGCTGGATCTGCTTCAGGAAAGAAGGCGGTTTTAGGTCAATGATGCCTGCAGAGGCTTGGGGCAAGAGTAGCACTCAGGACATATTTTTTCTTGATGTAAGTGGTCACTTATCTATGAAGATGCAGCTGTATGTCAACGAATCCTACATGTTTAGCACTTTAGAAATTATCCAACTCATTTTTTACATAGATGGGGAAGCTGAGGCATCCACAGACATAATGAGTCGCCCATAGACACATGGCTAGTGCAGCAAGAATGTGGGCCTTTGACCACCAGAGCCAGTGTCTTGCCGGTCACACTCTGCCTTTCCAGTTGATCCAGTTCTGTGTTCAAACAAAGTCCCCAATACCACATCAGCCTCTTTTGTCTGGTGTTTTGGGGTTTTTAGACCTCATTGCCAAGAGAAAGCTCCAAGTTAGATCTCCTTTTCATGTCTTTGTTGTATTCCAGGTAGATTGTGACCACAGCAGATTGTGGGCTAAATGTGGGGGAAAAATCTTAAGAGAGAAGGATTCCACATTTGCCTTTTTTCACTTAGTATGACCATCTCTGGGCCCATCTTTTTTTTTTTTTTCCTCTGGGTCCATCTATGTTGCTGCAAATGGCATTATTTCATTTTTTATGGCTGCATAACATTCCCATATATATATATATGTATATATATATTATATACCACATCTTTAACCATTCATCTGTTGAGGTATTGGGGTTCCCAGGTGGCTCAGTGGTAAAGAATCCACCTGCCAATGCAGGAGATGCTGGAGATATTGGTTCAGTCCCTGGGTTGGGAAGATCCCCTGGAGGAGGAAATGGAAACCCATTCCAGTATTCTTGCCTGGGAAATCCCATGGACAGAAGAGCCTGGGGGGGCTATAGTCCATGGAGTTTCAAAGAGTCAGATATGACTGAGTGACTGAGTACTCACTCTTGATGTACACTTAGGTTGTTTCCATATCTTGGCTGATGTAAATAGTAGTGCTAGGAACACTGGGGTGCATGCATCTTTTCAAATTAGAGTTATCATCTTTTCCAGACATATACCCAGGAGTAAGACTGGATCATATGGCAACTCTATTTTTAGTTACCATATGGTAACTCTATTTTTAGTTTCTTAAGGATCTCTATACTGTTTTCCATAGTGGCTGCACCAGCTTATATTCCTACCAACTGTGCAGGAGTGTTCCTTTTTCTCCACATCCTCTCCAGCATTTATTATTTGTAGACTTTTTAATGATGGCTATTCTGACAGTGTGAGGTGATGCTTCATTGTGGTTTTGATTTGTATTTCTCTAATAAGTAGTGACGTTAAACATCTTTTCACATGCCTATTGGCCATCTGTATGTCTCTTTTGAAGAAATGTCTATTTAGGTCTTCTGTCCATTTTTTGATTGAGTTTTTTTTTATATTGAATTGTACGAGATAATTGTATATTTTGGAAATTAAGCCCTTGTTGGTTGCATCATTTGCAATTGTTTCCTCCCATGATGTAGGTTGTCTTTTTGTTTTGTTAATTACACCTGCGTTATATATGTACATCCACCCCCTGTTGACATCTCTGAAGAACCCTGATTATACAGTCCATCAAGGGTGATGGAGGTCTGGTCTTCAGCTTGGGTACCATGCAGGGATTGTCTTGCTTTTGTGGAAGATTCTACCTTGGGCATCATTTTCTAAAACACATGTGCGCATGTGACACACGCATGTGACACCCCCGACCCCGCCAGGGTAAATTTAAAGCCCTAACTCACTGCAGGACACCTGTGATGAGTCCAGACAGTATATACAGTTGGAAATGGGTGCCCCAAGCCAGCCCTCCCTCACACTAATTTACAGATGGCAACCTCCTTGAGGGCAGGCAGGTGGTTGATTAATCTCCCTGCCACTTACCGAGTGTACATTCTTAGACATGTGATTTGACCTCTCTGGCCTCAACTTCTTCTGGAAAATGGGAATAATTATAGTGCCTGTCTCAAAGGATTATTGGGAGAGTTCAACAAGATAGAGTACCTAGCAGAGCCTGATTGCTTCCAATAGGACATTCTCAATACAAGTGACCCTTGAACAACATGGGGGACAGGGGCACTGAATATCCATGCAGTCAGAAATGTAGGTATAATAAAACAAGAACCATCACAGGGACTAACTGGCTTCTCTCCATCCTGGTCACTGGGAGTCTTAGGGAACCTCTTCTTTGTGAGGGGACTCCCTCTACAAACAAAAAGCTAGCAAATGAAACAATATATTGACCCCCCACTGCTCAGGGAAGAGCTATGCTGTAACCAAGCGTCAGGAGGAACAGCCCCTCCCAGGAGCAGGCATGGTGTAGAGTCCCTGGACTACAAAGGGTCAAAAGCACATGAGATTTCTAGCCCTGGGATGTCCTTTTTCCAGAATATTCATCAGGCTTTCCGATTGGTGGCTGTGAGTCTGCTAAGATTTCCTGATGGGCACTGCCCTTCTGGCTCTGGTATGCTCTTGTGAGGACTGACTGGCGCTTCTACAGGAAAATAACCAGAGCCCTCTCAGCAGGAGAAGATGGCCTGAATAGTGGGGAAGAACTTTGGCTGTGGTGTTGGCTCTGGAGAATGGAGATGTCTACAACCTTGCCTGCACAGCCAAGCCCAGTGTCTTTGGTTCTCTGAGCCCAGTGAAGACTGGACAGGCCACACAGATGCCATGCCTTTGATCAAAGGCTCAACTGGGTCCCATCTGGTGGAGACCAGCGCAGCCTACTAGTCTTCTGTCCCGGGGGAGATCTACCCCCATAAGCTCAACTCTTGAGAGTTGGGTGTGGGAGCATGGGGAACTTTGAGAGCATAGAAGGGAGGCACCTCATGCCACCTGGGGATTCAGGGAAGGACATTTGAGAGGAAGACAAAGAGACAGTCATGGTCAGGTGAAGTTGTACATGTCTGAGTGTCTGCATCAGTGTCCTTTGCAAAGGCCCTGAAGCGAGAAAGAGCATGGCCCCATTAGAGCCCGGTGAGTGGCTCAATGTGGTAGACTCCTGGAGTTGTGCAGAAGAGAGGCAGAGGGAGGCAGGACAGAGAGCAGCCTCTGAGGTGTGCAGGGCACAAGCCAATGGAATTTAGACCCCATTTATGGGCAGTGGTACTGGCAGCTGTAAGTGTTCGAGAGGGTATAGTGTGGAGTGAATGGGGTGATGCTGGGGGCCAGCAGCCATGAGGCAGCTGTGGTGGTCACTGAGAAGAGGACTGTGGCCACAGAGGCCTGGTTGAGGGGACAGAACTGGATGCCATGGATGGGGTATACAGGTGACCGACGGAGCATGTGCAGTGTGATAAGCAGTCAAGGCTGCTGGAGGCCGGGCCTCTAGCTTGGGGACCAGTTAAGGGATGATAGTGTTTTCTTGGCAGGGCCACTGACTTTTCAAAGTTGTTAGGCTCCTTTTCCCAGGGGCACCTGTCCTGCTCCCCTGAGTCCTCTTACTTTCATGGCTCATCTCATGAACACGAGCTTGACTCAGGTTGCAGGGTGCCGTTGTCAGCTCCTTGGCATAGAGCCCCAAAGTTGGTCTGGGCTTGGGGTCCTGATTCAGGGATGGATGATTTGGTATGTAGCACTGGGCAAGTTCAGTTGCCATGCCATGGCTCTGCCAGGGCACTTGGGCCACACAAAGGCTGCCCTTCCATGGCACTCAGAGCCCTTTCTTGCCCCCTGGCTCTGGCACCCCAAGAGCTGTTACATCTTCCAGGAGGATGCTGGGTTCCTGCTGATTAGGCTGTTCTCAGAGATTTTTTTCTGACTTGTTACCTGGTGGTTGGAAAGTCTTGGGGTTGGGGATTGCATGTCAGCAAAATTTACATGAAGCGCCTACTATGTGCCTGTCACTATGCTGGGTTCTGGGGCTTGGGGGCTGGGGAAGCTGCAGTGAGTTTAGAGTGAACTGGGAGAACAGCTCTCATGAAGGACACATTAGGAGACCTACAGGTGGCACCCAATTATTAGACATTGGTTTGGTTGGAAGCTTAGGGAAGGTACAGGGTAGTGTGGACTAGACGGTTAAGGATGCCTCAGGTAGGAGGGGCACCTTGAGTTAAGTCTTGTCCAATGCTCATATGAAGGAAAGGAAGAGGGGGTGTTGTCCATGATGGGTGAGGGGCAGGAGACAAGGATTGGGCCAGGAGTGGTGGGTAGGGAGAGATAGGCTTTTGGAGTGAGTATATATATGTGTGGGTGTGTAAACTGCCAAAATCAGGTATTGTTTCTTTATATATTCTCCTAAGTCTGCATGCACACTAAGTTGCTTCAGTCATGTCCAACTCTTCGCGACCCCATGGACTGTAGCCTACCAAGCTCCTCTGTCCATGGGATCCTCCAAGCAAGAATACTGGAGTGGGTTGCCATTTCCTTCTCTGGGGGATCTTCATGACCCAGGGATTGAACCCATGTCTCCTGCATCTCCTTGATTGGCAGGCAAGTTCTTTACCACTAGCGCCACCTGGGAAGCCGTTCTGAAGTCTACTATGTACAAATTATACATTTCTGATTCTAAAGGAGTAGGGGTTGGGGGTACACTTTTCGTTTTGAATCACAAGTTGAGGCAGGTGACTTTGGATCCCCAGGGATAGCTCTTCTTGTGAGCATAGCTGGGGCATAGCTCTTCCCTAGAGATGAGAGCTGGGATGAAGGATGTGAAGGACTCCCAGGTCCATTGGGAGAGCCGCCTCCGCCAGCACATCTCCATCCGGGCTCGGTAACCCGACATTCTCCCCAAGGCCTCTCAGCCTGCCAGGAGAAACCCCCTGTCACCCAGGCAACCTTCCAGGATCTGGGTATGGTTAGGGGCACCCACGGGGACCTCAGAGAGGGCTGAAATCATTGGATGGCCAGTCATGAAGACTGTCAGCAGGAACTTCTCTCCAGCCCCGAGTCCCCAAGTGGAAAGTGTACTGCCTAGATGGTTGTGGATGGCAGTTGTGTCACAAGGCAGGAGCGGGGTTGACAACCGGGGAGAGGCTAGGGGCTTGCTTGGCCCAGAGGAGTGGCAGGTGGGAGGAGAACAGGAGGGTCCTGGGTCACTTCTGAGATGGGACCCACCCTCTGCTGTTTCCTGAAGCCTGTCTCAGCTCCCACCCAGCGTGAGGGTCTGTAGCCAGGGCCTGTGTAGCCGGATCCGCCCAGAGCTGGGCTCACAGGGCCTCAGAGGGAACCTGCTTCAGGAAGCAGGCCAGAGGGAGGCGGTGGCTTATCCAACTTGCCTCTTAGGTAACTTGATTCCTGGACATGAGACTTTTTTCCATTTGTCAAATTGGTTTTCTCCTCTGGTTCCAGAGTGAAGATAAGCCTGGCCCAGCTGTCAGCAGGGCACCAGGCTGCCCTTCTCCCTTGAGTGGCTGCCTCCACCTCCCTCTGGTCTCTGGAGTCCTGGGTCTCACCTGTGGGCTCCCTCTTCCTCACTCTGGCTGGTCATCTTCCTAAAGTAAACACGCACTGGGAAGCATGAGCTCCGTAACACTGCAGCTGGAGACCTGGCCCTGTCCACAGCTCGTGTCTCACCACCTCTGAACTTTTGCTCAACCCATCTTATTGGCCTAGAAACTTCCCCTCACTCCTCTCTCTCCTCCTCCAGGAAGCTGTCCCTGATCTCTCCTCTGTGCTTCCCCAAGCATAAGGACGCACACTGCCCTGATCAGGAGGTACTGGGGTTACCTGTCTGTTGTCTCCGTTCAGAGTGAGCACTTTAAGAATGGGGGCTTAGGAGGGGTTTTCTGAACCAGACCCATCATGACTGGGACCAAGGATGGTCAGGGGAAGCCCTCTGCAGCAGGGGATTGCTGAGCGATCTGAGGAGAGGAATGTTGTCCATCTCCGCCTTTGCCTCTCCTGGGACCCCTGGGCAGACCAGGTGACTGAAGGGCCAATAGACTCAAAACACCTGCTAGCGTGGGAAGGCAGATGGCAATGCCACTGGGCTTCCACATGGGGCACGTACTGTGTGCCAGCCCTGGTTTCCATCTCTAAGATGAGAGTGCTGTGAGGTAGGTAGTATAAAAACATCCCTCCAAAGAAGAAACTGAGATTCAGAGAGCTTAAGTGACTTGCCAGAGTCCTGGGAACTTTTGGAGCAGAGATTAGAATTCATATCAGTCTTGTCTCAGAGTCCATTTCTTTCCTGGCTCCTCCCAGGGCTTTGCAAGTCTGGTCGGTGGGAATAAGCTCCCTCCAGAAAGGTCCATTCCAGCCTGAAGAGCATGTGCTGTTTGTGTCTTACCAGTGTTCCGTCAGGGTCCCTGGCACGAGCATCTGACAAGTCGTGTAAACTCTAATGAACGTGAGCCCTGACGTCAGGGCCGGCGCCTCTTCTGTTAGTGTTTGCTAATTGGTATTATCTCAGCAGTTGCTTTAGAAATCGACTTTGATGAAAAAAATTTAATTACATAATGAATTACTCTCTGAGGAGCAGGCTGTTGTGTCATGGCTCAGCCACATGTGGGGCAGGGAGGAGGCTGAAGGGGAGTGTTTGGGATGAGTTGACATGCGTTCCCCGCAGTGCCTCTGCATTTTTCCGTGGTGACTGCAGGATGAGTTTGGGGACTTGACTGGCCTGCAGGGATAACACACAAGCGTATGGGCCACAGGAAAACATCTGCACCGTTTTGCTCCGAACGGACCAGAGAAAGTGGAGTGTGTAAGAAGCCTTGTTTTGAAACGTGTTTTCAAAATAAAGGGTTCCATAACAACCGTGATTGCAGAAACAACTGCTGATGGGAATACCTTCCTGGAAAGCAGAGGCCTCCGTGAGAGTCAGGATTTAAAAGGCCAGGCCATGTTACAAAACAGGTTTGCAACCTAATGAATCTTAGCATTGCTCTTAGCATGTGATACACACACACCCACCCCCACACACAGAAACACTCATATATGTGAGTGCCTCCCTCAGGCTGTAGACTTTGTTGTTAGTTTCTCATGCTCTGCCCAGGGCCATGAAACCTTAGTTTCAAGGTCTGGGGCAACAAAGAACATTCAACTTACAAGGTGAACTCCCCTTTACTCCCCCATCCCCAAGTCCCTGGTCCAATCAGAGTGGCTGGGGCAGCTCATTTTGCATTGGTTGCCTAGAATTGAACTATATGTTCCTGCCCTCTGGCTGCATGATTGGACCAGAGTTTGAGGCTCAGCCAAAGACAGCCTCTCATAGGCTACCAAATGGTGTGTGGGATGGTCTTCTGCAGGATACTACCAATAGAGATTCAGGATTTGGCCACTGAGCCCAATCAGATCTTCTCTTCTGCGGGTATCAGAGAGGAAGGATAGACTCCAGCAGGCAGGCAGAGAAAAGGGAGTCAAGAGAGTCTTGGAAGCCCTGGGACAGCAGGATAGCAGGGACTATTGAGAGGATGGTTGGCTGGTAACAGCAGGAGACGAGAGATAACTGAGTCATGAGAATGTCAGATCCCTGGAGAAACACTGGCCTCCTGAAAGTAGTTCCTGCTCCTCACAGCTGAGCACTTGCATGTCTCCAAGTAGCCTTACTCAAACACGCATCCCTGGAGGTTCTTTGAACTTGTTTATCTTCTTGCTCACTAGTGGAGCCCAGCCACGCAAGTGCCCACCTGCATTCTTGCTGGTGGAGATGGTTTTGTTGGGCACCACAGATGAGCAGAGAGAGAAGATCCTGCCAAGGAGAATCACCAGCCTTGGCATCATCTCCAACTCGCCCTTCATTGGGCTTTTGGGTGGGAGAGGATGGCCGAGAGACCCTCTGCTTCTGGTCAGAAAGAAGTGGGTAAGGGGTGCTGTGCTGAGGCTGGGGGACTTTTGGCAACCCCAGGAGACCTGGCTTCCAGACCAGAAGAGTTTTCCACAGAGGTGGAAAGACACGGTTCTGTTTTGGGAAGCTGTTTGGAAGCTGTCTTGTGCATTTTTCTAATGTTGGTTCAATAGAACTCAAAACTGTTTCCCCTAACGCTTTCCTCCCTTCGTTTTTAAGTATCTCTGTGTACACGGAGAAAGACAGTGTATGTGCTTCTGATTCATTTACCCTGAAATCATCATGTGTCTCTCCCTTGAGACATCCCATGTTTCAGAAACCTTTGGAGACATTTCAGCCTTTTCACCTCCTATTAAAACCTGCTTGTGCTAAAACAAATGGGTGGAGGGTCTCAACTAAGATGAGACATCCCTCCTTGCCTGGTCCCAGTATGGCCAAGGTCAACCTCAGCAGTAGACGCATTCCTGGGAAGCATGGCCGAGGAGATATCAGTGCCTTGTGTGAAGACTGAAGGCTAAAAAGAACATCACTGGGATGTCACGTTGTGAATGATTGTCAAGGGTTGACTTGTATATGGCTTTCTTTAGCTGCAATATGCTGTCTTCTTTCTCCCTAGTCCCAGGTACTGGAGGCTTACGCCATGAATGCTGGCCCTGCACTTTGCCCTTAGCAGAGGCTCCAGAGATACCTGGGGGCCCATCCTTCCTGCCTTGTGGACAGCATCCTTCCTGCCTTCCTGTTAGGTAAGCTGATGGTGGTGGTACTTAAAATAACATGGATGTATGTATTTCAGTGCTACTCTCTCAACTAGTTCCACCCTCTTCTTCCCCTGCTGTATCCACAACTCTGTTCTCTATGCCTGCTTCTCTATTCCTGCCCTGCAAATTCAGGTTCATCAGCACCATTTCTCTAGATTCCATATATATGCATTAACATACAATACTTGTTTTTCTTTTTCTGACTTACTAGTAGCTTTGAAATATATACATTACCATGTGTAAAATAGATAGCTGGGGGGAAGTTGTTGTATAACACAGGGAGCTCAGCCTCGTGCTCTGTGACAACCTAGAGGGATGGGATGGGAAGGGGTGGGAGGGAGACTCAAGAGGGAGGGGATGTGTATACACACACACACACACACACACATGTATGGCTGCATCACACTGTTGTATGGCAGAAACCAACAACATTGTGAAGCAGTTACCCTCCAATTTAAAAAATAGCATGGATGTTGGGAAGTGGGTTGGGGTACAGATAAAATAGGACTAGCTATAGCTGACAGTTATTAAAACTGGGTGATCGGTACACAGGTATTCATCATATTATTTTTCTACTTTTGTTTTGAAATTTTTCATGATAAAAGTAAGAAAGAATTATGGAAAATTATATGCATGTGTATATTATCCTTTCTACTTTTGTTTTGAAATTTTTCATGATAAAAAGTAAGAAAAAAATTATGGAAAATATATGCATGTGTAAAGTAATGTTTATGGCAGAGTTTCACTGGATACGATGTACAGTGAGCAGTGCTCAAGCTGATTTTAAGTCATATGCCAATGATCTTCATGACCCAGATAATCATGATGGTGTGATCACTGACCTAGAGCCAGACATCCTGGAATGTGAAGTCAAGTGGGCCTTAGAAAGCATCACTATGAACAAAGCTAGTGGAGGTGATGGAATTCGAGTTGAACTATTCCAAATCCTGAAAGATGATGCTGTGAAAGTGCTGCACTCAATATGCCAGCAAATTTGGAAAACTCAGCAGTGGCCACAGGACTGGAAAAGGTCAGTTTTCATTCCAATCCCAAAGAAAGGCAATGCCAAAGAATGCTCAAACTGCCGCACAATTGCACTCATCTCACACGCTAGTAAAGTAATGATCAAAATTCTCCAAGCCAGGCTTCAGCAATATGTGAACCGTGAACTTCCTGATGTTCAAGCTGGTTTTAGAAAAGGCAGAGGAACCAGAGATCAAATTGCCAACATCCACTGGATCATGGAAAAAGCAAGAGAGTTCCAGGAAAACATCTATTTCTGCTTTATTGACTATGCCAAAGCCTTTGACTGTGTGGATCACAACAGTGGAAAATTCTGAAAGAGATGGGAATACCAGACCACCTGATCTGCCTCTTGAGAAATTTGTATGCAGGTCAGGAAGCAACAGTTAGAACTGGACATGGAACAACAGACTGGTTCCAAATAGGAAAAGGAGTTCGTCAAGGCTGTATATTGTCACCCTGTTTATTTAACTTATATGCAGTGTACATCATGAGAAGCGCTGGACTGGAAGAAACACAAACTGGAATCAAGATTGCTGGGAGAAATATCAATAACCTCAGATATGCAGATGACACGACCCTTATGGCAGAAAGTGAAGAGGAACTCAAAAGCCTCTTGATGAAAGTGAAAGAGGAGAGTGAAAAAGTTGGCTTAAAGCTCAACATTCAGAAAACGAAGATCATGGCATCTGGTCCCACCACTTCATGGGAAATAGATAGGGAAACAGTGGAAAGAGTGTCAGACTTTATTTTTCTGGGCTCCAAAATCACTGCAGATGGTGACTGCAGCCATGCAATTAAAAGACGCTTACTCCTTGGAAGGAAAGTTATGACCAACCTAGATAGCATATTGAAAAGCAGACACATTACTTTGCCAACAAAGGTTCATCTAGTCAAGGCTATAGTTTTTCCATTGGTCATGTATGGATGTGAGAGTTGGACTGTGAAGAAGGCTGAGTGCTGAAGAATTGATGCTTTTGAAGTGTCATGTTGGAGAAGACTCTTGAGAGTCCCTTGGACTGCAAGGAGATCCAATCAGTCCATTTTGAAGGAGATCAGCCCTGGGGTTTCTTTGGAAGGAATGATGCTAAAGCTGAAACTCCAGTACTTTGGCCACCTCATGCGAAGAGTTGACTCATTGGAAAAGACCCTGATGCTGGGAGGGATTGGGGGCAGGAGGAGAAGGGGACGACAGAGGATGAGATGGCTGGATGGCATCACTTTCTCGATGGACGTGAGTCTGAGTGAACTCTGGGAGTTGGTGATGGACAGGGAGGCCTGGTGTGCTGCGATTCATGGGGTCGCAAAGAGTTGGACACGACTGAGCGACTGATCTTCTTGCCAATGATCTTTTAAATTTGAATAATAATGTATTTAAAATTTAATTAATAATTGCAAGTGATATGGGCTGTGATAGTGCAGAGTGTTTCCTTTTAAAATAAAGTTAAGGAGAAAAATCAAGTTGATTTGATGAAAGGAATTAAGAAGATAATGGGAGAGGATGAAACACGTGAATATGTCAGACATGATGCAGGTGGAAACTGAATTGCTGAAGTTTTGGAAATATCATTAAAGCTATGAAGGGAAAGGACTCATGTTTATTACTCTGAGTATATGCTGTTTTATGGGACCCTTTATCTGGAAGATTCAGTGTGAGGGGCATGACATAATTGGGCTTTTGAGACACACAGACTGTGTTTCGATTCTGACTTGGTCATGTAATGGCTCTGTGACATCTGGCAAATGGCTTTCCACCTCTGGCCCTTGTCTCCTCATCTGCAGAACTGGGATGTTACTGTACAACTTAAAGTGTCCCTGTGAGTGCCTGGGATATACCAGCTGCTTAATAAACAGCAGTGGACTTGAGAAAGAAGTAGAAAAAACAGGTGGAGCTGAGTCCACATCTGAGGTCTGGGCACCATCCTCACAGGTTCAGACCTTCATTCAAAACAACTTTACTCCTACTTTAGACACAGTTCTACTGGCATGTTTCTTGTTCATTTTGCTGTTTTTCTAGTCTGTGTGTCTACTGAGAAATGCACAGGAGATAGTTGGGGAACCCATCGATGGACACAGTCAACATGTCATTAGCCACAGGACACATGTGTGCCTCCTTGGCTTGTTCTGAAGCTGTTAGAAGTTTAGCAGCTTTGTTGCTTGCAACAACTTCCACAAGTCAAGCCAAAATCGAGTGCCTCTAATTCACTAATAACAATTGTTACTGAGAGTTTACTCTGTGCCAGGGACTGTGTTCAGCCCTCCATATTCTTTGTCTGACTTAACTACCCTGATAGCCCTCCAAGGAAGGTGCTGCTGGTCCCCCATCACAGATGAAGAAGCTGAGGCTGCAAGGACGTGGTGACTTCCTGAGGGCACTGAGGCAAGCAGGTGGCTGAGGCAGGATAGAACCATGTGTGATGACGCCGAAGCCCGTGTTCTTTGTCATCAGCCCTCCCTTGGAGGAGCTCTGTGCAACTCTATAAACCCTGGCTCCTCAGGAAACGCACATCCCCCCACCCCCAGTGTGTGGACCTTGTCCTGGTGTGGTGGCATGAGGCCCTGGCAGCTCAGCTCGTGGGGACGGCTGCCCGGTAGTGAGGGTGCCAGTCTGTGTGTGCCTGCAGCCTGGTGGAGAGGTTGCTCTCCCCAGCCTGGAGACCTGTTAGACATTTGCGCTTAAAAGTACAAGCTCTGCACATCTTCAGAGGAGAATTAATGACAAGCAGGCTTTGAACATTTCCAAATTGTATTTTTAGGTCACAAGGACCTTCCCTTTTTGTGTGCGTTTGGGGTAGGGATGGAAAACATATGAACATATGCCTCGTTTCTGCCACTTGTGCCTGGACTCCCAAAGATAATGCTTGTCTGAGCTTCATGGTAGTCTAACAGATCTTCAAACAATTTTCCATGAACCCAACAGTTCTCTGGAGATACTCATAGGCATTTATCATTTCCAAAGAGAAAAACAGTAGCCCATGATTTGGAAATAGTTAATACCCATTCACGGAATTCACAAAACTTCTAAATGGGACCATCTCCTGTACAGAAAAAAAATATTGCCATTTCCAGCAGTCACACTAGAAAATACTCAGCAACTGTGAAATTATGACCACAAGTAAAGGGGTAAATATGCCAGCATTTACATGTCCACATGTGTGTGGCCTTTTTAAAAGCACTTCCCCGGAGGGTTCTTCACTTATTCCAGAGATACTATCATTGCTCCATGCTTTGGGATATTTTGCCTTCAGAACAAAATACATGTTCATTCAGTGTCTCTAAGGCAATTCTTTGTTCTTAGGGGCAGATGTGACCTTTAGAAAATCCCCAAATCAATTCAAGCTCTGATCAATGGAATGTGTGTATATAAATAATTGAAGATGTTATCAATTGCTGCAGTATTATTGCAGAGGAACCAAACAAACACAGAAACCTCAGGGACCTGCAACTGTGAATGTAATTTAGCTTATGACTCTGCAGAGGTTTAGCTGATCTGGGCTGGGTTTGGCTGATCTTGGCTTGCTCATGTGTGCGTGGTCAGCTGATCTCAGTTGAGTTTCCTCTGATGTCTAGAGAGCCACTGGATGATGACTAGTCTTTAACGGCCTCATCTGGAATACCTGGGGGCCCCAGCTCTGACTTGTCTTTCACGCTCCAGCAGGCTAGCTGGGGCACAGTCTCATGGTGATGGCAGAGGCATAAAGAGAAAGAAACCTCAGTTTGTGAGTCCATTTCAGGCCTGTTCATCATTTCTGCCAACACCCCATTGGCCAAAGCAAGTCATAAGGCAAATGATACGGATATAAGGAGGAATGAAGACTGTGACTTTTTTTTTTGCCATCTATCATGGTGATTAAATTGGAACGTATTTTTGTTCCAGAGGGAGTTGTAGCCTCAGAATCCTGACAATATTTTTTTTTCAACTTCTAAGGAGACTTTCTGGGCTTCTCAGGTGGCTCAGTGGTAAAGAATCCGCCTGCCAATGTAGGAGATGCAGGTTCTATCCCTGGGTCAGGAAGATCCCCTGGAGAAATAAATGGCAACCCACTCCCATATTCTTGCCTGGGAAGTCCCATGAACAGAGGAGCCCGTTGGGCTACAGTCCATGGGGTTGCAAAGAGTCAGATACAACTTAGTGACTAAACAACAGCAACAAAGAGACTTTCTACCTTATTTATTTTTTAATTTTTTTTCATGGATTCAAGATCTGACAGTGATCTTTTAGGTAGTCAATAAACAGCCCCAGACAAGCATTCCAGACAGTTGCCCGAGGGGACAGTTCCAAACGATCTATGACAACAGCGGCGTCTTTGGGAGGAAGGCTGAGCCCTGAGGTGACTTCTGGGGAAGACGGTGCCCTTTTGGATGAAGAGATGAGAGTTTCACCTTGGGCTTGTTGGATTGAACTGAATTTGCATTGAAAATCTTGACTTGCAGTCCCCAAATGATAACCCAGCCTCTGGTGTATTAAAACATATTGCTTTTTATTTCTCTCTGCCACAGCCAGGCCCTCAACAGTGAAGACTTCATCTTTCAGTAACTCTTATTTCTTTGTCAGTATGAGGTTTCTAGACTGCAGCAGCTAGACCATATCTTTTTCCACTTTGGCTGCCCAATGGAGCCTGCAAAGAGTGAAATTACATAGGATTCACGATGAATTTGTCACCCGTCTCCTGCACCCAGCTACATTTGCTGAGCATCCTTTGTGCTCTGTGTTTGTGTCAGGGTCTGGGCATGCAGAGAGACACAGGAGGAGGAAGGGAGAGGGAATGTGGATGGAGATAAAAGGCAGAGAGGCCTTTGTGGACCAGTGATGATGAAGTTCTATGAAACAGAAGCACATGCAGCCCTCTGCACCTGAGGTTAAACACATACATACACACTCACAGACACACTCACACACATGTGCACACACACACAAAACAAAATGCCAGTGATAAGTAAGAGACAGTGCCTGCTTCCAGGAAGCTCAGAGACTAGTGGAGGAGATAAATGCACACACTATAAACTCTTGCACTAGTGAGTGACAAAGGACATGAAAGAGGGCTGTAAATTTCCGTGAAAGGTCAAAGGAAGGGCACCTATCCTTGCCTAGGGGAGGTCTAGGAGGGCTTCTCAGTGGAGGTGACATTTAAATTGAGTCTCTGAGGCCGACCAGGAGTTTATAGGCAGGAGTGGGGGCAGTACTGTTGGGATATGCAGGGTTGTGAGAAAGCAAGGCTCACATAGGAAGGGGCAGAACCATGACCAAAAGGCAGGTTGGGATTTTGTGGGGAGGAGATAAAGAAGTGACAAGATCAGAAGGGAGGGGGACCATAGGTTGGGATAGGGATCCAGTGAGGGATGGTGAGAACTGTCCCAGGCAGGGGAGGGTCACTGGGAATGGAGAGAAGGGAACTGATGGGGGAGGAACTGGGGAGGTGGTGGGAAAGGACTCAGGGACTGACCGAGGTGTGGGGGGGGTCAAGGTCAAGGCTGCCACCTGGCTTTGGTTAACGGGGGAAGTAAAGAAGTCTTATGGACAAGAAGGCAGTGAAGGCCATTATGTGCCTTAATGTAATTAGAGCATGAGTCAGAAAGTGGGCATTGAGACAGGAGGACCTGGTTTGAATCCTGGTTTCACCAGTGTGTGCCTTTGGGTAAGTCACTTCACCTCTGTGAGGCTCAGTCTCCTCATCTACAAAATGGAGCTAAGACACAGTGGACTCTTGAGTGCCAAATGATGTGGTGGGTTTAAAGCTTCTGGCATGGTGCCTGGCCCATTTCAGATGCTCAAGTCAACCACGATAGGCAAGCAGGCAAGGGAAGAGCAACTTGGGGAAACAGGGCTTCCTACTGGCAACCATGGTCATAGCCGTGGGATCTCCCTTGAATGCCCTGAGCTGCACCCCAGCTTTGGCGCAGGTAAGGTGTGCCAAAGGCTGGCTGGGTGGAGAAGACAGGTCGGAGGAGTTTGGGGTGGATGTGTGACTCATTCTGGAGTAGACAGAAGCACGGGTGCTTCGTGGGCACAGATGGCAGAGTCTCCTGGGGTGCCTACACTTGAGTTGAACCTTAAAGACAGACCTGGATTTGGGGCTGGCTGTGGAGAGCGAGGGTGTTGGAGGGAGAGCAGTGATGGGAGTAGGGATCAGTGGTCTTGATGGCCAAGGCCAACCCCGTCCACAATCACTGACCTACTGCTGCCCTCTTTCTCCTGAAAACAGAAGCAAGAGTAGAATCAGAGTTGGGCGAGATCCCCGGAGAACTCCTCTGTCCTGGGCAGGCTGCAGTGGGCACTATGAAAGGGACCCCTGGGCTGCTCTTAAACTCCACTCCAAAGCTTTGCTGAGGCTTGCTTCAGAGGGGAGCAGGGAGAAAAGAGCAGGCTTGAAATGCTGGCTCTGCAGCTTACTGCCTCAGCAGCAGTAAAGCAAGTTGTCTTACCTCTCTGAATCTTAGTTTTTTCATCTCTAAAATGGGAACAGTAATAATTGCCTTCAGAGTTCTCTGAAAAGGTCGTTACAGGAGTTTAATGAGGTCACGTGTGGAGGGTCAGTGGCGAGCTGGGTGCTCACTGCCTGGTGAATAGTGGAACTTGGACACTGTGGGAAAGGCATGCCCTGTCCTTTGGCAGGAGACAGTGGAGGGAGACTGCAGACAGCGTTAGAGGAGTGGGTGTCCGGGTGGGTGAGTGGCGTCCTTAGCCTGGATCTTCTGCAGGAAGGGGTTAGAGGAGGAGCTTCCGCTCGCCCTCACAATGGACAGAGGGGAAGCACAGACTCATCTGCGCTCCCCACTGGGATTCAACTCAGAGAAGAGTGGGATTTGGTATCCCTGTCTGAGTGGTGGCTGCTTAGGGATCCGTTCAGGAAGTCCCATCCATCCTCAAAGTCAAGTTAGCGGTTATCTTGTGGTGGGCGGAGCAAGGCCTCTGGTGCCAGGAGTTCACAGTGAGGGTGGGGCCTTTAGGGAATGGGGTGAGGAAAAACTTGGTACTATGGTGCCCCGCTCAGATCTCCTCTCCAGGGAGGACATCGCTATCTCCCAGCTGCTAGGAATACTGACTGATGGCTCACAGCCTCCTCCCTCAGTGGGCCTTGTCCTCTGCAGAAAAGGGTCCCACTGAAGTGATAGCCCCTCTTAGGGACAGCCCATGGGCCAATGACTGGTGGGTGTGGGGGTGCGGAGGACCCACAAGCACGATCAGCCGAGGTCTCAGTTGCAAACTGTACTAAGGATCAGTTTCTCCCCCTGTCTCCTCCTGCCTTCCTTACTTCCTACTTCTGTCTCTCTCCGGAGCACCCATAGTAGAATTTCTGCATGTAGGTCTCTGTCTCGGAGTCTGTTTTTAGGGAGCCCAATCTAAGTTGGTATCCAGAATGGTCTTGAGAATCAGGCTTTAAGCTAAGATGACTTGCCAGCTGGTTGGCAATGAGAACCCAGCACAGATGGCCCGTGGTGCTGGAGAGGTGCGGTTGCTAAAACTTTTACCTCTGTGAACTGGGTGGGGATGCTGATGGGAGGCAATGCAGGCAGATATATTATCTGTGGCATTTAAGGAAGTAAGAGGGAAATGGTAACTATAGGGTGAGGCGGATATTGCTGAGTATCACCAATTTGTCGAGAAGAGATCATGGCTGGCACTGGATAATTAGTCACTAATTTAAGGCAAATGGGAAGGCAAGAGAGCCTCCTTGGCCTCTCTTTTTTAATTTTTTTGGCTGCACAGTGCATGTGAGATCCTAGTTCCCCAGCTAGAGTTTGAACCCATGCCCCCTGAGGTAGAATTGCAGAGTCATCGTTGGCATCATTTAAGGAAACACTATGGTCTTATGCGGGCTTCCCTGGTGGCTCAGACGGTAAAGCGTCTGCCTGTAGTGCCAGAGACCCGGGTTCGATCCCTGGGTTGGGAAGATCCCCTGGAGAAGGAAATGGCGACCCACTCCAGTACTCTTGCCTGGAAAATTCCATGGACTGAGGAGCCTGGTAGGCTACAGTCCAGGGGTCGCAAAGAGTCGGACACGACTGAGTGACTTCACTATAGTCTTACGCAGCCAGAGGCCAGACAGAGCAGAAGACTAGGCTTAACTAAGAGTAGTAGAACCTCAGAGCTGACTTCTCAGCTCCAGAGAGCAGTACACAACTCGTCGAGGGCACTTGAGAGAGGGATGTCTGGGGAGATACTATTGAGGACCTTGAGCTCCCAAATCCCTCCCCATTGTTAAGAGACAGTTGTCCTCTCCCCACCCCCACTGCCTGTTGGAAGATCATGTGAAGGCCTCAAAGAAAATAAGGCAGGTGCTTTACAAAATGATGCCTAACTATCTTGGGATTTATCCCCAGTTCTCTTCCAGGCAACCAGACTAACAGCAAACATCAAATCCCAGAAGATGTGCCTGGGGAGGTACTGGGCCTGCTGCAGGGGGCAGAAACTGGCTTATCTGTTATATGAGTGGAAGGAGTTGGGAGGGTACATGTGGGATTGGGTCAAGGTGCTCTATCAAAGGAAGTGGAATGGAAAGCTAGATAGACAGGTGTTTAGTGATACAGAAACACAGATAGGATTTAACATCCTGGCAAGAATCTCAGGAGAAATGTGCTAATATGCTGCTGGGATGGCTTCTGGAAACTTGGCAAAAGTGACGGTCCCCACAAAGTGAAGCAGACATGACAGACTGTGTGGAAAGAACCAAAAGGCATAGAGAATAGAGTGGATGTGCTGTATAAGGTTGGGAAAAGTTGGCTTTCCACAAGGGCTGAGAGCATCTATCGGGAAGGTATTGAGAGAGGCCCTGAGATCATTGAAAAGATCGGTGGACCTGGGCCGGCATTAGTAAGAAATGCTGTTATATTGAGTTGGCCAAAAAATTCATTCAGATTATTCTGTAAGATGTTGTGAACTTTTTGGCCCAATAGTACTGGGCTTTCTGTAGCAATGGGGAATGATAGAGTCCCAAATGCCAGAGGCCAAACACAGTGCTTAAATCTCAGGAGCAAGGGTGGGGCATGACTAAAGTCTGAGGAAGGTAGTGGAGCCCCATGTGCGTAATACTATGGAGATGGTCAAAGGACCTCAGTCTTCCTTACAAGACAGATGGACAGGCAACAAAGGGAGGCTAGGTTTTTATGAGGAAGGACCCTGCAACTCTGAAGCAACTGTCATCAGTAATAATAGCCCAGATCTTTCTCAAAGTCGCTTATGGTCATTTACTTAGGTAACCACACACAGGAGACAATACTCTGATAGTTCCAAAATATGAATGAAGCATCAGACTTTTTACAGAGTCTGAGCTGACATTGACACCAGAACCAAAATGCTATCATGGCTTCCCTAGAAGGGGGGCATGTGAGGTCCATATAATAGATGGTTCCTGGTCCTGATGTAGCTCACAGGGGATCCCATGGACCCACAGGTCCACCTGATGGTATTTCCCAAGGCCCTCCATGTGCAGTTGGAGTGGACTTGCTTGGTGGTCTGCAGAACCCTCACATCAGCTCCTTGTCCTGTGGGCTAAGAGCAATTGCAGTGAGCAAAGCTAAATGGAGGCTCTGAAACCACCTTCCTCCCGGCCGAGATGGTACCTAAAACACTCATGCCT
This sequence comes from Bubalus bubalis, assembly GCF_019923935.1. NCBI lineage: Eukaryota > Metazoa > Chordata > Mammalia > Artiodactyla > Bovidae > Bubalus > Bubalus bubalis. The sequence goes on along the minus strand of NC_059157.1, from coordinate 174,871,252 downwards.
CATCCGGGGAGGGCCAGCAGAGACTCATCAGTTCAGTTCAGTTCAGTCGCTCAGGCTTGTCTGACAGTTTGCAGTCCCATGGACTGCAGCATGCCAGGCCTCCCTGTCCATCACCAACTCCTGGAGCTTGTTCAAACTCGTGTCCATCGAGTCGCTGATACCATCCAACCATCTCATCCTCTGCTGTCCCCTTATCCTCCTGCCTTCAATCTTTCCCAGCATCAGGGTCTTTTCTAATGAGTCAGTTCTTTGCATCAGGTGGCCAAAGTATTGGAGTTTCAGCCTCAGCATCAGTCCTTCCAATGAATATTCAGGACTGATTTCCTTTAGGATTGACTGGTTTGATTTCCTTGCCGTCCAAGGGGCTCTCAAGAGTCTTCTCCAACACCACAGTTCAAAAGTATCAGTTCTTCAGTGCTCAGCTTTCTTTATAGTCCAACTCTCACATCCATACATGACTACTGGAAATGTATGACTCATTGCTACCCTCTAAGACCTAAAGGGTGTTGAGTTCCCTTTTCCTTCAGCAACCTGGCACCTGCAACCCCTTCTTGGATTCTGGTGGATGACAGTGGACTATCCCATACTTAACCAATGGTGACTCTGACCTGGCCAGTTAGGCTGTCCACCTGGCCTATTGATGTTGCTCAGCAGACTGGGTGACGTAAGCCTAACTCAGACACATCACAGAACAGCTGGACACTGTAGTCCTGAGGCGGGGACTGCAGATACTCAGCAGAGGCACCTGGAAGATGTAATTCCAAAACATGCACCACGTGTACGCAGCGGACCACATCCAGTGCTCACACACACAACAGAAAAGTCCAATCATTGTCAGTGAATCAGTTCCACTCCCAACTTTTGCTTTCCCAATATGGGACAAAACCAACTCTCAGTTGGCTTTTGACAGAGTTTCCCTAATTCTCTTTCCTTGGACCTTATTCCCAATAGCTTACCTAGAATATCTGCTGAGTCAGGTTCCCTGTTTGGCAGTTAAGCCTTTTCAGTTAGCCATCAAGTTCTGGTCTTGATTAGCCTTATTTTAGCACCGAGATATGGCCCTGTGCAGGTGCTGAACCAGATGTGCTCTCCTTGTTGAAGATCAGCACCGTCTCCAGCAGGTGATACATGATCATCAATCTGGCAGTTGTGTTCTGGTCCATACCCTGGTGCCACATATGGTAAAGAATCTGCCTGCAATGAGGGAGACCTGGGTTCAATCTTGGGTTAGGAAGATCCCCTGGAGAAGGGAATGGCAACCCACTCCAGTATTCTTGCCTGGAGAATCCCCATGGACAGAGGAGCCTGGGGAGCTACAGTCCATGGGGTCGCAAAGAGTCAGACATGACTGAGCAACTAACCCTTTCACTTTTTCCATACATGTCATGAAGCAGGAGCAGGATAAGTTTAGATTCATGTGGGACGATAGGCAACAGTACACCCCAGAATGATGCTATTTCTCTTACTTTATGTTACAATATAGTATAAAGGGGACCTGGACTTTCTGGACATTCTTCATTTCTTTATTTACTTTTGGCTGTACTGGGTCTTCACTGTTGCAAGTGGACTTTCTCTAGTTGCAGTGAGTGGGCTTCTCATTGTGGTGGCTTCTCTTGTTGTGGAGCACAGGCTTAGTTGCTTCTTATCATGTGGGATCTTGCCAGACCAGGTATAGAACCCGTGTCCCCTGCACTGGCAGGTGGTTTCTTTACCACTGGACCACCAGGGAAGTCTCTTTCTGGACATTCTGAAGAATGTCATATTTGTTCACTAGATTGATGACAACATGTTAGTGAAACTAGATGATCAAGAAACGGCAGGTACATTGGAGGTGTTGTTAGGATGATGTGTATTCTCCATATGGTTGGAGATCAATCCTGTGAAGACACAGGAACTTCTGTATCTGTGAAATTCTTAAGGGTTCAGTGGTATCTTACCACTGAGAGCATGCCAGAGTATTCTTTGCAAAGGACACTTATTGTATCCAGCAAAAGCAGCACAGTGCTTGGCGAGCTTCTGTGGCTTCTGGAAGTAGCATACAGTGCATTTGTGAAGACTAGCATGATCCACTTATGCAGGATAAAGAGAGTTGACAGATCTTAGGGGGGCAGAGCATGAAAGGGCTTTGTAGCAAGTCCAGGCTCTGGGGCCAGTGGCCTGCCAGTTGGAACATTTGACCTGGTAGATTCTCTGGAGCTAGCAGCTGGGCAGCAGATGACAGAGGCTGGCCGATGCAAACATGGCCCAGTAATTCTGCCACTTGTTTGTTCAGTGCCTCTTTGGCAGAACCCTGAGCCTGACACAGCCATGAGTCAGGGTACCTGGCTTGGTAGGCAGGGCTCAGGTCTAATCCCAGATTCCACTCACCCTCTTATTTGGATACCCTTGAGAAGTTCAGCTTAAGATGCTACTGTATCCTCTAAATGCAAAGTGCTCACAGCCCTCTGTTAGCTCTTCACAGCACCTCTGTAAGGCGGGTACAGCAAAGATCTGCATTCCCACTTAGCTAAGGAAATTGAGGCATAACTGACTTGTAACATACAGACGTTAAGAGTTTCATTAAGGATCATCTAGTGAATTGTGCACCTACCTACTCACCAATTATTTACTGAGCAACTTTTGGAAGCAAGGGCTTCTTTGGTGGCTCAGATGGTAAAGAATCTGTGCACAATGCAGGAGACCTGGGTTCTATCCCTGGGTTGGGAAGATCACCTGGAGAAGAGAATGGCAACCCACTCTAGTATTCTTGCCTGGAGAACTCCATGGACAGAGGAGCCTGGTGGGCTACAGTCCATGGGGTTGCAAAGAGTCAGACGTACTTGAGCTACTAACACTTACACTTTTTGGAAGTGATACTTCCAAATATACTTCCAAATAGTCGAATACCAGGTTATCCAGGCAAAGTAGACCCAGTCTGTGTTGTTGAGCTCAGTGTGGAATGGGTGTAGGAAGAAGGGAAGTTCAGTTCAGTTCAGTTCAGTCGCTCAGTCATGTCTGACTCTTTGCAACCCCATGAATTGCAGCACACCAGGCCTCCCTGTCCATCATCAATTCCCAGAGTTTACTCAAACTCCCGTCCATCGATTCGGTGATGCCATCCAGCCATCTCATCCTCTGTCGTCCCCTTCTCCTCCTGCCCCCAATCCCTCCCAGCATCAGAGTCTTTTCCAATGAGTCAACTCTTCTCATGAGGTGGCCAAAGTACTGGAGTTTCAGCTTTAGCATCATTCCTTCCAATGAACACCCAGGGCTGATCTCCTTTAGAATGGACTGGTTGGATCTCCCTGCAGCCCAAGGGACTCCCGAGAGTCTTCTCCAACACCACAGTTCAAAAGCATCAATTTTTCGTTGCTCAACTTTCTTCACAGTCCAACTCTCATATCCATACATGACCACTGGAAAAACCATAGCCTTGACTAGACGGACCTTTATTGGCAAAGTAATGTCTCTGCTTTTGAATATGCTATCTAGGTTGGTCCTAACTTTCCTTCCAAGGAGTAATCGTCTTTCAATTTCATGGCTGCAATCACCATCTGCAGTGATTTTGGAGCACCCCCAAAATAAAATTTGACACTGTTTTCACTGTTTCCCCATCTATTTGCCATGAAGTGATGGGACCGGATGCCATGATCTTAGTTTTCTGAATGTTGAGCTTTAAGCTGATTTTTCACTCTTCTCTTTCACTTTCATCAAGAGGCTTTTTAGTTCCTCTTCACTTTCTGCCATAAGAGTGGTGTCATCTGCGTATCTGAGGTGATTTATATTTCTCCCGGCAATCTTGATTCCAGCTTGTGTTTCTTCCAGTCCAGCGTTTCTCATGAGGTACTCTGCATGTAAGTTAAATAAGCAGGGTGACAACATACAGCCTTGACGTACTCCTTTCCCTATTTGGAACCAGTCTGTTGTTGCATGTCCAGTTCTAACTGTTGCTTCCTGACCTACATATAGGTTTCTCAAGAGGCAGGTCAGGTGGTCTGGTATTCCCATCTCTCAGAATTTTCCACAGTGCTAGGAATAAATGAAAGCAGAGGTGTCAGTATAGGGTGCTGGGGGAACTTGGGAGTGAGGGGTAGTGGGGAGGAGTGGAGGGAGAGAGAGAGGTAACGAGGGGCACTTGATGAGGTTCTGAGTGGCTGGATCTGGGGTGAGGGATGCAGAAGGGGTTGTGAGGGAGGGCCTTCAAGCCCCAGAGCCCTTCCCTTCAGATGCTCCTGCTCCGGGCAGCTGTCCCCAGAGCCACAGCCATGGGCGAGGCCCCAGGCCATTTCATTAGGGAGGTTTGTGTCCAGATTCATCCCCTAAGCCCTAGTAAGTCTCTTACTTAGTGCGGAAGCAGCAAATCAAGATGACATTTCGAAAGCAGTGGCCCAGCCTATTCCTGGAAGAGCAGCTAAATCCTCACCCATATTAAATACCTTCTCCTCAACAGCAGCGGCTGGGCCATTTAGGAAAATTAAAAGGAGAGAGACGAACGGAGGGTGGGGAGATTAAAGACAAGTGTAATAGTGTTTCCAGTCCTGTGGCAATTCAGAGACCTCACATATGGCCTTTTCACTTTATCCTTCTCTTGGCTTATTCAGAGGGTTGGTCATTAGGAAAGTGGTTTTGCAAGGAGGTGCTCGGGTTTCCAGCTCTCCGTCATTAGGCCAGCCAGGTACCGGGCTGAGGGCTGGCCCCAGACCATGTGTCCCACAGCACACGTGCTGGAGACTTTGTATTGAAAAAATCACCTGTAGAGATATCTATGTTCTGTGCTGTGCTTAGTCCCTCATTCATGCCCGACTCATTGTGATCTCATGGACTGTAGCCCACCAGGCTCCTCTGCCCATGGGGGATTCTCTAGGCAAGAATACTGGAGTGGGTAGCCATGCCCTCCTCAGAGATATCTATAAGGCAGGAGAATTCAGGGTTTGTCTTTACTCAAGTAAAGCCAATGTCCAGCAAAGGAACTGGCTGACAAATGGAAAGATTTACCATCACTGTTCATCACACCGTGCTAAATTAAAAGAACAGTGATGTGCCATTTTTAACACATTACATTAACACAGGTTAAGAAAAGAGAAAGCTTAAAGGCTACTGAGGATGAAAGGTGTGCTTGTGAATTGCTGCTGCAAGTTATAAATGGGACCAACTTTCTAGAGAGCACTTATATCAAATGCATTAAGATTTTTCATAAGTATTAAGAACTTTAAAATGTGACAGTAGTTGGACTAATACTTCTATTTCTATCTCCTAAGGAGATATCAGAAAGGTAGACAAAGAATTAGGCAGGAGCGTGTTCATTGCCATATAATTTTTAGCATTAGAAAAGAGAAACTTAAATGCCTAACATTAAAAGGTTACTAATTTCAAAAGTGGTATATTCATAAAAAGAAATGGTAGTCAGTTGTTTCAAATGATCTTTATGAAAGATAGACTTACGGGAAAATGTTTAAGTTTAAAAAGGATACAAAACACTTTATGTACCATGAGTTCTTTCAACTGTGTCTCTCACACCTCCATCATCATACACACATCCACACCATCAATCTGTCTTTATAGACCTTCATTTAACTGACCATTCAGTTGAACTGACTAGGCTCACATTCTCTATTTTTTCTATAAACAAAGGAGCTTATGCCCAGGGTACTGGGATAGATAGGGATAAATCAGCTTCTCATTTCAGCTTCCCCCAACTCTCCTGCATGCTTGCCAAGAGTTCATTGCTTGTTATTCTCTTAGTATTCTGCCAAATTAGATTTGAGAATACATTATTGAGGATTTCTACTTCTACATTCAAAAGTGTGCTTGGCTCGTTTTTCTGATTTGTGGAGGCAGATTTTGTAAAAGAGTTATAGCTAACCTTGTAAAGAGAGCTGTGTTCTGATTGGATTAATGAAATTTCTAGCTTAAATGGTAGAAATTGTCTGTAATATTTTCTTATTGGACATATTTTTTATTTGGGATTCAACTTTTTCATAATTATAGAACCATTAGCATTTTTATTTCTTATATACATTTGAAAGTTGTGTTTTTAATAAGAATTTATCTATTTCAGTTAAACTTTCAAAATTTTGTCATAGAATTTATGATTTCCTCTCTCTTATTTTCCCCAATGTCTGTGATTCTGAAATTCATGTCCTCTTTTTCATTCCTAACATTGTTTTCAGTTCAGTTCAGTTCAGTTCAGGCGATCAGTCGTGTCCGACTCTTTGCAACCTAATGAATTGCAGCACGCCAGGCCTCCCTGTCCATCACCAACTCTCAGAGTTCACCCAAACTCATGTGCATCGAGTCAGTGATGCCATCCAGCCATCTCATCCTCTGTCGTCCCCTTCTCCTCCTGCCCTCAATCCCTCTGAGCATAAGAGTCTTTTCCAATGAGTCAACTCTTCTCATGAGGTGGCCAAAGTATTGGGGTTTCAGCCTCAGCATCAGTCCTTCCAATGAACACTCAGGACTGATCTCCTTTAGGATGGACTGGTTGGATCTCCTTGCAGTCCAAGGGACTCCTAAGACTCTTCTCCAACACCACAGTTCAAAAGCATCAATTCTTCGGCACTCAGCTTTCTTCACAGTCCAACTCTCACATCCATACACGACCACAGGAAAAACCCATAGCCTTGACTAGATGGACCTTTGTTGGCAAAGTAATATCTCTGCTTTTGAATATGCTATCTAGGTTGGTCATAATTTTCCTTCCAAGGAGTAAGTGTCTTTTAATTTCATAGCTGCAGTCACCATCTGCAGTGATTTTGGAGCCCCAAAAAATAAAGTCTGACACTGTTTCCCCATCTATTTCTCATGAAGTGATGGGACTGGATGCCATGATCTTCGTTTTTTGAATGTTGAGCTTTAAGCCAACTTTTTCACTCTCCTCTTTCACTTTCATCAAGAGGCTTTTTAGTTCCTCTTTCCTTTCTGCCATAAGCATGGTGTCATCTGCATATCTGGTTATTGATATTTCTCCCGGAAATCTTGATTCCAGCTTGTGCTTCTTCCAGCCCAGCGTTACATCTCCTTAAAAACCAGAGCACTATCAATTTTAACAGCCTTTTCAATAACCAAATTTGACTTTGTTGATCCTTTCTATTTTATGTTTGATTTCTCTTTCATTCATTTCTACTCCTATCTTTAACATACAAGTTTTTCCTTCTGAATCTTGGGTTTATTTTAATGTTGCTATTGATGATGTTTTCATAATTTCTTGGAGTAGATGTTGTGCATTAATTTCAGTCTTTATATGTTTCTAAGGATGTATTTCCCTATAATTGTATGTTTAATTGACTTCCACAAGTTTTATTTTCAGTTCAAGATATTTTGTTTACTTTCCACTGTGGATTTTAGTTTGTCTAGAATAATATTACTTAATTTACAAATATATTTATCCTTTTCTAAGTTGATTCTTAGCTTAATTGCATTTCGTTAAAAAAATTCAATTCTTTAAAAATTTTCAGACTTGCTTTAAGCCTCAGTGTATACAATTTTTATATATATCTCATGGATACTTGAAAATAATGTGTATTCTGCAATGTTGGGCCCAGGATTTATAAAAGCACTGATTTCATAACTTGATTTTACTTCTGAGAAATCTCTCACAGTTGCTGTCACCTTTGGCTTTCATCTGTGTTAAAAGTTTACTCTGATAGGTCCTTAAGTAGCTTTCCTGGGTCACATAACTACTAAAAGTGAGTCAGACGTAGGTCTTTGAGTTCTAAGTCATTTCCTTGTTATTTCCCCCTTATTCTACCTTTCCCAAGACTTTGTTTAGTGGGAAGCTTTTTAGAGATTAAATAGGAGGTCTATAACCGAAGCATCTGTAGTCAAGTAAGTTTTGAAAATGCTGCCAGAGCAGAATGGTAAGAAAAGAAATAGAGTGAATGAAAGGAATAAACAAAATTCTCAACATTTAAAGAGGATAGGAGTGTATGTGTAGAATATCCAAAAAGAATCTGCAGATAAAACATTAGGCTTAATAAGAAAGTTTAGCTGGTCGTAAAGACAATGTTAAAAAAAAAAAATCAGTCCTATTTCTGTGTACCAGCAACAAACAGATAATAAAACTACCACTTTAAACATATCAACAAATATCAGATACCTAAAACAAACCTAACAAAACATAGACAAAACTTCTATAGGGAAAGCTAGAAAATATTGAAAGAAAATAAAGAAGTAAAGAATAAAAACTAGAGACATACAATGTTCATGGGTTGAAAGACTTAATCAGTTCTCACAGTGATATATGGACTCAATGCAGTCCCAACAAAGGTCCTAAGTGTTTTGTTTTTGTGGAGCTTTACAAGGTGATTCTGAAATTTATATGGAAATGTAAAAGGACAAGAGCAGCAAACACAATCTTATAGAAAGAAACAAGTATGTAATACTTCCTGGACACTTATTAGGATCTGTGATAATAAGACAATGTTACTGGCACAAGGATAGACAGATATGGTGATGGAAGAGATTTTGAGAATCCAGAAACAGATCATGCATATGTAGACACTGATTTATGATAAAAGTGATACTGCAGAGCAAGAAAGAATGGTGCTGGGGAAATTGGGTATCTGTATGAAAAAAAAAAAAGAAAGAAAGAAACTAGACCTTTACTTCATATCACACACAAAAATCAAATCTAGATGTGCTGTGTATCTAAATGATAAGTGCAAAACAAAGAAGCTTTGGGAAGATAAAATGGGACAATGTCTTCATGACTTTGAGGATAAGGAGAGTTTTCTATATGGCCCATCAAAATCACTAAACATTAAGGGAAAAACTACATTAAAATCAAGGACTTCAGTTCATCAAAAGATACTGTTAGAAACAGAATATTCTATCAATGCAGTGACACAACAGAAGATACTTGACATATAGCAAACAGTCCATCCCTAAAACTGATAAAGGACTTCTACAAATCAACAAGAAAAAGACAAACAGCCTAGTAGGAAACTGAACCAAGAACTTAAACAAGTACCTCACAAATGTTAACATCCAAATGTCTAATACATGTCTTAAAAGCTGGTCAATTTCACTCATAATAAGGGAAATGGATATTTAAACCACAATTAGATACTCAGTCAAAATAGCTAAAGTTAAGCCATCTGGCAACATCAGTCTTAGTGAGGATGTGGGACAATGGGAACTCTTTATATCACTCGAAAAGAGTGATGTATTGGTACAACCACTGAGGAAAAGAGTGAGGGATTATCCAGCAGAATGCAAGATGCTCACCCTATGACCTAGAAGTTCCTTTCCCATAGATATCCAAAATAAATGTGTGCCTGTGTGTGACATTGTGATATAATAAATACCTATTTTGGTTTTCATCCTTGGTTCCTGACCAGAGCTCCTAAAACCTTTATAATTTCCTAATCCATAAAGGTGTTAGAAGCATCTTTTGTTCTAATAGTTGGTCTTTGACCAAGTTCCTGATAACAGAGCTTCTAAGTCCTTGGCATTTCCTGGGTAATAGCAGCATGTTGTATTCTAATGAGGTGACTCTTGTTGAGCTCCTGGATGGGACCTGGTTACCAGACAGACCAAAATGTGATTAGAAGCTTGGAACTTTCAGTTCTCCATCCCTCATCCATCCTCTGAGGAGGGGAGAGGGACTAGAGATTGAGTGAATAATCAGTCATGCCTGTGTGAGGAAGCTTCTATAAAAATCCATGGACAAGTCTCTTAATGGCTTTGGAGAGCTTCTGGGTTGGCGAACAAATCTCTGTGCTGTGAGAGTGGGGCACTCCGGCACCAGTGAAACAGCACTTGTGCAGGCCACTTCTGGACCTTGCCCTATAAACCTTTCCATCTGGCTATTCATCTGCATCCTTTACAGTGTCCTTTATCATATGACAAACTGGTTAACATAAACATTTCCCTGAGTTCTATGAGCCATTAGAGCAAATTACTGAATCTGAGGAGGGGTTCCGGGGAACCTTTGATTTGTAGTCAAGTTGGACGTAAGAGAGTGTAACCCACTTGGTGTCTAAAGTGGGTGCAGTCTTGTGGGACTGGGTCCTTAATCTATGGGACTGAATACTAACTCAAGGTAAGTAGTGTTAGAATTGAATTGTAGGACACTAAGCTGGTGTTGGAGAATTGGTTGGTGTGGGAAAAACACCTGCATGTTGAGGGTCAAGAAATGTTCTATGACTGTGTAGAGAAAAAATAGTTTTTCCTTTTATTGTGCTCTATGATAGATGTAAGAATCCTTTTAACAGCTGTGTATGGTAAATCCATATACTGGAATATTATAAAACAATGAAAAAGAATTAAGTTACACATAACAACCAATCAATTTAAAATATATAAGGCAGCCTTTAGAAGCCATATGGACTGTGTGAGTCTAAATATTTATACTATTAGGGTGAAAGGGATGACTGTGATTGAAATGGCTACCCACTCCAGGATTCTTGCCTGGAGAATTCCGTGGACAAAGGAGCCTGGCAGGCTACAGTCTATGGGGTTGCACAAAGAGTTGGATACAACTTCAGTTTCATGTTTTGAAAGTCATCTGTGATGGCTTCTGGAGTCCAGGAGATGTTCACTTTTTTTTCACTTGGGTGAGGAGCACATAGATATTCTTTTTACAGTAATTTGTTAAGTCATACATTGATGCTTGGAGTATTTTCTGAATGTGTATTTTATTTAACAATAAAAATGTTTTAAAAGTCTCAGTGTTTTAGAAAATCCTGTTTGGTTGCCTGCTGGAGGTGGGGCCAGGAGATTTAGCACAAAATTGATCCTCGCAATATCCCTCCAGGCTGGTTATCAACATGCCTATTTTATAGGTGAATTAACTGAGTCTCAGAGAGGTTAGGTCATTTGTCTGAGTTCACACAGTGAGTCTGCAGCTGTACCACAATTAGAATCTAACCAAGGTCTGTAACAAACGCCCCTGAAGCCTCCATTCACAAACACTCTCCTATTTGTCAGTAGCAACCTTCAATTGCCAGAACTGGGATGGCTGTAGCTGCCTCAGCCTCTGCCAGTGGCTGGTGGTCTGACAGTGCTGTTGCCACTGTTGGTCCTGTGGCATCTACCAGCTCTATCCCGCCCGACCCGGCTTGGCCCCAGCCTCCACTCTATGGCAGGGAGGAAGGGACCCCTCACCTCATCCCTCCTGGTTGACAGGCTCAGTGAGAGGCAGGTGCTGGTTTCTGATACTGAGGCCTCTTCCCAATCCTGTGAAGCCCCCGAAGTTCCAGAGGCTCTTGTTTTGGAGCTCCAAGATGGCCATGTATTTATAAATAGCCCAGTGGCAGGTGGAGTCCTGCCAGCTGGTGGGGCCTGCCTGGCGCGGATTATACCTGTACTTGCAACAATGGTTTCCCACCCGGCAAAGCCCTCCACACAAACCCCTGCCCCTTGGCCCCTCTGTTTGTTTTGCTTTGCACGGACCTGAAATGGATACTTTCATGGGTCCCTGCAGCAGGACAGACAGCAGTCGGGACCTGTGGGGACAATGGCTGTGCCCACCTGTAGGTCATAGGTCAGGCTCGGCAGGGCAACCCTGTCAGTGCTTCAAAAGCTGAGGCCTCGGTCCTGGTGGGCTCCACCCTCGGATCAGTGGCTGCCTGGCCCACAGGTGCACCCGGCTATTCAAGTCCCTGTGACCAGGAGTGGGGGTGGTGCTGGGCTGTGTGCAGGCGGCTTACCTGGGATTACAGCCCAGTCGCAGGTGTCCACTCAATGCCAAGGAAGGGAGGCTGGACTGGGGCCTCCCATGCATAAAGCAGGATGGGGAGAGGCAGGACACCTGGGTCTCCCTAGAAAGAACATCTGCTCAGAGGCTGTCCTGGTGTGGCTTTTCACGGGACTGTTTGGCAATTCTTGGTCCGTGTTTTTTTGAGAAGAACTTCTGGAAACTTTATAAATTTGAATATATATATGAATTTTTTATCTTATGAGTCAATGCTTATGAAGAGATTCTTTTAGAAAAAATTGGAGGAGAGATGGAAGAGCTGTGTGTGTGTGTGTGTGTGTGTGATGTGTTGAGAGGAGCTGGTGCTGAAAAAATAAATATAGAAGGTCAGTGGAGGTGTATCTTATTCAGGGTTTCACACAAGAATAATTAATTCCCTGTGCCCCAACTACATGCCTGGATCACTGGGGCACAGAGAACCTGCTGTTCATTCATTCACTCATTTGTTCATTCATTTTGCCAATGGACTGACCAACTAATAAACATTTCCTGATGGACTCTTATATTGCATCCCAGATTCTGGGCTGGGACTTAAGGATCCAAAAAAAAAAAAAAAAGACAGTTCCAGCCCTCAAGCCTTCTCAGTCCTGTGGCAGAGACAGAGATGTAAACAGACAACTTTAAGAAGCTATGAGATTTCTTAAGTGTTAGCAGGGTGCCCAGGGAGACGTCCCATAGAGCAGATCATAACTGAAGTGGGTTTTACAAAATGAAGAGCTTTCCAGAAAGCACAGGGGAGAAGGGAGCTGGAGGCAGAGGTGTACAGACTGGAGCATTTGGGGGAGATGTAGGCCCTGGCTAAGCGGGGGAGGGGACTAGGGGTGATAACGGGAAGGAGGGAGGCTGGGAACCTGTGTCTAGGGCTGACTGTATAGGGTCTGCTAAGTAGCTTAGTACTTTAGAGTTTGGACCTTATCTTCAAGACAAATGAAAGCAGGGTTGGGTTTTAAGTACAGGAGTGACCTGTATAGATTTAGATGTGAAAGGCTCACTTGGGGAGAGCTAGGGAAAAGGACTGACTGCAAAAAGATTAAGAATTGTTGGAAAGCAGAAGTTTCATGGGAATGACGTGGTTTTAGACTCCTGAATGAGGAGATAGGTGGCCGTAGGATCATCCCAGGGCCCTGAGGGCCAGACTTCTGGCCCAGATGAAGGCTGTGTCCTGGGGTAGGCAGGCCCTGGTAGGTAAGTATCTATAGCTGAGATAGTCTGTAGGGACGAATGGGTGACCTGTTCCCTTGTGACAGCCTCACCTGGACCTGCCTCTGGGGCCTCTAGGGCCTTGAGAAGCCCCATGGCACAGGGGGACCAGCCCATCCGGGCTTCCTGTTGTCTTTTCATTAATTGAACGTTAATTGAATGCATACTATGTGCCAGGCCCTTTGCTAGACACTGGGGCCCTGAGATAAGCAAGACAAACAGTTTCTTGTCCTGATGAACTGGCTGGCAGTCTAGTAGGAGACCTAGATTATTAAACAAATAATAATGCTAGTACTGCCGCTGTGCTGTGCTGTGCTCAGTTGTGTCTGACTCTGTGGGGCCCCATGGACTGCAGCCCGTCAGGCTCCTCTGTCCATGGGGATTCTCAGGCAAGAATTCTAGAGTGGGTTGCCATGCCCTCCTCCAGAGGATCTTCCTGACTCAGGGGTCAAACCTGCATTTCCTGCATCTTCTGCCTTGGCAGGTGGATTCTTTACCACTGAGCCACCTGGGAAGCCCGATGCTAATAGTAAAATATATTAAATGGTTACTACATACTAGGCACAGTTCTAAACACTTTGTTGACTACAAATTGGTGCTTGCCATCTACCTCTACAAGGATTAAATCACGTGCTGCTCTAGCTGCTGACCTTCAACACCCCCTGAAAAGAGTTCAAGGTAGAGAACAGGAATGAGGCACTCTGTGCTTGGGGGAAAAACTGGCAGAACAGGTCTTCAGATAGATATTTAAGGGGTCAATTTTATGAGCTCAATTCGTGCACCTTCTGATATCTAGAAAAGCACTAAAATCCTTCATGGTGATGACTGCTCCTTGTGACTGTCAGAAACCTTTGCAAAAAGTATGTGCTTGATTACATGTACTCCCTCTTCACCAAAATTGTGTATATACTGACCTTCCCTCCCACTTCTTTGGAGTTTCTCAGAGACATCTGAAATGTTGTCTCCTGGGCTATAGTCCTCATTTTCCCCCAAATGAAACTTAATTCACAGCTCTCATGTTGCATGTTTTTAAGGTCAGCAACTTTATAAGAATTAACTAGTTTAATCCTGATAATAACCCTTTGAGGCAAATACTATTATTATGCCCATTTTACAAATAAGATAACTAAGGCACAGAATAACTTTCCCATGTTCACCCAGCTTGTAGGTGGCATTAGCTAAGATCTGAATCCAAATATGTCCTATCAGCACCTGTGGTCTTAACTGTTGTAAAATACTTCCATTTCCTTGGGAATCACTCCTGCATAAGCCTCCCCAGGGTTCCCCAACAGCTTCAGACTGATGCACAAATTCTTTAGCCTGCCCGCCCCCCCAAACCCTCCATGACCAATTGTGCCTGGGATTTTGGCCTCACTCTGCTTCTCCTCACCCTCGGCCCTCCACCTCCCTGCTCATGGTTCCCTCTGCCTCTGTGCCCCTTCATACCACCCTGCCTTCATGCAGGCTGTTCTCTCAAGAGGGAGTGAGAGGCAAGTAGATTCATCTTTCCAGATCCAAGTGTCCTGTCCCCTGAGGAGGCTGACCTGTCCAGGCAGCTAAATGATCCCTTCTGAGTACTAGTGAGGTTGGTTCTTCCATCAGTGGTAGCCCATTCTTACAGACATTATATAGGCTTGATGTGCCTTGATCATCTCCACTAAGCTGTCAGCTTCTTGAAGGTGAGACAGTCTAACTCATCTCTACTTCCTCTATGGTTTTCAGGCAGCACATAATACTTAATACTGAATAATCACTGAAATAAATAAAATAACATTTTCTCTGTGTTTACTGGGTGCTCAAAAGAAATGACCGCTATATCCTCATGAATTCTGGCAACTTGTTCCACTGAGGACAATGGAGGCCTATGATCTTCTTGGGGAAAGTTTGCTCATCTTCAGATAAGATAACTGAGGCACAGAAACCTTTAGTTACTTTCCCTTGTCTGCATAGCTTATCCTCTACTTTTTGAAACATCTCCTGCTCCAAGATAGCCAGCAGTTGTGGGGCATATGGGAGGTGCTCAAAATTCAGAGGATAAATGAATCTATTCTCTTGGGGAATATAATTTTAAAATTGGAAATGTTAGAAAGCTCATTTGGGCAGAGATATTAAGGATGGGATGGCTGAGGCCTGACTGCCAAGGGGCTGGGAATTGCCACTTTGAACACCAGATAACAGACAAGCAGAGATTTCCTTGGGCACAAGTTAGGACTCTGGCTCTGGGAAGACTGAGAGCTCAGGGAGAGCATCCTGGGGAGGGTCCTAAGGTGACCTCTGATGTCAGGGAGGATGAGGAGGGGCAGGAGGATGCTCAGAGCCCTTCTGGCTCTGGTTGGGCCATGCATCTGTAGTCTTTTCCCCTGTTACTGGAGGCGGCAGACACGGTTTGTCACACCCATATCCCTTGACTTTTCCAATGTCACCAGGCAAGCAGGGACCAGACTCAGTAGGGCCTTTTAGCTCAAGGATAAGGCTTTATGCTGACATGGAAACACTGGAAGGGTTTGGGGCAGAGAGGAATGATTTGATGGATTTGTGTGTTGCTGTGTGCATTCAGACTGTAGGGGTCAAGGGTAGAGGGAGGGAGACCCTTTGGAGATAATTGCAATGATCCAGGGGAGCAACAGTATGTTGAACATCATACTTCATATGAAGTTAATATTGAACTTCAACAGTATGTGGACTGTGAAGTTCCAGATGTTCAAGGTGGATTTAGAAAAGGCAGGGGAACCAGAGATCAAATTGCAAACATCCGTTGAGTCATCAAAAAAGCATGAGAGTTCCAGAAAAACATCTACTTCTACTTTATTGACTGTGCCAAAGCCTTTGACTTTGTGGATCACAAAAAACTGTGGGAAACTCTTAAAGAGATGGGGATACCAGACCACCTGACCTGCCTCCTGAGAAATCTGTATGCAGGTCAAGAAGCAACAGTTCGAACTGGACATGGAACAACAGACTGGTTCCAAATTGGGAAAGGAGTACATCAAGACTATATATTGTCACCCTACTTATTTAACTTATATGCAGACTAAATCATGTGAGATGCCAGACTGGATGAAGCACAAGCTGGAATCAAGATTGCCAGGAGAAATATCAATCACCTCAGATGTGCAGATGACACCACCCTTATGGCAGAAAGTGAAGAGGAACCAAAGAGCCTTTTGATGAAAGTGAAAGAGGAGAGGGGAAAAGTTGGCTTAAAATGCAACATTCAAAAAACTAAGATCATGGCATCCAGTCCCATCACTTCATGGCAAATAGATGGGGAAACAATGGGAACAGTGAGAGACTTTGTTTTTTTGGTCTCTGAAATCACTGCAGATGGTGACTGCAGCCATGAAATTAAAAGATGCTTGCTCCTTGGAAGAAAAGCCATGACAAACCCAGACAGCATATTAGAAAGTAGAGACACTACTTTGTTGACAAAGGTCTGTCTAGTCAAAGCTATGGTTTTTCCAGTGGTCATGTATGGATTTGAGAGTTGGACTATAAAGAAAGCTGAGTGCCAAAGAATTTGTGCTTATGAACTGTGGTGTTTGAAAAGACTCTTGAGAGTCAGTCCCTTGGACGGCAAGGAGATCCAACCAGTCCATCCTAAAGGAAATCAGTCCTGAATATTCACTGGAAGACTGATGCTGAAGCTGAAACTCCAATACTTTGGCCACCTGATGTGAATAACTGACTGATTGGAAAAGACCCTGATGCTGGGAAAGATTGAAGGCAGGAGAAATGGGCGACAGAAGATGAGATGGTTGGATGATATCACCAACTCAATCGACATGAATTTGAGCAAGATCCGGGAGTTGGTGATGGACAGGGAGGCCTGGCATGCTGCAGTCATGTTAAAGAATATGCCTGCCAATGCAAGAAACGCAGGTTCTGTTCCTGGGTCAGGAAGATTCTCCTGGAGTAGAAAAGTGCAACCCACTCCAGTATTCTTGCTTGGAGAAGCCCCATGGACAGAGGAAGCTACCAGGCTACAGTCCATTGGGTTGCAAAGAGTTGGACACCCCTGAGTGACTGAGCACTCACAAAATGCACTGGTAGACAATGCCAGTCTGAAGGACACTTTTTCTAGATTGGCTGCTTCTTTTGATGCAAATAGAGGTGTGATTCTATCCACATTGAAGCCCTTAAACTTCACTCCTATATTCAAGCTATGACTTCTGAGAGATATCTGAAACAGATTAGAGAAATCTTTGAAAGTGACAATGAAGTTGCTCAGTCGTGTGCGACTCTTTGCAACCCAGTACTGTAGCCCAACAGGCTCTTCCAACCATGGGATTCTCTAGGCAAGAATACTGGAGTGGGTTGCTGTTTCCTTCTCCAGGGGATCTTCCTGACCCAGGGATCAAACCTGGGTCTCTGGCACTGTAGGCAGACTCTTTACCATCTGAGCCACCAGGGAAGCCCCCAAAATACAACTCCTTCTACCCCAGGTGGTACTCAAACCCACAATCCCTGGCTTAGGAGACCTTATCCATTAGGCCACTGGGGCTGATAGAGAAATCTTTAAGAGATCCTTAATTTGCTTTTTTTCATTTGTTTCTCATTATTGCTCTTCAGTTCATTTCAGTTCAGTTCAGTCGCTCAGTCGTGTCCGACTCTTTGTGACCCCATGAATTGCAGCACGCCAGGCCTCCCTGTCCATCACCAACTCCCGGAGTTCACTCAGACTCACGTCCATCGAGTCAGCGATGCCATCCAGCCATTTCATCCTCTGTCGTCCCCTTCTCCTCCTGCCCCCAATCCCTCCCAGCATCAGAGTCTTTCCCAATGAGTCAACTCTTCGCATGAGGTGGCCAAAGTACTGGAGTTTCAGCTTTAGCATCATTCCTTTCAAAGAAATCCCAGGGCTGATCTCCTTCAGAATGGACTGGTTGGATCTCCTTGCAGTCCAAGGGACTCTCAAGAGTCTTCTCCAACACCATAGTTCAAAAGCATCAATTCTTCTGTGCTCAGCTTTCTTCACAGTCCAACTCTCACATCCATACATGACCACTGGAAAAACCATAGCCTTGACTAGACAGACCTTTGTTGGCAAAGTAATGTCTCTGCTTTTGAATATGCTATCTAGGTTGGTCATAACTTTCCTTCCAAGGAGTAAGCATCTTTTAATTTCATGGCTGCAGTCACCATCTGCAGTGATTTTGGAGCCAAAAAAAAAATAAAGTCTGACACTGTTTCCACTGTTTCCCCATCTATTTCCCATGAAGTGATGGGACCAGATGCCATGATCTTCATTTTCTGAATGTTGAGCTTTAAGCCAACTTTTTCACTCTCCTCTTTCAACTTCATCAAGAGGCTTTTTACTTCCTCTTCACTTTCTGCCATAAGGGTGGTGTCATCTGCATATCTGAGGTTATTGATATTTCTCCTGGAAATCTTGATTCCAGCTTGTGCTTCTTCCAGTCCAGCATTTCTCATGATGTACTCTGCATATAAGTTAAATAAGCAGGGTGACAATATACAGCCTTGACGTACTCCTTTTCCTATTTGGAACCAGTCTGTTGTTCCATGTCCAGTTCTAACTGTTGCTTCCTGACCTGCATACAAATTTCTCAAGAGGCAGGTCAGGTGGTCTGGTATTCCCATCTCTTTCAGAATTTTCCACAGTTTACTGTGATCCACACAGTCAAAGACTTTGGCATAGTCAATAAAGCAGAAATAGGTGTTTTTCTGGAACTCTCTTGCTTTTTCCATGATCCAGTGGATGTTGGCAATTTGGTCTCTGGTTCCTCTGCCTTTTCTAAAACCAGCTTGAACAACTGGAAGTTCACGGTTCACGTATTGCTGAAGCCTGGCTTGGAGAATTTTGAACATTACTTTACTAGCGTGTGAGATGAGTGCAATTGTGTGGTAGTTTGAGCATTCTTTGGCATTGCCTTTCTTTAGGATTGGAATAAAAACTGACCTTTCCCAGTCCTGTGGCCACTGCTGAGTTTTCCAAATTTGCTGGCATATTGAGTGCAGCACTTTCACAGCATCATCTTTCAGGATTTGAAATAGCTCAACTGGAATTCCATCACCTCCACTAGCTTTGTTCGTAGTGATGCTTTCTAAGGCCCACTTGACTTCACATTCCAGGATGTCTGGCTCTAGGTCAGTGATCACACCATTGTGATTATCAGGGTGGTGGAGATCTTTTTTGTACAGTTCTTCTGTGTATTCTTGCCACCTCTTCTTAATATCTTCTGCTTCTCTTAGGTCCATACCATTTCTGTCCTTTCTCGAGCCCATCTTTGCATGAAATGTTCCCTTGGTATCTAATTTCTTGAAGAGATCTCTAGTCTTTCCCATTCTGTTGTTTTCCTCTATTTCTTTGCATTGATTGCTGAGGAAGGCTTTCTTATCTCTCCTTGCTATTCTTTGGAACTCTGCATTCAGATGCTTATATCTTTCCTTTTCTCCTTTGCTTTTCGCTTCTCTCCTTTTCACAGCTATTTGTAAGGCCTCCCCAGACAGCCATTTTGCTTTTTTTGCATTTCTTTTCCATGGGGATGGTCTTGATCCCTGTCTCCTGTACAGTGTCACGAACCTCCGTCCATAGTTCATCAGGCACTCTATCTATCAGATCTAGGCCCTTAAATCTATTTCTCACTTCCACTGTATAATCATAATGGATTTGATTTAGGTCATACCTGAATAGTCTAGTGGTTTTCCCTACTTTCTTCAATTTAAGTCTGAATTTGGCAATACAGTCAGCTCCCAGTCTTGTTTTTGCTGACTATATAGAGCTTCTCCATCTTTGGCTGCAAAGAATATAATCAGTCTGGTTTCGGTGTTGACCATCTGGTAATGTCCACGTGTAGAGTCTTCTCTTGTGTTGTTGGTAGAGAGTGTTTGCTATGACCAGTTCATTTTCTTGGTAAAACTCTATTAGTCTTTGCCCTGCTTCATTCCATATTCCAAGGCCAAATTTTCCTCTTACTCCAGGTGTTTCTTGACTTCCTACTTTTGCATCCAGTCCCTATAATGAAAAGGACATCTTTTTTGGGTGTTAGTTCTAAAAGCTCTTGTAGGTCTTCATAGAACCATTCAGCTTCAGTTTCTTCAGCATTACTGGTTGGGGCATAGACTTGGATTACTGTGACGTTGAATGGTTTGCCTTGGAAATGAACAGAGATCATTCTGTCGTTTTTGAGTTTGCATCCAAGTACTGCATTTTGAACTCTTGTTGACCATGATGGCTACTCCATTTCTTTTGAGGGATTCCTGCCCACAGTAGTAGATATAATGGTCATCTGAGTTAAATTCACCCATTCCAGTCCATTTTAGTTTGCTGATTCCTAGAATGTCAATGTTCACTCTTGCCATTTCTTGTTTGACCACTTCCAATTTGCCTTGATTCATGGAGCTGACATTCCAGATTCCTATGCAATATTGGTCTTTACAGCATCAGACAGTTCCTATGCATTATTGCTCTTAGTCAAGTCTTTTTTCTTTTAGGCTTTAAAATTATTTTGTGGTTTTTTTCTTTGAAATTACATACTTGACTTTTTGAATGTCATGGCAGGGAGGTGGCTTTCATCCATTAATTCATGAACTCATCTGTAACTCCATTAAAATAAAACTCCCCTAAAATAAAACTCTCAACTCCCACTGTTCCCTGTTTTAGGGAACCTGTTTTAGGGAGTTGCTGCTGCCGCTGCTGCGTCACTTCAGTTGTATCCGACTCTGTGCGATCTCATAGACGGCAGCCCACTAGGCTCCTCTGTCCCTGGGATTCTCCAGGCAAGAATACTGGAGTGGGTTGCCATTTCCTTCTCCAATGCATGAAAGTGAAAAGTGAAAGTGAAGTCACTCAGTCGTGTCTGACTCTTAGTGACCCCATGGACTGCAGCCTACCAGGCTCCTCCATCCATGGGATTTTCCAGGCAAGAGTACTAGAGTGGGGTGCCATTGCCTTCTCCAGTTTTAGGGAGTTGCTGGCCACCAATTCACTAGACAGAGCTGGGGCGGAGCTCTGGCCCCGATAGCTGTCATGGTCATGTGGTGGACTGCAAGCTCAGCAGTACATTTGTCTTGACTCATTCTATTCTGAATTTGCCTTGATAGCTTCATAGTTTCACTGGTTACACATTTATGCTTCCGATGTCCTATTTTTAACCACAGTTCCATGTTCTATGTTGAAAACATAATTTGAAAATTACTATACTTTAAAAAGAGAAATGAAAAAATAACCAACACCCCAGACCTTCTGGTCTGTCTGTGTTTGGGAAAAGTTTGCTGTGGTGGGAAGTGGAAAGATGCCCAGTGCTGTTGGTAAACAGAATATGTGATCAAGAGCAACAATAGCAGGCGGCTGAACAGATTTAGGAGGTTCATGGATTTATAGAGTCACAGTGAAAATATGATTGGTTTTAAGTTTTTTCAAAACATTTCAGAGAATTGTTGAGAAAACACACGCCCTGCCCGGCCTAGCCTGTGGTTGAGACTTTGGCCACGTCTGTTTTGCTGCAGCAGTGAACTTGGTCCACTTTAACTAGAAGGCATTGGCTTTCCAGGAGAAAGCTAGGCTAACCGAGAGAACCAAATTGTCCTGTGTCTCATTGCACATGCCACTTTTCTGTCATCTAGACTTTGGAAAAGATGACTTAAACGCAGTAACGTTTTTGAAAAATAATACATGCTCACTGTTAAAATTCAATACAGAACTCTGTAAGGCAAAAAATGAAATTCCTCTCTCTCCTTATTCATACTACTCTCATTCCCCCCACCACCTTTTCTCCTTAAGATTAACCACTATCAATAATTTACTATTTATTTGCCCAGATCTTTCTATCACTCCACTCTTTTTTAATGGTGTACACAAACACGTGCAAATATGTCATTTTAACTTACAAAACAAATACAGGATCATATGATTTTGCAGTTTTCTTCTCTTTTTCTCAGCTATATGTCTTGACAACTCTTTTTTATTGTCTGATTTGTATCGATGTACCAGAATTTAATAATTTTTAAAAACTCATTGACACTTGTTTCCAAGTTTTCACTATTATAGAAGAGTCCCCAGTGAACATCCTTTGTTTGCATGTCCTGTGTACTTCTATGCATTCTTTCCCCCGCTATGGGGTAGAGTCCAAAAGTGGAATTGTGAGGTCATTGAGTTTGCAGATTTAAGAAACTGATATATGCACCAGATTGTCTTCCAAAATCATTGTATCTATTTATAGTCCCACCAACATAGAATGAGAACATCATTCTTCCCAAACCCTTGCCATCTGTAGTTATTGTCTATCTTTAAAATCTTCCCAATCTGATAAGAGAAAAATGACATTTTATTGTTATTTGAATTTGTGATGATCTGTTCATTTAGAAATTGAGTCTATTTTCATATATTTTTTAACAATGGTTCTCAGCTGGGGCTGATTTTGGCCTCACAGGACATTTGGTGATGTCTGGAGATGTTTTGACTCTTAAGACCCCAGGTGTGGGGGTACAGGTACTATTGACATTTAGTATGTAGAAACTGGCCTCAAATGTTAATAGTGCTGAGGTTTAGAAATCCTGCTGTATTAGTTACTTGTGTTTCTTCTGTGAGTTACCTATTTATTATCTTTTTTTGGGGAACTTTATGTTTTGAAGGCCTTAATCCTTTTTTTATTGTATATATTTCCCCATCTGATATTTATATTTAATTCAATTTTTCATGTCATTTGCACCAGAGAATTTAAATTTTTTATGTAGATAAATATACTTGTTTTTGTCTTTAGGGCATCTTAATTTTGTCCCATGCTTGGAAAGTTTTCTTATTCCAAAGTATATAGGTGTATAAACATACACCTATATTTTATTCTAGTATTTTCATAGTTTTATTCATTTCAATGTTTAGCTCTTTATGTGGAATTTATTTTTGTGTCAGTATGACAAAACTTTTAAGAACTTTCTAATTAAAAATTGTACACTTTCAAATCTATGAGTAAGCTTGATGTTATAGGAAGATAAACCATTTATCTATCCAGTGGTCCCCTCTTAGTATGCCTTCAGAGGGGACAAGTGAAGCCCCAAGGAACAAATTTAAGCTTCCAATCAGTGCCTTGGAAGCCCTCTGGGATCTGTCTCCACACCTTCTTTCTGATTCCTTCCTAAGCTATCACCACCTTCACAGAGCCTTCTAAGATTCTCCAACTTGCAAGGAAGCATTTTGCCTTTAATTTCTCAGAGCTCGTTATTAAGTGCTCCTATTGTGCCTAATTGTTTTGCTTTGTTATTATTATTTTTAAAGAAGCCTTTTCTATCCTACCAGCCAGCCAGCTTCTGGGGACAGTTTCTGTGGGCCCCAGTTCAGTGTTCTGTACACGATTGGTATTCAAAACATTTCTCCAAGTGAATGAGAACACACTGCCATCCTCAGAGTCTGGGGATCAGTGCGTGAGAAGTTGGCAGAGCATCTGTGTTTGGGTGTCAGGGGAATAGAGAGCCAGGATCCCTTTGCTGCTTCTTTGAGGGAAGGATGGGCTGGGAAGGGGACAGTGAGGAGCTGTAGCCAGTTTTGCCACTGACCCTCAGTATGGTTTTGGGAAGTCCTGTCCCTGTTTCAGTTTCCTCCTCTGACAAGGGATTTTAGAGAAGGCAGATATAAACTCCATGAGAGCAGGAACTGTGTCTTTTCTTGATCTGCACAGTATCCCAGCCCCTTGCATGGCATTAGGCATTCACTCATCATTTGCTGGATGAAGGATGAATGGATGGACTTCCCTCTTGTGCCTTCATTCCTGGCCCCGTGGCCCTGCCAGACATTGCTAATCAATTAGAACCTTTCCCCCTCTCATTTAGGATGTGGCTTTGTTGCTGTTGTTGTTGAGTATGGCTGCAACAAACACTGGTGATCAGTTGGTGCTGTGCCAGCTCTGGGTTAGGGGTCTTCGAGCTCCTTTGGGGCCCTTCCTACAGGGCAGGGGTGGTTGTGTGTGTTCTGGTTTCTGCTCTTCCAAAGCTCAGAGGTGTGGGTTGGGCAGACAATGTCTCTGGTGCCCCTGCAGGTGGGACCTGATTTTCTTTATAAGTTTGGGTTTCTCATAAAATCAACTCACTGCAAGAGGCCCCTGGGTCTGGGCTTTTTGTAAGGAAATGGGAACAATTAATGGACTTATCTGATGAAAAGTAACACTGCTAATGATTTATTAATTATCATGAGACTTATCTTTCCGCTTCTTATTAATCAAAGATGTCCTGAAGCTCTGGGCCTCCACATGAGGGGAGCAGACCTAGACACAGCCGGGAGAGGGGGATGTGGACTGGAGCCAGGTGCCCCTAGCTTTCCTGATCCCACCCTGACCACTCCATCCTAGGGGTTAAGGCCCTGGGATTGCGGACAAGGACAGCTGAGAGGCACAACAAAAGGGGGTGCCCTGTTGGATCACCTACTGTGTGCCAGCCATTGTGCATCATGCAGAGTTCTTCATAGCCATTCCTCATCCCACATCTACAAAGGAGGAATTACTCTTCATACTTCTTTAGATGAGGAAACTAAGGCCAAGTGGTGTTAAGGAGGTTGCCCAAGTTATACTGTTAGAAATGGTGGAGCTGGGATTTGAAGCAAGGTGTCTGTCTGTCTCAGAGTGGATGCCTTTCAACTGGAGGGGCCTAAATGATAATAGAATGAGTCAGGGGCAGCACACCCAGGCAGAGCTGAGCTGAGGGCCTAGCTCTCCACTGTATGCTCCAGGCCCACAAGAGAGTGAGGGTGGGGAGAGTGGGGCTCAGTTCTTTCCTCGGGCCTCAAGGCTCTTGCTGTCTCATCAGTGACACAGGATTCATGCCCAGGAAATGTGGGGAACCTGGGGGCAGGGCACACCTGCATGGGTGAGCACTCTCACCAAGGGTGCAAGGTTCCCCCTAGAAGGTTAGTGCTGGTGGTGGTGCTTCATGGGACAGGGCTGTGTTGGGGTCTTGCAGGTTGGGTAGGAGTTGCTAGGTGGGACTCCATGGGGAGGGCTTTCAGGCAAGGGGAACAGCTTGATGAAGGTGAGATGGGGCAGAAATGAGGGGATAGCAAAGAGGAACTCAGACTAACGGCCACTGGGGGAGGGAGGGACTCATGGGGAAGGCAGTCAGAGGAGAAAGGGAGGAGGGACCATTACCAAGTTGGGGCCTAGGAGCTGGTGGCTCCTGCCCTCCATGACCCCTTTTTGTGAAGATAGCAGTAGATACCTTGAATGGTCAAACATGTGAGGGTATGAGTTTGTGTGTGTTTATGAGTGAACATGCATATTTATATGAATTTATGTTCCTATGTAAGATTCTATGCTGCTGCTGCTGAGTCGCTTCAGTCGTGTCCGACTCTGTGCGACATAGATGGCAGCCCACCAGGCTCCCCCGTCCCTGGGATTCTCCAGGCAAGAACAGTGGACTGGGTTGCATTTCCTTCTCCAGATTCTATGCAAACATCTAAATTACCACTTGGGTGGGAATGTTTTATGTGTCTGTGTGAGAGCACGCAAGTATTTGTGTGTTCGTGTGAATGTGTGTTCGTGTGAATGTGTTTAAGCATTAGAGTGAGCTCTGGGAACGTGTGTGAGGGTATATGGATATGTTAGTGTGTCTGTCAGTCTTTGTTAAGTGTGAAGATGTTTGTGGGGTGCTGTGGGGCTTTAGCAGTATGAGTCCTTGCCTGGTGAGGCAGGAAGGGTAGGCCAGCTGCGGGCAGGCAGGCAGGAGGGTGAGACGGTTCTGTCGGTCCCTGGGAAGAAGGGCTGAGTGCCCTGCCCTTTCTGGCACTGAGCTTAGGTGCTGCTGTGGGCTGGGAGTGAGGGGAGGGCTGCTCGGTCAGGTGAGCCTCATATTCTGCTGGGAAACTGAGAGCCTCTGCACTCTTGGCCTTTTCAGTGACTGGTGGACACCCTGGGGGACCCCAGGAAAGAAAGAGAGGCCAGGCTAGGGGCTCAGAGCCACCATCTTTCGGTGGAGCCCATCTTTGGGCTGTGACTCAAACCATCGCCCTCCCATCAGCCCTTGCTCCTCTGATGGCTCCAAGGCTGCCTCTTGTGTGGTGTGAGTAATTGCATGGCTTTTGTGGCAGAAGTGAGCTGCATAGTGTTGGTGGGACATGAGATCTATGCGGTCCTGGTGCCAAGGCCCTGGGCAGGGAGGGTAGCCGTGGAACTGCATGTTGGGTGATGTCCCTACAGCCCACCTCAGTCCCCCAGGTCTGAGCAGTGGCTCCTGAAGTCACCTCTGTCAGCAGATCTCTGTCCCACATGGAGGTCAGCTGGGTCAAAGACCCACACAGCTGAATCCTGCTTTCTCAAGAACACCACTGCCTGTGATGACCAACTGTCCAGAACATTCTGGGACTGTGTGTGTGTATCCTCAGTTGCCCAGTTGTGTCTGACTCTTTGCAACCCCATGGACTATGGCCTGCCAGGCTCCTCTGCCTATGGAATTTTCCAGGTAAACCCCCTTTATTCAGCAGTGAACTTAAACTTCATGAGAGCCCATCTTGTGGAGAAATAGAAAGTGGGGTAGGAGAGGTGTTAGGAGTAGGAACATGGGGGCTCCCAGTGATCCTGGGCAGGCCCGCCTTCAGCTCCATTGAGGGCCCTCTTGTCCTTTCTTATCCCATCAGTCCTCCCTGCTGTCTATGGGCCTGGGCCCCCACCCCCTGCATCCTCCTCTCAGCCAGGCTTTTTGACTCAGGATCTGGGTCTGCTCTGGTTGGTTGGTGTCCCACGTGGTGCCGTCCCATGTCCACTGCAGCCCCAGCTAGGTCGGGTCCCCTGCTCTCCCCTGCCCCGTCTGCTCCTGGCCCAGGGGCGGGAGTAGAAAGGGCTGCCGCCCGCCTGCATCCGGGTGGGCCTGGCTCTCTTCAAGCAGTTGGGCTCCAGCTGCAAACTCCCAAACACATACTTTGGGAGGTCAGCCTGGCCTGCGGCTGGGGCATTCCATTATTTTGGTGACACATCTTTGAACATGCTGCAATTCCTGCAGCCCCAGCTCAGGCCCCATCCCAGGTGCAGAGCTGTCTAGATACTAGGGGAGCACTGGAGGAGTGCTCAGCCCTAGGCTGGTTCCTCAGTGGAAAGAGGAGGTGCTGAGGCATAGGGACTGTCCCCTGAAGCCCCTGGCACCCTCATTTGGCATAAACACTGTCCTTGGCTCTTTTTTCCAATGCAGATTCCTTGGGAGAGTAACAGATGAGGGTGACATGTGAAATTCTCAATATCAGAGCATGAGAAGCATTTTCTGTCATTTCCTCTAACTGTGGGAAGATGAGGGAGCCCTAGAAAGGAAGAGACTAGTAGGCCTACTCTATGGTTTTCATTTTTCCATAACACAACCATATTTTTACTTCTGATTCCAGCAGACCTATCTATAAAAGGTCCTTCCCAGATGGTCTATTTTGAAGTATTGAAAATGGCACCCTAGATAGGGTGACCAGGGAAAGGATAGATAAGTTTGTTTTTAAGCCTTACCTGGCTATTACTTGCTGGATGGCAATCAACAAGGTCCTTAACCTCTCTGAGCCCCAGTTCCTCAAGCTATCATATCACCATTGCCAAGACCCCTCCTGTCTGTGCCTTAGGGCCCTTGGATGCCACCTGTTTGCTCACATGGACCTAGGGCACCCTTGCTTATTATGGGGAACGCTTCTGCCTTCTGGGCCGGAGGGAAGACATGCTGCCTGAAGAGTGCAAGAAGGCTGATGTGAGAATGGTGGTGACCACCAGCCCCTTCCACAAGCCCCTGGCCAGACTGGCTGCTCTGGTGTCCGTGGGATGTGCAGAGCTGGGGCTGGTTGGGAAGCAGCTCTTACCCTGAAAATTCATCATTTTTGTATAATAGAAGTGCTAGAATTCCAGAGATGACTCACTACAGTGGAGAGGGTTGCTTTCTTCTTTTGAGCAAAAGGAGCACATTTATTAAACACCTTCTATCTTCTGGGTCTTTGTACACTCATTGCATCCTTCACCAAACAGATATTTGTATTTTAATTAATGGGTGAGAAAGTTGAGGCCCAGAGAAGTTAAATGTATAATTTGCCTGGCATTATCTGAGAAGACATTGGCTGGGATAGGGTCTGAACCCAGGTCTGCCTCACTTTATCCCTTGTTGCTTCTTTGGGACTATCTGATATCCTGTCAAGCTGTCATTTGAGAAGAAATTGAGAAATCTGTCTTCTTCCATGTTGTCTGTGCTTGCTTCATGTGGGTTTTGCGAGTACCCGCTGTGGTGCCTTTTCTCCCCCAGCATGGTAGATCTGAGGCTTCCCTGGGGCCCTCTGGTCTGGGAGGATATTGAGCAGCTTCTTCCCATGAGGGAATCAGAGGTAGATGATGTCACTCCTTCCCAGCAGGGTAGCATTTTAAAAGAAAAGTCTGAAGAAGGATGCAATGCTTAATCTAGTAGAAAGATATCTTATTGGTGGAACTTTAGGCAGCAGAAAAGGTAGAAGAGATTGATTTGGACATATGACTTACCCAGGCTCTCAGATGACACCAAAGCATTCCACCTTCATGGAAAGCTTAGTCTATTCCCGAGTGTGGGCTGGCCTCCTTTGGCTGAGTTTCAGGAAGCTTCTTTTCACTGTTTCTCCCCTGCCTAGAGTTCTCATTCACACACACAATTCACAGTCAGAGTTAGAAAATCAAAAAAGGATATGGAGAAGTTAAATATCCACAAGTCATCATTTATGTGGAAAGCTGGGTCCTAGCCCTGGCTGAGATCCTGCTGGCCTTGGGGAATGCTCTTTCCCCACTCTGGGCTTTAGTATCTTCGTGTGTAAAACACAGGGGTTGGGTCAGTCATGACAATCTTGTTGGCAAATGACAAAGTCCAGCCAAATTGGCCTGGAGAAGGAAATTGCAGTCGCTGATGTAAATGACAAATCAAGGGCAGTCCGGCTTCATGCATGGATGGATCGGGGGTTCCCACATGTGATCAGGTCTCACTCCATCTCTGTGTCTGCTTTCCTCTGACTGCCTATCCTTTTAGAAGACCTAATAGGAAGACAGCAACTCTCCCTATCCTATCCCTATGGCAGAAGTCTTGGGAGTATCTCCGATTTACCCTTCTATGATCACCTTCTCTCTCTGAACCAATCACTGTGGTTAAGAATGAAACATAATGATTGGCCAGGCCTGGGTCATGTGCCTTCTGATTGGCTGGGCAGTGGGGGCTATGGAGACATGCTCCTTCGCAACCAGATGGAGGGAGGAAGGGCTGTGAGCAGACCTAGGTTAGGCAGCCCAACCACTGGCACCCACCACTGCTAGGTTAGTGGTTTTGCATCTCTGCTCTGGGATGCCCAGACCTCTGAGGAGGAACTTCAGGAATATCTGTAAGCAATAAAGGATTTTCCAAAAGTCAATAAGGATTTAAATGATCCGAGGAACTTTTGGTTCCTTTAATATTAGGATTTCACTTAAGTTTTCATTTTGGTAATTTTTAAAAATTTTGCTGATTTTAAACAGAAGCTTGGAAACCATTGGACAAGATTATGGCTAAGGTTTCTGTTTAGAATATTCTAATGGATTATATGCCAGATTGAACACTTTTCTTCAATGAGGGGCACATTTAAATAGTGAATCTTCAACCCTGCTTTTCCCATTGTCTTGACTCTGGCTTGTCCTTCTTCTCCTAAGTGATCCTAATGGCTTTCATGTCTCTGTCAAGGTAGACCCAAGCCTGCCCTCTCTCACCCTCAAGGACCCACCTGCTTCATTCTTTGCAAATATTCTTACAGACGCAAAAGAAATACCCCTTTTAGTATAAGCACAAACCGGGTACTGGTTCT
Organism: Bubalus bubalis; assembly: GCF_019923935.1. Taxonomy (NCBI): domain Eukaryota; kingdom Metazoa; phylum Chordata; class Mammalia; order Artiodactyla; family Bovidae; genus Bubalus; species Bubalus bubalis. Next base: position 174,841,631 of record NC_059157.1, on the reverse strand, counting down.
TGCCTTCACCAGCCTGATAGCTAAGTTACTTGGAGATGAAGGTATTGGGTTGGCCAAAAAGTTCATTTGGGTTTTTCCATAAGATGTTATGGAAAACTTGAACCAATTTTTTTGCCAACCCAATGCTTTGCAAATGCCATTTTCTGGTCTGAATGACATGAGGCCAAAAGAAAGGAGCTCTGAGGGGTGGGCTGCTCCTAACATTTGGAAGCCTACGGTCAGAGTACAAATGGTGGTCCTTCTTCCACATGTCTTTATGTTTATAAGTTATAAATCAAGCTAACAAAGTTAAATAAAATATGTTTCTCTTCTCTGCCTTGACAATTGCCCCTTTGTAATGATCCAGAAGGCTAGATTTAAATTTAGAACTTTCAGATTCCTTAGAATTCTGCATTGGAATGCAGCTGCCTAGGGCAAGCCAGGCCACACCCACAGCCCACCCCGCTTCTCTTCCCACACTTGCTTGGCCTTGCTCTGTGACTGGCCTTGCATACAGTCCTGTGGACCTTCCAGAGTCCAGGCGTCCAGGTTCTGTGGACACCTTCACACAGCCACCCTTGGTCATCTCATGGGCCAAGAGGTATATAGACCAGAAGCTCATTTTACTGTTGGAGGACAGAACCAGGGAAAACCCTTACTCAGACCCTGCAAGGAGGCTCAGAGAATTCTAGAGTCCTAGGGGCCCAGAGTGTATTCTGGAAGGGAGTCACGTGTGGGACGTCATGGCCTATTGAACCTGTGGACCCCTCACTCAGGGAGCAGGACTGCTATCAGAGAAGGGTGAGAGCAGTGCCATCTGAATTAGGGGGTGGGGCCCAGGGCGGGAGACCCCTTGCCTGAGTCTAAGAGCAGTCTGTTCACGTGGGTGGATGGACTTGGGGTGACAGAGCCGAGACCCTCAGAAAGCTGAGAATCTGACCGGGAGATCCAGAAACTGTGGTGACTGACAGTTTTGGGGGTTGACCCCCAAACTGGTCATCAGCATTACCATTCAGTATTACCAGTGGTGTCTAGGGCTTGAATCGTGTATGCACACTTGTCTATAATAACTGGGTCTCAGTGAACCACTGACAATAACAGAGGACCAGGAAGGAGACAAATACCAAACTGAGTGTGAGGCAGTCCAGGATGTGTATGAGTTTTTCAAAAGGAATTGGAGAACTGGCTTCATTGCTCTAAAACACTTCCTCCTGGAGGAGGAAGTTGGAAAAGAAAGGGAGATTTCGGAATGGAGGATTTTGGAGAAGGCTGCTGGAGTGAGTGAACCCTGAACAGGATTAGTAGGGCATGTCTGGAGCTGGCGGGAGGGCTTCAAGTCTCATTGAGAGAACTTAGGGCCATGTGGCCTGTGGCAGTGAGAGGGGTGTGTGTCTGGGAAGTGTCAGGTCAGGATTTGTGAGTGCTTCCCATGGGCCAGATTGTGCCATGTGCACGAGAACCTGACTGCAGCCATTTGGACTGCTGCCCAAGAGGTCTCCCTGGGAGGCGTCTCTGAAACCAGCTCCACATGTGGAATCCAGACCTCATCTCCTGGGCACAATCCCTTAAACAAGCCTGGGGACAGAGGCTGCTAGTTGCTCTTAGTATCTGCTCTACCCTTATTCCTCAACAATAAGATTTGTAGCTGGGGACATGACCCTATTGGTGGAGACTGTATTTCTTAGCTTCCCTTGCAGCTAAGGAGTGACCTTATCACTAAGTTCTCACCAAGGGATTATGAACAGAAAAGATGCATGAGGGCTATGCTGGTTATTGTTTAATAACCAGTTCTTTAGGGAAAATAAAGCCCTGATGGCAGTGTTTGCCAATTTCTGTGGTGTAAATACTCCCACCACGGCTGATCTCAAGCTATGCACAGTCATCTCTTGGAACCATGGGATCCAGCCCCCGCACTTCATTAGATCAGCTTCTGGCTCATTCCTTTAAGGTAATGACAGGTATACTGTCTGTCCCTCCTCCTCCTTCCAGCTGACTGGAATGCAGACATGATCAATAGCTGTCTTGTACCAGACAGATGAGGGCAACACTCCAGGGATGATAGACCAAAAGAGAAAACCAGCTCGGGTCCCAGTGACTTTGGGGAGCAGAGAGGCCATTTGAGTTCAGACATTTACATGAAAGCAAAATAAACGTCTATTTTATTTAAGTCATTTAGATTTTAGGCTCTCATGCACAACTAAAAGTATGAAACGTAACGCACCTAGGAGCCCAAAGAGTCAGAAAGAGAGATTATCTTTGATGACATCTGCCTCTGCTAGGTATCTGGCATCTAGCAACACACACCTCTCTTGAAGGTAGAAAGGGGACACCAGGTTTAGGGCCAGGCCTGGGGAAGGAGAAATCGAGGGACAGGCAAACATTGACTTTCTGTCTCAATACACTCTGTTGCTCTAATTGCTTGTAATTTATCATTCCACCAGACTTCAGGTTTCTGGAGAGATGCTGATACTCAGAAAATGCACCTAGTCACACCCTAAACACCAGGGATCAGGGACAGATCTGAGTTTGGCTTCATTTGCTTCATGGGGAGAACAGGCCTGACCTTTTCTTTGTGCTTGCAGAGTTCAGTAGTTGTGGTCTCTTCCCACTTCATGCTTTGTCTCTGTCAGTCTGTTTTTCTTCAGGGTATAGCATCCCTGACTGAGGTCTGAGAGCACCCGCATGCAACCCAGAAACCCCTGAGGTGGAGAACTGTGAACTGTTCTTGCCACTTGATGAATGAGCAAACCAAAGCCCAGGTCATCTGTCTCATCCTTACAGTCTCTTGTTGAATATTCCAATTTCCTCAACTCACTGTGGACCCTGGGGAAGCAAGGATCATGTCATTTGTGTATGGTGCTGCAGCCCAGCCCAGAGCCCTTAATGAACATTTGTTCATTCCCTGATGAAGATAACCCCTCATTACAAAGGGTGGAAGGTGGTTTGCAGAGCTCAAGCTGGAATTTTGGTTTTCAACCCGATATACTTTTAAACGCAAGAACTTTTGGCAACACATTGCAGGTGTTAAAAGATTCAAAACCACCTTAAACATGCCAGTAGTAACTCCATCAGTCACTATGGAGGTGTCCTCGAATGCTTGTGTGGGCCCCAGAGAAGACTGCTCTGGACTCCTTTCATGCCACACTGCTTTATGGGTGTGCCTTTGGGGACCTCTTAGTCTCAGGCACAATTACCGTGGGTGTCATTGGATGCTCCATCTTTCTTTGATGCCAGCCTGCCAGACAACCTTCTTACCGTTTACAGCTCTTTCTACCTCTGTACAACCTACCTAGTTCTGCACTGAGCCAGTTTTTCTTTTTTTGGGAATTGAGCTATTCCTTAGGGCTTCCCAGATGGTGCTAGTGGTAAAGAACCCATCTGCCAATGCAGAATATGTAAGAGATGTGGGTTCGGTCCCTGGGTCGGGAAGATCCCCTGGAGGAGGGCATGGCAATGCACTCCAGTATTGTTGCCTGGAGAATCTCATGGACAGGAGAGCTTGGTGGGCTACAGTCCATAGAGTCAACAAGAGTAGGACATGACTGAAGTGACTTAACACGTGTGCGTGCTCACAACACACACACACACACACACACACACACACACACACAGAGCTATTCCTTATGTGGGTGATTGGTTAGACCAATGGTTTTCAGTTGGGGCTGAATTGGTACCCCCAGGGGATGTTTGACATTATTGAGATATTTATGATTTTCATACCTGGGAAATGGGTTAGCACCTGGCATCTATTGAATAGAGCCCATAGATGCTGTTAAGCATGCTATAATATGGGATGCCCCTGTAACAAAGTTATCCATGCTCAAACCTCAACGTGCAGAGATTGAGACACCCTGGCTTGGGATTTTTCAGCCTTTGGGGATGGAAGCCTCAGCAGAAGCTGCAGTAGCAGGAGAAGCATGGGGCCTTCTGCAGTTAGAACCAGTCCATCCAAGACTCAGATCACAAGCAAGCTTCCTTGTCAGGGCAATCCTGGGCACACTCACCTTTAACAGGCAGGGCTGCCTTAATTCTTGCTTCAGTAAGTGGCCTAGAAGTCATCCTGACTGACCTACAACTGATAGGAATCACATAGGCACAATATGCCTGCATGGCCATTTGAAAGATTAAGAGGTAAAAACAAATAAACAAAATATCCCCCAAACTACAGTAACCCCCCTTATCCACAAGAGATACTTTCCAAGATCCTCAGTGGATGCATGGACACTTGGATAGTGCTGACACCTACACGTACTGTGTTTTTTTCTTATGCATACATACCTATGATAAACTTTATAAATTAGGCATAGTAAGAGGTTAACAACCAAACTGATTACAAAATAGAGCAATATAACAGTATACTGTAGTAAAAGCACCCCCCAGCTTTTCCTTCTTAACTAGACACATATGCAGCATGGCCACAACTCTTCCGTTTCAGATGCAAACAGCAAAACTAGCACGAATTTATTTTTCCTTCTTCACAGTTTCACAGATAAAAGGCTTGTTCTTACCATGGATCTTAGTAATCCCAGCATGGGATTTTTCTCCTTTCCTTATTAAGTCTAGAATTTTCACCTTTTTACTTAAAGGAAGCCCTTTATAGCTTCTCTTTAGCATATCCAAATTGTCAGTATCACTACTCTTGTAGTTTGGGCCCATTATTAAGGGTTACTTGAACACAAGCACTATAATTCCATGGCAGTTGACTTGGCCACTAAGATGACTGCTAAATGACTGCGTGTGCTCAGACTCTAAGCTGTGTTCAACTCTTTGTGACCCCATGGGCTGTAGCCAGCCAGGCTCCTCTGTCCATGGAATTTTCCAGGCAAGAATGCTGAAGTGGTTTGCCATTCCCTTCTCCAGGGGATCTCTCCAACCCAGGGATTGTCTCTTGCATTTCTGTATTGTTGTTCAGTTGCTCAGTCATATCCGACTCTTTTCGACCCTGTGGACTGCAGCACACCAGACTTCCCTGTCCTTCACTATCTCACTGAGTTTTCTCAATCTCATGTCCATAGAGTCAGTGATAACATTCAACCATCTCATTCTCTGTCACTCCTCTTGCCCTCAATTTTTCCCAGCATCAGGATCTTTCCCAATGAGTTGGCTCTTCGAATCAGGTGGCCAGAGTACTGGAGCTTCAGCTTTAGCACCAGTCTTTCCAATGAATATTCAGGGTTGATTTCCTTTAGGATTGACTGATTTGATCTCCTTGCAGGCCAAAGGACTCTCAAGTCTTCTCCAGCACCACAGTTTGAAAGCATCAATTCTTTGACACTCAGTCTTCTTTACGGTCCAACTCTCACATTCATACATGACTACTGGAAAAACCACAGCCGTGATTATAGGACCTTTTCTGGCATCATGTCTCTACTTTTTAATACACTGTCTAGGTTTGTCATTGCTTTTCTTCCAAGGAGGAAGAGTCTTAATTTCGTGACTGCAGTCACTGTCCACATTGATTTTGGAGCCCAAGAAAATGAAATGTGACACAGTTTCCACTTTTTCCCCATCTATTTGCCATGAAGTGATAGGACTGGATGCCATGATCTTCATTTTTTGATTGTTGAGTTTTAAGCCAGCTTTCTCACTCTCTTCTTTCATCTTCCCCAAGAGGCTTTTTAGTTCCTCTTCACTTTCTACCACGGTACCACCTGTAAATCCCTGCTACTGCCAAGTCACTTCAGTCGTGTCCGACTCTGTGCGACCCCATAAATAGCAGCCCACCAGGCTCCCCTGTCCCTGGGATTCTCCAGGCAAGAACACTGGAGTGGGTTGCCATTTCCTTCTCCAATGCATGAAAGTGAAAAGTGAAAGTGAAGCTGCTCAGTCGTATCTGACTCTTAGCGACCCCATGGACTGCAGCCTACCAGGCTCCTCCATCCATGGGATTTTCCAGGCAAGAGTACTGGAGTGGGGTGCCATTGCCTTCTCCTGTAAATCCCTAATGGGAGAGAAATCCTTGACAAGGGAATGATTCACATCCTGGGTAGAATGGAGCTAGAGAGTGTGAGATTTCATTTTGCTACTCAGAATGGCGCGAAATTTAAAACATATGAATTATTTCTGGAATTTTCCATTTAATATTTTTGGACCACCATTGACCACAGGTAACTGAAACCATGGGAAGTGAAACTGCAGATAAGAGGGGACTACTGTACCTGCCCTTTAGACTAGTAATTCCTTTTCTAGGAACAAAGCCAGAGTAAATAATTGGAGAAACACCTAAAGATGTTTTGAGGGTTATTCATTACAAAGTTATTTATAGTAGCAGTAAATCAGCAGGGAATTTTTAATATTACCTTGTGATACAATCATATGATAGAATGCTATGCGCTTGGGTTGCAGTCATCTGCAAGGGATTGAAAATGTGACTAACAGTAGCTTTAACCCATAGGGTGTCTTCATCACCCAATAACAAGAAGTCTAGAAGTAGGCAGTTCCAGGCTAATGCAGCAGCCCAAGGATATGGTTAAGAAACCAGACTCCATCTAGTTCCCTTCTTTTCATCCTTATTGTCATGGGATGGTTACCACCCCTCCAGATATGACTAGCATTCCAGAAAGGAAGAAAGAAGAAACAGGAAAAAGATGGGAATGAGTCTATGTCTTTTTTATAAGGGACCCACTCAGTGAGTTCTGCTTATTCCTATTGGCCAGACTGTGTCACATGGCCAATCCTACCTGCAGGAGTCTGGAAAGGTAAGAATTTGTGACTTTCCAGATTCTTTAATGAGGAAGTTAAGGGAGTAGAGGGGTAGTCATTAAACCAAGTGACTGTTGAGTAGCCAGTCTGTAGTGTCTGCCACAACAAAGCAGACTCTAGAAATTGTTAAGTAATACGAAAAATCTCAGGCAATGTGAAATTTATTGAAGAAAAAAATTGGACACAAAACCGTAACCACAATATTATTCTAATTTTTAAAAAATGATATCTTTATCCCCCCCTCCAGTTCTACTGAGATGTAATTAACATATAATAGTGTATTAGTTTCAGGTATACAGCATAATGATTTTATATACGTATATATTGCAATATCGGAGAAGGCAATGGCAAGCCACTCCAGTACTCTTGCCTAGACGATCCCTACAAGTCAGACGCGACTGAGCGACTTCACTTTAACTTTTCACTTTCATGCAATGGAGAAGGAAATGGCAACCCACTCCAGTGTTCTTGCCTGGAGAATCCCAGGGATGGCAGAGCCTGGTGGGCTGCCGTCTATGGCGTCGCACAGAGTCGGACACGACTGAAGTGACTTAGCAGCAGCAGCAGCATATTGCAATATTATTGCCACAGCAAGTTTAGTTAACATCCATCACTTCATATAGTTACTTTTTCCCCTGTGATGAAAACTTTTAAGATCTACTCTCTTGGCAACTTTTTTTTTTTTTTGGTAAATTAATTTATTTACTTTAAATGGAGGCTAATTACTTTACAATATTGTGGTGGTTTTTGCCATACATTGACATGAATCAGCCATGGGTATACGTGTGTCCCCCATGCTGATCCCCCTTCCCACCTCCCTCCCCATCCCATCCCTCAGGGTCGTCCCAGTGCACCCAGCCCTGAGCGCCCTGTCTCATGCATCAAACCTGGAGTGGTGATCTATTTCACATATGATAATATACATGTTTCAATGCTATTCTCTCAAATCATCCCACCCTCGTCTTCTCCCACTGAGTCCAAAAGTCTCTTCTTTACATCTGTGTCTCTTTTGTTGTCTCGCATATAGGGTCATCGTTACCATCTTTCTAAATTTCATATATATGCTTTATTATGCTGTATTGGTGTTTTTCTTTCTGACTTACTTCACTCTGTATAATAGGCTCTAGTTTCATCCACTTCATTAGAACTGATTCAAATGCATTCTTTTTAATAGCTGAGTTACTTTGCCAACAAAGGTTCGTCTAGTCAAGACTATGGTTTTTCCAGTGGTCATGTATGGATGTGAGAGTTGGACTGTGAAGAAGGCTGAGCGCCGAAGAATTGATGCTTTTGAACTGTGGTGTTGGAGAAGACTCTTGAGAGTCCCTTGGACTGCAAGGAGATCCAACCAGTCCATTCTGAAGGAGATCAGCCCTGGGATTTCTTTGGAAGAAATGATGCTAAAGCTGAAACTCCAGTACTCTGGCCACCTCATGCGAAAAGTTGACTCATTGGAAAAGGCTCTGATGCTGGGAGGGATTGGGGGCAGGAGGAGAAATGGACGACGGAGGATGAGATGGCTGGATGGCATCACTGACTCGATGGACGTGAGTCTGGGTGAACTCCGGGAGTTGGTGATGGACAGGGAGGCCTGGCGTGCTGCGATTCATGGGGTCGCAAAGAGTCGGACACGACTAAGCGTCTGAACTGAACTGAACTGAATATTCCATTGTGTTTGTGTACCACAGCTTTCTTATCCATTTGTTTGCTGATGGACATCTAGGTTGCTTCCATGTCCTCAGTTCAGTGCAGTTCAGTTCAGTTGCTCAGTCGTGTGCGACTCTTTGCGACCCCATGAATCACAGCATGCCAGGCCTCCCTGTCCTGGCTATTGTAAACAGTGCTGCGATGAACAGTGGGGTACACATGTCTCTTTCAATTCTGGTTTCCTCGGTGTGTATGCCCAGCAGTGGGATTGCTGGGTCATATGGCAGTTCTATTTCCAGCTTTTTAAGGAATCTCCACACTGTTCTCCATAGTGGCTATACTAGTTTGCATTCCCACAAACAGTGCGAATGCAAAGAGTTCCCATTTCTCTGCATTTATTGTTTGTAGACTTAAAAAAAAATATTTAATTATTCAGTTGTGTCAGGTCTTAATTGTGGCATGTGGGATCCTTCTTTGTGGCCCATAGACTCTTTGGTTGTGGTGTGTGGGCTTAGTTGCTCTGCAGCATGTGAGACCTTAGTTCCCTGAGCAGGGATCAAGCCTGAGTCTCCTGCATTGCAAGGCAAATTCTTAACCACTGGACCACCAGGAAAGTCCCTTGGCAACTTTGAAGTCAACAGTGTGGTACTGTTAGCTGTAGTCACCATGCTATAATTGCATCCCAGGGACTTATTCATTTTGTAACTGAAAGTTTGTACCTTTCAACCACCTTCACTCATTTTGTCCACCTCCCAACCCCCGACTCTGACAACCACTAATCTGTTTCTATGAGTTCAGTTTTTTTTATTTTTAGATTCCACGTACAAGTGAGATCATACAGTATTTGTCTTCTCTAACTTATTTCACTTAGCATAATGCTCTCAAGTTCTACCTATGTGATTGCAAATGGCAGGATGTCCTTCCTTTTGTGGCTAAATAATATTTCATTGTATACGAATGCCATATTTTCTTTATCTGTTCATCAGTCCATGGACACTTAGGTTGTTTTCATGTCTTGGCTATTGTAAATAATGCTGCAGTGAACTTGGGGATGCAGGTGTCTTTTCAAGATAGCAATTTTGTGTCTGTCCTTCAGATAAATACCCAGAAATGGACTTGCTAGGTCATATGGTAGTCCTATTTTTAATTTTTTGAGGTTTCCTTTTTATCATGGAGCAAGTCTGGGAGAATATACATGATAATATTAAGGAAGATTATAGTGATTTTTAAGATCTCTCTCCTCTCTCTCTCTGCATGTGTATTTATATGAGCTTCCTTGGTGGCTCAGTGGTAAAGAATTCACCTGCCAATGCAGGAGACTCAAGCTTGATCCCTAGGGGGGTCGGGAAGATTCCCCTGGAGAAGGAAATGGCAACTCACTCCAGTATTCTTGCCTGGGAAATCCCATGGAGAGAGGAGCCTGGCAGGCTACAGTCCATGGGGTTTCAAAGAGTCGGACATGACTTAGCAACTAAAAAACAACAATAACAATCCATCTGCCTATACACACACACAAACACAAAAGGAATTGGTTTGGGTTTTTTTTTAATCCCAAACTGGAAAATCTTCATCTACCAAAAACCCTGAAGCCAAGTGCTTTCCCAGGCTCAAGGACTGCTGGGCTTTCAGATGATGGCCCTGGTCGCCGACATTCCCAGGAGACCTCCCTACCACCTCTGCCCTTGCTGCTCCTGGGAGTCCTCTCTTGGAACTTCACCCTGTACCTCTCTCCAGGACTGATGTGCTCCTATAGAAAGATCTCTCAAAGCTGTGGTCAATCTGGTAGAGGTCTGCTCTACCAGAGTGGGTGGTAGTCACGTGTTTCCTCGATGGAAGGGCCTTTGACCTTGGGGAGAGGGAGTGAACCCAGGAGGAATCTCCAAAGCAGAAGGGTAGAAAATGAGGAAATCAGGCAGGTAGTGGGGTACTCTACTGGCCTTAGCTGGGGGTATGTTGAACTGACGTACTCCTTTCCCAATTTGGAACCAGTCTGTCATTCCATGTCTGGTTGTAACTGTTGCTTCTTGACCTGCATACCGGTTTCTCAGGAGGCAGGTAAGGTGGTCTGGTATTTCTATCTCTTGAAGAGTTTTCCACATTTTGTTGTGATCCACATGGTCAAAGGCTTTGGCATAGTCAATAAAGCAGAAGTAGATGTTTTTCTGGAACTCTCTTGCTTTTTCTGTCATTCAGTGAATGTTGGCAATTTGAGCTCTCCTTCCTCTGCTTTTTCTAAATCCAGCTTGAACATCTGGAAGTTTATGGTTCACATACTGTTGAAGCCTGGCTTGGAGAATTTTGAGCATTACTTTACTAGCGTGTGAGATGAGTGCAATTGTGTGGAGTTTGAACATTCTTTGACATTGGTTTTCTTTGGGATTGGAATGAAAACTGACCTTTTCCAGTCCTGTGGCCACTGCTGAGTTTTGCAAATTTGCTGGCATATTGAGTGCAGCACTTTCATAGTGTCATCTTTTAGGATTTGAAATAGCTCAGTTGGAATTCCATCACCTCCATTAGCTTTGTTCATAGTGATGCTTCCTAAGGCCCACTTGACTTTGTGCTCCAGGATGTATGGCTCTAGGTGAATGATCACACCATCGTGGTTATCTGGGTCATTAAGATCTTTTTTGCATAGTTCTTCTGTGTATTCTTACTACCTCTTCTTGATATCTTCTGCTTCTGTTAGGTCCATACCATTTCTATCCTTTATTGTGTTTCCAAAATGGGAAATCTGGTTCCAAATTGGGAGAGGAGTACATCTAGGCTGTATATTGTCAGCTTGTTTGTTTCATTTATATCCAGAGTTCAGTTCAGTTCAGTTCAGTCCCTCAGTCATATCCAACTCTTTGTGACCCCATGGACTGCAGCATGCCAGGCCTCCCTGTCCATCACCAACTCCCAGAGTTTATTCAAACTCATGTCCATTGAGTTGGTGATGCCATGCAACCATCTCATCCTCTGTCATCCCCTTATCTGGCTGCTTTCAATCTTTCCCAGCATCAGGGTCTTTTCCAATGAGTCAGTTCTTCAAATCAGGTGGCCAAAGTATTGGAGTTTCAGCTTCAGTATCAGTCCTTCCAATGAATATTCAGGACTGATTTCCTTTAGGATGATGTGCAGAGTACATCATGCGAAATGCTAGGCTGGGTGAAGCACAAGGTAAAATCAAGATTGCCAGGAAAAATATTAATAACCTCAGATGTGGAGATGACACACCCTTATAGCAGAAAGTGATGAGGAACTAAAGAGCCTCTTGACGAAAGTGAGAGAGTGAAAAGCTGGCTTAAAACTCAACATTCAAAAAACTAAGATCGTGGCATCTGGTCTCATTACTTCATGGCAAATAAATGGGGAAACAATGGAAACAGTGACAGACTTTATTTTCTTGGGCTCCAAAATCATTGCAGATGGTGACTGCAGCCATGAAAGTAAAAGACACTTGCTCCTTGGAAGAAAAGCTATGACCAACCTAGACAGCATATTAAAAAGCAGAGACATTACTTTGCCAACAAAGGTCCATCTAGTCAAAGCTATGGCTTTTCCAGTACTCATATATGGATGTGAGAGTTGGACCATAAAGAAGGCTGAGCGCCGAAGAATTGATGCTTTTTAACTCTGATGTTGGAGAAGACTCTTGAGAGTGCCTTGGACTGCAAGGAGATCAAACCAGTCTGTCTTAAAGGAAATGAGTCCTGAATATTCATTGGAAGGACTGAGCTGAAGCTGAAGCTCCAATACTTTGGCCACCTGCTGGGAAGAACTGACTCCTTGGAAAAGACTCTGATGCTGGGAAAGATTGAGGGCAGGAGGAGAAGGGGACAACAGAGGATGAGATGGTTGGGTGGCGTCACCAACTCGATGTGTATGGATTTGCACAAGCTCCAGTAGTTGGATCTGGATAGGGAAGCCTGGAGTTTTGCAGTCCATAGGGTTGCAAAGAGTCAGACATGACTGAACCAAACCGAGAACTGAATGAATGGAGGCAGGTGAGGTAAGAGGGCACTGCTGTTAGTGTTGGACACCTGGGTCTGCTGCCTTGCCCTCTGAGCTGGAAGGGGAAAATGAGCATAACAATGAGACAAAGAGATCACAGCCATTAAGCACGTCTGTATCTTGTATGAAGTTCTCTACCACTCATCTCATGGTCACGACTACCTGAGGAGGGTGCTCTTTTTTGGTCCATGTCATATACATTAGCTCTGGAGTTGTACCCCCAGATTCAAGTTCCCCACCCATATCAGTAAGACTTGGAAAGTCACTGAAGTGTCTGTGTTCCAGTTTCCTCTCTATAAAAGGAGACAAAAATAGGATTTCATCAGAGGGTTGTTGTGAGGATGAAGTGAGTTAACACATATAAAGAGCCTGGCACAGGATCTGGCTAGTAGTAAACCCTCATAAAATATCAAGCCCTATTAATAGAAAGTTTTTCAGTTTAGTTCAGTTGCTCAGTTGTGTCCGAATCTGTGACCCCATGGACTGCAACATCCCAGGCTTCCCTGTCCATCACCAACTGCCAGAGCTTGCTCAAATCCATGCCCATCAAGTCAGTGATGCCATCCAACCATCTCATCCTCTGTCATCCCCTTCTCCTCCTGCCTTCAATCTTTCCCAGCATCAGGGTCTTTTCCAATGAGTCAGTTCTTCACATCAGGTGGCCAAAGTATTGGAGTTTCAGCTTCAGCTTAGTCCTTCCAATGAATATTCAGGACTCATTTCCTTTAGGATGGACTGGTTGGATCTCCTTGCAGTTCAAGGGACTCTCAAGAATCTTCTCCAACACCACAGTTCAAAAGCATCAATTCTTCAGTGCTCAGCTTTCTTTATGGTCCAACTCTCACATCTATACATGACCACTGGAAAAACCATAGCTTTAACTAGATGGACCTTTGTCACAAAGCATTGTCTCTGCTTTTTAATATGCTGTTTACGTTTGTCATAGTTTTTCTTCCAAGGAGCAAGCATCTTTTCATTTCATGGCAGCAGTCACCATCTGCAGTGATTTTTGAGTCAAAAAATTAAAGTCTGTCACTGTTTCCATTGTTTCCCCATTTATTTGCCATGGAGTGATGGGACTGGATGTCATGATCTTAGTTTTCTGAATGTTGAGTTTTAAGCCAGCTTTTTCACTCTTCTCTTTCACTTTCATCAAGAGGCTCTTTAGTTCTTTGCTTTCTGCCATAAGGGTGGTGTCTTCTGTGTATCTGAGGTTATTGATATTTCTCCTGGCAATCTTGATTCCAGCTTGTGCTTCATCCAGCCTGGCATTTTGCATGATGTACTCTGCATATAAGTTAAATAAGCAGGGTGACAGTATACAGCCTTGACGTACTCCTTTCCCAATTTGGAACCAGTCTGTTGTTCCATGTCTCGTTCTGTTGCTTCTTGACCTACATACACATTTTTCAGGAGGCAGGTAAGGTGGTCTGGTATTTCTATCTCTTGAAGAGTTTTCCACATTTTGTTGTGATCCACATGGTCAAAAGCTTTGGCATAGTCAATAAAGCAGAAGTAGATGTTTTTCTGGAACTCTCTTGCTTTTTCTATCATCCAGCGAATGTTGGCAATTTGAGCTCTGCTTCCTCTGCCTTTTCTAAATCCAGCTTGAACATCTGGAAGTTCATGGTTCATGTACTGTTGAAGCCTGGCTTGGAGAATTTTGAGCATTACTTTGCTAGTGTGTGAGATAAGTGCAATTGTGTGGTAGTTTGAACATTCTTTGACATTGGCTTTCTTTGGGATTGGAATGAAAACTGACCTTTTCCAGTCCTGTAGCCACTGCTGAGTTTTGCAAATTTGCTGGCATATTGAATGCAGCACTTTGACAGCATCACCTTTCAGGATTTGAAATAGCTCAGTTGGAATTCCATCACCTCCACTAGCTTTGTTCATAGTGATGCTTCCTAAGGCCCGCTTGATTTTGGATTCCAGCATGTCTGGCTCTAGGTGAGTAATTATGCCATCATGGTTATCTGGGTCATGAAGATCTCTTTTGTTTTTAATACAAAGAAAGTTTTTAATCAAGATTAAAAAAATAATGTACATGAAGCAACAGGTACAGCGAATGCATCTAACAAAGAATACCTATACTTTGATATGTATAATACCTGCTTCCTTCACTCCTGTATTTGATTCCTGAGGAAACTGAGGCCTGGAGAGTTAAAAGAGAGTTTCTGAAGGTCACATGGTAAGAGTGGGGGCAAATCTAAGACCTGGACGCAGGTTTCTTGGCTTCTAGCAAAGACCTGGGATACACACAGCAAACTGCCTGGCAACTTACAGAAGGTACCGGAGGCACTTGGCACAGCATCTGGGGGCAGGGTGGGGAGTGGGCCTCAGGAAGGGCTGAGAAGACACTTGTATCACCTGGGTCTGCCTTTAAGGGGGCCTTCCCACAGTCCGCCCTTAGCTTCGGGTGGCCCTTCCCTCCACATGTCTCTGAGCCATTCCAGACCTGCTCTCTCCTAGAATGAAAGGAATGCCCGTTGCTGCACTTGGGTCCCTAAGCAGTTTTGACTTTGGTCCTCCACAGCCTGTTCTCTTACACTTGGCCCCGGCTGCTGGGTGTTGGCTCAGAAGACAGTCCCAGAGCCCCACCACCTGGTCTATCTCAGTGGCCTGGCCAGGAAGCCAGATGAAGAGGGAAGTTCAGCGGTCATAGACTTCAAAGGGACCAAAACTGGTGTCAAGTGAGAAAGCTCCGGGGAAGCCTGTGTCTGACCCCACACCCAGTCCCTTCCCTGTCCCTGCCGGGGCTGATGGCCTGAAATCAACCTCTTTCTGTGGGACACATGGCCACATAAAGTGTTTGCAGGGCTTCCATACAAGTCTTGACGTGCTCCAGGGCTGCTGGGCGGTCTCTGGAGTTGGTTAGGCCAGGTCCAAGATGCTTTGGGGTTGCTAGATGGAAATAAATGTAGCATGAAACTGTTTTTAGTATTAATGTTTTGAGAAACTGATCAGAAATCCTGTTTAACCCAAACGAGGAGCACCAGGTTATCGGAGGCAGTTTGGCGTTTGGCTGAAATTGGACCACAGCTCTGCACAGTCCCAGGGATTAGCCCGTCCTCGTCCAACCAGTGGTGATTGGCATTGATGTCATCAGATTTCCCAGGAATAAAATGGTGACAAGATGATGACTATTATATTGAGTGACCCCTGGGATTCTTTCTGTTTCTGAGATTCTGAGTCCTAAAATTGGTTCTGAACTCTGGCTGCACCACCAGAGATGCACAACCAAGTGTGGAGAGGTTCTGGAAGCCAAGAGTTATTAACAGGACTCATCTGCTTAGGGTATCATATGTACCTGGAGATGTCTGGTTGAAAGTTCATTAACTGGTAGGTAATTAAAAACATGATTTTTCTATTAAAACTTAACCTAAGTTCTACGTTGGAATGTTTGAAGACCTTGTTGTCCTTTTTAAAATACACTGACCCTTCACTTTTTCTCTGCATGTGTGCTAGGTCGCTTCAGTCATGACTGACTCTCTGCGACCCCATGGACTGTAGTCTGCCAGGCTCCTCTGTCCATGGGATTCGCCAGGCAAGAATACTGGAGTGGGTTGCCATGCCCTCCTCGAAGGGATCTTCCCAACTCGGGGATTGAACTCATGTCTCTTATGTCTCCTGCATTGGCAGGTGAGTTCTTTACCACTAGTGCCATCTAGAAAGCCCAGCCTTTTCTCTAATGCCTCAAAATTACCTTAAAGAAAAGACCCTAACTGATATGCATTGGGTTTAACCCAAAGGAAAGAATTTCTCATAGTGAAATTTCCCATCCCCTCCTCTCTGCAGACCAAGGGGTATGTGTTTACTTCTAGCTATGGTGGATGTTAGGGCTTCCCTGATGGCTCAAATGGTAAAGAATCTGCCTGCAGTGCAGGAGACCCAGGTTCAATCCCTGGATGCTGAAGATCTCCTGGAGAAGGAAATGGCAGCCCACTCCAGTATTCTTGCCTGGAGAATTTCATGGACAGAGGAGCCTGTCAGGCTACAATCCATGGAATTCCAAAGAGTTGAACATGACTAAGCAACTTAACACATACAGGGTGAATGTTGGATGCCCTGGTCTTCCCATGATAGTCCCTGGGCCCAGGGCAAGCCCTCGGGGGAGTTCTGGACGTTTGATGAACCCCCTCTGGACTCTGAGGCTTAGCTCCTCCTCTTCCCTCCTTTTGGGTGGTGGGAGGGAGATTCATTTCCCTGCAGGGGCTTTAGAGTCTGGTTGCTGCTGCTGCTGCTAAGTCGCTTCAGTTGTGTCTGACTCTGTGTGACCCCATAGATGGCAGCCCGCCAGGCTCCTCCATCCATGGGATTTTCCAGGCAAGAGTACTGGAGTGGGGTGCCATTGGCTTCTCTAAGAGTCTGGTTAGTGCTTCCTATAAGGGGCACTCTATATGGAGATCCTAAAAAGAGCCCTCAGTTCAGCTTGTACCCAGTCATCAGCAAAGGGCCAAGAGAGTTGGCCAGGTTCATGCCCAGAGCTGTATCAACCCTGTGGGCACCTCCCTGATGTAGCTACCAACCATCCCTGTGTCTCTCATGGAGGGCAGGTGGGGCCTCTCTCTCGGAAAGGCAGGGGGCACAGGGCAAGTGCACCGGGCTCAAGACAGACAGCTGGGCAGGACCAGTGTGGGGTTCTTTGAGAAACAGAGTGGCAGGGTAGGCAGGTGAGGAGGGTGCCCTTGCTGGCTCTACTGTGCTGTATGTCTGCTTCTTCTGAGGGTCTGGATTTTGAAGGTACTTTCTACACATGTCCAGTGTGTGGTCTTCTCTGGGGCTGAGGAGTACAATGGCTTAGCACACAGGCTCCGAGGCCGACCGACAGGGTTTTCATCCCACGCTGCCCCTGGCCACCAGTGTGACATTAGGATATTTAACACTCTGTGCCCGTTTCCTCAGGCGGCGATAATGTAGAGCCCCACCTCTCTATTAAGGATTGGAAGTGTTGATTGAAATAGTTCAGCTGCAATATAACATGGTAAGAGCCCCATAAATGTTGGCCCCCACTCACTTGACCGCTACGTGTGGCAAACACCCCAGATCCCATTTTCCTCCTTGTGGATACAGCCTCCGGCAGCCATGTGATACAGTGAGCCCTAGTAGGGCTAACAGCAATCCCATGGGTATGGGCATCATGACGCCCTGATCTCCAGATGAGGTCCTTGGAGTCTCTTATGAGCCAAACAGCATGCTACACTGTGGGCAGATATGTATAAGACATAGCTTCTCTGGTGACTTAGTGGTAAAGAATATGCCTGCCAATACATGAGATGCGGGTTTGATCCCTGGGTGGGAAAGATCCCCTGGAGAAGGAAATGGCAACCCACTCCAATATTCTTGCTTGGGAAATCCTGTGGACAGAGGAGCCAGGCAGACTACAGTCCATGGGGTCACAAAAGAGTCAGACTACATGGTTTCATGACTAAAACAGCAACAACAATGGATGAGACACGGCCTGTGCCCTCAGCAGGGTACCTGGGGAGTCTGGACCACAGCGTGAACATGGAAGGCATTAGATAAGGCATGACAGCGTGGGCCAGATTTTCCCTGAGTACCCTGGTCCAAGATGGTCCAGGAGGACCCTAGTCAGAGATAGGTCCAGACAGGCCCCTTCCCCCTGCCCATGACTCTTCCCTCAGATTGGCCTCCTTTCCCAGCGGGTAAGAAGCTCTAGGCCCTCGTGGGGCAAGCTCCTGGATGCACAGGAAGAGAAATCTCTTCTGCTTCTGGTCATGATTGGGCTTAGATATGATGCTCGGGATGATGGCAGGCAGCCTGGGGCCAAGGTGGTACTGAGAACGGATGCACAGAGAGGGGAAAGCCCTTGGTCCCTGATGCGGTACTCTCCCACTTCCCCACATTTGCTCAGGCCTTTCCTGCCACCTGGAATGCCATCTCCCTGTCTCAGTTTGTTTAAAACCTAGCTGTGGATCAAGACTCAGTTCCAGCACATCCTCTTCCATGTTGCCTTCCCAGATTTCCCAGCAGAGGGGACCTCTGAACAACTAAATCCTCCACTGTGGCATTCTCAGAATGTCTGTGTCCAGATCTGACACCTTCCTGCATACACTGAGGCCTCCTGGAAGGCAGGGCTGTCTAGCCCATCTTCCACCCTTCTCATGGGACTATGTTGTATCTGGCAACCTCACAGAGAGGGGAGGGTCCGAGTGGCTGTCCCATAGGAAGAAGGGTTTGAACTTTCACTGATGCTCTCTGCCAAGCCAGCAGATTGTGTTTTAGAGGTGCCGGCCGCCATGTTACTATGTCAATGGCTGCAGCCTGGATACCTGAGAAAATGTTGGACTGGGAATGTTGTCTCCACCCCCAAGCCACTCTCCTGCCCCAGACTCTGCCCTCGGGGCCTGGGCAGGGGCACTGAGGTGTGTCCCAGCCTCTCTGCCCTCCTAGCCTTGGCTGATGGGAGCTGACAGGCGGCCTAAATACACGCAGCAGCCTGACGCCCCACTAATCTCCGCATCATCCGTGGGTGAGTGTTTCCAACAGAGGTGGAGGAGACGATAAAAGGACCAGTGTTCCTGCACGCAGCGCTTCTAGTGAAGCGTGTTTGCATGGTGATTCACATCAGCACATTTTTAATATCCATAAACCCATGCCGGCAAGGGTGGGAGCAGCCTTGTGCCAAAGCTCCTGACTCTGCAAATGTTCTGGACTTAGGAGAGAGCGGCCAGTGAGCAGGCAGGCAGGCTGCCTTTCTGGCTGGATTCCTCCAGCATGCTGTGTGCCAAATGCGATGTCCATACCACACACCCCTGGGGGGTTTCCTCTGGCCCAGCTCCTTGGAGTTGCCAGACCTAGACAAAGGCTTATCCAAATAGCCACTCTGAGTTTGCTCCCGAGCAAAGGTGTTCCTCACCCAGAGTTAGACTAACAGCTTCCCACTGACCGTCAAAGGACGTTGCTACCCAGGGTTGCTGGGGATACAGGGGACCGGCCCACAGGACCTTGCAGGCATGGTGAAGGAGCAGGAATGATCCAGGAAGTAGTACTTAGTTTGTCAGTCTTTCCATAATGTTCCAAGAAATGTTCAAGGAGCAGAAGTTGTTACTAAGAATAGGAAGACCTGGCCCCTAGTCTCAAGAAGCACAAACAGAACAAAACAAACAGGATAGTTACAGGACAGTGTGTACTATGAGAAAGGAATATCACGGTCCCTGAATCCAGGGAGTGGCTTGCTGCCCCCACTGAAGTCATCAGAGAAGCTTTGTGGGGAGACAGACATTTGAAGGATGGGTCCCTTTCCAGTGTCTGGGTGAAGGAGTGGGGCTCAGTTGCTGAGGATGGTCAGCTACCAGTTGGGACCATTGGTTCAGTGTAGGTATGGGTTTGGGATTTGGGAGAAGGGATGGTGATAAGAGAGAAGAATTCCCAGCCCCAGGCTCCATGGTTGAAAATATAGAACATACCAGCAAGACCATCAGCTCCAAAAGGAGCTTATCTGGTTTGGTTCAGTTTGGATACCAAGCTGTTTTCTGTAACACCCAGGTAGAATCCATGTGGTCCAGGCATTGTATTGAACTGTGTCTGGAGGGAGAGGCTTTTTAGGTCAAGACTTAATGAGGATGACAAAGGGTGTAGTTTTAAGTTACTGGACATAGAGTGAGTGCTATGGGGTAATTCCCAGTGGCTCAGAGTGACTTTAGATCAGCTCAGACTTTCCTCACTATGAAAGTGGTGGTGGCCTTGAACTGGCAAGATCTACAAAAGAGCTCTGATTTGTCTGGGCAGGAGGCCTTGTCCCCCCTCTTTGGTCTTTCCTGTGACTCTTTATACCCAGATTGCAGCATCTGAACACGTTAAAATGTTTATTAGTTTGTAATTCTTGAGCCCTGAAACAGGATTGTTTGAAATTCTGTCAAGTATGACATGATCCCAGGGAAGAAAGTGTCAGGTCCCTGGGTCTGGACTGGGAGGGGCACCCTGTGAGGTCAGCTTTCCTTGACCTCTAGATCACTGGTAGTATACCATCCCATCCCACTCTTGTTCCCACCCCACGTAAGTGATGCCCATCTCCTATGTCCTGCTCTGGGTGAAGGAAGTAGGAGGTGAGGAAGCAGGTGGATGGGGCTTGCAGAGTCCATTCTGAATGCTAAGGGGACACCTAGAGGTCCCAGAGACCTGCTGGGAGGAAAGGGAGAGGTGTGTGTGTGTGTGTGTGTGTGTGAGGGTTCTTTCCTGATTCTTCTTTAGGCCCAGTTCAGGTATAAGGATAGAAAAATTAACTAATGGAACAAAATAGAAAGACCCAATATGTGGTTCCTTGATTTACAAGAAAGGTGCCGCTGCAATTTGGTAGTGGAAAGGATCATGTTTGCCAAAACTGATACTAAAGTAATTGGATGTCTGTATAGAAAGCAAAAGTTAAAACAAAAGCAAAAGAAAAAAACACATCACACTATATAAAATTAAGAAGGAAGACAGACCTAAAGGTGGGAAGTTAATCAATAAAGCAAGCAAAGTGAACAAAACAAAATGAAAAGACAATCTACTGAATGGGAGAAGTATTTGCAAACAATATATCCAATAAGGCATGGATATGCAAAATATTTAAAAACTCATACAATTCAATAGCAAAGTACCAAATGCCCCAATTAAAAAATGAGCAGAAGACCTAAAAAAGACATTTTTCCAAAGAAGATATACAGATAGCCAACAGACACATGAAAAGAAATTCAAAGTCACTAATCATCAGAGAAATGCAAGTCAAAACCACAATGAGATATCACAATGTCACTTGTCAGATAGCTGTTATAAAAAAGACAAGAAATAGCAAATGTTGGCAAGGATGTGGAGAAAAGGGAACCTTCATGCACTGTTGATGAGACCGTACATTGATGGAACCACCATGGAAAACAGTATGGAGATTTCTCAAAAAATTAAAAATTGAATTAGCATACAATCTAGCATTTCTACTTCTGGTACTTTATCCAAGGAAAACAAAACCACTAATTCAAAAATATACATATAGAGCTTTGTCCATTGCAGCATTATTTACAAAGATTTTAAAACAACCTATGTGTCTCTCATTAGATGAGTGAATAAAGAAATTATGTATAAAATGGAATATTACTCCACCATAAAAATGAATGAAATCTTGCCATTTGGGACAATGTAGGTGGACCTAGAGGGCATTGTACTCAGTAAAATAAGTCAGACAGACAAAGACAGATACCATACAATTTCACTTATATGTGGAATAAAAGAAAAACCGCAAATGAACAAACAAGAGAACAGAAACAGACTCATAGATACAGAGAACAAATGGGTTGTTGCCGGAGGTGAGAGAAGGAGGCAGACAGGTAAAATAGGTGAAGGGGATCAAGAGATACAAACTTCCGGTTAGAAAATAAATGAAGAAGTCATAGGGATATAATATACAACATAAGGAATATAGTCAATAATATTGTAGTAATTTTTCATGGTGAGAGATGGTAACTAGATTTGTGGAGATCATTTCATAATATATAAAAATATTGAATCACTGTGTTGTACACCTGAAACTAATATAATACTGCATGCCAATTATCAGTCAATAAAAATAAAACAAAAGCTTCTAGAATAAAATAGAGATTTGCATGACCCTGGAATAGGACAAGGTTCTTAAATAGGACACAGAAAACTACAAAAAAAAACCATATTTGTCCAAAACCCCCAACATTTAAGCCTTGGATTATTTTTTTTTCTTGACTAATTTCTCTGGTGAGGACTTCCAGTACTATGCTGAATAGAAGTGATGGGTAATTGATTCACTTTGCTATACATCTGAAACTAACACAACTTGTAAATCAACTACTCCAGTAAAAAATTTTTAGAAAGAATGAGAAATGTTTAAAAAATACATGAAAACTTTGTGAACCTAGAATGTTTTAATATTGAAGTGAAAATAGATATTTGATCTTTAACTCTCTAAAAAAAAAAGAAGTGGTGAGAGGGGGTATCCTTGCTATATATGAAAGACATACAAATAGTCAACAGGTATATGAAAAGATGCTCAATATCACTAATTAGGGAAATGTAAATCAAACCCACAATGAGATGTCACTTCACACCTTCAGGATGGCTATTATATATATTAAGAAAAAAGACAAAAGATATTGGTGAGTTCAGTTCAGTCACTCAGTTGTGTCCAACTCTTTGCAACCCCATGGACTGCAGCACTCTAGGCTTCCCTGTCCATCACCAACTCCCGGAGCTTGCTAAAAACAAGTCCATTCAATTCCATCGAATTGGTGATGCCATCCAACCGTCTCATCCTCTGGCATCCCCTTCTCCTCCTGTCTTCAATCTTTCCCAGCATCAATCAAGGTCTTTTCCAATGAGTCAGTTCTTCCCATAAGATGGCCAAAGTATTGGAGCTTCAGCTTCAGCATCAGTCCTTCTGATTTCCTTTAGGATTGACTGGTTTGATCTTGCAGTCCAAGGGACTCTCAAGAGTCTTCTCCAACATCACAGGTAAAAAGCGTCAATTCTTCGGCGCATAGCTTTCTTTATGGTCCAACTCTCATATCCATACATGACTACTGGAAAAACCATAGCTTTAAATAGATGGACCTTTGTTGGCAAAGTGATGTCTTTGCTTTTTAATATGCTGTCTAGGTTGGCCATAGCTTTTCTTCCAAGGAGCAAGCGTCTTTTGATTTCATGGCTGCAGTCACCATCTGCAGTGATTTCAGAGCCCCCCAAAATAAAGTCTGTCACTGTTTCCATTGTTTCTCCATCTATTTGTCATGAAGTGATGGGACCAGATGCCATGATTTTTGTATTTTGAATGTTGAGTTTTAAGCCAACTTTTTCACTCTCTTTCTCTTTCATCAAGAGGCTCTTCACTTCTTCTTTGCTTTCTGCCATAAGGATGGTGGCATCTGCATATCTGAGGTTATTAATATTTCTCCTAGCAGTCTTGATTCCAGCTTGTGCTTCATCCAGCCTGGCATTTTATATGATGTGCTCTGCATACAAGTTAAATAAGCAGGGTGACAATATACAGCCTTGACATACTCCTTTCCCAATTTGGAACCAGGTCATTATTCCATGTCTGGTTCTAACTGTTGGTTCTTGACCTGCATACAGATTCTTGGGAGGCAGGTAAGGTGGTCTGGTATTCCGTCTCTTTAAGAATTTTCCACAGTTTGTTGTGATCCACACAGTCAAAGGATTTGGTGTAGTCAGTAAAGCAGAAGTAGATTTTTTCTGGAACTCTCTTGCCTTTTCTATGATCCAACAGATGCTGGCAATTTGAGTACTGGTGAGGATGTGGAGAAATTGGAACCCTTGCATACTGTTTCTGGAAGTGCAAAACAATGCAGCCACTATGAGATATAGTATGGAGATTCCTTAATATTTTAAAAATAGAACCAGTAATCCCACTTTTGGTATTTATCTAAAAGAGTTAAAATCAGGATCTTGACAAGATATTAGCACTTCCGTGTTTGCCACAGCACTATTCAAAATAGCCAAAATGTGAAAACGTCTAAATGTTCATTTACAGGTAAATCAATAAAGAAAATATGGTATACACATACAATGTAATATTATTCAGCCTCAAAAAAGGAAATCCTGCAATGTGCAACAACACGGGTGAACCTTGAGGACATTATGCAAAGTGAAATAAGCCAGTCACAGAATGACAAATGCTGCCTGATTCCACTTAAATCAAAGAGTGGAATGGAGATTGCCAGGGGCTTGAAGGAGAAATGAATTACTAATCAACAGTCATACATTTTTCTGTTAAGCAAGATAAACAAGTTCTAAAGGTCTGCTACACAACATTGTACCTATAGTCAACAATGCAGTATTGTATTGTGCACTTAACATTTTAAGAGGGTGGTTTTGTTCTTACCACAATAAAACAGCACACCACTTTTGTTTTTAAGGGAACCCAGGGGAAAACAGCGTAGGTCACCCCTCTTCCCCTTATCTGATGTCTCTGGGAATTGGGAGTGTGGAGACCCTGGCCTGATGACATCTGACTGGGAGTGTCCAGTTGGGTGGGAGAAAGGATGATGGCTGCCCCATTGCCACCTCTAGCATCTTCCCACCTACAAAGGGAAAAATAAGAACCAGAGGCCCCAGGCACTCCCGGGAGGTCTGGTCCTGACAGCTTCCTCCCGGAACAATGAGCTGACACTGGATAGTCTGCAATCACCCGCCAGATACTCTTCCTGTCGCAGCTCAATCAGCATGTCAGGGCCTGGGAAACGAGGTGGGGTCTCTGGATGTGTAGGTTCCGGTCTGACAATTTCAGAGTCCCTAAATGCATTCCAGCCCTCCAGGTTCTGAGCCAATTGCTTTGCCTGCCTGTTTTTAGAGGGATGTTAAAAAAAAAAAAAAGAAAGTGGCCAACGAATGAGTTGGTTTCAATTTTCTTTGCCTAAAGATGTCGTGTGTTGTGTTCATGCTGGTGGTCTCCAGTGCTGGAGTGGGTTGCAGTCAAATGCTCGTTTGGAGAGAAGGAGTGACTACTGGAAAATGTCCACCTTTCACTATAGTTTAGTCTTCTCTTTCCAAGGCTGATTTCAGCTTTTATATCATTCTTCCAAAGTCTCAGTCTGCTCCATGCTAGCTGCTGGAGACCGCAGTGAAGGGACAGTCTTTACCTTCTAAGAGCTCATGTTGTTGGTGTAATTTAGTTGACAAGTCATGTCTGACTCTTTTTGCAAGTCATAGATTGTAGCCCACCAGGCTCCTCTGTCCATGGGATTTCCTTGGCAAGAATACTAGAGTGGATTGCCATTTTCTTCCCCAGGGGATCTTCCCGACCCAGGTACGGAAGCTGCATCTTCTGCGTTGGCAGATTCTTTGCCACTGAGCCACCAGGGAAGCCCTCAGAGCTCATAGCTGACTGGAAATGAGCATGCAGTAGTAGGCGTGTGGGGTCATGGGATGGAGGTGCCTGACTCTCTGGTTAGTGGGATCAGAGCTCACGCTGGGGCACAGGACTTCTAGGTTGTAGGCCTACATCTGCTATGTTTTATACATCACTGTGCAAACTGATATTCACCTCTTAACTTCCGAGGGCCTCAGTTTTCACCTGTGTAAAGTGAGAGGGAACCCCTGTGTTCTGGAAACCCTCTGGAACCATTATGAGGGACAGAAATCAGCTGTGAAGTTGCCTGGGAGAAGGGGATGCAGACATGGCTTAGGAGCTGATGTCTGTGTTTGTTCTGTTCACTACTGCCAGTGGACAAAGGGCTATGCCTGCATTTGGAGAAAACATACCTTGAAGTTCTTCATTTCTTTGAGTAGACCCAGAGTCCTCCCAGAACCCCAAGAGCCCTGTCAACACTGTAGTCTTGTTGCCCTTCACAATGAAGGCATGGCTGGGTAGTGCTGGCTGGGGGTCCAGCTGTCCAGATAGAGCCCTCCTGGGAGCAAGTCTACATGAGTTCAGGCTTGATGGGGCCCACCTCATAGACGGGAGCTGGAAGGAAGGATGAGAAGGGGCTTTGATGAGTCCTGTCTTGTGGCTCTCATAGTTCATAGTAGAATCTGCCTTTGTTTCCCTGTTCTTCTCCCTGCACTTGGATGAGTATTGGAATGTCCCTGCCTGGGTGTAGCAATATTAGAGGAAGGTGGAGTTGGAGGTCACAGAGTAAGCAATGCTCCTGAGCGTGGTACAGGGTGACGGGATGAGGACAGAGGCATCCTGATGAGGGGCGACTCTAGGGTCACAGGGGTCAGGAGACCTGTGGAGGGCTGGCCGTCCCTTCCCAGGACACTATTCTCCGGCCACTGCAACTGATGGACTCCCTGTCCTTGCAGTTTTCTCTCCAATTTGCTCTCTCTACTCCTCACCTCTCCTTTTTCCTTCCTTTTCCTTTTCTTTCCCCTATCTTTCTCCCTTTGTCTTCTCTCAGGCCCAACTCTGCGCAGGTATCCCGCTGTCTCCAGAGTCACTCAGCCCAGAGGCAACAGGGCAAATTTCTGTTCCCATCTTTATTCATTACTAGCATATAGTTTTTACGTCTTTGATGCTAATTATAATAGTTTCTTTAAAATCCTTGTCTGCTAATCCCAACATGCACATCTCCATTATTTGTCTTTTTTCTTGAGAATTGATCACACTTTCCTGTTCTTCATATGTTAAGTAATGTATTTTTAATCGTATCCTACACCCTGTGAGTATAATATTGTGGAGACACTGGATTTTGTTACATTCTTATGGAGAATGTTGATTTTGTTTGTTTGTTTGTTTTAGCTGGTCATTAACTGGGTTGGATTCAAACTGCAAACTCTTTTTCTGGGGCAGCAACACAAATCTCACTGAGTTCTTTTATCCTCAACTAGGCAGCTTTGATCCCGCTCCATGAGTGCATGGGTCAGCAGTGACCCATGGTTTGACAGAATTTACGTATAGAATTCAGCTCCTTGTCTTCAGATCTATCCTTAGAAAGGAGATTCCCCTTTCACTTTGCAGCAGCTAAGGTCTTCCTGAACTTTATCTTCTGGTTCTTTAAGTCAGAAAACTATGCATTTTCCTTAAGAAATTTGGTCACATCTCATGGTGCTTATGGCTCATCACAGCTCAGACATGGCTCAGTGTCTGTTCAAGTTGACTTTGAACTGTCTTCAAGCTAAAAGCCATAAAAATGGGAAATGACTTGTGCCCCATCCTTTCTTCCACATGCCAACTCTCTTCTAGAATCTGCTTGCTTTTGGTCACTCTCCAGTACCTTTCGATAGTTGTATTAATATTTTTAATTTTGTCCAGAATTAATGGTTATTGGATTATCACTGGGTCCAACAAGAGTTCACTTGGTTGTATCAAAGGTGAAAGTCCTCTTTTTCTCCTTCACCTTTTTTAAAGTGTTTGTCTCATGGCTTCAAGATGACTGTGGTGGTTCAAGCCATCATGTTCGCATTCCAGGCTGCAAGGATGATGAAAGAGGAAGGGCAACATGTGCTTTCCAGCTGCATCAGCCACCCTTTAAAGGATAGTCCCATAATTCTCTCCCAACAACTTCTACCTGCATCTCATTGTCAGAATTTAATTGCAGAGTTATGAATATGAAATGTTGTTATTAAGCTATTCAGTTCAGTTGCTCACTTGTGTCCGACTCCTTGAGACCCCATGGACTCCAGCATGCCAGGCTTCCCTGTCCATCACCAACTCCCAGAGCTTGCTCAAACTCATGTCCATCAAGTCAGTGATTCCATCCAACTATCTCATCCTTTGTCATCCCCTTCTCCTCCTACCTTCAATTTTCCCCAGCATCAGGGTCCTTTCCAATGAGTCAGTTCTTCCAATCAGGCCAAAATATTGGAGCTTCAGCTTCATCATCAGTCCTTCCAATGAATATTCAGGACTGATTTCCTTTAGGATGGACTGGTTGGATCTCCTTGCAGTCCAAGGGACTCTCAAGAGTCTTCTCCAACACCACAGTTCAAAAGCATCAATTCTTCAGTGCTCAGCTTTCTTTATGGTCTAACTCTCACATCCATACATAACTACTGGAAAAATCATAGCTTTGACTAGATGGACCTTTGTTGTCAAGTAACGTCTCTGATTTTTAATATGCTGTCTAGGTTTGTGTTAGCTTTTTTTCACAAGGAGCAAGTGTCTTTTAATTTCATGGCTGCAGTAACCATCTGCAGTGATTTTGGAGCCCAAGAAAATGAAGTCTCTCACTGTTTCCATTGTTTCCCCATCTATTTGCCATGAAGTGATGGACTGGTGATTATTAACTGATTATTAAGCTGGGCACATTCATATTCTCAACAGAATTAGAGTTAAGTTAGTAAAGAAGGAGAGAGAATGACTCAGGAAGGTAACTAGAAGCTATCCCATTTGACAGGGATGTTATGGGGAGTAAAAATATTAATGCATGTTGACTGTTTAGTACCACTCCTGGAACATAGAAAGTGCTGCATAAATGTTGATTTTAGTATTGCTGTAAGTTTCATAGTAGACATAATCCAGGGCATGATGGAAATCCTAAAGAGACACCTAGTCCAACTAGGCATGGAGGGGTGACAAAGAAAACCTCCCAGAAGCCAAACCTGAAAGACAGGTAAATGCTAACCAGGTAAGAGTGGAAAGGAGTTCCAGGCAGGAGAAAGAGCTCTGAGTAAAAGCTTAGCAATGAGAAACAGTCTGTTATGTGTATGGATATAATAATGTTCCATAGGATGTACAGAACGGTGAGTGAAAAGTCATGACCAGTAGTCAGGACTGGAACATGGAAAGGAGCTGATTCATCTCCACTATGTGCCCAGCACATAATGTGGTATTATTTTCTATGTGGTTGGGTAGCAACCAAGTTAGAGTGTGCATGAACACCCATGCACAGACTCACACACACGCTCACACTCACATGCCTGATTTATATAACTCTGCAGGCTTCCCTTGGGAGAGAAGCCTGGTAGGAACTTGTGGTCCAAGTATTGCAGACCTTCCAGCCTCTGGGAGCTCAGAGCAGAGGTGCAGAGCCGTGGGCTGGGTGGTCACTATGGCCCGCTGAGAGATTTGGACCCCCTCATTCCCCATAAGTCTTCCTAAAGATAGGGGCTTTCCAAAACACACTTGACAAGTTTGGTCAAACAGGAAGACAAGGGCTGATAGTGCAGGGAGGAGGCAAGGCTGGGGCTTGCTGCCTGAGCCTCTTCCAGCCTTCTCCTCCCAGCCTCAGCCAGCCTGGGACTCGTCCCCAACTCCAGATCACCTCGGGTGTGGGCTTGGGGGGAGTATAAGCACCTGGGCACCAGATGTGCTTGGGTCTGTGGGTTTCTCCTCTGCTTCTGCCCCTTCACTTGGGGATGAAGCATCCTTGTAGTACCAGCCGGGGACTTTCTTCCTTCTTGTTCTCTTGCTGCTGGAGGCTCCTCCTGGCTCATAATCTGTTTCCCTTGATTCCTCTCTGTGGTACTTCCCCCAACTCAGTTCAGTTCAGTCCATCCACGTTTATTGCACAGCTGTGAAGTGCTAGGGTCCTGTCCTGGGCCTGCGAGAGTGCTGTTTGGCATGTGGTGTGTGGGGTGTGTGTGGGGTGTGTGTGTGTGTGTGTGTGTGTGTGTGTATCGGGTGAGTATTTGATATTAGATACTTAATATTAGACCATAGTAGATCTATCCGGTCTTCCTTTTCACTGTGGAGAAATATTCTATGTTATAGCTAAACTAGTTTTGTCCATTCTTTGTTCATGGGTATTTAGCTTGTTTCAGGGGCTTTGATATTCACATAATGCCTAAGTATGCCCCCTTCAGACACCTGCAAGTGGGTGAATGGCTTTGGGGCCAGGCACTGAGAGGAGGATTCCAGGGATGAAATGGCAAGTGGCCCTCGCAAGCAACTGGAGCAACTTATACGCACGTGAGCTGTGACTGTCACAACCTACTCCCCATAGTTTCCATGTTCTCATCAACACTTGACCTTACACATTTAAAATGTTATCAGCAGAATTATGTCCTTATTTGCTTGTCCCTTGTACTCAGAGTCCTCTTGAGGAGGCTCTGAACTCCTCAAGGTCAGGACTATTCGTGTCTTGCTTAACTTTTATTCAAATTTTTTTAAAAAAATTCTGCTTTCTTTCTCAATTGATTTAGGAAGTTTAACTCTCATTTTAGTGGCTACTCTTAAAACTTTTAACAGATAGCCAAGCTTGAAGGTAATCACCCTCATCCCATCTTTCATGCTGTACTTATTCAGTTCAGTTCAGTCGCTCAGTTGTGTCCAACTCTTTGCGACCCCATGAATCGCAGCATGCCAGGCCTCCCTGTCCCTCACCAACTCCTGGAGTTCACTCAAACTCATGTCCATCGAGTCGGTGATGCCATCCAGCCATCTCATCCTTTGTCGTCCCCTTCTCCTCCTGCCCCCAATCCCTCCCAGCATCAGAGTCTTTTCCAATGAGTCAACTCTTCGCATGAGGTGGCCAAAGTATTGGAGTTTCAGCTTTAGCATCAGTCCTTCCAATGAACACCCAGGACTGATCTCCTTTAGGATGGACTGGTTGGATCTCCTTGCAGTCCAAGGGACTCTCAAGAGTCTTCTCCAACACCACAGTTCAAAAGCATCAATTCTTTGGCACTCAGCTTTCTTCACAGTCCAACTCTCACATCCGTACATGACCACTGGAAAAACCATAGCCTTGACTAGACAGACCTTTGTTGGCAAAGTAATATCTCTGCTTTTTAATATGCTGTCTAGGTTGGTCATAACTTGCCTTCCAAGGAGTAAGTGTCTTTTAATTTCATGGCTGCAGTCACCATCTGCAGTGATTTTGGAGCCTAAAAAAATAAAGTCTGACACTGTTTCCACTGTTTCCCCATCTATTTGCCATGAAGTGATGGGACTGGATGCCATGATCTTCGTTTTCTGAATGTTGAGCTTTAAGCCAACTTTTTCACTGTCCACTTTCACTTTCATCAAGAGGCTTTTTAGTTCTTCTTCACTTTCTGCCATAAGGATGGTGTCATCTGCATATCTGAGGTGATTGATATTTCTCCCAGCAATCTTGATTCCAGCTTGTGTTTCTTCCAGCCCAGCGTTTCTCATGATGTACTCTGCATATAAGTTAAATAAGCAGGGTGACAATATACAGCCTTGACGTACTCCTTTTCCTATTTGGAACCAGTCTGTTGTTCCATGTCCAGTTCTAATTGTTGCTTCTTGACCTGCGTATAGGTGTCTCAAGAGGCAGGTTGGGTGGTCTGGTATTCCCATCTCTTGAAGAATTTTCTAGTTTATTGTGATCCACACAGTCAAAGGCTTTGGCATAGTCAATAAAGCAGAAATAGATGTTTTTCTGGAACTCTCTTGCTTTTTCGATGATCCAGCAGATGTTGGCAATTTGATCTCTGGTTCCTCTGCCTTTTCTAAAACCAGCTTGAACATCTGGAAGTTCACGGTTCACATATTGCTGAAGCCTGGCTTGGAGAATTTTGAGCATTACTTTACTAGCATGTGAGATGAGTGCAATTGTGCGGTAGTTTGAGCATTCTTTGGCATTGCCTTTCTTTGGGATTGGAATGAAAACTGACCTTTTCCAGTCCTGTGGCCACTGCTGAGTTTTCCAAATTTGCAGGCATTTTGAGTGCAACACTTTCACAGCATCATCTTTCAGGATTTGAAATAGCTCAACTGGAATTCCATTACCTCCTCCAGCTTTGTTTGTAGTGATGCTTTCTAAGGCCCACTTGACTTCACATTCTAGGATGTCTGGCTCTACGTGAGTGATCACACCATCGTGATTATCTTGGTCATGAAGATTTTTTTTGTACAGTTCTTCTGTGTATTCTTGCCACCTCTTCTTAATATCTTCTGTTAGGTCCATACCATTTCTGTCCTTATCGAGCCCATCTTTGCATGAAATGTTCCCTTGGTATCTCTAATTTTCTTGAAGAGATCTCTAATCTTTTCCATTTTGTTGTTTTCCTCTATTTCTTTGCATTGATGGCTGAGGAAGGCTTTCTTATCTCTTCTTGCTATTCTTTGGAACTCTGCATTCAGATGCTTATATCTTTCCTTTTCTCCTTTGCTTTTGGCTTCTCTTCTTTTCACAGCTATTTGTAAGGCCTCCCCAGACAGCCATTTTGCTTTTTTGCATTTCTTTTCCATGGGGATGGTCTTTATCCATGTCTCCTGTACAGTGTCACGAACCTCTGTCCATAGTTCATCAGGCACTCTGTCTATCAGATCTAGTCCCTTAAATCGATTTCTCACTTCCACTGTATAATCATAAGGGATTTGATTTAGGTCATACCTGAATGGTCTAGTGGTTTTCCCTACTTTCTTCAGTTTAAGTCTGACTTTGGCAATAAGGATGCCATGATCTGATGTTCATGATCTGAGCTACAGTCAGCTCCCAATCTTGTTTTTGCTGACTGTATAGAGCTTCTCCATCTTTGGGTGCAAAGAATATAATCAATCTGATTTCAGTGTTGACCATCTGGTGATGTCCATGTGCAGAGTCTTCTCTTGTATTGTTTGCCCCTAAATTGTATATCTTCAGGAACTCTAATTAGCCATACTTTAGACCTTATTTTTTCCTCCATGTCTCTTAGTGTCTCTTATAGTTTTCATGTTTTTAATCTCTGGGCTGCACTATAACATTTCTTTTAAAAAAATTGTATTGGAGTATAGTTGATTTACAATATTGTGTTAGTTTCAGGTGTACAGCAAAGTGATTCAGTTATATGTATATGTATATTCATTCTTTTTCAGATTATTTTCTCATATAGGTTATAACATAATAGTGAGGTAAGTTCCCAGTGCAATAGGTCCTTGTTGGTTATTTATCTTATATATAGTAGTGTATGTACATTAATCTCAAGCCCCTAATTTATCTCTCCCCCCTCCACGTTTCTCCTTTGGTAATAATAAGTTTGCTTTGAAAATCTGTAACTCTGTTTCTTTTGTCAAAATAAGTTCATTTTGTATTATTTTTTAAAATTATATTCCATATATGAGTGATATCATATGATATTTATCTTTATCTGACTTCATTTAATGTGACAATCTCTACATCCATTCATGTGGCTGCAAATGGCATTACTTCATTCTTTTTTTCTTTTATTGCACTGGATCAGTTGCTGCTGGTGGGCTGTCTCTAGTGTGGCAAGTGCGGGCTGTTCTTTGATAAGTGTGCAGGCTTTTCATTGCAATGGCTTCTGATGTTGCAGAGCAAGGGCTCTAGGCATGTGGGCTCAGTAGTTGTGGCTTGTAGGCTCTAGAGCATAGGCTCAGTAGTTGTGGTGCATTGCCCCGAGGCGTGTAGAATCTTTCCAGACCGGAGACTGAAACTGTGTCCCGTGCATTGGCAGGCGATTCTTAACCACTGGACCACCAGGGCAGTCTACTACATTCTTTTTTTGGACAGAGTAATATGCCATTGTGTGTGTTAGTTGCTCAGTCTTGTCCAATTCTTGTGACCCAGTGAACTGTAGCCCACCAGGCTCCTCTGTCCATAGGATTTCCAGTCAGGAGAACTGGAGTGGGTTGCCATTTCCTTCTCCAGGGCATCTTCCTGACCCAGGGATTGGACCTGGGTCTCCTGCATTGCAGGCAGATTCCCACCTGAGCTACCAGGGAAGCCAATATCTTCTTTATCCATTCCTCTGTCGAGGGACATTTAGGTTGCTTCTGTGTCTTAGCTGCTGTGAATAGTCCTGCTATGAACACTGGGGTGCATGTGTCTTTTCAAGTTAGTGTTTTCTCTGAATATATGCCTAGGAGTTGGATTGCTAGATCATAAGGCAGCTCTATTTTTATTTTTTAAAGGAAATTCCATACTTTTCTCCATAGTGGTTGTACAAATTTCCATTCCCACCAACGGTGCAGGAGGGTTCCCTTTTCTCTACACCGTTTCCAGTGTTTATTGTTTGTAGACTTTTGATCATGGCCATTCTGACCAGTGTGAGGTGATACCTCATTGTAGCTTTGATTTGCATTTCTCTAATAATTTCTGCTGCTGCTGCTGCTAAGTCGCTTCAGTCGTGTCCAACTCTGTGCCACCCCATAGACAGTAGCCCACTAGGCTCCTCTGTCCCTGGGATTCTCCAGGCAAGAATACTGGAGTGGGTTGCCATTTCCTTCTCCAATCTCTAATAATTAGGGATGTTAAAAAGAGAGAAGGCTTAAATCAATAAAATTAGAAATCAAAAAAGAGAAGTTACAATTGACACCACAGAAATACAAAGGATCATAACAGACTACTACAAGCAACTATATGCCAATAAAACGGATGACCTATAAGAAATGGCCAAATTCTTAGAAAGATACAAACTTTTAATACTGAAACAAGAAGAAATAGAAAATATGAACAAACCAATCACAAGTACTGAAATTGAAACAGTGATTTGAAAACTTCCAAGAAACGAAAGTCCAGGACCAGATGCCTCACAGACAAATTCTGTCAAACATTTAGAGAAGGGTTAACACCTATCCTGAAATTATTCCCAAAAATTGCAGAGGAAGGAACACTCCCAAGCTCATTCTATGAGGCCAGTGTCACCTGGATACCAAAACTAGACCAAGATACTACAAAAGGAAAGAAAATTACAGGCCCATAGACACAAAAATACTAGCAAACCAAGTCCAATAATACATTAAAAGGATCATACACCATGATTGAATGGGATCATCCCAGGGATGCAAGGATTCTTCCATATCCACAAATCAATCAGAATAACATTTCTTTCGATTTGTCTTACAGCTCAGGAATTCTCCATTTAACTGTTTAACCAATTCATTGGGCTTTAAATTTCAAGTATTTGAATTTCCGGTTTAAGAAATTTTATCTGTCTATTCATCCATCTGTTTATCAAATAGACTGGCCATTTTTATTAGTCTCTGCTTGAGTTTTCAATTCCTTGTTTTACTTTGTTTAACATTTTAGACTTATTTATTTCATATTGTTGTACCTAATTATTCCAATGTCTCAAGTCCTTCTGAGTATAATTCTACTCCAGATTCTTTCTGATGATTCCCACTTACTGTCTCTCATGTGTCTTAACACCTTTCTGACTGAGTGCAAGCTCAGTTGACCACTGTAAACCTGGGAGGAACCTGTGGGGCCTGGAATGATGCTCCTCCAGAGGAATTTGCTTTCCTCTGCCAGATGCCACAGAGCACTGCTGGTCTGGGACTACTTTAATTTCTTGACTTGGGGTTTCCTGGACCAAGCAGATAGTATAAATTTGACCCAGACCTGCGGAGTTCAGGGATATGGTTATGAATTGTCAGCAGCCTTTATTCTTTTATTTTTCCTTTTTTCCACTTGGATCCAAGCCTAAGATCAAATCTTGGACCTAAGCTATCTTGTCTCCCTTTGATGGTGGGCAGACTTTTTTTTTTTTTTTTTTCTAGTTTAACCTTTCACTGAGAGTATAACCCTTCAAAGCCATCAACTTCTATGTGTGGGAGAGGAGTGATGTAGGGGATCCAATCACACATGTGCCCAAGGCCTTGTCCCCTCTGTTGCCAGTAAACCCTCAGGTTCCAGTGTGCTGGCATCAGCAAATGCTGGGGAGCTGGCCTGGTGTGGCACTGGCTGTCCAGGCTGGAAGCCTCTCTTCTCCTTTGACCTTTGGAGAGTCTTTGTTTTTTGCCAAGTTCAGCTCTGCTTTTAAAAAGATTGTTTGATATATTGCTTGATTTATTTTTTAAAACCAGAAGTTTGTTTATCTTTAGAATATCAAATCCATAATACCTCCAGGAGCAGGAATCCTTATCAGGATTTTGAAGTAAGAGTCAGAGTTCAGTACCAACCATGCCGTAGTCTAGCACTCAACCATTGCATCTGTAATTTATATTATGGACATATTGCTCAATGTTCCAACAGGAATACAGGGTCCTAAGGCTGAGGTCCGTGTCTCAGAAAGCCAGAGGAGGCGCAGCGAGGGCAGAAACTTGCCAGCCAGCCAAGCTATAATGAATGGCTTTCTGTATTTCCACCATTGGCTCTATTACCATCACTGTGCTGAGGGGCCATGTACTCACCATGGCCCTTCCTCCTAAGGCTGAGGTCCATGTCTCAGAAAGCCATGTATTCACCATCCCTTGAAACAGTGATGGTAACAGAGCCAATGGTGGAAATGCAGGCAGAGAAGCCTGGGATGGGGTCAGCCTGGGCTGAGCCAGGCAAACAGTCTGGTTTGTGTGTGTGCTCATGCTCAGTTGTGTCCAGCTCTTTGCTACTCTATGGACTGTAACCCACCAGACTTCTCTGTCCATGGGATTTTCCAGGCAAGAATACTGGAGTGGGTTGCCATTTCCTACTCCAGGGAATCTTCCTGACCCAGGGATTGAACCCCGCGACTTTTATGTCTCCTGCATTGGCAAGCGGATTCTTTACCACTGCGCCACATGAGAAGCCCTTCAGGAGCCTGGTTTAGCTTTTTGCAAATTCCTCAGACTTGGTGCCTGGTTCTAGGACAGGCATAGGTTCCTGCTACAAATTGTTTGCCTGGCTTAGCCTGGGCTGACCCCATCCTAGGCTTCTCTGCCTGAATTTTCACCATTGGCTCTATTATCATCCCTGTTTCAGGGGATGGTGAGTATGTGGTCCCTCATCACAGGGACGTTTCCTTATAGCTTGGCTGGCTGACAAGTTTCTGCCCTTGCTCTGCCTCCTCTGGCTTTC
Source organism: Bubalus bubalis (assembly GCF_019923935.1). Lineage (NCBI taxonomy): Eukaryota > Metazoa > Chordata > Mammalia > Artiodactyla > Bovidae > Bubalus > Bubalus bubalis. Next base: position 174,805,203 of record NC_059157.1, on the reverse strand, counting down.
TGAGACATGGACCTTAGCCTTAGGACCCTGTGTTCCTGCAGGAACACCAGCCTTCCTTCCTTCCCACACCTGGGAACCAGGCTAGAGCCTGCTGTAGCACATGAGAGATGTGTTTAGAGATTTGTTCTCTGGGAATGGCCCTTCTTAGAAGCCTTGTAGAAAACAGACCTCAGCTTGGGGCTCTGTGATGACCTAGAGGGGTGGGATGGAGGGATGGTGGGAGGGAGGCTGAAGGGGGTGGGGATATATGTATACACACAGCTGATTCGCTTTGTTGTACAGCAGAAATCCACACAACATTGAAAGCAATTATACCCCAAAAATAAAATTTTAAGAAAGAGAATTAATAGAATTGACTTGGAAACTCTACAACAAGAATAAACACTAAGAATAAAAAAGAGAGACCTGCTCATTGTCTATTAACTATTAAAATTTTAGTATGGACAAGCATATCTGACATTTTAATGATGGTAACAGCCAGAGTGTATCAGGTTCCCACAATGCAATAAATGATTTTTATTGAGACCCCATACTGAGAACAGAAATGGGAAAAGATCTTTCCATAGATCAAGATATGGCCTAGAGATGGGTTCCAAGGTATAATGGGGTTCATGAGAGTGCTGAGAAGAGAAAGAGAAGTCATCGCTGGCAGGGGAGGGGAACAGGTAGGACATTCATTATTCATTCCATCAACAAACACTCCTTGGGCACCTACTGAGTGCCAGGTTTTTTGCTGGGTGTTGGGCATGAAGACCGACCTCAGGGAGCTTAAAAAGGCCTGGCTCAAGGCAGATCCCTTCACATCCCTCCAAAACATCTACCCTAGTCCCTCACTGAATAGATGAAGTAACTGAGGCCCAGAGAAGGGAGGGAACAGCCTCCAGGTTGCACAGCAAGTGCTTGTATCACGGAGAGTGAGAAAGGTCATGAGAAAAGAGAATCTAAAGTGAGGGGGCACTGAATCTCTCCACTTCCCCGGAAATCACCTGCCCACTAGGTGACCTGGGCTGCAGTATGGGGGCCTGGGGCCAGCCACAGACTACTCTCCTGACGGTCCTGGTATGAGCACCTCTGTGGCTCCCAGAGGGTGCTGGGGCTGGGGTGGGGTGGGTGGCCCTCCGCTTCCCCTCAGTCCCCAGGCAGGGAGGGCTGCTGGCTGAGAAGTTCCGTTTGCAGTGTTGGGGAAAGGCGGGGGGCGGTCTTCTTTCTCCCAACCCATCAGAAACCTATGAGACAGAACCGACTTTATCAGACCCCAGCTGTGGCTGCCTTGGGCTTACTGGGAGGTGCTGGGGCTGGGAGCAAGGCTCAGGACAGGCTGACATAGCCGAGAGGAGATAATTTCAATCTGCAGTCTCCAGATTGAGGGAGAAATGTAAACACAGGCTGCCGGGCCAAGAGCCATGAGGATGGGTGGGGGCGGGGAGGAGGTAGTGGGCACCCTGCTCACTTCTTGCAGAGCTCACTTGGAGGGGAGCTTCCACTGATTGTCTATGACCTGGTCCTTTACAGGGATATGAAGGAGCAGCTGCTCTGGCTTTTGAGGTCCCTCTGGGCCAATCTTGACTAAGTGGGGAGGGTCTTGGCCAGACAACCCTTGCTGTGTTTCACAACTAGCTGTGGGACATCCTTGAGCAAGGTGCCTGCTTTCTCTATACCTCTGTTTCCTCATCTGAAAAATGGGAATCAGAACCAACCTTATAGGGGTGCTTGATCTTTATTTGTTCTACAAATATTCATTGAGAACCATTTAAGTTCTATGCACTGTTCTAAGCATTGAGGATACAGCTCTGGACGAAATACAGACCGCCTTTATTCAGAGCTGAGAGTGAAGCTTCAGTGAGATAATGTGGCTCAAATGCTTGACACTGGTCCAGGCACAGAGAAAACGCCCTGACAGTAGTTATTGGTTGTGGTGCTTGTTATGGTTAATTAATTAATTTGACCTAGTGCAGCCTCCTTACCCCTTCACATGGCTAACTCATGCTCAGCCTTCAGCATGCAGGTGTTCCCTTCTACAAGAAGCCTTCCCTGATTGCCCAAGGGTGGATCATCTCTCTCTCCACTCCATCCACTGACCACTCACCCCCTTCCCATGCTTCATTATGGCATTCATCCAGACCATTGTCACTGTCAGTTCCTTGCTCTGCATCTCAGCCTGGCTATGTGCTTCTCAAGGGAAGACTGGGCCTCGTCCCATCTCTGGTTCGTCAGCACCCCACATACTGTAGATGCTCATTAGATGTTTGTTGAATGAATGATTGTGAGTTTTTACAAGACTTCTGATGCTCAGGAGACTTTGGCTGCTCCTCAGAGTCTAAGAAGGGAAGTTCTCAGCCTATGACTGAGAATCAGTGATGGGGAAATCACAGGTGAGCAGTGCAGATTTCTGTATATGTGTGTGTGTGCTGACAATCCGGAGAAGGTGATGGCACCCCACTACAGTACTCTTGCCTAGAAAATCCCATGGATGGAGGAGCCTGGTGGGCTGCAGTCCATGGGGTCGCGAAGAGTCGGACACGACTGAGCGACTTCACTTTCACTTTTCACTTTCATGCATTGGAGAAGGAAATGGCAACCCACTCCAGTGTTCTTGCCTGGAGAATCTCAGGGACGGGGCAGCCTGCTGGGCTGCCATCTATGGGGTTGCACAGAGTCGGACACGACTGAAGCGACTTAGCAGCAGCAGCAGCAGTGCTGACGATCGCTGACATTTGTTATTTACCATAGCTGGACACTGTTAGGAGCTCTTTAGGTGGATATAAGCTTCAGCCCACAGCTATGGGATTAAAAAAATATCTTTCCCAGACTTTCTTGGTGGTCCAGTGGTTAAGAACCCTCTTGCCAATGCAGGGAACATGGGTTTGATTCCTGGTCCAGGAAGATCCTGCACGTTGTGGGGCCCCACAACTGGTGTACCACAACTACCGAGCTGTGCTCTTGAGCCTGCGAGCCACACCTACCGAAGCCCACGCCCTCTAGAGTTCATGCTCTGCAGTAAGCAAAGCCCGTGCACCACAATGTGGACCCCGTGCAACCAAAATAAAATTAGAAAACTGAAAATTAAAGTAAATATTATTTTCCCCAGTTTTCAGATGAGGAAATAGAGGCTCAGAGTGGTTAAATATCTTGCCTAAGATCACCCAGCTTGTGAATGGGTGGAGTCAGGATTTGAACCCAGGTAGAGCACCTCAGAGAAGCCGATGGCACCCCGCTCCAGTACTCTTGCCTGGAAAATCCCACGGACAGAGGAGCCTGGTAGGCTGCAGTCCATGGGGTTGCTAAGAGTCGGACAAGACTGAGCGACTTCACTTTGACTTTTGACTCTCACGCATTGGGGAAGGAAATGGCAACCCATTCCACTGCTCTTGCCTGGAGAATCCCAGGGACAGGGGAGCCTGGTGGACTGCCGTCTATGGGGTCGCACAGAGTCAGACATGACTGAAATGACTTAGCAGCAGAAGCAGAGCACCTCCAGGTCCAATGCTCTTGGCCCTTTTACCCTACAGTCTCCCAGGCCTGAGTGTGGTGTGTGGGCAGGTGGGCATGGCCAAGGGTGGCTTGTGGCAGGTCTGGACAGCCCGTCATCCTGAGTGAGCCGTGGCTCTGAGCAGGCCTTGTGCTGAGGGTGGCAGAAAGGAAGGAGCTGAAGTTTCAGGTCCAGGTGACAGAACAAGGGAGGCTGGCAGCATGTGCTGTTTTGAAACCATGAATAATAACCTGCGTGGCCTGAGAAGCTGTCCGCCTGCCTCTAGGGATACCTAGTGAGGTGGATGGGCTGGGAGCCCTCCGTCTGCAGGAGTGGGAGCTGCCACAGGTCTGAGAGGTCACAGCTTAGTACTACATGTTTATTTACTGGCCAATTTTCACATTTTTCAGCTAATTTATTTTTAAAGTTAAGTGTTGGTCACTCGGTTGTGTCCAACTCTTTGTGACCCTATGGACTGTGGCCTACCAGGCTCCTCTGTGGGATTATCCAGACAAGAATACTGGAGTGGGTTGCTTTTCCCTTCTCCAAGGAATCTTCCCAACCTGGGATTCAAAGCCTGGTCTCTTGCATTGCAGGTGGATTCCTCATTGTCTGAGCCACCAGGGAAGCCCCAATGACATGCTGAGAGGCACAGTTCAGTTCAATTCAATCACTCAGTTGTGTCTGACTCTTTGCGACCCCGTGGACTGCAGCATGCCAGGCTTCCCTGTGCATCGCCAACTCCCAGAGCCTGTTCAAACACATGTCCATCGAGTTAGTGATGCCATCCAACCATCTCATCCTCTGTTGTCCCCTTGTCCTCCTGCCCTCAATCTTTCCCAGTGTCAGGGTCTTTTCCAATGACTCAGTTCTTTGCATCAGGTGGCCAAAGTATTGGAGTTTCAGCTTCAGCATCAGTCTGTCCAATGAACATTCAGGACTGAGAGGCACAGTGTCTTTCACCAATTCTTCAAGCTTTGGTCCTCTTTGTCAGAGCCATGGTCGGAAAGATTTTTAGGAAATTGGTGAGTGCCTTTTTGTCTTTGGGGTGCCTCTGGGTGCATAACTGTGTCACACTCAGGAGTGCCTCTGTGTGTGCCTTGCTCCACATCCCTGCCAGGGGCTCTGACTTTATTTCTCAGGAAGAAAGAAGCATTAGGGGTGAAATGCAGAATGAAACCCCGGTTCTGCCCTCAGGAGCTGACAGTTTCATGGGAGAGTGAGGCCGGGAACCAAATGATGATCGCTCAGGGTGGGGAGGGCTGCACTGGGGGAGCACAGAAGGCTGGGAACAACTGCTAATGCAGCCCAGAGAGACGGAGAGAGAGTCTCTGAGAACTTCCTGAAGGAAATGGCAACTGGGTTAGGATTGAAGGATGCATTGAAGAAAATTAGGGAAACAAAGTAGGGGGATGCTTTAGTGGATTGTAGGGCCTATTGTCGCTGCCAGCGCAGGAAATGCAAGAGACGTGGGTTTGATCCCTGGGTCAGGAAGATCCCCTGGAGGAGGGAATGGCAAGCTGCTCCAGTATTCTTGCCTGGGAAATTCCCTGGACAGAGGAGCCTGGTGGGCTACAGTCCATAGGGTAAATGTCAGTAGGGAGAGAGGGTACAGGGTACTCAGGGTTGGGGTAAGGGTTTGGATCGAGAGACATGTGTGTTTGTATGTGCATATGTGTTTGTGTGTGGTTTGTGTATGTCAGTGTGTGTCTCTGCACATTCGTATATCAGAGAAGGCAGTGACTGCAGAATTATAATGAAAATTTCAACTTATATGTTTTCTGTGAAAAACCCTTATGCAGTGTAACACATGAAGAATCATTTACATTTTAGTGTAAACACCTTTATATGTTTCTTTCTCAAAGAAGGTTGGACCCTTGAATGAGAACAGGTGCTGAAAGACAGGGCAGGACACCCCGTCCAGGATCAGTCATGTTCCTACGCTATCGCATTCCACAAAACTCTCAAAACCCTCCTGGAACCTGCTGATATTTTCAGCCTGTATCCCCTTGGAGAGGTAATAATCTTGTCGTCTGCCTCGCACTGCAGGACACTGAGAAATCTGATATTTGTCCCACATTCACCCCTGGCTAACCCTGTGGAGGGGAAGGGACCCTCCTCATTCAGAGGCTTGGCTGGGGCAGGCCTGAGGAGCCAGGGCCTGGCCCTGAGGGAGTGGCGGCGGGTGCCGGGCAGGCTGTTGGCCAGTACACCTGAGCCCAGCCCCTGTTCACTGTCCCTGGCCCTTGCCATGATCCCAGCTGTGGTACCCTCCTTTTGACAGATTAAAACCATGGATCACCCCATTCAGAGAAGGCTCCAATAACCCAAGCCATGTAGACTCCAAAGAGGGGGACATGAATTGTGGCATGAAAAGTGTGCTTTGAGGGGGTGGCGGGGGGGTACAGGGAAGAGCTGTTGTGGCAACAGTGTATGTCCTGCCTGCAGGGGCCTCAGGGTGGACTTGTTCACAGCTGAGCAGCTAGAACCCCAGACCGCTCTACCCGCTGGCCCCTGGATTGGCTAACTGGCTGACTGCCTGGTTGGCCTGCTCTGGACAACACTGGTGGATCAGCGGCAGGCAGGTCTCCGGGTGGGACTTGGAGGTATACCGCCCCTCAGAAGCAGCAGAAATAAAACCTCTCCAAAATGGAACTGCCACGGTCAGGATCTGCTGGTTTGAGCTCCTGAGGTGGCAGGCTCCTCTCTCAGAGTAGAGCTGAGCTTCTGAGGAGGTTGGAACTCCAGGCCAGGCCCCGAACTACTGAAGGCAGGGACCCAAGGGTGAGGACTATGGACAGCATGTTCCTGGACTGGGAGCCAGAGACCTACAAAGCTTTGTCACCTGGGTGGGAGTGGAAGATTTTAGCTGGAAGAGATATGAGACGTTGGTCTGGCTGAACTTTTCCATTTTCCTGAACATAATGAGAGTAGTAATCATCACTACCTTTAAATAATCCTAACTAAGTACTAGATATATATGTGTGTGTGCATGTGTGTGTATACAGAACATCTATGTATTCTATATTGTGTGTGTTCGTGCTCAGTTGTATCTGACTCTTTGCAACCCATGGACTGTAGCCCGCTAGGCTCCCCTGTCCTTGTGATTTTCCAGGCAAGAATACTGGAGCAGGTTGCCCTTTCCTCCACCAGGGCATCTTCCTGTCCCAGGGATTGAACTTGTGTCTCCTGAGTTGGCAGGCGGATTCTTTACCATTGAACCACCTGGGAAGCCCCATATATTCTAAATAACATATATTATACATAAACAAACTGACTTCTTTAAATAGTCCAGTGATGTGGGGTGAAACAAAGAAGGGAAGGGACACTCTTCATATTCCGGCACTAGAGAGTGGCCAAAGCAGAATTAGACCCAGGTCCACTTGACCCTGGAGCAAGTGTCCTATGCTGTTCAGCCCACCATTGTCTGTGCATCAGGACCAGCCCACTGCTTGCACAGCCCTGCAGCCCTTCTAAAATTAGGAGGCAGGGGAAGATGGGCTTGCTGGGGACCTGCCTGTCCCTGTCTGTCCTTGCCCTCCCCAGGCCAGCTCTGTCAAGGAAAGGCCAAGCTCAAGGCCACATGAGGAGTTCCCGAGCTGTCTTTCATCCGGTCCCGCGGTTATTTGTTCAGCATGCAGTGCAAATTTCCCTGTCTCAAAACATGGAATCTGGTACAGCTTTGCCTGGATCAATGTCCAAGCCCTTTCAAGTTCTGGAGAAAGTTACTCCTCTCCAAAGTTCAGACCTGCCAGACTCAATAACTCCACAAAAATGCTTGGATGAAAATTGCTCCAAGCAATCCCAGCGGAAAGCCAGCACCTCACCCCTCGTTTAAAGTTATGATCCTTATCATAATTAATTCAATAAAGAAGTAATGTGCTTCAACCTAGGCAGAGAGAATAATTTTCTGTCCTGACTGGTATAAACTTTCAACTAGGGACATTTAAACTCTGGGTCTGAGCTCTCTCAGCAAGTAATAAATTGCAGACCCAGGCAGGGCTGCAGAACCCCGTTTAAGCTGCGGTAAACAGGCCGCGATTGAAGAGAGGAAGATTTGGATTCGGGTGGGCAGCTCCAATAAATAGCAGAGTGTTGTTTATGAAGCCCGCAGTCCCGGCTGGCCTCTGCCTTGAGAAAGGCAGTAGCATTTGCTTGTTGAAAGCACCAGAACATTTGATCTCGCAGTTAGAGGACCCACCTTGAGTCTTGAATCTAAAATCCATTTCCTTCCATAACTGAAAGGTAGGATTAGCCTGACTTCTAAACAGACTAACACATTCTCCAGTGGAGATACTGACTTGATGAACCAAGCCAGCCCATCCCAGAGTTGTGTTTCCTCTTCTTTCCTTGGAGGTGGCAAAGATTAAAGTTGCTTTGGGATTTGTTTTGAGCACGTTCAGAGTAAACAATGCTCCTGGATTGTTCCAGAAGCCCATTATGTTTACAAAAATTAAAAGTTTAGCAATCAGAGTCTTTGGAAACAAGTAAAAATAGAAGGAAAGTCAATTTTAATCCAAAGAGTTTTCAGAATACATATGATGGGAAGAGATGAATCCAATATCCATTGTTTTCTGAAAAATAATTCAGTGATGGGGAAGCAGAGTTCTTTAAAGTAATTAAATTTGGGAACATCAAGGCGATTGTCTGACTCGTATTCTTTCATTCCTGGCGTAAGATTTTGGATACCTCCTTTGTGAACTGACAGCAAGCCTGCATTCCAAAACTGAAGAGGGCCTTTCTCGTCAATTTTGTGGGTTGAGAACAATTGTGTTATCGGTGCACATTCCGCGCCGTCGACTCGAGCTTGCACAGAGATGCAGTGTGACAAGGCTCACTGCCGCGGTGACCTTTCCAAACCGCGCAGCCTCGCACCGCGTTATATCCAAGACAAATAGCCGGTTCTGGAGAACTGACTGAGCATACTCACGGATGTTAGCCATCAAAACACAGAAAGCACACACACTAGACCGCCTGCACTCTTTTTATATCATAAAAAAATGTGAAGAGTTGCCTCTGGAGAAGAAGGAGAAGCAGCCCTTTGAAACCTAGATAGAGGGAAGAACTCAGGTGAGAGGATGGGGCAGCTAATCAAATACATCAGGTCTGGGTACCACCTCTTTACATCCTTTCTGGGGCATGGAGAAATAAAAATGTATCTGTGGAGAAATAAGATAGGAGTAATAATCGCGTGCCACGGATGTTGATCATTCTCAGTGGATTTGAAAAGAAAACAGTAAAATTGTCTTACCTGTGTTTGTGTCACCCACTCAAGGCACAGAGTGTAAAACTGGAGGCTGATGTGGCTTCAGCTCCTGACACCAAATAGTTCTGGTGCTGGTGTCTCAGGGTCTTTTCTTTCCAGTCAATGTTTTTTTTTGTTGTTGTTGTTGTTGTTGTTTTAAGTGAAGATAACCATCCAGTTTATGATTTGTAGTGCTGGCTACTCAATTAAAAGATAAAGAGAAACTCTATTTCTGTTTTGTAGATAAGTTCATTTGTAGCCTTTTTTTAGATTCCGCATATAAGCAATATCATATGATATTTGTCTTTCTCCGTCTGACTGACTTCACTCAATATGACAATAGAAGATAAACTTATGGTTACCGGGGTAAGGGAAGGAGGGGTAAATTGGGAGATTGGGCTTGACATATACACAATACTACATATGAAACAGATAACTAATGAGGACTCTCTATATAGCACAGAGAACTCTACTCAATACTTTGTAATGGCCTATATGGGGAAAGAATCTTAAAAAAGAGTGGATCTATGTGTATGTATAACAGATTCACTTTGCTGTACAGCTGAAACTAACACAGCATTGTAATCAACTATACCTCAATAAAAATTAAAAAAAAAAGATAAAAAGAAAGAGCAACTCAACAATAGGTAAGTACTCAAGGCTGCTTAGCGGCTGGGTTCTGTTTCTAAGCATTTCCACTGCGAGTGCTACAGGCCCTTTTGTGGTCCAGTTGGGTCCCCTCAGTGACCTGAATGTCAGTAGTGTCTAGTGGGTTCTGCACCCCTGACATTCTCTGCCCAATGAGAAATGGTCTTGAAGATGTGGGGGCTTCCTTTCTCAAATCTGGGCCAGGACTACTCAAGGATCTCAAACCAACCCCATAATGAGGCTGAAACTGGGTATCAGCGGGTACCCTGGGATGAAAGTGCAAGTAAAGCAGGGACTGAAATCCACAAAGTGGGGGCCCAGTTGCTTTCATGACACACACATTTGAGCCAGCACATTTGACCAACGCTCACAACCCCTGCCCGAGCCCCCTTCTACCCCCCAATCCCTCTTGGATTGATTAAATTGGCTCAAGATGACACCAATAATTGGCTCAAGATGGGGCTTCGACAGGCCCAATGATCCATATCTTCACATTCCCTAAAATCAGTCCTTTCAGCTCTGTGTTGGATTTAGGATGGTTTACATTGGCTCCGTCACAAACATTTTAATAAAGTCCCAGAGAAACCGCAAACGGGTGACATCATTGGATGGTGTTAAAAAAAAAAAAAAAAAAAGAGTCCCATTTTGTAAGAGAGAGGCTGGGCCTCTGGAGTGTGATCACGGTCTGTCCGCCCTGTTTGGTCATTCAACAATCATCTGCTGTAATTAGGACCATAATATTTAAAATGGGGTACGACGGCAGAGGGGGTAGTGGCCGGCAAAGGACATTAGCTAACAAGGCAAAAACAAGTACGAATATTTTGACATAAGGTAGCCAAGAAGATGAACGACCACAGGGCGGGTGTGTGGCCCCAGGGGCTGGCAGCCTGGACCTGGTGGAGGCGCTTGGAGCACTGATGTGAGGACAGCCCCCTTGTCCCCTGTCCCAGGACATGGAGACGGATGGCACAGCCAGGCCCCGGAACTGAGGACCCAAGGGCTGGAGAGGGGAGCGGTTCAGAGCCAGGGATTCTCATTAGGAGGGCTTCTTGTGGAGGGGTAGGCTACAGGGAATTTTCATCTTTATACTCTTCTGTTTACTTACCCTGAACATCCTCTAAGGGCTTATATTGATTTTATAATCAGAAAAATATCAACAATGCTTTTTCAAAAATTAGTGTAGCAATTGTGATTATGCCCAATGATTATAATTATATATTAGACTGCAAATGTCCAGAGTAAAATGCACTATTCATGTTAATGGTGGTTCTCTCTGGGTATCTAGATGGATGAGCCTTTCATCTTTTGCTCTTTGAGTTATTTTTATAGTAGATAAAAACATTAAAGAAAAGTGAAACATTGAAATCTGAAGAAAATGAATTTGATTCATTTGGGCATGGATTAAAATATATTTGTTGCCCCATCCCTCTGCAAAAAATACAAGTTGCTGTTTTAGTTTCGTATTGTATTTTATTTTTTTTAAATTTTAAATTTTATTTTATTTTTTAACTTTACAATATTGTATTGGTTTTGCCAAAATATATTTCACTTGCATAATTATTAACTGACAAGAAGCAAGATATTTGAAAGTGGCAGGATCCAGCCTCCCAGCTGAGGAAGGGACATGCACCGATCTCCCTGAGTGTCGGGACCACACTGTCTGAGGTGAGTGGCCGTGCTCGTGGGTCCCCCACCCCCTGCTGTTGCTCCCTTGGAAAGGGCTAGCTCATTTGATGTGTGTCTCCTTGTCAGCCTGCTGGGCTGAAGTCATGTCAGAGATTTCCCAGAATAATCGATCCATTATGGCCATCACAATTAATTGACTTTTCTGTGACTCAGGGTCAGTCTGATGCCAGAACCTACCTGGATCGTTTTTGTTACTAAGAGATTTCAGGATTGTTTTGTTTCATTTCCTTTGTAAAAGTATCCATAGTTATATGGTTCACACTGGAGGGGAGGATCTGGGAAGCTTAGAGTCCATATGAAAAATAGAGTGAAACATAGACTGTATGATGTTTATGTGTGCACGTCCTGCGTGCCTATGCACATGTGACTTTTTTTCCTGCATTTTTTAAAATGCATCTTTTAAAGGCTGAATCTGGCCATTACTTCTTGCTAATGCCATGCCTCACCTGGCTGACTGGGGTTTAGGCACATGGAGAATACCTGTTGGTTTAACTAAGTACAATACACCTAACGTGAAGTCCTATTCCTCATGCTAAACAAATGCATGAAATTTGCACAATGCAAACTAACTGTTTTAGCTCCTGTCTGACCCCCAAATATTGCTGGGATTATTCTTTCCTCCCAGCTTCACTTTTTCTCAGAAGGAAAGTGGAAAGGAGTGAGATGGATGTGAGATGAAATCTCTTTTCTGTTTCTTGCTGTGTGACCACAGACAAGACACATAACCTCTCTAAGACACAGCTTCTCTGATCTGTAAAACAGAAATAGTATCCATTTCTGGGGGTCATTTGCACACTGTCTGGCATGATGGATGTAAACCAAAGAACAGATTCTGTTTTGTTCAGGTTAACAGAGGAAGGTGAAATTTAGAAGTTTAGGTGGCATGAGAGAAGAACATCGAACGATTAAAAAAGATTGTAGTTTAAATCATAGCTGATTCACTCTGGGAGATTCATATCTTCTCTGGGAGCTCAGTTTTCCCACTTATATCACTGGGGAAGCAGAAGTGCAGTGTGTGGAGTGGTCAAGAGCCCGGGTCAGGAGCCCAGCTGCCCGGATTCGAATCCCCACCAGATGACCTTGGGTCACTTCACTGTACTGTGTGAATTTCCTTCTCGGTAAAACAGAGGCGTTGTGAGGATGAATGTGTGGATATCCTTGCAGCAAGATGGCAGTGAGGTGGAATGAGTACTGTGTGAGTGTTAGCTTTGCTTACAAGGATGTTCTTTGCGGTCCCTTCTGACTCTCAATTTTTCATTTCTGCTTCCTCTGACCTCAAATTTTCAGAGAAAGGCCGATTTTTATTTTATTCTACAACATGAAGGTAACTGCAAACATATTGCTCAAAGAAAATAAAAGGTACTTTTCAGGCTTTAGTCTGCAATAACTTAAAGGAAAGGACCCAGAAGAAAAAAAAAAACCAAAACCCAAGGACCCAGCACTGTCTTGATTCTGTACAAATGTTCGCCTCCTTCAAAGAGGCAAGAAGGCAAGTGCTGCCAGATCTGATTGTGCAGACCCGGAGGATCTGATCGCCCGTCACTAAGGCCACTAATCAAATTTCCATCCAATATGCTCACGCAGGATTTCCTGATCAAACACTTAAGCTGCCCCTCTGCACCCCCATTAGCTAACATGTTTTATATGCAGAGGGGTCATCAAAAGTGTAATTGCCTTAAAGAAACTTAATCCTGCATTCTTGTCAACTCGAAGATAGCTAATAATACTCACTAGCTGATATTTTTTTCCAACAACAAGAACACACCAGAAATTAGGATTTTGTTTTTAATCTTCCTCTCAGCAGATGTTGAAACCTAGGTGAACTGTTATCTCTCATGGGCCAGGTTAAGAAATAAAAAAAGATGAATTTTCTCTAAAATTAGTTGACTTTTCTGAGAAAACACATTGCTGCCACACGGTGCTAGAAGACTAGAATGAGCTGGGAAGATGCAAACCCAGTGGTTTTTCAGAGTCGATGTAACATTATTCTGGCCTCCAAGTTCAGACTTTACATATAAATATTTATAAGGATATTGCATTCATTTTACATCATATTAATTTGATCAGCTTGCATTTTGGAGGGCTGCAAAAGAAGTTTACTAGATGCCGAATGAAAAGGTGCCCCACAAAATGAAAGTACAGCAGAAGAAAGGGATGATGTGATTATTGATCTCAGTGTTATTTAATAGCTATTGTATTTAATTGGTAAATATGTGGTATATATGACATTGGTAAATTCCGTGGATATATTCTAAACATACCTTTTGCCTAACGTTTCAAAATATTGCTGTTTTATGGCTTCTAGTATTCTTGTTTGGTCAGTTTATCAGGGAATTATTTTCTTTAAAATTGAGGGTTTTTTTTTTAAAGCTCTTATCTCACAAAGGTGTTTTTCATATTTGAAGCCGATTTTCTGATTTCATTTCAAATAAGCACTAAGTGCAAACGTGTTTTGGGTTATCTTTGCTGTGTTTTCCCTTTTTTGTTAACAGGTTGAAACTAGCTTTGACCTGAGAAGCTGTCATGTTTGTCATATCTGTGTGCAGACGGGTGTCTGCACATGTGTGTTTGCACACATACACACACTCTCACGGACACACCAACAACCCTCGCTGGGACTTGCAGTTTGAATGAGAAAGGGCCCCAGTCAGGCTGGGACAAGCAGATCAGGAAATTTAACCTGACTCTCCCAACCCCACTCATCATCAGCAGGGTCTGAAAAGGCCAGGTTTGTCAGGACTCAAGGATCCTTGGTGTCTGAGTGGCAAAACTGATTTGAGGTCCTGTCTGTCCTGCCCTAACATTTGCCCCAGGACTCCTCCACCCTCACTGACTCTCCCCTCTTCTGTGCACGGGTGCCCGGTGTCCCTTGATGGAGGTACAGAGTGACTGTGATTACCCCTGGCTCCACTTTAGGTAAAGTCAGGGGTCACTTGCATGGACTTGTTCGACTGCTTTGGGAGGACAGAGAAAATGTGTTCCTTGTGTTTGTGGGAGGAGATCAGAGCCTGCCACGAGGCTGGGGAGGCCGGCATGAAACGGGCCCATATAACAAAGAGAGGAACGTGGGACACGTTTCAACCATTTGTGGAGATCTAGGTAACCAGACAAGCCTGTGGGGGAGGGAGGGGACTCCCTTCTTTCAGATGAGAAGATTAAGTGGCTCATCGATGTCATAAAGGTCTTCAGCAGAACCTGCCCCCAATCCCTAGGATAAAACCCAGCTCTGCCCACCGCTGCAGCCCTCCTTCTGTTTTGTCCTTTACTCCACTGAGCCCCCCAAGCAAGCACTGTACTTGTCCCCCTGTGGGCGACATATATGCGCACACAGTCACCCCCAACACAGCGCTCCTTTTGACTTCGATGACTGTGCCGTCTGGAACTGTGCAGACAGAAAAGAAAGGACATTTCCTATCTATCCTAGATATCTCTGGGTGGGACACCCTGCGGGAAGTCCTCAGCCACCTCAGCATCAATTGTCATGCGTGGAGTCAAGGGGAGGCTTGGGAAGAGTACTTTCCAAATTTCCATCAGCACCTTCCTTCCAACCACCAAAAGTAAAGTCTCAGGTAGATAAATAGGTCAACTAAATAATAAATAAAGAAGTAAATTACAATCTAAGACAATTCCATGTCCTTATTAAGCAACCTTAGCTCTGAGGCAAATCTCCTAGCCACTTCCCTGTGTTCTTAACAAATTTCTGCCCTGATCCTCTTCTGTATAAATGTTGATGCAGTCTCTGCTAACAAGGGGCTAGAGTGACCATTTCAACCTATCTCATTTATTTCCTTATTCTTTAAAATAATTAGGGTTTTGAATTGGGCTTAAACCAGCTTGGGTGGGGCAGAGGCAGAGAAACACTTCATCTCAGGACAGTTTGAACTGCTAGTGGAAGACTGCTTGTTATTTGATTGCTCCGAATGACCCATGTCTAATTTGAGAAAACAGTCAACAATTTGACTTTTAAAGTTTTTTTTATATTTGTTTATTTATAGAACAATTTAATATTTTGCTAGTTGAAAATAAAAAGGTCCATAACAGATGAATGCAAAACTCATTTGATATGTTAAATGCCATGAATTCAGAAGACGTCCATGCTTAAAGAGCCCCTAAATGTTATGGACCAGCCTTCCCATTTGACACATGGGGCTGCTGGAGGGAAAGGACTTCTGCGGAGTGGCAGTGTGAATCATCAGGCAGCAAATGACCAGTATTTCTGTTGTGTGTGTTAGTCCCTCAGTTGTGTGCAACTCTTTGCAACCCCATGGTCTGTAGCCTGCTAAGCTCCTCTGTCCATAGAATTCTCCAGGCAAGAATACTGGAGTGGGTAGCCATTTCCTTCTCCAGGGGATCTTCCCGACCTAGGGATGGAACCTGGGTCTCCTGCATTGCAGGCAGATTTTTTTACCATCTGAACCACCAGGGAACTGGGGCATTTTCCAATGAATTTATATAAATAGAATAGGATGGTCACAAAGAGAATGGTCTCAGTTACTCTGGGCAGCCACATAACTTGACACAGTTCAGGAAGTAATTCCAGTGTCAAGAGTTTCACATATTTTTCAACTTTGTTTTACCAAAACGCATCTGCTGTTCAGAAACATCTTCACGTCTTCTAGGAGAAACATCTCGAAAGGACAATGGGAATATTTTCTATTTTTATAATGATGTCTGATCTTTTACCTTTGGGAGATTTGTATTTAAACCAACTCAGCTTGCCAACTTCCCTTAAATAAAAAGTCATTAAATTTCCAATTGGAAATTTGAGCATAAATGAGAGATTTCAAATGAAAACAGCAAGGAATTCGGTAAAGGCATCTGATCCGGCATCATACTCCCAAATCTTCTTTAAATTAGCTCTATGTCAAAAGGCTATGTGGAAAGACCTTTCCTTTTGTCTGATAAAGGAAAAATTGGAACAATATCGCTTCACTTTAGGATCCAGGCGATCATTTGGTTTCATTCCAAGGGGAGTTTTTTTTTTTTTTTTTTCTTTTTAAACTTTGGTCTGTAACTGCACATGTGTAGGACTGACTTTAATCAATTTCTCCCATAACTTTATTGCCATGTAAGCTATTCTCTACTTACTGACCTTCTGTCAAATCAGACTGGTGGATCTTGTCTGTGATAGGGCATTAGCTCCATCAGCAGAGAAATATTTTAGTTCAATGTGTATAACATTGCTTTGGTAGAAGAAAATAAAGGTTCTTCTGCAAAGGCAGCTGGAGAGCAAGATGAGTTCATTGCCCCAGTGCCTCCTGGGGCTGTTCCTTATCAAAGCATGTGATTCCATATCAAAAAAACGTGACCATGGAGAAACACTTAAAGACCCATGACTCCATTAGAATCTCCTCCAGTTTCACCCACTGCTTTCTCCTGGGCTCTCAGTGACCAAGATAATTCTTTACCAAGACTTACAGCATGAGTCTGTCCTCATGGGAAGGTCTTCCCAGAGAAGCTATGACCCTACAAGCCTGATGCCATCTCCCATTCTAAGATCAGCTTGGTCCTTCAGTCTCTCTAGTGATGTGAGTGTCTCTGATGCGGGGCTCAAGTCAGAGGGAGCAAAAGTCTTAGTGGCACAGACTTCCTGGGAAACAAAGACAGACTAGGTTGCAGCCAAGTCATTAGGCCACATCAGAGACTGTTGTTTCTGGAATCTGTGCTTCATTCCTTCCTCCACTTGTTCTATCAATAAACATTGAGGGACTTCCCTGGGGTCCAATGGTTAAGATTCTGCATTTCCAGTGCAGGTGTGTGGGTTCAATCCTTGGTTAGGGAACTAAGATCTTGAATACCATAAGGTGCAACCCCCCCCCCAAAAAAAAAGGCAGCAACAACATAAAACATTGATGAGTACCTACTCTGTGTCTCTGTGTCAATCTATGCCAGGAACATATGACCTCATGCCATGGGGCCTTATTGTGAATTAACAAACTCCAGAAAAACATCTACTTTTGCTTTATTGATTACACTAAAGCCTTTGACTGTGTGCATCACAATAACCTGTGGGAAATTCTTAAAGAGATGGGAATACCAGACCACCTGACCTGCCTCCTGAGAAATCTGTATGCAGGTCAAGAAGCAACAGTTAGAACTGGACATGGAACAACAGACTGATTCCAAATCAGGAAAGGAGTATATCAAAGCTGTATATCGTCACCCTACTTATTTAACTTATATGCAGAGCACATCATGCAAAATGCTGGGCTGGATGAAGCACAAACTGGAATCAGGATGGGAAAAATACCAATAACCTCAGATACACAAATGACACCACCTTTATGGCAGAAAGTGAAGAAGAACTGAAGAGCCTCTTGAAAGTGAAAGAGGAGTGTGAAAAAGTTGGTTTAAAGCTCAACATTCAGAAAACTAAGATCATGGCATCCAGTCCCATCATTTCATGGCAAATAAATGGGGAAATAATGGAAACAGTGACAGACTTTATTTTCGTGGGCTCCAGAATTATTGCAGATGGTGACTGCAGCCATGAAATTAAAAGACGCTTGCTCCTTTGAAGAAAAGCTATGACCAACCTAGACAGCATATTAAAAAGCAGAGACATTACTTTACCAACAAAAGTCTGTCTAGTCAAAGCTATGGTTTTTCCAGTAGTCATGTATGGATGTGAGAGTTGGACTATAAAGAAAGCTGAGCACTGAAAAATTGATGTTTTTGAACTGTGGTGTTGGAGAAGACTCTTGAGAGTCCCTTGGACTTCAAGGAGATCCAACTAATCCATCCTAAAGGAAATGAGTCCTGAATATTCATTGGAAGGGCTGATGTTTGGCCACCTGATGCGAAGAACTGACTCATTGGAAAGACCCTGATGCTGGGAAAGATTTAAAGTGGGAGGAGAAGGGGGTGACAGAGGATGAGATGGTTGGATGGCATCACCAATGTGATGGACATGAGTTTGAGTAGGTTCCAGGAGTTGGTGATGGACAGGGAAGCTGGCCTGCTGCAGTCCATGGAGTCGTTAAGAGTTGGACATGAGTGAGTGACTGAACTGAACTGAAGTGTGGAATAGACGTCCCAGAGTTGAAGGAATTGGCTACTTTCTTTAAGTCCAGAAATTGCCCAATGTCCTTTCCATGAAGTGCTCCTCCCATCGTGTCTGAATCTTAGATCACAGTGAAGTATTTGGGATTCTTGAACCAGTCAAGAAGTAATGAGAGAATATTTCAGGCATTTAGAACAGAACCAAAATTGTTAGCTGTTTACAGGTCCATTTACTCAGAAAATTCTCCCCAACAGGAAGAGATGTAGTGGGAGATGGTTGGAATGGAGCCCAATCCAAATCTTTGTTTATTTCTTGTTAGAGTATCAATAAGTCTGTTTCTTCTCTTATCACTTCTCTCTCCACCCTTCCACCTCCAAACCCCTTCCCTTAGAAAGTCTAACTTTCATTAAGAGTTTAGAAACTTTTCTGCATTTCTCCAACAACCATTTAGATCTTAAGTAAGAACTGAGGAGGCAGTGTTCAGGCAAGCTCCAGTTGTTTATTTTGGAGCTCCTGTGTGAGGACCACAACAGAATCTCTACTGTTGCTTTTCTGCTGTCAATTTCAGGGGATAGAAGATGGCTTTCTTGGTCCCTGTGCCATGTGGGGCACTGCTTTATCTTCCTACTCTAGCCTGTGGGCTCCCTGAGGGCAGGGACTGTATCATGTCCATACTTGTGTCCCCAGAACCCAGACCAAGATGGTGCTAAGAGAGGGCTCCTCAGGAGGAATAGTGAAGTTGTGCATAGCATCAGCCCTCCTTTTTGAAACTCCTGGAACCCATATTAAATTATGGTGTATCTTCTCTTTCCTGCTTCTTTATTCTCTTCTTCCGTCTTCTGTTTTTCCTCACTTTGTTTTTCCAGTAACTAGTAAACCAATGAATGAGATCCATATGATTTTGCTTTTTGGAATTGTGAAAAAATTTTCTGTAGCATGATGATTAATTTCCTCTAATTGCTCATGTATGTTTGGGGAAAATGGATATTGTTAGTTTGTTGATTATTAAGTTCTATTTATAACTATTAGAGCAAGAAAGTTATTCATTTATGCCTCTACTTACTTTTTTCTACTCAATTTGTTGATTTCTGAGGGCAAAGTGCTAAAGTCTCCTGTTTTGATGATAGATTTGTCTGTTTCTCCTTTTGCTTTCTGGTTTTGCTTTATGTGTTTTTAATTTTTGAGTTAGGTGTATAAAGATTCATGATATAAATCTTCAAGGTGTTTATTTATCAGTATAAAACATCCCTCTTTGTCTCTTTAAATGTCTTTTTTTTTCTTTTTGGTCAAGCATTCTGTTTTCTGATATTAATACTGTTACATCTGTTTTCTTTATCATTTGCTTATATATATATATATATATATTTTTTTTTTCTCTTGAGAAAGTTTCTTTTTTAAAATAAAATGGAAGAGTACAAAGATATAACGGAGAAGGCAATGGCACCCTACTCCAGTACTCTTGTCTGGAAAATCCCATGGACAGAGGAGCCTGGTAGGCTGCAGTCCATGGGGTCGCTAAGAGTCAGACACGACTGAACGACTTCCCTTTCACTTTTCACTATATAAAGGGCACACGAATTCACGCAACCCAGAATCAATAACCATTGACATCTTCCTTTTTCTTTTATGTTAAGAAATAAAACATCACAGACCTAAAGGGTGTCTTCACTTACATTCCCTGCCTGCCCCAGAGTACCTGAAGCTCCCACTATCATGAATTTGGTGGATGCTCCTTCCATGTATTTCTTGCACTTTTACAGTATGCAGGCCATTCCTAAATAGTATACAGTAAGATTTTTATAGTTTTAAGTCTACATAAGTGTTGTTATACTTGATGTAGCATTCTGCCCATTTCATTTTAAACTCACACTCTGTTTTTTTAAAAACTCACCTTGTTGGTATATATAGATCTTCTTCTTTTATTTTAACAGCTATATAGACTGAAGTGACTTAGCACAACATACAGCACACAGAGTGCTCTTATAATCAAACACCACCTTTTATTTGTATATTTACTCATTGATGGACATTTAGGTAGTTTCTCATTTTTCTACTCTTAAAAACAATGCTGCCAGATACATCCTTGTACATGGCTAAATATTGCTAGATCTTTCTCCAGACACTGCATCATTCACCTCTCTGATTACACATGGGAGGGCCTCTCTTCGGTGTGTGCCAGTAAGTGGAATCTCTGAATCATATAATAATATTTGTATTTGCACTCTTAGTGAATTCTGCTAATGGCTCTACCACTGTCCCCCCAGCAAAACAAGACCCTTCTCTCTACTTCCTCATCAGTACTCGATTTTGTTACTACTTTAAAATACTTGCCCATCTGTCAGATGAAAAGCAAAATATTGTTTGTTGTTTTCATTTGCATTTCCATGGAGTTGAACATGCTTATTGGCCTTTAACCTTTCCTCTTGTTCAGATGGTAAAGCATCTGTCTACAATTTGGGAGACCCGGGTTTGATCCCTGGATCGGGAGATCCCCTGGAGAAGGAAATGGCAACTCACTCCAGTACTATTGCCTGGAAAATCCCATGGGTGGAGGAGCATGGGAGGCTGCAGTCCATGGGGTCGCAAAGAGTCGGACACGACTGAGCGACTTCACTTCTTCACTTCTTTTGGGGCAGGGTATGTGGAGGGGAATGTTGTTTTTCCTTTCCTTTGATACTTTCCTCTTTTTTTTTTGGCATCAGATCTGTGATTTTTGAAGAAAATATTTTAATTTATTAAAATTATTTAAAATTTATTAAGTTATTTAAATTTCCGAATGCATTCCTAACATCTTGTCTTTTTTTGTGTGTTTTTCTTTCTTATTTGTTGTTCTACTGATAAAGTTTGCTTAGCTTCATTTTTATTCTATGGTTGTGTATAAATTTTATTGCCAACATGTAAAGATATTCCATTCATGTATAGAATTGGTAACATCTTTCTTTTGATCTGGAGTCCATCTTCTATTATTTAGAGAAGGCTCTATAGATGAAATGCCTTCTGAATCCTTGGATATATGAAAATGCCTGTAATCTGCTTTCACATTGGAATGATTGTTTGGCTAGGTATAGAACTTTAGATTCAACATCTTTTATTTGATTTAATTTAATCCTCAAAACATTATTTCTCCATTATTTTCTTGCATTTAGTGTTGCTTGTAAGAAGTCTCTTCTTAATACAGTTTTTATTCCTCTACATATTATTTTTTTCTTCTCTGAGAGTATCTAGAAATAAAAAGAATTCTTTGTGAAACTATCATGTGTGAATTATTTACCACTTATTTACTATTTATCATTGCATTCACTGATACTCATTTTCAGCCAACTTAGCACTTGCTTTATCTTTTTAATTTTGGGGTCTTTAACTTTGGGAAATTGTCTTTTACTATTTCTTCCTTTTCTTTGAACATTTGGTGTTTAGTTTCACCATTTCCCTCCTCTCTTATCACTAATCTGGGGGCTTCCCTGATAACTAAGTTGGTAAAGAATCTGCCTGCAATGCAGGAGACCCCAGGTTCGATTCCTGGGTTGGGAAGATCTCCTGGGGAAGGGATAGGCTACCCACTCCAGTATTCTTGGGCTTCCCTTGTGGCTCAGCTGATAAAGAATCTGCCTGCAAAGTGGGAGATGTGGGTTTGATCCCTGGGTTGGGAAGATTCCCCTGGAGAAAGGAAAAGCTACCCGCTCCAGTAGTCTGGCCATGGACTGTATGTGCATGGGATTGCAAAGAGTTGGACACAACTGAGTGACTTTCACTTTCTATCACTAATCTACACTTCTATCCCCCCTCTCCACTGGCATACATTCTACTGCTTTTGGTGTGTATCCCTGCTCTATATAGTGTTTTTGTTTATGTACATATTTTTCCCCTTTTTCTAGACCTCAAGTGCAGAAGTGAATTTATCAGACTCCTCAGTTCATGAACATTATCATTATTTGTCTCTTCAGGGCACCTCTCTTCTTTTATTTATTCCATTTTGTTCCCTCAACTACTTCAACTCCTTTCTCCTCATCTTTGGACATTTCTATGTGCTCTTATAAAATGTGTAGGGTTGTTCATCTGTGAAGATGTTTTCAACTTATACCCTTAACACTTCAAAGCTTGTGTGTCTTAATTTCTCTGAGCACTGGTGTTTTAATTTTTTTTTAATTGAGGTGCAGTTGATTTACAATGTTAGTTTCAAGTGTACAAGATAGTGTCTCAAAACTTTTATACATTATACTGCATTGAAGAAAGTAGGGAAAACCACTAGACCATTCAGGTATGACCTAAATCAAATCCCTTATGATTATACAGTGGAAGTGAGAAATAGATTTAAGGGCCTAGATCTGATAGATAGAGTACCTAATGAACTATGGACAGAGGTTCGTGACACTGTACAGGAGACAGGGATCAAGACCATCCTCATGCACAAGAAATGCAGAAAAGCAAAATGGCTGTCTGAGGAGGCCTTACAAATAGCTGTGATAAGAAGAGAAGCCAAAAGCAAAGGAGAAAAGGAAAGACATAAGCATCTGAATGCAGAGTTCCAAAGAATAGCAAGAAGAGATAAGAAAGCCTTCCTCAGTGATCAATGCAAAGAAATAGAGGAAAACAACAGAATGGGAAAGACTAGAGAGCTCTTCAAGAAAATTAGAGATACCAAGGGGACATTTCATGCAAAGATGGGCTCAATAAAGGACAGAAATGGTATGGACCTAACAGAAGCAGAAGATATTAACAAGAGGTGGCAAGAAAACACAGAAGAACTGTACAAAAAAGATCTTCATGACCCAGATGATCACGATGGTGTGATCACTGACCTAGAGCCAGACATCCTGGAATGTGAAGTCAAGTGGGCCTTAGAAAGCATCACTACGAACAAAGCTAGTGGAGGTGATGGAATTCCAGTTGAGCTATTTCAAATCCTGGAAGATGATGCTGTGAAAGTGTTGCATTCAATATGCCAGCAAATTTGGAAAACTCAGCAGTGGCCACAGGACTGGAAAGGTCAGTTTTCATTCCAATCCCAAAGAAAGGCAATGCCAAAGAATGCTCAAACTACCACACAATTGCACTCATCTTACACACTAGTAAAGGAATGCTCAAAATTCTCCAAGCCAGGCTTTAGCAGTACGTGAACCGTGAACTTCCTAATGTTCAAGCTGGCTTTAGAAAAGGCAGAGGAACCAGAGATCAAATTGCCAACATCCGCTAGATGATAGAAAAATCAAGAGAGTTCCAGAAAAATATCTATTTCTGCTTTATTGACTATGCCAACATCTTTGACTGTGTGGATCACAATAAACTGTGGAAAATTCTGAAAGAGATGGGAATACCAGACCACCTGGCCTGCCTCTTGAGAAACCTATATGCATGTCAGGAAGCAACAGTTAGAACTGGACATGGAACAACAGACTGGTTCCCAATAGGAAAAGGAGTACATCAAGGCTGTATATTGTCACTCTACTTATTTAACTTGTAAGTTAAATACATCATGCAGAGTACATCATGAGAAACGCTGGGCTAGAAGAAGCACAAGCTGGAATCAAGATTGCCTGGAGAAATATCAATAACCTCAGATATGCAGATGACACGACCCTTAGGGCAGAAAGTGAAGAGGAACTAAAAAGCCTCTTGATGAAAGTGAAAGAGGAGAGTGAAAAAGTTGGCTTAAAGCTCAACATTCAGAAAACGAAGATCATGGCATCTGGTCCCATCACTTCATGGGAAATAGATGGGGAAACAGTGTCAGACTTTATTTTGGGGGGCTCCAAAATCACTGCAGATTGATTGCAGCCATGCAATTAAAAGATGCTTACTCCTTGGAAGGAAAGTTATGACCAACCTAGAGAGCATATTCAAAAGCAGAGACATTACTTTACCAATAAAGGTCCATCTAGTCAAGGCTATGGTTTTTCCAGTGGTCATGTATGGATGTGAGAGTTGGACTGTGAAGAAAGCTGAGTGCCGAAGAATTGATGCTTTTGATCTGTGGTGTTGGAGAAAACTCTTGAGAGTCCCTTGGACTGCAAGGAGATCCAACCAGTCCCTTGTGAAGGAGATCAGCCCTGGGATTTCTTTGGAAGGAATGATGCTAAAGCTGAAAGTCCAGTACTTTGGCCACCTCATGCGAAGAGTTGACTCATTGGAAAAGACTCTGATGCTGGGAGGGATTGGGGGCAGGAGTAGAAGGGGACGACAGAGGATGAGATGGCTGGATGGCATCACTAACTCGATGGACGTGAGTTTGAGTAAACTCCGGGAGTTGGTGATGGACAGGGAGGCCTGGTGTCCTGCGATTCATGGGGTCGCAAAGAGTCGAACACGATCGAGCAACTGAACTGAACTGATAGTTATTGTATTGGCCATATTCCCTGTGCTGTACGATATATTCTTATAGCATATTTCTTTTATAGATACTAACTTGTGCCTCTTAGTCCCATGCCCATATGTTGCCCCTCCTCACTTTCCTGTGCCCACTGGTAACCATTAGTGTGTTGTCTGTATCTGTGAATCTGTTTCTTTTTTGTTATGTTCACTAGTTAGCTTTATGTTTTAGGTTCCATATATAAGTGATAGCATACAGTATTTGTCTTTCTCTGTCTGATTTATTTCACTTAGTGTAATACTCACCAGGTCATTTTATGTTATTGTAAATGGGAACATCTCATTCTTTTTTTATGGCTTAATTGTATTCTATTGTACAGATATATTACATCTTCTTTATCAATTCATCTGTTGATGGACACTTAGGTTGCTTCCCTATCTTGGCTATTGTAAATAATGCTACTATGAACATTGGGGTGCATGTATCTTTTCAAATGAGTGTTTTCATTTTATTTGGATTTATACCCAGGAGTAGAACTGCTGGATCATATGGTAATTCTATTTTTTAGTGTTTTGAGGAGACTCCATGCTGTTTTCCACAGTGTCTATACCTATTTACATTCTCACCAACAGTACAGGGTTCCTTTCTCTCTACATCCTCACCAATGTTTATTATCATCACCAACATTTGTCTTTTTAATAATAGCCATTCTGACAAGTATCTCATTTTTGTTTTGATTTGCGTTTCTCTGATGATTAACAACATTGGGAATCTTTTCATGTGCCTGTTTGCCATCTGTATATCCTCTTTGGAAAATATCTATTCAGGTCCTCTGCCAAATTTTTAATGGGGTTGTTTATTTTTTATATATTGAGTTGTATGAGCTGTATACATGTTGGGATATTAAATCCTTGTCAGTCATATAATTTCCAAATATTTTCTCCCATTCAGTAGGTTGTCTTTTTGTTTTGTCAGTGGTTTTCTTTGCTGTGCAAAAAGTTTTAAGTTTAATTAGGTCCTGTTTGTTTATTTTTGCTTTTGTTGCCCTTGCCTTAGGAGACAGATCCACAAAATATTGCTACAATTTATGTCAGAGACTGTTCTGCCTATGTTTTCTTCTAGAAATTTTATGGTTTTAGGTCTTACATTTAGGTCTTTAATCAGTTTTGAGTTTATTTTTGTAAATGGTGAGGAAAAATGTTCTAATTTCATTCTTCTACATGTAGCTTTCCAACTTCCCCAGCATCATTTATTGAAGAGACTGTCTTTCTCCATTGTATATTCTTGCTTCCTTTTTCATAGATTATTGGCCCTGAGTGCATGGGCTTATTTCTGGACTGTCCATCCTATTCCATTGATCTTTGTGTCTGTTTTTATGCCATACCATGCAATGGAACCCTGCTCCAGTACTCTTGCCTGGAAAATCCCAGGGACAGAGGAGCCTGGTAGGCTGCAGTCCATGAGGTCGTTAAGAGTCAGACACGACTGAGCGACTTCACTTTCACTTTTCACTTTCATGCATTGGATAAGGAAATGGCAACCCACTCCAGTGTTCTTGCCTGGAGAATCCCAGGGACAGAGGAGCCTGGTAGGTGGCCGTCTATGGGGTCGCACAGAGTCAGACACGACTGAAGCGACTTAGCAGTAGCAGTAGCAGCATGCTATTTTGATTATTATAGCTTTGTAGTTTGGTCTGAAGCCAGGGACTGTGATATCTCCAGCTCTGTTCTGTTTTCTCAATATTGTTTTGGCTACTCAGGATCTTTTGTGTTTCCATCCATATTTTTTAATTATTTGTTCAAGTTTTGTGAAAAATTCCATTGGTATTTTGATAGGGATTGGGTTGAATCTGTACAGCATTTTAACAGTATTAATTCTTCCAATCCATGAACACAATATGTCTTTCCATCTGTTTATGTCGTCTTCAGTTTCTTTTTTCAGTGTCTTATAGTTTTCCAAGTACAAGTGTGGGATGTCTATTTATTCAAACCTTCTGCATGTCCTTCAGTGGTGGTATTGTACATTTCCTGTTAAGATAATTCTTAAAGAATACATTTGAATCAGTTCTAATGAGGTGGATGAAACTGGAGCCTATTATACAGAGTGAAGTAAGCCAGAAAGAAAAACACCAATACAGTATACTAACGCATATATATGGAATTTAGAAAGATGGTAACAATAACCCTGTGTACGAGACAGCAAAAGAGACACTGATGTATAGAACAGTCTTATGGACTCTGTGGGAGAGGGAGAGGGTGGGAAGATTTGGGAGAATGGCATTGAAACATGTAAAATATCATGTATGAAACAAGTTGCCAGTCCAGGTTCGATGCACGATACTGGATGCTTGGGGCTAGTGCACTGGGACGACCCAGAGGGATGGTATGGGGAGGGAGGGAGGAGGGAGGAGGGTTCAGGATGGGGAGCACATGTATACCTGTGGTGGATTCATTTTGATATTTGGCAAAACTAATACAATTTTGTAAAGTTAAAAAAAAAAAAAGATAATTCTTAAAGGAGAGTTTTTGTTACAATCCTGAGTGATGTCTTATTTTATTGTTACGTGTTAGAGAATGCTATTGAGTTTTGTAACTTGATATTATATCTAACTTGCTAAATTCTCTTTTAGTTTTAATATTTGTCTATTGTTTCTGTTGGTTGTCCTTGCCTGGGGCTTTTGGAAGGATAAGCTTTTGAAATATTTAACAGTTGCTGTGTATTTTGTGTGTGTGTGTGTATTTGAAATTTACATAAGTGATAAGGTGCAGACCTCTTTCAGTTTCTTTTCTTTTTTGTCACTCAACACATTTTCAAACATATGTATCCCAACATGGTTCCTTTTGCTATTTGCATATGTTTTGTTTGTCCATTTTCTTAGTGGTTAAATCCTAGTTTGTCCGCTATGAGAAATAACGGTGTGAAAAAGCATCCTTATATATGTTTTTTTTTACTTTATTTTTAAAAAAAATTATTTTGTATTAGTGTGTAGTTGATTAACAATGTTGTGTTAGTTTCAGTTGCAGAGCAAAGTGATTCAGTTATACATGTACAAGTGTCTGTTCTTTTTCAAATTCTTTTTCCATCTAAGTTATTACAGTATATTGAGCAGAGTTCCCTGTGCTATATAGTAGGCCCTTGTTGGTTATATGTTTTAAATATAGCAGTGTGTACACACTCCTATAATGTGTAATGGAGCTGTGCACCGATTTTGCCAGAGAAGTATCAGGAATGGAGCTGATAGTTGATAGGGAATAAGCATACCGAATTTCATTAATTGCTTCCAGATTATTCTTCAGCATTAGTGTACTACCCACGTGCAGGTGCTGAAACCGAGTTTCTTCCTCTGCACACCATTTATGTTATTTGTTATTATTCAATTTTATGATTTTTTACTACTCTGTTGCCCCTCTTATTTTGTTTGATTGATCTTTTTATAATTACTAATGAGGTTAAATATCTTTTCATAAAATTGTTAGTCAACCAGGTTTTAACTGCTCTCTTTAATTTGCAAGAGTTCCTTTAAAATTCTGATATTAATTGCTACAAATATCTCCTCCCGGCCTGCCACTTTTTCCAGCATATTCACTTTTTCCAGGGTATCTTTTGCTGTATACTGTTTGCCAGGATAATTCCTGGATACTTTGCTCTTTCTGCTGCTACTGTGAATGGCATCTTGTTTTATTATTGTAGTTTAGTTGATTGTTGCTGCTGTAGAGAATAGTATTGATTTTTTGGAAGTTGATTTTGTATCTGGCAACCTTGCCAGACTCTCCTATTATTTCTATTGTTTATTTAGTTCTGTTGCATTTCCTATGCTGATAATCAAGGTATATGCAAATACTGAGTCTTATTTTTTCTCTTCCTGTCTTTTACCTCATTTCTTTTTCTTGTTTTACTCTGCAGGCTGGGACTGCCAGTAGTAGGTAATACCTAGTAAAAGCAGTGATGGTGGACATCTTTAATTGCTTGCTGGTATTAGAGAGGATGTGTCTAAATGTTTTCAATGGAGTTTAAGGTTTACTCCATGTTATAATCTATAATAATTGTCAGGGTAAGGAAGTTCCAGCTCTTCCTAGTTTTCTGAGGCCTTTTATCATAAATGGTTAGGCTGTGCTTTTTTTTGCACCTAAGTACAGAATAATGTAATTTTCTTTTTCAGTCCATTAATGTATGGATACATTAATTTTAAAATTTTATTTCACTATAATGTATTCTTTTAAATACACTTTTGGATTTAGAGTACTAGCTATTACTGTCTTATTTTCTTTCCTTATAAGGTCCATATCTGGCTTTGAAATCATGGATAAATGATTCCAGTCTCACGAAATGAGTTGGATAGCCCTTCCCTCTTTCTATTTTTTTAGAACAACTTGTGTAATACAGACTTTAACAATTTCTTAATTGTGTTGGCCTCTTCTTAAAGTCATGTAAGCCTCAGATTTTTCTTGGTAGTTGAAGAAGGCAGTAGCAACGAAAGTAGTCTTTCATTATATAATTTCTGTTTTTTAACGTCTATTTTCAGTTTGTCTTTTACCGCATTTGACAATGTAAATTCTTTCCAAAACTTTCTGTATTGCTGTCACATATTTTTCATTATTAAAAAATTATTTTGGGGCTTCCCTAGCGGTCCAGTGGTTAAGACTCCATGCTGCCAATGCAGGGGTTGAGGATTTGATTCCTGATCGGGGAACTGAGATCCTGCATGCCATGTGGTGTGGCCAAAAGATTAAAAAAAAAAAAATAATCTCTGTTGTAACTGTAATTATTTCTTCCTTTTTCATCCTGTGTTTGCTTATACTTTTCTCTTTTTTCCTTTATTAGTCTTGATGAGTTTGCCCATTTTATTTGTGTCTTTAAAAACCAGCTTAAATATTTTCTATTGTTTTATTTGTGTTTTCTATTACTGATTTCTACCCTTATTTTTCTTATTTTTGCTTTGGAAGTACATATACATTCTTCAAGCTTCTTAATTTTAATGCCTACACTTCATTTGTAGTCTGATGAATGTATTTAAATCTATAAAAATTTCTCTAAGTACCAGTTAGCTATGGCCTGTGGGTTTTACATGTACTAGAAATCAGATACAAGTCTTCCATAAAATTTAACTGTAAATTTTAATCATTAGTTATACTAATATTTTTATTTCTGCTTGATATATCAGTTTTTGAGAAGAGTATATCAAAATCTCCCAACTAAAATTGTTGACATCTATTTTTCTCTATTGGTCATTGTATATTTTGAGGATATATCTTTATCTACATATATATATATAATTTCTTATAGATTTAATAGTCCTATCTTGTAGTTTTTTTTCTGTTTATGAACTTTTTGTATTAACATCTATTTAATCTCATATTAAAGTTGAAGTCTGATTTACTTTTGGTTCATATTTGCATATAGTATTTTCTTCAACCCCGTTTTTTTCAAATTTTATATACTCTTCTGTTTGAAATATTTTCTTCTGGGAAATATATTATTTGATTTTTTTAAGAGATCCATTCTAATTGTCTTTTGATTGATGAATTTAATCTGAGTACACAGCATACTACAACTAATGTTATGTTGGGACTTATTTTGACTTTTGTGTGTCCTGTTTTTTATTTACTTTCCATTTGTATTGTTTCTATTTTCTCCTTTCCTGAATGCCATTGGATAGGTTGAATTTTCTGCTGCTGATGTGAATATTGTGCATCCTATATTTATTCTTATGTGTTTGCCTCTAACTTATCAACTTATGCTAATTGCCAGTCCTCTCCATCTTTCCCCTGAATGTGACAATTTCCTTAGTCCTCTTTTACTACCTTTTGGTTTTCTCCCTCTACCTCTCATCATATATTTCATCTGGAATTTTAATTCTGGAGTTCCATGAATACCCCTTTTGACTTACTAGAGCTTTTCTTATTTAGACTATAATTAACTTTATTAATTTATTTATCCATATTTATATCCCATACCTAGGGTTGCCAGATAAGATGCAGGATACCCAGTTAAATTTGAATGCTGCATATGAGATATTTATACTAAAAAATATTTATTGCTTATCTGAAATTCATATTTAGCCAGATGTGGTGTTGTTGTTTCTGTGTTTTTTCTTATATTTGACAACTCTATTCATATTTTATAGAATTCTCCAGTATCTATTTCTCTATTTCTGAGTATGTTCTCCAGGAGTTATTTCAGTGAGGGTTTGTGGTAAAGTATGCAGATTTTTGTATGATTGATCATCACATTTTTTTTTAAGATTTTTTAAAAAAATGTGGACCATTTAAAAAATCTTTTTTGAATTTGTTACAATACTGCTTCTGTTTTATGTTTTGGTTTTTTGACTATGAGGCATGTGGGATCTTAGCACCCCAGTGAGGTATTGAACCCACACCCCTGGTTGAAAGGTAAAGTCTTAACCACTAGACCACTGGGGAAGTCCCCACCCTCACATTTAAATGACAGTTTTGTTAGGTATATTATTCTGGGTTCAAGTTCTTTGATGTCAGCACTTTGAAAATAATGGCCTCTTATCTTCTTGCATTTCATGTTGTTGTTGAGAAGGCTACTGGCAGTTTGATTCTTGTTTCTTTCTAGATAATTTGTTTATTCTCTCTAGCTACTTAAAATTTTTTTCTTTTTGTCTTTGGTATTCTTTATTTTCATTGTAATGTGAAAAGTTTTTTTTTTTTTTTTCATATTTACGTTGCTTTCAATTTGCATGTCCTTTCCATCTGAGATCTTATCTTTCTCTAATTCTATGAAATCCTCAGTCATTATTTCTTCAAGTATTTCTTCCTTTGTTTATTTTTGTCCTTATTTATGGGCGTTCACTTGTTGTATAGGTTGATATTTTTTCCTCTTACTTTTTAATCTCTGAACTTTTCTTTCATATTTGCCAATTCCTTCATGATACCTTCTGGGCAAGCTCCTCAACGTGGTCACTGAATATGCAAATTCTTTCTTCAGCTGTAACCATTGTGCTATCCCATCTGTTCACTGAGTTCTTTGTTCCAATTACTGTGTGTTTCTTACCCAGGATTTTCAGGTGATTTTCATTTGGGACATCTAGTTCCTGCTTTTTGTTTCCAGTATCTTCCACATGTCTTTGAAGAAGTTTAATATACCTGTTTCAAGTCATTTTATTTTCCCATCATTTTGTTGTACCTGGTAGAGATTGGTCAGTCTGTCTTTTTCTTATAGCAGTCATGCTCCTTAGATGCCTTCGTATTTGTCCTTATGAATCCCTGGGAGTATTATTTACCTACACTGATGAAACGGGGAGATAGTAACTGAGGAGAGTGGTTCTGTCCCTTCTCCTAATGTGTTTGGACAGGGGGAGATGAAGTGGGTGAGTCACAGAGCGAGGGATGTCTGGAGTTACAGTCTCCATCAGTACCCTGGCACTGCTGGTTTGTGCCAACCTGACCATATAAACTGCAACCATCTGGCCGCTTGGCCGTGAAGGTTAGGAGGGGAGGAGAGAAAGCAGAGACAGCCAGTATTTCTTCACCCACTTCTACTACTACTCCACACCCCAGTGGGACTTGAAAGCCATCTCAGTAGTACCTGGTTCCTGTTTTTCTGGGCTTCCCTGGTGGCTCAGAGAGTAAAGAATCCACCTGAAAAGCAAGAGACCCAGATTCTATTCCTGGATCAGGAAGATTCCCAGAAGAAGGAAATGGGAACCCACTCCAGTATTCTTGTCTGGAAAATTCAATGGACAGAGGAGCCTGGTGGGCTATAGTCCATTGTTGCAAAGAGTCGGACATGACCCAGGAACTAACACTTTCACTTTCACTTTCCTGTCTTTCTGCCTTATAGGAGTCAAGGAAAAGACATGTTATTTCCAGAGAAACGTGGGAGAGAGAAAAGGACAGTCCAAAACCTCCCCCCATCCTGTCTCCCATTCATGTTGTTTCACTCTTATGCTCTGAGCTGCCATTTTTCATCCCCCTTCTCCCAACACACACTTCATAATGTAACTGCCTTTTGTTGCCCTGGAGTGGTGTGGTCATCTCAGAGTTTATATATCAGTTTGGAAGTCTTACCACCTGCTGTTTGACTTCTGGGGTGTCTCCAGGGGTGGGTTCCAGAGCATGAGCCTGCATCTGTGTTGGCTTGCCTTTTTAGAAGGATGCTGTATCTTCTACTTCCTCAATAATTCCCTCACCCCCACCCACTTTTTGCCTCTGTTCTCTTTTCCTAGAACTCTTATTAGATACTGGAATTTATACATATTTCTTAATTATTCTTTTTTAATTCACATTAGCTTCAAGTGTACAATGTAATGAATTGATATTTGAACACAGCGTGAAATGATCACCACAGTAAGTCTAGTTAACTAACATCCATCACCATACATATTTACAAAAAAAGTCTTTTTCTTGTCAGAGTTTTTTAGACTGTTCTTTTAGCAACTTTCAAGTGTACAAAACAATAATATTAAATATAAGAATTGACTATAATGATTCTTTTTATACTTTCTTGTCATTTATACTTTGGTCCTAAGTTGTGAAATCAGAACATCCTTTTAGCATACAAATTTACTCCTCAGCTTTGTCCGTTTTGGACTTAGACTTAGTGTGTTTAATTGTTTTAAAACTTTGATGATCATATTTTTCATTTCCAAAATCTTTGATTGTCTTTTGTAATGGTCACTTTTGTTGCTTATGTTTCAATACTTTACTTTCAGTTATTTCAATGAATAATTATTAATTATTTCAATTATCCTCTCTTATCCTTCTGAGGACATTTATATACTTCTATAACTGCTTTCAGATTGCTTGTTAACTGTCTTTCTTCAGATATCATACCATTTGTTGACTTTGGTGTCTTTCTTTCATATATTGGTGATTCTTCTATGTGTACTTTTCTTTGATTTTGAGATTTCCTGTCTTCTGACTTGTAGATGCTGTTTGTTCTGCTTCTGGTAATTTCTTTTCAGAAGGAGGGATAAATGTGAGTATGGAGAAGAGAGGTGTGTAAAAATGGTATGCATCTCTTGATGAAGGTGAAAGAGGAGGGTGAAAAAGCTGGCTTAAAACTCAACATTCAAAAAATGAACATGATGGTATCTGGTCCCATCACTTCATGGCAACTAGATGGTAGAAACAATGAAAACAGTGACAGACTTTATTTTCTTGGGCTTCAAAATCACTGTGGACAGTGACTGCAGCCATGAAATTAAAAGACACTTGCTCCTTGGAAGAAAAACAGTGACAAACCTAGACAGCATATTAAAAAGCAGAGACATTACTTTGCCTTTTACAAAGGTCCATATAGTCAAAACGATGGTTTTTCCAGTAGTCATGTACAGATGTGGGAGCTGGACAATAAAAAAGGCTGAACACCAAGGAACTGATGCCTTTGAACTGTGGTGCTAGAGAAGGCTCGAGAGTCCCTTGAACTGCAAGGAGATCAAACCAGTCAATATTAAAGGAAATCAATCCTGAATATTCATTGGAAGGACTGATGCTGAAGCTGAAACTCCAATATTTTGGCCACCTGATGTGAAGAGCTGACTCATTGGAAAAGACCCTGATGCTGGGAAAGATTGAAAGCAGGAGGAGAAGGGGATGACAGAGGATGAGATGGTAGGATGGCATCAGCAACTCAATGGACATGAGTTTGGGCAAGTTCTGGAAGATGGTGAAGGACAGGGAAGTCTGACCTGTTGCAGTTCATGGGGTTGCAAAGAGTCAGACATGACTGAACGACTGAACAACAACAGACAGGAATATCGAGACTCATCTTGAGCTTGGAGCAACCCTGGAATTGTGCCATAGTTTCACAGTGGTCCCCCATTGAATGTCTTTGACTGGTTTTCTTTCCACTGGTCTAATCCCATCTGTGTTCTGTCTTTTAAAAATTTATCTTCATTTCTGGTCATCACTGGCACCACTTCTAGTGATGTGTGTGTGTGTGCATGTGTGCACATGTGTGTGTTGATCATTTTAAGGATTTATGGAAGGACAGGCAGACACATGTGCTCAATGTGCCATCTTGATGCAATCTCCATTATTATTTTATCATTAAAAATTAATTTATTGTTTAAATATGTTTTTATTAAATATCCAGCAGATAGAAACTACACAGAATAGTAACTTAGTAACCACTGAGTATAAAACAACTGTGAATTGATGTACAAAACCTGTGAATTGATGTACAAAACCTGTGAACCAAGAAAGATCACTTTTTATGGGTTCAGGCTCCTTCTCCCTCCCCTGAGAGAAACAGGACCCCAGGACTCTGCAGCCCCAGAAGTTTATGGTGATAAGGCCTCTTTTCTGCAGACCCCATGGCAGCTGCCCAGACACCCCTGGGAAAGGACCCGCCACATCAGTTCAAAGGCAGCAGCTCTGCTCACTTGTATCAGATGCTTCCATCTCCCCTAGCAAGCCTTACCACAGGGACCTCCTCTGTGTTTGGCAAGGACACAGGACTTAGAACTCAAAGTCTAGACAGCCCTATGGCCACCCCATTGTCTGTCACAACAGCTTTGTGCACCAGTGGACTGAAAGCCTTCCTTCTTCTACCTACAGAACTCTGATCACCAGGTCTCAGAATCTCTCCTCATGTCCCTTCCCCTCCTGCCCTGCTCCTTCCTCGTTTCCTCCCTTCCTCCTCCTTCCCTCTTCTTTCTCCCCTTCTGCTATACTTCTTTCCCCTCCTCCTCTTTATCCCATGTCCACCTCCATAAATGTAGACCTTTAAAAACAAAGCTCATTTGATGTTGATTCCAGGCAACATCTCTCTCTCTGTTTTTCCTATCACACAACTCTAAATTCCCCATGGGAGAAGAAACCCAGCATTCAGAAGCTTAAGGTTTGCTACCTGCCTGTGAGAAGCATGCTAGAATTCTTTTAATGGCTTCACCACAGCCAAGGTAGCATGCCCTTAATTCTCTATTACTCTCCTGGGGCACTGCTATTACTGTTGCTGTCTTGGAGATGTGCTTCAGGCTGCCCCACCCAACCTTCCCCATGGGCACAAGGCTGTTTCTAGAGACGTAGGGTAGCCCCTTGGTCTGTTGTTGTCTGTCGCCTGTATGGTCACTCAAGGATGGGGTTTGCCCCTTCAGCTCTCCTGAGGTTCTCAGGGCTCCATTCTGGCTCAAGAGAATAACAGGTAGGGGCCTTTCCTTCCAGGACAGCCCATAGAGAAGGGCCTGTGCTCTTCTCAGACACTACATCCTGAGAGGGGAGCTGGGGAAGTCTTTAACCCTTTTTACGGGGGAAGAAATAAGATAGTTCTGACTTCTCTGCTGAGTCGGGGCACTGCTGGAATCTGGAGAGGTGAGAGGAGCCAGGGTCAAAACTCCCCACTTCAGCCCTCTTCCTTCCACCCCAGACAGGTGCCCTGCCCAGAAATGGCCAGAGATGACAATTGCTAGGGCTGCAGTAGCCCTTCAGAGACCAGAGGTGCTGACCTCTGGGTCAGCAGTGGACCCTTGACTGTTCATCTTTTATATATATATATTTGGCTGAATTGGGTCTTAGCAGCAGCACTCTGAATCGTTGATCTTCATTGAGGCACACAGGATCTTTAGTTGTGGCATGGGGGATATAGTTCCCTGACCAGGGACTGAGCCCGGGCCCCCTACATTGGGAGTGCGGAGTCCTAGCCCCTGGACCACCAGGAAAGTTCCTTGACCATCCATCTTGACCAGCAGTCCTCTACTTGTCTGGGGTCTGGGGGTTTTCTCTGTGACTGCCCTTGCTGGGAAGTAAGCCTTGGGGCTCCTTCTGACCCCAGGTTCTTAAACCCATTTCAGGCCAGACCCACCCCACTTCGCAGGCACACAGGGACTCAGGGAACTGAAAAAAGCCATGGCTCTGGTTACTGTGTTTGTGTCCCCCTAGCCTGTTGCCAGCTCTGCTCTGGTCCCCGGCAGGCACAACAGGTGTCTGGAGGCTGAAGGAGTCTAGCTATCAGGAAATACTTGCTGAGCCCAGCTGAGCACAGAGCCCTGGGCCATGGAAAACAGAACAGAAGCTCAGAACCTGGCTCCTGGGGCCAGAGTGGGTGCCAGAGGTACCCTCTCCCCGGTGTGGCCCCTCCACAACCCTGGCCTCCCTCCACCCTGCTGCTGCCCCAGGCCTTCTCCTGGGGATGGCCGGGGCAGGGTCCATGGGAATGTGAGGCTCTCCTGGCTCTTGTTTGCCTCAGCTAATCTCAAGAATGCACTTGTTTTCCCTTTTGGTTTGGGAAGTCCTCGGCTCTCCCTTTAATGTCGATAGAGCTGGGGACAGAGGCCGTGGGAGCCAGAGGGCAATGATCCCTGGCTTGTTCTCTTGCTGGCTATGTTTCTCTCTTTCCAATTGTTTGTTACTTCCTGCCTCCATTTCAGCTTCTCCTCACAGTTCCCAGAAACTGTGGAAATAAATGTCCTGAATTTTGGACATTTCAACCACCTTTCCTTCCTGTGAATCTCCTCACAGTGGCCAGTACCTTGCAGGTGTGATTATCTCTGTTTTATAGATGAACCTGGAGCTTAGAGAGGCTAAGTTATTGCTCATGGTCGCACAGCAAGTGAGAGGAGAACTGGAGTAGAGCCCAGGGCCCCCCTACCTCTGCTCCAAGCTTCAGTTCCAGGGCAGAGATCTCACTGGACATCCACTGTCGGTTATTTGCTGTTTCCTTTACTGAACTGTTAGTTCCCTGGTCTTCATCTTTGTATTCCCAGGCTTGGTCCAGTGTCTGGAAACATAGGAGGCACTCAGTGGATGTTTGTTCAAACAAAGAAGAGAGGTTATGAAGCCAGGAGCTCTACTGGGTGCTGGCAATGCCAAAGAATGCTCAAACTACCGCACAATTGCACTCACCTCACACGCTAGTAAAGTAATGCTCAAAATTCTCCAAGCCAGGCTTCAGCAATACGTGAACTGTGAACTTCCTGATGTTCAAGCTGGTTTTAGAAAAGGCAGAGGAACCAGAGATCAAATTGCCAACATCCACTGGATCATGGAAAAAGCAAGAGAGTTCCAGAAAAGCATCTATTTCTGCTTTATTGACTATGCCAAAGCCTTTGACTGTGTGGATCACAATAAACTGTAGAAAATTCTGAAAGATATGGGAATACCAGACCACCTGATCTGCCTCTTGAGATATTTGTATGCAGGTCAGGAAGCAACCACCCCACTCCAGTACTCTTGCCTGGAAAATCCCATGGATGGAGGAGCCTGGTAGGCTGCAGTCCATGGGTTTGCTAAGAGTTGGACACAACTGAGCAACTTCACTTTTACTTTTCACTTTCCTGCATTGGAGAAGGAAATGGCAACCCACTCCAGTGTTCTTGCCTGGAGAATCCCAGGGATGGGGGAGCCTGGTGGGCTGCCGTCTATGGGGTCGCACAGAGTCGGACACGACTGAAGTGACTTAGCAGCAGTAGCAGCAGGAAGCAACAGTTAGAACTGGACATGGAACAACAGACTGGTTCCAAATAGGAAAAGGAGTTCGTCAAGGCTGTATATTGTCACCCTGTTTATTTAACTTATATTTAGAGTACATCATGAGAAATGCTGGACTGGAAGAAACACAAGTTGGAATCAAGATTGCAGGGAGAAATATCAATAACCTCAGATATGCAGATGACACCACCCTTATGGCAGAAAGTGAAGAGAAACTAAAAAGCCTCTTGATGAAAGTGAAAGTGGAGAGTGAAAAAGTTGGCTTAAAGCTCAACATTCAGAAAACGAAGATCATGGCATCTGGTCCCATCACTTCATGGGAAATAGATGGAGAAACAGTGGAAACAGTGTCAGACTTTATTTTTCTGGGCTCCAAAATCACTGCAGATGGTGACTGCAGCCATGAAATTAAAAGATGCTTACTCCTTGGAAGGAAAGTTATGACCAACCTAGATAGCATATTCAAAAGCAGAGATATTACTTTGCCAACAAAGGTTCATCTAGTCAAGGCTATGGTTTTTCCTGTGGTCATGTATGGATGTGAGAGTTGGACTGTGAAGAAGGCTGAGCACCGAAGAATTGATGGTTTTGAACTGTGGTGTTGGAGAAGACTCTTGAGAGTCCCTTGGACTGCAAGGATATCCAACCAGTCCCTTGTGAAGGAGATCAGCCCTGGGATTTCTTTGGAAGGAACGATGCTAAAGCGGAAACTCCAGTACTTTGGCCACCTCATGCGAAGAGTTGACTCATTGGAAAAGACTCTGATGCTGGGAGGGATTGGGGGCAGGAGGAGAAGGGGACAACAGAGAATGAGATGGCTGGATGGCATCACTGACTCGATGGAAGTTAGTCTCTCAGTGAACTCTGGGAGTTGGTGATGGACAGGGAGGCCTGGTGTGCTGTGATTCATGGGGTCGCAAAGAGTCGGACACGACTGAGCTACTGATCTGATCTGATATATATAATCCTTGATCATCTAAACACTTGGAGAATCAGCCGTTGTCCTCATTTCATAGATGGGATCATTAAGACTCAGAGAAGTTAAGTAATTTGCCAAGGGTCACAGAACTTGCAAGTGGCTGAGATGAGATTCAGTCCATATAGTCTAACTCCAGAAGCTACACCATCTGCAGGCACAAAGGGGATAAACGGTCTGGGGAGGAAGGAGAGTGGGCCGAAGGGCTGTGGGAGCCCCTTTGCTACTGGGTTTGGAGTGATCTCTGACCAAGGCGGGCTGTAGTGGATGACTGAGTTCCCTAGGCAGGAAGCAGTTCTCAGCTCTGCTCTGCATGCCTTTCAATCACAAGCTCCCAAATACATGTTTGTTGAATGACTGAATGACCAGTCCTGCCAATGGCTGTGCAGTTTTTTCACCCCCAGAACTGGCCTTTCTGGCTGCTCTTTCATCAGCTTTGGGGGTCTTTCTTTGCCCAGTCTTGAGTTGTAGGATTCCTAGAAGTGCTTCCTGAACTCTCTTCCCATTGCTCCACCTTTTGTAGGATCACGTTCCTAGTCCTGGCTTCTGTTACCCTTGATGCGCGGGTAGCTCTCAAACCTGTATTTTAGCTCTTTCCTCTGAGCTCCAAACCTTCATAGGTTTCCACCTGAGTGTCCAGCAGATATCTTACCTCCACACTTCAAAAGCATTTGCATCAATTCCTCCTCACCTTAGACCCAGGGACTGGTGCTATCACTCACTCAGCTGCCCGACCCACAAACTCAGGCTCGTCCTTGACAGTCTCCTCCACCTCAGGTACCAACATCTGATTTCTTCTTGGCTAGACTGCTCAGTAACTTCCCAAATGATTCCATAAGCTCCAGTCTCCTCTCCCACCCCCACTCCACCCACTCTCCATACAGCAGTAGGAAAAATCTTGCAAGTCGTGTGTCTGACTATAGCACCTGCCTGCCTAAAACTCTGGACTCAAGCAGAAAGCTCACATCATCAACATTACACCCAAGACTCCCACAATCTAGCTCCCACCACCACCTTCTTTATCTCATCATTCTCTCTCCCTGCACCCTGCTGGACCTCCAGCCACCAAGCAGTGGTCATGAGGCCTCTGGACATGCCAACCTCCAGGTTGGGATTTTCCTTCTTTACCTCTGCAACTGCCCAATTGTTGTTAAGCCTTCAGGACCCAGCCTGGACATTATCCCCCTTCCCAGAGGTCCTCCCTGATCCTGAAGGCTGAGCAAGGAGCTCCTTCTCTGGGCTCCCCAGTGCTCTCCTGCCCCAGCCTTCCTCTTTGCTTATGGCCTCTTATGCCTGGGCTGAGGGCTGTGTCTGGGTGGGGACAACATCTGATGTGTTGGTGACCCCAGTGCTTAGCTCAGGGCCTGGCACAAGAAGGCTCCATGGATATCCATTGATCAGGCCAGAAACCTGAGTTATTGGGAGGAAAATATGGCCTCTTCCCTTAAATCTTGGCTTTAACCAGCTGGCTTATGATCTCACCACCTCTCACTGCTATATTCAGTTGTCTTCATTTGCCTTGTTCTGGGACAGGAACCTCCTCCTTGGGTACATCCCACTCTGCCCCAGTTGATGGTGATCACCTCTTCCCTGATTACAGGGCTATACTAGCACCCTGAGGTCCCCCAGGGTCCCATTTCAAGAAGGAGAACTCTCCATGAACAGTTCTTGCCTCAACTGCACCTAAGGCCTCAGATTCATTTCTTAGGACATGAGAAATTTTACTGAGAAGATAAATATTAGATGTGAAACCCCTTGGTGAGAAAGAACATTTAGGTTAGCTTCTCACTAAGGTGTAAATGGCCAGCAGAGCATGTTTACCTGGAGACAGATGCGGACAAGTTGAAACAGGAGTGTACGTCCTCTGACTGCATACAAGGGGATAAGAACCACGGGAAAGGCTGCCTGGCCTATGCCCTACCGTGGAGCACTCAATTATCACCTGTATCAGTTACCTGTGTGTCCGTGTGTGTCCATCCTCCAGTACAACAAGAGAAGCTGAGTAGTTTTCTTGTTGGTCCCCTAACCTCAGTAAGGACCTGGACACATAATGAGCGCCCAGTAAATGCCCATAGCTATCTTGTTGGCTCAGAGGTTGGCTGATCAGCCACCTCCTACAGGGGACTGGGAAGTGTTTGAAGCAGGAGGGGAGGATCCTTCCTGGTTTCTCTTGAGGCTCCAATAAGCTCTGTTCCCATAACCACCCCCCACTTCTGGCAATCACACAGATAGTCTCCTAGCTAAGCTCCCTAGGCAGGGAGGAGTTGAGGGGAGTGGAAGCTTGGAAGTGCCTCCAGGGTCCTGACCCCTTTATAGGGTCAGAGCCTCTCCAGGGAACTGTGAATTTGCTAGAAATGACCTGAGGCATCGTCTTCTTGGCCTCCAACAGCCTTGGTGCCTCACATTCATTCAACACACATTTCTGTATCTGCCAAACACCAGTCTGGGTGCTGGAATGCGTTAGTAAACAGACAAACATCTCTGCTACACTGAGCTTGTATGCTAGCAGTTTCTGATAGGGTGGGGGAGGTAGCAATAAACAACAAAAGAGGTCAAAATGGTAATTATTTGATAGTCATAAGCACTAAGAAGAAAAAATAAAGCAGGGAAAGGAGATGTGAAATATCCTGTCGGGGGAGGAGTAGAAATTTTAGAGAGAGTGGCCAGGGAGTGCCTCGGTGAGGAGGTAATTTTTAGAATGCATTTGGTTTGTTGAGGTAAAATTTACCTAAAATAAAATTTTAACTATTTTAAGTGTGCAGTTCAGTGGCATCCAGTACATTTACATGGTACCACCATTGCAAAGAGTCGGACACGACTGAGCAACTGATCTGATCTGATCTGATCTGACCATCCATCTCCAGAACTTTTTTGTCACCTTATGCTGAAACTCTGTACCCATTAAATGGTAACTCTTATTCCATGGTGTGGATACACCACATTTTTTTTTTTATCTAGTCATCTAACAATGGACATTTGGATTGCTTCCACCTCTGGCTACTGAGAATACTGCTGCTATGAACATGAGAGTACAAATAACTCTCTGAGTCCCTGATCTTAATTCTTTTGTGTATATAGCTGGAAGCAGAATTGCTTGGTCATATGGTCGTATGGACTTCTCTGGTGGCTCAGACGGTAAAGCGTCTGTCCACAATGTGGGAGACCTGGGTTCAATCCCTGGGTCGGGAAGTTTCCCTGGAGAAGGAAATTGCAACCCACTTCAGTACCCTTGCCTAGAAAATCCCATGGACGGAGGAGCCTGGTGTCCATGGGGTCGCAAAGAGTCAGACATGACTGTTCACTTTCACTTTTCTTTCTTTTCATGGTTGTATGGGGCTTCCCAGGTGGCTCAGTGGTAAAGAGTCTGCCTGCTAATGCAGGAGCCACAGGAGACAGTTTGATCTTTGAGTCAGGAAGATCCCCTAGAGGAGAAAACAACAACCCATTCCAATATTCTTGCCTGAAAAATCCCATAGACAGAAGAGCCTGGCGGGCTACAGTCCATGTGGTCACAAAGAGTTGAACTGAATGACTATCACTTACTTACATATACAATATATAGGTATATCTATATTAGAAGTTTATAAATTTTATAAAATATGTGTGTATTTATATGAGAGGCATCCTGATGGGTATGAAGTAGGTTTTGTGGCTTTGGTTTGCATTTCCTTAATGATTAATGATATTGAACATCTTTTGTGTGCTCATTGGCCAGTCACATATTTTCTTTGGAGAAATGTCTAGTCAAGCTGTTTGCTCATTTTGAGTTGTTTGCTTTTTTTATTGCAGAGTTTTAGGAATTCTTTATATATTCTGGGTATTAATCCCGTATTAGATATGTACTTGCAAATAGTTTCTCCCATTCTATGGACTATCTTTTCACTCAACTGATAGTGTCCTTTGATGCATGAAAGTGTTAAATTTTGATAAAGTCCAGTTAATCTAGTTTTTCTTTTGTTGCTTGTGCTTTTGGTGTCATATCCAAGAGATCATTGCCAAATTCAACATCATGAAGCTTTTCTCTCATTTTCTTCTGTTTTATGGTTTCAGCTCTTAGGCTTAGGTCTTTGATCCATTTTGGGTTACTT
Organism: Bubalus bubalis; assembly: GCF_019923935.1. Classification (NCBI taxonomy): domain Eukaryota; kingdom Metazoa; phylum Chordata; class Mammalia; order Artiodactyla; family Bovidae; genus Bubalus; species Bubalus bubalis. The sequence continues at coordinate 174,762,387 of NC_059157.1, read as the reverse complement.
TTAATATATGATGTAAGGTCACAGTCCAACTTCATTCTCTTGCAGGTGGATGTCCAGTTGTCTTAGCGTCATTGGTTGAAAAGACTGCCCTTTCCTCACTGAATGGTCTTGGGATGCTTGTTGAAAATTGTGTTACCATATATATCAGATAAGAGGGTAAATTCTGAGTAAAGACCTAGAAGAAGTGAGGAGCTAGCCCTGTGGATGTTGGGGGAAGAACATCTGTCAGCAGGAACAGCTGATGCAAAGGGGAGATATCAGGAGGAGCAGGTTTGGCTGGAGGGGAGTGGATGAGGGGAGAAGGGTACAAGATAAGGTCAGAGAGGTGAGGGAAGCAGAGAGCAAATCATAGAGGGTCTGTGGATCATAAAGAGGACTCTGCATTTTCCTGAGCAAAACTGGAAGCTATTCAGTTCAGTCAGTTCAGTCACTCAGTCGTGTCCAACTCTTTGCAACCCCTTGAATCACAGCACACCAGGCCTCCCTGTCCATCATCAACTCCCGGAGTTCACTCAAACTCATGTCCTTTGAGTTGGTGATGCCATCCAGCCATCTCATCCTCTGTCGTCCCCTTCTTCTCCTGCCCCCAATCCCTCCCAGCATCAGAGTCTTTTCCAGTAAGTCAACTCTTCGCATGAGGTGGCCAAAGTATTGGAGTTTCAGCCTCAGCGTCTGCCCTTCCAACGAACATCCAGGACTTATCTCCTTTAGGATGGACTGGTTGGATCTCCTTTAGGATGGACTGGTTGGATCTCCTTGCAGTCCAAGGGACTCTCAATAGTCTTCTCCAACACCACAGTTCAAAAGCATCAAATCTTCAGCTCTTAGCTTTCTTCACAGTCCAACTCTCACATCCATACATGACCACTGGAAAAACCATAGCCTTGACTAGACGGACCTTTGTTGGCAAAGTAATGTCTCTGCTTTTTAATATGCTATCTAGGTATTAGAGGGCAACTTATGTTTCCACTCTGGTTTTCATGTTCAGAATAGATCGAAGGGCTGAGGGCAAAAGCAAAGGAAACAGTGAGCAGACAACTCAGGCAAGAGGAGATGGTGGCCTGAGCCAGGGGGTGACAAGTGGTGAAAATCTGGATGATAGGATCTGATCATAGACTGAATGTGGTGATTGGGGGGAGGGGAGAGAAAGAAAGAGAGGGACAGAGGGAGAATAAAAGGGAGAGGGAAGAGGAGACAGAGGGGGAAGGAGAATTAGAGAAGAAGAAAGGGGGAGAGTAAGTTAAGGATGCCAAATTTTTCAATTTTTGCAATTGGAAATGTAGAGTTCACATTAACAAAAGAGGCAGAAAGACTGCATCAGGCAACAGTCTGAAGGAAAGATCAAGACATGCTCGATTTGAGCCACCTAACTGGATGTGTCAGGTGGGAAGTCGGAGATGAGTCTGGAGTTGAGGAGAGAGGTCTTAGCTGGAGTCATGGAGGCTCTTAGATGGCTATGCAACCACAGTCCAGACCCTTTCCCTTCCTGGTCCTCCAGCGTCCCATGAGCAAAATAGAGGGGCTGGACTAGATGCTATCTAAACAATGCCTTTCAGTTCTGGTGTTTTCTGATTCTAATTGGAGAGAAATGGAGCCAATCTTCCCAAGGATCAAACCCAAGTCTCTTATGTCTCATTCATTGGCAGGTGGGTTCTTTACCACTAGCATTACCTGGGAAGCCCATAGGATTCATAATTTCCACTAAATTAAAAATTATGAGCTCCTGATGTTGGGATTGAGAGGACTGTTGGAAATCACTATTGTGAGGATGAGATGATGTGATCTGTGTTACCCTCAGGAACAACATCCCTCAACCGTGACCAAAGGAGGTTCCATGAGGCAGCTTCTCATAGTGCCCTTTAGTGGAGGTCAAAGCTCAGCTTAGGAAAAGCAACTTCGGGGAGGGATAAACAGGGTAGTGAGAGTCAGACCTTTGGGAAGAGGCTGCCTTTGCTACAAGGAGGTCATCTCGCAAACTCAGGCATACAGAGGGGCCCCACCAGGGACACGGGAGACCCATGACCTGCTGCAGTAGCAGGGCAGGGGAGGCCCTTTATTGCTTTCACAACTTTACAAAGCCCACAAAGTCCAGACCATCCTCCCTCTCAGGACTGGGCTGACATCATTCCCTGGGGACAGATATTACTGCGGAAACCCTTGTTCCTGTCCCTCCATTCAGTGCAGGGGCTGGGGAGCCCCAGGACTCTATCCCCAGCTTGGCCCACTGGCGTACAGCCTCACGGATGTCAGTGTCACCGCTGCCTCTCAGGCACATCTTCTCCGGGAGAACTGCAGCCCTGGGAGCAATTCCCCAGAAAGCTCTTGGCTGGGAGATAGAACTTTCTCCTTCTGAAACGTGGAGAGACACAGAACTGGATACACCCTTGTCCAGAGTCCTGCTCCTTAAGTAGATATGCAAGGAAGGGAGGAAGGAAGGAAAAGCCCTTTGGAAGAGATTGCATATTTTGTCATGCTCTCTGGATCCTTCTCTGTGAGTGTGGGCTTCTGACCTCCCAGCTCAGAGAGGGTGCACTGTCTCTGGGAAGGTTGGCCAGTAGCTTGGGAGGTCGGGCTGTCCTCTCATCTGGGAACAAGGCAACTACACCTCTGGGGCTCTGTGTGGTTTGGGGGGAGGATAGGAGAAGGAGGAGTCAGCAGATTTGACTTTGACTCTCACTCCAGCTGAGGAGTTACGGATGGGAGATGCCACTTTGTTTTCTCTTCTATGAAACAAGGGTAGCACTACCTACTTAATTATGGGTGCTGTTGTGGGGATTACAGGAGGCGCAGCCCCTGCCTGACACAGCAGAAGGTCAGTACAAGATCATTCTTCTTAGGCAGAAACTTCTGGCTCAGCCATTATAGATTGTGTGAACTAGGGATGGTACTTTACCTCTCTGAACCTGTTTCCTAATAGGAATAATAACACATACAGTGCAGGACTGTTGGGAAGACTGAAAGGTGTAGTGTACATAGTCTCTACCATCGTGCTTGGCACATAGTAGGTGCTCAGTAAAAGGTGGTTATAGCTATTCCTATCATCAGGAACTAAACTGTGTTGCATGGCCCATGGCCAGAGGAGCCTGGTAGGCTGTAGTCCATGGGGTCGCTGAGGGTCAGACACGACTGAACAACTTCACTTTCACTTTTCACTTTCATGCATTGGAGAAGGAAATGGCAACCCACTCCAGTGTTCTTGCCTGGAGAATCCCAGGGACGGGGGAGCCTGGTACGCTGCCATCTATGGGGTCACACAGAGTCGGACACAACTGATGAGACTTAGCAGCAGCAGCAGCAGCATGGGGTAGATGTCCAGAAAAGAGATAGATAACAGAGGGCCAAGGTCATCGCGCTGCACTTCTGGAGAAGGTGGCTGGGAGCTCAGCCAGGTCAGGCTGGGGTTATGTGGGTCTCAAGGAAGGAGCAACCACCCCTGGGGCAGAGCCCAAGAGGAGCCAAGGTGGAAGGCATATAAAGGGTTGAGGGGCTGGTCTGAAAAGGAAGGAAGCACTGGTGAGAAAAGAAAGAACAAAAGCCTAGTCAGCTGTGCAAGCTTAGTAAGGCCAGCAAAGGAGAAAAAGGGGCCACTAGGGTTAGGCAATCCCAGGGACAGGGGAGCCTGGTGGGCTGCCATCTATGGGGTCGCACAGAGTCAGACACGACTGAAGCGACTTAGCAGCAGTAGCAGCAGCAGGGTTAGGCATGGAGAAGGAAATGGCAACCCACTCCAGGGTTCTTGCCTGAAGAATCCCAGGGACGGAAGAGCCTGGTGGGCTACTGTCTATAGGGTCGCACAGATTCGGCACGACTGAAGCGACTTAGCAGCAGCAGGGTTAGGCAAGAATTAACTCCATACTACACTTCCGTGATGACTCAGTGGTAAAGAATACACCTGCCAATGCAGAAGGTGAGGGTTTGAGCCCTGGGTGGGGAAGATCCCCTGGAGAAGGAAATGGCAACCCAGTCCAGCATTCTTACCTGGGAAATCCCATGGATAGAGGAGCCTGACATCTACAGTCCACTAGGTTCCCAAAGAGTTGGACATGACTTAGCGACTGAACACCACCACCAAAACCCATTCTACAGAAGTCAAACTGAGGTCAGGGAAGATAAGTGGACTAACTTGCTCAAAATGAGTGAAGATCTTGGCGCTGGAATGAAGGTCTCTTGTGGGCTGATGCTCAGGTCTGTACTTCCCTGGGCACACAAAGACAGAGGGTGGGGTTAGGGTCGGGGAGGGACATAGCTAGTGAGTGAGGAGTGACGGAACTTATTTCTCCACAGGGAGAAATAAGGAGGGTGTGGAGTTCAACGAAGCCGTTTGGAAATGAACACAGATGAGACAGTCTCTCTTGGGCTGTTATGGAGATTAATGGCCATAGACAAGAGCCCTCACGCATCAGTAAGGGAGAGGATTTCAAAGACCCTTAAAAATCATTGGGAAACATTTCAAAAGGAAAGCGCTCGCAAAGCAACCAGAGGCCCGTCAAACGCACGGGCGTATAGCTCACCAGGCGATGCTTGTAATCTAATTGCCTATGAGCAAGAGTTTAAAACAATATTTACGATGTGGAAAAATAGCTCGTGATTTGATTTGTACAGAAGAAACGCGCCTAATGGGTAAATTAGATTTTGATCTCTCTGGCCCAGGTCCTGTGGGTGGAGCCAAGCCCATTGGAGGGGGCGAGGCTCTCCAGCCCTCTACTTCCCTTCTAACCCTTCACCCGCCCACCTTCCCTCCCCCGCCCCAGCACAGTCCTGCGACAGCTCAGTGTCCTCCTAGGACATGGAAGGCCAGCAGCATCCCCTGTTTATCTTGGGCCTGCCAGTCCTTTAAGCCCCACCTCTTCTTCCAGGAAGCCTTCCCGACTGCTCCAGCCTGCTTTCACTTCAGTTCCAACGATTCTGAAGGTCTGTGACACACGGTCAGGCTTCCATTAGATAGAGCTGGCTCTTATTTAGACTTTCATTCGCTTGGCTTTTTATTTATTTATTTATTTTTGCCTCGTGTGCCCTTTCCTGAAGTTTTTTGGATGTTAATTTGCAATCTAGACTTGTTATTTTACTTGCCTTATTTAATGTAGGCACTCTGGTGAGTAATAATTGCTTTTGCCTGACAATGGTCCATTCTCCTTATGGAAAGAATAACCTGATTTCCCCTGGGGAAACTGCCCATCCGAGTTTCAGTCCACGTGGGCAGGGCAGACCAGGGTCCTCGCAGCAGCAGGTGGGCACGTGACGCAGATGTGGCCAATCAAGAGAACCAGTCCCATCAGCCACAGTGATTTGTTCAGGGGCGGGCCCATGCTGGGCCAATGACAGGCCTCCTTGGATGGCAGCTACTCTTAGCTATTACGAGAGTTGTAAGTTATCTGGAATTGCTAAAGTGGTAGAATCAAAAGCTGAAGCTCTTGGTGGCCATCTGGTCATTCCGTGGAAGAAGCTCCCCTGAAAGTGAAGCCAATACCATAGGAAATGGAGAGAGGAACGTAGAAGATCCGCAGTCAAGCACCCGAATCCAGCGGTGGGTGGCTCACACATTTAGTCCAGAACCTACCTCCTTTTATTTGTTTCGCCAGTTTGAGTCTCAGTCTTTTACAGAAACCTATCATTCTAACTTGCACAATAGGCACAGGACTGATGTCTAGGCACTTCTAGACGAGTAAGCATTTTCGGAACTGAATGAAATTTGTAGACTATCAAAACCGAAAGAATATTTCTGGACATAGTTCTGTGACTGAAGCCAGTTTTTCTGGCTTTTCCCCAGTGGCCTGCTCTGTGTTGGCTCTTCTAGGTGGTGGGGACACACAGAAGAATCGGAGCAGACCCAGCCCCGGGGAGCTCACAATCTTGGAGGGAAGGTAAGAGAAGCTGTGCCAAACTGCCCTCAGGGGCTGAGAGGAAGACATACCATGTGCCATGGAGAATCACGACAACCACAGGGCTCCAGAAGCCTCTGGTGCGGGAGCAGGCGGGAGATATAAGACTGGGCAGGACTTCGTGGAGGCAGTGAGAAGGGCCACAAGCGGAGAGTGACGGGATGAATGGTGAACTTGGTGGCAGTGCCAGGACTATCGGAGTGAGGAGCATTGAGGCCCTTTGCCCCAGACCTCTGGGAAGGAGGGTCCAGAGCTGCTCTTCAGCACCTGACAGAGGTCTGGCTCTCTTTCTTCCTGTCTACTCTGTAGCAGGTCTCTCAGCTGGGAGATCAGGTGGACTCAGGCAGCGGTTGTCTGGGGACACCTGTGGGCGTTTGGGAGCCAGCTGAGGGTGATGGAGCTTTCCCACCACACAGTGAGGGAGGGGACACAGGTGCCAGTGCTTGTCTTCATGAAACAGTCATGTTCACCGTGGCATTTATTATCATCTGAGTCCTTTGTGGCATCAAAACCAATTTTGAGACATTTCTTTAGTATTTCTGTGCTGGGGGCTTTACTCTCAACCTCTGTGTCTTCGCTTAACAGTGAATCACCCACCTTGGCTCTCATTTTTCTAATGGTGCTTAGAAAGGCTTAAAGCCCTACAACAAGTGCAGGTCTGTCTCACCTAGGTGAGAGAGTCTGCTTGGCACCTGTGGGGATGGCTTACTGGACAACGAATAGGGCTCAACTCACCTGGTTCAGTCTTCCAGTGCCTACTGTTTCAGAGCCTGCCTCCCTCTTCACTCAGCTGCCCGAGATGGTGTAAGAAACAGGTCGTGGCTGGAAAAACAGACATGTCCGCCATCATTTGATAGAGTGTGGGATGCATGTGATGATATGTGCATGCATCCATCCGCGAAAGGCACAAAGACATGTGCAAAGAACAGTAGGATTAATTCTGTCTTGGTGATCAGGAGAAGCAGAGGTGCTGGCAGCCTGGCAGGACACGGGAGACTGGAAATAACGGTGTCCTTCAAACAGGAAACTTGTTGCACAGCAGAGGTCACATTAAGGTGGCTCCTGAATGCTCTCTGTATGAGGTAGATTCCATCACCCCATTATACAGAGAAGGCAGTTGAGGCTCAGTATGCCTGAGCAACTTGTTAAGGCACAGCAGGGCTAGGATTCAACCCCAGGCTGGCTAATGCAACGTTTGAGCTGCTTTCTTTAAGCCTCACTTCCGTTCGGATATCTTTGGCTATTGAAACTCCTGTCTTCTTGTCATCTTCTAATCCTCAGTCGATGCCAAGTGTCATGGTGCTGGGAGCAGAAGCAGAGACACTCTCCTGCACCCCACCCCCACTTCACAGATCTAAGGAGGCAGACTGGGGAGAGAGCTGGGCTCCTGCCTTCTGGGCCTGGCTCTCCACACTGTCCCACTCCTCTGATTGTGGGGATGGATGTCAGACTTCAAAGGCTGCAGCGCACTGTCTCTCCAATCTCCAGCCCATGAGAAAGCGCCTAAGCCCAGAACAAAGGCCTTTCCAGACCCACGTCACCTGCTCAGCACTTAGCACGGGGCTTAATTAAAGGAAACAGAGCTTCTTAGAGTGAGAGTGAGGAGTGAAGGAGAAAGTCGATCACACTAAAGACACCGCCATTAATAAAGCCAGACTCGCCACTAATATCCCACTTGAATTCAAAACAGGACAAATAATTGGAAATCTGAGCAGGGTGAGTGGTAGGGCCAGTGGTATGGATGACAGAGGTCTGGCAGCTGTGGGAGACCTGTATGGGGACCAAGTTTCTGGAGGGAGTAATTCTGTCTTGAGGCCCAGTGTCCTCTTGGCCGATAGCCATAGGCTGACACCTGGGTCACAGCAGTATCTCACACTGAATAGCACTTGAAATGTGCCAAGCACTGTTCTCAGTTCTTTACAAATGTTAATTAATTTAATCCTTAAAAATATTCTGTTTGTACGTGTCTATATCTATCTGCCTTCCTATCTATCTTTCTATCTTGTTAGTTGATGTGCTGTTGCTCATGTCTGACTCTTTGCAACCCCATGGACTATAGCCCGCCAGGCTCTTCTGTCCATTGGGATTCTCCAGGCAAGAATACTGGAGTGGGTTACCATGCCCTTCTCCAGGGGATCTTCCCAACCCAGGGTTCGAGCCCAAGTCTCACACATGGCAGGTGGATTCTATCTTAGATACTGTTATTGACTCTATTTTACAGATGAGGAGACTGAAGCACAGGGGTTAAGTAAGTTGACCAGGCTGAGCTGGGAGTTTGGACTTGTGTGCCATGACCTCACCTGGAAGTCATAGCCATGTGAGCTGGCCTCTCCTTCCTGGCTTGCTGGATAACTGCCGTTCATTTAGCCAGCAAACATTTGTCAGGTATACTCCTTGCTTGGTGATAATAGTAATAACCACTGTGTATGGCTCCTTTTGGAGAAGGCAATGGCACCCCACTCCATTTCCACTCTTGCCTGGAAAATCCCATGGGCGGAGGAGCCTGGTAGGCTGCAGTCCATGGGGTCATGAAGAGTCTAACACGACTGAGCAACTTCACTTTCACTTTTCACTTTCATGCATTGGAGAAGGAAATGGCAACCCACTCCAGTGTTCTTGCCTGGAGAATCCCAGGGACGGGGGAGCCTGGTTGGCTGCCGTCTATGGGCTCGCACAGAGTCGGACACGACTGAAGAGACTTAGCAGCAGCAGCATGGGTCCTTTACGCCAGCTGTTAAGCACTTTATGTGCATTATCTCCCTTCACCCCCCTGATAACCCATGAGGTGTATGCTTCTATTGTCTCCATGTTACAGGGAGGGACACTGAACCTCAGAGAGGCTAGGTGACTTCCCCTTGGTCCCATGGCTAGTTAGTAGTGGAGACAGGATTCAAACCTACATCTTTTGGCTCAAAACACAGTCCCTTAACCACTGATATTTTAAAAAAATGTTTTTAATTTTGGCTATGTCAGGTCTTAGTTGTGGCACACGGGATCTTTGTTGCAGCATGTGAGATCTTTTCATTGCAGTCTGTGGGCTTAGTTACCCCACGGCATGTGGGAGCTTAGTTCTCTGACCAGGAATGGAACCCATGTCCCCTGCATTGGAAGATTGATTCTTAACCACTGAACCACCAGAGAAGCCCCTCTACTACTGGTATTGAGTGCTTATTCTCAAAGGGTCCTCGGAAGATGTACTCACAGGTAGTCATAGCTCAGGCTGATAGATGCTGCACACACCTAGATGTGAGCATCCCTAGAGATGGGCAGTAACCAGATATGGCCCACTGAGTACCATTCATTTATGTCTTCAGGCTATAAACCCAGGACGCTTCCCTATTCCTACCTAACCCCTTCTCTTCCTTGTCTTTATCCTGTGTGCTCTCCCGCTTAGTCATGTGTGTGTGGTTGTGTGTGTGTGTGCGTGCGTGCATGCGCTCAGTCACGTCTGACTCTTTGTGACCCCATGGACTGTAGCCCTCCAGGCTCCTCTCTCCATGGAATTTTCCAGGCAAGAATACTGGAGTGGGTTTCCTTGCCCTCCTCCAGGGGAACTTCCCGACCCAGGGTTTGAACCCACGTCTCTTATATCCGTTGTATTATGAGGCAGATTTTTTACCACTGTACCACTTGGGAAGCCCCTCTCCTTCCCACCTATTCATCCCACAGCCCTAAAGTTGTGGGTGACCACCCTGGGAATTGTGGGCATTCTGGACCCTGTGGTGAGGTTGGGAATGCTTTCTACATAGGGATCTGGCTCCATGCTGGCAGGAAACAGAATTCACATCTGTTTAAGAGGCAACTTAGTAAAATGGAAAGGGCATGGACATTGGAGTCAGACAGGCCTCAGTGTGACTTCTGACTTCTGAGCCTCAGTTTCCCTAACTGTGAAATGCGCCTGCAGGTCCAGAGGAAGGATGGAAAAGACTGGCTGTATGGAGGCCCGGTAAAACCTGAGGCCTCTCTCTGTGGAGAGGGATGGAGAGTAGGGAGAGGGTCAAAGCCTGTGAACTGTGGAGAGCACAGGGAGGGGAGCACAGCTTCCTTTCCCTAGCCCATCATATTGGAATGAGGGGCTCCTTAGAACTGGAGGTGAGCATATTTAGGGAAAATGAGAGGAGATATGGGCACAGAGGTGGAAACTTAGGGCCTCACTGCTCTGACAGTGATGAAGGCTGGAAATGTCACCTAATCCAGGAGACACAGGTCACCTCAGGCATAGGGCCATGGCAATGTTGTGATGGGTCAGGGCATGCTTCAATTTTAGATAATTGTCATGGAGGAATCCAAGGCCAGAAGCTTAAAGAGTCTCCTTCCACTGTGATCCTGTCTCCTTGCTCTTATTGACCCTAGAGAAAAAGCTCACACTTCTGATCTGAAGTGTTCTCATTTCACCTACATGGCAATGCTGATGGGGCTGCCTTGGGGTGTTCTGGTGGGTGAGGGACAGAGAAGATGAGAGAGTGAAGGGGCTACAGTGGGGTGAGTAGTCTGCACAAACAGAAGGCTCTGAGATCTCTCCTGATTTGATACTAAATCTAATGACTCTGACCTCTGAATAGTCCAGCTATGATGGCCAGTGACAGAGACTTTGTGCCAAGGACCAGAACTGGATATATACTTTACCTATAAATAGAAGTAGATTCAGTGGAGTGCTGGGAAATGTTTAACAGCCACTTTCTGGGGATGGGGAGATGCTCTAATTTGTAGCATTTGGCCATTTCTCTGGTGTAAATGAGCTTCCCTGGTAGTTCAGCTGGTAAAGAATCTGCCTGCAATGCAGGAGACCCCAACTCTATTCCTGGGTCGGGAAGATCCCCTGGAGAAGGAATAGGCTACCCACTCTAGTATTCTTGGGCTTCTCTGGTGGCTCAGCTGGTAAAGAATCCACCAGCAATGCAGGAGACCTGGATTCGATCCCTGGGTTGGAAAGATCCTCTGGAGAAGGGAATGGCTACCCACTCCAGTATTCTGGCCTGGAGAATTCCATGGACTGTATAGTCAATGGGGTCGCAAAGAGTCTGACGGGACTGAGTGACTTTCTCTTTCACTGATATAAATACTCCCACCAAGGCTGATCACAAGCTACCAACCTGACATCGGATCAGATCAGATCAGTCGCTCAGTCATGTCCGACTCTTTGCGACCCTATGAACTGCAGCACGCCAGGCCTCCCTGTCCATCACCAACTCCTGGAGTTCACTCAGACTCACGTCTATCGAGTCAGTGATGCCATCCAGCCATCTCATCCTCTGTTGTCCCCTTCTCCTCCTGCCCCCAATCCCTCCCAGCATCCGAGTCTTTTCCAATGAGTCAACTCTTCGCATGAGGTGGCCAAAGTACTAGAGTTTCAGCTTTAGCATCATTCCTTCCAAAGAAATCCCAGGGCTGATCTCCTTCAGAATGGACTGGTTGGATCTCCTTGCAGTCCAAGGGACTCTCAAGAGTCTTCTCCAACACCACAGTTCAAAACCATCAATTCTTCGGCACTCAGCTTTCTTCACAGTCCAACTCTCACATCCATACATGACCACAGGAAAAACCATAGCCTTGACTAGACGGACCTTTGTTGGCAAAGTAATGTCTCTGCTTTTCAATATGCTGTCTAGGTTGGTCATAACTTTCCTTCCAAGGAGTAAGCGTCTTTTAATTTCATGGCTGCAGTCACCATCTGTAGTGATTTTGGAGCCCAGAAAAATAAAGTCAGCCACTGCTTCCACTGTTTCCCCATCTATTTGCCAGGAAATGAAGGGACCGGATGCCATGATCTTCGTTTTCTGAATGTTGAGCTTTAAGCCAACTTTTTCACTTTCCACTTTCACTTTCATCAAGAGGCTTTTTAGTTCCTCTTCACTTTCTGCCATAAGGGTGGTGTCATCTGCATATCTGAGGTTACTGATATTTCTCCTGGCAATCTTGATTCCAGCTTGTGTTTCTTCCAGTCCAGCGTTTCTCATGATATACTCTGCATATAAGTTAAATAAACAGGGTGACAATATACAGCCTTGACGAACTCCTTTTCCTATCTGGAACCAGTCTGTTATTCCATGTCCAGTTCTAACTGTTGCTTCCTGACCTGCATACAAATATCTCAAGAGGCAGATCAGGTGTTCTAGTATTCCCATCTCTTTCAGAATTTTCCACAGTTTATTGTGATCCACACAGTCAAAGGCATTGGCATAGTCAATAAAGCAGAAATAGATGTTTTTCTGGAACTCTCTTGCTTTTTCCACGATCCAGTAGATGTTGGCAATTTGATCTGTGGTTCCTCTGCCTTTTCTAAAACCAGCTTGAACATCAGGAAGTTCATGGTTCACATATTGCTGAAGCCTGGCTTGGAGAATTTTGAGCATTACTTTACTAGCATGTGAGATGAGTGCAATTGTGCGGTAGTTTGAGCATTCTTTGGCATTGCCTTTCTTTGGGATTGGAATGAAAACTGACCTTTTCCAGTCCTGTGGCCACAGCTGAGTTTTCCAAATTTGCTGGCATATTGAGTGCAGCACTTTCACAGCATCATCTTTCAGGATTTGAAATAGCTCAACTGGAATTCCATCACCTCCACTAGCTTTGTTCGTAGTGATGCTTTCTAAGGCCCACTTGACTTCACATTTCAGGATGTCTGGCTCTAGGTCAGTGATCACACCATCGTGATTATCTGGGTCGTGAAGATCTTTTTTGTACAGTTCTTCTATGTATTCTTGCCATCTCTTCTTAATATCTTCTGCTTCTGTTAGGTCCATACCATTTCTGTCCTTTGTCGAGCCCATCTTTGCATGAAATGTTCCTTTGGTATCTCTGATTTTCTTGAAGAGATCCCTAGTCTTTCCCATTCTGTTGTTTTCCTCTATTTCTTTGCATTGATCGCTGAGGAAGGCTTTCTTATCTCCTTGTTATTCTTTGGAACTCTGCATTCAGATGTTTTATCTTTCCTTTTCTCCTTTGCTTTTTGCTTCTCTTCTTTTCACAGCTATTTGTAAGGCCTCCCCAGACAGCCATTTTGCTTTTTTGCATTTCTTTTCTATGGGAATGGTCTTGATCCCTGTCTCCTGTACAATGTCATGAACCTCATTCCATAGTTCATCAGGCACTCTATCTATCAGATCTAGGCCCTTAAATCTATTTCTCACTTCCATCACTAAATGTTAAGTTGGGTGCTAGTGGCTGCTTCTCAGGAGCCCATACACACTGGCTGCAGCACACTTGTGGGCAAATTCACCAGAAGGCAGAGGAGGTTCAAGCTCCAGGTTGTCTCACTCGTGGGGATCCCATACAGTGTGTTTTCATTTTGATATGGGTTTGTACAGTTTCCAGAACTTAGACATAATAACTGCATTGGTTAAGATTCCTCCCTCATCACTGTGGCTTGTATAGGATGGCTTGGAGTAGCCCATGAACATGTTGTAATTACTTTGTTCATTTTAAATATAAATTCATTTTTGTACCTAATTTTGATTTGTAATTTTATTTCCCTTTTCTAAAGAGGGCCTTGAAACTTATATATCCTTCCAGCCTCAAAGCATGGATCCTCTCTGGGACTTAATTAGATTGTAACTCATCCTTCAGAAAATGTTGGTGATTATTGCTCTGTACCTTAGAGTCACACTGGTGTATGCAAATTTATCATTGATTAATTTGGTCTAGATTAGCTTACTAGAATGCCACTTGCATTATGTCAGAGTTCTACTCAAAACCCTCATGAGTCCCCACTTGATCCCTTAAACTGGATTTTAAGATTCTCTATAGATTGGCCCTCTCATCTCCTTTCTGAAAATATCTCCTTTACTTCTAGTGTATCTCCTCAATAAAACTTTTTCCCTTGTGACTTTTTAGATTATTTTCTCTGCCTGGATCACCTTTTTTGTCTCCTCACTTTTGGATTTTACCAAATCCTTTTTCTGTGTCTGTTGAATAGTCGTGTGTGTGTGTGTGTGTGTGTGTGTTTTAATTTGGTCCTCTCTCCAAGCCAGGCTTCAGCAATATGTGAGCCATGAACTTCCAGATGTTCAAGCTGGTTCTAGAAAAGGCAGAGGAACCACAGATCAAATTGCCAACATCCGCTGGATCGTGGAAAAAGCAAGAGAGTTCCAGAAAAACATCTATTTCTGCTTTATTGACTATGCCAATGCCTTTGACTGTGTGGATCACAATAAACTGTGAAAATTCTGAAAGAGATGGGAATACCAGAACACCTGACCTACCTCTTGAGAAACCTGTATGCAGGTCAGGAAACAACAGTTAGAACAGTATATGGAACAACAGACTGGTTCCAAATAGGAAAAGGAGTTCGTCAAGGCTGTATATTGTCACCCTGCGTATTTAACTTATATGCAGAGTACATCATGAGAAACGCTGGACTGGAAGAAACACAAGCTGGAATCAAGATTGCCAGGAGAAATATCAATAACCTCAGATATGTAGATGACACCATCTTTATGGCAGAAAGTGAAGAGGAACTAAAAAGCCTCTTGATAAAAGTGAAAGAAGAGAGTGAAAAAGTTGGCTTAAAGCTCAACATTCAGAAAACTAATGGCATCTGGTCCCATCACTTCATAGGAAATAGATGGGGAAACAGTGGAAGCAGTGGCTGACTTTATTTTTCTGGGCTCCAAAATCACTACAGATGGTGATTGCAGCCATGAAATTAAAAGACACTTACTCCTTGGAGGAAAGTTATGACCCACCTAGACAGCAAATTAAAACGCAGAGATATTACTTCTCCAACAAAGGTCCGTCTAGTCAAGGCTATGGTTTTTCCAGTAGTCATGTATGGATGTGAGAGTTGGACTATAAAGAAAGCTGAGCACTGAAGAATTGATGGTTTTGAACTGTGGTGTTGGAGAAGACTCTTGAGAGTCCCTTGGACTGCAAGGAGATCCAACCAGTCCATCCTAAAGGAGATCAGTCCTGAGTGTTCACTGGAAGGACTGATGCTGAAGCTGAATCTCCAATACTTTGGCCACCTGATTTGAAGAGCTGCCTCATTAGAAAAGACCCTGAGGCTGGGAAAGATTGAGGGCAGGAGGAGAAGGGGACAACAGAGGATGAGATGGATGGCATCACCAACTCAATGGACATGGGTTTGGATGGACTCCAGGAGTTGGTGATGGACAGGGAGGCCTGGAGTTCTGTGGTTCATGGGGTCACAGAGAGTGGGACACGACTGAGCAACTGAACTGAACCATATTAATATGGTGTGTTACATTCATTGATTTTGACATATTTAACTTCCCTTTCCTGGAATAAATTCTGCTTGATTGTCGTGTATAATCCTTTTTATTTGTTGCTAGATTCAGTTTGCTAGTGTTCTGTTGAGAGATTTTGGATCTGTATTCATAAGAGATAGTGATTTGTAGTTTTCTTGTGAAAACTTGGTTTTGGTATTGAGGAAATTCTGCTGCTGCTGCTGCTAAGTCGCTTCAGTCGTGTCCGACTCTGTGCGACCCCATAGATGGCAGCCCACCAGGCTCCCCTGTCCCTGGGATTCTCCAGGCAAGAACACTGGAGTGGGTTGCCATTTTCTTCTCCAATGCGTGAAAGTGAAGTTGCTCAGTTGTGTTCGACTCTTAGCGACCGCATGGACTGCAGCCTACCAGGCTCCTCTGCCCATGGGATTTTCCAGGCAAGAGTACTGGAGTGGGGTGCCACTGCCTTCTCCAGAGGAAATTCTAGTCTCACATAATTGGAAAGTGTTCCCGCCTCTTCTATTTTTTGGAAGATTTTGTGAAGGATTGATATTAATTATTCTTTCAGTAATTGGTAGAATGCACCAGCGAAGCCATCTGCAGCTGGATGTTTCTTTGTGAGAAGTTTTAAAATGATTAACTCTCTTTTTTTGTTATAGTCTATTCAGAAAGCAGTGGCACCCCATTCCAGTACTCTTGCCTGGAAAATCCCATGGACGGAGGGGCCTGGGTAGGCTACAGTCCATGGGGTTGCTAAGAGTCGGACACGACTGAGCGACTTCACTTTCACTTTTCACTTTCATGCATTGGAGAAGGAAACGGCAACCCACTCCAGTGTTCTTGCCTGGAGAATCCCAGGGATGGGGGAGCCTGGTGGGTTGCACAAAGTCAGACACGACTGAAGCGACTTAGCAGCATTCAGATTTCTATTTCATCTTGGGTCAGTTTGGATAGTTGTCTTTCTAGGAATTTGTTTCAATAAAATTATCTAATTTGTTGGCATATGGTCATTTGTAGTATTTACTTAGAGTCCTTTTTATTTCTATAAGGTAACCTGTTAGTGATGTCTCCTCTTTCATTTCTGATTTTAGTTATTTGAGCTTTCTCCCTTTTTTCTTGGCCTGGCTAGCTAAAAGTTTGCCAATTTTGTTGATCTTTTCAAAGAATAACTTTTGGATTGTTGAATTTTTTCTATTGTTTTTCTAATCTCTATTTATCTTCACTGTCTTTATTTCCGTCTGCTTGCTTTGGGTTTAGTTTGCTCTTGTTTTTCCAGGAAAAAGTACTGGAAAATACCCTCAAAACTATGTAATATAATATGTTTTAGAAGATTGATTTAAGTCCCAAAGTTGAAAAAAATACATTACAAGGTAAGATGGGAGTCACACCTGTGCAGATTACTGAAAGGTAGCAGAAATGGTCCCGTGAATACTCACCTTCATTATCTGCCTCCAGCCTATGTAAAAGAGCATCTAGATGTGAAAGGAATTCAGGAGTTTTTGTGTCCTCTCTGTCTACTACTCCATGGGGGCAGTAGGAGTGCCCTCCCCAAACAGGTTAATAGGGCTTCAGAAGTACTTACAGAAATTAGGAATGAGCTGTCAGAGGGAAAGTCCAACACCAGTCCCTGGCGAAATATTTGCCAAGTTTCAGAAACCCATAGGCTATTTTGCTTCATGAAACAAAGGGAAGGCAGTGAGATTGATTATGGCATACATCCCCTGGAGTTGGGGGATGATTTTGAACATGGAGACTGCTGCCTTTTCCCCAAGGACTTGAAGGTTGGCTGGAGGGGCCCATGGAGGTGGGGGGAGGGGCAGTGGCAGTATAGCAGCCTCACGTGAGAGTTTCCTGTGGGCTGTGTGAATGCAGAGGGAGGTACCAGGACTCAAACTTTCTTGACAGGACCTGCCTTCTGGGACAAGGGAACCTGAACAGTATGCGACTATGAGGAGAACAGCTTAGGGGGCACTGAGAAAGGGGTTGAAGAGGTCAGGGAGTGCACAGCCATCCTTTGGAAGCTCTACTGTGCTGAGAGTGGGTGTCTATAAGCACCCACAGAAGCATTCCCAGTGGATAGACGGGGTGGTTAACGTTTTGATGTCTGACGTTATAGAAGGTGAAACATTCAGCCAGTAATGTCTTAGAACCACAATCAGAGGCTCCTTCTCTCTGCAGTCACCCATGTGGACCCTGTGGCCCATTCAGCCCCTTCAGTATCCAGGTAGGTTATGACATAATTAGTAAGTCCTCTTAAGAGCTTTGTGTGACAAAGAACATCATACATAACGGGGTTGATTTTGCTGACTGGGCATCATAAACAGGAAATCCTGAGGGCCAGCCTCCCCATTGTATAGACAGGGTGGCTAGGGCCCAGAGAGGGGAAGGGCTTTGCCAAAGACGATATGGGCAGGCTGTGTGGGAGGCTGCCTATCCTTCCAGCTCCTGGAAATGAGGAAGCTCTGGCCCTTCCCTGGTCCTTCAACACAGACAGCTCTAATTATAAAAGGATTCAACTTGAGGGGGAAAACAGGGAGAGGATGAAATGTAGACTCTGAATTTCATTTTCATCATCAGACGTTTCTCAGGGAAAATGATATTTCCAGCCTAGACAGGGAAGTGGAAGTGGCCTGTACTCATGTCTGGAAGTTGTGGAAAATGCTTTATTTTAACTCAGTTCCCCCAGCAGTCATTCTCGTCTATTCTAAACTGCCAATCAACCTTCCAGCAAAGGAAAACACACACACACCTCTGCACAAATGGCTTTGATTAGGCTTAGCTGTAGGTTTAAGAAAATTTAATCATCTTAACCTGTTTAGTCTTTTTCCCTGATGAAAATCATCAGTCAGATCGCAGCATGAGCCAGTTAGAACTGAGCTGCTGTCAGCGCCGTTGTTTATGTTAATACGTTATAGGCATGAAACGGAGGAAAGCAGAGTTATGAGAAAAGGTCCTGAGTGAATTAGGAGAGTAGGAGCCTGTGGCAGGCCCCTGAGGCCCATAGGCAGGCCTCTGGACGGGCTGTTTGTTTACAGGTCTAAGATAGAACCTCCTCTACCTCTTGGAAAGGATATTTCTCTCGGTGGTTGGATCCTGCCTTCAACAGAACTGAGGGTCTAGAACCTATCAATGCCATTTACTAGCTGTGTGACCCCAGACAAGTTGCTTAACCTCTCTAAATGTGGTTTACTCATCTGAGAAATGGGGCTAACAGGAGTGACTAGCCTACTGGATGGCTTTACCGTTATGTGGGCCTGGTGGTTAGTGAATGCCCAGTTAAATGCTCCCCGACATCAGTGTTAATCCCTTTTCCCTGACACCAGCCAGCTCCTTCATGGTGCTCTCACTCCATGCCCCAGGCTCTGTGGGCATTGGCCAATGGGGAATACCTGCTAGATGTGAAGTGTCTTCTTGGGACAGATTGAAAAGGCCCTAAATCTGGAGCTTTGACCCACCTATGTCATGAGGACCTAGGTGACCTTAGGGGAATCACTGCTTCTTTGGATCTTGGTTTCTCAGTCAGTCCAATGAGCCCACTCCTGTCGTCAATATCCACCCCCTCTTCCTCCTAGAAAAAAATCTCACTTCCACCCAACTAAAGAGCTGCACTTCTAGGTGTGGCCATGTGACTATTTTGAAATCCAAAGGAAATGTTACATGGAACTTCTAGAAAGTCTCCTAAAAAGGATGGAGAAGAAAGAAGCAAATGTCTACTAGCATGTGAATAAACAATGGACCATTCATACTGTGGACTATCACTCAGTAATAAAAAGGAACAAACCACTGATATAAACAACAACATGGATAAACCGCAAAAGCACTATGCTGAGTGAAAGAATTCAGACACGGAAGAGTAAATAGTAAATTACTGCATTTGTATAAAGTTCTAAAACAGGAAATGTCAAAGGGGACACTGACTACAGGAACATGAGAGAACTTTCTAGGGAGGTGAAAGTGAAAGTGTTCATTGCTCAGTTGTGTTTGGCCCCATGGACTGTAACCCACCAAGCTCCTTTGTCTGAGGGAGTTCTCCAGGGAAGAATACTGGAGTGGGTTGCTATTTCCTTCTCCAGGGGATCTTCCTAACCTAGGGATTGAACCCAGATCCCCTATATTGCAGGCATATTCTTTACCATCTGAGCCACCCAGGGAAGCCCTCTAGGGAGATGGGAATGTTCTATGTCTTAATTGCAGTGGTGATTACATGGGTATTTAAAGTTGTCAGAATTTACAAAACTATTTAACATATATGCATTTTATTTTAGATAAATTATACCTCAGTAAATCTTTTTTTTTTTAACAACAACAACTTCAAGAGCTGCCTTGTTTACAGATGTGATGGCTGGAGCTCTAGCAGCCATCTTTGGACATGAAGATGATTGCAGAGGAGTGAACTGGAGGGAGCCTGGGTCCCTGCCAACTTTATGAAGTCATTTTAACCAGACCTAGGCTGCCTGATGCTGAGTTTCTTTTGTGTGAGAGAGAAACTTTTATGTAGTGAAAGTCATGTTAACTTTTGCTATTGATCATGTGATCAACATGCAGTTGAACCAAGTCCAGACAGAAAGACAATGCCTGTAGGGTAATAGAAGGGCAAAAAAAGAAGAATGATTAGAACAGTTTTGAGACTGTTATTACTACTCTGATTATTATCTATCCCCTCTTCTTTCTCACCCTGATGTGCTGCTGAGGAGTAGGCGAAGTGGAAACGTGGGACTGGGACAGCTTTCTCTTGGGGCCATCTACCAGACTGAACCCAGGAAGACCCAGCCTCGTGCCTCACCTTCCCACCTCCTCTGCCTACCCCTTTCTAGCTCCTCACCCCACTCACAAGGGGGATATAGACCTGAAACTAGAGAATGGGTCTTGAAGAGCTTGTATATACATGACTTTGGGGTAGGGTTGCCTGACTCACATGGGCATGAGCCTCTTCTTCACAGGGTGGGTTCTCCTCTCTCAAAATGGAGATTTCGGTAGTCCAGAGATGCACAAGACCTGGTCCAGGCTGCCACTGGCAGGCCAGTCTAATCAGAGGCATGGTCACTTCCATGAGTTGGGGTCAGATTCAGCTCCAGGAGGTGGTGGGAGGTGGAGGAGGTGGGAGGTCCCAAGGATGCCCCAGGAGGCTGGAGGAGAAGGTGGACTGGTCACCTTGAGGCTGGGCCCAGAGCTTGCCTCCCCTTTTCCATGCTACATGCCAATCATGGCATGTCAACAGGTGCCTGAGGGGGGAGCTAGTGGCATCTGTCCACTACAGGCCAGAGTGTAAAAAGAGATGGGTCATGGGTGCCCTTGACATGTATGGCAGCAGAGTGGGAGTGCTGTTCCCTAGACCTCTGGATTGCAGAGTGGGCACACTTCTCATCTTAGGCCAGGTGCAGGGGAGGAGGTCCTGGTGTTCCTCCAAACACACACATGCATGCACTTACATGCACACGTACACACATAGACTCTCACATACTTCCCATGTGCACACACATGGATATATACACCCAGGCATATACAATCTATACACATGCAAGCACACACCACACTGAACATCTCTGAAGCCCTGAAGAGCTTCTCACCCCTTCTTGCACATGAGCCTTCATGTGGATGATCCCCCCTACCAGCAACCCACTTGCTTCCCCCACTTCATCTGCATAGACGCCTACTGAAGGATTCTGCTGAACGCCACTTTCTCAGCAAGACAGCAGCACACCTGCCTGCCAGCGACCATCCCCGCCCCATGCAGCTCTGCTCCAAGCCCTCACAGTACTCACTGTAATAACAGCTTTAAGTCTATCTGCTCTGACAGACTGTGACCTTTGTAAGGACAGGGCCTGCCCAACTTGGTCACCCTGTACCCCAGCACCAGGCCTAGTGCTTAATAGGTGCTCAAACAATGTAGATTGAATGGATAAATATCCACGTTCATCCATCCGTATCTGCTGCTCCCACATGACCGGGAGCTCCTGGAGAGTGTGGACATGTCTTGAATGACCCTGTGGAGATGCTTAAAAGTGCTTGTTGAAGAAATGAATAAATGATTGCCTGTTCCCAATTCTCTCTCTCTCTCTCTCTCTCTGTCACACACACACACACTCACACTGAAATTCTGAAACAGTCCTGATCACCCAGACTCATGTGTAGTAAATTAAAGATGGCTACATCTTCTTTCTTGCTGTTCTTTTTTTAATTTTTTTAAAAATTAATTTAGTTATTTATTTTACTTTACAATATTGTATTGGTTTTGCCATACATTGACTTGAATCCACCATGGGTGTACATGTGTTCCCCATCCTGAACCCCCCTCCCACCTCCCTCCCCATCCCACCCCTCTGGGTCATCCCAGTGTACCAGCCCCGAGCACCCTGTATCATGCATCCAACCTGGACTGGCGATTGGTTTCACATATGATAATTTACATGTTTCAATGCCATTCTCCCATATCATCCTGCCGTCGCCCTCTCCCACAGAGTCCAAAAGACTGTTCAGTACATCTGTGTCTCTTTTGCTGTCTTGCATACAGGGTTATCATTTCTTACTGTTCTAATTGAGAGTGGTGTCTAACTGCCTTTCCCTTGAGTCTGGGTTGGCCATTAGTGACTGAGGATTCAGCAGAGATGATGTCCTGGATTTTCTGAGGCTAGATCATAGGAAGTCTTGTGGTCTCTGCCTGGACATTTGGGAACATTTATTCTTTGAACCCAGCCACCATGCCATGAGGAAGCCCCGGCCAGTAGGTGGCAGTGACTTTCCAGCCTTGAAGGTTATCTTGGACGTGGATCCTCCAGCCCTTGTTGAGTTGCCCCAGCTGGTGAGCAAATATGAACTTTCCCCACCAAGCTCTACCTATATTGCATATTCATAAGCAAAATTAATGATAATTGCTGTTATACGCCACTAAGTTTGGGGGTGGTTCATTATGCAGCAATATATAAATAGAACAGCTTCAGTGCATGTGAGAGGAAGTGCTAAAATCCCTTAAGGGAATGCTGGAAGTCTGCCAAGATTACATCCCTGGATCCCTCCTACTGGGGAAGGAGCAGATAGGGCAGCTGTCTGGGACCCGCAAGTTTGCCTCGTATAGGAAGCCAGGGTGGATGAAAGGGCAGCTCCCCACAGGGATGGGCAGAGAGTACTGGGGGCTCTCATCACTGTATGGACCAGAGGCCGTGTGAGGGCCTCGTACATTCTCCCTGTCTCTCACATTCACACATGTACTTTAAGCAGGACTCAGAAGCTAGAGTTAAAAGCTCTCCATGCTGAGAACACTAGAATCCATTTTTCTTCCTGCATCCATCAGTCACTCTACCTCTCTGGCCCTGCCAGGAGCAAGAGGATGGGAAGAGCTGGTCAGAGCTGGGGGAGGAGAGCAGGCTGTGTACACGGGTTTGTGAAAAGCCACCTGCTGTGAGCTCAGCATCCACTGTGCTGGCAGCTTTGGCAAGATCTGCTGTGCTAATGTGCATCCTTCCATGGCCATGGTGGGTCTGCTGGGTGAGGGGTCTACATGCCCCTAGGAACCTGTGAGTGTGGCTGCCCATCTCACAGCTGAACATATGCATCCTTGACCTGCCTTGTACAGCCCGGTCTCTAGAGCACAGAGGGGGCTCTCTCAAGGGAGTGGTCTTTATGCCTATGGGCAGGGGGAGGGGAGTGTGTGTGTGTGGAGTCCCTGACTGACAGTATTCTGGAATGGAAATCAGAGTCACTCCTTCACTCAAACTGTGTCCTCTCCAGGTGGGACAAATGGAGAGAGGAACATGGAAGCATATACACTGCTGCTGCTGCTGCTGCTAAGTTGCCTCAGTCGTGTCCAACTTTGTGCGACCCCAGAGATGGCAGCCCACCAGGCTCCCCCGTCCCTGGGATTCTCCAGGCAAGAACACTGGAGTGGGTTGCCATTTCCTTCTCCAATGCATGAAAGTGAAAAGTGAAAGTGAAGTTGCTCGGTCATGTCTGACTCTTAGCGACCCCATGGACTGCAGCCTACCAGGGGGATTTTCCAGGCAAGAGTACTGGAGTGGGGTGCCATTGCCATGTGTAAAATAGATAACCAATGGTATTTGCTATATGACTCAGGGAACTCAAACTGGGGCTCTGTGACAGCTTAAAGGGGTGGGAGGGAGGGGACACATGTATATCTACGGCTGACTTATGTTGTTGTATGGCAGAGGCCAACACAATATGTGAAACAATTTTCTTCAATTAAAAATAAATCATATAGAACAGACTTTTGGACTCTGTGGGAGAAGGTGAGAGTGGGATGATGTGAGAGAATAGCATTGAAACATGTATATTACCATATGTGAAATAGGTCACCAGTCCAAGTTCAGTGCATGAAACAGGGCTCTCAAAGCTGATGTACTGGGACAACCCAGAGGGATGGGATGGGGAGGGAGATGGGAGGGGGGTTCAAGATGGGGGACATGTGTACACCCATGGCTGATTCATGTCAATGTATGGCAAAAACCACTACAATATTGTAAAGCAATTAGCCTCCAATTAAGGTAAATTAATTTAAAAAAAGCAGTGAAAGTCCCCCTAAAATAAATAAACAAATAAATCAGATTGTAAATCTGTAAGGAAGAAAAAATTTAAGATTCTTCCTAATATGTAACGTAGTTAAGTATGATCTGTGATATTCCAAGGGATGGGGATCAACTGTTTTAAGTCATTAATACATTAGCAGTAGTTAGTTTATTCTCTCAAGGGGAGGGAAAGAACAACAATGAGAATTAAGTTTCGGGGAGAGTTACTGAAAAGAAGAAAGAGAAGGGAAAGTGGTATTTTAGAAAAATATTTGCCAGTAGCCCAAATTTGCTTAAATCTATCTTTGAGACACGGAATGTTTTGTATTTTACCCAAAATGTCTGTGGAGGTCTCATTTCTGAAGCAGTGATGCCTTTTTTTTTGGGGGGGGGGGCTACTTTGCAGCTTGAGAGATCTTAGTTCCCCAACCAGGAATCAAACTCGTGCCCACTGCAGTGGAAGCATGGAGTCCTAACCACTGGACTGCCCGGG
Organism: Bubalus bubalis; assembly: GCF_019923935.1. Taxonomy (NCBI): domain Eukaryota; kingdom Metazoa; phylum Chordata; class Mammalia; order Artiodactyla; family Bovidae; genus Bubalus; species Bubalus bubalis. The sequence goes on along the minus strand of NC_059157.1, from coordinate 174,738,314 downwards.
AGTCCCAGTGATGCCTTAAATGTCCTGAACAACTTTTCAAATGAAAACAACAATATATCAGATAAAATGTTTTTAAAATTATACTACTGAGTTGGCAAGAAAGTAAGGAATCAGAGAAATCGAAACTGAACCAAGAGTGTGGACATAGGCATGGGGCACAGTGCAGGCTTTTGTTCCAGGATCTTAAGGCTCCCTGTTGATGCTGAGTGGGGAATGGGAGAATATAGGTAAATCCTAGGGCCTGCCCAAGTGGGCAGTTTAAAGAATCTCCATGTGGAGCGGGGCCCCAAAGGCTACACCATCAGTATAAGAGTAACCAGGAAATGAACTTCACTCCATAGAAGTGAGAGCAAGGACAACCTGGCCCTGTGCGGGTAGGAGAAAATACCCCTCTGGTAATTAAAAGCTGACTCTCACAACACATTCATGTGTAATCTGAAATCTTGAAGTAGAGAATCTAGTTTAAAATGGTCCTATGTTAATGCTTCCCACAAGTGACCAGCAAAAACAAAGATAGGTTCTCTCTGCAGGAGGCCAAATTCAGCCCAGGTTCAAAATTTTCTTGGTAGATTATAGTTCCAAGGAACATTTCAGTTCAAGTCAAAGAGTTCCAGAATCACACCAGGAAACAGGCACCATGAATAAGAATCAGCAGGTACAACAGACTGCAAAAGCAGACCTACAAGGACTAAAGATACTAAAATGAGCAGACATGAGAAATAACTATGCCTAATGAGTTTTAGGAGTGCAGGAGACACGGGTTCGATCCCTGGGTCGGGAAGATCCCCTGGAGAAGGAAATGGCAACCCACTCCCGTACTCTTGCTTGGAGAATCCCATGGAAGGAGGAGCCTGGTGGGCTACAGTCCATGAGGTCGCAAAGAGTCAGACATGACTGAGCGACTTCACTCACTCACTCAGTGTGTTTTAAGCTATAAAAGAAAGGTTTGGAATATTATCACAGCACAGTTTTTTTAATTTGTTTTTTATTTATTTTTCCAATCACACTGTGCAGCAAATGGGTCTTAGTCCCCCAACCAGGGATTGAACCCAGGCCCTTGTCAGTGAGAGTACAGAGTCTTAATCCCTGAACCATCAGGGAATTCCAAGGACATTATTTTTAGTGCAGATTTATAAAATATCAGAAAAAATTTCTAGGAAAAAATACGATAATCGAAGTGGAAAATTCAGTGGATGAATTTACAATAGACACAGAAGTAGACACAATAAAATTAGATACAGCTGAAGAGAAAATGAATGCACTGATAAGATAATTCTTAAGAAACAATCTAGTATGCAATCCAGACAAAGAAATGGACAAGAGGAAAGCAAAGTTAAGAGACATAAAGAATAGGTGTGAAGAGCTCACATATTTCCATGGAGTTCCAAAAGGAGATAATTGTAGAAATAATAGGGCAATGGCAGTCTTCAAAGAAATAATGGCTGACATGTTCCAAGAATTGCTAAAAGACACCAAAACTCAGATCTAAGAAACACAAGAAATTTCAAACAAGTAATAATTCACAACCACATGTATTTTGGTAAAACTGCAGAACATCAAAGACATTACTTTTAAGTATATATACATTTGTTATTGTTCCTATTGTTATATACTTATGTTAATGCACTCTTCTGTATAGAGATTTCACAATAAAGAATTACCAGTGCCTTTGAGCTTCTGAAAACAAGGGATGTGACTAAACTGAGGTGGCTAAAAGATGTCTCTGAATTCAGTTTTGGAGCATCGAGGGCAGTGTGGTGTATGGCTGCTGCTAAGTCACTTCAGTCGTGTCCGACTCTTCACGACCCCATAGATGGCAGCCCACCAGGCTCTTCCATCCATGGGATTTTCCAGGCAAGAGTACTGGAGTAGGTTGCCATTGCCTTCTCCAGCATATCACCCTAAATATTGGCTAAAACATAAGAAACTACTGGGCATTTTACAAGTTTTGCCTGACAAAAATGGCCATCTCTTACATTCCTGTTAGTGAATGCTCACCTTCTTGCTGACACATTACTGACTGGCTTTTCAGTGGGAAAATTACATACCTAAAGGCCAGTGTGCCCATGGACTCCAGTTCCCCCACCCCCACTTGTATTGTGACAGACAAATCACTGGAGGTCTCTGAGCTTCTGATTTTTCATCTGATTACAGGGCTCACAAGCTCTACCTACGCCCAGAGTGGATGATATTAGAGCAGGTGTGACTGGAGAGTGTGAACTGGTGAGGAAGTTCTTTCCACCTTGTGCCGCCCACTTCCGGGTCTCTCCACAGCTCCAGTGGGTTTGGGTGAGAATGTAACTCTTTATTTCCTCCTGTTTGGGGCCAGGTCCTAACTTGGGTGATGTCAGGCTCTCAGAGATGGCTCAGCTGTGCACCCACTGTGGGTTGCAGCCTGGGGGGCATAGATCCTACTGCCGCCTGCCTGGCACCCCCTCTTGCCACCCTGGGGGCTCATGGCCTCTGGTCCTGAGCCCCCAGGAGGCTGCTTCTAACAACCTGGTTGTGTGCCCCCAGGGAACCTCCCCCCTTGGTGGCCTGGAAACCAGGTGCTTCTAGACTCCTGTCTCCCTTCTGTCTCTTGCAAAGAAAAATCCCTGGCCTAAAGTAGCCCATTTCATCTGGAGGACAATGGCATTTTTTACAGAAAAATGGATGGAGAGTGCTCAGGGCCTAGTTGGAGGGAGTGTGAGAGGCCATATTCTCTTGGGAATGAGTCCGTCTGGCTTGGCTCTGTCGGTGGGACAAGCACAACAGTAGTAGTGGCAGCCTTGCTTGTCCTCTGCTGAGCCCTCTACAGTGCTAGGTGCTGCGCTGAGCGCAGCTGGCTCTCCCAGCAGTCCTCGGAGGGGGCATGGTTATCATTCCCATTTAGAGCTGCTACACTGAAGCTGAAGAGCGGTAAGAATCCACCCAGGTCAACGTAAGGAGCCAAATGGGGATTTGAATTGAAATTCCACCCTTTCTTCGCTGGTGGTGGGGAGGGCGTTTATTTTACAATGGATGAAAGGAAAACGACAGTGTAGTATTTTACCAATTTGAGGATACCCATGTCATTTTAACATCTCTGAAATCATGATGTATCCTGTAATCTATAGTTCGTTATGGTTTAATTGGGAGCATTTTTTGGCTTGTATCTTCATGGTGAATAAAAATGGTGCATTTAATCATCAATGATACCTTAGATTCAATGTAACTAATATATACATTTTTTTTTCTTTTCATAAAAGTGGGATTGTTGAGTAACCTGTTTATTTCCCGCAGTCTTGAGATGTGATTGACATACAAGATTGTAATAGTTTAAGTTATATAGCATAATCATTTGATGTATATATGACAAAATGATCACCATAATAAGTTTAGTTAGTATCCATTACCTCACATAGTTATAGACTGTTTTCTTATAATGAGAACTTTTTCTATATACTCTCAACAACTTTCAACTATAAATACAGTGTTGTTAACCATAGTCACCATGCTGTTCATTACATTCCTAGAATTTAATCTCATTATTGGAAGTTTGTACCTTTGGGCATATTTACCCATTTCCCTCCAACCCCTGCCTCTGTCTTCTTTTTCTATGAGTTCAGTTTTTTATTTTTATTTTTTTTTTAGATTATACATATAAATGAAATCACATAGTATTTGTTTTTCTCTGAGTTATTTCACTTAGCGTATTTCCCTCCAGGTCCATCTGTGTTGTCACAGGACTTCTTCCTTTATATGGCTGAGTAATACTCCATTGTGTGTTTACTGCATTTTCTTTATCCAGTCATCTGTTGATGGATACTTAGGTTGCTTCAGTGTCTTGCCTATTATAAATAATGCTGTAGAGAACACTGCAGAAATCTCTTTGGGATAGTGATTTTGTTTTCTTTGATATATACCTAGAAGAAGAATTGCTGGATTATATGGTAGTTCTACTTTAAATTTTTTTGAGGAAACTTCACACTTTTCCATTGGGACTGCATTTGTATATCTTCTTTGGAAAAATGCCTTTTCACTTCCTTTGGTCATTTTTAATTATAATTGAATGTTTTGTTTTTGTGTTTTTTTATTTAAAATTTTTTTCATCTATTTTTTTGCTCTTGAATTGTATAAGGTTCTTTTAGATTAGCCTCTTATAGATGGTTTCCTTTGCTCTGCAGAAGCTTTTTAGCTTGGCGTAGTGCCACTTGTTTAATTTTGCTTCTATTGCCATTTCTTTTGGTGTCAGATCCAAAAAATCATTACCAAGACCAATATCCAGGACCTTACGCCTTTTTTCTTTTGTGAGTTTTGTGGTTTAGACCTTACATTCAAGTCTTTAAACCATTTGGAGTTGATTTTTGCATGTCATATAAGATGGTGTCCAGTTTTATTCTTTTGCATGTGGCTATCCTGTGTTCCCAGAACCACTTATTGCAGAGGCTGTCCTTTCCCCAGTCTACATTCCTGGCTCCTTTGTTGTAAATAAACTGACAATATATGGATGGTTTTATTTCTCAGTTCATTATTCTGTTTCATTGATCTATTTGTCTGTTTTTATGCCAATGCCATACTATTTTGATTCCTGTAGCTTTGTAATGTAGTTTGAAATCAGGAAAGGTCATTCCTCCAACTTTGGTCATCTTTCTCAGGATTGCTTTGGCTGTTTGGGGTCTTTGAGGTTCCATACAAATTTTAGGATTGTTCTGTTTCTGTGAAAAATGCCATTGGAAATTTGATAGGGATTGCATTTAATCTGTAGATTGTTTGGAGTAGTATGGAAATTTTAACTATTAATTCTTCCACTCCATGAGCATGCAATATTTTTGCATTTATTTGTATCTTCTTTAGTTTATTTCATCACTGCCTTATAATTTTCACAGTACATACCTTTTACTTCCTTGGTTAAATTTATTCCTAGGTATTTGATTATTTTAAGCAATTCTAAATGAGTTTGTTTTCTTTATTGATAGTTCATTGTTAATGTGTCAAAGTACGAGTGATTTTTGTATACTGATTTTGTATCCTGCAATGTTAATGAATTCATGTATTCTTAATATTTCCAACAGATTGCATCTTTATCGAGTTTTCTATATATAATATGTCACCTGCAAATAAAGACAGTTTTACGTCTTCCTTTCCAATTTGGATGTCTTTTATTTATTTACTTTTCTTGCCTGATTACTCTTGCTAGAAATTCCTGACTAGAGTGAATAAATCTGGTGAGAGTGGGCATCTGTGTCTGGTTCCTGATCTTAAAGGAAAAGCTCTTGGCTTTAATATGATGTTAGCTGTGGGCTTGTCATCCCTGGCACTTATTAAGTTGTGATATTTTCCCTCTGTACCCAGTTTGGTGAGAGTGTGTTTTATTTTTTTATTTTTTTTTTTAAATTTTATTTTATTTTTAAACTTTACATAATTGTATTAGTTTTGCCAAATATCAAAATGAGAGTGTGTTTTAATCATGAATAGATGTTGAATTTGTCAGGTGCTTTCTCTGCATCTGTTGAGATGGCTGTATGATTTTCAGCCTTCATTTTTTCTATGCGGTATATCACATTGATTGATTTGCAGATGTGGCCTATCCTTGCAGCCTTGGAATGCGTCCCATTTGATCGTGGTGTATGATCCTTTTAGTGTGTTGTTAAATTCCGTTTGCTAGTGTTTTTATTGAGGATTTTTACATCTATCTTTATCAGGGATATTGGCCTGTAATTCTCTTTTCTTGTAGTATCCTTGTCTGGTTTTGGTATCAGGAAAATGTTGGCCTCGTAAAATAAGTTTGGAAATATTCCCTCCTCCTCTATTTTTTTGGAAGAGTTTGAGAAGGATTGGTATTAATTGTTCTTTAAATGGTAGAATTCAACAGTGAAGCCATCTGGTCCTAGACTTTTGTTTGTTGGAAGGTTTTTGATTACTGATTTAATCTCTTACTAGTAATTGGTCTGTCCAGATTTTCTATTTCTTCATGATTCTGTCTTGGTAGTTTGTATGTTTCTAGGAATTTATCAGTTTCTTCTACATTGTTCAATTTGTTGGCTTATAATTGTTTATAGTAGTCTCTTATGATCCTCTGTTTTGGGTATGTGTCAGTTGCAATGTCTCCTCTTAAAGTTTTGATTTTATTTGAGTCCTCTCTTATTTTTTTCTTGGTGAATCAAGTTAAAGGTCTGTTTTGCATTTTTTCACAAAATTAGCTCTCAGTTTCATTGATCTTTTGTGTTGCTTTTTGCATCTCCATTTTATTTATTTCTGCTCTTATCTTTGTTATGTCCTTCCTTCTCCTAAGTTTAATCAAATCTCTACTTAATTTTAACCACTGCTCAGTCCTACCTTTCTGGCCAGGGAGTGAAGGGATACCTATTTGTCAAAGATATATTTATCTTTAAGAAAAATCAGAAAGACTTTTGTTAAAATTGAGTTATCTGTGTTGATTTATAAACCTTAGAGAATACCAGAGAGTATGAAGAAGGTCATAGAAACACTCCCTTTGCTTCACTGTAGGGGGCACAGCTGGGGGCCCAGTCCTGGAAGGTTGGAGGACAGGACAGGGTCCACTAGTGTGAGACATGAGAGGATGCCCACAGATGCCCAGAGTCCTGTGCATGATGGGTTGTCTGAGTGGGGTCTGCTGCCAGGCTGCTGCAGAGGAGGATGCGGTTTGGAGTAGAGAGGCAGCCAGGAACAAGCATGGCTTTGAGGGGTGAGGGTTAGCAGGGTGATGAGGGGAAAGGGGAGAGAGGTGGGGCAGGGGACACCGAAAGACGCCAGAGGTGGTATGAGGGAGCATCTGTGAATTTGCTGGGCCCCACATGGGTGAGAGCAGGGTGGGCAGATCTGGAGATATCCTGAGTCAGAACAAGAAGGACATTGAGTGACCACATGTACTTGGTAAGCTGAGACCGGTGGCATCAGCAGTCACAGCATGGCCAGAGGCCAGTGAACAAGGACTAGATAAGGAACCTCCAGGGCCAGTAGCAGCCTTCAAGAGAGGCAGCTGGTGGGTGGTGCTTTCACACTCACCCCTCCCCCCTGCCCCCGAGGACAGAGAAGGAAGAGAGGGGGAGGACTGCTAGGCTGACCAAGAATGGAGCTAGAAAGTCCCACAGAGACTGAGTCTCCTGTGAAATGGCTGGATGACTGCTTACCAGCAATGAACTCAGGGGTCAAGAGCCAAATTAGATTGTGAGATCAAGAAAGGTCTGGGTGTGTAAATCCACACTTTCCTCTGCAATATGTTTAGTTTAGCTCTACTCTGCAGCAGGTCTCCTCCCTTGTTACAGGTGGGAAGTGAGGTACAGGGGGTGACATTGCCTCTCCAAGGCCACAGCTGGGCTGGGGCTTCAGCTCCCATCTGTCTGACTCCCCAAGTCCCCGTCTGATCCCTGGGTCTCACTGTCTGTGGCCTGCTCTCTGGGTATGCTGGGGTGATATATCAGCTGCATCCCCAACATACAGATCCCAACATACGAACCCAGATAAGCACCCCTAGCCACGCAGGAGGCCTGATTGCCCAGCTGCTCAGCACTACGCCCTGTGGACAGAGCTGGAATTCATGTCTCCAAAGGAAGCCAGTCTGCCCAGGTCCTGTCCTCTGCTCTTAGCACAGCACTGAGCAGTGATCGGAGGGTATTTCTAGAGTCTGCCCCAAGGCCAGGCCCCCTGCACAGAGCACCAGAATGACCTGTCATCTGAAGGCCTGGAAACATGGTGGAGAAATCGTGATGAGTCCATCATGGAAGATGATGCAAATCCCCCGGCCTTTGGTGCAGACATCTCCAGCCGAAAGATACCACCTCCAGATGTGGTACCCTCTAAAAATAGCAGGTGGAGTCATCTCCCCTGGCTAATTGTTCTAAGTGGGCCCTCAGCACCATCTGGAAGTGGGTCTTGTCAGTGTACCAGGACGTCACCCCAATTATCTGCACGCCGGCTCTTCACCGCCAGCCCCACAACAGAGGGGCGGCAGCTGTCTCCGCTCACCCCACCCCTCACCCCACGGCAGCCTCCGACATGCCCCATGGGCCCTGCCAGAGGAAACCATTCACCCTGGAGGAAGATCCTGGGAGCCTCCTGGAGGCAAGATCCTGGCAGAAGATGGCAGTTGCCCTCTCTGGGCCTGTAGGAAGACAGCCAGAATGGGTGAGGATAGGGACCATCTCTCTTTTCTTCACTGGGGGAGATTCAGGCCAGGTCACGCCACTGGCAGATGCTGGCATGCTGAGTGTGCGGCATCCGCTCTGGATGGCTTTCCTGCCAGGAGCTCTGGCAGCCAGGACGGGAGATGTGCCTGTGGGCCCGTCTCTCCCCTGGGTTGTGGGCCTCTTAAGGGAAGTGCCCGGTACAGGCAGGTGTGGGACAGGCTCTCAGCTTGGCTTCTCGACTCAGTTGATCCAGGACTTTGGATGGGGCCTCTGAGCCAATTTACTGGTCTCCCTCCTCTGTCCACTGGTCAGTTCTGAGGAGTGAGATATGGCAGAGTCCTCAGAAGGCGCCTGATTCATGATAAAGTGCCGGCCAGGCTCCTCTGTCCATGGGATTTCCCAGGCAAGAATACTGGAGTCGGTTGCCATTTCCTACTCCAGGGGGTCTTCCTGACCCAGGGATTGAACCTCGTCTCCTGCATTGGCAGGTGATTCTTTACCACTGAGCCACCCGGGAAGCCCTGAGGTACTTGTGGATATGTGTAAGTACAGAGAAAAGCTCTGGAAGGCGCTGCAGCGTCTGATGACAGTGGTCACCTCTGGAGAGGGGCGAGGACTTGGCCGGGTGCATGTCGCATGCTTTGTGCTGGACTGTACAGTTTGTAGTTTGTTTTAAATATTGTTGGTTCACACTCTCAGGGCAAAAAGCACACTCCCACTTCCACCTCAGGACCCCTGGCCCCTACTCCCATCTCAGCTTATCTGAACCCTGGGTGTCTCTCTGTCTAAGCTGGGCTCCTATTTGAGCTTCCCAGCTTGCCAGTAAGGCAGACCTGGGCAGGACACCTCCCTGAACCTGCTTTCTCACTTGAAAGTGGGAACAGTGGTGGTGATAAGCTCTCCTCACTGGCTTCCCTTGGACATGATAGTCACGCATAGGCTTTGCGAGCAGCCACAAGTCCAGGGCTTCCATGTAGCTGCCAAGAACAGTGCCAGCCCTGTCAATGCTTAGGCTGCAGGATGAGCCAGCGCCTGAAGAAGCTGCTCTGTTGCCACTCAACCATAGCAAAGGCTAGTGGGAGCACTGAGGCTTCATTCCCAGCTGCTGTCTGACCAAGCCACGTTGGGCCCCACGTGGCCTTTGTGTGAAAGGGGACAGCAGCACCTACCTTGGCAACAGGGCCCCAGGGTTAAGCACAATAACCTGTGCACACAAAGTTATCAGCCCATGGTTGGGCCCCACTCCCTCCCCACTGATACATGGGGGGCAGCCCTGTTTCTTGTGGTGGCCCCACCAAGCCCAGAGTCCTTGTCAGCCCCTGGCATGCCCCCAGCCGTAGCCAAACATGTTAGATTTCAGTGTGTGTGTGGGTAGTTAACACTAGAATGGTCCCCCACCCTACCAGCTGTGCCCTGCTCTGGTGTAGGATAGAACTCACAGGCCTTCACCCCACTCACGTGCTCCTGAGGGGCACCCCTATAACAGAAGAACATAGATGGGGGCCTGGGCTACGGACATAGCCACAGCAGCGCAGGGCATTGTGGCACACTGGGGAAGGACAGATGCCTGAAACCCGGGAGGGCAGTGGGTGGCGCAGGCAGCTCCATGCCGTCTAAAGGGCAGTGCCTGCCCTGGACACCTGGGTCCACCTGGACTCTGTTCTACTCCCACCTGGCTGTGTTTCCTCCACCAAGTTGCTCCTGGGTCCAGGCAAGCATCGGTCCAGCTCTGAGCACATGTTTCTGTTGAGTGGGGATGCAGGAGATCAGGCCAGAACAAATGCAGTTCAGATTCAGATGGGGGTTGGGTGGGAGTGGGATCGGCGGGGTCCAGGCTCCCCCTCAGGTTGCCTTGCAGAAGGGTGTCCAGCGTGGCCTGGACTGCTGAAAGGGCTCCTGCAGGAAGGGGTGCAGAACAAGCCCAGCCCACCTCCCCCCGCCCTACCTCACCTCCCCCAGAGCTCTGGGCAGCTTCCCCCAACACACATTTTCTGGCCGATTTGTTCCTTGGTTTATCTTTGACCTCCACTGCAAACCAGGCTCCCTCTGACAAGGCTTTGAAGTCAAGTGCCTGAATCTCCCCCTCCAGGGCTGGGCCAGGCCCAGCTGGACACAGGCTGAGTGTGGGGTAGAGGTTGGGGTGCACGAGGCTGGAGGCAGGAGCAGGCAAGGCCCCAGCATATGGGCAGTAGAGGTCGTGGGGGGTGGTGCAAGGCTGGTGCCTGCAGGATGGGAGCAGGTATGGTGACCACAGCGCTGGGACCAAGTGCAGGGCCAAGTGATGAGTGTTTGTGGGCAAAGCCATAAAACGCTGACACAAGGCAGGTGTCAGACCTGCTGCCCAAGTGGCATGTACATCTTCACCAGGCCTTCCCAACCTTGAGCAGGCATCAGATCACCTGGAGGGCTCATTAAAATATCACTGGGCCCCATCCTGCTGCTGCTGCTGCTGCTAAGTCGCTTCAGTCATGTCTGACTCTGTGCGACTCCATAGACGGCAGCCCACCAGGCTCCCCCGTCCCTGGGATTCTCCAGGCAAGAACACTGGAATGGGTTGCCATTTCCTTATCCAATGCATGAAAGTGAAAAGTGAAAGTGAAGTCGCTCAGTCGTGTCCGACTCTTAGTGACCTCATGGACTGCAGCCTACCAGGCTCCTCTGCCCATGGGATTTTCTAGGCAAGAGTACTGGAGTGGGGTGCCATTGCCTTCTCCGGGCCCTATCCTAGAGCATCTAAATTATAGGTCTGTGGTGGGACCCATAATTTGCATTTCTGACTAGTTCCCAGGCGATGCCATTGGTCTGGGGCTTACACTTTAAAACCACTGCCTGAAGTCCTTTTGCTCTCCACCCTCTGGGGCACAGGAAGAGCTGGGCTGCGTACACTAAAGCAAGTGAAGGGGGCTCACACTGATCGAATCAGGGTTGAATCTAGGAGTACTATAGTGACATCTGAGCTTTTATTGGGTCCCAGTCACTTTACCTACATTAATTTACTGAATTATTATTATTATTTTTTTTAATTTTGGCCTACTGCATGGCTTGCGGGATCAGTTCCCCGACCAGGGACTGAACCCTGGCCGGGGTTTGAACCTTGGCCCCTGCAGTGAAAACCCTGAGTCCTAACCTCTAGGCTCCCAGGGAACTCTCTCTTATTGAATTCTTACAAGGGCTTTGCCAAATGGGATTATCACTCCCATTTTAAAGAAGGATACACTGAGACAGGGTGGTGGTCACACCCTGGCCAGTAGCAGAACTAGGACCTGAATGCAGGCAGTCTGGCCCTGGAGGCTGTGTGCTAGGCTACCATACTCCCAGATGCCTCAGGATACTCAAGTAAGTGGCCAGCAACCATGGGATTAGTTCAGAGCCTGTTCATGGAAGGGTCAAGATAGACCTGGGCATGCCTGGGGCAGGGCCACCTCTGCCCCCTGATGCTGCTGATCCAGGCCAGGGCCTCCCAAAGGCCAGCTGAATTATAGGAGGAGAGGGTGAGAGGTGAGGAGCCAAGAGGTCCTGGTTACCATCCTAACTGCTGCAGGCCTGCTGGGCTATGCTGACAGCCTCTGCCACTCTCTCGGCAGCCTTTGCCTTTGTGAAATGAGGAGCTGGAGAGGCTTCGTCCTGCTCTGGGACCTAAAGGGGTTGCACTAGCCACCTTGGGCTGGGCAGGCCTCTTGACACCTAGGTCTCTTCCTGAAGCCCACATCTACTCCACCCGTGCTCAGAGACACAGGCCTTAGAAGGAAATAGTGATGGCTGATCCCTGTGGATATATGGTAGAAACCAATACAATATTGTAATTATCCTTCAATTAAAATAAATGAATTTTTTTAAAAAAAGAAGGAAGTGGAGGCTGAGGCTTGGTCTTGACTTTCATAGAATGCATGGCTGGGCCCTGTAGGGTGGAGGGGCGGTGTGGCCCTGAGGGAACACCCCTCTGAGGAGCAGGACTGAGCCCCTGTGTTGGCTCAGTTCAATCCGATAGCATCAAGAGTACTAAGATGTTGGCTTAGCTCCTTCCAATTTTTTTTTTTTTCCTTTCAAAGCTGTTTCTGAACCTCCTTAGCCTATATTTTATTTTTCAGTTGAAAGCGTTCCTCCTGCCTCCTCCAATCTACTTGGCTGTATAATTCCTGGGCTGAACATGTTCTCAATGATCTGAACATGTATATGTGTTTCTGTGACGGTGGACACATGTGGGTGACTGTGTGGTGCCACGTGTGTATCCGGGTGTACCCAGGCCCTGGAACACACGCATGGGGGTCTGAGCGTGTGCTGCTGGGCCCCGCTTCCTGAATGGGCGCTGACCCTTAACTGTGAACAGATGGGCCTTGTGGGTCAGGCGGGGATCGCAGCTGTTTGCCAGAAGGCGGCCAGCTCTGGGGGCCCAGAATGGAGCCTGGAGCACCTTGACCCAGCAGAGGAACACCTTACCCTGGGTGCTGCCTCTCCCAGCCGTGCTCCTGAGCAGCCTGTGGGGGAGACAAGGCCGCCAAGCTGTTTATCAGGCCCTTTGAAATGGTCGGCGGCTGGCGGCCAGGCCAGCGGGGGAAGCAGTGCCTTCTGGGCCTGACTTGGCGGTGACCCGGCCCCTCGCTCCTCGTGTTCCTCTCTGGCTAGTCAGCATCCTAGCCCAAAGAAGCAGTTGCCTGAGAAAGGAGGTCTCCTCTTCCCCATTCACTCCCAACCTTATTGGGGCAGGAACAACCCCTAGAAGGTGGTAAGGGGGAGGAGGAGAAGGGCAGACAGGGGCCTCTGCATCCCTGGGCAGACGTGGGAGAGAGGAAAAGATGGTTTTCCAGAGGCCTGGCTTTGTCTGCTCCCCTCTGTGTTTATAGAGTAGCCCTGACCTCCCTCTTAGCCCAAGAAAGACTCCTAAGACAAGTCAGTAAATGACAGAGGACAGGAGAACACCCACTAGAACATCCCCTGTGTGAGCCCACCCTTCCATGCCCACCCCCTAGCAGAGTCCATGACACATACAGGGCCTTAAAAAAAATGTATGTTGACTATTTAATGAGTATTGTTGAGTGAAGAGGGAAAAGAGCTAGAAGCTTGGGAGGTATGGGTTGGTGGAGAAAAAGAAGCAGCAGCAGCAGCAGCCAGAGAAATGCCAAAGGGCGAAAAGGAGAGCCCAGCTGGCTGTGAGGTTCTACTGGGAGCTCAGTGATGGAGAGGGGGAGAGAGAAGAGAGCAAGGAGGCAGCCAGCCCTTGAGCAAAGAGGACCAGGCTGGTGGAGGGGTGGTGGATTTGCCTCAAGTTCTCCAGCTACAAATGGGCACCTCGGAAACCCAGGCCAGCCCCACCGCCACCCCAGTGGGAGCACCATCAAGGTCATCGCCTGGCCAGCAGGCTTTATCTCCACTTTCCTCTCCTGTGGGTATGGTGGGAACTACAAGGCCGGTCTGGAAGTCTGGATTCTTTGTTGAGGCGGGGCAGGGTGGGGCGGGGAGAGCAGGGAGGTCGGGGGGGGGGGGGGGGGGGGGCGGCGGGTTGGGGGGGGGGGGGAAGTGAGGGAAGGTACAGGTTCCTCCTCCATGGTTTCAGAGAAATAAGTCAAACTTGGCAGGGCAGTGGGGAGTGGGGTGGAGGGGCCATCTGGATGTGAAGGCCAAGCCTGCTGTTAGAAAGGCAGGGCTGTCCTGAGCAAAGTGTCCCTTCATTATGTCACCCTGTCATTGTCACCCCATGTCTGCCTTGCTGAGTCCTCTCCTGCTGCAGAAACTGCGTCTGAGAGAGGCTGAGAGGTTCTTGGTGGGGGGAGGGACATAGACAAAGAAGGAAGGGACCCAGATGTGTCTAATGGCAGAGCCCTGGGGTCAGGGCAGGGCAGGAAGGCTTCTTGGAGGAGGTGAAATGTAATCAGACGTCAGGGACAGTAAATTGCATTATCTGTAGGAACCGGCTGGAGAGAAGAAACTCTGTGTGTTTAGTGAAGAGGGATGTACTGTCTCGGGCTACCACGCCTGCCACCCTGCATTAGGCCGCCCTCGGGGCCCCCTGCATGGAGCAGGGGAAATTAGAGCATAATCAGTGCAATTTCAAGGCAGCAGCCCCTTCCAGCAGCCAGCGGCCATGCCTGTTAACCAGCCCGCAGCCCCACTGGCCTGATACCACAAGCAAATGGCTCCTAATGGGGACCAGACCTCCTCCCACCTGCCTGCCTGTGTGTCTGCATGCCTGTATGTAGGGCTCAGAGCCTTGCCACTGGACCCCTGTCCTGCTTGCAGTCCCTGGGCCCCTGGCTCCTGCTGGGTAGGCTGTGGGGGGTGGTGTGGGGTGCTGGGGGAGGGGGGTGGGAGCCCTACAGGGGGCCTCTACTCCACAGGAAGCAGGGCAGTGCCCCCTGTGGGGTGGGCATAGCAGGAGCCTGGTGCAGCCCTAGGCAGCTACAGCCAGGTCATCAGGCTGCTCTAAGCCCCACATCTTGTTCTCCCTACCAGAGGGCCTGGGAATTCTTTGTCTGCTCTTTTGTCCCGGGGAGCCAGGGAAGCTGGGTGCTGGGACTGTTGGAGAGTCTGCAGGGTGTGTTGCTCCCCTTCAGTTCCTCCTTTCAAACCCCTTTCCCCTAGCCTTGACATGGGCCCTTATCACCACTCACCTAGGATTCTAGGACTCACTCCTCACCATCTTCTTGCTTCTAATCACCCCACCTCCCTGCCCCCCTCCACCTTGCTGCTGCTGCTGGGAGATTTTCTTTTCTTTTTAAAAATATTTATTTCTTTGGCTGCACCTGATCTTAGTTGCAGCACACGGAATCTTCCATCTGCATTGTGGTATGCAGGATCTTTTAGTTCATGGCACGTGGGATCTTTAGTTGTTGCATGTGGAATCTAGTTCCCTGACCAAAGATTGAACTCGGGCCCGCTGCATGGGGAGCACAGAGTCTTAGCCACTGCGTCACCAGGGAAGTTCCATGGAAGATTTTCTACATCACATCCAATGGCATGCCTTCCCTGCTTTACAATCTTCAGTGACTCCTTGCTGCCTTCAGGGTGAATGACAAAGTTCTGAACTGAGAGGGCCCCCTCTGGGTCGCAATCCTGCCCACTTCACAAGCCCCTTCTCTTGAATGAACTAGGGGAAGACGAGAAAGATGTTCACCTCTGGAACAAAATTTAAGAGAGCATCCATAAGCCCAATAATCAAGATAAATAATGTTTTAGTGCCATCTTTTTTAGAATCAAAATTGATGCCAAAAAATCCATGATAAATGAAATTTTGAACAAAGACATGGATAGGGCCAGGATTAGAGGGGAGTGAGGGAAATCGTACAAGGGCAGGGTCGGATCCTATCTATTTAGTCTTCACTTGCCTCACCCGAGTGCTGGCCACGTGTCCAGATGTGCCCACCCCATCCTGCATCAGCCAACTGAGCCCAGGGAGCCGCTTACAATCCTCCAAGCGCCCCAGGCCTTTGCAATGCTGTTCCCTCTTCCCGGAAGTCTCTTCTTCTGTCTGTTCTCACCTGGATCCTAAAACTCAGCTGCGGCAGCCCGTCTCTTATCCCCAGGCCAGATCAGGAGGCTTTTGTGGTCTGCAGCTCTCCCCTTTCCATCTCCACTTCCAGTCACTGTTACCTCAGTTCCTTTAGAGTAGAATCCTGACTCAGTTCATCTCTGTTTCTTTAAAGCCTGTCATGGGGCCTGACACAGATGGGCTTCCATCATCTTTGGCTGGCTGACTGATAAATTGAATGGACAAATTAAAGAGTAACAGGGCTATGGGTCCTATTCTCTTTCAACTAACGTTTTAGTGACCAAAGCAGACAAACCCCTTGAGGTTCCTCTGACTCAGATGGGTCCACATGCTACCAGCATCAGAGAGTAAATATTGTAACACTGTGGTCCAGTGAAGAGATTCCAGCAATCTCTGAAACTCTTGGCAATGGAATTTGATCTATACTTTTAAAGACACTGTATGTGTGTGTGCACGTGCGTGCGTGCGCGTCTATGTACGTGAATAAAGCTCTTCAACTTTCTCTAAAAGATAACATAGGAAGAGGGAGGTTGTGCAGGCCAGGCCTCTCCAAATAAGGCGAAACCCAAACTCTCCTTTATTTTTAGCAGTGCTTTTCCCAACTGTAAGAAGGCATAATTCCATGAACCAGCCTTGAAAAAATCCACCAACTTCCAGAAAAGTTTCAACAACCCATGAAGGTTCCCATGTGTGTGAAAACCCGATGACCCTTTTAGGGAAGGGCCCCCAGACAAAGCCTGAAACCTGAGCTGGGGCCCAGTTGCCTCTTCTCCAGGACAAGTCCCCAGCCAGACTGGACAGCTCGGCTCCAGAGCAAGGCCAACCTGCACAGCCCACCGGTCCTCAGCCTCCTGGAGAAACTCAGCTCAAAATGTCCCTGATACTCAGTGCAGTGGCCATCAGCACATCCTCAAAAAGTCACATCCCCTGGAAAATCTGACTAAACAGTAAGAAAAATAGCGACAGTCAGCTAACTTCATAGAGACTCACTGAGAGCCGAGCCCAAAGCAGATGAACTGGAAGAAGAGACGTTTAAAGTCCCTTACCATCATCGTCTTCCTCTCTCTAAACTGAGCCAGGTTCCTTTTAACCTATGCAGCAGCCACCGTAGACTGGATGGCAGGAGGCATATGCCTGGGCCCTCCGCTCCTCAAGTCAGGAGCTCTCAGTGTCCGTCAACTCATCTGGAAAATGGGGATAACATCAGGATGAGCTAATCAAGGCGAAAGCCAGAAAGCCTGCTGCCTCGCCATTTCTGTTTCCAATAGGATTTTTATGGCCTCCAAGATGGTGTCTCCTTGTAATCTTTCTCGGCAACAGGCTCGTTTTTCTCCTCAAATTCCTCTGTGTTTGGCTCAGGACAATCTGTTTTTCCTACATTTGTCAAGTTGCTCGAAATTCCTAATGCTCATTCATGTTCTTTCCAAGGATTAGCAGAACACCCCTTGCTCGTCTTTCATCACACTCCCTTCGCACGCAGGGTAGAAATTATATGTGAGTAGAGGCCTGGCTATCGATGCCCATAAAATGGAGATTTTGGCGAGACTTGCTTGCATGGGTCAGAGCGGGAATGAGGCCGAAAAGCGGGCTTGAACATCTTTAATGATGTGCAGAAAGAGAGGGGCCTCGGCCCGCACAGGCAGATGTGCACAGCTGTTGGCGGAGAAGCCCCTAATACCGCGACCAGCATGGAGTAACGGATACCCTCAAATGCTTCCTAGTGGAGTTAAGAATTTTTTGTTGATCGTGCCTTTGAACTAAGGTCATTTAAGTATACAACAGATGTTCCTCTGAGGGAAACAGACTTATAAAGTCAGGAACACAGAAGGGACCTAATGGTTTACAGGGGGTGGCGCATTAAGTTCATAGCAGTTTAACTCCTTTCAATGTTAAACAAAACAATGATGCAATTTTATGCACAATAAAAAACTGTCAAAACAATCATCCTGGGTAGTGGAGGTCCTTTCAGTCATTCTTCTTCTAAAGATAAACCGAGGGCACAAGTGACGGGTAGTTCTGACTTGTCCGTGTGGTTGAAGCAGTGGTATGGCCTAGGCAGTTCAAGGCTGAATCACCAGGATGGTGGAAGACTGAAGCTTGGGAGCAGAGAGAGGGAGCGGGTGGAAAGTAAGAAGGAAATGCATGGTCTGGGTGGCTTACCAGCCAGGTTAGGCTTCAACAGGTGAAATTGGCAGACACCTGGTAAGTGAGATGTGTAGAGAGCTGGGCAAATCCCACCACCCGATAAGCCCCTCCGCCATCTGCCTCCTCATGTCCCATTCAGCATTGAGACCTGTATCAGACCATAACCTTTTTTTGAGTGTCAGGCACTTTGGTTGGGGGTCAGCACTGCCCCATTCAGAGTCCTCTGTGGAAATGTGGTTCTCGGTGGGAGGAATCCTGGAACAGGGCATAAGAGGTCTGGATTTGAAATCAGGGTGTTCAGAGTCTGAATCCATGCCCCTGGCATTTGTTAGCTATATGATCTTGGATAAGTCATATAACCTTTATTTCACCATTTGTAAAATGAAGGTGGTCATACATCACGAGATTATTAGCAGACTTGAGTGGAAGGATGGGTGAAAATCCCCAGGAATGTTCTTGGCACAGAGTTAAGTGTTTTGCCTCCTTTCTTCAGGGAAGTACAAAGCAGCATTCCTGTCATCAGGGAGCTTATGGTCTAGATAAGCAAACTTCACGTGCACAAAAGACAAGTGATTCTCCAGGCATTAACCAAGCGGTGGCTTAGAAAAGCCACAAATGGTTAGGTGATACAGAAGCCGATCAGAGGTGGGTTGCTTGGGCCTTCTGATCACAGATGGGTCCCTGGCCTTGAGTTGGGGCTAGTGGACTTTGGAAAGGCAAAGAGAACGTGTTCCCATCAGGCAGACCCTAGAGGGCAGAGCTACATTGGATCTATTGAAGGTATGTTGGAGGCCCACCAAGGGGCAGCCAGGCCAGCAGGTGACTGGTGGGAATCAAGGTTGCCAGGGAAGTGGGGTACAGATTGCACAGGGCCTTCAGTACCAAGCTGAGCTTTTTTGGAGCTGCAGGGACTACGGTAACTCTTTGAACTAATGAACACTGATAACTTTCTTTTCCAAGATTTGTCCTGTCTGAATGAGTAAAGCCTAGCACACTCCCACCTCCTGTCCCCTAGCAGACATTGCTAGTCAATCTCAGCTGGGAGGCAACCTGGAAGCTGTTATAATATTCTGTGTATGTGGGGATGAAGGTGTGTCCAGGGTGGGTTCGTCCAGTCATTTGAGAGCATGTATCTCTCTGCTTTTTGTTGTAAGGCAGATGGGGAGAAAGGGCTTACTGTGAGTGTATGGTGATCTTCATCTTTGCTGCTCCTGGGATCAGATCCCAGGTCTGGAACTTTCTAGCCAGTTTCCTGGCTGGCCTGTGTTCACTGTCCCAAGCAGTCTCTGGCGCCCCCTGTTGGATCCCAGGTAAGAGTGCCGCTGTGGCTGGAGAGCTGCTGTGACCCACGGGGAGCGAAGAGGGGCAGGACTGGCAGGCCAGCCAGGGTCTCTGGGCCTGAGGCTTTGCAGTGAGCAGTGAGCTGTGGTTTCCCATCTGCACCCTCTTTGGCAGCCATGCACGTCTCAAATGCATGAGTGTTTGGGCAGGAGCTCGGCAGGCGTGGCTCACTCTGAAAGGGGGATAGAATTCTTCTTAACTGACAAACCATGTAAATCTTTCAGGACTTTCTAAAGTTACCAAGGTGCCAGAAATAGAAGGCAAGTCTGCTTCACATTGTTGTAATTTCCTTCTTGATTTGCATGTAGAGTGCCTTTTGATCCATGGAGACAGATGCTCCTGGAGCCAACTCCTGCCTCTGTAGGAAGGGAGAAGCGTGAAGGCCACTGGAGGGTAGAGGCCACTCTCTGGCTGGCCAGGGCTCCTGGCATCTGGGAGGGCCCCCCTTCACCCTAATGGCCACTGGAAGGGCAGGATGGGTTTGTTCTGCCTACCCGGAGCAGCCAGGGCAGTTGGGGGAAGAGGGAACGCCTGATTTCATGCCTCCCTGATATGCATGTGGAGCCTTGTTCCACCATGCCTCCACCTTATGGTCAGTGTCATTCCCCTGGGACAGCCTCCTCTGTGGTCTCCCTGCCTCGTTTCTGGTCTCCTCCCTCTCCCTGCAATGTTCCCTACAGAGCCAGGGTGATCTTTTAGAGACAGTGCCAGTGAGAGCAGACAGGTTTGGCAACTCTTCTAATGGGTGTGCACACGTCAACCCAGTGGAGGGGGGTGGGGGTAGCATCACGCCCATTTTACAGATAAGGAAATAGATGCACAGAATGCTTGATAGCTCAGTGGAGACTAGGAAGAGCCAGTGGCAGTGGCAGAGCCAGACCAGATCCAGCTTTTCTGGATCTCGGTCCCTGCGGTTACCCACATTGCCACATTGGCTCTACTGATGCCACAACTCTGCTTAAAACTGATCGTCATCCAGCCCGGCATTTTGCATGATGTACTCTGCATATAAGTTAAATAAGCAGGGTGACAATATACAGCCTTGATATATTCCTTTCCCAATTTAGAACCAGTCTGTTGTTCCATGTCCAGTTCTAACTGTTGCTTCTTGACCTGCGCACAGATTTCTCAGGGGGCACGTAAGGTGGTCTGGTATTCCCATCTCTTTAAGAATTTTCCAGTTTGTTGTGTCACTGACCACACAGTAAAAGACTTTAGTGTAGTCAATGAGGCAGAAGTAAATGTTTTTTCTGGAATTCTCTTGCTTTTTTTATGATCCAGTGGATGTTAGAAATTTGATCTCTGGTTCCTCTGCCTTTTCTAAATCCAGCTTGTCTGGAAGTTCTCAGTTAATGTACTGTTGAAGCCTGGCTTAGAGAATTTTGAGTGTTACTTTGCTAGCATGTGAAATTAGTGCAATTGTGTGGTAGTTTGATCATTCTTCAGCACAGAATTTCTTTGGGGTTGGAATGAAAATGGACCTTTTCCAGTCCTGTGGCCGCAAATGTGCTGGCATATTGAGTGCAGCACTTTCACAGCATCATCTTTTAGGATTTGAAGTATCTCAGCTGGAATTCCATCACCTCCACTAGCTTTATTTGTTGTGATGCTTCCTAAAGTCCACTTGACCGCATTCCAGGATGTCTGGCTCTAGGTGAGTGATCACACCATCATGGGTATCTGGGTCATTAAGAGCTTGGTTTGTGTAGTTCTTCTGCATATTCTTGCCACCTCTTCTTAATATCTTCTGCTTCTATTAGGTCCATACCATTTCTGGGACATATTGGGTCAGCCAAAAAGGTCATTCAGGTTTTTCTGATACATTGTATAGAGAAATCTGAGCAAATTTTTTGACCAACCCATACTTAAAATGGGGAAGTGTTTGCTTCCTCATTTGGCTTGGGACTTGTGACTTGAAATTCACATTGGACTTGTGTGCATGGGTGCCACTAAGTCTGGCAGCTCTGGCTTGTTCTCTTCTGTTCTTGCACTTGCTAAGCGTCTGCACTTTGAGGCCTCTGCTGCCCTTTCCCCTCTCTCTGAAGCATACTTCCCCGCTCCACCTGGCTGGCTCCTCCTCATGCTTTCACAATGAAGCTTGGGTATCACCCCCTCAGGAGGCCTTCCCTGACCCCCAGTCTAAAGCAGGCTCCCTGTTATTCTCCCTCGGAACATCCTCCTTGGCCCTGCGTTTGGAATTAGACATACAGCCTCCATCAAGCCTTTGTCAGCACTAAGCTGTGAGCTGCCCCAGGGAAGGGACTGATGGTCAGCATCAGCAGCGGCCAGGCCCTTACTATGTTATGTCAATACACATCCACGTGTTTACCCATGCTGGTCTCTCCTCCTGGAGGCCCTCTCTCTTCCCTCACCCCCTTCTTCATTTAACGCCTACAGTCCTTTCTGTTTGCTTAATGCACTGTTGTACAGGAGCTTATTGGCTGAGGTTGCACTATGTGAGTTCTGAGTTCTTGCCCTCACGGAGCTCCGGTGCGTGAAGGAAACACGTGGGAACAGGGAGCTCAGTGCAAAGTGCCACATGCATGGTTGGTACCAGGAGAGAATGCCCCCCCAAAGACTCCTGCACCTGCTGCCCTCACTCTTTCCCTGAGAAGAGCAGTCCTCCGGGCCCCATCCCAGGAGAGCTTTGTATAGACCTTGACCACAGGGAGTCTTCCGGCGACTCCCCTGCCCCGTGACTGCTTGAGGGGAGGGCCCTGCTGCCCCTCTCCGCGTCCCCAGGTCCTCTCGACACGGCCCGAATCACTGTGCCTGTGTTTATACCTTGGAATGCTATGGGCTGCAAGCAGCACAGTCTGACTCACATACTTTAGTCAGTAGGAAATGTCTTGTTTCCCACGACAGGAAGGCTAGAGGCAGGGGGGGACAGGTCCCGCAGCTCAGTGATGGTATCAGGGGCTCAGGTCTCCTGTCCCTCTGCTCTGCTGTCCTCCGTACAGGTGCCAGGGTGAGGGCGGTTCCCTGAATTCACAAGGTGCTCCCCGGTAGCACTTGTGTGTGTGTTCCAGTCTGTTTTCACCCTGCAGGAGGGTGAGAGAGTCAGTTCCCCAACCATACCACATGTGTCCCTATCTTCAGTCTCATGGGGACAGTGGCCCCCATGGACAGGTGCCAGGCAGAAGTGGCTGATTCTTATTAGCTTAGGGCAGAGGTTTCCAGGGCTTCTCTGGTGGTTCAGACAGTAAAGAATCTGTCTACAATGCGGGAGACCTGGGTTCGATCCCTGGGTTGGGAAGATCCCCTGGAGGAGGGCATGGCAACCCACTCCAGTATTCTTGCCTGGAGAATCCCCATGGACAGAGGAGCCTGGCGGGCTACAGTCCATGGGGTTGCAGAGTCGGACATGACTGAGTGACCAAGCACAGCAGAGCACAGAGGTTTCCAGACTTTCTCAATTATAGCACCTGTAGTGCCTCAGTAGTTTTCCATGGCATCTTCAACCAACCAGCCAACCAAACAAAACAACAAATAGGGACTTGCCTGGTGGTCCAGTGGTTAAGACTCCAAGCTTCCATTGCAGCCGTCATGGGTGTGAACCCTGGTTGGAGAGCTAAGATCCCACATGCCATGGGTTTGGCCAAAATTTTTTTTAAAAATTAAGAAATACCAAACAGTTTTCCTTATTAATTAGGTATGAACAATTTAATAAGTATTTATGTCCTAGCAACTCAGTAGCCATTTGAAAAGTAAACTGAAAAAAGTCTTTTTATGTCATTTCTAATTAACTGCAACTATTTTTGTTGTTTTTTTCAAACTTCAAACTTTTTGTTTTGTATTCAGCCAATTAACGGTGTTGTGGTAGTTTTCAGGTGAACAGTGAAGGGATTCATCCATATATATACGTGAATCCATTCTCCCCTGAACCCCTTTCCCATCCAGGCTGCCACATAATATTGAATAGAATCCCATGTGCCATACAGTAGGTCCTTTTTGGCTAATTAACCACAACTATTTACTAGTAGGTTGTGTGTGCCCGGTGGGCACTGCATACCTTCTCAATCTAGGCGTTAGATTGGACCCCACATCCTGTTTTCCTATTTATATAGATTTCTTGTGGTACTTTTCATGATGGCAATCACTGAGAACCTGGCTTTACAAGGTATGGTGTTATTGCTGTGAAAACTATGAAGTGCCTTGAGCTAGCAGTTCTCATGATTCTCTCAGACATCACTGCATTTCCCTTAAAAATGTCAGTTATCACTTGGTACTGGAGTGAATTCACTGCTCCTCCTTTAGGGGCCTTGGTGCATGGTTTGGGAACCATTGGCTTAGATTAATGATCGTGCCTTGATGGAGCCAGACATGAGGGAGATGGAGACTTGACCAAAACCAGGGTTCTCTTGGGAAAGAGAAAGAGAGAGAGAGAGAGGGTGGCACCTCCCTAGGTAACAGGGCCCATTGACGTGGACATTAATGGCTGTTGCCTAAATGTTGAGTTTCCAACCAGCGAGAAAGAAGATACCTCCTAGCAGCTACTTTCTGATGTTCCCCACTAAGGAACAGTTTGCCACAGAAACTTAATTCCTGTGACATAGAATCATTTCACTCGATTTATGCTGCCGACTTTAACACATCCACTGCTTCCGGGGTTCTTGTTTCCTTTTGTGACAGGCTGGTGAAGCCATGAGCCCTGCTCAGGAAAAGGAGGCGTGGGAGACTTGTGTTCACATGTTGTTTGACCCCTGATTCACTTTTTCCTGTCAGGCACCTTTTCTGGCTGCTCTCAACCTCAGTTTCCCATTGGAATCTGTAAAATGTGGAGGGTCACTCCCACCCACGCTCCCCCCATGAGGACATCCTGTCCTGGAAGCAGCGTTCCTGTTGCTGCTGAGCAAACTCACTAGGAAGCTTAGGACACCCTTTCGCTC
This sequence comes from Bubalus bubalis, assembly GCF_019923935.1. Lineage (NCBI taxonomy): Eukaryota > Metazoa > Chordata > Mammalia > Artiodactyla > Bovidae > Bubalus > Bubalus bubalis. The sequence goes on along the minus strand of NC_059157.1, from coordinate 174,714,345 downwards.
AAACCATGACGCCTTCCCCTGAGAGCATGAGCCACCCTGATCCAGCCACCCAGTCACCCAGAAGGCCCTGGCTGCGCCCTGTGGCTGGATGCTGGGCTTGTGGCTGGACCCTGGCGATAAAGCACGTTTCTGATCCTGGCTCTTTCTCTCCATCCCCAGCCCACAGAGAGGATTCTGTTCCCATCTCCCTGCCACCTTCCACCACCTAGGTTTAAGGATCTGGCTTCCAACTTGCTGAAGCCCCAGGGAGATGCCTGTGGGCCGCATCAGCCAGGTCCTTCCCAAGCCCCCAGGTACAGTTCCTCTCATCTGCTTGACAGGCTTATCAGAGCCTGGTGTCCTTGTTCCCCAGAGAGTGAGTTCAGTCTCTTTCGAGAGATTATGTTCCCAAGCCTCCTGGCGGCCTAGGCCTTGATAACCACCTGGTGTAGCGGCCTTCAACTCCCCTCCCGGGGAAGCATTGTGTTTCAGAGCCCGAGGGGCACAGCGCAGCCAGACCTCTGGTCAGACCGAGATGGGGATGACAGCTGCCAGGTTACCATGCTGCTGTGGGCTGGGAGCACTGACCCTCTCCTGACTGCTCATATCAACCATAGAGGACCCCTCTGGTTGTGTTCATGTCTGCAAATGCAATAGCATCAAACCTTTTGTGTTGTATTTCCTCTCTGCCAGGCACTGTTCTTATTTTCCCAATATGAAATTTTTTAGTATATAATTACGTTCAACCATCATAATACCTTGAGAGGTAATTTAATTTCCTTCCTTCCCATTTTACAGAATATAGGATCAAGGCTTTTACTAAATAATTTACCTAAGAGCATGCTGCTGGCAAGTGGTGAAAGCTGGGACGTGAGCCAAGGCCAATGGACAGCCCAGTCAGGACTCCTGACTCCTGTACTTCCAGCCTGTGCCGCTGGCCGGGGGCCTTGGGGACGATCCAGTTCAGGTGCCCTTTGTGACCTGTGAAAACCCGAGGCCTGAGTCCCCAGCTCACCAGTGACAGAGGGGTTCTGGAACTGCTATTCTAATCTCCTGGGCCCAGAACGCTTTCGAAACATGTTTCAGTTCAGTTTAGTCACTCAGTCGTGTCCGACTCTTTGCAACCCCATGAATCGCAACACACCAGGCCTCCCTGTCCATCACCAACTCCCGGAGTTTACCCAAACTCACGTCCATCGAGTTGGTGATGCCATCCAGCCACCTCATCCCCTTCTCCTCTTGCCCCCAATCCCTCCCAGCATCAGGGTATTTTCCAATAAGTCAACTCTTCGCATGAGGTGGCCAAAGTACTGGAGTTTCAGCTTAAACATCAGTCCTTCCAATGAACACCCAGGACTGATCTCCTTTAGGATGGACTGATTGGATTTCCTTGCAGTCCAAGGGACTCTCAAGAGTCTTCTCCAACACCACAGTTCAAAAGTATCAATTCTTTGGTGCTCAGCTTTCTTTATAGTCCAACTCTGACACCCATACATGACCACTGGAAAAACCATAGCCTTGACTAGACGGACCTTTGTTGACAAAGTAATATCTCTGCTTTTGAATATGCTATCTAGGTTGATCATAACTTTCCTTCCAAGGAGTAAGCGTCTTTTAATTTTATGTCTTCAATCACCATCTGCAGTGATTTTGGAGCCCCCAAAAATAAAGTCTGACACTGTTTCCACTGTTTCTCCATCTATTTCCCATGAAGTGATGGGGACCAGATGCCATGATCTTAGTTTTCTGAAATTTGAGCTTTAAGCCAACTTTTTCACTCTCCTCTTTCACTTTCATCAAGAGGCTCTTTAGTTCTTCTTCACTTTCTGCCATAAGGGTGGTGTCATCTACATATCTGAGGTTATTGATATTTCTCCTGGAAATCTTGATTCCAGCTTGTGCTTCTTCCAGCATTTCAATCATCTTGTACTCTGCATATAAGTTAAATAAGCAGGGTGACAATATACAGCCTTGATGGACTCCTTTTCCTATTTGGAACCAGTCTGTTGTTCCATGTCCACTTCTAACTGTTGCTTCCTGACCTGCATACAGGTTTCTCAAGAGGCAGGTCAGGTGGTCTGGTATTCCCATCTCTTTCAGAATTTTCCACAGTTTATTGTGATCCACACACTCAAAGGCTTTTGCATAGTCAATAAAGCACAGATTTTTTTGTGTGTGGGGGGAAGGTGGCCTTTGGGGGTATGGGAGAAAGGAGGCTATTTGGGGTTTAGACATCCCAGAATTGATAGTGGAGGCAAGATGACGGGTTCAGAGCAGCAAGGTCTGTGGTCGGGGGTCCTGGGTCACTGGCACCAAGCACAGCGTGTTGAAGGCTCTGCTTATCAAGTGTAAACTGAGAGGCGATTGGGCGACCGAGACCAAGAGCCCTAAAAATATCCTCACACCTTACCCAACAGTGCCACTTCTAGGAATCTATCCCAGGGAAACATTTTGGAATGCAGGCAGAGCTTTCCATGTCATTGCTTTTGCAATACCACAAACCGAGTGAACAAAGCTTACATGAGGGGAATGTTCATACACACCCTGGTCAGCCCAGTAAGGGAAGACCATGCAGCCTCTAAAAATGGTGTTTACAAAGAGAGTTTGGTGAGATGAGGGAAATCTTGCTGATATAAGGCGAAGCCCAAGGGTGCGGGTAAGGGGAGCTAGGTATAGAAGAGCAGAATGAGAAATACTTAGGATTTCAATTGTGTTTTTAAAAAAGAACAGGGGGGTTAAAGACTGGAAGGGAAAATCCCATAATGGTGTTTGCCTCTCTCTGCACTTTTCTGATTACATAATTTTCTACAGATTTAGCTCTACTTGTATAGTTGATTAAAAAAAAAAAAAAAGCAATGAACCAACCAGCCACAACAGTGAACAGAAGTGAACATTCTGGGGTTGGTGCCTGTCCAGGCTGGGAGGATGGGGCAGCCCCAAGCCCTCTCTACTCTCACAGGCCCAGGGAGGGGAGGAGTAAGGAGCAGTCATGGGTGCCCAGGCACTGAACTGACCTGGAAGACTCTGCCCTGGTGTGGGGGCATGGGGCTGTGCTTCAGCCCACCCTCACTGGAGAGAGCTATGTGCGTAGAGGAGTAGGGGCGTAGAGTGCTACTTTTCTGGTGGGTACTTTTGCACACAGCCAGCCAAGCCCACTTTGCCAGTTACTCAGGGAGGGCCTAGACCCTCCAGGCCTCCGAGTTGACTCCCAAGGAAGGAGCAGGCCCACCAAGAGGGTGTCTCTGCTGGCCAAGAGTTATCCTTCTCCTTGTCCTTTCTGCAAAGCCAGATAAAGTCCGTGTCGCCCAGAAAGTGCTGTGCTGAATAGGTGGGAGAAAGCAAAGCTGCCAGGCTAGAAGTGGTCTGAGTTCAGGTCTGGGGTTGAGATCCATTGGGATGGCTGGAGAGTTGGGAGAAGCCTCCTGCATGCGTGGTCCAGGATGCTTGGCAGGGTCCAGAGCACCAGGCTTTGGCAGGTCCATCAAATCCAGGCTATGTCCCCAACACAGATACCCACCTCGTGTGGGGCTGAGGGTCCAATTACTTGTACCCCAGGCAGGCTGCTGGCTTAGGGAGTGAGTGGACAGAAGTTGCACACAGGAGATTGTGATCCCCAGCTGGGCGGGCTCCAGAGGGGCTGGACTGCATCAGCAATGATGGTAGCACCTTTCTATTGAGTGCTTGTCTTGTCATCATGGGTCCTTTCCCAAGAACCACTCAGATGTACACACAGATGTTGGTAGGATGGGCAGTTGGAGCCCACTTGGGACCTTCCTCAGCCCTTGGCCTGCCCCGTGGGGAAATTGACCATGAGCAGTGGGGCAAGGCAGAAAGGAGAGCCCCAGGTGCAGAGCAAGACCCCCAAGAGTCAGTGGAGAAGCAACAGCCACCATGTGGTGGGGGTTGGGGGGGGTTGATGGTGGGCTCCATGGGGTGGAAACCTGACCTCTGCATGGTCCTCTTCTGGTGCAGTGATTCCCTGTTCAGCTCACTCCCGAGCCCCCTCCCCGCTTACCCACAGACACGTGGGGCAGAGTTGTATCCCTGACACTAGCTGGGCAGATGTGCACACAGGGCTCTCTGTCACCCCTCTCACCCTGGCTGCCTTGGTGCCCACCCCCCGGGAGCAGTCTCAGGTTTCCTTGACTGGATCTCATCACCACTTTTGCCTCTCCATGGTGGCTGGACCCGCCTCGCTAAGCTATGCTTGGCATGTGTGTGGTCACAGGGGACAGTTATGGAGTTACTTGGCGCTGGTTGCTTTGGTTTTGTGTTTTGTTTGTTTGTTACTGTTTCTTCATAATGCTTAGATCACAGGGAGATGTGGTTATGCAGAAACAGTAAGGAATGTTGGCTGTGAAAGGCATGAAGACTCTTGGGGCAACACAGACTCTCAGTGCAGTGTTTTTTGGTCCTTCCACATCTTTTATAACAGTGCAACTGCTACTTATTGAGTGCTCCCTGTGTGCATGGCCCCTTCAATGGCCCTACAAAGTAGATGTTAATATTTTTCATTCATTCCACAACTCTTGAATCAGTTACTACCATGTGCCAGGCATTCATTTTTTTTTTAGATTTATTTATTTTTGACTGTACTGCATCTTTGCTGCTTTGCTCAGGCTTTTTCTAGTTGCAAAAGGCTGCATCTACTCTTCGTTGTGGTATGTGGGCTTCTCATATTGGTGGCTTCTCTTGTTGTGTGGGCTCAGCAGTTGTGGCGCATGGGCTTAGTTGCTCCGACACGTGTGAAATCTTCCTGGGCCAGGGATTGAACCCACGTCTGCATTGCCAGGATTCTTATCCACTGCACCACCAGGGAAGCTTGTAAAATATTTATTTATTTATTTAGACTGTGCTGGGTCTCAGTTGCCACACCCAGGATCTTCCGCCTTTGGGATTTTCGACACGTGGGACTTTTCTTTTTTAGTTGTGGCGTGTAATCTCTTAGTTTCAGCATGTGTACATAGTTCTCTGACCAGGGATTGAACCCGGGCCCCCTGCATTGGGAGTGCAGAGTATCAGCCACTGGACCACCAGGGAAGTCCCATGCCAGGCATTCTAATTGCCCCTGTTCTAAGTTGCAGCAATGGAGGCTCAGAGAGGTTAAGCAACTTACCTTAGGACTCAAAGCAAGGAGTGATGAGAGGGGATGGAGGACGGGTAGAAGTGGATCCAGATCCCATTTCTCAGGGAAGACTGTTGTGTGTGTCAGGCCAACAAGTTTGGGGGTTACTAAGATCATGGCATCTGGTCCCATCACTTCATGGGAAGTAGATGGGGAAACAGTGTCAGAATTTATTTTTTTGGGCTCCAAAATCACTGCAGATGGTGATTGCAGCCATGAAATTAAAAGACGCTTACTCCTTGGAAGAAAAGTTATAACCAACCTAGATAGCATATTCAAAAGCAGAGACACTACTTTGCCAACAAAGGTCCGTCTAGTCAAGGCTATGGTTTTTCCAGTGGTCATGTATGGATGTGAGAGTTGGACTGTGAAGAAAGCTGAGCACCGAAGAATTGGTGCTTTTGAACTGTGGTGTTGGAGAAGACTCTTGAGAGTCCCATGGACTGCAAGGAGATCCAACCAGTCCATTCTAAAGGAGATCAGTCCTGGGTGTTCTTTGGAAGGAATGATGCTAAAGCTGAAACTCTAATACTTTGGCCACCTCATGCGAAGAGTGGACTCTTTGGAAAAGACTCTGATGCTGGGAGGGATTGGGGGCAGGAGGAAAAGGGGACGACAGAGGATGAGATGGCTAGATAGCATCACGGACTTGATGGACATGAGTTTGAGTGAACTCCGGGAGTTGGTGATGGACAGGGAGGCCTGGCGTGCTGCAATTCATGGGGTCGCAAAGAGTCGGACACGACTGAATGACTGAACTGAACTGAACTGAGAGTGGGGCCCTCAGAAACATGACTTAGAATGTATGTAGTGTGTGTGTGTGTGTGTGCACGCGCTATGATTAGTTGAGAGGAGGCCTGGGTCTGGAAGGGACAGGAACCCTGGCTTTATCAGATGATCCTAGTTCATTTTACAGATGCCCCAGACTTTCATTCAACAAAGCAAATGCAAAAGGAAGAGCTGAGAACATTAGAGCAGCTGAGGCTAAATTTGGGATGTTGGAATTTGTGTTACCAGATTTGACTTTCTTAAAAGCTCCCTCTAAAGCTCAGATTAATCCCTGGCCCCTCTCCGCAGTTCAGTCCAGAGTTCTAGTGGACCCTTTCCATGTGCTTGGGGCTGGGCTGGCTGTTCCTATAGGGGAGAGAGGAGGGCAGGTGTGGTCCCTGCACTCAGGGAGATAAGATCCAGGCAGAGGTGACAAGATCAGCACCTGTTTCTATACATTGTGAGCTGGGGTACTCACAGGTAACTCCCAGAGAAGGTGGCACCTGAGTAGGGTAGGGACTGGAAGCCCCTCCTCTCCCACCGGGGAAATAACCCCTGGCCTGGCTTTCTCGTGGAATGTTTGTGCTCCTCCAGTTCCTACCTAGGGCATTTAAGAGGTGGTCTCACACGGGGTCATATCACTAAGAGATCAGCCTCCAGATCAGAGAGCTTGGGTTTGTAGCCCTGGCTTGGCCACCCCTCAGTGCTGTGACCTTAGGCATGTTGTTTAAGGTCGGCCTCTGACTCTTCTCAGCTGTTGAAAGGAAAGGATGAGCGTTTCTGTTTCTTTCACTGTCGTGAGGTCCAAGTGAGATGCAACCCTTACAAGCTCCAGTGTCCCTGTGGCTCAGATTCTGTGCAGTCATGTGCCAGGAAGCTCGGTCCAAGAGCCAAAAGTCACTGTGAAAAGTATCTCAGTCTCCACTCTATCTCTTCAAGAATGTCACAGGAGATCTGTTCCGTAGCTCACCAGAAAGGTTCTCAAAGTTGCTTTCCTCTTCCCCTCAACCCTCCCAGTAGCCTGCTCCTGCCTCACCAAAGGCTTTTCTGTTCTTTCCCACTGGTTACCATCATAGTATGGCCAGTGGAGGGAGTCTCTGATGACCATGCGTGAGTCACATTTGCCCTATTACAGAAACAGTGCTTGCAAAGCGCTAGAGCCTGGCCTTATTTTAAATATCAAATATTTAATTTGTTCCAGGTTTCTGATGGATTAAGAATATGTCCAAGTATATGTGTATATATGTATGTATTTTTTTTATATTTATTTATTTGGCTGTGCTGCGTCTTAATTGCCCCATATGAACTCTTAGTTGTGGCATGTGGGATCTAGTTCCCTGACCAGGGATCAGACCTGGGCCCTCTGCATTGGGAGTGCGGAGTCTTAGCCACTGGACCATCAGGGAAGTCCCCTAAGAAAATATTTTTTTAACCAGCTCACACGATGGAACTGCTGGGTGATTGTTGGGAGGGATCTTGCCTACATTCCCTAGTCACCTACAGCCCGAAAAACAAATATCTGGCCAAATCTTTCCCCAAAGGCATTACACCAGGGAATCTTGATGCCATATTTGTTTCAATATGCCTCTTAAGGAAAATAGCATCAGAAATATCATTGATGAGAGCTGTGGTGTGGTATCAACCTTCCCGCAGAAAGCAAGACAGCAGGTTTAGTTATGATACAGTGATTGTAATTATAGAGTTAGGATTTCAAAGCAAACAAGGTGTTGCTGTTGTTGAGGTGCTAAGTCATGTCTGACTCTTTGAGACTTCAATAACTGTAGCCCTCCAGGCTGCTCTGTCTATGGGGTTTTCCAGGCAAGAATACTGGCCAGCTGCCATTTCCTTCTTCAGAGCCTGACCTTTTAAGGTCTCAGTGTGTTCTGTTATTAGTAAGAAAAGCTGAGGAAGCACACAGTAATAAAATTCAAGCTCAATAATATTGTCCTTCTGTTTGAAATTCTTCTGTGCTTCTGATCACACTTAGAGTAAAATCCAAAGTTCACTGTGGCCTGTATTATAGAACTTTGTATGATTGTCTAACTCCCCTCCTTTAACTCATGCTGTGTCCTATACCACTTATTCTATTATTCAATTTTTTTCTTCAGCATAGCAAACTTATTCCTGCTTCAGGACCTGTGTACTTCACACTTTTCCTTTGCCTCTTTGAATAGCTTCATCTTGTTCCTTTAGATCTTACTATGAATGTTACTTTCTAAAGTAGTCAACCCCACTCCACTTCCTCTGTCACCATCAGAATAGTGGTTACTTCTAGGAAGATGAGAACAGAGAGTGCCTAGAAAGGTGAATAAGAGAGAAAAACAAAAATTCAAGTTCAGAAAATACAATCAACTTGTACAAGTAACACTTTTTCTCCCAAGAATATTAAGTAGCAGAGACAGTTATCAAAACCTTGAAGACCTTGCAAAAGAAACTTTCTCCTAGTATTTTAGTTTTATAGACCTGCTTCCTGAAACCCTATCTGTGGATCAGCAAGGAAATCACACCCCTTCCATCCCCGGCAGCCTCACCAATCCTCTTCTCCATGGCCCTGTTCTCTGAAGCCACAGTGACTGAAACTCCAGGACAATTCTGAGAACTCGGAACCGGGAAGGGGTTTCATGGCCTCTTAGCTTCCAGAATGAAAGAAGGGGCTGTGACTTGCCCTAAGGCTTGTCAGAGTTGGTTGGCATCTTAACTGAGCATTGCGTGAGGACGGAGAAGAGATGTGAAGTGCAGAACAAGAGTCATTCATTCATTCCTTTCACTCATTCATTCACTCACCAGCCCTTCATTTAGCACCTGCTGGCCACTGATTGCTGCAAATTGTATTTTCCAAACATGGCCACACCTCAGTGTTTATCCTACCCCACGAGCTTTTCCTACAGTGTGACTATTTCTCCTTCCACCAAGAAGTGTTTATTCCCCTTGACTCTGGATACATATGTGAGGCCATATTAATCAACAGAATAGTGATGCTATATGACTTCCAATTTTAGGTCATAGAAATGATATAGTTTCTTCCTGTCTGTCTCTCTTTCTCCTGGGATGCTGGTCCTTGGCACTTAGACATCATATTGAGAGAAAGCCCAGGCTACATGGAAGTGCCCAGCTGGTCCTCACCAGCCATGGTGAATGATCTTTTGACAGTTCCAGACTCAAGCTGAGGCCCCAAATTCTGTGGACAAGATGTCCTTGTTGTGCTAAATTTCTCACTTCTGGAAACCTACAAACTGATCCATAACTGTTGTTGTTTTGAGTCACTAAGTTTGGGGATAATTTGTTATGTAGCACTAGATAGCTAATACATAGTTCCTGACCCTGCAGAGAAGAAGCTGACCCCAGAGAGGAAGAGCTCTCAGGGTCTCTGGAGAGACCTCCAAGTAACCAGACAATGAGTCTGCTGTTTGATAAGGCTGGACAGAGGGAAGCATGGAGGAACTACCTTGGGGACAGTGAGGGTGGGAGTTCAGAGGAGCATTGTGGAAGAGATGATACTTCAGCTTGGTCTGAAAGGGCAAGTAAGAGTTCTCTAGGGGGAGGATGGAAGGTAGGGAAGAGTGTTGGGAGTGGGCCCTCCAGGGAGAGCCTGGACTAGGGCCCGAGTCCCTGGAACATGGATGTCGGGGAGTTGCCTGGCTTTGCTCACTTGGCACGTGAGTGACAGATCCCTCTAAGAACTGGCCATCATGTAGGGCCTCACACCTGGCAGAGCCCCTGGCATGTGCCCTGGACAAATGAAATCAAGACTGCAGACTCTGAAACCCCGTTGGCAGCCTGGTTCTGGGCTCAGGCAGGGTATGAGGCTGTGGCCCCACAGACAGCAGTGAGTGTTTCCAGAAAGCACCTTTCCTCTGGGGGCTGATCCAGCCTCTGAAGGGACTGGAAACCAGCAGTGGTGAGGAAGGTCGGCAGCCACAGCCAGTACAATTGACCAGTCCTGGGAAGCCCCCAGTTGGCCCCCTACTCAAAGGGAAAGGGTATTTTTAATGTGAATCACAGCGGTGTCAGTGCCTGTAGGTTGAGGCTGAATTGCTGGGGGAGAGGGACCAGCATGTGACTCCCTTCACATGGTCCTGGCCCCTCTTTGTGGGCAGGTCATACTGTGTGGACCACCCTTCTCTGAACATAGCTTCTCCCTGTTGTACTCGGGTCTTGACCTGGGTTCCTCCTTACACTGGCAATGGCCTTCCTGCCATTTTCACCTAATCCCTGGCTTTCCAGTTGGCACGAGTAGTAAAGAACCTGCCTGCCAATGCAGGAGACATAAGAGACATGGGCTTGACCCCTGGATTGGGAAGATCCCTTGGAGAAGGGCATGGCAACCCACTCCAGTATTCTTGCCTAGAGAATTCCATGGACAGAGAAGCCTGGCAAGCTACAGTCCACGGAATCGTGAAGAGTCAGACACGATTGAAGTGATTTAGCATGCATTCTCTGGGAAGAACTCAGAGATACCCTGATCTCCTCCAGACTCCACAGCCCCCTCCATCACAGCCCTGACATGAGATGATGCTCTGGCCTGTTTACCCATGTGCCTCCCTGACTAGGCTTAGAACAGGGGGATATCAGGGTCGATGGGCTGGTGCGTCTCTGTGTATGGGTGTCCTGCCTTGTGGTTTAAGTCTGTGTCTGAAGGTCTATATGCCTGTGTCTGACCGTGACTGAGCACCCGTGTGTGTCTCATCCTGGCTGTGTCCATCTGTCTTTTGTGACTGCGTGCCTGTGCATTGCCTGTCTGTGTGGGATGCTCCTTCTGGGCTGAGAGCAGGGGGTGGAGAGAGTCACCCCCAGTCATGAAACATGCAGCTATATCTGTCACCTGCCAGCCTCCAGGACAGCTAGCCCAGCCCAGCAGGATGCTCTGGGCCCTCCCTCCCAAGTTCCACGTTGTGGCACAGTCACGGCTGGTGGCACTGCCCTCCCTCCAGCTGTGGCCCCCCTGCCTAGGCAGTCTGCGTGCGGATGTGGCCAGCATCTTGGGTCTCCTCACTGCTCAGTAAGGAATGGATTATAATTGCCAGGCAGGCTGCATCTGCAACTAACTTGAGGGAATAATTGTTGAGCAAGTTGAAAGAAAAAAAAAACTATAGCAAGAACTTCAATCCAGCCAGTCATCCGTGTCATTAAATTAGGCTAATCTAAATCCTCAGAGCCTAATTTAGCAGCCTCCAAAGTCGACCGAAGTCTTACCCTACAAGGCTCTCTGCGGTTGCCATTGCAAAGTCTCTGCAGAGGTGAGCTTTGGGGGAATGGTGGCAGTGACCTCGCAGCTGAGGCCACGCGGAGCCTGTGATGGACACCAGCCACCCCTCGGGGACCAGGCTGTGCAGGAGGGGGCTGAGCTGAGAGGCAGGCCCATGTGCTGCCCTTACTTGGCATCAGTCACCCAGCCGCTCCCCCCCACCTGTCCTCACCCAGCTCCCAGAGGCTGTTAGATACACTGACCCAGGGGAAGCCTGAATTTCCCCCAAGCTACCTTCCTGTTGCTCCTCCAAGCCATGTCTTGTTGACACCAGCCAGCGGATAAATGGAAGGAAGAATGAGAGATGACTCTGTGTTATAAAAGCAACTTTTGTGAGAACTATAAATTCTTGCGCCCATTCAGATGCTTAGTGACTCATTAATTCAACCCTCCCTCCCCTCCTGCATTTGTTCTTTTCTTAGATTCCTCATTCCCGCATTCTCTCTTTGATTTATTCATTCATCCTCTGGCCCCTTCTTTTTTCCTCCCTCCCTCTCATCCCTTGCTTTGGGGAATCGCCTGGGAGATGCTCATCCCAGTGGCTGCCCAGAAATGAGGAAGATCTTGGGACCCACTGCCCTGGTCAATACCCAAGCCACCCTAGACTGGTTCCTCTCCCTTTCTCCTTGCCTCTGGCTCCCCCACTGGAGCACTGTTTCCTCTCTGCATCCCTCTCTGCTCCAGAGAGGGCGTGGGAGCTGATGGTGGCCTGGTGGGCAGGCCTTTGCCAGGGGCACTCAGGAGGAAAGGTGCTGAACTGACCTGATAAATGAACCAACAGGGATGTGTGGCCCGGGCCCCCTCCCTCTTTGATCAAAACCCTCTGAACCCCTGATGACATCCCATGGCGTATTCTTCTATTAATCAGAAAAGCCTTGACAGATGTAAGCAATTTGTCTTTGGAAAGAACCAGAGGCGGGCAAGGGGAGGGAGCCTGCTCCAACCCCATCCGCATGGAGAAGATGCTGAGGGGGCGCCTCGAAATGGGGGCTGAATTCATGCATACTAAGGAGGCTGGAGAAAGGAGACCCAGGCAGATCAGAAAGAGAAGCGTTTTCATTTCAAAGCATATTTCTTCCTTGATTGAATAGGACCCCCCCACTACCACCCCCAAACCACGGATGCTGGAATGAGGCTGGGATCCAGGGGTTAATCCCACCCAGACCCCTTCAGGGCTCAGATGCTTGAAGCCACAGGGGCTTGGCGGGTAGGGTTCAGGTGTAGATTCTCTGACAAAACAGCAGTCAGCGCTCTCAGAATGCCCTGTGGCCACGTCAGTTCTTGCCTCCTGACAGTGGTGAAGCTCAGCTTAGAAACACCACCAAACATCTCATGAACCCGCCCTGTGGCAGGTCTGGAGTGGCCATCAGATGCAGAGAGGAAATAATGTCTACTTGCCAACCCCCCCAGTCTAGACCACCAGGCAGATAAACAACTCAGGAAGGAGTGGGCAAGGGAGGGGTTGTGCCAGGTCAGTGTGGATACAGAGAGGGGTCACCAACTCAGCAAGAGGAGACACTTCCCAAAGGAGGAGACAGAATCCAGGTCTTTGAGGATGAGTTGATATGCTCACATGAGAAGGGTCTTCCCTTCTTTGTTGGTTTGGAGAACTTCTATTCATCCATCAAAGCTCAAACTGGGCCTCCTCCTCCATTAGCTTCTTTTCTTCACTAATTCTTGAGATCAGTGCCTGGTTCATCTCTGTGTCCTAGGACCTAGCCCAGGGCCTGACACAGAGTAGCAGCAAATGGAGTAAAAACACTCCCCTCTGGTGCAAAAAGTCAGACACAACTAAGGGACTAAACTGAACTGAACTGGTGTTTATGGAAAGGAGTTACAGACGGTGGGAACAGCATCAGCAAAGGCATGGGGGTATGCAAAGAACTACAGCCTGTGTTTGTATCACCAGGGTTCTGTCTAAATGGGGAAACTAAAAACAGAACTGCATTTCTTGGTATTTCACTGGGATATCTGGCACTATATAAAGGCAGCCTAAAGATCTGATTGTAACTAAAGAATAGATATGGTCTTATCCTTATTGTGGTTAAAAAAAAAAAAAATTGCTCCATGAGTCGGTTTAGATGCTTCCAGCACAGATTTTAAAACTTGCTCTTGCAAATTTCAGAGACGAGAGCTACAGCCAATGTTTTGATCATTTTCCTCCTTCCCCTTCCAATAAACACCTAACATACTTTGCCAAGCTTTCTGTGGTTGGGATTTACAGATCTGTGACTCACCCGAGTGAGCCAGGGAACATGAAAAGATGTCGCTGGGGAGAAATATGCAGGGAAGGATGGGAGAGGTCAGCGCCTCCACCAAGCAGGACAGACTCCCACAGCTTTTCCTAATAAACAAGTTTCCAGGGCCCTTTGAATTCTTCCGGAGAGGAGTAGAACGTTGGCGTTCACATGGAGGGGAGGCACACCGCGGACAGTGACCACGTGGGGCCGATCCTCAGAGCGGGGGTTAAATCCCGGGCGGGAAGCAGAACCGGGAGCTGGGCTGGTACTGGAGTGGTGGCTACTGAAAACCATCATTGAGCACCTGCTGTTTGCCTGTCCCATCAAGGAGGTGTATTGCTTTGTCTAAGGTCAGGTGGCCAGTAAGTGGGCAACTGGGATCCTGACCAGGTTTGTGGGTCCCAGGGTCTGTTGTTCCGGATTCCCCTGTGATGTGGGTAGTGTTGGGCCTTTCAGTAGGACTGTGCCCTGTGGCCTGGGACCTTGTCACACTCCCAGATGTGCTCACTGAAACCAAGGCCTCAGACCAGTTTCAAAGGAGGTTGGGGTAAGAGGATTTTAAACAGGATTCCCTCTGGGCTTAGAACATCCTCTGAAAGCCCTTCAACCCGCAGGACAAACCCTTTGCCAAACAAGACTGTGTGTGTAAATTCCATTTCCCATACCTGCATGGTACTAGCTCCTGACCTCTTTGCAAGGGGGATCAGTGTCTAGCCCCTCCACGCAGCCCTTGTTGGCTCTTCTGGCCTTCATTTATTTCCTGTTCTTGGAGGGCCTGATTCTGATAGTAAAAAGCTGTTCTTCTCGTTGATTGCTCGCCATATGCCTGCTGTGTGCTCGGTGTTTTATACACACTATCTGGATTGAGTCTTGCAGCCCTGCTCAGAGGTGGGTCCTCGTGTCTTCAGAGCTCAGAGGCGGCGGTGGTGGAAACTCAGGGAGGGTGAGTAATGTGCTGGAGGCCACATGACTAGGAAGTGAAGGGGATATGATCTGAACCCTCCTGTGTATGGCGGGGAGGCAGTATCCCTCACCTCTGCGCTGTTCTGAGCTGAGCCACCCACATGGCTGGCTCTCATTCTCCTGGCGTGAGGGGACTTGCCTCTTCATCTCCGGATGCCACTTAAACACATTTCCCCCTGTGTGTTTGAGGCATCTTAGTGTGGGCAGTCCCCAGCCCATGGGTTCCAGAAGGTCACTCTGTGCACGAGAAAGCCAGTGGTCACGTGCATCTGTGTACATGTATGAGAGCATGTGTGCATGTGGCTGTGTGCCCGTGCTGGTGGGGAGAGATGGGAGACGAGAGCAGGGAGGCAAGTCAGAGGAGCTGAGGGTGCTGGGCACAACAGAACTCTGGGTGACGAGACAAGCCGAGTGTTCCCAGAGTGCCCTGCTGCTCCCCACAAGGGACAAAGAGCAAGCAGGGGCATCCCAGCAGGGTGCAGAGGGCCTGGAGGTCTGGGGACAGCAATGCCTCCATGAGAGAGATGTGCGTGTGTGCTCTGTCGCCAAGCTGTGTCCATGGGATTCTCCATGAACACAAATACTGGAGTGGGTTGCCATTTCCTTCTCCAGGCGATTTTTCCAACCTAGGGATCAAACCCACGTCTCCTGCATTGGCAGGCAGATTCTTTACCATTGAGCTGCCTGCGAAGCTGAGAGAGACTCTCCTCTGTGTATACATGTCATGACTGCTTGCAGCCTGGCACAGGCTTGCTCATAGGGAGAAAAGGACAAGGACCTGCCTCAGTGATGTGGTGTGAAGATATACAGTAATAACTGCCATTAGCTGAGCTCTTACTCTGTGCTGTATGTGTGATGTGCGTGAACATTTGTAATCCTCAGACCCTTGGGAGACATACAGCAGAAGTGAGGAAACCAGCCTAGAGAGGTGAAGAAGCTTGCCAAGGCCACACAGCAGAGAGATGAATATGGAAGCATGAATCAGGACAAGGGTGGGTCTGCCTCCCAAGGATTGGAGGTGTAGCCCTCCTGTTTGGCGCAAGGTCAATTGATTGAAAGCCTGGAGGAGACTTCCCTGGCAGTCCAATGGCTAGAATTCCACCCTCCCAATACAAGGGGCCTAGGTTTGATCCCTGGTTAAGAAACTAGATTCCTCATGCTGCAGCTAAAGGAAAAAGAAAAAAGAAAAAAAAAAAGCCCAGGGGATGGATTTTACAGGGCCATGAGAAGGTCTTTTTACTCAAAATCAAAGGATCAGGCCTTAGCTACAAGGCATTAGGGCCACTGCAGTGCAAACCTGTGGCTGCCAGGGCTAAGCTGGGAGGGATATCCAGAGTCTCTGATGGAGGAGGGCTTGTGTTTTTCCATGAGTGTCACAGAGTCCATGTCCGCGATGTTGACAGAATGTCAGAGACCTTTGGATCTGAGTCTTGGAGGTTTAGCTAGAGACTCATCAGGGAGACCCCAGGGCAAGGGCATGTTCTCAGTAAACTCATCCTGCCTCTGAGTCATTGAGCATGCCAACCAAGGATTGCCACCCTTCAGGGCTAAGCTTCAGGCCCTCCTCCTCCAGGAAGCTTTTCTTGTCTAGTTCAGCCATGTTGATCACACCCTCAGGGCAAATACGCAAATGGTGGACGATCTCCTTTGCCTTCTCTAGAGGAGTCTGGAGTTGTTCACAAGCTCCCACTGAGATATGTGGGAGGTTGGGGGTGGGGGGGCAGCCAGAGGGTTGCCATGGTGAGGGTCAAAGTGACCCCAGAGGAGAGACCAGGATGGGAAGGTTGAGCTGGGGCCACATGTGGCTGAGACACAGGCTCACAGCGTCACTGAGAATTGGACCAGGGGCTGAGGTAGGGAATCAGCAAGCACTGATGATGCTGAAGGAAAAACCATGAGTTCTGAGCCGGAAGCACCATCAGAAGAAGGCAGCAGTACGTAGAGGGAACAATTCTGGGCCTTATGTCTCTCTTTCCTGAGGACCCTCCCTCCACTAAAGGAGGACACAAGCTTTCTCCTACTCTTAGAAGCTGATTTAGGAAGAAAGAGATAAAGACTATGTACTGAGAGACTGTGATTCCTCTCATTAATAAACTCAGTCACCTCTGTTTCCCTCCACTATCCTGCTAGAGGAAATCTATTACAGAAAATATGAAAGTCTCACTTTGGGGTTATAGGCAGTGTGTACCATGTAAACACAAAGCAAGATTAATCTCATGTTTGGTCATAAATGTATGCTTCAGGCATAGTATCTCATGTATGAAGTTGCTTTTCTTCTCTCAGAGAACTCACCGTTTATTATTTTAAATCATTTTATCATTTTAAATACCCAGAAGTAGGCCTCTGAGGACAGGTATCCCCCACATCCTTCGCCCTTCAAGTGGGAGGAGGGTGTGCTATGCTCCCTGTTCTCCCATTCTGATTACTGTATGTTCTCCAGCATGCTTCCTTTCTTCAGTGGCAGAGAGCAGAGGGAGGGCAAGCATGGGTTGCCTCATAGAGGCACAAGGATGTGCCTCACAGAGAGAGGGTGTGTGGCCACTGGGGTACACACTGTGGCAAGGACTGCCAGATTAGAGCTCTGTGGATGGCCTAAAGCGACATTTGCTATCTTATCTTTTGGCTGAAGTAACAACTTAACTTCGGAAAAGGTGATGGCACCCCACTCCAGTACTCTTGCCTGGAAAATCCCATGGACAGAGGAGCCTGGTAGGCTGCAGTCCATGGGGTTGCGGAGAGTCTGACGCGACTGAGCGACTTCACTTTCACTTTTCACTTTCATGCATTGGAGAAGGAAATGGCAACCCACTCCAGTGTTCTTGCCTGGAGAATCCCAGGGACGGGGGAGCCTGGTGGGCTGCCGTCTATGGGGTCGCACAGAGTCGGACACTACTGAAGCGACTTAGCAGAGCAGCAACAACTTAAGGGTGACCTAGAAAATGTTGATACTTAACAGGAAGACTGAAGAAACAGGTATTCAAAGTCGTTTCAGTAGCTTTAAAATGTCATCAAGCACGAAGTCTCTGTCTAGCTCTCTATTTCCTTGTCCTCAGCACGTTATTAACATTTTTGTCCCCATATGCATGTTGCCTCACAGTCACAAGATCACTGCTACAACTCCAGACATCACATTCTCATTCAACTTTATTTAAGTCTAGCTCATGTGCCTCTCTTTTCTGGTAAGGAAACTTCTTCCAGAAGCTTGACCAGAGATGGCTTTATGCGCCCACTCCTCAGACCGATTTCTGCATCCACTTTTCTTAAGATTAGGACATCTATTGTCAGCTAATCAGGGATCTATTAGCAGGGAGAAAGGTTGGGCCAGGAAACCAGCAGTATTTGCTAGTGGTTCAAGTAAGATGAAGCAAGGAGAGGGAGCCAGAAAAGGAAGCTTCACATAGCAAATGCTCAGTGACAACAAAGAGGGTTTAGAGTGGGTCCGTGCTAACTGCAGTTAGATGGTGGTGGTGGTGGCGATGACGGGGTAGAGATGAAACTCCAAGTTGTGGAACACTCACTATGTGTCACACTTGATCCTTACCAAGTGGGCCATGCTTAATCTTGAAACAGTCCCATTTATTTACAATGAATTGAGGCTCATTCCCATGTGCTGTCAGATGGAGGAACTGAGGTCACTTTTACAGCACTCTGGGTGCTGATGTGGGTAGTTGGGAGCATTTCAAAACAGCTACTGTATATAGATTTCCTTATTCCATTTTCCATCACATACTCATGGGATATTTAATAAGTCTCCCCTGTTAGACTCATCAAACAACCTTGCATTCTAGGATATGGTGGAGAACAAGATAGATGGGGTCCCTGCTCTCATGGAGCTACATTCTAGTAGGAAGTCTGTGAGATCATTCAGAAAGCAATCAGTAGGAAAGATATCATGGCCTTTGCATTGAGTTGGAGCTACCAGGAGTGCCTGGGGAGAGAGCTTTGTGTATAGGGGTTGGTCTTTTGTTCACTCGCTAAGTCATGTCTGACTCTTTGCAACCCTATGGACTGCTGCACACCAGGCTTCCCTGTCCGTCACTATCTTCTGGAGTTTGGTCAAACTCATGTCCATTGAGTCAGTGATGCCATCCAACCATCTCATCCTCTGTCGTCCCCTTCTCCTCCTCCCCTCAGTCTTTCCCAGCATCACCGTCTTTTCTAATGAGTTGGCTCTCTGCATTAGGTGGCCAAAGTATTGGAGCTTCAGCTTCAGCATTGGTATTCATCATAATGAATATTCAGGACTGATTTCCTTTAGGGTTGACTGGTTTGATCTCCTTGCAGACCAAGGGACTCTCAAGAGTTCTCCAACACCATAGTTCAAACTCATCAGTTCTTTAGTGCTCAGCCTTCTTTATGGTCCAACTCTCACATCTATTCATGACTATTGGAAAAACCATAGCTTTAACTATCTGGACCTTTGTTGATAAAGTGATGTCTCTGCCTTTTTAATATGCTGTCTAGATTTGTCACAGCTTTCTTCCAAGGATCAAGCATCTTTTAATTTTGTGGCTGCAGTCAAGTCACTCTCTGCAGTGATTTTGGAGCCCAAGAAAATAAAATCTGACATTGTTTCCACTTTTTCTCATCTATTTGCCATGAAGTGATGGGACCATGATCTTAGTTTTTGAATGTTGTGTTTTAGGCCAGCCTTTCACTCTCCTCTTTCACCCTCATCAAGAGGCTTTAAGAGCACTTTCTGCCATTAAAGTGATATCATCTGCATATCTGAGGTTCTTGATATTTCTTCTGGCAATCTTGATTCCAACCTGTGGTCCATCTGGCCCAGCATTTCACATGATGTACTCTGCATATAAGTTAAATAAGCAGGGTGACAATATAACTGGAGGAGATGGCATTTTGGGCTGAAACTTTAATGACAAGATGGCACAGCCTTATGATGATCTGGAGAAAGGGAATTCCAGACAATAGAGCTGGCCCCAGGGGTTGTAGTTTGCATTTGAAAAAATTAAAGAAAATCACCCTGGCTGGAACCCACCTGGGCAGGGACTGGAGTGTCTTGGAGAAGAGTCTGGATTCTTTTCTCAGGTGGAATGAGATGCAGGAGAGCATCTTTGGGAGGAAGATGCATGGTCTGAGGTATGCTTTTAGCTGGGCGCCACTGTGCACAGAACTCCCCTTTTCTGTGGTGACATGGGCCCTCCTGGTTCTGTGGGCATTGATCATGACTCTCCAGGAGGACTACAGGTTCTTGGAGGTGAGAACTGAACCTGCCTCCTCCGGCAGCCGCCCGAAGTCATTGGGAGTGAACCAGCAACAGAGATGCCAAGTGTCAGGAACAGTAGGCCTTGAGAGTTCTGTCTTCACCTGGAGGGACCCGAGGAGCAGTGATCTTAGGTAGAAAGGGGAACACAAGGCGGCTGCTCCTGGGGTGCTGGGTCCATTTCACACAAGAAACAGACTTATGGGAGGACATCTTGCCTCCCTTGGGGATGTTTCTCCAGGTCGGTGGGGGTTCCTCTCCACCCAGCCTCCTGAATCTAGCCTGGGAGCAGCCCTGGGTCTCATTAGGAGGAAGCTGTCAGATGATCTCAGCGTCCGGAGGGTCGTTGCTCCGATGAGCTCTGATAGGTAGCAGACGTGTGTGCCGGGGGTGACCCGGCAAGCAGCTACCCCCCAGGCCCCCACCCGCCATCCAGGGGGCTTCCCCCGCCCCCGCAAGGTGCTCTCAGAACTCGGCTCTGACTGCACGAAACATGAGGCCGTCCCCCTTAATCAGAGCTGACTTGTGGGAAAATTAAACACAGAAGGACACGCCAGCTCCAGGGAAGGTTCCTTCCTTGCCTTTCTGGAGGCCCAGCCTGGCTCTGAGCACTGTCATGGGAGCGGCTGACCCTGCTGTCAGCCAGAGAGCCGTGACCCCAAGGTGGCATTGCCTCTCAATGATGTGTTCCTATTGACAGGAACAGGGGGACTAATAACAGAAAAAGAAGGGGGTGAAATCTCTTTGTCTGCAATATTCTGCCTGCTGTCCAAGTCCTCGTGGCTGGATATCATTGATTTTTCAGAAGTACAGAGTTGAAATCTCATTAAGTTTTTCCAGGTGTGTCAGTAACAAATTATCTAAGTTCTTCCAAAGCCATTAGAAGAAATGTAAGTTCTGCTTAAGGCAGATGATGAAGGAGAATCGGGGGACCAGCTCAAAGGGACTGGGCATGGGGACAGTTTCAGGAGGTTGAACCCTGGGGCGGGGAGACTAAGAAAGGCTGTGACCCGATTCCAGTGTTGCCGTTTGGACTGGAAGGCAGGCCCAGAATCTTCTCTCTTGAGCCACTTTGAACTTGCACACAGGCAACAGGGAGACACAGGGCCAAGGGTCTTCTTCTTCCTGATTTGTCCAGAGAGCCCTTTGAAGGCTGTATGTGGTGGGCTTCCTCTCCACTTAAAAAGACCCCTTCTCTTGAGGATTTAAAGCATATGCTTGGCCAAGGCTGTCAGAATGCATCATAGAGATGGTCCCAAACCAACTGCTGAGCACCCCCCCGGTCCTGATCAAAGTGGAGGCGGCAGACGTCCCCTGCCCGTGGGTGCTGGAGAGGAAAGGGGGAGGAGCCAGCCGGGCTGCAGGCTGACAGCCCCTAGTCATGGTGGGGAGAGGGATGGCCAGGAGCTGCTGACCAGCTAGGCACCTGGATGGGCCCTGTGCCCAAGGTGTCTGAGATGGGTCAGTGACTCTTGTCCAGAACTGGACCACAGCAGCTTAGGCTGGGCCAGGGAATTCATCTGGTCTGTGGCTGGCAGGGCTGAATGGTGTGGAACCGTGGACAAGGGGGCAACTGCAGGGCTAGGTGAGAAATTGGAAAGCATTTATACCTGGTGTTTAGACCCAGGAGGTGCGCAGAGGACCAACAGAGGCCCTGGAAGTCCTAAATCTGAAGGTAGCTCGAATGACCACAATGCCCTTGCGTGAGCATCAGCCATACACCTGGCGCTGCACCAGGGCTGTGACACCTGGCCTCCCACCAGGCCACACATACCAGTGTCCCCTAGTGTGACACATACCACAAGGAGGAGCAGAGAGGCTGGGTGCCGTGCCCACCTTCATGCCGCCAGCTTGCAGCAGAGTTAGGATTTGAGGCCAAGGCTGTTGCGCCCAAAGTTGGGGCCCCTCACTTGAGTCTTCACAGATCAGACCACATGTGGGTTCATTAGAGAGATGTGGTGGTGTCAGAGGGCCTGAGAGCTTGGGGTTTGGGGCTCGCAGTGGAGGCTGGCTCAGAGGCCGCCGTATGTGCAGCTCAGCAGCTGCACGGCTGTGTGGATCAGAAGGGAAGGAGTGGAGCAAGTGGGTGGCGGGGGTGGGGGGCTGTCCTGCCAGTGACCACCCAGGCTGGATCTGCCTGCAGATGCCCGGTAGAGCAGCCCATACTCCCCATCTTACAGCTCTTCCGTTCACCTTAGATTCTAGGGTACGACCCCACCCTCTGGAAACTTCTGAGAATAAAGGACTCACAGAGGTGGAGGGAGTGGTGGCTGGCTTGCGGCTGTTACAACAGAGAGGCTAGTCTCAGGAGAAAACTGCAAATAAAGATTTCATCAGGGCCCCTAACAGCCTTGCCTCAGGAAGACTTCAGCTGAAGAGGGTGCCGTGTCTCGGGGAGCTAGGTTGCCCAGCTCTGTGCTGTCTGCTTTTCTGGCTCCCCACTCCCATCAGTAGTGGCCTTGCACTCCAGCAGTGACTGCTAGTTCCTTGTCTGTGTCCTCCACAGGCCCAGACACAGGCTTGTGTCCCTTAAGGTCTGGGTCCCAACCCCAGAGGCCCCTCCTCCAAGTATCTCGATCTTCATAACCCCAAAGTCTCATCTTTGTTTCCCCAGCCCTGGGGCTTATTACCAATATTGATCATTTTTTTCATGTGCTTCTTTGCCATTCCTATATTTTCCTTGCAGTGTCTGTCGAAATCCACTGCCTATTTTTAGAAATTGGATTGCTTTCTTGTTATTGAGTTGCAGGAGTTCTTTACACATCCCTGCTGTTACTACTTCGGTGATATCTCAGTATTTCCTTTTGCCTTTTCAGTTCTGCAGTTCCTTGTTAACAATGCTTATGTGAAATTGGCTCTGTCAAAAAGATGTTTTTCATCTCTCTTTTTTTTTTTTTTTTGGCCACTTTATTTATTTTTTTAATTGAAGGACAATTACTTCACAGAGTTTTGTTGTTTTCTGTCAAACATCAATAAAAATCAGCCATAGGTACACCCATGTCCCTCCCTCCTGAGCCTCCCTCCCATCTCCCTCCCCATCCCACCCTTCTAGATTGTCAAAGAGCCCCTGTTTGGGTTCCCTGAGTCATACAGGCACAGTCCCATTGGCTGTCTATTTGACATATGGTAATATAAGTTTCCATGTTACTCTCTCCATACATCTCACCCTCTCCCTCGTCCCCTCCACTGTGTCCTTAAGTTTGTTCTCTGTGTCTGTTTCTCCATTGCTGTCCTGAAAATAATTTTATCAGTACCATCTTTCTAGATTCCATAAATATGAGTCAGTATATGATATTTCTATTTCCCTTTCTGACGTACTTCACTCTGTATAATAGGCTCTAGGTTTGTCCACTTCATTTGAATTGACTCAAATGTGTTCCTTTTTTATGACTGAGTAGTATTCCATTGTATATATGTACCACAGCTTCTTTATTCATTCATCTTGCTTCCATGTTCTAGCTATTGTAAACAGTGCTTCAATGAACACTGGGATACATGTGTCTTTTTCAATTTTGGTTTCCTCAGGGTATATGCCGAGTAGTGGGATTGCTGGATGGACATGCCCATTCGTACTTCAGTGTCTGCATCTGCCCACTGGGGACAATGACCCCACACGCAGGTGGTCATGAGGGTTTAGGAAGGAGATGCCTGTGAAGGGTGTCGTGCACCAAAGCCTACCGCCCAAGGAGGACTTGGTCTGGGTGCTGCAGCCTCGGCACCTGCGGGCTCCCAGCGTAGCACTTTGTGTCTGTCTTAAGCTGAAGGAAGAAGCAGAGTGCTCTCTTGGGTTCCTCTCATCTGACAAGGAAGCCGTTTTTCCAGCTAGGCAGTCCTGTGAGAACTGATGGGATGAAAGACTTGGACATGTGTGTCTCTCCACCTTGGAGTAGAGCACGGCTGAGGGAAACCCACCTTCTTACCCAGGCCAAAGTCATGTTTAAGTAGAGACTCAATGAAAAATCAAAAACTTCTGACCTTCAAATGCATTGATAAGAGGCCAGAAAGCAAACTAGATGGGGGGCAACAAACTCTCTAATAAGTATACAAAAAAAGAAATGAGCAAGAGATTTGGATAGATACCTCACAAAAGAAGGTATCTAAATAGCCAGCAGGCACATGGAAAGATGCTGTATATCATTAGTCATAGAGAAATTAAAATTCAATCACAGTGAGATATCACTGCACCCCCTCCCCACCACCTGGTTAGGAAGCCTAAAGTTAAAAAGACTGACCATACCAAGTGTTGGTGAGGCTGTGGAACAACTGGAATGCTCCTGCTTTGTTGGTGGTCTGCAAAAAGATACAGCCGCTTTAGCAGATGGTTTGACAGTTTCTTATAAAGTTTAACAACACTTACAAAATGATCCAGCAATCCTACTCACAGGTATTTACCTGAGAGAAATGAAAATATCTGTCTCTCATGTATGCAAATGTTCATAGAAGCTTTATTTACAATAGTAAAAACCTAAAAACAACCTCCTCTGAAGAAGGGCATGGCAATCCACTCCACATTCTTGCCTGGAGAATCCCATGGACCGAGGAACCTGGCAGGCTACAGTCCATAGGTTGCACAAAGTTGGACAGAACTGAAGCAACTTAGCGTACACACAATAACAACCTCAGATCAGTTCAGTTCAGTCGCTCACTCATGCCCGAATCTTTGCGGCCCCATGAATCGCAGCATGTCAGGCCTCCCTGTCCATCACCAACTCCTGGAATTCACTCAAACTCATGTGCATCAAGTCGGTGATGCCATCCAGCCATCTCATCCTCTGTCGTCCCCTTCTCCTCCTGCCCCCAATCCCTCCCAGCATCAGGGTCTTTTCCAATGAGTCAACTCTTCGCATGAGGTGGCCAAAGTATTGGAGTTTCAGCCTCAGCATCAGTCCTTCCAAAGAACACCCAGGACTGATCTCCTTTAGGATGGACTGGTTGGATTTCCTTGCAGTCCAAAGGACTCTTAAGAGTCTTCTCCAACACCACAGTTCAAAAGCATCAATTCTTCGGTGCTCAGCTTTCTTCACAGTCCAACTCTCACATCCATACATGACCACTGGAAAAACCATAGCCTTGACTAGACAGACCTTTGTTGGCAGAGTAATATTTCTGCTTTTTAATATGCTATCTAGGTTGGTCATAACTTTCCTTCCAAGGAGTAAGTGTCTTTTAATTTCATGACTGCAATCACCATCTGCAGTGATTTAGGAGCCCCCAAAAGTAAAGTCTGACACTGTTTCCCCATCTATTTCCCATGAAGTGATGGGATCAGATGCCATGATCTTAGTTTTCTGAATGTTGAGCTTTAAGCCAACTTTTTCACTCTCCCCTTTCACTTTCATCAAGAGGCTTTTTAGTTCCTCTTCACTTTTGGCCATAAGTGTGGTGTCATCTGCATATCTGAGGTTATTGATATTTCTCCCGGCAGTCTTGATTCCAGCTTGTGCTTCTTCCAGCCCAGCGTTTCTCATGATGCACTCTGCATAGAAGTTAAATAAGCAGGGTGACAATATACAGCCTTGATGGACTCCTTTTCCTATTTGGAACCAGTCTGTTGTTCCATGTCCAGTTCTAACTGTTGCTTCCTGACCTGCATATAGGTTTCTCAAGAGGCAGGTCAGGTGGTCTGGTATTCCCATCTCTTTCAGAATTTTCCACAGTTTATTGTGATCCACACAGTCAAAGGCTTTGGCATAGTCAATAAAGCAGAAATAGATGTTTTTCTGGAACTCTCTTTCTTTTTCCTCAGTGGCCATCAACAGGTGAAGGAATAAATTGTGACATATTAGTACATGGGATACCAATCAGGAATGACACTGACGAACAGCTGGTATACACAGTAACATGGATAAATCTCAAAATAATGCAGAGGGAAAGAAATCAGACACAGGAAATTACACAGTGTATTCTTCCATTTATGAATCTCTAAAAAAGATGAATCTAATTTTTGAAATGATAGAAAGCAGACCATCAATTGCTTAGAGCCAAAGTGGAAGTGAGCATCACTGGGAACAGGCACAGAGTACTTTAAAGTGATGATAATGTTCTATATGTTGATCATGGCAATGGTTACATGGGTATATAAATGGATATACATTATTATCACAATGTATTACTTAGCATGGATGAGATAATTTTATTGTGTCTCAACTATACCTTTAGAAAGTTGATTTTAAAGATATCACTCAGACTCGAAACAGAGTCTTCCCAAGATCTACATATGAGGCAGAGACCCATCACCAGAGTCCCCAAGTAGAGCCCCTCACACCCCTGTGCTGGATATCTCTGGGTACTGTCTTCCCCATCCAGGAGGCTGACTAGAATGAGCTGCATGGACATACCCTTGCCAGTTGTCTTCCTATTAGATTTGGCCAATGCCAGGCACCAGCAGAAGATTGAAAGGAGGAGGAAGGTTAGTGGGAGTATTTCTTTCTTTGGCAGATCCTGTAGGGTTGCTGCACGCTATGGGTACCTTTGGACTTAGGTCACAGGTTCCTCAAGGCAGTCCTGTCTGGACTACTCTCCCTTCCAGGTTCTGGTGACCATTCCAGACTCCCACTTTCAGAGTCTGCACTGTCTCTGTGGTGGCCCTACACCTGTGCATGATGTTTGATGTTTGAATGGTCTATTGGAATGGTCCATTCAAATCATCTTAATTTGAGTGTTGCATATCTTGCCTGCTGGGATCTTGACTAATAGAACACAAGATCTTTTTAGTAAAAACAAAACAGAGGCTCTGACACTGGCTAGAGTCTGGGGAGCAGGTGAAGGTGGTGGAAGCAGAACCAGGGGGCCCTAAATTTCCGATTAATGTGTGATCTCATGCCACCACCCATTGGAGTTGGCTCCCAGTCTTCTTCCAAAGTCTTGGCTCAGGCTTGGAGCTAAACTCCTTCTTTGGTTCCTTAATGGGGCTGCTACTGCTACTGCTAAGTCACTTCAGTCATGTCCGACTCTGTGCGACCCCATAGACGGCAGCCCACCAAGCTCCCCCGTCCCTGGGATTCTCCAGGCAAGAACACTGGAGTGGGTTGCCATTTCCTTCTCCAATGCATGAGAGTGAAAAGTGAAAGTGAAGTCGCTCAGTCATATCCGACTCTTAGCGACCCCATGGACTGCAATGCAGCCTACCAGGCTCCTCCATCCATGGGATTTTCCAAGCAAGAGTACTGGAGTGGGGTGCCATTGCCTTCTCCGTTAATGGGGCTAGTGGTTTTTAAATTAGTCAATACAAAGGGACATCAGCAGGAAAACAGGCAGACACAAGAGGCCTGACTATGGCAGTTGACACAGAGCAGGTTGGTGGAGCCCCAAACAGCCATCACCTGTGTGCTACTCAGTATGGCGGCAGTGGTTCCCAGCTGCCACAGTCATGGCTTCCACTTAACAGCTGCTACTTGGGCCCTTGAAGTTAGTCTGGCCATCTGTGTGTTGTTGTTCAGTTGCTAAGTTGTGTCCAATTCTTTGTGACCCCACGGACTGCAGCACACCAGGCTTCTCTGTCCTTCACTATCTCCCAGAGTTTGCTCACATTGGTGATGCTATCTAACCATCTCATCCTCTAACCATCTCATCCTCTGCCGCCCTCTTCTCCTTTTTTACCTTCAATCTTTCCCAGTATCAGGATCTTCTTCAATGACCTGGCCTTCTTACCTATGTTGTTTCATCTTTTTCTCTGCCGACACTATAACTAAATCACCTCTTTTTCTATTTTTTATACTGGATGAAACTGAATTTCAACAAAATCAAGTAGCTTGCCCAAGGTCATCACACTTATAACTAGCAAGCGCAGATTCAAATCCAGGTCTGAGTCTGAATTCCAGTACACTTTACTGCTGCCTTCCTCACTAATCTTGGGTTGTAAACATTCAGACCTTGTCTGGGGGAATCCAAGGACCACAAAGATCTACTTCCTGACAGCCCCCCAAATGCCTTGATGAAGCCCAGGAAACCCAGACCCTCCTGAGCAGAGAGAAGGCAGCTGCTTGGCCATCTGTCCACCTGGCCCCCCGTTGCCCCTGCTGTACCCCACAGTGCAGTGGGGCCCGGAAACCCACCTCACTGGGTAGGGCACTCATCCTCAGCATGGGGAGCCCCTCTGTGTACTGGTTTTTTGGAGGAGTGTTGAGGACATGTGTCAGACTGCCTAGGTCTTCGAAATGCTTTCCAAAGGGTATCCCAGCAACAGTACTGGTCCCTGGCCTCCTGTTTCACCTGGAGAACAAGGCTGACCTCATCTCATGGGCCTCCCCACTCATCCTGCAACTGCCCAACTGCATGCTCTGGAATTATTCTTGGCTTGTATAAACCATTGTTGTGTTAGTCACTCAGTCGTGTCTGACTCTTTGCGACCCCATGGACTGTAGCCTGCCAGGTTCCTCTATCCATGAAATTGTCCAGTCTAGACTACTGGAGTGGGTTGCCATTTCCTACTCCAGGGGATCTCCCTGACCTGGGAATTGGACCCAGGTCTTCTGTGGCTGCCCTTGTGGCTCAGACGGTAGAGTCTGCCTGCAATGTGGGAGACCCAGGTTCTATCCCTCAGTCGGAAAGATCCCCTGGAGAAGGAAATGGCACCCCACTCTAGTACTCTTGCCTGGAAAATCCCATGGATGGAGGAGCCTTGCAATCTACAGTCCCTGGGGTTGCAAAGAGTCGGACACAACTGGGCAACTTCACTTCACTTTACTTCTGCATTGCAGGCAGATTGTTTACAGGAAGTGCTTCTTTTAAAGGTATAAACCATTACGTAGAGTTTATGAACATGTTAGTCACTCAGTATCCCAAAGAAAGCCAATGCTAAAGAATGATCAAACTACCACACAATTGTACTCATCTCACAAGCTAGTGAACTAATGCTCAAAATTCTCCAAGCCAGGCTTCAATAGTATGTGAACTGTGAACTTCCAGATGTTAAAGCTGGATTCAGAAAAGCCAGAGGAACCAGAGATCAAATTGCCAACATCCATTGGATCATCAAAAAAGCAAGAGTTCCAGAAAAACATCTACTTCTGCTTTATTGGCTACGCCAAAGCATTTGACTGTGTGGATCACAACAAACTGTGGAAAATTCTTAAAAGGATGGGAATACCAGACCACCTGACCTGACTCCTGAGAAATCTGTATGCAGGTCAAGAAGTAACAGTTAGAACTGTATATGGAACAACAGACTGGTTCCAAATTGGTAAAGGAGTACATCAAGGCTGTTTATTGTCACCCTGCTTATTTAACTTATATGCAGAATACATCATGCAAAATGCCGGGCTGGATGAAACACAAGCTGGAATCAAGATTGCCGGGAGAAATATCAATCACCTCAGATATGCAGATGACACCACCCTTATGGCAGAAAGCAAAGAAGAACTAAAGAGCCTCTTGATGAAAGTGAAAGAGGAAAGTGAAAAAGTTGACTTAAAACTCAACATTCAGAAAACTAAGATCATGGCGTCTGGTCCTATCACTTCATGGCAAATAGATGGGCAAACAATGGCAACAGTGACAGACTATTTTGGGGGGCTCCAAAATCACTGCAGATGGTGACTGCAGCCATTGAACTAAAGACACTTGTTCCTTGGAAGAGAAGCTATGACCTACCTAGAGAGCATATTAAAAAGCAGTGACATTACTTTGCCAACAAAAGTCCATCTAGTCAAAGCTATGGTTTTTCCAATAGTCACGTATGGGTGTGAGAATTGGACTATAAAGAAAGCTGAGCGCCGAAGAATTGATGCTTTTGAACTGTGGTGTTGGAGAAGACTTTTGAGACTCTCTTGGACTGCAAGGAGATCCAACCAGTCAATCCTAAATGAAATCAGTCCTAAATATTTATTGGAAGGACTAACGCTTAAGCTGAAATTCCAATACTTTGGGCACCTAATATGAAAAACTGATTTGCTGGAAAAAAACCCTGATGCTGGGAAAGATAGAAGGCAGGAGGAGAAGGGGACAATAGAGGATAAGATGGTTTGATGGCATCACCAAGTCCATGGACATGAGTTTGAGTAAGCTCCAGGAGTTGGTGATGGACAGGGAAGGCTGGCGTGCTGCGGTCTATGGAGTCGCAAAGAGTCGGACACAACTGAGTGACTGAACTGAACTGAGTGTCTGGATCTTTGTGAGCCCATGGGCTATAGCCCATCAGGCTCCTCTGTTCATGGGATTTCCCAGGCAAGAATACTGGGGTGGGTTGCCATGTCCTCCTCCAGGGGATCTTCCCGATCCTGGGATCAAACTCACATCTCTTAAGCCTCCTGTGTCGGCAGACATGTTCTTTACCACTAGCGCCACCTGGGTTATATAGAAAATGACCACCCTTGTACATTGCCAGGATTTTAGAATCCTGGGTGAGCCCCTTCTTCCCCCACTGCCACCCTGGTCCCCTGGATCAGGGTGTCTCCAGAGCAGAAAGGTGAGATGTGGGCAGGATAATTCTATGGGGATGTGTGTATGGGGGGACGGGCCGTCCTGCGCATCCTATGTTTAGCAGCATCTCTGACCGGTAGCACAATCCCCCGTCCCGCACGAAGTTCAAATACTTCTCTGGGCAGGTGAGGGCAAATTCACCCCAGTGCAAAAGCTCTGCCCTGGAGGAAGCTACCATTCTGACTAGTGATAGTCACAGCTTCGATGTGTAGGGTTGTAACACCCATGTGTGCATCCTTGAAGCAACATGGTTTTGTTTTGCTTGTGCTAAAATCTGATCGAAATGGAATCATGCATGTCCCGTTTTGTGTCTGTGTCTGTGAGGTTCGTCCCTGCTACTGCATGAGGTTGTTATCTCCTGTGCATTTTCATAGCTGTGCAGCCTTCCGTCATGTGACCCTGCCACACGTGACTAGTGCTGATGGCGCTGGTGGCTGTTCGGATCTCAGGCTATGGTGCTCTGTGCGGCCAGGAGAGGCCTGATGCAGCCGTCTTGGTGCACAGACCTGGGAGTGGAATTTCTCCTGCAGTCCTGGGAATGGGCATCTCCAGTGGTTTTTGCATAGTTCTATTAAACTAGCCTCTCACTGGCGAGGTGTGAGCATTCCTATTGCTCCACACCTTTACTAGCATTTGTGATGGTCAACTTTAACAGTTTTGTCAACTGATCGAGGCATATGTAGCTTCTCTATTATTCTGCACACCCATGGGTCTGTACACTGTTGGGAGCCTCACCATCCTCCTGACACTATCCTGAGGGACCCAAGCCTCCCTCCATCCTGGTTCTTCCCACATGCATTGCATCTGCCTCATTTCCATCCCTCTCTCTTGCTGGGGCCTGGAGGTCCCACCACAGCAGTGACGTGTCCTTCACTTCTGTGTGTGCCCCAGTCCCACCAGAAGTTTGTGTGTTGGATGAATGAGTGAACAGTTCTGGAGGATAGTCCATGTGTGTGGAGATGCTGCAGCCCAGTGGGGGTAAAGGACAGGCCAGGGCTCCTAACCCTTCACCCTGCCCTTTCTAGTGGATACTTGGCCCCAACTTCAGGAGACTTGAGAGACTCGGGTTCGAACCCTGGGTCAGGAAGATCCCCTGGAGGAGGAAATGACAACCCACTCCAGTATTCGTGCCTGGAGAATCCCATAGACAGAGGAGACTGGCGGGCTACCATCCATAGGGTTGCAGAGTCAGACATGACTGAAATGACTTGGCACAGCACAGCACTTGGGGCTGAGAGAACAGAAGCAGGAGACCCCGAATCCTCCTTCTTGTCATCATCCTTTACCCACCCCCATTCCAGATACACTTTGTCCTGAAAGCCACTTGGGTTCCACAGGGAAGCGGCAGAGAGCCCCATCTCCACCTCGGGCACCTGCCCTGCTTCCCTAAGGTGACTGAATTTCTGAACGGTCTTGGTTGGGGAGGGAAGGGAATAGTCTTGGTGGTGTGACCGAGGCAGTGTCTGCTGAGTTTGTCTGTTTCTCTGCTGCATGTGTGGGACAACAACAGTGACCAGCTTCCCATCATAAGTGAGGGTGTCCAGTGCAGTGTGGGGAAGGCAGACAGATGGGCACTGGGGATACAGAAGCTGGCAAAGCTGATGGCCTGGACTCCTTGAGAGTGTGAAGACTTATAAGGGGAGGTGAGTGAGAGCCTCGCCTCAGATGGAACACTTGGGGGGCTGCCAGTAGGCCAGCCTGGCATGGTGGAGGGCAGAGTGAGCAGGTGGAAGTGGTAACTAGCCTGCTGTGTGCCCCTGGGGGCCTGGCTCCACCCTAGGTGCTTTGCTGTCATCGTCTTCTTTTCCTGTCTTAAAGATGAGCTCGGGCTAGGAGCTTCCCATTGTATCGATGAGGACTCTGAAGCTGAGACAGAAGCACCCTGCCCACAGTCTCTGCTTCCACAGCAGAGCACACGCTCCAGCCAGGGCTGTAGAATGGACCCAGGAGCCTCTCACTGCATCACACACTCCATGAAAGTCATGCTAAGTCACTTCAGTCGTGTCCGACTCTGTGCGACCCCAGAGACGGCAGCCCACCAGGCTTCCCCAAGGTGGATTGAGCCCAGTGGGCAGGACTCAGAGCAGAAAATGACTTCAGCCTCCACGAACCCAAGGAGCCTCTCCAGTGGGTGGGGACGAAGGAGACACGAGAGCAGAGGACAGCAGGGGTTAGAAGGGCAGGAGAGCCCTTTAGAGAACAAGAGATTCCACTGCATTGGGGGTGGCTGTGGTTGCAGGAAGGAGGCCTTAGGAATTTCAAGATAAAAGGCCATTTTGGTTACCAAAGTTAACTGTCCACCCTCTTTTCAGAATACCTCCCAGCATGTACTTTCAAAGCATTTACAGTTCGAAGCACTTTCACCCAGGTTGACCCCAGTAAAGTCTCCCAAGGGATTAGAGTTGCCAAATAAAATACAGGAACGTTTGAATTTCAGGTACACATCAAATAATTTTTTTAGTGTTAGTATGTCTCAAGTATTGCATGAGACATGCTTGTACTGAAAGATTATATGTTCATTATCTGAAATTCTCATTGATCTGGGTATCCTTGATTTGCATTTGCTAAACCTGGCAGCCCTATTGAGGTGGCCTGAGCAGGTATCACACCCACTTTATTCACAAAAGAACGCAGCACAGAGAAGTTGTGTGGGACACGGCTGGCACTGGCATCATTCACCCTGATTCCAAACCCAGGCCTTTCCCCTCCATACAGCTGCCACCTCGGGGAGCTAACTGCCAAGTGGAGTCGCAACCCGACATCTGGGGCATGTGTCAAACCACAACAGAGCCCGTCTCCCC
This sequence comes from Bubalus bubalis, assembly GCF_019923935.1. Taxonomy (NCBI): domain Eukaryota; kingdom Metazoa; phylum Chordata; class Mammalia; order Artiodactyla; family Bovidae; genus Bubalus; species Bubalus bubalis. The sequence continues at coordinate 174,681,581 of NC_059157.1, read as the reverse complement.
TTTCATCAAGTGCGGAGGGGGGAGCTGCCGGAGCCCTTGGAGGGAGGGACAGCTCTCACTTCAAAGGCCTCCTCACAGAGAACTCCAGCCACCGCCTTCCAGGTTTGCTTTTGGCTTCATTTCTTGGACTCACTTGGCTCCGGGGACTGAGGTTTTACTTCTCTGCAGTGAGAAGATACTGCTGCTTTTTTCCACTGGAAAACATAAATACTACTTTCACTAAATGGTGCATTGCACTTTTCCAAATTATTTTACATCTACTGATTAATTCCCACGATGACCCCATGAAGTGCCTTTGTGTGCTGTCGTCCCCATATTACAGATGGGAAAATTGAGCACAGGGCTTGTAGGGGGCTGTCCAGTGCACACAGAGGCTTCTCTGCCTCGTTTCTGGTCTTGCCTGCCTCCCTTGGGGAGGGAAAGTCACATGACACAGGGAGTTGCTCCCAGAGCTCAGAACCTAAATCTCAGTAAGCCAGAACCCAACTAACCAACTCTCCCATCATCCTGAGTCTGCCACCTTCCTCTGTCTTCTCCATGAAGGAGACAGGCCCAAGATGCACAGAAAGAAACTCAGATTTGAGTTTCCAGCAATTCTCATGATGTACAGTACTGTTGCCTGGAAAACCCCATGGACAGAGGAGCCTGGTAGACTGCAGTCCATGGGGTCGCTAAGAGTCTGACACGACTGAGCGACTTCACTTTCACTTTTCACTCTCATGCATTGGAGAAGGAAATGGCAACCGACTCCAGTGTTCTTGCCTGGAGAATCCCAAGGATGGGGGAGCCTGGTGGGCTGCCATCTGTGGGGTCACACAGAGTTGGACACGACTGAAGTGACTTAGCAGCAGCAGCAGCCAGGGAGGTAGCTCTCAAATACATCCTCAGGCCAGCCCAGCCCAGCCCCTCCTCCTGTGGTCAGAGTTGCTGAGGTTCAGAGTTAACATTCAAGGGACATTTTACCCAAAGCCACCAACAGTGATGGGAATGCTGGTCTTTCAGAAAAATTATCAGCCACGGGCTGGGAAAGGCAAGCGATTTCAGGTGCCTCCTTTGGCTCCCCAGGGGAAGAGCCCACTGCCCCAGACCTCTGGCCAGCCAAGGTCTCGTGGCCAACAGTTCCAAGGCTCAGCGATAAGGCTGCTGCGGAGGAGATACCAAGGAAGGCTGTCTCGCCACACTGCGCAGGAGGGGCCAGTGGCTGCAGTGCCTTCTTCTGGTCGGTGGCAGAAGAGGTGACACCCAGGGGTGTTGGCACATCACGTGGCCCTGTGGTTTGTATGGCTTTCCCTCAGGGCAGAAATAGCCCAATGTCTTCAAGTGTATGTGTGTGTGTGTGTGTGTGTGTGTGTGTGTGTGTGTGTGTGTTGGGGTGCACTGTCATGGGTTCCATAACCAGCCTGTCTCCTGAGACAACCCAGACAGGCCTCAGCTGGGCTCCCTGCCTCGCGGGGATGCAGGGCTGAAGCCTTAGAGATACTGTCTGTGAGTCAGTGCAGATGGGAACACGTGCGTGAACAGCCCTGGGTCATCTGTCAAGGGCTGCCTGGCACATCCTGGCCAGTCCTGCCCCCCAGAGACACAGAAGCCCAGCAAGCCTCAACTCTCAAGCCCATTTCCATAGTCAGGAAAGGTTAGAGGAGGGACAGTGTTTCCAAAATCACAATTAAGAAAAGAGTAAAAGCCCACTGATCACGATAACCTCCAGGCCGCCTTCCCATCCGTCACTCCACTGCCGTCAGATGGCTCTTTCCAAGGGCTGCCCTTCATGGGTGGACGTTCTCTGATGGTTCAGATTCAGCAGCCAGGCACTCAGGCCCCATCTCAGGCTCTGTCCTCCCCTTCCAGCCTATGGACCAGGCCCCACTCACCGTACACATTGCAATCCCCCTGCTGCTGGGGACTCACCCCCAGCCCCTTCATCCTGACTGCCTGGCTCAAGACCCACCTCTCCCTTCCACCCTCCTGCGGCCTCCCTGGCCCTCAGCTGCCCTCACCAGCCATTTTGTTCATGTCTCAGTGCTGTCCAAATTCATTACTGTTTTGTGATAACCACATCACATAGGTGTCCGGAGTTTCCCAGTGGAGGGAGCAGTCCAGGAGACACTCTCACTCCTCACTGCAGCCTTCCAGCACAGGGTTTCCTCTCCCCACTCTGCACAGGAGCCTCAGAGGAGTCGTCATGCTGACTGATTGTAAATGACCCGCTTTGTGGAGGTTGCACTTGCTGCCAGGGCTGACGTTCCCCAACCCCCACTCTCTCTGTTAACCCAACCTGAAAGCTCCACAGCCAAGCCTTGTGGGTGGAAGTAGGGTTCCTTGATGCCAGGTGGGAGGAGGTGGCCCTCTGGCTCCTCAGAACAGACCCTTTTAGAAAAGCAAGTCTCCCCAAAGACAGGGTTGCAGAAATTAATCACCAAGCCTCCAGAATTAGAAAGAGGGTTCTTATGCCTGGATGTGGGCTTTGGGCATTTAGGAAGTAGACGTGCCTCTGGCTTTTCCAGAACCGCTGTTCCTGTCTGCTCCCACTGTCTCCTCCGTCCTCAGAGACCTCATGTCTCTCCGGGAAGGAGGGAGGGTGGCGAGTCTCTGCCCGCAGGACCGGTGGAATGGGAACAAAGAAGCTGCATGAAAAGGGAAGACATGAGCTATATCATTCCGAGAGAAGCGAAACAGGGAGAGGGCCACCCTGGCTTCCCAGAGGACCAGGTGGGAAAGGATTCCTCCAGGGCTGTGCCGCCTGGGAAGACCAATGGCCCGGGGCCTGGATCCCGACAGCAGTCCCACAGCGCCACCTAGTGTCGTCCTGGGATAACGTGCATCCCGTCATCCTGCAGAGCTGGGCCCTGGACCGGAACCCAGAGCACCTCCTACCGGCCAGATGAAAATCTGGATATCCACAAACGAATGAAGAGCGCCAGAAATGGCATGTATGGGTATATGTGTATATATCTATATATTCCTACTACTTAAATATATTTAAAAGATAATTTTTGGGAATGAAAAATGGTATAGACACTCTAAGAGAGTTTGATAGTTTGTTATTAAACTAAATATATTCTCACCACACTATCCAGCAATCATGTTCCTAAGAATTTACCTAAGTAGTTGAAGTTTATGTCCACACAAAAATGTGGATATGAATGTTAATATCAGAATCCTTGAGTGGAAGCAATTAAGATGTCTTTAGGGCTTCCCTGGTGGATTAGAGGGTAAAGCGTCTGCCCGCAATGCGGGAGACGCGGGTTCAATCCCTGCGTCAGGAAGATTCCCTGGAGAAGGAAATGGCAACCCACTTCAGTACTCTTCCCTGGAAAATCCCATGGATGGAGGAGCCTGGGAGGCTGCAGTCCATGGGGGTCGCAAAGAGTCAGACACGACTGAGCAACTTCATTTCACTAAGATGTCTTTAAATAGGTGAATGGATAAACAAAACTATCCATGCAATAGAATTATTTTTCAGTGGCAAGAAATGAGCTATCAAACCATGAAAAGACATGGAGGGATGTTAAATGAATATTACTAAGTGAAAGAAGCCAGTCTAAAAAGGCTATATACTTTATGATTCCGACTATGGGACACTGTGAAAAATGCATTGTTTGTTAAGGGTTAGGGGGAGGAGGAGGAGAGGTGGAGCACAGAACATTTTTGTCAGGAAAACTATTCTAAATGATGCTGTAATGGTGGATGTGTAACATGCATTTGTCAAAACCCATAGAATTTTCAACTCAAAGTGTGATCCTTAAACTATGAGCATTAGCTTTTAAAAAATGTATCAAGATTGGTTCATTAATGGTAACATATGCAAATGTTAATAATAGGGGAAACTGGTGGTGGGAGTCCAGAGAGGGTATATGGGAATTCTGTACTTTCTAGTACAGTTTTTCTATAAACCTAAAAATGCTTTCAAAACTAAAGTATTAAAATTTAAAGAAAAATAGTAACCATGCATTATATGTAAAATATATGTAGATATATACATAAAATATATGCTGCTGCAGCTAAGTCACTTCAGTCGTGTCCGACTCTGTGCGACCCCATAGACGGCAGCCCACCAGGCTCCCCCGTCCCTGGGATTCTCCAGGCAAGAACACTGGAGTGGGTTGCCATAATAGCATAAATACTGGAGGGGAGAAAACAAATATATTCTGAGGTAACATCACACGAATGTGCTGTGTAATAGATATATACTATCCTAAAACAATTACTAAAATAAAAATATGATAAGCCAACAAGGGATATAAAGTGGATCATTAAAAAATTATTACTTTGGAAAAAAGCAGAAAAGAAGGATCATGAACAGTTTAGACAAATAAAACCTAACAGGTTTCTGGTCTAGTGTGTAAGGAGTTTGGAAGTCATTACTCTATCCTAACAATTAAAAGGCTGAACAAACTGAAAATCAACAGATCTTCTTAGGTATGTCAGAGAAGTGAGGTTACAGGGCAAACTGCTACCCCCAAATTGGAGAGACAGGTGGATACATAGAATCATAACTTCTGTAGGAACCTGCACAGAAGTCAGACAAACGGCTGGAGGTTCAGTGTGGACAAGCATGAAGGTTAAAAACTCTAGGTGGACAGAATCATAGGGTGACCTTCAGACTTCTGTGAGTTTTACCTCCAGAAGTTGGACCAGGTTCTTGTTACAAGTCCAAGCTCATACTGCTCACCATGAATCAAGAGACAGGGTGTTGGGACAAGGAATAGTGAGTTTTTCAGGAAACCCAGCAGATTGACAAGGTGGTAGACTCGTGCCCCACTGAACCATCTTCCCTGAGTTAGAATTCAGGTTTGCTTTGTACTAAAATGGGAGGGGTGCAGCTGGTTGTTGCAGACTCCTTGATGTCAGCCAGACTCAGAGAGGATGTGACAATCCTTTGTTCTTGCAGATGTCCACATAGATCTGTTCATGGTGTTCATGTAAACTTCCAACAAGAAAAATGTTATTCTCAGACCTGCAACTTTTTATCTCTGTATGAATGAGAAGTGTTATTCTTTTAAAGGTCAATCCTGGAGGGTGGAGCCTTGAGAAGGGACTATCCTATGGGTTTCAAGCTATAATCAATGTTCCTTTACAAAGGTGCAGAACCAGCAGACTAAGCCCAGGCAAGAGAGCACAAAGGTAGACGCTAATGAAATAGATCTGATATGGAGTCAGAGTTGTTCTCTGTTACATTCTCAAAATAAATATCAGAGAAAAATCCCCATCTGCTTCCTTCAGGGGTATGGGGAAAGTAACCATTTTGAAATCTACCAGAACACTGTGTTCTTTAGTTTTTCAAATTTAATTTATTTGTTTCTTTATGGTTGCACTGGGTCTTTATTCCTGTACTTGGCCTTTCTGTGGTTGCTTTCTGTGGCCTTTCTATGGTGAGTGGGAGCTACTCTCTGGTTGTAGTGCATGAGCTTCTCATTGTGGTGGCTTCTTTTGTTGCTGGGCACGGGTTCTAGGGCACATGGGCTATGATTGTTGTGATGCATGGGCTTAGTTACCCTGGGCCCCCTGCATTGGCAGACAGATTCTTAACCACTGAACCACTAGGGAAGTCCCACTGTTTTCATTATGAGGCCTGAGCTCAAGAGAAACTGTTTTGTCAGAACCTAACCACATTCTAAAGGAGATCAGTCCTGGGTGTTCTTTGGAAGGACTGATGCTAAAGCTGAAACTCCAGTACTTTGGCCACCTCATGCGAAGAGTTGACTCATTGGAAAAGACTCTGATGCTGGGAGGGATTGGGGGCAGGAGGAGAAGGGGATGACAGAGGATGAGATGGCTGGATGGCATCACCGACTCGATACACATGAGTTTGAGTGAATTCCAGGAGTTGGTGATGGACAGGGAGGCCTGGTGTGCTGCAATTCATGGGGTCACAAAGAGTCGGACACGACTGAGCAACTGAACTGAACTGAATCTGCTCGGGTTTTATCAGAGCCTAGATGATCTGGGGGAAGGGAAATACGGAACTGCATTTCCTGCTAGCCATCCTGCCACACCTAACAGTGTAGAGGAGAAACTGATAAGTACATGTAAAGTTCACAGAGGCACAGGCTCACTTAGAGACCAATCCCTAATCACAGGACTCTAGAACACTTCCTCTCCCTCCACACCTCACCACCACAGTACTAAAGGCCTATTTACAACAATTCATTTTACTCAGTGTATTATGTCTATCAAGAAAAAATGACAAAACATGCTAAAGAGGAAAAAAGTTTGATGAGCCAATACATGCATCAGAACCAGAATCAGATATAGCAGAAATGTTGGAACTATTAGAAGAGGAATTTAAAACAACAACGATTAACACGTTGAGGCCTCTGATAGATAAGTAGGCAGCATGAAAGAATAAATTGGCAATGTAGGGAGAAAGATGGAAATTCTAAGAAAAAGTAAAAAAGAAATACCAGAGATCAAAAATCTGTGACAAAAATGAAGAATACCTTTGATGACTAAGTAGACTGGATTTATCATGGCTGAGAAAAGAGTCTCTACCTGTGAGAATATGTCAATAGAAACTTGCAGAATGGAAAAGTAAGGAGAAAAGAGAGACTGGAAAAAAAAAAAAACAGACTATCCAAGAACTATGGAGAAACTACAAGTCATGTAACATACGTGTCACAGGAATACCAGAAGGACAAGAAAAAGAAAGGAGTACAAGAAATACGTGAAGCAATAATGACTGAGCGTTTCTCCCAAATTAATGTCAGACACCAAACCACAGATCCAAGAAGCTCATAAAACACCCAGCAATATAAATTCCAACAATTAACACTGAAGTATTTCATACACAAACTGCAGAAACTGAAGACAAAGTCTTGAATGAAGCCAGAGGAAAAATGCCTTACCAATGGAAAAGCAAAGATAAGAATTACAGCAGACTTCTCCTCAGAAACCATGCAAACAAACAAAGAGTGCAGTGACAAATTTGTGTTAAGAGGAAAAGAAAAATGTATAAATCTAGAATTTTGTATCCTCAAAAATTATCCTTCAAAAATGAAGGCAAATAAGGACTTTTTCAGAAAAACAAAAATTGAGGGAATTTGTTGCCAGTAGACTTGCTTGCAAGAAATGTTAAGTTCTTTAGAGAAGTAAAATGAATTAGGTCAGAAGCTTCAGTTCAGTTCAGTTCAGTTGCTAAGTCGTATCCAACTCTTTGTGACCCCATGAATCGCAGCACGCCAGGCCTCCCTGTCCATCACCAACTCCCGAAATTCACGCAAACTCACGTCCATCGAGTCGGTGATGCCATCCAGCCATCTCATCCTCTGTCATCCCCTTCTCCTCCTGCCCCCAATCCCTCCCAGTATCAGAGTCTTTTCCAATGAGTCAACTCTTCGCATGAGGTGGCCAAAGTACTGGAGTTTCAGCTCTAGCATCAGTCCTTCCAAAGAACACCCAGGACTGATCTCCCTTAGAATGGACTGGTTGGATCTCCCTTGCAGTCCAAGGGACTCTCAAGAGTCTTCTCCAACACCACAGTTCAAAAGCATCAATTCTTCAGCACTCAGCTTTCTTCACAGTCCAACTCTCACATCCATACATGACTACTGGAAAAACCATAGCCTTGACTAGACAGACCTTTGTTGGCAAAGTAATGTCTCTGCTTTTCAATATGCTGTCTAGGTTGGTCATAACTTTTCTTCCAAGGAGTAAGCGTCTTTTAATTTCATGGCTGCAGTCACCATCTGCAGTGATTTTGGAGCCCCCCCAAAAATAAAGTCTGACACTGTTTCCCCTGTTTCCCCATCTATTTCCCATGAAGTGATGGGACCAGATGCCATGATCTTCGTTTTCTGAATGTTGAGCTTTAAGCCAACTTTTTAACTCTTCTCTTTCACTTTCATCAAGCGGCTTTTTAGGTCCTCTTCACTTTCTGCCATAAGGGTGGTGTCATCTGCATATCTGAGATTATTGATATTTCTCCGGGCAATCTTGATTGATGTACATAAAGAAAGGAAGAGCATTGGAGAAAGAATAAGTGAAGGTAAAAGAAAATATTTCCTTTTTCTTATTCTTAATTGATCTAACTGATAACAGTTTGTTCAAAATAAAGCAACAATATAGTAGATTATATATGATTATGGAGTTATTTATATATACTTAATGTATAAGTGCAGTGAATGATGGCTGTGTACAAAGGATGGGAAGAAATACCTTTGTTACTATAACGTACTCACACTACCCATGAAGTTGTGTGGTGTTATTTTAAAGTGGATTTAGATTAGTTGTAACTATATATTGCAAACTCTAAGGCAGCCACTATGAAAAGAAATATAACTTGTACCCTTAAAAAGAAAATGGAAACACATAATGTTCAATTAAAACCATCAAAGGCAGAAAAAGACTGGAAGGCAAAAATAGGAACAAAGAACAAGGGCAACAAATAGAAAATAGTAAAAAAAATGTGGTTGGTATTAATCCAGCATTATCAATAAATGCTTTAAATGGCAATGGTTTAAATATACTAAATGAAGACAGAGATGGTCAGAGTAGATTAAAAAGCAAGACACAACTATATGTGGCCTATAAGAAACCCCTCTTTATATTGTATATAAAGACACATAGATTAAAAGTATGGAGAAAGATACACTTTGCTGCTGCTGCTCCTGCTGCATTGCTTCAGTCATGTCCGACTCTTTGTGTCTCTACGGACTGTAGCCCACCAGGTTCCTCTGTCCATGGGATTCTCCAGGCGAGGATGCTTGAGTGGGTTGCTGTACCCTCCTCCAGGGGATCTTCCCGACCCAGGGAACGAACTCATGTTTCTTATGTCACCTGCATTGGCAGGCAGGTTCTTTACAACTAGTGCCACCTGGGAACCCCACACCTTGTTAACACTAATCAAAAGACAGTGAGAGTAGTTATATTTCAGACAGAGCAGAATTTAGAGCAAGAAAAGTTATCAGGGATAAAAAAGGGTATGGCATATGATAAAGGGGTCAATTCTCCAAGAAGTCATAATAATCCTTAGTGTGTGTGTCAAAACGTGTGAAGCAAAACATAGAACTGCAAGAAAAAAATAGGATGAATCCACTGTTATAACTGGAGAATTCAGTACCCCTTTAACAAAATGGACAGATCCAGTAAGGACATAGTTGTACTCAAAAGCACCATCCATCAACTGGCTATAGTTGACATCTGTTGACTACTTCCTCCAACAATAGCAGGATACACATTCTTCTCAAGCTTACATGGAACATTCACCAAGATAGATCACATTCTGGGCCATAGAAAACACCTTAACACACTTAAAAGAATAGAAATCATACAATGCCTACTCTCAGGTCACCATGGAATTGAACTAGAAGTTAAAAACAAAAAGATAATCAAATGTACACTGCATATTTACCAAGATGGACTGTATTCTGGGACAAAATACAAGTCTCAATAAATTTAAAAAGTTTCAAGTCATACAAAATATATTCTATGACCATAATAGAATTAAATTAGAAATTAATAACAGGCAGATATCTGGAAAAATACCAAATATAGAGCAGCCAAGTAACATACTAGTAAATAACCCATGATTAAAGAAGAAGTTTTAAAAAGAAAAATTTTAAGTTATTTTGATTTGAATTATAAAGAAAACAACTTATAAAAATTTATGGGATGCTGACAAAGCAATTCTTAAGAGGAAAGTTATAGCATGAAATGCTTATACTGGAGAAAAAGAAAGATCTCAAAACAACCTCAGTTTCCACCTTAAGAAGCTAGAAAAAGAAGCAGAATAAAGAGAGTAAACAGAAGATCAACACAGAAATCAATATAAAACAGAAGAACAATAGCAAAACAAAACAAAACAAGAACCAAAAACTGGATCTTTGAGAAATCAAAATTGATAAACTTCTGGTTAGACTGATTAGAAATAAAAGAGAATATACAAATTACTAATATCAGGAATAAGAGAAGGAATATCATTATAGAATATATAGATAATAAAAATTTACCAGTAATACTGTGGACAGTATTTACTAATAAATTTGAAAACTGACATGAAATGGACCAATTTCTTGAAAGATACAAACTAGCAAAACTCACTGAAAAAAAATAAATAAAAAAGCTACCTGAGTAACCCTATATCTACTAAAGAAATTAAAATTTTGTTAAAAAACCTTCCCTCACTGTAAACTCCAGGCCCAGATGGCTTAATTGGTGAATTCTACCAAACATTTAAAGGAGAAACGATACAAATTCTACACAAACACTTCCAGAAAATTGAAGAGACTAAAAGGTTTCTTCATTGTGAGATGTTTGGATGGCATCACTGACTCAATGGACATGAGTTTGAATAAACTCCAGGAGTTGGTGATGGACAGGGATGGACAGGGCCTGGCGTGCTGCAGTCCATGGGGTCGCAAAGAGTCAGACACAACTGAGCAACTGAACTGAACTGAAAAGGTTTCTCAACTCATTCTAGGCAGCTAGCATTACTCTCATACTAATACTAAAATCAGACAAACACTTCAAGAAAAGGTAACAATGGACTGATATCTTCATGAACATAGCATAAAAATTGTTAAAGTTTTATTAAATCAATCCAACAATATTTATGGAAGTATGATACATTCTTATCAAATGGGTTTATTCCAGGAATACAGGGTTGGTTTAACATACAAAAATCAATCAGTGTAATTCACCATATTAAACTATATAAATAAAGTCCCATGATCATCTCAACAGGTTTGAAAAAAAATTATAGAAGTCCAGTATTCATTCCTGAAATAAATTTCCAGCTGACTGGAAATAGAAGAGAATTTCTACAAACTGACAAAGGACATATATGAAAAACTACTGCTAACATCACACTTAATATAAAAGATAGAATGCTTCCCCTCGAAGATCAAAGGAACAAGATAAGGATGTTAGCTCTCGCTACTGGTATTTGACATCGTACTAGTGGTTCTAGAAAGGGCAATCAAGTAAGAAAAGGAAAAATGTCCTCCAGATTGTAAAAGAAGAATTAAAGCTATCTTTATTTACAGACAATGTGATTGTTTATGTAAAGCACCTGATGGAATTTACAGACAACCTAGTAGAACTGAAAAAGTGAGTTGAGCAGTTTTTCAGGATATTATATACAAAAATCAATAGTGTCTCTATAGACTAGCAACACTCACAAATCAAAATGAAAATAACATTTATAAATAACATCAAATATATAAACCCTAAGGATATGTCTAATGCTATATTTTAGCAATCCTTATGCTATATTTTAAAAATTAACCCAAAATGGGCCATAGACCTAAACATGAAATATAAAACTATGAACCTTCTAAAAGAAAACATTGTGACCTTGGGTTAGTCAAAGCATAACCCGTAAAAGAACACAGTGATAAATTTAAAATTTATCTTTACAAGATATTGTTAAAGGCAAGCCACAAAGTGGGAGAAAATATTTGCAAACATTTAAAATATAGGACTCGTATCAAGAATATATAAGAATTCCTGAAATTCAGTAAGAAAACAAATAACCCAACTTTAAAAATAGGCATAAGATTTGAATAGACAAATTATCAAAAATATACATGAATAGCAAATATGCACATTAACATACAGACACTACTATATATGGGCTTCCTAGGTGACTCGGTGGTAAAGAATCCACCTGCTAATACAGGAGATGCAGGTTTGATCCCTGGGTTGGGAAGATCCCCTGGAGAAGGAAATGGCAACCCACTCCAGTATTCTTGCCTGGGAAATCCCATGGACAAAGGAGTCTGGCTGATTACAGTCCATGGGGTCACAAAGAGTCAGACATGATGTAGTATCTAAACAACAACTACTACTATATATAAGATAATCAACAAGGTACTACTGCATAGCACAGCGAACTCTATCCAATATTCTGCAATAATCTATATGAGAAAAGAATCTGAAAAAGAATGAATATATGAATGTGTATAACTGAGTCACTTTGCTGTACATGTGAAACTAGCACAATATTGTAAATCAACTATACTCCAATAACATTTTTTTAGAAACAAAGAAAATATATTCAATAACATTAGTCAGTAGGTCACACAAATTAAAAGCCACAATGAGACACCATAACACACATATGAAAATGGCTAAAATGAGAAGACTGATCATATCAAGTGTTGGTGAGGATGTTGAGGAGACGGAACTCTCATACACTACTTGTGCAGATGTAAAATGGCACAATTACCTAAAAAACAGTTTGAGTGTTTCTTAGAAAGTTAAATATACACCTATCATATGATTCAACCATCCCACTCCTAGATAATTTACCAAAAGAAATATTAACATATGTCCAAAGACTACTACATAAGAGTTCATTGGCATTTTATTTGTAATAATCAGAGAAAAACAACTCCAAAGTTCCTCAACAGGTGAATGGATAGCAAATTGTGGTACATCCATATAATGGAATATTATTCAACAATAAAAAGGAATACGCTGACATGATAACATGTATGAAGCTTAAAATAATTATGCTGAATGCAAAAATCCAAAAAAAGAATTCATGCTTATGATTATAATCTGGAGCTTATAGAACTCTAAAAAATGCAAACCACTCTGTAGAGAAAGAAAGCATGGTTGCCTGGGGGAAGGTGTTGTACAGGAAGAATGGGAGGAAGATATGGGCTGATGGACATGTTCATTATCTTGATTGTGGTGATGGTTATGTGGCATGTACACGCTGCTGCTGCTAAGTCACTTCAGTCCTGTCCGACTCTGTGCGACCCCTGAGATGGCAGCCCACCAGGCTCCCCCGTCCCTGGGATTCTCCAGGCAAGAACACTGGAGTGGGTTGCCATTTCCTTCTCCAATGCATGAAAGGGAAAAGTGAAAGTGAAGTCGCTCAGTCGTGTCCAACTCTTAGCGATCCCATGGACTGTAGCCTACCAGGCTCCTCCACCCATGGGATTTCCCAGGCAAGAGTACTGGAATGGGGTGCCATTGCCTTCTCCGGCATACATAGGTGAAAACTTATCAGATCATAAGATTATTTGTGTGTAGTTTCAGTTCAGTTCAGTCACTCAGTCGTGTCCAACTCTTTGTGACCCCATGAATCACAGCATGCCAGGCCTCCCTATCCATCACAAACTCCTGGAGTTCACTCAAACTCATGTCCATCGGGTCGGTGATGCCATCCAGCCATCTCATCCTCTATCGTCCCCCTCTCCTCCTGCCTCTGGAGAAGGCAATGGCACCCCACTCCAGTACTCTTGCCTGGAAAATCCCATGGATGGAGGAGCCTGGAAGGCTGCAGTCCATGGGGTCGCTAAGAGTCTGACATGACTGAGCAACTTCACTTTCACTTTTCACTTGCATGCATTGGAGAAGGAAATGGCAACCCACACCAGTGTTCTTGCCTGGAGAATCCCAGGGGCGGGGGAGCCTGGTGGGCTGCCGTCTATGGGGTCACACAGAGTCGGACACGACTAAAGCGACTTAGCAGCAGCAGCCTCCTGCCCCCAATCCCTCCCAGCATCAGGGTCTTTTCCAGTGAGTCAGCTCTTCGCATCAGGTGGCCAAAGTACTGAGGTTTCAGCTTCAGCAACAGTCCTTCCAATGAACACCCAGGGCTGATCTCCTTTAGGATGGAATGATTGAATCTCCTTGCAGTCCAAGGGAATCTCAAGAGTCTTCTCCAACACCACAGTTCAAAAGCATCACTTCTTCAGCACTCAGCTTTCTTCACAGTCCAACTCTCACATCCATACATGACTACTGGAAAAACCATAGCTTTGACTAGATGGACCTTTGTTGGCAAAGTAATATCTCTGCTTTTGAATATGCTGTCTAGGTTGGTCATAACTTTCCTTCCAAGGAGTAAGCATCTTTTACTTTCATGGCATATAGGTTTCTCAAGAGGCAGGTCAGGTGGTCTGGTATTCTCATCTTTTTAAGAATTTTCCACAGTTTGTTGTGATCCACACAGTCAAATGCTTTGACGTAGTCAATAAAGCAGAAATAGATATTTTTCTGGAACTCTTGCTTTTTTGATGATCCAGTGGATGTTGGCAATTTGATCTCTGATTCCTCTGCCTTTTCTAAAACCAGCTTGAACATCTGGAAGTTCACAGATCACGTATTGCTGAAGCCTGGCTTGGAGAATTTTGAGTATTCCTTTGCTAGCGTGTGAGATGAGTGCAATCGTGTGATATTTTGAGCATTCTTTGGCATTGCCTTTCTTTGGGATTGGAATGAAATCCCAGTCCTGTGACTACTACTGAGTTTTCCAAATGTGCTGGCATATTGAGTGCAGCACTTTCACAGCATCATCTTTCAGGATTTGAAATCGTTCAACTGTGTGTAGTTTATTGGACACCAGTTATTCCTGAATAAGTCTGTTTGTTTATTTTTTAAAAACAACAGGGCAACTCCACTGGAAATTGTTAACGTCAGGGATATGTGTATTCCTTTTTCATAGGTTCCATGGAGCCCTATGCCAGGCCTGGGTGTGCAGAAAGCAGTTGACAACCATTTAATTACCTTCATCTCTGCAAGATGTACCAGCACAGAAAAAAAACTCATTGAGTGGAGATCGTTACTTGTCCCACTTGGCTGATAGGGAAATTGTGATTTACTGATGTAGCCAGAGTCACAGTGGGTGAGGGGAATTGATGTGGTCACTCATTTCTCTGGACTTCTAGTTCAAGTCAGTTCATTTACATCTGAAATGTTTGCAGCCCTGGGTGGGTTTTAAAGAGACAAAAAGAATGCCACACAACCAGGGAACAAAATGGCAAGAGGCAAGAATGATGATGAAGGTGGAGGTGATGATAGGCATAGCAGTAATATTATCTACCACTTGCTGGGCACTGACTATGTGCCAGGGCTGTATTGTTCTATGGCTGGTAACCCTCTCCCTGGGCCTGTGAGGAAGCTGTTCTCATCCCAACTTTGAGAGGAGAAAGCCAAGGTGGTGAATAGCAAGGGCTCATATAGCCAGTAAATTGTAGACTTAGAATTTGAACCCATATCTGTCTGATTCCAACGTCTAACCATTAAACCATCCCATTTCCAGGCCAGCATAGATGTTTGAACACATGTATGAATTCCAGTTGAGCTATTTCAAATCCTAAAAGATGATGCTGTGAAAGTGCTGCACTCAATATGCCAGCAAATTTGGAAAACTCAGCAGTGGCCACAGGACTGGAAAAGGTCAGTTTTCATTCCAATCCTAAAGAAAGACAATGCCAAAGAATGTTCAAACTACCACACCTTGCAGTCATCTCACACGCTAGCAAGGTAATGCTCAAAATTTTCCAAGCCAGGCTTCAACAGTACGTGAACCGTGAACTTCCAGATGTTCAAGCTGGTTTTTGAAAAGGCAGAGGAATCAGAGATAAAATTGCGAACATCCACTGGATCATCAAAAGAGCAAGAGCGTTCCAGAAAAACATCTACTTTTGCTTTATTGACTATGCCAAAGACTTTGACTGTGTGGATCACAGCAAACCATGGAAAATTCTGAAAGAGATGGGAATACCAGACCACCTAACCTGACTCCTGAGAAATCTGTATGCAAGTCAAGAAGCAACAGTTAGAACTGGACATGGAACAACAGACTGGTTCCAAATAGGAAAAGGAGTACATCAAGGCTGTATATTGTCACCCTGATTATTTAACTTATATGCAGAGTACATCATGAGAAATGCTGGCCTGGATGAAGCACAAGTTGGAATCAAAATTTCCAGGAGAAATATCAATAACCTCAGATACACAGATGACACCACCCTTATGGCAGAAAGTGAAGAGGAACTAAAAAACCTCTTGATGAAAGCGAAAGAGGAGAGTGAAACAATTGGTTTAAAACTCAACATTCAGAAAACGAAGATCATGGCATCTGGCCCCATCACTTCATGGCAAATATATGGGAAAACAATGGAAACAGTGTCAGACTTTATTTTTTTGGGCTCCAAAATCACTGCAGATGGTGACTGCAGCCATGAAAGTAAAAGACACTTGCTCCTTGGAAGGAAAGCTATGACCAACCTAGACAGCATATTCAAAAGCAGAGATATTACTTTGCCAACAAAGGTCCATCTAGTCAAAGCTATGGTTTTTCTAGTAGTCATGTATAGATGTGAGAGTTGGAGTATAAATAAAGCTGAGTGCTGAAGAATCGATGCTTTTGAACTGTGGTGTTGGAGAAGACTCTTGAGAGTCTCTTGGACTGCAAGGAGATCCAACCAGTCAATCCTAAAGGAAATCAGTTGTGAATATTCATTGGAAGGACTGATGCTGAAGTTGAAACTTCAATACTTTGGCCACCTGATGTGAAGAACTGATTCGTTGGAAAAGACCCTGATGCTGGGAAAGATTGAAGGCAGGAGAAGGGGATGATGGACGATGAGGTGGTTGGATGGCATCACCGACTCCAGGGACATGAGTTTGAGTAAGCTCCAGGAGTTGGTGATGGACTGGGAAGCCTGGCATGCTACAGTCCATGGGGTTGGAAAAAGTTGGACAGGGCTGAGCAACTGAACTGAACTGAACCAAATGTGCATCAGTGCATACACAAGACCACCCAAATGCACACATGTTCAAAATAACATATACATACATGCATGTATACACATATTTGAACACGTACTTTCACACCAATTGGCCACCCTGACATACACACATGCACAAACACATGTCTCCTGAAGACAAACAAACATTCACATAAACATCTGTGTGACACATATAGCCAAACACACACACACTGCATGTGCACATACACACAGGCACACACTAAGGCCGTCCTAAGACCATACATTCTGTCCTATCTGGCTTTCCAGTAGTAACAGCCAATGCTTCTCCCATCCTGGGCCCCAAGCATCTTGAGGACATTGCAGTCCTGAGTCTGAAGTGAAATAATGCTCAGGTCCTGATCTGGGAACCGCATGCAAGTCAGGGCAATCAGATGCATCACATTTTCCCATGAAAGAAATCTCTGATGGGCTTATTAACCTTTGAAAATATCAGCTCTCAGTCCGAAAGACTTCCTGAGTCCAGATCGAACTGAAAAATAACCTTGTGACAGACCACCCGGTTCTGAGCTGATGGGAATTACTTTCAACCCAGGCCAGCATATCCCTCAGACAAAATGTTCCACATACCAAACCTGACAGCAGCCAGCTCTCACGAGTAGGGGAGCCAAGTGTCTGCTATCATAGATCATATCCACTGTGGCTGTGACAGGCGGTGATCCTCTGGGCCTGCATCATGGTGGGGCTCCAGAATGGCAGGAAGAAGCTGGCCTAAGTGCCTTTGATATCCATGTCCTTGTGCCATAGGACAGAGAGTCTGCCTATCATCACAGACAGATGTAGCCTTGGCTTTGGGCAATCATTTTCTGTTTCGAGTGTTCAGTTTGGGGTATAATTGTAGTTCAGTAGGTGCTGTCAGAAGAAAGAGACAGAGTGTCATGTGGAAAGTTGAGGATCAACAGATAATTCCAGGGTTGGAAGAACTGACTCATCCAGCCCATCATCTTGTGGGGGAGGACAGTCTCCCCACCTGCTCTCTTTTGGGCCATGTTCAGTCTTTATTATTTCTGCAACTATCAGTGTTTTTTCCTCACCCTACTAAACACACTTGAAGCAGAGCTTTTCTATTGTAACGGCTGCCAGGGACCACAAAGTTTATAGCCTTGTCTCTAAATCGGGTGGCCCTAGGCAAGACCCTTAACTCTGCAGAATCTCAGCTTATGTATAGAAGATGGGAATATCAGTATCTGCCTTGTCTACTTCATCAGTCTGCCATGAGGACACACAGGACTAATGAGAAGTCTGTGCTCTGAGTGAGTGGGAAGGTGGTCTGAGTGAGTGGGAAGGTGCTTTGTCATGTCTGATAACATCCTCACCATTGCTCATGGTTTTTCTGCTCAGGTACAGCCTTGCACAGGCTTCCAGGCACATCTTCAAGTATTTTCCGTTTTCCTCCAGAACTAGCAGGAATAGTTTCCTGGCTTCCAGATCTTGATTCCTTTCTAGCACTGCTTCAGACCCTCCCACTACTTGGTGGACTGGGTGGATTCAAGTTCTAACATCAGAGCCTTGTGCACAGCCCCCACCAGCTCCTTCAGACTTTTCACTCCTGCAGCTCCCAATACAACCCTGCCTTTTCTCAGCCAATGACTTTGCTTTCCACTGCTCAGAGAAGAGAGGCTGAGAATCAGGAAGGCCCTCTGATTCTCCACTCAAAACCTATCCACACTCCACCATCTTTACTTCCCTGCCTCCTGGTACAAAGGCCCCATCCCATCAAAGGCCATTGTCCCCACTTAGACCTTATTTGCTGCAGCTTCTTTGGGAACCTCCCATCATCATGTACCTCTTCTCACTTTACTCTTTCCCTTGCTAATGGTTCCTTCTCAGTGCACAGAAGGGCTTTGGCCTTGGAATTTGTGTGTGGGGGAAACTTTTGGAGATTTGGACCTTGAACAGGAGCAGGGGAAAACATTCTGGGCGAGGAAAAAAATGGGGGCACATGTGGCCCTTAGGGACAGCTTCAAAGATAGGGTTTTGAAGATTATGTGGAAGTTGCAAGGGTGTTGCTAAAGATTGAAAGGGTTCTTGGATTGTCCAAACTGTTACCCTTCTCCCTCAGTCTCTGTCATCCCTCTCCCTGACATCTATCTTCACACCCTTATCTTGAAGAATTCTAAAAGACCAGGGCAAAATCCTAGTCCCTTTAGAGAAATAATGAAAAGTTCAGACCTTGTAAAATCACAATTGAGTAATTGAAACATCACTATGCTTTTGCTATACAAATAATAGGACTCATTCTTGCTCCACAGAGCTGGTGATCCCTCTCCCATATTTTACCTGATGAATCCTACTGCTAGATGCAGCCAGGTTGTCTTGGAACTGTCGGAGGATCAACTTCCCGTTTCCAAGTAAACAGCCCCACCAGGGCAATCCGCTTCTCTCACCAGGAACTTAAATTTGGTGGGAAGCATGTAGAGTCATCCCTCAAGATCCACAGAAGGCTGGTTCTAGGACTCTCTCAGACACCAAAATATAAGGATGCTCTAGTCTCTTACATAAAATGGCATACTGTTTGCTTATAATATACACACACTCTCACAGTTTAAATCATCCCTAGATTACTTATAATACCCAATACTACGTAAATCCTATATTGTTGTTGTGTATTGTGCTAAGTTGTGCCCACCTCTTTGTGACCCCATGGACTGCAGCACACCAGGCTTCCCTATCCTTCACTATCTTCCAGAGTTTGCTCAAATGCATGTCCACTGAATTGGTAGTGCCATCCAACCGTCTCATCTTCTGTCACCCCCTTCTCCTTCTGCCCTCAATCTTTCCCAGCATCAGGGTCTTTTCCAATGAGTTGACTCTTCGCATCAGGTGGCCAAAGTATTGGGGTTTCAGCTTCAGCATCAGTCCTTCCAATGAATATTCAGGGTTGATTTCCTGTAGGATTGACTGGTTGGATCTCCTTGCTGTCCAAAGCTATATAAATAGTTGTAAATACAATGTAAATGATATGTAAATATTTGCTGACATATGGCAGATTCAAGCTTTGCTTTATGGAACTTTTAAAAATGTTGTTTCTTTTAATATTTTTGACATACAGTTGGTTGAACCTGTGGATTTGTAATCCGTGGATTCAGAGGGCCAACTGAGTTGGAATCAAGTCATTCTGACATCCTGAAGCAATTTCTCTTAAGTTCTTGCCTTTGGGGACATTGGAGCTTCCATCCTTCAAGTCTTTCTTGAGACTTGGCTGTTCGGCTTTCTCTTTAACTCTGTGAGATATTAAGTATCCTTCCCATCACTTCTGTCTCTGTTTTGTAAGAAAGATTTCTGTCACTTGCAACCAGAGAATCTTAACTGATAACCATATAATGCTGTAAAGCTTTCCCTGTGAAGATCTTCAGAAAGCCACCAACTTGCTGCCACATGACCTTTTGCTTCTTGCATCCCCTTTGGAAACACCAGGCATTAGATCCTGAACATACTTTGTCCTCAGAGTCTGCAAAATAAGTACTATCATCATACCCAGTTTTCAGGTGAGAGACCGAGGCTCTGAAAGATGTGGGCATCTGCCCAAGGTTACAGCTGAAATTAAGAATCTTGGTAATCCATCAGTAATTTAGTGTGGCCCAAGAAAAGGAGGTTAATACAGGAAGGTGGGAGCATCTCTGGGCAAGATAGCACACCCCTCCCTTCTTCTCTTTCTCAAGCACCCTGCTGCTGCTGCTGCTGCTAAGTCGCTTCAGTCGTGTCTGACTCTGTGCAACCCCATAGACGGCAGCCCACCAGGCTCCCCCGCCCCTGGGATTCTCCAGGCAAGAACACTGGAGTGGGTTGCCATTTCCTTTTCCAATGCATGAAAGTGAAAATGAAAGTGAAGTCGCTCAGTCGTGTCCAACTCTTCTCGACCCATGGACTGCAGCCTACCAGGATCCTCTGTCCATGGGATTTTTCAGGCAAGAGTACTGGAGTGGGGTGCCATTGCCTTCTCCTCAAGCACCCTAGTTTGCCATTTATGTTTCTGATCCCTTTTCCTGCCTTTCTCTGTAGACTGGCATTCTCTCTGCTTGTTGATTAGTGAGCATATTGCTGGAAAAGTCTGCTCCAAACTTTTCTAAACAGTTACCCATTTTAAGCTTCTGCCATCAACTATGTTTCTGAGTTTTAAATATTGAGATAAAATCTGCTTGGTGCCTGCACAGCTGTGGTCAGCTGAAAATGTTCTTCCTCCTGGAAGGATATTTATTTCCCAGTTCCTGTAACCTATGAACGTTATATGGAAACAGGATCTTTGCAAAAATGATTAAGCATTTGAAGATGGAGAGATTATCCTGGATTATCTGGGTGGGCCCTAAATGCAATCATATGTATAACCTTACAGAGTGAGGTAAAATGCAGTTGGACACACAACAGAAGGTGCAGTGAAGCAGAGATTATAGTGATGCAGCCATAAACCAAGGAGTGTTTGCAGTCACAAGAATCTGGGAGACAGGTTTTCCCCTGGAGCCTCTGAAAGGGGCACAGCTCTGCTAATACTTTGACCTAGCTGACTGATACTGATTTTAGATGACTGGTATCCAGAACTGTGAGAGGATTTCTGTTGTTTTAAGTAATCAAATTTGTCATAATTTGCTACAGAAGTATAGGGAACTAATGCAACATCCAATGAGTCATTTCTCCTGCATTAGGTGTCCACTCATTGTCCAATCAGTTTTATCTAGGAGGATGTTAATAAGACAAACACAACCACAGAAGCCTATCCTCTGGGAAAGTAGGTGGTATATTCTCAGAGAAAGGACACGGCTGGGAGACACTTGCATGCATCCCACTAGCACTCCCTGACACCTTTTATCTTGTAGGTGTGAGAGGAAGTGTTGGGACATATTGGGCAGCAGTCATGCCTGAATGCAGCACCAAGCCTAGGGCTCTCTCTTTCCCTGCCCAAATAGGGTATGAGTTCATAAACAGAGCTCTTAACTGGGCAATGATGAGGTCAGGTTAGAAGATGAGTTTATCTGTCTAGCAAATTCAAATAGTCGTTTACTTAATGCCTCTTTTTAGTCAGATGTTGGGAATAAGTTAGCACGGGCACCAGGCTAGGGGAGGATAAAACCTGCACATCTGGACAACTGGGAAGAACATAACAGGATCCTCTAATCGTTCATTTAGTCATTTATTCAACAAATGTTTCCTGTGTGCATATGTACCAGGCTGGGTGATCTTATAACACAATATATAATGTCATTGATTTCGTGGCATGAGAAAAATAAGCAAGTAGATAAATGAGCAAAATAATTGAGCACAAATTAAGATAAGAGCTGCAAAAGAGACTTAAGATTCTGAGACAGAAAAAGGTGTGTGAGTTGAAGGGGAATGATAGGTGCCATGGCAATCGGGGTCTGGAATCAGGTGTTATTTGGCAACCCACTCCAGTGTTCTTGCCTGGAGAATCCCAGGGGCGGGTAAGTCTGGTGGGCTGCCGTCTATGGGGTCGCACAGAGTCGGACACGAGTGAAGCGACTTAGCAGTAGCAGTAGCAGCAGTGGGGCGGGGTGGGGGCGGGGTTGGGGGACGTGAGACTTTTGAATGGAAAAGTAGGATGCTGAGGCAGTTGGATTTAAACCTGGGGCTGGGAGAAAAGGTTTGGGCAGGAAGTGGGAATTTGTTTTTTAGAGCCATGGAAACGAAGGAAAGGTCCAGAAAAAAGATCATATAAACACCTTTTACGTGTGAACGAGCTGTTTACAAGAAACAATCTATTGTTTTGTAAACAAGTTTATTGTTTTATAAATAGGAATTGCGTCGCTTCCTCCTCCTCCTTCCTCTAGACTACATTTCCCAGGGTGCCGTGCGAACCGCGTGAGACCCAGACTCTTTCTCAGCCGTTTCCGGGGTAAGTGACCCGGATAATCATGGCGACCCTCAGAGTGTCTTTATCGCTGTGGAATCTCCATGCAGGTTCTCGGGGTGCCGGGCGAGTCTATTTCCGGGCCCGCGCTCGGCCCCGGCCCGGCGACCTGTTCCAGCCTCTGCCCGGGGTCTGCGGGGCGGGAACGCCATGCCGTGGGCTCTGTTCTGAGGCCGGTGAGTGACCTGCTAGGCGTCCCCTGGGGCGTTCTTCTGGGAGATCTAGAGCCCTTCAGATGACGAGACCCACGCGGGGGCCCCAGTTCTTCCCGTGGCGCGTCCTTAGACCCAGGCGGCTCTATCCTGTCGGACGTCACCCGCGTTTGTTGATTCGTTCCCTCGCCTAAGCAGCACTGCTTGAGCTCCGCTCTTCGTAGAGCACCAAGCTAAGTTTAGGGGTTAAGGGGAACTAAGACCGACACCGGTTTTTGCTCGAGGGAAGTCGTGGTCCAGTGGGAAGAGGCAGTGCAGTGTGACCTGGACTGTGATTGGGGATGGAGAGGAGTGAGTGAATAATAGTCGCTCAGAAGTGTCCGACTATATCCGCCCGAATGGACTGTAGCCTGCCAGGCTCCTATGTCCGTGGAATTATCCAGGCAAGGATACTGGAGTGGATTGCCATTTCCTTCTCCAATGGAGAGAAGAGTGGCGCTTAAACTAGGCTGGAAGGGCAGGGGGGGTTTCCTAGAAAATGTGACCACAGTTGAAACTTGGTTAATCGTGTTGAGAAAACAAGAAACATTTCAAGTGCAGGAAACAGCATAAGCAAAAGTCCAGAAATGAGACTGAACCCAGGTAGTTTGGGAACCCATTTTGGAGGTAGGAGAAATGAGATGGGAAAGGGAGTGGAATTAAACATCTGTTTTGGATGCATTACATTTGAAATTTGAAATGCCTTTGAAATTCAAGTGGAGGTGTCAGATATGCAGTTACATATAAGGTGAGAAACACTGGAGTAAAAATGTTAACAGAAGCTGGGGGGAATGGGTGAGGTGGTCTGAGGTGAGAGGTGGTGCTGAGCGCTATTGTGTGTCAGGCACTGTAAGAGACCGTGGGTGCCAGAGACCAGTACAAGACAGGGCTGTCGCCTTGGGAGAGCACAAAGTCTTCTGAGGACACAGTTTCAATTATTAGTTGGCTGTATATACATGAGTTTATTTCTGCACTCTCTATTCTCTTGGTCTATGTGTCTTTTTTTATGCCAGGACCATACTGTTTTGATTACATGTTAATGGCTTGAAGTCTAGAAGTGTGATGCCTCCTGCTTTGTTCTTCTTAGGATTGGTTTGGCAATCACATGGTGTCTTGTGATTTCAATTCCGTACAGATTTGTCAAGTGTTTTTTTCCACTTCTGTAAAAAATGCTGTTGAACTGTCAATAGGAGTTGCATTGAATCTGTAGATAGCTTTGGGTAGTATGGACATTTTAGTGATATTAATTCTCTAATCCATGAACACAGGGTACCTGCCCATTTATTATGTTTGATTTCTTTCATCAACGTTTTGTGGTTTTCAGCAAAGCAATCTTTTACCTCCTTGGTTAAATTTAGTACTAAATATTATAATGTTTTTGGTACTTTATTACTTTTTCAGGTAATTTGTTGTTAGTGTATAGTAATGGTATTGGTTTTGGGATATTGATTTTGTATCTTGCAACTTTGCTGAATTTGTTGATCTAATGTAATAGTTTATTGATGGAGTCTTTAGGATTTTTATAGATAACATCATGTTGTCTGCAGAGAGAGACAATTTTACTCCTTTTCAATTCTGATGCCTTTTGTTTGTTTTTCTTGGCTGAGTACTCAGACTAGAACTTCCCGTACTGGGTTGTATAGGGTGGTGAGAGTGGGAAGCTCTGTCTTGTTTCTGTTCTTGGAGAAAAGACTTTCATCCTTTCCTCACTGAGTATGTTAGCAGTGTGTTTGTCATTTATGGTCTTTATTGTTTTGAGGTGTGTTCCTTTTTACCTAATTTGTTAGAAGTTTAAAATCATTAATTTTGTCACGTGCTTGTTTGCATCTATCAAAGAAATCTTCCTTCTTTCTATGAATATGTTTCATAATGATTCGTTTGAGTATGTTGAGCCATATTTGCATCCCAAATCTTATTTGATCATGGTGAATGATCTTGTTAACGTTCTGCTGAATCAGTTTGCTAGTAGTTTATTGAGAATTTTTGCATCTGTATTCATCAGGGATATTGGCCTGTAGATTTCTGTTAGTATCCTTTATTGATTTCAGTATCAGGATACTGCTGGCCTTATAAAATGAGTTTGGGAGTGCTTTCTGCTCTTCAATTTTTGGAAGAGTTTGAGAAGGATTGGCATTAATTTGTCTTTAAATGTTTGATAAGTCTCCTGTGAAACCATCTGGTCCTGAGCCTGTTTTCACTGGAGGATTTTTTATTATTGATTCAGTCTTCTTAGTAGTAATTGGTCTGCTTTGATTTTCTGTTACTTCCTGATTTAGTCTTGGTAGATTGTATGTTTCTAAGAATTTTTCCATTTCTTCTAGGTTGTCCAATTTGCTGGCATATTGTTACTAATAGTAGCCCCTTATGATCCTTTGTAATTCTGTAGTATCAGTTGTAATGTCTTTTTTAGTTATAATTTTGTTAGTTTGGGTCCTCTTTTTCCCTTGGTCTAGCTAAAGGTTTGTCAGTTTTGTTTATGTTTTCAAAGAACCACCTCTTTATTTTGTTAATCTTTTCTGTTGTTTGGATTACATATTTAATAGATGACTGTGATTGATCTGTGGAGAATGGTCAGGATGGAGGAAAGGAGACAGGTTAGAAGGCTGAGGCAAGAGATAGGATGGCCTTGACTATGGTAGTGGCAGTGGGAAATAGAGAGTTAAAGAGTGATTTATAAGATGTAACAGGCAATTGATTTGTGTCAGTGTCCTCTTGTAAAAATGGGACTAATCATAGTATTTACGGGGTTGTTATGAGGGTTAAATGTACCAAGTATGTAAAAGTATTAGTAGGTACTGGCACATAGTAAATATCTAACAGATGTTAGCTGTTAACATTACTGTTTTTATTACTGATGCTATTGGCTAGATGTGGAGGGTAGTGGGGAAGTCAAGAATGGCTGTAGGTTTCTGGCCCATGTGACCTATTGGATGGTGCTAAGGATAGGAGGAAAAGCAGGTTTGTGACAGAAGAGAAGTTATGAGTTCTGCTTTGGCAGTATTGAAGTACATGTGAGATGTCCGTTGGGTAGTTGGATGGAAGATGATCTGGCTGGAGATTCAGCTTTTAGAGTCCCTAGGTAATTAATAGTTACAGAAGGTTAGGAGGTAATCCATCAAGAATGTGAGAAGGGAGAGAAGAATGTAGTTCAGAATCCTGTGGGACACCAGCATTTATAGGACCAGCAGAGGACGAGGTGGTTGGGACGAATGGCTTCCCCCACCCCAATGGCAATGGAGGCTGGGCAAAGGGATAGGCATACTAGGGCGGGCAGAGCTGAGATCTGCATCTCCGCTCCTGTCCAGCTTTCTTCCATAACATCACATGACCTTTTCAGTATCGTGTCCAGTGATCCAGGCCTCTCTTTCCTACTGGAACCCCTCAGCCTAGAATTTCCTTCCCTTTTTTTCTCTGCCCTATTCAGGGCCCCTGGGAAGCATTCTTTGACTCTACCATGCCTTTCTCTGCTCCCAAGCTAAGTTTAGTTTCAGTCTCTGTTATCACACAACCCCCTGTACCTCCCTTGTATGTAGCACTTACTCTGAGGAACATGATGGTAAATTGAAATTGAGCTAGGTTCTAGAATCAGATAAACTTTGGTTTAAATCCTGGGTATATCATTTAATAGCTAATTGTCTTTAGCAAGGCTCCAATATCCTCATATACAAAACTGGGATGTCAATACATACTTTGTGGCTTGTTGTAAGCCTTCCTGAAAATGTGTGTAACTCCTGTCAGATAGGAAACAATTCTTTGGTTGGCAGTAACTGTTATTGTCATTAATATTGCATTAACTACTTTTATCCTGTTGCTTCCTTCACTAGACTTTGAGTGCCTTTTTGGCAGAAACTGTATCTTGATCATTGTGAATGTCCAGTAAATTTTAAATGAATGAATGAGTTTTGTAGATATTAGCATTGTGCATACTGAGGTAGACATGGTGTTAATCATTTTTATCATTGACTTTTTCCATTTAGATGTCTTGTTGTCTTGTCATTTTTGCCATCTTATTTACTAAAATTTATTTAACAGAATATGGTAACCCAAAGATCAAGAAACCTACTTTTATGGATGAGGAAGTCCAAAGCATACTCATCAAGATGACAGGCTTGGATTTACTGAAGATTTTTAAGCCAGCAATACAAGAAACGAAGCCACCAACTTACAAGCTAATGACCCAGGCACAGTTGGAAGAGGTATGTGAATGCAGGAATATTGGTAGAATATCTTTCTTTAAAAGATTAAACAAAATTTTCAGGGTCCCTCCAGATTCTGATAGTTGCTCTTCTACAGGTACTAATGAGGGGGAGTTCCAGGCACAGAACTGAGAAAAGAAACTTGTGCAGTCTGGCAGAGAGGAGTAGGGAAGATTGCCAGAATTAGACAGACTGCTCATATGGGTCAGGTCGGGCTATCAGGAGGAACCACCTCTGCTCCAAAACCAGCCTAGCATCCTTCCTCTGTCCTCCCTGCTCCAGCCTCCTTCCTGTAGAAACATTGGTTGTGAGCTGCTTTAAGGCTGAGGCTTGGTGAGATTGTGAGATCCTCTGAACAGTATTCTGTTCCAGGCAGGTGTCCTCCTGCAGTCATGGGTATTGAGTGCTTTGTGAAAACCCTTTCATGTATGAATATGTGAAATATTGTTGCTTTTCTTTCAACTCAAAAATCATTGAGAGCCATAGCAGAGTTCAAATACCCAAAAGTATATAGCACATGAAGAGTGAAAGGCCCCTTTCATCTCTCAGAGAACCACTGTCAGTGGTATGGCATGGAGCACTGTGCTCAGTGGTTAAGGGCATGGGCTCTGGAGTTAAATTGCCTGGGTTCAAATTGTAGTGCTGCAGCTTGTTAGCAGTTTACTTAACATTTGTGTGCCTCTATTTTCTTTCTCATAAAATGACCTCTAAATAGTAACGCTTGGCTCATATGGGTAGTTGTGGCATTAAAGGAGCCAAGTGCACTCAGAGTATTTGAGCAATATCTGGAACGTAGTAAGCACCCAGTAAGTGAAGTCCTCTGTCCTGTTTTGGGTGGCTCTTGTGGCCTGGCTCTGTCTCAGAGCCTCCCTTTGCTGTTTTTGAGAGTGCTTGAGCCTGTGACGGATGTTCTCATCACAGAGACAAAGGCCAGGGCCCAGGAGCCCAAGTTTGGCTTTTCACTCACTTATTTGTACCTACAGGTTCTGTCTGAAGTCTTTAGCACTTTTCTTTATTAGTATCTGCTTTTGTCAGATGATCCTTTTGGTCTGTAACTTTGTGGCTTTCCCTAAGATATATTTTATTTCATTAGGCTACAAGACAGGCGATTGAGGCAGCTAAAGTCAGATTAAAAATGCCACCAGTTCTGGAAGAGCGAACACCAATAAATGATGTGTTAGCCGAAGATAAAATTTTGGAAGGAACCGAAACAGCCAAATATGTGTTTACTGATATATCGTACAGCATACCACATCGGGTAAGTATATGTCTAATCGCAAAATGATTCTGCCCAAGCTAGATTGACTTCAAAAAGCTCAAGCTTTTTGAGAAGATGGAATGCTTGCTGATGCCCCAAAGCTCAGACTTTTCAAAGGATTTTCACTTTTCAGAATTTGCAGTAAAAATTCAGAATTTGCAGTAAAAATATCCCACTTGCCCAGATAATTTTTAGGTACCACTTCATCTGCTGTAGTTTTTATTGTCTAGCTCCTCTTCACTTGATTGGTAGTTCCAAAAGAACACTCTAGCACTTATAAAATAAAATAATTAGTTTTGTGTTTGAGCCTTTTCAATTAATGAGTGAAAAGAGTAATTTGCATTTTAGCCCACAAACTGCAATAGAATATTGAATAGTGATAGGGTTGAAAAAAGGGCCACCCCATGCTAATATTTTTATCATATTGATTATGGTTAGAAGACGCGATGTGAGCAGTGTCCATGTCTGTATGTCAGTCACCTGTATATCTGACATAATGAATGGGATCAGAGTTTCATTTTATTAGAATTTTTGCTTTGAAGTATTTTAATATATGTTTGCAGTGCTGTGAAGGCTGGTTATGGGAGCATTCTATAACCTGAAAGGGAGAAAGGAACTTGGAATTCAAATTGCCAAAATCCGTTTGAGGAACAATTGTGTTACTTTACCATCTATTTTTTTTTTTTTCCTGTTTGCAGTGCTTGATGAAAGTTTTAATTATATTATGCTTAAAACACATTCAGAGACTCTTATTAAAGTTCTGAAGAGTTGAGAGTCACTACCATCTGGTTAAACATTAATCAGATGTGTAGCATTTATCAGCTGTGTGCAAAACTCTGTGTAAGTCCTTCTGGGTTTTGTAAAGAATTATAATCCAGTTCCTGACCTTTTCTAGTTCTGAAACAATGTTAACAGTATCTATGAGGTGTCAAGAATGCTGCCTGTGCTAAATTAGATTGCCAGTTGAGTGGTACAGACAGTGAGTGGAGTTCACCCAGTGGGTGAAGGAAGCATCCTTTGGCCTGGGATTTGGCAGTTAAGAGTGAAGAGACCAGAGGCAGGTGCACCAGTCAGTCTCTCTGACACATTTGTCTCTTGCCAGAATGAGGAATCGCAGAGGTGTGGAAGTAAGATTCCACATTCTTGGGTTTGTTCCATTTATCCTTGTGACTTTAAATATGGACCATAAAATAGTCAAGTCTTATCTGGGTGAGACTTTAGGATAAGAAAACAATTTAAAAAGGTTTATAGCACTTTTTTCTGAAATGGATTTAGATGAATCTTAAATCAACTTTTTTTAGTTGAATCATTTTATGCATTCAACTCACTTTAGGACTGTAGTTCATAGTGAATACTTTCATTAGATTTTTGATTGTCAGAGGCACTGCAGTGATTAGTGAACTGAACTGAACTGAAACTGAAAGTTTCTTAGTCGTGTCTGACTCTTTGCGACCCCATGGACTATACAGTTCATGGAATTCTCTAGGACAGAATACTGGAGTGGGTAGCCTATCCCTTCTCCAGGGGATCTTCCCAACCCAGGAATTGAACCGGGGTCTCCTGCATTGCAGGCGGATTCTTTACCAACTGAGCTATCAGGGATGATTAGTGAAGGAAGTATCAAATCTCGCCAAATCTGAGGTTTAAAATTATTATTGAGATCATACACATGATTGCATTTTGTTTGCCCGTTGCATTTTATATTGCTGATTGCAAGTTATTCTTACAATGGTGCTTAGTGGGACACTGGAAATAAAAATCAGCCCTCACAAACTCATCCTTGTGTTTTCTATTTCAGGAGCGTTTTATTGTTGTCAGAGAACCAAGTGGCACACTACGCAAAGCCTCTTGGGAAGAACGGGACCGCATGATTCAAATTTATTTCCCCAAAGAAGGCCGTAGAGTTTTAACACCAGTAATTTTCAGGGAAGAAAATCTTCAGGTAAGATGACTTTGGGGTCATAGAGGCGGTGGTGATTTCTTTGTTGAACCTGTTGGCTCTGGTGCTGCTGGGTATTTTGCTTTGATAAACACAGGCATTTCTAATGGTAAGTAGGGTCATTGTCTTGTAGTTGGGTTAGCTGGGATTTGAATCCAGGTGTGACATATGGTTTGTGTGTGGTTTCTGCTTCCCTCGTGCTGGGCACAGATGTGGCCTGTGTGTGGAGGGGCAGGGCTGTCATGGTGTCCAGACAGGTGTTGCACTTTCTTTTCTTCTCATCTAATTCCATCTCTGCTATGTGGGTTTAGACCATGTACAGTCAGGACCGGCATGTTGATGTCCTCAATCTCTGCGTTGCCCAGTTTGAGCCAGATTCTGCTGACTATATCAAAGTGAGTATATTTTATAGTTTCTAAAGTATGGGTGTCAGTATGGTTATGAGTAAGATTTTTTAGTCCAACACAATGAGTTAGGTTATAAACTTCAATACAGGGGGAGGAAAAGGGAAATGCCTGAGCACCTGTCCAGTGCTGGATGTACACAAAATAGATATTTTCATCCTTTCAACAACCCTTAAGGATGAGAGAACTTAAGCTTAGAGTCAAGTAACTCGCTGAAAGTTGCACAGCTAAAAAGTGATAGAGTTAGTACCCAAACTTGATGGCAGAGATTTTTTCTTCAGTTTATTGTACAGGAAAGTTATTTACTAAAGCTTGCCAAAATGCAGTGTATGTGCCTTATGTTGCAATTTAATAATCATATAGTACCTTCTGTGTGTAAGGTGTTACTGTGGAGGTACAGGTGATGACATGAACTAGGATAGGGAGCCTTGTCGAAGCTTGCAGTCCAGGAAAGATCGTGGGGAAGTATAATCACCACCATAGGTCTAAGATGTTAGCTGCTAAGAGAAGGCTGCAACATGCTCTCAGGGAAGGCCTAAGAGGGCTCTAGGAGGATAGGGAACATTGTGGCAAGTGGATGGAGAAGTATTTCAGGTAGAGAGGAAAGTACGAACAATAGGCAGGACACAAAAGTAGACTTGAGAAATGGCCAGTCATCTGTTTTGCTTGTACACGCGGTGAATACCTAGGGAAGTGGTTCAAGATTAAGCTAGAAAGGTAGATGGGGCCATATCACAGGTAACCTCAGACGCTAGGCTGACAAATCTGGACTTCAGTCAGCAGCCTTTTTAATATAGGAATGCCCTCATCAGAGTCCTCATTTAAGATCAGTCTGGAAGAACTGAAGGAACATTAATTAGTAAGATGGAATGGGATAGTTGACTGGGTAGGGGAAAGGAGAAGTGGAAGTCCGTTATTTCCAGTGGTCCATATATATAGTAGGTGCTTCATATATAGTGCATGGCTGCTGAAGAGCAATTGATCTGGCTATAAATGTCTGGCAGACTTGTTCCAGGTTCCACACACTTCCGGTGGCGAGCTGTCCTTAATCATACCTGCTAGTTAATGATTGATAGTGGATGCAGGATCAGGAGACCTGGTTTACTAATACTTTCTTGGACAGCTCGCATGCTAGTGGATGTATATCCAGTAATGTTGGCTCACTTTTACTTTTGTATTTCTGAAAAATTGCATTTTGTATGGATAGGTTCATCATCAGACCTATGAAGATATAGATAAATATGGAAAGTATGACCTTTTACGTTCAACAAGACACTTCGGTGGAATGGCTTGGTATTTTGTAAATAAGAAAAAGATTGATGGTTTATTGATTGACCAGATTCAGAGAGATTTGTAAGTATGATCTTAGTAAGTAAAGAAATTCTATCATTACAGTAAACCTGTATTTCAGTTCATTTCAGTCGCTCAGTCGTGTCCAACTCTTTGCAGCCCCATGAACCGCAACATCACCCTATCCATCACCAACTCCCGGAGTCCACCCAAGCCCACGTCCATTGAGTCGGTGATGCCATCCAACCATCTCATCTTCTGTCGTCTCCTTCTCCTCCTGCCCTCAATCTTTCCCAGCATCAGGGTCTTTTCCAATGAGTCAGCTCTTCACATCAGGTGGCCAAAGTATTGGAGTTTCAGCTTCAACAGTAGTCCTTCCAATGAACACCCAGGACTGATCTCCTTTAGGATGGACTGGTTGGATCTCCTTGCAGTCCAAGGGACTCTCAAGAGTCTTCTCCAACAACACAGTTCAAAAGCATCAGTTCTTCGGTGCTCAGCTTTCTTTATAGTCCAACTCTCACATCCATACATGACCACTGGAAAAACCATAGCCTTGAGTACACGGACCTTTGTTGTTGGCAAACCTGTATTTAATCTATGTTATTTTCCCAGTGATAACAGTGTACTGCCCAGTGATAAGGGCTTCCCTTGTAGCTCAGTGGTTAAGAATCTGCCTGAAATGTAGGAGACAGGAGACATGAGTTCAATCCCAGGAGTAGGAAAATCCCCTAGAGGAGGGCATGGCAACTCATTCCAGTATTCTTGTCTGGAGAATACCATGGATAGAGAATACCATGGGGTCTCAAAGATTTGGACATGACTGAAGCAACTGAACACACGTGCACGCCCAGTGACAGCTTTCACTTACTTCAGTTTATTTATGGATTTGTTTTTCCAGTATAACCCAGTTTTCTGTCTTTGCTTCTGTGTCATGTAAACATGGCTAGATTCTTTCAAAGAGTAAATGACTCTGGACCTGTGCTGTATACTCTGTATGTTTACTTATCCCTAGCCTTGCTGGTGCTTCTGGGTACCAGTGAACTTGCCAGTGAACAAGGGGATTAGACAGGAAATGCAAAGAAGTAGACATAAGGTCTGCTGGGTGCTTTTCAGTAAAAGTTATCATTTATGAAAATACTCCTGCTTTTGATCCTCCTTGTTTTTGCAAGATTTTTAAGGTGTTAAAAAGGTTACAGGTTTTTTTCAAAGTTGAATAAAACAAAGAATTTCTATTGTATTTTAGTACACAAGTGGTGTGTGCCCTGCCTTCTAGCTGAAATACTACTTGATGATTTGTGATGACACTGACACTGAAGAGAAAGCTGTCTTTTGAGGATCTTTCCATTGGTTGAGTTAAAGGTCAGAATGGCAAGGAAAGGAAACAATCATGGCTCTAGTAAGAAGGTCACAGGAAGGGTTAGTGATTATTGTCACCTTGAATGTAAGGAGTTTTGACTCAGTCTATCTGTCCTCCATGTAATCTGAACCATTCACACAAAGGCAAGGCATTTGGAACTAGAAAGTTCCATATTGTCTTAAGAAAGTCCATATGGAAACAGCATCATTTCTCGTAGAAACATTCATAATGGGAAATGATTTCCAGGCCAGCCCTCTTCACCAGCATGTGTGTATAATCATGTAATCCAATTCAGAGAGCAGAAATATGCCTTCATCCCACATAAGCAGGAGGCTGCTGGTGATCATGAGCATGTTCAAAAATGACTTGCCTTTAGGTACATTAGCCGTGAATGAATTTAAAGCTTCTCAGCTGTAAATGTTCCGAAATTATTTAACGCTTTTTGCAAGAAATTAGAGCAACACAGAATGTATTTCGCTGAAAATTAGAGTTATTTATTAATGTGTACTCATAAGTTATTATAGTAATACTTATCACATGTAAGCTTTACATCTGAAGCAGTTCATTTGCATGCTGCTGCTGCTGCTGCTAAGTCGCTTCAGTCGTGTCCGACTCTGTGTGACCCCATAGACGGAAGCCCACCAGGCTCCCCCGTCCTTGGGATTCTCCAGGCAAGAACACTGGAGTGGGTTGCCATTTCCTTCTCCAATGCATGAAAGTGAAAAGTGAAAGTGAAGTCGCTCAGTCGTGCCGACTCTTAAGCGACCCCATGAACTGCAGCCCACCAGGCTCCTCCGTCCATGGGAGTTTCCAGGCAAGAGTACTGGAGTGGGTGGCCGTATTTGCATACTGGGAGGGAATTTTGAGTACTTAACCTTTCCTGCTCTGTGTGAGTAAAACTTCCTGTGGGAATTCTCAGGACAGTGTGCTGCAAATCCCAGGTTAAACAGTAGAGGGTGCATATCCTTGGCAAATGGAGCCCATGCCAGAATTCTGCACAGATTTCACGCTCAAGTTCCGCTGTTGGTCTTGAATTGAGGTGCTTTAAAACATTTTTTTACATGAGGATTTACTTGCTTTTAATTTCAAATACAGGCTGGGTTTGAAGCTAAATCGTTCTGTGAAACAGGTATTATACGGTAGCATGAACGTAAAGAAGCCCTGCTGTGACCAAGATATAGAAACCCAGTTAAGCTCTTTATGGACTCACATGCTTAGCTTTTAAGAGAATATTATCTTTTGTTGCCACGTTTGTTGAACTATTAGAGTACAACAAACACAATAGATTGATAATGAACATTAAACAAATATTTTTCCTCTGGAAAGTTTGGTTTCTCAGCTCTAGTTTTCTCAGTTTTACCAAGAGATGACCTTTAGGGTGAACGGGCTTTGGGATGAGCCCAGAGCATTTCTCTAAGGTCACCGTGGCTTAAGAAACTCTCTACCCCACTCCCACTCCACTCTAGAAGGGCTTTGAGGTGGCAAATGGTAGGAAGTTGTTGACTGTGTGATATTTAGTTTGGGGAAGGCAAAGTTTTAATGTTGATAAAAATTGCCTGTAGGTTTCTCAAAAG
This sequence comes from Bubalus bubalis, assembly GCF_019923935.1. NCBI lineage: Eukaryota > Metazoa > Chordata > Mammalia > Artiodactyla > Bovidae > Bubalus > Bubalus bubalis. Next base: position 174,647,001 of record NC_059157.1, on the reverse strand, counting down.
GTTAAGTACAAACTGTAAGAATTGAGCTCTTGTTCTGGCTTCATCATGGGTAGTTGTGTGACAAGAGACAGACAAGACAGATTGCTGAGGAAGAACCTGAATTCTCTTCTATCTAGAGTGCATAATTTCAAATTTGCTTCCCTGGGATGCTGGTTTTTAACTAACGGGATCCTGTGAATTGACAGGTGGCTTGGGAGTCTTTCCTTGGACTTCTAGATGCCTCTCAGAGGCATTTATCCACTAATTCAGAGTCTCAATGAAAACTCCTCAGCAGATGTCACTGCTAGTTTGCACCTGAAGGCAAGTGGACTGAGCATCCCCATGTCCACCAGCCTCTGGCTTATGTGGGATGAGAGTACAGACCCACCCTCTGAGTTGTATTACTATCTGCTGGTGATGCGGGCCAGCCTGGAAATCACCCACTGTTAGAACACTGTTTCTATGAGAAATGATGCTTTGCTTTCAGGAAGGATACAGCCACATTTTTAATATATTCACTTTCATAATCTGGGTACCCGTCTGTATCGACTCGTGTCCTGTGAAACCTAAACTAGCCAATATTCCTGAAAATCTTTGAAAATATGAAACTGAAGGCTGTAAAAAAGTTTTTTTTTTTCCCTCTGGCCCAAAGGAAGTTTGAAATGTAATTTAAAGTTCAGCATACACTTTTATAGGACTGTGAAGCCGAAGAAGAAAACTATAAAGTTAAATATGTAAAAAGAAAACGAAAACAACAAACCCTTTATAACAGTAAACCCTTTCCCTCCAGAGTTGATGATGCCGCCAGCTTGGTCCAGCTCTATCACATCCTCCATCCTGATGGCCAGTCAGCTCAAGAGGCCAAAGAGCAGGCTGCTGAGGGATTACAGTTAATTAAGGTAAAGGGACTTCTTTGACATTCATTATTCACTTTCATAGTGAAGTGAAGAAATCATAGGGTTCAATCCCTGAGTCAGGAAGATCCCCTGGAGAAGGGAATGGTAACCTGCTCCAGTATTCTTACTTGGAGAATTCCATGGACAGAGGAGACTAGAGGGCTACACCCCGTGGGGGTTGCAAAGAGTAGTACACAACTGAGTGACCAACACACACACAGATTCGTGGTCTTAAACCAGAGTGATTAGAGCCCCGTATTTCTTCAGCCTGGACAATAGAAACAGCTGCCACTGGAGTCCAAGGAGTTCAGATAGTGGGGTGGCAGCTCCTGTGCTCTTTGGAGCACATGTCCCCCAGTTTGGTCACATTCCTGTCCAGAAGCAGGGAGGATAGTGCGTTCTCATTTTGGAACTGTATCGCTCTCAAAACTATGGGATCACACAGATTTCTCTGTAAATGTTGCGATGATTTTTTTCAGGATGCGGGGAAACCGTTGTATGATTTTCATCTTTTATAATGCTCAGAATAGACATGTATTTGTGGATCTGGCTTCTGTCCCAATATTACTTTATGCTACTGCAAAGCAGTTATAAAGCTTACTGAGGATAAAAACAACCAGTGATGACATTATAGGTGGAGTAGGAAAAGCCCCTTCTTTAAAGTGAAAAATCATCTTGCTAACTTCCATCCTCTGGATTTCTCTTGAACCTAATGCTTCTCATTTTGATCCAGCAGTGTCAGGTTTTCTTAATTTTTTTCTGAAAAATGACAGTCATGTTCGGCAACTTCTGGTGTTTGGAATTAGGTTGCTTTAACTGTGATACTGTTTTTCTGTCCATGTAGTATGCTTATTGTTTGGTAATCAGAAAAATATTGTGAAATGTGGAGGGTTTTTTAAACTGGGACTTCACTAGGAACTTTATCAATAGTATATTCTCTATTTTAAAACTTTTTTTTTTTTTTTAAACAGGTCTTTGCAAAAACAGAAGCACAGAAGGGAGCATATATAGAATTAACACTGCAAGCTTACCAAGAAGCATTCATTAGCAGTTCTGCAGCTTCCTAAAAATATTTTTTAAATAAACTTCATTTTACTAAATTCTAGCTGGTTTTCTGTCAATACTGAAAAAAATGTCAAAATTAAGAGTTCCTTATAAAATTGTTTTTTAGACTCTAAATAGTGCCTCTATCAGAAATACAAAGAAAAAACTGTTTACTCCACTCACTTTCCGAGGCTATGAGAGGATAACTGAAGTATATTTAAATGCCTGGTTATGAATTTCTCTAATCATGTCAGATGATGAGTACAGTGTAAAAAGAAAGAATAAAAGTACTATGTCTCTGTGTTACCAAATGGGTCAGTTGGTAATTTAAACAGAGCCCAGCTTAATGTGGTCAGGGGACCTGACTCTAGAAATAGGTACTACCAGACAAAGTCAGAGGAAGGCATAAGAAAGCTATATAGAATAAGGGGAATAATGCAGTGAGGTCTAGCACGGATACTCAATACTAAGAAAAATATGAGTGATGCTATTTGAAAATAGTTATTCAAAGAGAAGAGAACATGGGCTAATACCTAGAAGAGGTGTAGTTTTGGCTCAGCCAAACTGGAATCCTGTTTTCATTTTGCAGAAAGGAAACTGAAGTATCTTCATTAATTCAAAAGATTTTATGAGATACGGTCCAATGACAGTATGAAAAAAATCAAAGCCCACAGCTGTTTTAGTTAATAAGGGAACAGTGATTTAGATGCTGCACATAAACTCCTCCGAAGATGAGGGCATTGTGCTCCTAGTGGGCGACAGCGTCTACATATAAAAAATGTAAGGAGTTTCTCAGAGTCCAAAGCATGGTGGTCAGGGTGACGATTGATACCTGTCCATAATAATGATCTGTTTAGTTGAGTAAACGGGAAATATTATTTAGTCGTCCAAAATATCTTCATCTAGGTTGATATCTGTTGTGTCAATATCGTCTAATTCCAAATTATCCAAATCTTCCAGCTCAAGTAAACTCTGCAAACAAAAGGAAGAGGGTGAGTTCTGTAGTACTGTGTTAACGAAGAGTTACCTGTGATTCATGATCCAAAGAGAACTAAACCAACAGTCGGAAAGGGGTATCTTTCCATTTCAAAGCCCCTGCTCTGAAACTGATTACATCACTTAAAACACAGGCCTGCGCAGCTAGCACACATTCACGTGGAGACAGGGTGAGGCTGGGGTCCAACGGGAAGCTGGGTATGATGTCAGTACCTTTTCTTCTTTGTTGGCTGTCTGGGAGGTCACGATAACAGGAGTAGGAGAAGCAGGTTTCCCATCAAGTTCCTGAAAATCCACAAAACAAAGGAATTTGTTCAGGAATTCGAAGTTTTTGCCAAATGGAAGACTGATCGGGATTAGGAAGTGGGAGATGGTACTTAAAATCAACAAATCTCAACCAGACTATCTTGTGTAGCAGTCTACTGACCTGCTGAGCTGTAGATCTTGAGGGCTGAAAGCCTTTTGCCTCTTCCATAACATTTCTTTCTTCATTTGGCTATCAGGGAATGAAGCAATGATGGAATGAAATATTCTGAAAGCATAATTCATGTATGAACTTAGCCCAAATCCCAAATACTAGCTCTCAATCAAACCAGAACGTATGTGGTACAGTTTAAAACCTTAAGCTGTGAATGCCCTTCTACTTGAAGTTACGCAAAATCAGGCGCCCCAGGCACTCACGGTGACAAGTGGGTACTGTTTGGCTGGCCACAGGTCGGCATGCGTTTCCTTCACCCATTCTTCTACAACAAAGGCTTCCTTTAATCCAGGGAAAAGGTTTTCATATTCTGTTGGATCAGCAAGGGATTCTGCTGCTTTCTGATTGACTTTTGAGAGGTTTTCTCTCCAGAGTTTCACCACCCTGTTACAGATATGGAATCAAAGGGAGATTGGTAAGGACTCTGTTTTTATCTGAAATATTTCCTCCCAAAATGCAAAGTCTGTACCTTGAAACCTGACTGGGTAGGTAAGTCCGTGCCAGGAAGGCAGCTTCTGGCAGTCGTCCAGTTCTAATCAAAAGCTCCAGGCAAGCATCAAGCCTACAGATTAAAGACAGGCACTGTTACCACGAATAAACGCCGTAATAATGGCACTTAGCACATTAGGGAAATGTGAATTTAGTGCTGCAAAGTCAGCATTCCCTCTCCAGCTCCCACATGTATACTCTTTTCTGTCACTGAGCCATTAACTTATCACCTGTGAGTTACATAATGGACTCCAGGAGTGTGAGAAATAAGATAGCTTTTGTGACCATTTTCAATCTGCTTAACTGTCCTAGGCAGACTCTAAAGGGGCTTTTTAAGACAAGGTAGCTGATATGCACACATTTAAGGGCTTCAGGAGATACAGAGGAGAAACTCGTTTCTCAAGTATATTATTGAGGGCAGCATCTCTAAGATTAATAGTGCTAGACAATGCAGTGGTGCCCAGTAGGAAAATATCCAAGTGTCCATTCTCTTTATTTCAGTTTTTTCCTGTGTAAGTTTGATAAAGTGGATACTGTATTTTAGAATTAAGAATTTTTTTTATTTTAAAAAGGTAATACTTAGATATTACAAAGTAATATGCCATATATTACATAACATCCTCAGCACCAAAGTCACAAACGTTAATATTCTGCAAAAAACACGTGACTACTAAATACAATAAAAACATACCAAGTGGCATAAAAACATTAAAAACAACTAACAACTTAAGAGTTTAGGTCTGATTATGCCACCAGATACTCTCTTCAGAATTTTTTGGGTTTTTGAATAATTGATAAGAAGAGTAGAACCAGACTTCCCTGGTGGGCCAATGGTTAAGAATCTGCCTGCCAATGCAGGGGGGACGTGTTGCAGGGCAGCTGAGCCCATGTGCCACAACTACTGAAGCCCCCATGCTCTCGAGTCCCTGCTCCCCGGTGAAAGAAGCCATCACAGCGAGAAGCTAGCACACCACAACTATAGTGGTCCTCACTCACTGCAGCTGGAGAAAGCCCCTGCTCAGCGACAGACCCAGTGCAGCCAAAAAACAGTGGACCTATTCTTGTTAAGTTGCTCGGGTGTGTCGGATTCTTTTGCGACCCCATGGGCTGAAGCCCACCAGGTTCCTCTGTCCATGGGATTTACCAGGTGAAAATACTGGAGTGGGTTCCCATTTCCTTCTCCAGGGGATCTTCCCAACCCAGGAATCTAACCCATGTCTCCAGCATTGGCAAGCAGATTGTTTACCACTGAGCCACCAGGGAAGCCCAGACCTTTTCTCACAGGTATATAAATGTATGCATGCTGCTGCTGCTATTGCTGCTAAGTCGTGTCAGTCATGTCCGACTCTGTGCGACCCCATAGACGGCAGCCCACCAGGCTCTGCCATCCCTGGGATTCTCCAGGCAAGAACACTGGAGTGGGTTGCCATTTCCTCCTCCAATGCATGAAAGTGAAAAGTGAAAGTGAAGTCGCTCAGTTGTCCGACTCTTAGCGACCCCATGGACTGCAGCCCACCAGGCTCCTCCGTCCATGGGATTTTCCAGGCAAGAATACTTACTGGAGTAGGGTGTCATCAGATCTTTTCATTAGTTGACCATTATGAAATAAAATGCAAAAGTATTCATTAATTTTGCCTTACAGACTTTCTGAACCTCACAGTTCATCATAAAAACTTTGAATGTATATGTATTTTATACATATACATTGAATACATTGAATACACTGAATGTATATGTATTTTATACATATACATTGAATATACTGAATGTATATGTATTTTATACATATATATTCAAAGTTTTTATGATGAACTGTGAGGTTCAGAAAGTCTGTAAGGCAAAATTAATGAATACTTTTGCATTTTATTTCATAATGGTCAACTAATGAAAAGATCTGATATGTACTAACTGCTACACTTTTGAAAATATATGACATTTTAATGCTTTAAATGCAAATCTAAAAGTAACTAGCTAGTAACTAGTAACTAGCATCCTGATCCCCCTTTTGGATTTTTTTGTTGTAAACAGATCAGAATTATTCAATTTGGGCAAAATCACCTGCCATTCAGGTACCAAATGACAGCCTCTTGGTGTCATTAAATAAAATATCTTAGCCAGGAAGTGGCAGGGCTATTGAGAAAGGGGTTTAACATTTCTCTTCTCTGAAGCTCAACTCTGCTCAAACATTTAGACAAACTGTGGTAAAAGCATCCTTTGCTGAAGCAGCCCTGTCCCCCTGCCTGCACCTACCAGCAATATCCCCTGGCCAGGCATCAGTGCACTCTCCAGGGTTTCCTCTTCACGTTCCTCTTGAAAGACCACCCTCAAAAGTCAGTGCAGACAGTGCTTCTCATTACTCTGCCTGCCTTTAGACCATGGGTTAATACTTACTTGCCCTGTAGAAAGTAGCTCATGAATGCCACATTATTCTTGCCATCTCTCTCTGCGCCCTCTGCTAGCTTGTTCACCATACTAGCATTACCAGAGGCAGTGGCCAAAAGCAGCAGACCCCCATAGTCCTGTGCATGATGCAGGCACTCCTGGGCTAGGCCAAACTGGCATTTACTAATGGCAAGTTCAGCAAGCTGTTTCCACTTCTGTTCTGACTGTAAGAAAGAGTTTCCACATTAAAATATCTTTTAAATCAACATCTGAATTTCCAATACCAACATTATTCTGTTAATCTGAGCATTACTGTGCTGACAATTTTATATTTTCTATAATTATAAAATACATGTTTTATGTATACTGAGCTGTGCTTGTTAAGTTGGTTCTGTCAATCAAAATAAGAACGGAATGACAAAATATGTAATTAGAAAATGGAAATTATTCACATACACAAAATTAATTCAAACACAAATCAATTTTAATGCTGTATGAATAATTAGCCCATTATATTTTTATTTTGTAATTATATAGTGAAACTAAAACTAATAAGTTTTCAGGTGATTAGATTGTAATTTAAGGAATGATTTATAACCCTTTTTTAAAAAGAATGGAAAAAAAGATTTTATGTCCTTAAATATTTAATAATAAATATTATTTCTGTCATTTGGTAGTGTCTCAGAAATCAAATAAAATGCTGCTCATTTGGATAATCTTAACATAGCTAAAATTTCTTTAGTACATCTGAAATGAATTCACCTGTAAAAGCTAGACTGAAACCATAACTGGAGCCCTCAATATACGATCCATAAAAATGTCATTAAATTGTCTCAAAATGTCATAACCCTTCTTTAAAACTAACATCTTCCTCACTAGTTTGGGATACTGACACATTACTGCTGTGTCTGCATTATTTGAGAGTTCCAGATTCCTTTATCTACTATCTTCCAGCTTTTCTTCTCTTCCAAAATAGATCCCATGTTAAGATTAAAAAAACAAAAACCTTTAGCTTAAATTAGAATGCTAAGAATATATTAATAAGAATATAGAATTAATCATTTTTAAAAAGACCAAAGAGAGGCAATAACCTCACCAAAATTAGTTACTAATTTGCATTTCAGAAAAGTTGAATAACACAACTTACACTAAACACATACAAATATCTACTGACCTTTCCATCAGTTACAAAAAATGATAAATTAGTACATACCTCTGCTTCCACTGCTAACTGGTATGCAATTTTTAGTTCTCCAAGCTGAAGAGCAAGTTCAAAGCGATGCTCAGGGTCTGTGGAAACTGTAAGAGCTTGCTGCTTGAAGCCCTGAACAGATAAGATATATGTGTGTGTTTATGTACAGCAAAACCTGTGTGTGTAGTCTACATATACAGTGCACACACATGGCAAATAATCCATTTTCCCCTCAAAACTAAATACGCTGCTGACATTGGAAGCCCTGTTACTTAAACAAAAGTAACAATAACAACAACTACTCTTCAATAAGAAGACAGAAAAATTAAGGAGCCGTTAAATCAACTGGTAAGAACATACAGGAAAGACAAAATTCAGCTGCACGCCTGTTTTCTAAGCATGGAAGCTGACCAATGCTTGATAAACTCAAGTAAAACAACAACTAGCAAAATTCAGAAGTATAAAAGTAAATATCAAAAATGATTCTAGAAAGTTGACTGGATAAGAACCATTTAAAAAAGAAAAGGCACAGTAGTGTACACCTAGCTGTCTGTAATTGCCCAAGCTGGGCCTTAGAGATCTAGTCCTGGGCCTCAGAGAAAGGAAAATCAAATGTAAAACTTTACGATTTTCAATCATCCGCAGGTCATTTAGCAAACATTTTGCCTTCAGGTCCAGACACTGCCTGGGTGTTACCTATGCCTTTACTGTTGGTCTCATGTCCAATTTACTCTTCAGCAAGTATTCCAGAGGGCAGAAGTCTAAAACCTCCTTCCCATGCTCCAGTCAGCCATCAGAAACAAGCTTTTAAGCCAACCACTATAATCACTACATTGGCTTCTCCCGCAAGACGGTGCTGATGGGGTCTGCCCTATGGGCAAGTTCTTCAGCTCCAGGGGATTGGTATAATGAGACAAGAAGTTCAAGCTGCAGAAGACTTCCTCAGACTGAGGGCGAATGCTGTTAAGTCAGGATGCAGAAATTGGACAGTTTTGTCTCACTAAAGACTCAGTCAGCATGGCTGTATCACTGTGTTCAAAATAAGTTCCCAGACTATACAAGCTGCCCCTCCCTCCACTCACCCCTGAGGTACAAGGTAACAAGAAATTCTGAATAATCTGCATTACTCCTTTTCTCCCCTAGCACTAATGTAGACAATATACAATCCAAGAGTGGAGGATAGATAATCTATAGTACTAGTCATATATAGGTGAGGGCAAAGCAAATGAAATGAGGTGGACTATATATGTTTACTTTTGTTTTCCGCCAAATCCCCACTGAAATGACACTAAAGGGATTCTTCTTTAAAGCACAAACTCCCAAGGACACATAAAAAGGCAGAGGAGAAATCAGTCTTAATAACAACACTTTGTGAAGCTTGAAAGCTGGTGAAGGAGTTAAACTTACTGAAATAAACATTCAGTTAAAACACCAGAGAAGACTAAATCAGAAGTCAAGACAGCATAGAAATAACTCAATTCACACCTCAGCTGTGTCTCGTGAAGGGCAGTGTTAAAGCCAGCAAAGAAATCAAACTGCCTAGGTCTATATAAGAAGCAGTTAGACACCCCAGGTCCTCACGCCTCCCCACATCCTCTCAACACACATGGAAGACGAGGCTTGATTTCTAGAGAAGGTAAACTAGAGGGTCTCCAGCCTGAGGGATACCTACACACCCAGAAGGAATACTGAGTGGCAAAAGGAAAACAGGAGATTATGAGAATGGATACTTAACTAAATGTTTGAAATACTAAATACTGAGACACCAAGCTGTACTCTACCCACTGCCCCCCCCGCCACCCCCAGAATGATGGTGATTGGGGAGCTTCTCTGTAAACTAACCAGTCAAAGGGGCTAGACTTAAAAATACTAAAATGTCAATGAGGGTTATATGCCAGCCTGAGCAGTGCTTGGTACAATATTTAGTGCTCATTAAATTTACTAAATGAACAAATTCATTACATGAAGAAACTGACATTGAGGTTTCCCAATCAATTGGCCCAGCCACATCACATATTTTAAGTTCATACTCAATAAGTTCACCCATGAACTCAGATCTTTTGACCTGCTTCTTAGACCTCCACTCTTAAAGGAGTGCTCAAAGATCATCAGATACCTGAGGAAAATCTTTAAAAGGAAAGACAGAAATCAAACCAATAATAGCAGGACCAGTAACAGTAATCTGAAGAAAGCATACCAATAAGGGAAAAAGAAAACTTCAACTATCACTTATACCCTAACAGAGGGTATGAAGAGAAACTCTGATCCATAAACAAGATTTTAAAAGTCCAAGAATAACAAAATGAGAAAACCAGTGCAAGAAGTCCAACATCTGAATAACAGTTCCACAGAGAGAATATGGAAAACATAGGAAGGAATCAACAGAAACATGATTCAACAAAATCTCTCAAAAATGAAGGAATGAGCTTCCAATTAAGAGAGCTCATCTATTACCTAACAGAATGAATGATGACTGACTCCTAAGCCAGGGCCCACCATCATGATAACATTACAGAACAACAGGAGCAAGATCCAAAAAGCTTCCAAAGAGAAAAAACAGATCAGGCACCAAGACTCAAGAATATAAATGGTTTAGACTTCAACAATAACTAGAAACTAGAAGACAAAATAGAATTTTTTCTTCAAAATTCTGAGAGAAAACTATCTCCAACTTAGAATTCTATATCCAGTTAAGTGGCCAAATATGTTCTAGGGTAGAACAATGGCACTTTCAGATATTCAAGGTCACAAAAACATTCACTTCCTATCAATAAAAAACCCTTTTCTCAGAAAACTACTGAAGGACATACTCCAGCAAAATGAGGGAGTAAACCAGGAAAGAAGATAGGGGATATAGGAAACAATGGCTCAAGCCAAAGGGAGGCCCCAACATGATGGGGAGGGGATACTCATGATGAGGGAAAAAGTCAGCTGAGCCTGAAGGAGACTGAACACACTGAAAGGAGATAGCAAGGAAATCTGGAGAAGCAGCAGAGTAGGAAGAATAACCCTAAACACATAGAGAAATAAGCAATGTTAATGAAAGAATCAGTTATTAACTCAGGGAAAACAACTTAAAAAAAGGGGAAGCTATAATATGGCTCAGCTGTCAACAGGGTTTAAATAGTCATAATAATATAAACAATGGATACTGATCTAATCAAAATTATGATGTAACGATTTAAGTGGCATGTAGGTTGTTGAAGCAGGGGGAGTGAAAGAAAGATAAATTCTTCATTTTCTACAGAGTGGGAGGTCCCAAAAAATACCTAAAACTGAGAAACAGCAATTCAATAAGCATGTTGCTACTAAGTCACGTCAGTCGTGTCCGACTCTGTGAGACCCCATAGACGGCAGCCCACCAGGCTCCTCTGTCCCTGGGATTCTCCAGGCAAGAACACCAGAGTGGGTTGCCATTTCCTTCTCCAATGCATGAGAGTGAAAAGTCAAAGTGAAGTCACTCAGTCGTGTCCGACTCTTAGCGACCCCATGGACTGCAGCCTACCAGGCTCCTCTGTCCATGGGATTTTCCAGGCGAGTACTGGAGTGGGGTGCCATTGCCTTCTCCATAATGAGCACGTTAGACATGTGGAAATAAATGCCAATAGTCAGCTAAAAGAATTAAGTGATTACCACTAGGGAGTGTAAATGAGAGAAGGGAGAGGGCTGTGTTCTCCTAAGCCTTCCAAAGCTTTTGTGCACATAACTTGGATTTTAAAGCAGCACTTTTCACAAGAGTCAGAAACAACCAAAATGTCCACCGATAGAGGACTAGATAAAGATGTGGTACATAGATACAATGGTATACTACACAGCCATAAATAGAATGAAATAATGCCAATGGATCTAGAGATTATCATACTAAGTGAAGTAAGTCAGAAAGACAAAGACAAATATCACATAGTATCACTTATATGTGGAATTTAAAATATGGCACAAATGAACGTATTTAAGAAACAGAAACAGATTCCTAGACATAGAGAACAGATTTGTGGTTGCCAAGGAGGGGAGAGGGAGAGAGATGGACTAGGAGTTCGGGGTTGGCAGGTGCAAACCATTTTGTATAGAATGGATAGGTAACACCCTACTGTATAGCACAGAGAACTATACTCAATATTCTGTGATAAGCCACAATGGAAAAGATTATAAAAAAAGAATGTATATATGTGTATAACTGAGTCATATACAGCTGACAGGCACAACATTGTAAATCAACTATGTTTCAAGAATAAACAAACTTTGATTATAAAAATGCTACTTTAAGGAAAACGCTCATCACTAATGATAAATTTTATGTGTATTTTACAGAAAGAGAGAAGCTAGCTAGGATAGAGAAAAATACAGCATAGAAATGAAAATACTGATAGAATGGAAAAGAAGTTACAGAAAGGGAAGACTAATAAATCACCTTCAACATATAAAGGGGATATGAAGGACAATGAGAAAGGAGAAGGAAGCATATTAATAAGTGACTTAAATTTATAAGAGAAAGTCCACTGCCATAAGGAAACAATTACAGTGACAATTAAGAAATAAAGTTCAAACTCATACAAACATTCTTTCAAATTGCTGGCTTTAAAAACACACATAAATAAACAAACAACCCCCCTTACCTGCTTTTCCAAGAAGTGTGCAACTCTGGTCCTCTGCTCTTTCGGGATGGTCGGGAGGACCTTATCGGCCATGCTGAAGTCCCTCCGCATGACGGCTGTCTGGTACTCCAGCACTGAAACCAGTAGGGAGTAGCTAACGATGTTCAGTTCCTTATCCCCCAGATAAAGCCTGTTGTCTTTAGGAATATAGCCCAGGAGATACATCGTCCTGTAAGAGAAATGGAAACTAATTTAGAATTAAGCCCAGATCAGTACATACTCTCTCCCTTCCTCCTTCCCTCTGCCTCTTGCTCAAAATCTTTTCATTTGATTGATGCAGTTTTAGTTAGCAAATTGCCACCTATTAAAACCGTAACACTGAAAAACCAGGCCTATCATTGTTACAAGCCAGCAACTGGTTTTATTTTTAAAGTATACTTTTAAATTTAGGATGTTAAAAACAAAAGCAAAACGATAGTCAGCTACCTGTCCAAGTGGGCAATGGTGACTATTTCTCCTCCGACATAATAATTTAATCTGTTCACAGAACTTGTGTAAATGAAGCAATCGCCTACCCACAGCCCTGTTTTCACAATTTCCTGAATCTCACCAAGAACCTACAGAAAGAAAATGAAGCCTGTTATTATCTTATTCAACAACAAATAACAAACTTTCAATAACAAAAAACTGAATATAATTAGGGGTGATGGATAGAAAAAGAGATGCAAAGAAAGAATCCTATTTCAAGAAAGAAAATCTTTCTTGGAATGTCTATCTTCTTTCTTCATTGAAGAACAGATTCCTGAATGAGCATCTATAAAGTCTTACCACTGAATTAAAGCTATAATCTAAGAAAGTGCTGATTGAAATCCCTAACATACATGAGACTGGCATAATAAGTATTTCACAAAATCTTCTAAGACACCTCCACCATGGATGATTTATCTTTATATTTGGAAGTTCATTTATTTTTTTAAAGATAATTATAGACTCTTTTATTTTTTAAATGGAGGAAAATTGCTTTACAATATTGTATTGGTTTTTGCAGTACAACAAAGTGAATCAGCCATAATAAATATATATATCTTCTCCCTCTTGAGCTTCCATCCCCTCCTCCACAAGTTCCACTCCTCTAAGTCATCAGAGAGTACCAGGATAGGCTCCCTCTGCTTGAAAACCCATTTTAAATAACTCTAGCTAAACTGTCTTAGGACCGTAACAACTTCTAACTTCCTTACTGAAAAACTGTCAAAGCTGGTCTAAAGATTTCCTATAATCAAAGCACAAATCTCTTTTAACAAATACTTTCAGACGCTGATCTTTGAGCCAAGACTTTAATTTCCACATTTTACCATAACTCCTTAAGTGTTTATTAAGTTTTCCCAAACCTAATTTATAATAAAATGTTACATTGAGTGAAGTTCAGCTGTAAGTACATAATTCATTTAAAAACAAAGCTAAAGTTTCACTGATGCAATTACCTCAAAACCATCTTCAATGCCATCTTCAGTAACTCCTTCATGTGTTTCCTGTGCAGCCAAGACTTTTTCTGACAGATATTTAAGGATAAAAAATGACTCTTCAGTTGCAATACAGACTAGCTCTCCAGAGTCAGACCAGAAAATCTGTGACATGACAAACAAAAACACAGATAAATGATTTTGGAGTCTATGTGAATGTGACAAACTGCATATGCTGTTTCCTACAAGATTTATCTTCTTACATTAGGATAAAAAGTAAGCACTTAATCTGATACACACACACACACATTTGGGAGGCTGGACAGGGCACTGCTATTTTATTTACAGAAATGGAAAGCCCTAGGGAGGCAGGAAGGAGCACTGGCAGTAAGTGCTGGCAGTAAGTGAGATTCAGAGGAGTACAGACTATTTCCAGCTGCTCTACAACAGTGTCTCTCCCTCCCCCCACACCCATTATGACCCCCACCCCAAACCTTTTTTAGGCATTTTTTCCCACTTTCCTTTATGAAGTTTTAATATCACAGATACTACACATCTCAAAGTGAAAGTTGCTCAGTAGTGTCCGACTCTTTGCGGCCCCATGGACAGTAGCCTACCAGGCTCCTCTGTCCCTGGAATTCTCCAGGCAAGAATACTGGAGTGGGTAGCCGTTCCCTTCTCCAGGGGATCTTTTCAACTCAGGGATCCTACGTTGCAGGCAGAGTCTTTACCAACTGAGCCGCCCGGGACACCCACTATCCATCTATACATGATGTAATACATAAACATACACACAGTATACAAACACATAACATGTATGAACATATGAACATCTATGCTTTATAGATAAAATAGAGTACTTTTTCTCATCAATTGGTTTCAGGAACCGATGTCTGCCGCCTTGAGGATGACGCCCCCCTTGCTGAGACAATGCAGACACTAGAAATCAGAACCAGGATCCTGGGAGATATCTGTCTCCAGAGATAAATTCCTGACAATGAAAGCTCTCAAAGAAGCATGCAGATCTAAAGGTAGAAAACCCTCACTGGTGAACGGCCACCTAAAGTTTAAACAGCTGTTATCAGGTAACGTAGGCAAAGGCTTTCTGAACTGAGTGGGAGACTTGCAGGTCTTGCCACGTGAAGAACTCATTGACTTTTCCTCTTCAAAGCATTAAAGCCATTTAAAATACGACTAGCACTTGGCATTTGTACAACTCTTTATACTTTTCAAAAAGCCCAACATCTACTACCTTATTCAAATACCCCAATCCTCCTTTTAAAAGCAATCCTGAGGTAAATGGCCCCATGTCTAGCACAATGGGACAGGGACAGCAAGGTACCAGGGTATTTCTTGGCCTCAGGGACCCAGAGTTTGTCACAAAGAGGTACATTCCAAAAACAGCAAAGACGGAAGCTCACGTGTTTGGGTTGAATTTCAATTCTGCGTATGAGTTCCGTATTTTCCCAGTCGTAGAAAGCTAAACCATTTACAGACCTGACTCCCAGTAAGAAACCTCCGTAGATACCTACAAAGAACAACAAAATATTTTCAGATCTTTAGATGTTTTTGAGCCATTACGAAGTTTCTAAAATTGTATCATATATAAACAGCACTTACTTTCAGCTCCAAAGTCTGGTTTAAATGATTTTTTTTCCTTAAAGTTCTTAAATATCTTTACAACACTGTTGCTCTCTCTTATTGCATATCTAGGGGGAAAAGGAAAGCAATCATAGCGTATTACATATATACTAAACTGTAATTCCACCAAATATTACAAGTATCTTCAAATGTATTTAAGTAGTGAATTACACAAAAATATAAAATTAATATCTGAAGATTCACTAATATATTTTTTTCCTAAGAGATCAGTGAACTGCTTACAGTTGGACAAATAATGAACAGACTTCACAATGTCTATTACACAAATTACTAGGGCTTACAAACCATTTTACAAGATCCAAATGTCCTTCAACAGGTGAATGAGTAAACCAACTGTGGTCTATGCATACAATGGAATACTACTCTGCCAAAAAGGGAACCAGTTATTGATCCATGCAACAACAAGTTGCTGTTTAGTCGCTCAGTCGTGTTTGACTCTTTGCAACCCCAGACTGTAGCCCGCCAGGCTCCTCTGTCCATGGGATTCCACAGGCAAAAATACTGGAGTGGGTAGCCATTTCCTTCTCCAGGGGATATTCCCAGATAAGAGATCAAACCCGCACATAACCTGCATTACAGGCAGATTCGTTATCACTGAGCAATCCGGGAAGCCCACATAACAACATGGATGCAGCTCAAATACATTATGCTGAGCAAAACAAGCCAGATGACAAGTGTATACCGCACAACTCCACTGACGAAATCCTGAAGAAGACAAATCTAATCTAGTGGGGAACAAGGGTGGGGTGCTGCCTATAAGAGAAACAAGGGGATTGTTTTTGAGGTGACAGAAATGTTGACCGTGCTGGTGGTTACAGGTTACATCCATGTGCCCAAATTCGCTGGAAGATACACTTAAAGCAGTGCCTTTTATTTTGTATAAATTATTCCTCAATAAAAAGTAACTTAAAAAAAACAAAAACTTTTATAAGTGGCTTACTAGGTCAGTCATGCTTAGCAACAACTTAATAAATTGTGTATACTTGGGCCTCTCTCTTGAAAGGGGGCTATGGCTGGATATTCAAGAGTATATGAGAAAGGGATGGAATAAGTACTTTGCTCCAACAGGAAAGATGCTGAACAGGGAGGGTCTGGGCTGGATAAACTTGAAAAGAGGGAACTATCAAAACAGAGGGAGACGTGTGCTGAGAGAGGTATGGCAATTCACGAACTGTAACTGTGCTCACGGTAACAAAGTACTTTTTAGCATATGGAACTGTGCATAAATGAGTTTATTTAGGAAATTGATGAAAAGATCTTACCTCTCAGGGACCTTTTTGTTAAAAACTAAAAAGCATGCATCTTACTGAGCAATGCTGAGGCCTAAGTTGCCCACTGCTGGCAGAAGAGGCAACACAAAATATGGAAAAACAAAACCAAGAAAACTATGAAGATGTAATTCAGTGTGTAGGCTGGAAAAAAACAAAATCCCCATGTTTATTACATGCACCAAACAGGAATCAAAAAGGAACCAGTCAGTAAATATCTAGTATAATATTGAGAGGTAGATTTTTTTCTGTTTTTAATGAGACAATTTTATGAACATTTGAATTCAGACAGAATTTAAGAATGGGAGATAAGTAACATCATGAAAACTCATTTTTGTGATGTTTTATCACAGATTCATTAAGTTTTTTATCATGATTACATTAGAATCTAGTATCTCTCCAAGTGGTTCAGATGAGGGCAGCAGCAGCAGCTCAGGATGCAGGTTCTGGTTGGGGGAGGTGGGACCTGCCAAGGTTTTTATCTGAGGGACTACTCTGCCTTCAGCCCTGCCATGGGCTCCACCAAGGAAAAATAGGTGTTGGGTCCCCAGTTTATTATTGGGTCAGATTGAGTGAGCCAGCTCAAAACCGAGTATAAAATGTTAAACGCAGCTCATGCTGCACATTTGCCCTTGATTAATCCTCCAACACAGGTCTGGTGAGAACTGGTCTTCAACATGGAGCACAGCCTACTGAGCCTTGCAGACCTCTTCAATACAGCTGCATACAGAATGCCCACTGGTTATCAGGGGCAGCTGATATGACACAGACAAAACTTACTCTGAAGAGTCGTGGGCCCACGCGAACTCCTGGGCAGACCCAAAGCTCTTGTTCCTCAGTGCCATTGCCGTGTAGATGATGTACTCGCCGTCACCACACACCACAACAAACCTACAAGTTAGAAAAGCCAGGGTGGGGAGAAGTACAGAGGACCAATGACATGCAGAAGAAACAATGATTTATCTTGTTTCTAATATGGTGAAATATTTCTAGTAACAAATGTTATTTCAGTTGACTGTTACAAATGAACCTAATAACTTATAAGTTATATAATTTAAGTTATATATTTCTTGGAATACAGAGCTAGACATAAATATTACACCCAACAAATCAAAAGCAGATTATGAAGATGGGGTTACTGCTGAAAATATTATTGCAATGGCCTCTCTTACAAACAAAGGGTCACGAAGATAAGAAAGGCTGGAGATGTATAGGAGAGGACTCCAATAAATCAACTAGCATTTGTTGAGTACTCAGATACCTGGCATTTTGCTCATTACATCTACACAATAAGAAGGCATGACCTTCTTGCAAGGCTACCATCATTTTAAAGCTGATCATTCAAATAAATGAAAATATCTTACCCCACTTTTCAGTGACTGTTAAATTTATGATATTTATAATAAACAGGGTATTTTTAACATTTGATAAGAAAAAAAGAATGTTGCATAGTCAAAACTTTCTCAACAGACATATTGGCTGTTATTAGACTGCCAAAGGTGAAATGTAAAACTTAAGCAAAAATTGTTTTATGATATTAAGGGGAAAATATGTAATGTGTTCTTACTCTTCATAAGAAAACTTTATTGCAAGTAATTATGGAGACCATTTACTGAACAAGGCAGCATACTTGGTTTATATACTTGGTCTTTTTTAATACTCAGGACAGCATTATAAAATGCTCAGATCTACTGTAAAATAATTTTTAAAGCTTACACGTTTAAACTCATTGTATGAGAAACTTTTCTTTCACAAGATATTCAGTGCTTTACAAATCTTAAGGGAGAAACAAAGCTGATGATACAAATTACAGAGAAGAAGCAGAATTATTACCTTTCCCAAAACTTTTCAAAAGACAAAGACCTCACAACTCTTCTTAAGAGCAATGAGTCAGCAAATATTTAGAGAGCACCTACTAAGTCTCGGGTAAAACAGGATTCTTGCCCTTGAAGGAGCATAAGGACATGTCATAAGGATGCATACCAACACATATGAAATAGAGTCAACACAAAACTATTCCACTGTTCAAAACTGGGTAGTGGGAAAGGCCAGGAAGGCAATTATGCTTCACCATGCATGCAGACAAGATCAACAAGCCTGGCTGCCTGCCACTGTGTTGAGGACTGTGAGGCCAGGGCAAAAGCTCCATGAGGAATGCGCATCACGGGCAGGGCTGGGACAAGCTGTGGATAAGCAAACACACACAGAGGCCCGGAGGGAGATTCTGGTGGTGGCTTACCGCCCATTAGGATTGTGCTGAATAGTCTGAGGGTATATTTCACAACTGCCCATATCTTTTACTGCCAGTGGCAGTCTTTCTCCATCTTTAATTTCAGCATCTCCCATTGCTTTTAGGTTGGCCTGCTGGACTTCTGAATGTTTGGCCCAGATTATCTTTCCATTGGCATCCATGGACATGGCAGGTTCCTCCCGACCAAGCTGGAGGAATGACAAATGACTTTTAGCCACAAAAAGGAAAACAAATGAAACTACAACAAAATAAACATTTTCTATTTTCATTTAATGGAGGGCTCCTTTCTTCAACTTAACTCTCCTCGCCAGTAACTAATCTCTTTTAAATACATAGCTCAATGACAGAGTGCCAGTTTAACAAAGCTGGTGACTTAGAAGAAAACTGCTCCCCCTGTATACCCTATTCAGAGACAGTGCAATGAGAGATTACCTTAACAATAATGCTCCCTTCATCATAGCCCAAAGCAACGTTATTGGACCCTCGCAGGCTGGCCACACACCATACTCTCTCCATTCCATAATTCAAAGTACTCTCAAGGCGATAGGTGCTTGAATGCCAAATACGCACGGTTCCTGAAAAAAACAATGTGAATCAGCCATTTGACTTGAATACCCAAAAGTGAACTGTCAGGTGGACTAGCCACGTGGAAGTCTTTATATTCAAACACAACACACTTCCTGGAAGCTTCATTTTTGATCTGTAGTCTGTGACTTTATAAAGCAACATAAACATATAATAGAAAGTACATAACAAGCTAAAACAAAGAAATGTCATTTTTATGTGTGAAATAATGACAGGATTCCTGGGTACAGTGCCTACTACATGCCAGATGCTTTCTATGTTATTTCTCCACATCCTATCACTACGATCCTATGAGGCAGGTATATCTATTCCCATTTCATAATGTATCCAAACCACACATCTATGAAGTGGCAGAGCCTGAATCTGATCCCGGGATTTCAGACTCCAAAGCACAGGCTTTTTCCGTCTTCCCCTAGCACTTCTAGGTGTCCTCTTATGTACCTAACAGAGTCAAAACACATCAGGATCATGATGATGATAATGACAGTAACAATGTCCTTGTACTCTACTATAGCTTAAGTAATCTACTCGAATAAAAACAGCAAAATCTTTTGAAACTTCCAATGAAAGTGTAGGGCACTAAGCTGGCTTAAATATCCACTCAGCAATGAATGATAAGCATAGGAATAAATATACATTTCTAACTTACCATCTTCTGAACCTGTGATGATAATGGGCAGCTCAGGATGAAAACTGGCACAAGACACATTTTGGGCATGTCCCTCCAGTGTCTGTACACAAGTTTTATTCTATAGTCAATACACAGAAAACACTTTTATTAGTGGAAAACAATAACTCATCCTTAATTTTCCCAGAGCACAGATACACAATCAATAATGGTCGTAACAATCTAAACAATATTCAATACAGAGATTTTCGAAAGAGAATCATCTTATTGTGTACATGTTTTCTCATTATTTGATAGTACAGGCAAAAGTAACTATCATATTTAAAGAAGAAAACATACACACACACACACACCCTGAAAGAGCTGGTTTTCATCTAAGTATCAGTGCCCCCATTTCCTAAGATGTCTTTAATGTTTGTATCCTGCATTTAAACACAGATTTGAGTATCTCACTATAAGTGGTTTTCTAGGCCTCATTTTATTAACTATTCGTGGTTATTTTGATGTGCTGCTAAGTCGCTTCAGTCATGTCTGACTCTGTGCGACCCCATAGATGGCAGCCCACGAGGCTCCCCTGTCCCTGGGATTCTCCAGGCAAGAACACTGGAGTGGGTGAGAAACAAAAAAATAAAAATTTAAAATCTTGGAGATAAAAAGTGTAGAAACAAGAGTTCATAATCAGGTTTACAAGAGTTTATGTGGCAAAATGATAGCACTATTGTGATGTCTGACATTGGTCACTAGTGTGCTAGTTTTGAAATACAAATGGAAGTCTGCCAATGAGGATACTAAAGGATATAAGAATTCATTTTAATTAAAACCTTGAAATTTCTCATTTCTAGTAGTAAATGAAAAATGAACATGATGGCATTTTATTTTTAAACTCTTAATAAGCATTTGTTGTTATTTTCATGGGGAATTCTGAGACCACAGTTTAGGTGCAATTCCTGATGCCTTATTATTATGCTCAAAACAGAGTTCAACAACCCAAGTTCGAACTGTCCTGTAAGAAACAGTGAGACGTACATCTAACATAAGGCAAGTAAGCAATGAAAAAGCTGTACCTGATAGTCCCATATTTTCACAAGACGGTCATCTGCTCCTGAGATGAGGTATGGCTTGTCCCCACCACTGTAGTAATCAATGCAGTTCACGCCTTTCTCATGTCCCTCCAGAGTGAAGTTTGGTGACGACGAGCCCAGCTGCCACACCTTCAGAGAGCAACAGCATCTGCCAGTCAACATGGGGCCTTCATTTCAGAAGGCAGCTTCACCACACCCCTGACAGGTCACAGAAATGCCAAAGCCCAGCAGAGAAGCTGAAGAATGCTCAGTTTTTCACCCACGTGTTTGGGTTCTTTCTCACTTTACTTGAATTTCCAGAGGGCAGAATCACTATGGCATTCTCTGAAATGCCAAATTCCAGGCTTTATCCTTAGAGATTATGATTCAGTGGAACTACAATGAAATTCAGGAATCTAGATTTTCAACAGACACCCCAGGTGTCTTGACTTTGAGAAACACTACTGTAAGGGTAGGAAATGATGTTATGAGAGAGTTATTAATAACACAAAGCTAATGAAAATGGACTTAGTAAGATGTATTAAAAGGAAAAAAATTACTGCTTTAATCAAAAACTTTAAAGTATGAAAAAGCAGTCAAATATTACTACAGCACTGCTATTGAGCTTTATCTTTACAAATATTTATTTTGTATGACTACTACATGGGAGGCCCCGTGGGGAGTATAAAGATACGTAAACAAACTTGACTAGAGCCAAAGGTAAGACAATTTTGTCCTCAAGTTATATGTAATTTAGTGAAGAAAGTTTGAAACTAATTTCAAAGTTTTCAACCTATGTCAAAAACAAGGATAATTTAGTAAAAGAAAAATGATAATAAAGTAATTCAAAGCCCTAAGATATTCAACATGTACTATTTAATAATAAGTTGCCAGACAAACAGAAGATAACAGTTTACATAAGTTAAAGGAAAACTAATAAAAATGTTACATAAATGTAAGCCTGTTCATGTAAGCAAAGTTAAATCTATGCATATGGAAATATTTTAAATACTATAGTGGGAAAAGGAATATATCTGCACTCACTGCAACATGCATCTAATACAGACAGGGCACTGTGCTGCCTGCCAATGTGTGTCTGCTTGTGGGAGGCGGGTAACATACGGTTCCTGCCCCAAACATCAACATTTCAGGAATAAAGATTTCCCATTATTCAGCAGGAAGGCCATAATAGAGGCCAAAAAGAATGGAAGGAATGGGATGAGAATGGCTCTGTCTAGGGGTGAAATGGATGTCTGAAGGGAGCTTCTCAGAGTAAATAACTGCTAAGCCTTGAAAGATGAGTAATTCTCCAGAGGAAAGAAATCAAAAAGGGAGAATAAAGAATACTGTAGGCAGAGGGACCAGCTGAATGAGGTAAGGTTCCGTGAACATTCATGGCTTCTCGAGAAAATGGTGAGGAGACCAGGTTTACAGGACATGACTCGTAACATTAGCTAAGGTTGGTCCTGCAAACCCTGTATTCCACACCAAGGCATCTGGACTTTACCCTTAGATTGGGAACTGACAAGACGGAACCCATGTTTTAGAAAGATAACTGGCAGTGGTATGGAGAAATGGAGTAAGAAAAAGAGAATGGAGGCAAATGAAATAGATTAATAATCAGCAGAAGGAAATAGCAAATACACTAACAAAGAGGAAAACAATGACCTAGAGAAGACACAGGCATTTTCTTATTCTGGGTTTGCAGAGGTTTAAAACTCTTACAATATATTGCTTCCACATGGAGAAACACCCCTCCATTAAGAGCACTGAGTTGCCACACCATTTTTCTAAACAGAATATGCCCTTCTGAATCAAAATAAGAAGTCCTATTTTACTTCAAAATGAGCTTTTGAGGGAAACTTCTCAGATAGGAATAACTTTCTGGGAAGCCAGCAGTAAAATACCTAACACAAATATATCTCACCAACGAGCGTAAGTGACACAAACAATGGGCACCTTACCTTGATTGTCCTGTCCAAAGAAGCACTGGCAAACTGGTTGTTATCTTTAGGGTTGATCACAATCTGCATTACATAATGCGTGTGTCCTTCAAACACTTGTGAGCAAGACCATTTTTTATCCCAGTCCCAGAGTTTAATAAGCATGTCATCTAGACCAAAAGAAAGTCTCCACTTAGTTGCTATATCTATTTCTTTCATTCAGAACTAAGGTGCAGAATCTCTGTGCCTTTTTAAGGAAGAAAATCTAACACAAATCATATATTCCATGACTTACAGACACCAAATCAGAATTGAACAGATTTTTCAAAATGCTTATTCTAAGAATAATTTTAACTTTCTGAAGAATGGAGATAAAAGAGATTACTAATAGCAAATATACAAATTTCATGGAAAAAATGTAAAATAGACTCAATGGGTTTTACAGAATGATAAAAGAGTAACACAAGTTTAATTAGAGTCTAAGTATGACTGAATAATGATGACAATGACTATTTCAGAACCAAGCATTTCTCTTTTAATCAGTTCAGTTGCTTAGTCATGTCTGACTCTTTTCGACACCATGGACTGCAGCACGTCAGGCTTCAATTGGTTAAAAAAAGTTCTGAAATACTTCTCAATTTCTAACTTAAAAATGTTTCAAAGAGCTATTACCAATTTAGTGCAACTTGTTTTAACTGCCTTCCAAAAAGCTCCACTGCTTTATACATAATACCAAGGTGCAAACTAGTCTGAATATAAAGATAAAACTGACTAGAGTGTATGGCAATCTGCCAAAAACTCACTCACTCAGCAGGTAAATTAGCTTTCTGTTCAGCAGATGTGCCAGCATCTAGACCTTCAGGTCTTCCCTGACAGGAATCAGAGAAACTGCTACACAAATCCTAAGTAGAGCTGACATTCATTAAAATACAAAAGCAAGCAGCACTGATAGCATGTTAATGGATTTAAATAGTTTAAAGGCTGCTTGGAATCAGAACTCTACTTGTAACAGCAGTAAATGAATTGCATGTCTCACTAAATGAAAATGAATTACCCAAAGAGACCTACACGACCAAAAGGGGTCATCTCTTACCACTGCTGGTTAGAATGAAAGGCTGGGTTGGATGAACAGCAATACAGCGAATGTAGTCTGAATGTGCCTCAAACATATGAACTCTCTCCAGAGTGTTGTAATTGAATACTCTAATCTGCATGTCATCCTAGAAATGAAAATTTAAAAACCATCATTATTCTTATGAGGTAAATTGCACAAAAAAATATACTATAGGCTCAAGGTATAAAGTCCAGGCTTCAAAACACTGCACTAATTAACAAAAGAAAGCAAGAATCAAAATTCTGCAACTCATTTAGGTAATCACCGACCAATTCAGAAATGGGATTAGAAATTCATATGCTTACTTACCGCTCCTGTTACAACCCAATTCTTCCTTGCAACAAACTTTGCAGCTCGGACAGGAAGATCACATACTTCAAATGTTTTCACCAGTGTCTTAAAAATGTAACAAGAACATACCACTTTGAGTTATGAAAAAACAAGTGAAAAATCTATTCTGTTATATTTAAAACATCCAATTATTTAGATCACTTCTAATCTTAAAAATATTCTCTAGCTAAAATATAAAAGCAGTCAAATGGAAAACATTAACCAATCATCTTTTCTTTAACAGATTCAAACCTAAAATACTTATAAAAGAAAAAAGAAAGCAAATATCCACAAGATGAAGTTCCCCATCCTCTGTGCTCCAGTCCTTCCCTACTTCTCTAGCCCCATCCTTAGCTACTCTCAGCCTTACCTTTGTTCCCATTCCCTCCACATGAAAACCCACCCAAAGAACCTTATACTCCACTTTCACAACACAGCACTTTCATAATTACATGCTTAATGTCAGTCTTTCCTGCTAAGCCCCCTGAGGGTGGGAATCTTGTTCACCACTGTATACCTAGAGCCTAAGAACAGCGGGTGAAAAACAACCCATGTGTAATAAGTATTTATTGAATGAATTAGCTCTTAGTTTTCTTCTTTTAAAAATTAAACCCATAAACTCATAAAATAAACTTATAAACAATATACAATTCTTTTGTATACTTCAGCAATATACTTCCATACAGAAGCTGTTTCTTTTTAGTGATGAACTAAGTGATTCCTAATTCTTCACAGTGATTAAGATGTCCTTTAAAGCTGCTCAGAATAGAATTATACACACAGGATAGAAAGCTGCTCAGAAAAGAATTATACACACAGGATAAAGGTGGAAAACTAGAAGACCGTGCCAGAAAGAACAGCAATGAATGCATTTTGTCCTCCCACTTTGATACTTTGTTCTCTAAAATTCTGAAAGTCAAACTATCCCTTTAAAAAAATTATTTCATTCTTTTTATATGTATATAATTTATTTTCTGGCTGTTCTGGGTCTTCACTGCTATACAGGTTTTTCTCTAGTTGTGGAGAGTGGGGGCTCTTCTCTAGTTGTTGTGCATGGGCCTCTCAATGCAGTGGCCTTTCTTAAAGCAGAGCACAGGCGCAAGGGTGCACAGGCTTCAGCAGTTGTGGCACATGGGCTCAGTAGTTGCTCCTAGGCTCTGGAGCACAGAGTCAATAGCTGTGGTGCACGGGCTTAGCTGCTCTGCGGTATGTGGGATGCTTCTGGATCGGGGATCGAATCCATGTCTCCTGCATTGACAGGTGGATTCTTTATCACTGAGCCACCAAGGAAGCCCCAAACTATCACTTTTCTATATCTGTTTCTGTACTAGAGAATAGTGAAAAGAGCATATTATGATTGATTAACCATGTCTACCAAATGTAAAAATAGGAATTGGTTCGTAAGAACTGTTGAGCCCAATCTGGCTTCCCGAGCAAGACCTCAAAGATTCTTCAGAAAAGACTGAATAAGTGGGGACATGAGCTCCAACCTGCACAAGCATTACCAGCTGACTGTGATACAGACACACGTTGAGCAGGCAGAACATGCAACCTACAAGATGACATGGTAATGCACAAAAGCTCTTAGTTCAGTTTAGTTCAGTCGCTCAGTTGTGTCCAACTCTTTGTGACCCCAGGAACCGGAGCACACCAGGCCTCTCTGTCCATCACCAACTCCCGGAGTTTACCCAAACTCATGTCCATTGAGTCGGTGATGCCATCCAACCATCTCATCCTCTGTGGTCCACTTCTCCTCCTGCCCTCAATCTTTCCCAGCATCAGGGTCTTTTCAAATGAGTCTACTCTTTGCATCAGGTGGCCAAAGTATTGGAGTTTCAGCTTCAACATCAGTCCTTCCAGTGAACACCCAGGACTGATCTCCTTTAGGATGGACTGGTTGGATATCCTTGCAGTCCAAGGGACTCTCAAGAATGTTCTCCAACACCACAGTTCAAAAGTATCAATTCTTAGGTGCTCAGCTTTCTTTATAGTCCAACTCTCACATCCATACATGACCACTGGAAAAACCATAGCCTTGACTAGACAGACCTTTGTTGGCAAAGTAATGTCTCTGGTTTTGAATATGCTGTCTAGGTTGGTCATAACTTTCCCTCCAAGGAGTAAGCGTCTTTTAATTTCATGGCTGCAGTCACCATCTGTAGTGATTTTGGAGCCCAAAAAAATAAAGTCTGACACTGTTTCCCCATCTATTTGCCATGAAGTGATGGGACCAGATGCCATGATCTTAGTTTTCTGAATGTTGAGCTTTAAGCCAACTTTTTCACTCTCCTCTTTCACCTTCATCAAGAGGCTCTTTAGTTCTTCACTTTCTGCCATAAGGGTGGTGTCATCTGCATATCTGAGGTTATGGATATTTCTCCCAGCAATCTTGATTCCAGCTTGTGCTTATTCCAGCCCAGCGTTTCTCATGATGTACTCTGCATAGAAGTTAAATAAGCAGGGTGACAATATACAGCCTTGACATACTCCTTTTCCTATTTGGAACCAGTCTGTTGTTCCATGTCCAATTCTAACTGTTGCTTCTGCCCTGCATATAGGTTTCTCAAGAGGTAGGTCAGGTGGTCTGGTATTCCCATCTCTTGAAGAATTTTCCACAGTTTATTGTGATGCACACAGTCAAAGGCTTTGGCATAGTCAATAAAGCAGAAATAGATGTTTTTCTGGAACTCTCTTGCTTTCTCAATGACCCAGAAGATGTTGGCAATTTGATCTCTGGTTCCTCTGCCTTTTCTAAAACCAGCTTGAACATCTGGAAGTTCACAGTTCACGTACTGCTGAAGCCTGGCTTGGAGAATTTTGAGCATTACTTTACTTGAGTGTGAGATGAGTGCAACCGTGCGGTAATTTGAGCATTCTTTGGCACTGCCTTTCTTTGGGACTGGAATGAAAACTGACCTTTTCCAGTCCTGTGGCCACTGCTGAGTTTTCCAAATTTGCTGACATACTGTGTGCAGCACTTTCACAGCATCATCTTTTAGGAGTTGAAGTAGCTCAACTGGAATTCCATCACCTCCACTAGCTTTGTCATATTGATGCTTCCTAAGGCCCACTTGACTTCACATTCCAGGATGTCTGGCTCTAGGTGAGTGATCACACCATTGTGATTATCTGGATTGTGAAGTTCTTTTTTTGTATAGTTCTTCTGTGTATTCTTGTCACCTCAATATCCTCTGCTTCTGTTAGGTCCATACCATGAGTGTCCTTTATTGAGCCCATCTTTGCATGAAATATTCCCTTGG
This sequence comes from Bubalus bubalis, assembly GCF_019923935.1. NCBI lineage: Eukaryota > Metazoa > Chordata > Mammalia > Artiodactyla > Bovidae > Bubalus > Bubalus bubalis. Next base: position 174,619,391 of record NC_059157.1, on the reverse strand, counting down.
TATCTCTAATTTTTTGAAGAGATCAGTAGTCTTTCCCATTCTATTGTTTTCCTTTATTTCTTTGCATTGATCACTGAGGAAGGCTTTCTTATCTCTCCTTGCTATTCTTTGGAACTCTGCATTCAGATGGGTATATCTTTCCTTTTCTCCTTTGCTTGTCACTTCTCTTCTTTTCACAGCTATTTGTAAGGCCTCTTAAGGAGGCAACAAACTCAGGGATCTGCTGAGCAGTAAAAAATAAAGCAGCCACAGCACCAACAGTCATGGTTCAGGTCTACGTTAAGTGCTGTGGCTGATACAAATGACCTAAGGGATGGTCTTCCTACTCCAGAAGCTAAACAAGATAAAGAGGATGAAATACTACACACTCAACATATAAATCACCAATGAGAAGTAAGTAAATAAAGAAATACTTGTATGGTGCCTGACAGGTTTCATACACAATTTAATCTAATTTGATTTAATCATTCTGACAATCCTGTGAAATAAGAAAGGCAACATATCATTTTCATTTCGGTAAGTAAATCAAGCATCAACACGGTTAAGTCTTCCCCACATCATTTAATTAGCAGGATGGCTTCAAATTCTAACATACTGATTTTTTAACTGCTGTACCCATCACCACAAAGAGTATATAATTCCTCATTTGAAATTCAAGAACATTTGAATTTACTCCCTAAAACCTTTTCGGCTCTTTCAAGCATCTTACTCTCCATATACATGAGTGCCAAGTAACTTCTGTTGGTGATAAAGGAAGAAAAGCAGGGACATCCAAGACAAATCAACCATTCAACAAGACTTACTGAGTATCGACTGCGAGCCTGACTGTCAGGTGCCCACTTGAAATAACAATGGGAATTAACACTAGGAAAAGCCCTGTCCTCACAGAACCTTCTTTTCTTGAAGGAAAGAAGGAAATTTTAAAAATTACCAATGAGATGAATTATGAAGGGGGAAGCAGATGGCCCTGCAGAAGGGCACAGAAGGGTACAAACACAAAGATGAAGCAAAGTAGATGACCTGAATCAAGCAGTTACATTATACATCTTACATTACAAAAGTAAGGGAAGTACACCTGGGCTTTAGAGCATACCATAGTGAGAGGAAGGAGAGTGAGAGATGGTGAAATGGAGCTGACAGAGGGAACCCCTAGGAAGCATGGCAGGGATGGGGGAGGCACCAATATATCTGTTAAGCACAAAATCAGAAAGATTTTAAACATTTGGATAGAATAGACTACCCCACCAAAAGCAGTTAGCAAGCATCCTTTCCACATCAAGGCAAAAGGAATTCACAAGATTTGAAACTGCAGAGGATAGAAATTCTGAATTAGTGATATACTGATAAATGGAAAGTTTATTATTCAACACATAGTCGTTCAACACATAGTTACTGAGCACTTATTGTGTGTCAGGTAACGTCATAGGCACTGGGATACAGCAGAAAACAAAATGTTAATGTGAATAAAATATCACTGGTGGGGTCCTGGTTGAATGTGCAGTCCTTACTGTTTCATTAGAATGATATAAGCTGAAAGGGTGGTTTTAAGTTTATTTTTGAACTTGGTTCCTCCTAAGGCCTATTTTTGCCATCTTAAACCCCTCAAATGTGAATTTTATCTGGGTTTTAAAAACTTAACCTTGGATTTTGGGGATAATTACTGTATAAATAGACACAAAACTGTATAGTATAGTGCTGACTATATGTTCTATACATTGAAAGAAAAAGATTAAGGATGGCCAAAAAAGACTGGAAAAGATAAACTAAGTTGAATATAAAAGTAATATATTACTTACTCAGAGGAAAGCATTTAAGACAGATAATCTGTAAAAGACATATTTCCACATGTAATGAAAAGCTGACTGCAAACATCTCTCTGATATTGTCTATAATTTGTATGGCTGCCTGAAAGTTATCTGCACCATACATTATATTAAGCATGTGGGGGAAAATTAGTAAAAGTAAAAATCCCATTTTTAAGATTTTTAGAATACTCACTGAATGGAAAAGTAAGTACCATTAAATACTAATATCTAGAGCAAGTGCTCTTATATTGGTCAGTTTCTTCAAAGAAGAGCTAATACTACCTACATGAGAACTTAATACTTCAATATTGGATATAATGAGCCCAGGACAGTTTCTCCCACAAGCTCTATCTTCATAAATGTTAGCTTATTTTTATTAAAAATACTTTGTACCAATTTATTTGGAAAAGCAGTATATATATATATACACACACACATACATACTACCATTATATTTATCTTCTTTAATTATTAGTCTAAGACAGTATTTCTAATAAAGTCCTTAAAAATTTCTACCTGTGTTTCATGATTCCAAACGCACACACTACCATTGTAAAGACTGGCCAACATCCACGGCTCTGTAGGATGCAAATCCACACTCTTAACTCGATCGGATCGAGCAGTAAGTTTTCTCTTGATATCAAGTCGCAGAGGCTAAGGACAAACATGAAAAACAAGCAAACAAAATGTTATATTGCCATGTCAGATGAAACATGTTTGCGATCTTGAGTAAAAACAGTGCATTAACATGCATACAAAACAATTCAGTTTTTACTTTGCGAAACTGTAGCCACAGTTTAAAGTTTAAAGCACCTACTTATTCACTCATACATACAAAACACACGACTACTTAAAAAACTTTAACTCATAGCAGCACTTGTCAAACTTTTTGGTTTACAGACACCTTTACAGTATTAATTTTTGAGGACACTAAAAAGCTTCTGTTTATGTGAAGGGCGAAAGGTGAAAGGGTTAGTTGCTCAGTTGTGTCCAACTCTTTTACGACCCCATGGACTGTAGCCTGCCAGGCTCCTTTGTCCATGGAATTCTCCAGGCAAGAATACTGGAGTGGGTTGCCATTCTCTTCTCCAAAGGATCTTCTCAATTCAGGGATTGAACCCGAGTCTCCTGTATTGCAGGCAGATTCTTTGCCGTTTGAGCCACCTTATTTATGTAGATTATATTTATTAATATTTATCATGTTAAAAATTAAAACTGAGACAACTTTAAAATATTCATGAATTAATTCATTTTCAAAAACAAACTAAACCTATTCATGTTAACTTAAACAAAATACAGTTTTGAAAGAAATTTAGTGATAAGAGTAGCAATGTTTACAGTTGTGCAGAACTCTGTAAATTCTGACTTAACAAGACAGTTCATTTCTCGTATCTACTTTGGCCCTCAATATGTTGTGATATGTTGTTTTGGTTACTATATGAGAAAAAACAAAAAACAAAAACTGGCTCATAGATACAGAGAACAACAGACTGGTAGCTGCCAGAGGTGGAGTGTAGAAGAGGGAGAAATAGGTAGAGGGGGTCAAAAGGTACAAACTTCCAGTTATAAATAAAGTAAATCATGGAGATGTAATGTACAGGAAAGCAGGTATTACAGTGTTGCATATTTGACAGTTGCTAAGAGAGTAGATCTTAAATGTTCTCATTACAAGAAAAAAACACAAAAACAAACAATTTTGTTAACTATGTATGGTGACAAATGTTAACTGGACTTATTGTGGTGATTGTTTTACTATATATAAATATCAAATCATTATATTAGACACCTAAAACTAACATAATAATATGTCAATTATACCTTTACTATTTTTTTAAATTGAGTTCAGAGAATAGTAGATTTATTTTGGCAATAGTGTTATTAATAGTAAATGCTAGACAATGTAATGTGGGATCAATAAGAGCCATGTCCATGAAGGGCTCTGGAGTCAAATGGGAATGTTTATAATATTTTAATGGATTTAAGTTATAATAACCAAATGGAAATTAGAAGAATTTTGAACCAAAGCTAAAATACTCTCTTGTCATAAATACTAATAGTTTAAAACAGCGTTTTTCAACCTGGATTTGTCATCCAAACCACAGGAAAAAAAAATGATCTGAATAACTATTTTCTCAGTTTTTCCAAGGATGGCTTTTTAGGAGAAAAGTTAATTCATTATACGACTGATGGCTTATGGCAGTAGTCTCAGTTCTCTCTTGGAAGCAGATATGAGGAAGACTGATTTAAAACATGTTTCTCCTTCAGCAAGTTTTAAACACAACCTAAGAGTTTACTTGGCAAGTTGAGTTACCACCAAATTTTTATTTTTGCCATCTTCTGTGATGTTCATGAATGGGAGAGAAATTTAACATTACTTTTCTACACAAATGAAGCCTGCTAAATGATTTCAGCAGAGGTAATTTCCTGAGACATAGCAAACACCTTACAAGGCTCTTATTTATTGTTTTGGACATCTATCAAATCTGGGTCACTACTTCAAACCTTGTTCTCACTTCTATAAATGCCTCCCCTACTTCTGGCAACAACCTCCACCTCTTACTTTCCTTTAAAAGATCTAAGTTCTCTGGCTCTTCACAATCGCCACAAAAATATCTTCTCCATCTCAAACTTTCTACTTTCAAACCATTATCTTCACATTCCTTCCTAAAGCAGGACTTTTTCACTTCATCTATTTCTGAATCTTGCCCCATTACCTTCACAAATATTAACTTTTTTTCTGGTCTCTCCATAGTTAGCAAACATGATGTGTCTATTATATGCCAGGAATCATGGTGGGAGTTTAACATAAGCCAGCATATCTCATACTTTTTCTCCAGCAAATGAGGAAATTGTACACTTTTAAACTATGCATATTTTACCATTAAAAAATGTTTTAAATGATTGATTACTGAGTAAAAGTGAAGGTGGCCCAAGGTACAAAGCAACACCAGTATAACAACATGCCCCTAGTGCACAATCTCAAGAGCCAAGGGTTCTTGCTGTATTTCTCCCAATATTTTAGTGCCTACTTTGAATGAGACATCGTACTAGGGACTGTGGAATACCAAGATGAGTAAGGTACTCATAAAAGTGAGTGAAAGTGGCTCAGTCGTGTCTGACTCTTTGCTACCCCATGGACTATTCAGTCCATGGAACTCTCCAGGCCAGAATACTGGAGTGGGTAGCCTTTCCCTTCTCCAGAGAATCTTCCCAACCCAGGGATCAAACCCAGGTCTCCAGCATTGCAGGCGGCTTCTTTACCAGCTGAACCACAAGGGAAGCCCAAGAATACTGGAGTGGGTGAAAATGAAAGTGAAGTTACTCGGTTGTGTTCAACTCTTTGCAACCCTAAGGACTGTAGCTCACCAGGCTTCTCCATCCATGGAATTTTCCACTGGAGTGGGTAGCCTTTCCCTTACTCCAGGGGATCTTCCCAACTGAGAAATCGAACCGGGGTCTCCGGCATTGCAGGCTGATTCTTTACCAACTGAGCTATCAGGAAAGATACTCATATTGCAGCCTTAACTCTAAACATCTCCTTGTATCTCCCCAAGGCTGAAGGCATTTAGGACTTAGCTTAAATGTTACTGCCATCATACAATCTTTTGGATTACCCTACTAGAAGTATCCTTTACTACAGGATCCTACAGAATTTAACGTTTAATATTTATGCACATGTCTCTTTTTGGTTTCTAGAGTAGATGCTCCTTAAGAGCTCATTGCTGCTGCTGCTGCTAAGTCACTTCAGTCGTGTTGGACTCTGTGCGACCCCATAGACGGCCGCCCACCAGGCTCCCCCGTCCCTGGGATTCTCCAGGCAAGAACACTGGAGTGGGTTGCCATTTCCTTCTCCAATGCATCAAAGTGGAAAGTGAAAGTGAAGTCGCTCAGTCGTGCCTGACTCTTAGTGACCCCATGGACTGCAGCCTATCAGGCTCCTCTGCCCATGGGATTTTCCAGGCAAGAGTACTGGAGTGGGGTGCCATAAGAGCTCATTCATGTGCAATATTCAGCACTTTATATATTTGGGTATGGGAGGCTTCCGTGGTGGCTCAGCACTTAAGAATCTGCCTGCCAATACAGGAGACATGGGTTCAATCCCTGAACTGAGAAGATTCCGTGGAGAAGGAAATGGCAATTAACTCCAGAATTCTTGCCTAGAAAATCCCATGGACAGAGGAGCCTCCGTGTATCCATGGGGTCACGTGACTGAGCGATTAAACAACAACAAAAGAGGTTTAAGAACAGATAGGATAATCAAGATCTAAAGAATCATGATGGACTCAAGCTTTAGTTCCACCGCTCATCTCAAATGCATGACAGTGGGCAAGTTTACTTAACTTCCCTCAGGTTTGTTGTATATAAAACTATTGACTATTATCTATCCCTTAGTGTAATGAGAATTAAATTCAGTATTAAGCAGTAAGAACAGTGCCTTGCCTATTTTAACCACTCCATGAACATTTATAACTCACTCTCCCACCTGCTATGAGAATTAGGAAGCAAATGTTTAGCAAAATCCATGGCACACAGTAAATGCTCTATGGTAAATGAGTGAACAAATTTACAATCTTTTGTAAAAGATTTTAAATGTATTAAAGAATGAAATATTTAATTATAAAAATACTCTTAAAAATCGCAAAAGAAAACTAAATTAGGCAGATGCAAGGGGCTATTTCCAAAAATGTCCATTTTGAAAACCACAGCACACTCCAGAGCAGGTCCTTGGTAATACAAGGTAGCAGGACTTAAGTTTTGTTCTGGGGCTCTTACCTGGGGACCCAAGAAAGCTCATGAATGAGCATTGGTGGGTGAGAGTATCTGTGAGTGAGCCCATTAAATTTTTATGCAATGTTGTGTTTCTCTATGCATTTTTATGGAAATATTCATAATGTTCACAAGTTTCCCCAGGGAATCAACTTCTGTTGCAGTTAAAACTCTGCAGCAATTAGCCTTAAACTTTTTTTCCCCCTCTTTTAACTGCAAGATGAGGGACCTGGACTTATTAATCCCTAAGGCCTTCAAGCTCCAAAATCTCTGAATCTGTGCTGCCTAACAAGTTAAAAAAAAGAAAGAAAGAAAGAAAGAAAATGTTTAAATACGAAATACACAATCTCTTACATGTTTCTGGAAAGAAACTCTCACACTATCACACTGTTTTTCTTACTATTATAACTTAAGTGCAAAAATATTTTAGCGCATATTTGGGGGTGATAATAAAAAAACGGTGCGATGATTTGTCATTTGTCAAAAATGCTGTGTGACTGTCATTCTTCAGTTCAGTCACTCAGTCGTGTCCGACTCTTTGCAACTCCATGGACTGCAGCACGCCAGGCCTCCCTGTTCATCGCTAACTCCCGTTTACTCAAACTCATGTCCATTGAGTCGGTGATGCCATCCAACCATCTCATCCTCTGTCGCTCTCTTCTCCTCCTGCCTTCAATCTTTCCCAGCATCAGGATCTTTTCAGGGTCATTCTTCAGTCACTATATTTGCAAATGCAGACAAGCACGCCAACCAGTTTTATAAAATACGTCCCAACTCTCCGCTTCTCCCTTGACACTTAAGCTGGGATTCCAAAGCATCTGAAATTCCACTTTTGACTCTATAGGATCCATTCACATTTAGAAAGGCGGGGGGATGGGGGCGCCTGCCTGTTTAAGTTCGTAGTTTGCGGCATACTATACCAAAACAAGCAGAAGAGTGCAAAATCAGCTGTCACCGTTTTAAAGGCACAATGAGGTAGTTTCATCAAAACCTTCTACAGAATTCAACATTTTCGGCTTCCTATATTTCCCTACACTGCAGACCGCAGAAGCTCTAGCAAACGTCGTAAGCACCGAAATCAGGGACCCTCCAGGCACTGTCTCCCCAAACGACCTGCCGCCTCTTCCCTTCCAGAATTCAAACTGGACCAGGACCCCTCAAGGCCTGAGGCGGTGGCTGCAGCAGGAACCCAGGCCGCGGACAACTGCGGGTCCCAGGCCAGGAGCCCCAAGAAATGGCCTTGGCCACATGGGGCCCCACTGCCTCCTGCAAGGCCTGGACTTACCATGGCTCCGTCGGTCCGAGCCCGGGCGCCCTCACTCGCTACAGACCAAGAAGTCCTGGAGAAACCCACCGACCCGCTGACCAGGCGACTGACTGACGTGGAACTTCCGGGAGGAGTTCTCGCGATAGTAAAGACCAGAGCGAGCGCCTGCGCAAAGTCGGCACAGGGCTGGTTTCCTAAGCCCCGCCCCAATTTCCTAGGCAACAGGGCCTCCAAACTGCCCCAAGCCGACCTGGCGCCTCCGGAGAAAGCGGGGTGTGGCCTTTAGAATCCTTTGCAGTGCCCTGGGGCAGCTCACAGTGGAGTAGAAACAAACTGTGAGTTAAAAAAGACAAGAAAAAGCGAAATGCTACTTTCGAGTGCTAACGGCCGGAGAAACTCCCCCACAGTGGAGTTGTGTCACAGGAGCAGAGAAGTGCTGTCAGAGGGAGAGGGCGGAGGAGAGAAGGGAAGATGAAGCGAGGCTCTCAGCCCACTTTTATCTTGGTCGGCCTGAGAATGAGGCCCATGTAGTCCTTTCCCGGCCCTGCTCGGGGCACCGATTTCTGTTGGAAAGATGTGGGCGGCTTTCAGGGCTGAGCTTCATACTTCTGAGATCGAAGGGCAGCGAAGAGTCTTCAGCTTTGGAGCTCCCCAGAGACCTGGCTGCGATTCATGGGGTCGCGAAGAATCGGACACGACTGAGCGACTGAACTGACTGAGGAGATAGGAGTATCATCAGGGCCTGCAGGATCTCCTTTTGTCGAGCATCGACCTCATTGTTCATTCATTTATAATTATATATCAATCTTCGGCTATGTGCCAGAATACTTTCCTCTCATCTTCACATCAAATCTGAATTACCTCCATGTTACTGATGAGGAAGTCAGTTCAGTCAGTTCAGTTGCCCTGTCCTGTCTGACTCTCTGATCCCATGGATGGCAGCACACCAGGCTTCCCTGTCCATCACCTACTCCCGGAGCTTGCTCAAACTCATGTCCATCAAGTCGGTGATGCCGTCCAACCGTCTCATCCTCTGTTGTTCCCTTCACCTCCTGCCTTCTATCTTTTCCAGCATCAGGGTCTTTTCCAATGAGTCAGCTCTTCACATCAGGTGGCCAAAGTATTGGAGTTTCAGCTTCCGCATCAGTCCTTCCAATGAATATTCAGGACTGATTTCTTTTAGGATTGACTGGTTTGATCTTACAGTCCAAGGGACTCTCAAGAGTCTTCTCCAATAGCACAGTTCAAAAGCATCAGTTCTTTGGTGCTCAGTTTTCTTTATGGTCCACCCTCCATCCATACATAACTACTAGAAAACCCATAGCTTTGACTATATGGACTTTTGTTGGCAAAGTAATGTCTCTGCTTTTTAATATGCTGTCTAGGTTGGTCATAGCTTGTTTTCCAAGGAGCAAGCGTCTTTGAATTTCAGGAAACCAATGAGGAAACTAAGGTTCAAAGAAGTATCCCAGCCAAGGCCACACAGTAAATCGTAGAGTTAGGATTTGATATGTCCTCAAAGTCCTGTGCTCTTTCTCCTTCACTGAAATACATCTTCATTAAGGTAGTTGAACTCTAGCATAAGGACCTGAGCCATAGGGATTGCAAAATGAACTGCTAGAGCATTTGCCTACCACCACCTTCTGAGTGCCCACTTTTTAAAATAAATTTAGTTTTTAATTTTCTAAACACAGTGGGCCAAATAACTTTGACCCTTTGCTACATATAAATGTGTAGCAAAGCCTGAAAGTAGCCTTAGAGCTTTTGTAGACCTTTAAATTATCAGAAAGGAAAAAAGTTTGTGTGTGTGTGTGTAGAAAGTAATATTCAGAGGGAGACATATAGACTCTGCATCAAGTAATTTGGCTTTTAGTAGTAGCTTTATTGCTAATGTAATTTCTTTGTGGGTCTTAGTTTTCCTCACCTTAAAAAAAAAATGTTTGTACATCACTAGGCACCCAAGAGTTTACCCAGTTGGTATTGATGAGAGGCTTAGCCCCAAGTATCACACTCACTTGGACTATATATTTCCCATTAAGTTCTGTAGTTGTGCATTATACATTATTTCATGTAATGTACATACTGAATTTGAATTTGTACTATATCCAAAGCACTATACTAGGTGCTGCCTGAAGATTATACCTCTTGGATTTGGGTTGAAAGAAATTTCATTTTAAAGGAATAAGATTCTCAAATATGAACCAATACATAAAATTACATTATGTGTGTGTGTATCCCTGTATGTTCAATTGTGGGTTTAAAAGTAAAGAGTAAAACCATTTACTCTTTGGTTTAGAGAAGACTAGAAGGTTAGAAAATAACTCTGGGGAAGAAAATAAATAGGAACAAGCTTAGCAAATTGATAAATGGTTTCCCAAAGATTGGACACAACTGGATTTCTAGGGTGACTTTTCAACTCTTCCTTTTTCCAAGTGGAAGCTCACTTGTGCTTCTATTAATACCCTACATACATCCTTTCCTCCTTTTTCTGTTGCCACCCCTTCATTAAAAGTTGAGGAAGTGAGAATAATTCCTTGAGGAAAAATCTAGTTGGTATTTTTAAAATATATACATGTCTCATCACTTAGCAAAGTGGTGAGTAGGAGAATAAGAGCCTAGTTTCTCCCTTCAAAGGGAGTACAATTTAAGGAACGTCCATGGAAGTCCAGCAGTTAAGACTCTGTACTTTCAATGCAGGGGTGAAGGGTTTGAATTCTGATCAGGGAATTGAGATATCCTGCATGCTGTGTGGCCAAACTAAAAGGGATTACAAATTTATAAGAAGTACGAGTGAAAATACTCAGCATAAAATATCCAACTGGGGAGATAATTTTTATAAAGGAGGCAAAATTTGAGCTGGACTTTTGGACCACAAAAAGTCTAGTTTGCCTGAAGAATGGTATTCATTTAGTAGTGTATGAAGCAGATGGCTAAAAAGAAAGGATGGTGCTAAAATCTGAAAATTTACTGAAATAGGAATTGGACTTTGATTCAGTAAGCAGTTGGTAACAATTAAGCCAGAAAAGAAACATGTTTATGTATGCAGTCTGTAAGATTTATCTTTCATTGTTGTGTAAGAAGAAATGGATTGGAACAGTGAGACAAGTTTGGGGGAAGTGGGTATGGAAATAACAGTAATATTGAATAAATTTCATTGAGTGCTTACTTTTGTAATTGAAATATGCACTTTGCATGCTACAATTTATATAGTAATACTAACATATAGTCATTATTTTCTTCAATTTGTAGCTTCACATGCAGATTCTTGACTGTCTGAGCCATCAGGGAAGCCCAATAGATGAGACTGAAGTGGGTTAGCATGCCCTCCAGGGGATCTTCCCAGCCCAGGGATTGAACCCATTCTCTTATGTCTGGCAGGCAGTTCTTTACCACTAATGCTACCTGGGTAGCCCCCAATATATGAGATGATGAAGCCCAAATGGGTTAAATAATAAGCTCTGTGCCACACTGCTCAAAAGCTGGTGACATACTTGAGATCTGAACGCAAGTTTATTTCCAAAATGACTGCTTTTTCTACTGGAAAGGTTCGTCTAGTGAAGGCTATGGTTTTTCCTGTGGTCATGTATGGATGTGAGAGTTGGACTGTGAAGAAGGCTGAGCGCCGAAGAATTGATGCTTTTGAACTGTGGTGTTGGAGAAGACTCCTGAGAGTCCCTTGGACTGCAAGGAGATCCAATCAGTCCATTCTGAAGATCAGCCCTGGGATTTCTTTGGAAGGAATGATGCTAAAGCTGAAAGTCCAGTACTTTGGCCACCTCATGCGAAGAGTTGACTCATTGGAAAAGACTCTGATGCTGGGAGGGATTGGGGGCAGGAGGAGAAGGGGATGACAGAGGATGAGATGGCTGGATGGCATCACTGAGTCGATGGACATGAGTCTGGGTGAACTCCGGGAGTTGGTGATGGACAGGGAGGCCTGGCGTGCTGTGATTCATGGGGTCGCAAAGAGTTGGACACGACTGAGCGACTGATCTGATCTGATGAGTTTTTTCTTTTTCACTGAGAAGTTAGAATCAACAAGATACACAAATGATTTGACTTTGTTTTGAAGTTAAGGGATTGGGAGATATTCTAATGCTAATATTTTGAATCTCGTGAACCAAGAGGAATATCTTTAATTATAGGAAGAAGTGGAGTCAGAAAATGATACAGAAAAGGCACAATTAGAATAAGACAGCAAGAAAAGCTGTATGCTACAGAAGGAAAGGGAGATAGAATATAATAGGGTGACTCATAATCATTCAATTCATTGACAATAGTCTAGATGGCTTTAGAGAATTTAAGGAAACTTGGTTTGGGGGGAGAAAAACTATTGTCAGTGTCCATGGGGTCACTAAGAGTCGGACACGACTAAGTGATTTCACTTTCACTTTTCACTTTCATGCACTGGAGAAGGAAATGGTAACCCACTCCAGTGTTCTTGCCTGGAGAATCCCAGGGACGGGGGAGCCTGGTGGGCTGCCGTCTATGGGGTCGCACAGAGTCGAACACGACTGAAGCGACTTAGCAGCAGCAGCAGTAGCCTTAAAAAAATTTTTTTCCAGTCAAGTAATGCTAGAGGGAATAGGTTTGCAAAGGATTAAGAAATGATTGGATGATAAAGCAGTGAAAGTGGTGAGTATAAAATATTTTACCAAAAGTTTAGTCATGAAAAGACAAATGTTGATGTCTCACTGAAAGTGGATTGATTGTTTCTGTATTTGGGGTGTAGTTGACATTAATTACCTCGTGATAACTACTCCACACGGATAGAGTAAACCTTTACGGTATTGCGTAGGAGCTAGCAAGACAAATGTCAAAAGGGTATATGTAGGGCATTTTAAGTGGAAGGACTTGAGAGTTCGATTTTTCCAGAGAACTAAAAGTAGTTAAGCATGCTTGGGCCAAAGAGTAAGAAGGGAGAGGATTGAGAAATGGGACTAGGAAGATAGATGACGCTCAGATCCTGAAAGTCCCTGACTGCCAGTGTAAGAAGTCAGGACTTTACCTTGAAGGCTCTAGGGAACCATTGAAGAATGTCAAGTAGGGTAATCTTCATGCTCTATTACTGATTCATCATTGCATGTCAGTTACTTTCCCTATTAAAGGAAATGTTAAGGTTCTCAGGTGGATTTCTTCATGAAGTGAATGAGAGTCTTGACCACATAATCACATACTAACCAGCAGGAGACTAAATTGAGTTGGAGAACCACTGACTTGTCTTCTCAGAAGAATGAAACTTATGGTTGCCTGACACTAGAGGCAAAGTTTTCACTGATTACAAAAGCATTGTTCGACTACAATATGCTGTACACTTAGTATGATTACCTTCCAAAATTTTAAAACTTATTAAATTTACTCCATGTGAGCTTGTTGTGGGATTTGGAGTAGATGGAATGATTTCTTTTGTTTACCTGAAAGCATAAATATCCAGATCATTAGTCATGTTTTGATACAAGTATAGCTTTACCTTTTAAAAAATTGCATTAACCTCATATCTTTTAGATTTCCCTGGTGGCTCAGATGGTAAAGCGTCTGCCTGCAATGTGGAAGACCCAGGTTTGATCCTTGGGTTGGGAAGATCCCTTGGAGAAGGAAATGGCAATCCACTCCAGTACTCTTGTCTGGAAAATCCCATGGACGGAGGAACCTGGTAGGCTACAGTCCATGGGGTTGCAAAGAGTTGGACACGACCAAGTGAGTTCACTTTCAAATCTTTTTAATAAACATATTTAGAGGAGGCAGAGTTTAAAGTGAGATTTAAATGAATAAAGGGGGTGATTTCATAGGTGGGAATTGCTAGACATTGAAAATATGGCAGCAGAGTTTTGGGAGTTTGTCATTTAGTGATCTGTACAGCTGTCCACACATTAGACTTCCTATCAGTTCTTCATATGTGGGGTGCTAAGACTACCCATGGTTAAGTCATGACCAGCAGGTTCTGGAGACTCTTTTTGTCTCAGGGTGGTCTTGTGGAATGAACTCTCTGGGTCTCAATTTTGTTACCTACAAAATACATTTATTTTGGAAAAATGAACTCTAAACTCCCTTTCTATTTAGTTTCTTTAGAAATTTAAGTCTGTGATTCTCTATTCTTTTCAAATGAAATGGGTGAAGGGAATGGGTGCAGGATATATTCATAGACTTTTTTTTTTACTTCATTCGGGTGCCAGTGAAGTAGCTCTTTCTGCATATTTTATGGCATGCATTGCTCTTTTTTTTCAGGAAGTCACCTTAAGTCAGCAAATTTTTGTTGAAGCTTTATTATGCTTGGAACTATGCTGTAAAAGCTTGAGGATCCCCAGGGAACATGCTTTGACAACCAATGTTTAACTTTCTTTCCAGAGGAAAGATTTTACAAAGTTTTATATAAGCAAACTGATCAGTTTAGAACAATTATGTTTCCTTAAGAATTAAGTCCTTGTAAATGACAGTTCTGCTTATAAATAAATGAATAATAATGACAGATAGCCTGAATATCAGACATATAGCAGTTACCTTTAAGTTAATTGAAAAAAAAATTAATGTAAAGGTGAAATATCTGGAGTGACAAGGCACTGCACAGTATAATTTCCATCAAATTGCCTTATTGCACTTTCTTCTAAAGAATTTGTCAGCTCAAGTTGATCTAAGGGCATTACTTGATTTGAATTCAAATGTAGTTCAAGCCCCAAGGTTTAAAAATGAAGTCCTTGGGCTCTGAACTCATGATATGTTTTTGTACCTGAAGATGATTACCCAAATCACATTGAGCCACACTGTTACAGGACTTTGCATTTGATGTCAAAGCAACTTCACATGGATAGTGCTTGATCCGTTCACTAAAATCCAAATAGAAGAAGAAAGTGCTTTCTTTGCTAAATATGGCCATACTTTGGTGCCTCTGACACTGACAATGAATACAGATATAACTTTATCCTGAAAAGATTTACATATAAAGTGAATGTTAATTGAATCATATATATATGTATCCATGTATATATACAGATGTATGTACATATAGAGGTAAAGTCAATATCTGAGGGAGATAGAAAAAATTACAGGTGTTTTTGGTTATTTATATTTTCTAACTTATATGAATGTAAACTGTATAATAAAGAAAATAAATTACTTTATGCAAATATATAATGTAGCAAAAGAGCTTGTCATATGAAGGAACCTTAGTTTGAGAAGGCAATGGCACCCCACTCCAGTACTCTTGCCTGGAAAATCCCATGGATGGAGGAGTCTGGTAGGCTGCGGTCCATGGGGTCGCTAAGAGTCGGACACGACTGAGCGACTTCACTTGCATTTTCACTTTCATAAAGCAAATAAATACCTCTTATTTTCTGCATAAATCTCGCTTTTCATTTTATAAAGTCCATTTGAGTTGCAACAAAATGGTATAGTCATATCCAGGCAGTTGCCAAAGCAGAATATGCAATACCTGACAGGGTTTTGAGAAAGGTTTTTTTGCTAAGATATTCCTCATAGAATACAGGGAAGCAGCTTTGTTGAAACGTTTGAAGTTGTGGGCAGGGGTGGGGCAAGATGAGGCAGTGATCAGGGAGAAGAGGAAGAATGAGACCCACTAAGGAGCCTGGTGGAAGGGCTAGAAGGGTTATGTTTAACAGGTACATATTAGGATACCAACAAATGTATTAATATACCAATTATTAGATAGCTGCTACCTTGAATGTCTCTATCATCTTAGCTGAAGCTGATCAAGTGTCTCCCCTGGGTTTTTCCCTATTGTAGCCACTAAAGGAGTAACAACATACACCCCTGAACTTATGCAACAGCCAGCAGCTAGTCTGGTATTAGGCATCTCTTCTGATTGATGAGTGCTGATGCCTTAGTATTTTGAGTATCAACTCTGCCTGTAAGGTAAGGATAATGAGCTGGTCCTTGCTGCATCTATTTGAGGAATCAATGAAAGGAGAAAGCAGGTATTTTAAATTATAAGGTAAGCCTGGATGGTCTTTGGCAGCCACTTCAGCCTCTCAGGTATCCTCTCCTCCCTTTCCCACCAACTCTGTGTGCCATTACAGGGCCTTGTTCTATGACTTTCTCAAACAAAACTCATCACCTAGCCCATCATATTAAAGTGCAATCAACCAACATGGGTTTTTCAGGCCCCTCTCTGAGTGTCAAGAATTTTATGGGGGACCACATTCTAGGGAAAGGGACCAAATTCATTTTTTTCTTTTCTTCCCAAATTCATTCATTTGTGGTTTTGTATAGAATTATAGGTTTAGCACTAATTTTCTTTGAGCACATTAAAGCTCTATCAGTCTTCCCTCTTGCTGTTAAAAGTCCATTGTCAGTTCCTTCTTTGAAGATAATCTTTTTTTCCTCTGATTGTTTTAAGGTTTTCTCTATGTCTTGATTTTATGAAGTTTTAGTATGAGCTGTTTAGGAATGGGTTTTATTTTGCTGGAATCTACTGAGTCTCTTAAATCTGAGAATAGGTCTCTTTTATAAGTCCTGAAAACTTCTCAATCCCATCTGCTTTTCACTGTTTTATATCTTCCTAGCATGCCAATGTTGTACCAACCTTGTACCACATTTTCCATGGCTTCTGCACACTTCTTTTGCCAGTGTGAATTTTTTCCATTTTCTTTTCTCAGTCCTGCATTCTGTATAAGGTCCTCTGATCCCACCTTCCAGTTCTTCATTTCTCCCTCATAGTGTCACTATGTTGTAAATGTGATCATTGAGTTTAAAATTTCAATTATTATCTTTATTTTTAGTTTGGTTCTTTTTTTCAGATATAGTATGCAATTTTTCATAGTCTCTGAATAGTTATTTCCATGGTTATTATTTATTTCCATGAAGATGGAAGCCTGGGTTTTAAAATCTGGCTTTAATAGCAGAAGTATGTGTGGGTTTATTTCTTCTCTCTGTTGTTTTGCTGCTGCTTGTTTCCTTGATGCTTAGTCATCTCTGATTGGATAACTAGTCACTGCCTTTAAATTGTTGTTGTTTAGTTGCTAAGTTGTGTTAAACTCTTTTGCAATCCCATGGACTCTAGCCCACCAAGCTCTTCTGTCCATGTGATTTTCCAGGCAAGAATAGTTGGAGCGGGTTTCCATTTCCTTCTCTAGGGGATCTTTTCAACTCATGGATTGAAACCTCATCTCCAGTATTGGCAGGCAGGTTCTTTACCCGTGAGCCACCAGGTAAGCCCATCTTTAAATTATTTAGGGGGATATCTGAAGCCTGGTTTAGATGCATGCCCTTCAGAGAGGCTTTATTTGGTTTTGCCATGCACCTGATAGCAACTGAGATCTATTCACACCAAATTCATGACTTAAATGCCTCTGTCCCACCCAGGTCAAGTGTACCCACAGTACAAATCCACAACAGGGTATTCTGTGGCTACCCCTTCTTGAAGACATTTAGTTCCTTTTCGTTTTAATTCTTTTGCCTTGCTTATAACCATGGTAGGGTTTCCTGCAGTCCCCTGAGGTTGATGGGTAGGAGGAGGCAGCTTTATATCTGGTTTATCCTCAGTCTGTATGTGTATTGATTTGGGGAAAGTGTCCTATAAGACTTCAGTTTCGGTGAGTCTCAGGCTTTGACATGTGCCCATCTAGCTCCTACTGGTCACAGCAGTAATAGCAGATGATCTTAGGAGTTCTGATCATCCCATAGTCTTCCTACCATTTTGATAGAGGTTTTCATTCAGATATTGACCCAAGGTTGTTTTCATTTGTTTTTTTAATTGGAGGATAATTGCTTAACAATGATATGTTGGTTTCTGCCATGTAACAACGTGGATCAGCCATAAGTATACACATATCCCCTCCCTGTTGGTCCTGCCTCCCACCGCCCCCCTGCATCCTACCCCTGTTGGTCGTCACAGAGCACCAAGCTGACTCCCCTGTGTTTAACTTCCCACTAGCTATCTATTTCACACATGGCTGTGGTACTGTATACACACCAATGCTACTCTCTCAATTTGTCCCATCCTCTCTTTCCCCCACTGTGTGCACATGTCTGTTCTCTACATCTGTGTCTCTATTCCTGCCCTGCAAATAGTTTCATCAGTACCATTTTTCTAGATTCCATATGTATGCATTAATATATGATATTTGTTCTTTTCTCATCAAGAGTTTTTATCTGAGTATACCAGCTTGCTATTAACAGAAACCAGAAGCCTTGAGCAATTTTATAATTGGGTCTTAACGAAGGCATTTTGAGTATGAAAAACAATAATGCTAGGTTTAATTTAAAAAATTAAAATGAAAAATGAAAAAAGAAAACAAAGGAAAACTCCACAGCACTGCAAAAGCCCAATGTAGAGGCAGAGGTTTATAACAACAGCAAAAAAACTGTGACTGAGGGAAAAAAAAAAGCTCAGAAGCTTAATTAGATTTCATAGTGCCAATAAAATCGACAACTACAATAGAAGGGGGAATAAAAAGAAAAGAAAAAAAGAAAAAATCTAAAAGAATCTACAGAACAAATCAAAACATAAGAATAATACATGTTTTTCTTGAGTCACTGCTGTCAGAGTCCTTTCCCTCACTGGGAGTCACGGTCCACCTCACCTCCCTAGGATGCCCTCAAACACTGTGCTGCTCTCTGGACCTGCTGTGCGGGCAGCTCAGATTCTAATCTGGTCCTACTTCTGTGTGTTCTTGCCTCCAAAGTCCACAGCTATCAGAACTAGTGCATTTTCTTTTGTGGGAGCTCTCAATGACCTTTTATATATTCCATAGACAAAGAATCTGCCTAGTTGATCGTGTGGATTTAATTTGCAGCTTGTACAGCTGGCAGGAAGGTTTTAGGTCTTCTTCCTTAGCCACACTGCCCCTGGGTTTCAATTGTGATTTTATTTTCACCTCTGCATGTGGGTCGTCTACTGGGGTTTGTTCCTGAGGCTGACCTGGAGGATTTGGGTTTGCCCCTGTGAGGGCCAGGTGTGGAGGTGGTGCAGCTGCTTGGGTCACAGGGGTTCTGGCAGCACCAGGTACTCAGGGGAGTTGGCAGCTAGGGCAGCAGGAAATACAGCGCTCTAGAAGGATATGGCAACAAGTACTGGCCAATACACTCCAGTATTCTTGCCTGGAGAACCCCGCTCCCTGACAGAGAAGCCTGGCAGACCACAGTCTGTGGGGTTGCAAAGAGTTGGACACTACCAAAGTAACTCTGTGTGCATAGACGTGAGACTTTTCTTTGCCTGTGGCAGCCCTGCCCCAGTGACAGTTGAGTGTGAAGGTGGCACAGGTGCTTGGCTTGCAGGGATCCTGGTGGTGTCCAGTGTGCAGCGACATGGACTGTCTCCGCCACAGGAGTTATGGCTCTATAAGAGTCTTTTTTCGAGCCTCTTGTACCTGGCGATCAGAAGGTCTCTTTGGCCAGTCTTTCTCCTAGCTCCGCCCGTTCAGGCACTTAGAAGGCTACCTTGCCTGAGGTCCTTCTCTGCTGTTTGATGCAGCAGGCACATAGAGGGGCCTCCCTGGCTGGGATCCTATTCTGTAGATTGGCGCATCAGGCACTTAAAGGGGAACCCTGGGTGGGGTCCTACTCTGTAGTTCAGTGCATCAGGCCAGCCTCTCTGTTGTTCAGCTGCAGATAATGGCAAGTGGGGAGAGAGCGGCTATGGTATTGGCTCCACCCTCTAAGCGTGGCTCAGCAGTATCACCTTGCTTCCATAGCTGCCTGGCTTTCCTCCACTGGCATTTCTCACCACAATCTTCTCCCTCACACCCTCTCGATCCATCTCTCCACAGTCAACAGCAGCCCTCACCCTGGGATTGCTTCACAATCCCTCAACTCCAGCTCCCAGCCACTGCACCTTCTAGGGCAACTGCATCCCTGTCTGGGGTATGTATGTCTGATTCTCATTCCATATAGGCTGTCACCGGTCAACTGTTTCACTCTCAGCCTTAAATGTTTCTCCTCCGACTCAGACAATTGCTCCATGTGGGGATCAGATCCCTGCTTCAGTTCCTCCACCTGCTGAGGGCAGGTCCAGTCCTACTAACACTCCTGTTTTTCCCACTAGTTCCTTCATCCTACCAAGTTTTGCGTGGGTCTATATATTCTTTTTCACTGGTCAGGTACTCCTGTCTGCTCTCAGCTGGTGTTCTGCATGCACTTTTTTGTTTGAAGGTGTATTCCTGATGTATCTGTGGAGAGAGATGTACTCCATGTCCACCTACTCTTCCACCATCTTGTTCTCCTCCCACATTGATTTTTGACAGTTCAGTTCAGTTCAGTTGCTCAGTCGTGTCTGACTTTTTGCGACCCCATGAATCGCAGCATGCCAGGCCTCCCTGTCCATCACCAACTCCTAGAGTTCACTCAAACTCACGTCCATGGAGTCGGTGATGCCATCCAACCATCTCATCCTCTGTCGTCCCCTTCTCCTCCTGCCCACAATCCCTCCCAGCATCAGAGTCTTTTCCAATGAGTCAGCTCTTCGCATGAGGTGGCCAAAGTACTGGAGTTTCAGCTTTAGCATCATTCTTTCCGAAGAATACCCAGGGCTGATCTCCTTTAGAATGGACTGGTTGGATCTCCTTGCAGTCCAAGGGACTCTCAAGAGTCTTCTCCAACACCACAGTTCAAAAGCATCAATTCCTCGGCGCTCAGCTTTCTTCACAGTCCAACTCTCACATCCATACATGACCACAGGAAAAACCATAGCCTTGACTAGACGGACCTTTGTTGGCACAGTAATAGCCACAGCAAATTTGGTGAGGCAAGTTGTTATTGTTGTGTAGTCGCTAAGTCATGTCTGACTCTTTTGCGACCCCATGGACTGTAGCACACCAAGTTCCTCTGTCCGTGGGATTTCCCAAGCACGAATACTGGAGTTCATTGCCATTTCCTTCTACAGGGAATCTTCTCGACCCAGGAATAGACCCTATATCTTCTGCACTGCAGCAGGTTCTTTACCCCTGAGCCACCAGGGAAGCCCAGGGTAGCAAGTAGTCATTCCAAATTAGCCCTGGGTTTGGTCATCATTTATGGAAATAATGCTCTTTTCTGTCCTTAACATATGGGTGGCAAGGAAACAGCCTGAGTCAATCATCAAACCAAGCCTGACCCTTGGTTCTGTGTGACTCAGCTGGTTTCTTGGCTCGTTTCTTATTTCATTGAAAGCCAGGTCAGACTGTCCAGGTGGAATGTTCAAAAAACCAAAGCCTTAATGTGAACATTTTCTTTAAGGTCAGGGTAATTTACAATCTGTCCAGAGAAGCTTTTAGAGATTTAGCATGCTATGTTGAATGTGACCGTAATCCACAATGCCCTCTCATGGCCCTTCCTTCCTATCAGAAATTGATTCTGGCATGGTTCGTTCAGATGGAAAGTGACTCTGTCAGCAATTACTGTTTCTTTTTTCACACACTGGGGTTGCCCCCCACCAAAGTATTAAAGCCTCTTTAATGCTCCTTTAGGGAAGGTTAAATACAATTATCACCAACATCTGGAGTCTTATATCTGCCTGCTATTTCTACTGTGCTTTACTCCTTGGACAGTTAGCAATCCAATAGAGTAGAAGAGATTTCCCTCCAATCCTAAGCTTGACTACTCTCTATGCCAAGTGACCCTGAAGGAAAGCATAACCAAACAAGGCCCTGAGCTCTGGCCATGGTTTACAGCACATGTTTTCTTTTCTCCCTTCCTCTGTGGGTCTTCCTTGCACTTCAGGAACATGTGACACTGCCACAAAACTGTTTGTGACCACTTACATCTTGACTCTAGACAGGTCCAGAGAACACACTGACCCCTTTCAATAGATGAGCTGAAGCTGACAAAGAGGGCAGTCAATTCATCTTTATATATGGCCTTTAGAGCTCCTATAACTTTCAGGGTATTTGGTAAAAGTGAAAGTCACTTTTAGTCGCACACTTAGCTGTGTCTGACTCTTAGCGACCCCATGAACTGTAGCCGGCCAGACTCCTATGTCCTTGTAATTCTCCAGGTAAGAATACGAGAGTGGGTAGTCATTCTCTTCTTTAGGGGACCCAAGGGTCAAACCTGAGTCTCCTGCACTGCAGGCAGATCTTTTACCATCTGAGCCACCAGGAAGGCCCATTTTGGGTAATATGATGGTTAAGTTTATGTGTCAATGTGACAGGATCACCGGGTACCCAGCTATTTAAATAAACATTATCTGGGTAGGGAGGGGATGTCTGTGAAGGTGTTTCCATATGAGATTAGTGTTTGAGTTGGACTGAGTAAAGCTTGTGGCCCTCCCCAGTGTGGTGGGCATCATTCCATCTACTGAGGGCCTCCCTTTCCTCCAAAAGGTGAAGGAAGGGAGAATTTGCTCCCTTCCTGTTTGAGCTGAGATTTCGGTCTTCTGCCCTTGGATTGAGATGGAAACCATTGGTTTCCCTGGCTCTCAGATCTTTGAACTCAGATTGAATCATGCTTCCAACTTACCTGGGTTTCCAGTTTGCAGATGGCAAGTCTTGGACTTTGAAACCTCCATAATTATATTCCTCATAATAACTCTCTCTCTCTCTCTCTCTCTCTCACATACACACACACACACATACACACACATATAGTTTCCCAGGTAGCGCAGTGGTAAGGAATCCACCCGCCAAAGCAAGAGGTGCAAGAGATATAGGTTTGATTCCTGGATCAGGAAGATCCCCCATAGTAGAAAATGGCAACCCACTCTAGTATTCTTGCCTGGAAAATTGCATGGATAGAGGAGCTGGTGGGCTACAGTCGTGGGGTCTCAAAGAGTCGGACACGACTAAGCATGCATGCACACTCATACACACATACATAAATATGCTTTGTTTCATAAAGACCCCTGATTAATACAGATGGTATCTCTTAATAGTGCCCAAGGTGCTCACTTTCTGTTATCAAACTTTTCAATCTGCTTAAATTTATGTCCTCTTTGGTTAAATATAAAAATTCTCCCTTACCATGTATAGGTCATTACAGTTTCAGATTCCCAGATGTGAGGAAGATGTTAAAATTTTTTTCAACCTATTATTTATTTTAAAGTTCCCATATATGAAAGCATATTGAATATACCTTTTAAAAATGAAGTAGATCCCCTGGAAATTTGGGCTGGTTAGCATAAGGAGAGGCCCCTGGATAACAGCTATGGATTATGGCAAACCTGCAGGGTGCTGGACCCAACAACCATTCTCGACCTTCTCGTTATAGCCATCCACTTGAAACACTGACTAGCTTTTCCAGATTTACTTGCAGTGAGGAATGGCCATGTTACATAGTATTGTACCAGTGATATGCTAGTAGAAGTTTGTCAGTGCGGGTTCTGAGAAAGCCTTCACTTGCCTAATAAAGGGGACAGATATAACTGACTCAGTCTCTTCACATTTTCTTCTTACCTTGGGGAAATTTGTCACCTCTAGCAACCTCAGTCTTTTCAATGTAAACTGATAATAATACCTAACTTATGGATTGCTGCAGGTGCTATAAAAATAATACATATGAAATGAGGTTACCATTTTTAAAAATATTGGCCCATTTTTTTTTTACCTCATATTTCCTTTTTTGTGTGTTCTAAAATTCCTTCCCCCATCCCCTTATTCATGGTCAATTAAATTCTGAAAGAGATGGGAATACCAGACCACCTGACCTGCCTCTTGAGAAACCTGTATGCAGATCAGGAAGCAACAGTTAGAACTGGACATGGAACAACAGACTGGTTCCAAATAGGAAAAGGAGTACGTCAAGGCTGTATATTGTCACCCTGTTTATTTAACTTATATGCAGAGTACATCATGAGAAACTCTGGACTGGAAGAAACACAAGCTGGAATCAAGATTGCTGGAAGAAATATCAATAACCTCAGATATGCAGATGACACCACCCTTATGGCAGAAAGTGAAGAGGAACTAAAAAGCCTCTTGATGAAGGTGAAAGTGAAGAGTGAAAAAGTTGGCTTAAAGCTCAGCATTCAGAAAACGAAGATCATGGCATCTGGTCCCATCACTTCATGGGAAATAGATGAGGAAACAGTGGAAACAGTGTCAGACTTTATTTTTCTGGGCTCCAAAATCACTGCAGATGGTGACTGCAGCCATGAAATTGAAAGACAATTACTCCTTGGAAGGAAAGTTATGACCAACCTAGATAGCATATTCAAAAGCAGACACATTACTTTGCCAACAAAGGTTCGTCTAGTCAAGGCTATGGTTTTTCCTGTGGTCATGTATGGATGTGAGAGTTGGACTGTGAAGAAGGCTGAGCACCGAAGAATTGATGCTTTTGAACTGTGGTGTTGGAGAAGACTCTTGAGAGTCCCTTGGACTGCAAGGAGATCCAACCAGTCCATTCTGAAGGAGATCAGCCCTGGGATTTCTTTGGAAGGAATGATGCTAAAGCTGAAACTCCAGTACTTTGGCCACCTCATGCGAAGAGCTGACTCATTGGAAAAGACTCTGATGCTGGGAGGGATTGTGGGCAGGAGGAGAAGGGGACGACAGAGGATGAGATGGCTGGATGGCATCACTGACTCGATGGGCATGAGTCTGAGTGAACTCCGGGAGTTGGTGATGGACAGGGAGGCCTGGCGTGCTGCGATTCATGGGGTTGCAAAGAGTCGGACACGACTGAGCAACTGATCTGATATTATGATTACTTCCCCAGAGGTAAGATGTACTGTATAAAAAACAGACTTATGAGAAGTCCCCTTTAGTCACTGAGTAGGTGGAGGAGAGGAAAGAAGGACACAGGACATAGACTAGAGAATTCAACAATTTGGATGTTTTAAAATTTGTAAATATCAGTACTTGACTTCCACTTACAGGAAAATGAAGAAGACAGACTTTTCCCAACTATTCTTCCTAAGTATAACAGACCAGCCAGGAACCCAAGACCCAAATAATGACACAATGGTGAGTTCCCTGGATTGTCGTTTTGTGCTATATATCATCAGCTTCTTTGGAACTGAAGAAGCCAGCAATCTGGAAACGCCAGTGGGCACAAGCAAGCAAACAAACAAACAAACGAAGCCCAAATAAGAGCCCATTCTTACTAACCAATGGATTGGGAAATAGAAAGCCTAGAAAGACAGAAAAGCTTTAGGTGATAATCACTTTTCTCTAGCCAAACACTACAGAAAAAAATGCTGCCCCACTCTATTCATGACAGCAAAGACCAAGTAGTGAGCCTAGGCTTGCACCCATGCCAGACCGTAACGAGGTGTCCCAACCCTCTTGCTGTGGTGGTGTCAGGGAAGGCCAGCACCAAGCTGGATCCTCCGTCCCTGCACACCCCCTGCCACAGTGTCGGTGGAGACCATGTGGGGAGCCTGGACTTCCCCTCTGCATGTCAGTAAAGAGATGCCCCTCTTCCTGCTTGAGTGATATCAATGGAGAGTTAGCAGTAAGGTGACCACTGTCCCCTTGACCCTCATGATGTTAGCAGAGCCCATTAGGGAAAAACAATGATACATTCCTACTCCTCCTAGCTAGACAGGTGTCAGTGGAGGTCTGATGGGGAGCTGTAACTCCTACATCCACCTAAGAGTAACAAGGAGCTCCCCAATACTGCTCTTAGGTGTCAAAGGAGGCTAAGTAGTGAACCTGAGCTTCTACTTGCATCTGCCAATGAGATGCCTCTCTTCTCCCCACATCACTAGAGCGTGTCAGAGGAAGTCAGCTAAAACACAAGGTTCAAATAAGGTCAAAAGTCAAGCACAATACCCAAAATGTCCAGATTTCAATTGAAAATCACTCATCATTCAAAGAATCAGGAAGATTTCAAACTGAATGGAAAAATACAATTAATAGATGTCAACACCAAGATGCCAGAATTGCTAGAACTATCTGACAATGATTTTAAAGCAGTCATCTTAAAAATGTTTTGTGAGCAATTATGAACATGCTTGAAATAAGTGAAAAGTGAAAAAAGAAAGTTTCAGCAAGAAAACGAAATACATAAAGAAGAATATTTGTGTCATCAGAGTCCTGGAAGGAGAGGAAAAAGAGTATGAAGCTGAAATGGATCAATTTCTAAAAAATACACAACTAACCTAATATGAAATAGACAATTTGAATAACTTTATTACCATTAAGGAAATTAAGGGCTTCCCTGGTGGCTCAGATGGTGAAGAATCTGCCTGCAATGTAGGAGACCTGAGTTTGATCCCTGGGTTGGGAAAATCTCCTGGAGAAGGGAATGGCTACCCAGTCCAGTAAGTAGACAATTTGAATACCTTTATTACTATTTTAAAAATTGAGTTTATAATTTTAAAACTCCTCAAAGAGAAGTCTCCAGGCTCAAACGCTTTCACTGGAGAATTCTACCAAATGTCTAAAGAGGATTTATCACAAATTCTACACAGTCTCTTTTAGGGAAAAGGAAACGGAATTTTCCACATCATTTTATAAAGCTGCTGCTGCTAAGTCACTTCAGTTGTGTCCGACTCTTGGCAACCCCATAGACGGCAGCCCACCAGGCTCCCCTGTCCCTGGGATTCTCCAGGCAAGAACACTGGAGTGGGTTGCCATTTCCTTCTATAAAGCTAGTGTTACCCTAATACCAAAAATAAAAACCCTGAAGACCTCAAGAACTTAGACATAAAAAGCCTCAACAAAATATTAGCACATGTAATTCAGCAATACGTACAAGTAGTTATACATCAGAGTCAGTTCAGTTCAGTCAGTTCAGTCGCTTAGTCGTGTCTGACTCGTTGCAGCCCCATGAATCACAGCACGCCAGGCCTCCCTGTCCAAGACCAACTCCTGGAGTTCACTCAAACTCATGTCCATCGAGTCGGTGATGCCATCCAACCATCGTATCCTCTGTCGTCCCCTTCTCCTCCTGCCCCTAATCCCTCCCAGCATCAGGGTCTTTTCCAATGAGTGAACTCTTCACATCAGGTGGCCAAAGTATTGGAGTTCCAGCTTCAGCATCAGTCCTTCCAATGAACACCCAGGACTGATCTCCTTTAGGATGGACTGGTTGGATCTCCTTGTAGTCCAAGGGACTCTCAAGAGTCTTCTCCAACACCACAATCCAAAAGCATCAATTCTTTGGCGCTCAGCTTTCTTCACAGTCCAACTCTCACATCCATACATGACCACTGGAAAAACCACAGCCTTGACTACATGGAACTTTGTTGGCAAAGTAATGTGTCTGCTTTTGAATATGCTATCTAGGTTGGTCATAACTTTCCTTCCAATGAGTAAGCGTCTTTTAATTTCATGGCTGCAGTCACCATCTGCAGTGATTTTGGAGCCCAGAAAAATAAAGTCTGACACTGTTTCCCCATCTATTTCCCATGAAGTGATGGGACCGGATGCCATGATCTTCATTTTCTGAATGCTGAGCTTTAACCAACTTTTTCACTCTCCACTTTCACTTTCATCAAGAGGCTTTTTAGTTCCTCTTCACTTTCTGCCATAAGGGTGGTGTCATCTGCATATCTGAGGTTATTGATATTTCTCCCAGCAGTCTTGATTCCAGCTTGTGTTTCTTCCAGTCCAGCGTTTCTCATGATATACTCTGCATATAAGTTAAATAAGCAGGGTGACAATATACAGCCTTGATGTACTCCTTTTCCTATTTGGAACCAGTCTGTTGTTCCATGTCCAGTTCTAACTGTTGCTTCCTGACCTGCATATAGGTTTCTCAAGAGGCAGGTCAGGTGGTCTGGTATTCTCATCTCTTTCAGAATTTTCCACAGTTTATTGTGATCCACACAGTCAAAGGCTTTGGCATAGTCAGTAAAGGCGAAATAGATGTTTTTCTGGAGCTCTCTAGCTTTTTCCATGATCCAGTGGATGTTGGCAATTTGATCTCTGGTTCTTCTGCCTTTTCTAAAACCAGCTTGAACATCTGGAAGTTCATGGTTCACGTACTGCTGAAGCCTGGCTTGGACAATTTTGAGCACTACTTTACTAGCGTGTGAGATGAATGCAATTGCGTGGTAGTTTGAGCAAATTTCCAAATTTGCTGGCATATTGTGTGCAGCACTTTCACAGCATCATCTTTCAGGGTTTGAAATAGCTCAACTGGAACTCCATCACCTCAACTAGCTTTGATCGTAGTGATGCTTTCGAAGGCCCACTTGACTTCACATTCCAGGATGTCTGGCTCTAGGTGAGTGATCACACCATCGTGATTATCTGGGTCATGAAGATCTTTTTTGTACAGTTCTGTGTATTCTTGCCACCTCTTCTTAATATCTTCTGCTTCTGTTAGGTCCCTACCATTTCTGTCCTTTATCGAGCCCATCTTTGTATGAAATGTTCCCTTGGTATCTTTAATTTTCTTGAAGAGATCTCTAGTCTTTCCCATTCTGTTGTTTTCCTCTATTTCTTTGCATTGATCGCCGAGGAAGGCTTTCTTATCTCTCCTTGCTTTTCTTTGGAACTCTGCATTCAGATGCTTATATCTTTCCTTTTCTCTTTTGCTTTTGGCTTCTCTTCTTTTCATAGCTATTTGTAAGGCCTCCTCAGACAACCATTTTGCTTTTTTGCATTTCTTTTCTATGGGGGTGGTCTTGATCCCTGTCTCCTGTACAATGTCACAAACTTCAGTCCATAGTTCTTCAGGCACTCTGTCTATCATATCTAGTCCCTTAAATCTATTTCTCACTTCCACTGCATAATCATAAGGGATTTGACTTAGGTCATACCTGAATGGTCTAGTGGTTTTCCCTACTTTCTTCAATTTAAGTCTGAATTTGGCAATAAGGAGATCATGATCTGAGCCACAGTCAGCTCCCGGTCTTGTTTTTGTTGACTGTATAGAGCTTCTCCATCTTTAGCTGCAAAGAATATAATCAATCTGATTTCGATGTTGACCATCTGGTGATGTCCATGTGTAGAGTCTTCTCTTGTGTTGTTGGAAGAGAGTATTTGCTATGACCAGCGTGTTCTCTGGGCAAAACTCTATTGGCCTTTGCCCTGCTTCATTCTGTACTCTAAGGGCAAATTTGCCTGTTACTCCAGGTGTTTCTTGACTTCCTACTTTTGCATTCCAGTCCCCTATAATGAAAAGGACATCTTTTTTGGGTGTTAGTTCTAAAAGGTCTTGTAGGTCTTCATAGAACCGTTCAACTTCAGCTTCTTCAGCGTTACTGGTTGGGGCATAGACTTGGATTACCGTGATACTGAATGGTTTGCCTTGGAAACGAACAGAGATCATTCTGTCATTATTGAGATTGCATCCAAGTACTGCATTTCGAACTTTTTTGTTGACCGTGATGGCTACTCCATCTCTTCTAAGGGATTCCTGCCCACAGTAGTAAATATAATGGTCATCTGAGTTAAATTCACCCATTCCAGTCCATTTTAGTTTGCTGATCTCTAGAATGTCGACATTCACTCTTGCCATCTCCTGTTTGACCACTTCCAATTTGCCTTGATTCATGGACCTGACATTCCAGGTTCCCATGCAATATTGCTCTTTACAGCATTGGATCTTACTTCTATCACCAGTCACATCCACAGCTGGGTGTTGTTTTTGCTTTGGCTCCATCCCTTCATTTTTTCTGGAGTTATTTCTCCACTGATCTCTAGTAGCATATTGGGCACCTACTGACCCGGGGAGTTACCCTTTCAGTATCCTATCATTTTGCCTTTTCATACTGTTCATGGGGTTCTCAAGGCAAGAATACTGAAGTGGTTTGCCATTCCCTTCTCCAGTGGACCACATTCTGTCAAATCTCTCCACCATGACCCACCTGTCTTGGGTGGCCCTACATGGCATGGCTTAGTTTCATTGAGTTAGACAAGGCTGTGGTCCGTGTGATCAGATTGACTAGTTTTCTGTGATTATGGTTTCAGTGTGTCTGCCCTCTGATGCCCTCTCGCAACACCTACCTTCTTTCTTGGGTTTCTCTTACCTTGAACGTGGGGTATCTCTTCACGGCTGCTCCAGCAAAGCGCAGCTGCTGCTCCTTAGCTTGGACGAGGGGTATCTCCCCACAGCCACCCCTCCTGACCTTGAACGTGGAGTAGCTCCTCTCAGCCCTCCTTTGTCTGCACAGCCACCAGTCCTTGGAAAACTCAGCAGTGGCCACGGGGCTGGAAAAGGTCAGTTTTCATTTGAAACCCAAAGAAAGGCAATGCCAAAGAATGCTCAAACATCAGAGTCAAGTGGGGTTTGTTCATGCAAGGGTGGGATGCAAGGGTGGTTCAATATTTGAAAATCAATCAGTGTAATACACCATATCAATGGGCCAAAAAAATCACATGATGGTATCAGTTGAACTCCTATTAATGATAAAATCTCTCAGAAAATTAGGAATAGAAGGGAATTTCCCTAAGTTGATAAAGTGAAAGTGAAAGTGAAGTCTCTCAGTCGTGTCCGACTCTTTGCGACCCCGTGGACTATAGCCTTCCAGGTTCCTCTGTCCATGGGATTCTCCAGGCAAGATAAAAGTCATCTCTAAAAACCTTCAGTAACACTATAGTTAATGGTAAAGGATTGAATACTTCCCCCCCAAGATTAGGAACAAAGCAAAGACATCTACTCTCATTGCTCTTATTCAACATAGTGATAGAAGTTCTAATTCATGCATTAAGGCAAGAAAAGAAAAATAAAAAGCATACATATTGGAAAGGAAGAAATAAAACTGTCTGTATTTACAGATGACATGGTTGTCTATGTAGAAAATCTCAAGTAATCTCCATGGAACTATAACAAATGAGTGGCTTTAGCAAGTTTGCATGATAAAGATAAAGATACAAAATTGATTGCTATATGCTAGCAATGAACACAAGGACAATGAAATTAAAAATACAATGCTGTGTGCTAAGTCTCTTC
This sequence comes from Bubalus bubalis, assembly GCF_019923935.1. Lineage (NCBI taxonomy): Eukaryota > Metazoa > Chordata > Mammalia > Artiodactyla > Bovidae > Bubalus > Bubalus bubalis. The sequence goes on along the minus strand of NC_059157.1, from coordinate 174,588,839 downwards.
AGTCATGTCCAACTCTTTGTGACCCTGTGGACTGTAGTCCACCATGGTCCTCTGTCCTTGGGATTCTCCAGGCGAGACTACTGGAGTAGGTTGCCATTCCGTTTTCCAGGGGATCTCCTGACCCAGGGATTGAACCCGTGTCTCTTACATCTGCATTCGTAGGTAGGTTCTTAACCACCAGTGCCAACCAGGAAGCCCAAGCTACCAGTTATAATTGCTTTAAAAATTAAATACTTCGATGTAAATGTAGCAATACTTGTATAGAACTTGTATGCTGAGAATTACACAACACTGATAAAATAAAGAAGATCTAAAGGTCTGTATAATCAAAGCTATGGTTTTTTTTGGTAGTCATGTATGGATGTGGGAGTTGAACCATAAAGAAAACTGAGCACCGAAGAATTGATGCTTTCGAACTGTGGTGCTGGAGAAGACTCTTGAGAGTCCTGTGGACTGCAAGGAGATCAAACCAGTCAATCCTAAAGGAAATCAACCCTGAATATTCATTGGAAGGACTGATGCTGAAGCTGAAGCTCCAATACTTTGGCCATCTGATGGGAAGAGCCAACTCACTGGAAAAGACCCTGATGCTGGGAAAGATTGAAGGCAGGAAGAGAAGGGGATGACGGAGGATGAGATGGTTGGATGACATCACTGACTCAATGGACATGAGTTTGTGCAAGCTCCAGAAGACAGTGAAAGACAGGGAAGCCTGGAGTGCTGCAGTCCATGGGGTGGCAAAAGTCAGACACAACTGAGCAACCGAGCAACAACTAAAATAAATAGAAAGACAATCCTTGCTCATGGATTAGGAGACTCAGCATAGAAAAGATGTCAACTCTTCCCAAACTGATGCACAGATTTATATATATTTGCAATTCCTATCAAAATTCCAGCAAAGTATTTTGTACATATAGACAAAATTATTCTAAAATTTGTATGGAAAGATAGAGGGACTACAATGGATAAAACTATTTTGAAAAAAAAAAATAAAGTGAGAGGAATAATCTTTTTAAGGCCTATTATGTAGTTACAGTAACAAGACCACATGGCATTGGAAGAAGTATATTCATGTAGATCAGTGGAACAGGACTAGAGAACCCAGAAATAGATGCACACAAGTATGCTGGACTGATTTTTAACAAAAGTGCAAGAACGATTCAATTGAAGAAATACAGGCTTTTCAACAAATGATACTGGAGCAGTTGGATATCTAGAGAGGAAAAAGAGAACTTCACTCTGTCTCATAATTTGCATAAAAATTAACTCAAGATGAATCATAGACTTAAGTGTAAAATATAAAACTATAGAGCTTTTTAAGGAAAAACAGGAGAAAATCTGCACGCCTAAAGCTAGGCAAAGAATTATTAAACTTGACCACAAAAGCACAATCCAAATAAGAAAAATTTGATAAATGGGACTTCATAAAAATTGAAAGTGTTCTGCTCTGTGAAGGACTCTGTGAAGAGGATAAAAAAGATAAACTACAGGCTGAAAGAAATATTTATACATTACATGTCTTGCAAAAGACTAGCATCTAGAATATACAGGGAATGCTCAAAACTCAACAGTAAAACAAACAAATAATTCAATTATAAAATGGGCAAAAAACATTAAAAGAATCTTGCTAAACGAGAATTTCACCAAACAGAATATACAGAAGGCAAATAAAGACATAAAAAGATGTTCATCTTTAGCCATTGGTAAAATACAAATTAAAACCACAGTAAGGTATTACTATACACGTGTCAGAATGGCTAAAATGCTGATGAAGATGTGGAACAAATGGACAACTCATACATTGCTGATGGAAATGTAAAATAGTGAGACTGCTCAGGAAAAGTTTAGCAGCTTCTTGAAAAACTAACCATGCACCTGCCATACAATTTAGTCACTGTACTTCTAGGATTCTATCCCAAAGATACAAAACTTACATTTACAAAAAACCTGTACACAACTATTTACAGCAGCTTTATTTGTGTTAACTCCCAAACTGGAAACAATCCAGATGTCCTTCAGCATGAAAATGGTTAAACAATCTGTGGCACATACACACCATGGAACACTACTCAGCCATAAAAATGGAGGGGCTACTGATAATACATATGACAATCTGGATGAATTACCAGAGAATGAAGCTGGGCTTCCCAGGTGGTGCAGTGGTAAAGAATCTGCCTGCCAATGCAGGAGACGCAGGAGACAGCGGGTTCTGTTCCTGGGTTGGGAAGATCCCCTGGAGGAGGAAATGGCAATCCACTCCAGCATTCATGCCCGGAAAATTCCATGGACAGAGGAGCCTGGTGGGCTATGGTCCATGGGGTTGCAAAGAGCCAGATGTGACTGAGCGCATGCACACAATGCTGAGTTCAAAAGCCAATTCTAAATGGTTATATACTATATTATTTACAGTATGTGTGGATGAAATGACAAGTTTGTGGACAAGGAGAACAGATGAGTGGTTGCCAGGAGCGAAAGGACCATGGGGGCGATAAAAGGTGTGGCTAAAAAGGGCAGCAGCAGGAATCACTGTGGTGACGGTAAAGTTCTATATCTCAACTGTATCAATACCAGTATCCCAGTTGTGATTTTGTACTGTAGTTTTACAAGATGTTACCTTTGGGGAAAATGAGCAAGTTACATGAGATCTCTGTATTCTTTCTTACAACTGTGTGTGAATTTACAATTACCTCAAAATAAAAAGCTTAATTAAAAGTATCAGTGCTTTGTGCAAGAAAAGTTCTTTTTTTAAATTATTTATAAAGCAACTTACTCTAGTTGAGAACTATTGTCCACGACTGAAGCAACTTAGCAGCAAAAGCATTGTCCTAGAAGTTTAAGCAAGTTGATTTTTATTTAACTTTTTATTTTGAATTTCCTCTGGATTCACAGAGAAATTGTAAAATAGCATGGTTTCCATATATCCTTCACCTATACACTCCCAATTATTAACATTTTGCATAAACATCTGTTGTTATCAGAACCAGGAAATTGACATTGCTACAATCCTGTTAACCAAATTGAAGACCCCATTCAGTTTTTTGTTAATTCTCAGGATCCCATGTTGTATCTGGTTGTTATTTCCCCTATTCTCTGACTAGTTCTAACTGTTCCTCAGATTTTCCTTGTTGTTAATGACCTTGACATCACCAAAGATCAAGGTTATTTTTGTTGTTGTTGAATGCTTCTCATTGCAGACCTATCTTCTTGTGATTGGACTGGGTCCTTGTGCTGTGAAGCCATCGAAAGCTTTCAGCTTCTGAAATTTGCAAAGGATTCCTAGGGAAAGAAAGGGGTGGCGGATGGTGGTGGGAGAATTCACTGCTATTGCTGGGTCCTGTGAAGCAAGGTCCTTTCCCTCCTGAACCTTTAGATGTGTCCCTGGGAGGAAAACCACAGAAGTCCAAAGAGGCTTGTGCAACTCAAGGGCTAGAGGTCAGGAGACTTTTCAGTCAGCACGAACAGGAAATGTCCAAGATATTACACAAATCCCCATCATTTTGCCCCCATAGCTAGATGCAATCAGGGGGTTGAAGGGGCCCTCCAAATTGGCTCTCCACCTAGCAGAATAAGGGCTCAGATCCAAATCTGTTTTGAGTTAGAGCAAAATAAAGATTACATTTCTTATGCTCCTGAGTTGAAATTCATCCTCGTTGGTAATAATGGGATATATGTCATCGAATATTGTGAACAAAAAGATATATACATATATATATATATATATATATATATATATATATATGCCTAGTAGTGTGTGAATGTATGAGTGTGTGGTTTGTTCTGAGCAGAAAGAGCAGCATGTTCAAAGCCTGAAGATAGACATAAGCATGTGTATTTTGGGAGCTGCAGAACGTTCATGGGAAAGTACGCACCACCGGCTGTCTTGTCAGGTGGGGTTCCCTTCTATACTGTGTTGTGTTCCTTCTTTTACACATGGGTTGCAATGCACCAAGCTGGGATGATCTTTTTATGAAATGCCATACCCCCCATCTGGGTAATGATGCTGCATGTCTTTGGTTTTCCAGACCACCCCAAGGGTGTGCTGCCAGTGACCACAAGGGGGCATCCTTGGCACGTTTATGAGTGTGGGTGGGGAGACTTGCCTCTCCTTCCTCCAGGTGATGAGCAGCTGAAGGAATGCAGCCACTCCACCACCAATAAAACTCCCAAACACCATGCAGTTCTTTATGGACTGAGACTCAAACTTCCTGACTTGTGAAATAATAGAGTTTCAGACCAACGAGGTTCCTAGAGGGGCCAACACCCTAAATTTACAAGTGGGCCAACTGAGGGACAGATAGGGAAGGATTCTTTGTCTCAATGCCCAGCAAGCCAGGGACTGAGTCTCTGGGTCTCTGAGCCCCCATCCCAGTGTCTTGTGGCTACCTCACCATGTTTCATGACCCTCTGGGGTAGCTTCTTCCTGGGAAAGCGCTACCTGTCCCCCAACAGTCCACCTAAATCCTACCCAGCTTTCAGAGACCCCCTCATGAACTTTTCCATGGAAATTCTTCTCATGCTGTGCTGTGCTTAGTCACTCAGTCGTGTCCGACTCTTTGTAACCCCATGGACTGTATAGCCCACCAGGCTCCTCTGTCCATGGGGATTCTCCAGGCAAGAATGCTGCGGTGGGTAGCCATGCCCTCCTCCAGGGGCTTTTGCCCAACCCAGGGATCGAACCCAGTTCTCCCGCATTGCAAGTGTATTCTTTACCACTGAGCACAAGGGAAGCCCAAGAATACTGGAGTGGGTAGCTTATCCCTTCTCCAGAGGATCTTCCTGACCCAGAAATCGAACCAGGATCTCTTGCCTGGCAGGCGGATTCTTTACCAGCTGAGCTACCGGGGAAGCCCTCTTGTCATACTATTTGGCAATTAAACAAGCCAAAACATTGTTTTAATGTCTTATCTTCTAAGGTTGTTTTGTCTGCTTGAAAATATATGCGTGTATATATATTGCTATTACTCAATTTTTAAGCCTTTATGCGTTACATTATGCAATAAAATCATTTAATTCTCAAGGACGGACATCATACTCTGTGTGTGTGTGCATGTGTTCTCCCAACAGTACGAAGCACAATATCATGTGTCAAGTGGACAGATACAAATGCATATTAGTTGATTGGATGCTGGCAGCACAAGCTGACTGAAATCTAACATGTGTTACAAAGGCAGTGTCATATGGAGATTAGTAGGCCTGGTTTTGACAGGCTGTTTGACCTTGAACCTCAGTTTGCTTATCTGCAATATGGGATAATGATATTAATTCTCACAGGACTGACAAAAGCTTTAAATCTTTCATATACATTTATGTATCTATGGCATACAAGATACCTATATACCCACATGATCACAACCAAAGCCTTCAGTTGATGGCAGCCATTATGACTACTAATGTCATGATTTGGAGACCACTGAAGGTCTTTCAGCTGCATGGAATTCCATGGCCTCAAACTCAGCCTTCAACAAACACAGTCATTTCAACACCTCACAGAAGGGTTACAGGATTCAGGCAGGGAGACATGGGTGTGTGACCATAATTCTCACTCATTCTTATCCGTTTCCCACTGTCGTTTCCATGAAAAATGGTGGTGTATATTTGATATATTATATATAAATAAAATTCTATTTTTATCTTATAAAAGTAATTATAATATTAATCATATATTATTCGGATGGCATCACCAACTAGATGGACGTGAGTTTGAGAAAGCTCTGGGAGTTGGTGATGGACAGGGAAGCCTGGCATGCTGCAGTCCATGGAATTGTGCAGAGTTGGACATGACTGAGCTGAATTGTATATTAATTAATAATACAAAATATTATATATTATATATGTATATTATAACATAAAACAGATAGCTTCAGGGCAACCCCTCCAAAAATCCCCAAACAAGTTCAGTCCCTTCAGTCAAGTCCAACTCTTTGGGACCCCAAGGACTGTAGCCCACAAGGCTGCTCCATCCATGGAGATTCTCCAGACAAGAATACTGGAGTGGGTAGCCATGCCCTCCTCCAGGGGATCATCCCCACCCAGAGACTGAACCCACGCCCCTTATGTCTCCTGCATTGGCAGGCGGGTTCTTTACCACTAGCACCACCTGGTAGCCCTAAAGAGTTGGTGCTGCTGCTGCTAAGTCGCTTCAGTCGTGTCCGACTCTGTGCGACCCACAGACGGCAGCCTACCAGGCTTCCCGTCCCTGGGATTCTCCAGGCAAGAACACTGGCGTGGGTTGCCATTTCCTTCTCCAATGCATGAAAGTGAAAAGTGAAAGTGAAGTCGCTCAGTCGTGTCCGACTCTAGCGACCCCACGGACTGCAGCCTATCAGGCTCCTCCGTCCATGGGATTTTCTAGGCAAAAGTACTGGAGTGGGGTGCCATTGCCTTCTGGTCCTGAAGTTGTTAGCCATATTCTCTCTTTGCATAAATACTTTCAGCCACTAGGCGGTGCCTAAGTACTTCTCAGCGGCAGCATTTTTGCTCTTTAACCACAGGGAGTCAGCTCTAGAAGTCTTTAAGTGAATCTTTCTCAACCTACTGCGGAGTGAGCAGATCATTTCCTTAAGCTGATTCAGATGTATTACGATGTGCTGGAAAACCTGAGCATTCTCTTACCCTGTGGAGATTAATTACCTTGAAATATTCATTGGATTAAATGTATTTAAACATGTGCTGTTAAAGCTCAGCGCTGCAAAATGCCATACTCAAGATCTATACTGTGGGCATTAAATAATTAACTTTCCTGTGGGAAAGGGAGGGAGAGAGAGAGGGAAGAAGAGGGGAGGAGAGAAAGAGAGGGAGAGACCGAAAGAGAGGGCTTATTTAGTACCAGGCCATGGGTGAGACTGATAGTCGCCAAGTCTAAAACTTTCCACAAATCGGCTAAATTCTGGATTGCCCTAATATCAGACTCATGTGACCTTGGGAAAAATACTTAACCTCCCTAAGCCTCAGCTTCCTCATCTGTAAATTAGGAATGATAGCCCTCAGAAGTATGAATGTTACATGCCTAATATGTGGAAAGCCTGGGCAGCTTTGTCTAAAACATTGTAGGCACTCATACAAAACAAGATTCAGGGTTTTTTGTTGTTGTTGTTGCTGATGTTGCTGTTCCTTTAGATGCAGAAAAGGCCTTAGTTCTGGCTCTGTGGCATTCTTCGTCTTCCTTCTCTGTGTTTCCCCTTGGCTCTAGGAGAAGCATTGGAGAATGAACGTTAAAGTGCACAGACTCAGGAGCTAAACTGCCCCAGTCCATGGTCCAGATCCACCACACACCCGCTGTGTGAACTTGGGCAAATTTCTAAACTACTAGTGCCTCAGTTTCTTTATCTGTAAAATGGGATAATAATGGTACCTTACTTCAGGGTTGTTAGGCAGATTGAATGAGTCATCACCACTAAAGTCATGAGAGCATACATGCTGCATAGTTAGTACTCTCCAGATGTTGTTATTCCTATTATTTCAGGTTCAATTCAGGCTTCACAGGAATCTGCCTCACGGCTGGCCTTAACATGCAGGGTATGGGGTGAACTGGCTCCCAGTGCCCCATCCTGTCTGTCTCAGGGCCATACGCAGATCTTAGAACTTCTGGAAGCCCCTGTGCAGACCTACCTTCTGCACACCTGCTCCCTGCTCCGAGCCTTCTCTCTTTTACTCAGTAAAATATCCCTCCTCCTTAGTAGCCTGGTTTGTGGCTGCTGTGGAAAATGAAGCAAACCAGCTAATTCCCACTAAGATGCTAATGGCACTATAAGCTCCAAGGGAACAGAAGTCCCACATGTCTTACTCACTCTTATCCCTAGTACCTGGCAGGTGCCTGGGGGTAGAAAGTGCTTAACAAATGTCTGTTACATGACTATTTGGACCTTAGTTGAAAGGCATGCATCTTGAATCATGGGATTCAAAACCTTAGTTGAAAGGTGTGCATCCTGAATGATGGGGTTTCAGACATCTTAACAGGCTGGAGAGGAAACTGGGCAAGACAGGGGACTCCCACCTGTGTCCCCCAGACTGCAGTGTCTAGGGGAACTTCTACTTCACTTAAGTACATAGCAGTATTTTTGAAAACCTTTTTATTTTGAAATTAATTTTTGGCAACAGAAAAGTTGCCAAAATAGTCCTCATCTCTCAGTTCCCCTGAAAGTAAATGCTAACACTTTATCTAGCCATAGTCCAGTGATCAAAACCATGGAATTGACATTGGACTATGAATGTGACTATTAGTGCTATTAATTTCTATTAACTAAACTATAGGCCTGACCTGAATTTCTTCCACTAATGTAGAGCTCACATTACATTTAGTTGCCAGGCCTCCTAATCTCTTCTCATCTGTGACAAGTTTCTTAGTCTTTCCTTGTCTTTGGTGACTTTGCCACTTTAAAGAACACTGGTCAGTTATATTGTAGATTATCTGTCATTTGGGGTTTATTGGAAGTTTCTCACTATTAGATTGAGGTTATGGATTTTTGACAGGAATAGCTCAGAGTGATGTGACCTTCTCAGCATGTATATCTGGAGGTATATGATGTCAATATGCCTTATTACTGGTGATAATTAACCTTGAGCAGTTGGTTGAGGGGGTGTCTTCTGGGTTTCTCTAGTATAAAATTGCTATTTTTACCTTTATAATTAATAAATACCTTGGGGGAAATACTTCAAAACTATGCAAATATTCTGTTTATCCTCAAACTTTCTCATACTAATTTGAGCATCCATCAGTAGGTTTTGCCTGTAATAACTGTTGCTGTAGTATAAAAAATCATGATTTTTTACATTTCTTTTTTTAAATTGTATAAATTGATTTACAAGATTATTTTACAGTTCTCATTTCTTCTACATTTATTTTTTGGGATTCTTCCCTATAGAAGAGTCATCCCTTCTTCTCATTTAATTACTTATGCAGTAAAATTTTATATTAATATAGAATCATGTATATTTATTTTATTTTATAATACAGTCCTTACTTTAGTTATTTCTCATTTTGCTTCAGTTTTGGTCGATGGGGTTGCCTTTAAGTTGATTGTGCTTCTTATCACATGCTCCATTTTTTGAGCCTTCCCATAAAGTCATTTGGATCCTTGGGTCAGGAAGCTCCCTGGAGGAGGACCAACCCACTCTAGTATTCTTTCCTGGAGAATCCCATGGACAGAGGAGCCTGGAAGGCTATGGTCCATAGTGTTGCAAAAAGTCAGACATGACTGAAGCAATTTAGCATGCATGCATGCATAAGATCGTATTTGGTAACCATAGAGATCACCTGGGCATATCCCATATTGTATACTGGGAGGAAGGTCCAAGAAAGCAGGCTGCTCTTAGGGGTGGTTGGGCTTAGAAGCCAGGTCTGCTGGATGCCTGTGGACCTTTTGCCTCTCCACATTTCACAGCCTTTGTTTACCAAGAAATTCATGTAACCCTGTGCATCCCTCCCACTTCTGATTCCTAGGGCTGCTCCAGTCCATGGAAGGCTGGGAGGCATGGCTCTCTCCACTTCTACCCGGAAACTCCTGGACCAAAGTGTCATGGAGGACTAAACGTCTCTGGTGACTCTTTGCAACTTTCCCCAACTCCTGGAAGGCAGTCAATACTTTGGGAAGGTAAACCTTTAGATTATCATTATTGTTGTTGTTATACAACTGTAAAAGTGTAGCATCTCACTTTTCAGCTAGTGTGGACAGTCACAAGTTGAGAAGCTACAAGTTGGCTGAAGGAAACAGGCTTGCAAGTGGGGCTTGTCTTCAGGGACCTTGAGATCATTTGAGCAAATGAGATTATACATATAATCACTGTCTTTTCATAATTTAAGAGTACTAACTCATTTAATGTGAACATTTAAAATATGTGAAAATATTTTAAGATTCTGTTTTGGTATAGCTTCTTTTTTTAAGTATCAGGAGCCTCAAGAGTAGAAGGACTGACAATTGGATATATTTATGTAAAAACACAATTCTTTACCCTCATGTGACTCTATATACAAACATTAGCATAAAGTGGATCATAGACTTGAATGTAAGAACCAACTAAAAGACTTCTGGAAGAAAATATAAACTAAGACCTTAGCTACCTTGGGTTAGCAAAATTTCTTAATAGGACACAAAAAGCATGAATCATAAAAGAAAAAATGATTAAATTGAACTTCATTAAAGACAGTGTCTTCAAAAGACACTACTAAGAAAATGAAATATCATGGTCTAGTCTGGTAGAAAATGATTGCAAAACGTATATCTAACAATAGATTGTATTTAAAATACATGAAAGCTTTCTCAGAACTCAATAATAAGACAAGCAACCCAATTAAAAATGGGCAAAATGCTTGAACAAATACTTTACTAAAGAATATATACAGATGGCAAATAAATACATGAAAAGATGCTCAACATTAGTCAAAAACATAGTGAGATACTACCACACACCCTCTAGATGACTAAAATTAAAAAGACAATACCAAGATTTGGCAAGAATATGGAGCAACTGAAACTTTCACACACTATTGGTATGAATGTAAAATCATAAGGCCACTTTGGAAAACAGTTTGGGTCTATAGAGTTAAACATATACTTACTTTAATTTCTAGAAATTCTACTCCTATTTACCCAAGAGAAATTTATCCAAACATTTACCCAAGAGAAATGAGAGCATAAGTCCTCACACCATTTGTATGTGAATGTTTATAGCAGCTTAATTCACAGTAGCCCAAAACTGGATGCAGTCCAAATGTCCATCAGCTGGTGAATGGATGAAAAGCTATTGTATGTCCATATAATGCAATGCTATGCAACAACGACAACAAAAAAAGGTATGAACACACAAAACCTGAGTGACTGTTAAAAATATGGGGAGTGGAAGAAGACAGACACATAACTGCACTTACACGGTGGTATTTCTTTGCCTTGCCCCTCAATGACATTTATTTTAACCCTTCCCTATGCCTCTCCTCAATAAGAAATATAAGCATAAACCTGAGATGGGTTGAAACGTGTCTCCTGGCCAGCTTTTCGCCAACACCAGCCCTCAGTAGGGTTTTTCTCCAGCAATATTGGTCACCAATATTCTGTGAAGCTTTGGACAAGTCAACTTCTTTCTCTGGGCATATGGGCTCCAGTTTCAGCTCCTCCATCAGTCCAGGAATGAAGAAATGGCAGAAGTCAAGAAGGAGTTGTAGTTGTATATAAATATCAAAGGGAGGAGACAGATTCTCTAGAGCCCTGGACTTGGGCCTGTGGTCCAGCTCTGAATGGAAAGAGGATCTTCAAGAAGAGTCAGTCTGGAGTCTAGAGGAGACAGATAGTGAATTTAGAGTGGTTCCTGTTTCCCCTCCTGCACAACCCCTGATCCTGAAAAGTGTTGTGGGGAGTGGGGTGGGGACATTGTCCTTTCTCAGAGGAAAATCATTTCTCAGAACTCAGTCCCTGAGGGTCTAGAGGCACTGACCTGCTCTTTTCCCCAGAACAGCTGACCATCAGTAGCTTCCAATGAACAATGGTACTTGGCAACAACCCAACTTCTTGAGTTTCTAGTTTTCCTGTGAGTTCCATCAAGCTGAAAGCAGTGAGAACAACAACGACAAAGACCAATCTAACTTGTGTGTGTGTGAGTTGCTGAGTCGTGTCCAACTCTTTGCAACCCCATAGACTGTAGCCCACCAGGCCCCTCCATCCATGGGATTCTCCAGGCAAGAACACTGGAGTGGGTTGCCATTTCCTTCTCCAAAACAAACTTAATTGCCTACTTTTGGCTGGGGACTGCACATTTTGTATATCTTTGCTGAGTGGAAACCGCATCATCTTGTTAGTTACAGGTTTACAAGTGGGCATGTAGTTTTGAAACAGTCAATGAGACCCAGAGGGAAGACTTCCAGGACCTTGTAGAAAAAACTTCCTAGTTCTTAAAGAAAGAGCCACAAAAATAGACTACTTTATTGCAGTTTGACAAGTCTGGGTATGACATCTAGAATTGTTGTTATTGTTTAGTCACCAAGTCATGTCTGACTCCTTGTGATCCCATTGACTGTAGCAAGCTGGATACCTCTGCCTTCCACTATCTCCTGGAATTTGCTCAAATTCATGTCCATTCAGTCGATGATATTAGCTAACCATCTCATCCTTTGCCACCCATTCTTCTTTTGCCTTCAATCTTTCCCAGAATCAGAGTCTTTTCCAGTGAGTCTGGAAGCCATCAGGTAGCCAAAGTAGTGGAGCTTCAACTTCAACAATAGTCATTCCAATGAATATTCAGTGTTAATTTCCTTTAAGATCGACTTGTTTGATCGCCTTGCAGTCCAAGGGACTCTGCAGCCATAATACCCCTACACTGAGAATAAGCCAACATAAAGAAGTGTGCAGAACAAAACAAATCACAGAGTAGCCCAGCCCCCTAGATGAGTGGGCATTTCATTTTTCACTGCAGAGATAAGGCACTGCTTCCTGGGGCCTGACAGAGAGGATGGGGAGACACCTGGGAAAGCACTCCCTGGATGGCAGTTTATTCCCACAAGTGATGTCTTACTCATCATGAACAATACAGATGAGGAAGGAGCCAAGTTGATATTGCAGTCCATACTCAGCAAAGGCGTATTGATTTGGGGGAAGATGTTATGGGTTGAATTATGTCCCCATTTCCCACCCCTCAAAGTTACATGTTGAATTCTTAGCCCCCAGTACTTTGAAATGTGACCTTATTTGGAAATGGGGTCATTACAAACATAATTATTTAGGATGAGGTTATACTGGGGTAGGGTGAACCCCTCCTCCAATATGCCCATTATCCTTATAAAAAGGGAAAACTTGGACACAGACCTGCACACAGGGAAGCAGCATGTGAAGATGAAGGCAGAGATTGCAGTGATGCAGCAGAAGCAAAGGGACACCAAAGCTTATCAGCAAACCATTAGAAGTTCAAGGAGAGGCTGAGAACAGATTCTTCCTCATAGCCCTGAGTAGGAACCAACCCTGCAGGCACCTTGACCTTGGACTTCTAGCCTCCAGAACTATGAGACAATGAATTCTTCTGTTTAAACCACCCACTTTGTGATACTTCATTGTGGCAGCCCTAGCAAACTAAAATAGAGGTAGACTAAATGTTAGGGAGTTGATCACCATATCTGCTATCAGGTAATGAAAGTTACACAAATATCATTGCTATGATGTACACTTAAAATATGAGATAAGCAGGGTCGTGAGATAGAAACTGCCAAGGTTTTGGAATCCAAAGGTGTGTTCAAGCTGTATCCCTGACTAGCTATGTGACCTTGGAAAAATCAACTTAAGCTCCCTGATCACTAAACTGTAAAGATCTCTACTGAACTTGAGATGAGATATCAATTATTAGCATGGAGATGTTCAAGACATTTCTCCTCCCCAGCCCACCAAAGAGAACCCACTCCCTCTTAATTTTCTACCTGGTTTCACTTTATCCTTACTTCAATCCTTCCCTACTCCACCTCCACACCAAGAGAGTAAAAAGAATTGATAGAAAGATGGGAGGAGATGAAAAAAAAAGTTTCAAAGTCTGGAGGTAGAGAGACATATTTTTGAGGGCATTTTGGCTAGTGAGGGGCTTCAGAGAGAGTGGAGTATAAGAGAATTAGGAAACAGAGAAAACAGATTTCCCAGGAGACTTGCTGGGGATTATGGATTGGATTTACCTTTGTTTTTTTCTAAAGGTTCTAGTAAAGAATATAACTCCTGAGCTCTAGAGAGAATATGAAGTTGGATCACAACTCACCTTCCCAGAATACTTAATGAAAGAATCACAGAATTAAAACCAACCTCCTTCGGCCACCCACCTCATCTTTGCCCCGAAAATAAAAATCAGCAGCAGCCAATTAAGGAAAGGGGTACAACTTCATGACCAAAAGCTCAAAGAGTGGTGGTCAAGGAACATGACTTGACTTGCCATGACTCGTAAACTTTCCAGAAGAATGCAAGTGAATAAAATTCTGAGAATTCCCACAACTCTTGTTCCCCATCTGCAGCAAGACCGACCAAGGCAGGGCTGCCAATTTACATATAGAATCTCTAATTAAATTTGAATTTCAGATAAACAATAATAGTTCTTTATCTATGAAATATAATTTTTAATTATATTCATAAAACGACAATGTAATTTTTATTCTATGCAGTATTTAGAACATACCTATCCTAAAAATTACTTTTTGTTTATATGAAATTCAAATTTAACTGGGTGTCCTGGCATCATTACTATTATTATCATTAAATCTTGCAACATTAGACTGAGATCATAAGCAGATATTCTGTAGAGTATTAAAAAACAAGCCCCTAACTACCCTAGAAAGGTCTCATTGGCAATAGGACTCAACATTCCTTAGGCTCCTTTATGAAGAAGGGGTGAAATTGATAGTTGCTTGGTCATGTCTGACTCTTTGCGATCCACAGACTATAGCCCACCCAGCTCCTCTGTCCATGGGATTTCTTAGGCAAGAGTACTGGAGTGGGTAGCCATTCCATTCTCAAGGAGGGGCAGTCTTCCCCACCCAGGGACCAAGCCCAGGTCTTTCACATTTTTGCAGGCAGATTCTTCACCATCTGAGCCACCAGGGAAGTAGGTATAGGAGGGACCATTCTAAAGCCTTAGGGGAGATGCCTATAGCTTAAATAAACTCCCAGGAGAGAAAACTGAAATCCTCCAGCCTTCATGGAACTCATCCATGAGTCCTCCTCTCTATTGCACCCATAAGACTAGAGAGACTTGCATTACCCCAGGTTCTAGAGCTTGCAGAAGACAAACAGCCTTTGGGTACAGTGTGACAGAGTCTACAAATGAAGTTTTGTCAGAGGTGCCTACATTATAATGACCAAATAAATAAATAAATAAATATGAAAGCAAGTAACATGAAGAAGGCAAAGGAGAGATGAAGAACATTGCCTAGAAGAAAAACCCAAGGAATAAAAGAAAATTCCCTCCTGCCATTTTGAGGCAGCTGTTTCTGTCCAGTTGGCCGTTCACCATATTTTTATAACAATGAAAGTAAAAGACAAGAAGAAAATGTTTTAGATCTCTGATTAGCCCTCTACTTCTGGCAATTCATGCTTAAGGACAAAATCAAAGAAGGGCCCCTCAGCAAACAAAAACAATATATATTCATGGATATTTATTCTACTGTTGTTTATTATAGTAAACAAAAATAATTTATAGAGTCAAAAATTGGTTGAATAAATGGTAGAAATTCATACAGTGGAATGCCTTGCAGTGTTGAGACTGAATATTGGGGCTTGCATTTTTAAAACATTTCTGAGTGAAAATAGTTAGGATATGGAGCAACATGTAAAGCAAGACAGTCTTTGCCTTGTTTTTGAACCTGCTGAGTGGCTTGTGGAATCTTAGTTTCCCAAACCTGGGCCCTCAGCAATGAGAGTGTGGGGTCCTAATCACTGGACCACCAGTGAACTCCCAAGGAAGACCCCTTTGATGCCATTCTACATACTTGCTGTTGTGTGCTTACATTTGGAAAAGTGCTCAAGAGAGTGTTTTCTAAGATGTTATCAATGGCTGTCTCTGGATGATAGGATTTCTCATTTTTCACTCTCATTTCTCATTCTCTGCACTTCTCTGTATTGAGTTGACTTTTTTCTTTTACATCATATATGTATTGATTTTATTTTTTTAAAAAGCTTGTACACTCTTCTGCCTTTCTTGAGCTCAGGGGACTGGCAAGGTCCCTGTAGCCATCTGGGATGAGGTGGACTAGACAGAATGAGACCAGGTCAATGTTTGCTTTGTAGTGAGTTTGCCAAACACCTTGTCTGGCCTTAGGACAGTTCTATAGCCCCAAGCCCTTGGGAAGTTTCAGCAACAGCTGCTTGACCTAAAGCTATTGATGGCCAGCTAGGTAGGCACCTGTTGGGACATTGGACTTGTGGCAGATGAATTGTTTTGGGAAGTAGAATGGGGTGGCAAAAGAGAAAGAACCCAGAAACTGTTGGGCAGGCAATCTTGGGCACTTATTTCTCTTCTCTAGCCTCTGTTTCTTGGTTCATGAGTGCATGTGTGCATGCTAAGTCACTTCAGTCATGTCTAACTCTTTGGGACACTATGGACCATAGCCTGCTGGTCTCCTCTCTCCTATGTGATTCTCCAGGCAAGAATATTGGAGTGTGTTGCCATGCCCTCCTCCAGGGTATCTTTCCAACCCAGGGATCGAACCCATGTCTCTTATGTCTCCTTAATTGGGAGGCAGGTTCTTTACCACTAGCACCACTTGAGAAACCCTCCTCTGCCCATAAAATGCACTTAATAGACCGTATGCTATAGGGTCATTGTAGGAATCAGATAAAATAATATACATGAGAGATACTCAATACATGTCAGTTTCCCTCTTTAAAGTCTTTCCATTGTGCCATTAAAATTAGATTCTTTTTATTTTATTGATAATTGGACTCTAGGTTGAGGGCAAATTTATGTGGAAATGTTTGTGGAGGACAAATGCTCTCCCTGTTCTCTGGTCTGTATCCACATATCTAGCCTTAAACACATTTTAGGATTTCACTCCTGATGGGAGACTTTCAACTCAATTATTTGTTTCCAGAACTTGATTTCCCTGTGCATTATCTTGTTTGATATGTGGGAAACAAGAGATTTCTACTATAATTTCTATGAATAGACTATGATTAAACAGTTGTCAGGAAATCAGAACAAAAGGGGATGCTTTGCACTGAAAAGGCTCACAATCAATGTTGAGATGTCAGAATGGCATTTGTCATCCGAGACAAGTGAGTAGTGTTTCCATTTCTCCCTCGGGGTGATAGACTCTTGTTTCCCACCTCTTCATCTCTGGATTTCAGCTCAATTAAACACCAGAGTCAGCGGGCTGACCTGGGCGGAAACACAAGTTGAGTACATTCGGCTCCTTCTAGCTTATTCAGAACAGCAATTTGAATTTTTAAAAATAGTTAAGATGAGTGAACCAGCACTCTACATTGTTTTTGGAGGGAGAGTCTGTCCCAGGCAGGGTATGGTGAAAATATTCCCTCTGAAGTCAGCTTACTCGGGAACCCAGCAAAACAGAGCTGTTCACTGGATCAGAGTTTTGAAAACATTTAAAACAAAGATTTCCAGGTGGCTCCGTGGTAAATAATCTGTCTGCCAATGCAGGAGATGTGGGTTCGATCCCTGGGTCCCAAAGATCCCTTGGAGAAGGAAATGGCAACCCACTCCAGTATTCTTGCCCAGATAGTATGGGCAGACGAAAATCCCATGGACAGAAGAGCCTGACAGGCTACCTTCAGTCCATGAGGTCACAAATAGTTGGACATGACTGAGCATGCATGCAAAACAAAGATTATTTTATGGGAAATATTATATCAAAGCAGTGAGCTCAAAGGACTGAGTTCCAGTTCAGGCCCCAAGTCTGTAACCATGGAATTCAGGATTCACCAGAGCAAATAACATACCTGCACGCTGTCTGGGCAATTTCTCTCTCAGAGGACAATATCTGCATTTTTTTACTGAGGTTAGGGCTTCCCAGGTGGCTCCATGGTAGAAAATCCGCCTGCTAATGCAGGAGACCTGGGTTCAATCCCTGGGTCAGGAAGATCCTCTGGAGAAGGAAATGGCAACCCACTCCAGTATTCTTGCCTGGAAAATTCCACGGACAGAGGAGCCTGGTGTGCTACAGTCCATGGGGTCACAAAGAGCTGGGCAAACTGAGTGACTGAGCATGCATGCAGTGATTTATAAAGATGGCTATACAAGTGAACCTAGATGTGTACCTAGCCCAAGGGCTTCAGAATTAAAAATTGCATGAAGGTCCAGGTGATAACCTTACAAGTCCAAGTCCCTCCACCAGGTAAATTTCACCTCTGTCCAGTAGGTGTGTGTCTGCAGGGGGGCTTGACAATACCTTGACCCTTGTCAACATCCTTGGTGTGGGAACAGGGGATTGAGGCGTCTAGGAGCAGTGTCTTGGGTTGAACATGATTAGGAAGTGATGACACTGATGAATCAACCACCATCAAATGGTCAATCATGGAGACTGAGCTCTTCAGTATTTTCCTCATATGGGATTAGTAACTTGGCCTATACTGTGAGTGATTATGTGTGTGTGTGTGTGCATGCATGCACACACATGCACAGAAATTAAGTGGACCGAGAGAACAGAAATAAAAGACTCCAAACAATTAATTGCCCAATTAGCTGTCCTCACAATTATGGGAATGTGACATTTATCTAAAAATGCAATGATTGTTTAAATTAAGTTGCCCATTTTGAAAGCGTCCTCCTGGCTCAGTCGCCATGCCAACTGGCTCTTACCGTGGTGCCTTTGCTTTTGAGAGGCAGGAACAATAGTCTCCCTCACACCAAGCCCAGTCTGCTTTCTTAATTAACAAAGTTGAAACCAGGGAGGGAAAGGCCTGTGGTTGGGAGCTCAGGGTTCAGCTAGACTCTTCAGGGATTTCTCAGGCTTTGGGGTGGCCTGCCTGGCCTCTGAATCAGAGGAAATACTACAGGGGAAGGCAGGACCCAGCCAAAACAGGCTGATCAGGGATGTTGCTGTGCAATCAGCTGAAGATTTCTTTTCTCTTTTTTTAAAAGAATTAAAAACTATGATTTGGCCACATCAGGTCTTTGGCGGCATGCAGGCTCTTTGTTGCAGTTCATGGGCTCAGTAGTTGTGCCTTGAGGGCTTAGTTGCTTTGTCAAATGTGAGATCTCAGTTCCTTGACGTGGGATGGAACCAATTTTCAAAGCACGGTGGTAAATGAACAAAAATAAAAGACAAGTGAATGTAAACAAAATCTAAGGTTATAGAGAGCTAACAGCATTACTGATTGACGTCTGGCTGGATTCTTAGCAGAATTTCCCATTGGCATTCAGAAATCCAGAAGGAGACAGAACCTGTAAACTTTCTTCCTCCTCTGTGTTTGCAGGTGTCTTGCTTGTAAACTTAACTGTTTGCTCACCCAGGGCCCATCTCTTGGGTACACAAGAGCCTCAGGACTTTTTGGCATCTTTTCCCCCCTGCATCATACCCACCCATAAAGAGAGCATGACCTAAATACAAAGGGGCTGGTTGTTCCCACATGTATCACTTTCACATCCCTGAGCTCAGGGTGGAGTAGGGGTGGTCAAGATTCTGAAGGGCCCTGAGACTTCTTCAGGGAAAGCTCTGCACCCAATGAACAATGAACAAATGCAAGCTTATGTGGCAGCGTGCTCCTCAAAAGGCCCCATTGGCCAACACTTCTCCTCTCCTGCACTATGAAATGTGCTGTTGATGTATAGGACTGGAACCAGCACTTGCAATGGGCGCTTTGGATTTGGGTTTACTGAGGGGTCTGCTGCTTTGCAGCTGGAGGCACTTAGACAGGTTACTTAAACTTTCTGAACAGCAGGGAGCCTTGTCTATAAAATGGGGACCAAAAATGGTTACTGAGTTATTGTGAGGACTCAGTAAGGGAATGGATGGGAGAGGCCCAGCACTGTGCCTCATATGTAAGTACTCAGAAATGGTAGCCTTTATTACTATATAACATACTATTATATAGTATATTACTATTACTATATTACTATAAACTATTACTCTATTACTATTTGTTTCAAAAGGATAGCTCAATGTCAAAGTTTTAACTCCAGAGAGGATCCATCAATCTACAGCCTTACACAGACCCTGGGGCCTGGAGGCCCAGACACAGGCCCACTGGGCCCACTCCATGGTCCACCCTCCACATGGCCACCAGTAGGGTCTTTCTAAACATGGAGCTATAAAAACATGTCTTTTGTAGTACTTGAAGCGCTTCAGTGGCTGCCACTGACCCCAGGATAGGAGCTGGGGCTTCCTGCACAATGGAGGGTTCCTCTGAGTCATGTGGACTCCTGGGTCTGGAGTAGAAGCAAGTATATGGGCCCAAGGGGGGAGCCTTCTCACTAGAGCAAGGGTCTGGGCCTTCATGCATCAGGGCCCAGGGTTCAATCCAGGTCTAGAGAAGACTCAGGAACAGAATGGGAGCAGAGATTTGGGGCAGGCATTCTAGGACCTAAGGCAGGCTGGCAGGAGGGGTGGCCTGGGTAAGAGCAGGACCTGAGAGTGACCGTTGATCCTGGGGGTGGGGGGTGGTGACCTTGCTCTGTCCCAACACCGTGTGACTGCTTTGCATCCTAGCGCGTGTGGAGAAGTGTGGCAGTTTCCAGCAGCACCTGGGATGACTTCAGTGGCTAGTGTGAGAAAGACACAATCACCGCGGGCAGTTAAGATGTTTGAGTAGCAAGTCACAGGAACTCCAGTACAAATAGGCTTGAAGCATAAGGCTATTTGTTTTCTCATAATTTTAGAGGTACAGGTGGAACTGAGCAGGACCCCGTGGGGCTCCTGGGCGCGTAAGCCTTTCTGCTCCTTTCCCCACCCCTTCACCCCACAAAGTTTCTTTCTTTACAGGTAGGCTTCATTCAGCCTTCATGACCTTCCCTGAGTTCCAATGGGCAGGTTCAAACAGTTGTTAATCAGGAAGGGAGGGGATGTGGGGACACAAAGGAGAAATAGTGCAGCCTTGGGGCAGGGTCCTGGTTTCCCATCAAAGGATACACACAGCAATATCTTTGAGTTGTTTTGCAGTTAATGAAACCCCCGTCAGGTAGGAGAAGTTAATTTGTGCTGCCCATAAGCATGCAGACCACAGAACAGTTGGAACCAGAAGGTTGATGATACTAACTCCCACTTATCTCACCACCAACCAATCAGAAGAAGGTCCATGAACTGGTCACACCCTCTTTGAAACCATTTCTATAAAACTCCTCACTCCTCACTCCTCACTCCTCACTCCAGGTTGGGACACACAATTTTAATGGCATTAGGCTGCAGCGTCTCCCTTTGCCTGGCAAAGCAATAAAGCTATTCTTTTCTACTTCATCCAGAACTCTGTCCTTGAGATTCAGTTTGGAGTCAGGATACAGAGGCCAAATTTCAGCTACGCAGGCGAGGGACTACAGGTGGCTCAATGACGTTGTCAAGAATGCAGGCTGTCCTTGTGTCTGGGCTCTGCCATCCTTGCTGTGGACATCCTCCCAAGATGCTTTTCTTCAAAATGGCTGGTCTCTGCCTTCTTGTGAGGGTGGGGGACGAGTGCAAGAGTCCCCTTCCCCAGTCATGAAATGTAAATCGTTTCAGCCTGACTGGGCAACTTAGGGTGCCCCAGAATCAATAAGTTTCCCTCTAGAGCTGAGTGGGTCCCAGGACAAACTTGAGACTGAACTAGGAGAGAATTGTACTGAACTAGGGCAGAATTGTAGATTGGGTGGGCAAGCAACTCCCCAGCATGTCCTAACAGAGACAGGCTTTACTGTAGTTCACGGGAAGCTCTCCCAGAATTTTAGGACTATGACATCTTCTAGCTTCTTGAAGATTGTTAGGCTATACCCAGGAGGCCTGCAAGAGCTGTCCAGCTTCAAGACCAAAGAAAGAGCCCAGAATTAGCAATAAAGATCTGAAGCAAGGACTTACAGCAACACCCTACTGTGTGCAGTGGAGGCAGGACATGGCAGCAGTTTCTGCTCCCCAGGGGAAGGGGAGATGGCCAGTTATAGGGGAATTGATGACAGGTGGGCTCATTAGTTACCAGGGAAACCAGCAGAGGGGCACGCTCCTCACAGCCTCTTTGATAAGAACAAGCACTAGCTGGGGCCTGAGGCAAGCACTCAGGAGGTCAATCCTGTGCGGAGGGTGTAGGTGCGGCAGGCACTAGTCGGGCAGGGGATGTCCGGAGAGAAAGAGAAGGGGCATCTTGAGTGGCCTGATCATACAAAGACCCATGGCAACCTTGAGAGGTGGGCAAGGATTAGTCTACCTACTTGCCACAACAAGGCTCAGAGAGGTGAAGAAATGCATTCATGGTCACACCAGTAGAGAAACAGCAGCAGGTCTTTATTCCCCTCCCTGCCCACTCAGAGCTCATTTGTGATCTAGTGCCCCATGGAGGCCCAGAGACAGTTGAATTTTTGCTGTGTATATGACTGGTACATAACAATGCCCTCTGGAACAACCCCACCACCTGCACATCCTAGAATTTTGGTGCTAGACTCATCCCAGCCCCCAGCCCTTAACCTTTAACCGGCAGCTCTCTTTCACCCAGCTCTTCCTCTGCTTCCTACCCACAGGTCCTGCTTTTTCACATTTTCCCTTCCCACCTCTGAGTACCTTTGTCTCATGACTCCCCACTATCAGTTAATGACAAAGTCCTTCTAGTGTGGGTGTGATAGGAAGGGGACAGGGAGGAGAGAGAGAAGCACATTCCTAAGCAGGGAGGCTGGGGCAGCTGTCCCCCACCCCAACTCCAGGCTATGTGGCAGTGAAGCCCATCTGAGCAGATCTGAGCCAATCTGTATGGGTGCTCCCAGCTGGACCATCAATGCCATCAAGGAGAAGACACTGACTCCTCCATTAGAAGATGTGGTTCCTTCCATGAAGTTTATCTGTTGATGTTTGGTACAAAATAAGGAATTGGAAACAGGACTTTGGACAAGCTGGTTTTCAAAGTACTCAAGGAGCAGAGTCCACCTGTGAGCTGACGGGGCCTGACCTTTGCCACCTGGAGGGGTACAGGGAGATGGGTGTGCATGGCCTTTTTCTCCTTCTTATTCTGATGAGAGAACCAGAATCAGAGACTATCCATTCCACCCCCTGCTCTGTACCTTCCAGGTTCCACAGGAGGCTGCGGGCTCCTCTGGTCATTGAGATGTCCACCCTCCAGGTCAGTGAGTGCCTGGTTCTTTCAGGCTCTTTCTCTCCTTTTCCAAAGAGTCTCCCAAACTTGGATGGCCCTCATCAGGAATTTCTGGGCACTCTGGGGTTTCTCCTGCCTTTTGGATTTCCCGGGGCTAGAGCAAATGTGGTCCCCAGAGGAGCGAGAACTGCATCTGAAGCTCGGCTCTGCTCTAAGCATTGGAGTGACCTGGTAAAAGTCACTTGACCCTCTTGGGCCTCTGTTTTCTTCTCTGCCAAGAGGATCTTGACACTACCTACCTTTTCTTCCTGGTTTTCACAAAGATTGCACACAAGTATGAAAATGCTGCACAAACTGAAAGATGCTTCATGATTGTCAAGTGGCCCTTTTAGTGACCCCAGTGCTCTCCCTTGTGATCCCCATTTGGAAAGAAGAGCATGGGAGTGGGCAGCAAGTCTTCAAACAGGAGGTTATTCTCCTTAAGCCAAAACGTAATTGGGAAGCGTTGTGGAGCGAAAGTTGGGAAAATCTGAATTCGAGTCCTGGCGTCCTCATCACTAAGGCATCTTAGCAAGTCCCTTCTCTGGCTTCTAGCAGGGAAGGACTGTCAGATGACCACCAAGTCACATCTTAGCTTCAGTTCTGTGAATTTTATTGAAATCCCTACCCTAACAGCCAGAGTTATAACCAGGTCCAAAAAGAGCTCTATTGAAGTGTAATTAACATACAGCAAACTGCGGACCTGACTTCTGGCCAAGGGACTCGAGTTTTGACCATGGAAGGTCTTCTGTAGCCTCACCTGTTAGAGAAAATGTAGCCATGTCCCTGCAGATGCCTCTGCGGTCCCAGAACCTCACTCTGATTAGAGAAAGTAGCACCACATTTTCTAATTATCCCTGCAATTCTGACAAGGCCATTGTTCCTTGAGTCCAAAGGGATTTGAAGTCGTTCTAATCTGGCTGGGCTCACATCACATGGCATGAGCTTTCAGATTTCCCATTATCGGAAGTGCATTAACATTCCCCCAAGGTCTTAACGGGGCTAAGAGGGGTCTCCAGGCCTGCAACAGGGAGAGAAGGAACTCAGACAGGGCAAGCACTTAAAAATAGGAATTAGGGACTTCCCTGGTGGTCCAGTGGTTAAGACTCCGAGCTTCCCCTGCAGGGGTTCAGGTTTGATCTCTGTTCAGCTTCCCTCATAGCTCAGTTGGTAAAGAATCTGCGTGCAATGCAGGAGACCCCAGTTCAATTCTTGGGTTGAGAAGGTCCCCTGGAGAAGGGATAGGCTACCCACTCCAGTATTCTTGGGCTTCCATTGTGGCTCAGCTGGTAAAGAATCTGCCTGCAATGCGGGAGACCTGGGTTCGATCCCTCGGTTGGGAAGATCCCCTGGAGAAGGGAAAGGCTACCCATTCCAGTGTTCTGGCTTGGAGAATTCTTGGGTCGACTCTTGCATCACAAAGAATCAGACAGGACTGAGCGACTCTCACTTTTCTTTCAGAGAACTAAGATCCTGCATGCTTCAGGGTGTGGCCAAAAATAAATAAATACTTAACTTGTCATCTGATCTGAAAAAATCCTTTTTAAAATATAGGAACTAAATCTTGGAAGTCCTGACTCTGCAAAAAACTAGGTCTTGTCTAACTTCCGTGGTCCCTGAGGGAGCCAAGAAAACAGAGGGGACGTGGGATGAGACAGACAGTGGCAATACCCGAAGCCCATCTGTGAAGCTGGGGTAAAGCCAATTAATCCTATACTTAGGTTACAAGGAAAAAAAAAGAGCCTTCCAACTAATTCTAGATCATCACCCAGGGAATCGATCACTCTGTCTGCTGAAAATAATGTTATAAGAAATAATGCTGCAAGAGAAGTCTCCATAAGACCAGCTTCTCATCCTCGGCATTTTTGGCATCTGGGGCCACAGCACTTTTTTGGGGGGCTCTCCTGTGTGTTGTAGGGTGTTAGCGTCCCTGGTGCCTTCCACCCCTAGTTACAACAACAAAAAATGGTCTCCGGACAATGCTGAATGTTCCCTGGAGGGCAAAATTTTTCCTTTCTGGTTTTAAAAAATAGTGCCATTTTATTCTTTAAAAAAAGGAATTACAGACTACTGTCTTAGATTTGTTGCCTGTTACCTGCCAGGCTCTGGGTCACGGGCCTTACAGACAAGATCTTGTTTATCTGTGGATAGTGGATTATAAGGGCTTTTTATTTTCTTCTCTTATCATGCTTCCCTGGTTGCTCAATGGTAAAGAATCTGCCGATAGAGGAGACTTGGGTTGCATCCCTGGGTCAGGAAGATCCCTTGGAGGAGGAAATGGCAACCCACTCCAGTATTCTTGCCTGGAGAATCCCATGGACGGAGGAACCTGGCAGGCTACAGTCCATGAGGTCCCAAAGAGTCAGACACAACTTAGCAACTAAACAACAACAACAACATTATGGAAAACACATAAAACAATAGCATCTTCTTTTTTTAACCTCACTGCATACAAGATCTTAATTCTCTGACTAGGGCTCGAACTTGCAGCCCCTGCAAAGGAAGTACGGAGTCTTAACCACTGGACCACCAGGAAAGTCTTAGCAGCAGCATCTTCTGATTTCTCTAGTTAATTTGCAGGTTCTCCCTCTGCCTCCTGCCCCATCCAGTAAGGAGGAGGAGCAGTGTCAAGCAGGGAGAAGAGATGCCTGACTCTGTCACTTCCAAATCAGGAGTGTGCTTTTGGAATCCTTCTCACCCTGTTTGAGCTGCATTTATAAATGTGGATAATGATGCCTGCCTTGCAAAGCTGTGAGGCCAAAAATGTGGGAGGAGGTAACATGGCTGCTTGGCTTCCCTCTGTCCCATCAGTGTCCGCCTGCTGGGCCTGGTAGATGATCAGTAACATTCCTGGAATGAATAGGTTGATGAAGAAAAATTTTTGCATCTATCATAGGCCCTGGCACCAGGGTGTCCGATGAATACTTCCTGACTGACCACGTCTGCAATGCAGACAGGCAAAGGGCAGAGGCAGCAGCAGGCATGGAGGCTACAGAGAGCAATATGCAAACCAGAGCTGCCTCTGCCCTGGAGTCTGTGATCCAGGAGGATGGGAATGACAAAGAACACGAATTCCAAATCGCTAAGCAATTACCAATTTGAAAAGTGCCACAAAGAAAGGATTCAGAGTCACTCACACCCCACACTCATCTGGACACACGTAAGCAGATCTGCTAGAGCTGTGGTGTGGCCTGTGGGGTTATGGTGAGAGCCAAGGATCTGGGCTCCGGGGAAGTTTTAGAGAACTTTCCATGGCTTTTAAAGTTTAAAACAGTGAACTTTAATAAAATGTTTCCATTGAGCTTTTAAGCACTTAATAGGAGTTAAAAGTAAGGTGAATGAAATAGTCTGTTTTGTTTCAATTCAGTAAGTGCTTTCTTTTCACTAACTTCATTGTCCTTTAAGATTGGGGTTAAGGTTTGTCTGCATTTGGAAAAGGTCATGTTTGCCCAGAGAGTGATGGATGTCAGGAGCCAGGCACAGGAGATGCGAACAGGAGCCTAAGCTCTGTGAGGCTGTACCCAAAGCTTCCCCACCCCCACCAGGCCCTGGCTGTCACCCACCCTGCCCTGCCAAGCCTTAGTTTCCTTTTGTGTAAAGTGGGGATGGAACGGCTGTGCAACGTTGTGTTGAGGATTAAGAGATCTACCACCCTACGGAAAGCACCTGGCACACTTGTGGCACAGGAAGGGTCAGTTGATGATGACCCTCCCCCTCTTCCCTGTACTGCAGAGATGGCCTGAGTCAGTCTGGAAGCTCCTGAAGGGCAGCGCCTGGGTGCCACTCCCCCTAGTGCCCCTCGTGCCCGTTTGCTCTCAGACGCCTTCCCCTCCTTTCCCTGTGCTGCTCTGCCTTGCAGGGAACTCCATTTCCCAGGCTTCCTGGCAGCAGGCTTTGGGCTACTTTCTACTTGTGGGAGGACTGATGGGAGATTGGAAGGTGGAAAGAAGAAGAAGACAGGGTGATTCTCCATCTCTTCTTCCATCTTCTGTTTTTGGCCTTCTCTGATAGCTCCTCCTGCTGTGGTCCAGCCCTGCCTGGCAGCGGGCTTCTGGCTTCTGATAACTATGTTCCTCCTGATGCATCCATCTCTGTACGTGGTACTGGCAGTTTCCTGCGATTGCCAAGCTTCTGGATGCTCCACATCTCCTACTAGGCTTCTAAGCTTTCCATCTTCTGTGTAAGCAATTCCCGGTACCGAATCCCCTTCATGAGAAATGCCTAGCAAGGCTGTTTCCCTCACAGAAGTAAACTGACTCATCTGTGTCTCCAGCCTCTGACCCTGGCAGGTGCTCACTAATCTCTTATTGGCCGAATGCATTTTCTGTTAGAATATTCTAAAAAAAAAGGTGGAATTTGACCATCTTTTCCAGGTTTTCTCCTTGGTGCCCCTTCACTTTCCATAACCTTGGCAATCCAAGAAGCGTGAGGAGCAACTAAAGTGAGGCCAGCCCCAGAAAAATCTATGACCAAATCTTAGAAGTTCTTGAAAATTCTGTCTAGTTCATTTCTATTTCATTTTCTTAAGCCCCAGCTTTTAACTGCATCCATCTACATAACCAATGTAATCAGTGAGCCAAAATTAAATATCCCTAACCCCTGACCTTCTAACCAATCACAAATCATGAATGAAAAGAACCAGTTCAAGTGGAAAAATCAGTTCCAGGAAGCCTGCTCTGTACATCAGTTCTGTCAGGCTCTTTACAGAGGTGTGACCCAACTCCCCAACCGGGAGAATGCAAACAAGTCACTTCCAGTGATGTCTTGTCCACAGACTTAGTCTTGGAAGAGACATAGTGAATGTTAATTTAAGAAAAAGAAAACCTGATTTCAAATAACAAGGAGGAAATGGCCTTTGGTCTCCTGAGCATCCAGGGGTCCAGAGCCTACTGGGATGGGTCTGGACATCAAGGAATGAGGAGAGCCACCCTGTTCCTGCCAGGGGCCACCTCCCCCAGGAAAGGTCTCTGACTCTGGTGACAGACCCATCTGGGTTCCAATTCTGCTCTATGACTTACCCGAAGTGAAGTTCTGGGTGAGTGTTGGAGCCAGTCAGAGCTTTCCTCTTCTGTAAAATGGGATCCTCTGTCCTAATCTTAGAAAGTGTTCTAGCACTGATGAGGTACTTAACAAATGTGCCTGTATCCCCTCTTTGAACACCAATTAAGGACCCAGGTCTATTGAGCTCCTGTAAACATATCTGCTCTGTATTGACTTGCCAATTTCATTTAAAGAAAACTTCCTATGCTTACGGCTTCCCAGGTGGTTCAGTGGTAAAGAATCCACCTGCAATGCAGATGCAGGAAACTCGGGTTCCATCCCTGGGGTTGGGAAGA
This sequence comes from Bubalus bubalis, assembly GCF_019923935.1. Classification (NCBI taxonomy): domain Eukaryota; kingdom Metazoa; phylum Chordata; class Mammalia; order Artiodactyla; family Bovidae; genus Bubalus; species Bubalus bubalis. The sequence goes on along the minus strand of NC_059157.1, from coordinate 174,560,800 downwards.
TGCCCTGGAGAAGGGAATGGCAACCCACTCCAGTATTCTTGCCTGGAGAATCCCACTGACAGACGAGCCTGGCAGGTTACAGTCCAGGGGGTCACAGAGAGTCCGACGCGACTGAAGTGACCGAGCACACTCTCATGCTTCAGGGTGTGTGTAGGGGGAGCAAAACTAGAGAAAGTCTCTGGGGTGTGTCTCAGCTGCTGCTCTGCCTGGTTAGTCAAGGTTGTGTCTACATCTCTCTACCCTTACTCAAGGTGAAGAGGGGCTCCATCCCAAGTCCCTCCTCCTCTCTCCTCCTCCCCCTCCTGCCCCATCTTCTCTTATTCCTCTTCCCTCCCCTCCCTTCCCCTCTCCTCCCTCTGCCCTTCCCCTCTCCTCCCTCTGCCCTTCCCCTCTCCTCCCTCTGCCCTTCCCCCTCCCCTCTCCCATCCTGTCCCCTCCTTTCTCTTCCCCCTCTCCCTCTCCTCCTCTCTCGCCTCCCTCCTGGTGTCATCATCACTTCCTGGCCTCAAGAGTGTCTTTGCAGCCTGGCCCTCTTTCAGCCCCAGCCCGGCCTCCTGCCCCGGCAGGGAGGTAAGGTGTCGGGGGTGGCACTTGGCCACTGGAGCGTGGCAGTGGGTGATGGGAAAGGCACGTGTGCTTTGCAGTCACTGCTCTGTCACGTCCTGTGCAGCAGGCCTAACCCAAGCCCACGACCTTCTTTGGCCCTCTCTCCCCTCGGCTGCTAAGCTGCATTGAGGCTCCTTCTCCCTCTTCCCCAAACTCACACCATCCTGTGGCCGCACTTCCTCTCAGAGCTTCGTGCATCCACCACCTAGTACAGGGGCCCCTCCCAGCATCTCTCATCTTCCTGGCCTGCATCCTACAACCACCCCCTGGCCCTAACATGGGTCCCTCATTGCTTCTTCATATGAATGACTTACTGCAGCAGCCTGAGTCCCTTTCCTCACCTCCATCCCTCCTGCCAACAGTGGCTGAGCATCGCTGCTGGCCTATGAGTTGAATCACATCACTTGGCTCTCGGAAGCCTGCACTGACCCCCATGATGCTCCCACTGAGGCCCAGCAAGGCCTTCATAACCTACCGTGGTTGAGTGACTACCTTCTTCACCCAGCTCCTCACTTACCATCACAGGTGGATGTGGCGCGACCACCACCCCAAGCCCTCGCTGCCTTTCTGCCTCCTGCTTCAGCCACTTCCTTCTCTGCTGTGCCCTGTCCCCATCATCCACCATCATCGTCCAGGGCCTGAATGCCTCCCCTGTCACAAACCGGCTCCAGAGTGTGACATCACTTCTGTTACAGGGCTCAGCCACAGGGGCAGCAGTCCTGATTCCACACAGCAGAAAGAACTGTGTGGGTGGTTCACATGACCTCTGGCCACCTGCAGAGATGGGCCTGGCTTTTGCTTGATAATGTGTATGTAAAGTGAATCAATCATGCTTTCCTGAACAAGGTAGTGTTTGTCAATGTGCTTGCCAAGCACCTGTGGGTGCTCACCTGGGGAGCTTATAACAACACACATTTCTGGACTGTGCCTGCTACCTCAGAGCCAGAATCTTGAAAGGGAGGGGCAGGAATCTGTGTTTCTAATCAAAGTCCTCCTGGTGATCTCTACTTTGGAGGACTATAGTCAGAATCTTAGGGTTAAAGCTTTTAGAAAGCAAATAATTTTAATGAAGGGGATCACTTATTATATATGTACGTATAAATATGTGGAACTGGGATGGAGAATGTGTATACATACATGTGTGTGTGAGTCACTCAGTCGTGTCTGATTCTTTGTGACCCCATGGATTGTAGCCCGCCAGGTTCCTCTGCCCATGGGATTTTCCAGGCAATAATACTGGAGTGGGTTGGGGTTGCCATTCTCTTCTCCAGGGGATCTTCCTGACTCAGGGATTGAACCTGGGTCTCCTGCATTGCAGGCAGATTCTTTACTATCTGAGCCGCCAGGGAAGTATATGTATATACATCTGTATATTTATACACACATATTTGTCCCTTAGTATTCATGGGATTGATTCCAGGCCACCCATGGAAACAAAAATTTGGAAATGCTTATATCCCTTACATAAAATGTCATAATACTGTCGACTCTCCACATCTGCAGGTTTTGAATCCATGTATCCAGCCAACCACTGGTCTAAGTTTGGAATCCTCAGATACAGAGCACTGAGGAGAATAGTGATATTGGCTGTTGTTTCAGTCACTTGCCAAGATCTTACTCAATCCTGACTACTCCTCATGAATCACGGTCCATATTCCTCACTTTGCTGATAGACGGAGGTTCAGAGAGGAGAAGCAACTGCCAGACAGTCACACAGCTAGAGAGAGATGGGGCAGGATTTGATCCAAGGGCTGACATGTAAGTCCACACTGGGCCACTTGGCAGCACTGCCCATTTGTGAGCTGAGATTTTCATGTGACAAGTTCTCTTTAACTTTCAAGATTCAGCTCCCAGGTTTACAGTTAACCCCAGCCTTATAGTTAACCCCAGCCTTATAACACACTTTGAAGGCTGGGGTCCTGAAAGTCTGGGAATCTTTCCCACCAGTGTGACCCCTTCCACTCTGTCCCCAGACAGCCTTGGCTGTACCGGGGCGAGGCAATCCTGCCATGATTTGGTTTTGAAATAGGCTGAAAGAACAGAAATAAGAGGCAGGCAACTTGCTCTACCTCACTCACAGTGAGTGCAGGACTAGGCGACTAGCCCAGGTCCCAAATATTTCCCCTGGCTTTAATATAGGAACCTCTAGGGACTTCCCTGGTGGTCCAGTGGTTGAGACTCCACACTCCAATACAGGGGACACGGGTTTGATCCCTGGTCAGGGAACTAAGATCCCACATGCTGCCTGGTGTGGCCAAATAAAGTTAAAGCATAAATAAATAAAATAATAAAACATAGATAAAATGGGTACCTCTCATTTGACCATATCTGATGAGTCCAGATGCATTTTAGTTGAAAAAGAATGATCAGTAGCATGAATACTGCCACAGCAAGTCTTTCACACCATATGTAAAGTAATTCAGTTACTCTCCATTTGTGGGGAAAAAATACACTGAGAAAATCCCACTTGGGAAATGAGGGTTTTAAATGAAGTCATTTGTTCTCTCTCATTGAGTGCAGATGTACAGTGTTTCCAAAACACCCTGTGGACAGGAAACACTGCAGGGCGAAGGGAGTGCTGGGGTTTAAGGCCAAGCTTCTTGGCTGAAGGCCTTTGCAGGGCTTTAAAGACACTAATTCTCACTTGGCATTCCTAAGAAGAGGATGTAGTTCTCACCAGTTCTGAAGTTCATTTGACCACGAAGATTTGCGCAGAATCTTGGGGGGCTACCATTCCCTAGAATACACTTTGCAGAAACTAGGATCAAGAATTACTAATAAATATAAGTAATATATAAGCAATTCTCAACCATGGGGAGAACTCCCACCTCCCCTGGGTCGCCAGCCAGTGTGAAGCTCCATGGGTCACTTCCTTGGGCATCACATGGTTTTGGGGGAGCACAGATTGCCAGCAGGCCCATGTCACAGCCTCCTGTCACAAGGGCTTGAGCCAAGACTGACCCTGGGTCACACAGGCAGCTGGCAGCCTTTCTCTCCATCCCCAAACCCATTTAGGATGTTTGGGATCAATGATCATTCAAATTAAAGCAGAGTGTGCTAACACTACCTGCTACCCCTCCTGGCATGAGCCTACTTTTCAAAGGCAAGGCTTGTCTGATTGTGAGATCCTCATTACTGAGGAATGAGGAGATGCCTTCCCAGGACCCCACGAGTGATCCACCTTAAATCCATCCCTGTTAACCACTCTGCTGTTTCAGGTGCACTATTCCACTTATGCACCCAGCAGGAAAATACACTGCTGCTCAGAGTAACGAACCTAATGTTCTGGAAGCACCGGGAGGCCTTGGAGGAGCTGACCTCTTGCTACTTAGCATCCACTCATCTGGACCCCTGGGGTTGTGGAGGGAGTAACTCTACATAATGACTGGAGCTAGGAGAGCCCTTACACATTCCAGGTCCTGTTCCAAGCAATCTGTTTGTATTAACTTACTTAATCCTCACATTGACCCATCCCAGTGGAGAAGATGTTATTTTTATCTTCTCCATTTTATGGAGGAGGAAAACAAGGATAGAGAGTCAAATGATCTGCCTATGGTGACCCCGGTAAGAAGTGGCGCAATAGGACCTGAACTCAGGTTACCTCGCAGAGCTTTGTGACCTCTCTGCCAGCGTGCTGGTCTGCCTGGAGCTGTAGGGCAAAGGGCTGACCTGAACCAAGAGCAGCTGGTACTGCAGACCTGCAGAGGCTTTTAGAGGTAGTTCCACTCAGGCTCTTCCAGGGAAAGAACAAACTGGAAGGCATATGCTTCTTAAAATAGAATCTTGAAGACATAGATGTGCTATCCAAAGGAATGAATCTCAAATAGGCAATGTCCAAGAATTAATAGGGGTTGCTGTGTTGGTCAGAGAATATTTCCAGGTAAAACAACCCCACACAGAAACTAACAACAAACAAACAAGGCTAAACTAAACTAAAAACTAGACAATAACCAAAGCTTCACAGAAAACCACCATGTAGCCAATCACTTATGCTTATGAATAAAATTGACAGTTCTAGAAATAAATGGGAATAGACTAAAGGGTTTCAAAGAAGAGGAGTGATTTTTGATTTTGGTTTAATGCCAGCTTTCAAGGAAGGAAGACTGTGTCTGTTACTGTTACACACTCCTGTTTAAAACCCATCCAGATGTCTTTTTTTTTTTTTTTTAATGCTCAAAATTCTCCAAGCCAGGCTTTAGCAATATGTGAACCATGAACTTCCAGATGTTCAAGCTGGTTTTAGAAAAGGCAGAGGAACCAGAGATCAAATTGCCAACATCTGCTGGATCATTGAAAAAGCAAGAGAGTTCCAGAAAAACATCTATTTCTGCTTTATTGACTATGCCAAAGCCTTTGACTGTGTGGATCACAATAAACTGTGGAAAATTCTGAAAGAGATGGGAATACAAGACCATCTGACCTGCCCCTTGAGAAACCTATATGCAGGTCAGGAAGCAATAGTTAGAAGTGGACATGGGACAACAGATTGGTTCCAAATAGGAAAAGAAGTACGTCAAGGCTGTATATTGTCACCCTGCTTATTTAACTTATATGCAGAGTACATCATGAGAAACGCTGGGCTGGAAGAAGCACAAGCTGGAATCAAGATTGCTGGGAGAAATATCAATAACTGCAGATATGCAGATGACACCACCCTTATGGCAGAAAGTGAAGAAGAACTAAAGAGCCTCTTGATGAAAGTGAAAGTGGAGAGTGAAAAAGTTGGCTTAAAGCTCAACATTGAGAAAACTAAGACCATGGCATCCAGTCCCATCACTTCATGGCAAATAGATGAGGAAACATTGGAAACCTGTGGCTGATTTTATGTTTTTGGGCTCCAAAATTACTGCAGATGGTGATTGCAGCCATGAAATTAAAAGATGCTTACTCCTTGGAAGGAAAGTTATGACCAACCTAGACAGCATATTAAAAACCAGAGACATTACTTTACCAACAAAGGTCCATCTAGTCAAGGTTATGGTTTTTCCAGTAGTCAAGTATGAATGTGAGAGTTGGACTGTGAAGAAAGCTGAGTGCCAAAGAATTGATGCTTTTGAACTGTGGTGTTGGAGAAGACTCTTGAGAGTCCCTTGGACTGCAAGGAGATCCAACCAGTCCATCCTAAAGGAAATCAGTCCTGGGTGTTCATTGGAAGGACTGATGTTGAAGCTGAAACTCCAATACTCTGGCCACTTGATGCGAAAAGCTGACTCGTTTGAAAAGACCCTGATGCTGGTAAAGATTGAGGGCGGGAAGAGAAGGGATCGACAGAGGATGAGATGGTTGGATGGCATCACTGACTCAATGGACATGAGTTTGGGTGAACTCTGGGAGTTGGTGATGGACAGGGAGGCCTGGTGTGCTGTGGTTCATGAGGTCGCAAAGAGTCGGACAAGACTGAGCGACTGAACTGAACTGAACTGAAAGAGAAAAAAGGTTTATTCAGGGAGGAAACACACTCCATAGACATAGTGTGGACCATCTCAGAAGTGGGAGAGGCCCAGATATCTTAATGGGCTCTGTCAGGACCAGAGGGGTCCCCATGGCTGCTCCCCAGTGCTGGCAGAGACCCCTTCATGGCGAGCATGGAGTGCATGCTCAGCAGGCCCTCCTCAAACCATCACTTCTTCTTGAACACTTGACGGCACACCTGGTCGCCGCACGTCAGCTCCTGCAACACCAAAAAGCAGGTGAGCAACTAACAAGCCAGGCCTTCCTTCCACCCACCCCCAGCCCTCTGGGTGTCTGAGTCGGAGAGGAGGGGGGCTGGAATAAAGAGAACAGTTAGTCATTCCAGGCAAAGAGCATTTCAGAGACCCAATCAGCTGGCGTGCCCTGCAGGTAGCAGTAATTTGATTTTGACACTTGAATTGAGCTTGAACAGCTATAAAAATGAAAAATGCAAAGAAATTACCCTCTTGGGCGGGATTTCTCCTACTCTCATGATTAAAGCAACATCGCTTAATTTACAAAAGGCAGCAAAGCCACGGTGAAGGGAAGGATCTGAAAGGGGAGTGTTTGGAAGGCCTGGTGAGGGGTTTTCTGGCCTCTGGTAGGTTGGGCTGTAGAGGGACTCCTCCAGGCCTGCCTGGGTAAAATAGATGCTGCCTTCATCTGGACAGAGGGAGTCCCCAGGCCTTACCCGCATCTCATGACCCTTTGAGGGGAGAGGAAAAACACGAGTGTGGGACAACCACACAAATCTTTCCAGTTGACAATGAATCCATTGTCTTAGCCACAGGGACCACTAGGGTTTGTACTACAATTAAAAAAATCTATCATCCAAACCCAGCACGTAGGGAAAACCATCGATGGAAAACATGGTGACTCCCTCCCATTCATCACTGGCTGACATTGCCTCTGAAATAAAGATCTCAGGTGAGGCAAGGCTGGCTCTGAAGGACACCCTGTGACCTGAATACTGACGCTGGAGGCAGGTATCTGCCTGACTCTACAGGTGAATGAATGAACGAGTGAAGAGCCATCCACTGAATGAGTCATTCAGTTAACAAATGAGTGACTGAATGCATGAAGGAGTGAAAGATTTTTCACTCCTTGAATGTTGGATGCATCAATTTTAAAGACTGAAGTGTGAAAAATTAAGCTATCTAGACAGGCGTAATTTATTCAAGGAAATCAGCAATTGTTCCAACTGCTCTGTTCTGGTGCCAAATTAACATAAAATATTTTGGGATCAGGTGGATGTACCTTAGGATGGGAGGGGAGTGCCTGTCGTCTACAGGCAGTTCCCAGGCCCAGCTGCCCGCAGTACAACTTGTCCCCACGACATCCCACCCCTATGGTGACCCCGCTCCTCTGAGGCTCACATCACTGAGGCCTGGTCTCAGCCTCCTCCAGGGCCTCTTAATTCTGTGCCTCACATGTCTCCCTAGCTGGTCTTTAACAGACTCTCTACATTTCTCCTTGGATTTCAGCTTCCTAACTCAGCATTTTGAACTTTCCTTTTAATTGCAGCCATTCACAGAAATAGCCATATAGAGTTCCTCCTGGAGTCCCCTGAGCCAGAAAGGAATGACTTTCTAACTGTATGACCACACTTGTTTGGCTGGTGCTTAGGGGAGGAGGGAGGGCCATTTTTCTTGTCAAAGTGCATGGCGAGGTGAACCAGCAGTTGACAAAAGCAGAGTAGAGGGGAGCTAGGTGGACCCTGAGACTTACCAGATACAGCTTGTCCCCCTCAACCCACTGCTTCCAGCCTCGGTTCTCCTTTTCCCCCTTCTGCACGCACACAAGGGCATCGCCTTCCCAGACGACCAGAGTCTGCAATGAGAGGTTTCCAGGCAAAATCAAACACATGGTCTTGATGGGGACTGAACGCATGTAACCCGCAGCTGTAGACCCTGCAGCCACTTTCGGGCTCCTGCTTGGCTCCAGGGCAGAGCCCTCAAGCCACAGCCATGCCAGCATCACCCTCTCTACCCTTCCCCAGACTCCTTTCCACACACACTCTTCATTCCAGCCAGACCGGCTAATCATGGCTAGTTCTGTTCTCTTGGAAAGATTTCTATTCTTCCATTTTACCATATGGTAAAGACAGTATTCTAGATCAGTGGGGGAAAATGATGATGAATTTAACTATGTTGTCATGTAAAATTTCTGGGAGGGAAAAATACCTCAGTGTCAACAGATACATAACAAACTGGGAAAAGTAGTTGTAACTCATATCAGACAAAGACCTGATTTCCTTATATACAAAGTGAAAGTGAAAGTTGCTCAGTCATGTCTGACTCTTTGTGACCCTGTGGACTATACAGTCCATGGAATTCTCTAGGCCAGAATACTGGAGTGGGTAGCCTTTCCCTTCTCCAAGGGATCTTCCCACCCCAGGGATTGAACCCAGGTCTCCCGCATTGTGGGCAGATTCTTTACCAGCTGAGCCACAAGGGAAGCCCTCCTGTAAATCAATGAGGTGAAGGTCATTAATCTAATAGGAAATTCAACACAGGACACCAAACCAACAACTTATAAGGAGAAAAAAAAAAAACACCCTAAGAGCCTATTATACAGAGTGAAGTAAGTCAGAAAGATAAAAATAAATATCATATGTTAACACACACACACAGGAATCTGGGAAGATGGTACTGATGAACCTATTTGGAGGGTAGCAGTGGAGACGTAGACATAAAGAACAGACTTGTAGACATAGGAGGGGAAGGAGAGGGTGGGACAGACTGAGAGTAGCATGGAAACATACATCACCATGTGTAAAATAGATAATCAGTGGGAATTTGGCTGTATTTTGCAGGGAGCTCAAACCTGGTGATCGGTGACAACCGAAAGGGTTGAGGTGGAGTGGGAAATGGGAGGGGGGTTCAAGAAGGAGGTGATATATGTTTACCTCTGGCTGATTCATGTTGATCTATGGTAGAAACCAACACAATATTGTAAAGCAATTGTCCTCCAATTAAAAATAAATAAATTTAAAGTACAGGCAGAAAAAACAAACCAAAACCAAAACTACCCTAGCAGGTGGCTTTTAAACATAAAAAACATATTCAACCTCACTTACAATAGGAGAGATGCACATTTTAAGGTTGTTTGCTTTTCAGATACAATTCATCCTGTGGTCAAAGATCAAAGAGTCTAATAACACACTGAGTTGGAGGGGATGCTGAGAAACATGGGCCCTCATACAGGGCCAATGGGTATATAAATCAGTATGAATCTTTTTGAGGGCAATTTTACATTACCTTTGAAAATATAACATTGATCTAGAAATTCTACTTCTGGGAATTCTCCCTGCAGGAAACACATTGGAGGACTGCCCATTGGAGGGCAAGAATAAAGGCAGGGAAACTCCCTAGTTAGCAGGGGGCTGCACGGATCACTCCAAAGCTAACCTTGTCATCCAGAACTAGGAGGTGGACTTTCCCTTGGTCTTGGGTTTCCTCCAGGCAGCCCTGCTGACCAATTAGCACAGAGAAGGTAGCAGAGATGCAGAGCTTGTGATGGACAACCTGGCTGAGTTGACGAGCGGGTTGGAGATGCCACAAAAGGCTCCAACCTCTTATTAAATTTACATATTTACAAAGTTCACATCCTGCCCCACTTATCCTCCTTCTGTTTCCCTCTTTACCTGTCTTATTACTTGCCTAAGGACAATCTGTGCTATCCCTAAGTGGTCCTCCAAGCCACCCACCTCTGTGCCCACATTAGGCTTGCACGTGAAGTGATGATATCATTCCCATCCAGGCAGTGGTGGTGTGTGGGTACTGCCATTCTTCAAGGATGATCCTGATGTGAGCTGGTTTTCTTCCAAGTATGTGCAAATCATATTATACCTCTATGAATGATATTATGCTAAGGACCAGACATTTATTTCCCCTCTATCTTGCAAACCCACTTGGTGATAAACAAATCTGTGTGTTTATTTTGATTCACTATCCTTGCAACTTCAGGTCTATCTTTTTTTTTGGTAGAAATCTGTTTTCTACAGATTGTTAAGTCTACCTATTTCTAAAATAATATTTGACCTTGACCAAATTAAATATTTTATGTACAATTTTATTTCTCCTTATTTGACTCCTCAGCCCATCACACCATTGTTTGTTACAGCAAAGGCCTGGAAGCCTCATAAATCCCATCAGTGCTCGACTGGTTAAATATAGTGTGGTTCCTCCCTGTTCTGCCGTCCTTGGAAGGAGGAAGCAGTTCTATATTATGGAGAAGCGCAGTCTCCATAGTGTATAGTTTAAGTTAAAGAAGCAAGGAGGAAGGCCATGTACATGAAAGAAAGAGGGATTGGGGATGCACGCATATGTTTTGAATATGTTCTCTGTAAGGAGGCAAGAAAATCTTTAATAGTGGTTGTCCCTGGGGAAGGAACTGAGGGGCTGGGGGCCAGGATAGGAAGGAATTTCACTTTTTAGTGTTTAATTTTTTTTAATGTGTATATATATTAATATTCCCCCAATTAATTTAGCAATAAAATTTTACATGTTTAATAAAGAAAATATATCTCTTCTTCTTTCAGGGTCATCCCAAGCCTCACATTTTTTAATGTCTTAGAGAAACTTAATTCATAGGTTGTTCTTTTTGTCCTTTTGGAAGGAATTTATTATCTGGAATATTCCAGAGATTCCTCCCAAATAGACAAGAAAGGACTCACATCTTCTGTTTGGGCAAGGACAGTGTCTTCCAGTCCCCCAGCCCATATTGTCTTACACATCAACCACACCTAATGCATGTAGGCTGAAGGAATGTCTGTCTCCAAGAGACAACAAGCTTCATAAAAGAAGAGGCCATGGCAGCTGTTCATTTCTTCAGCCCCAGACTCAGCATAGTCAACAGCATATAGGAGGTCCCTGAGAAGCACTGCTGAATAAGTCTGTGATTAAATGATTTTGTTGAAATGGAATCTTGAGGATAAATCCACATGGGGAAACAAATGAGCATGTGTATATGTTTTTCACTGATAGTTCTTGACAGTGTCTTAGTCATCCCGCCTTCTTGCTTTAGTTCTGGTATCACCGGAGTGTACACGTGTCCATAACATGGACACTAGATGGTAATTGTCATCTACTTGTCTGCTACTTCAAGAGGCTGTGAGATTTTTGAGGGCAGGAAAGGGGGTCTGATTCATTATTTATCAATAGCTCCCTGGCCTCACAGGTAGTAGGGGCTTAACAAATTTGTGGAAGGAACAAAGGAGAAAAATGTTGGTGCATGAGGGCTTGTCCCAATGTCTTCTTTTAATAACTCATGTTAGGGAACAAGATTAACTAAAAGTTATTCTGACCCCAGAGTAAACTGGTTACTAATGAATTGTGGTATTACCTATAATGCTGTAGCCTCACTCCTACATGAAGCAAACAATCAGAAGGGAGAAGAAAATGGTTATAGGAACTAAAATGCCACCACTCAATTTGCTTTTAGTTGATGTCCTTTATCCATGCATTGGAAGAGGCTTTAAAAAGAGATTCAATTGGCTTCACAGATCTTGAGTTTGAGGAGATGGATATAAAAGCGGAAAACCACTGGTTCTGGGCCATGTAGAAGAGGGAGAGTGGTGTTCCATGAAGATGAAGAGGATGACTTGTAGGAAATTAGAGAAGGAAGTTGGCCTCACACTGCAATTTCCCCATCACTGTGTCCAAAGTAAAGTTGTTCAGTCATGTACGACTCTTTGGGAACCCATGGACTATAGCCTACCAGGCTCCTCCGTCCATGGAATTTTCCAGGCAAGAGTACTGGAGTGGGTTGCCATTGCCTTCTCCAGGGGATCTTCCTGATCCAGGGATCGAACCTGGGTCTCCCACATTGCAGACAGACGCTTTACCATCTGAGCCACCAGGGAAGCTCACAAAGTTAACACCATTAAAAACAGCCCATGATAGCCAGTCAATGAATCTGCTTACCTGAATGTGTTTTTGCAGAAACACGTTTAGAAAAAGCTGGCAATAAGAAAGCCATGTTATGAGACTTTAAGACACTGAAGTCATTAAGGCCCCTGAAAATGGCCACAAGAAAACAACAATAACAACAGCCTTTTGTAGTAAATTAGATACAGGTACTGTGTCAATGTTAAAGTTATAGAGGTTGATAACTACACTGTGCTTATATAAGAGAACATTCTAATTCTCAGAAAATATACACTAAGAGAACATTCTAATTCTCAGAAAATATACACTGAATTATTTAGGGGTAATCCATAAGATTGCTCAGAAAAAAATGTGCATATACTAGAAAGAGTAAGAACAAATGATAAAACAAATGAGGCAAAATGTTAACAATTGGTCACTCTTGGTGAAGAGTGTATAGATACTCTTGGTTATACTCTTGAAACTTCTCTGTAAATTTGAATCACTCCTAAATAAGTTTTCTTTAAAGGGAAGTAACAGCTCTTTAAATTAGGAGCAGTGAAGGACACTATTAGCATGTTAAAACCCTCCCCAGGACATCTGTTCTCTTCTAAGCGTCAGCTCTGCCTCCTGACTCCCCAGGTGGAGCCCCTCCTGAGGAGTCGGTTTTCCCTGGGCTCTCATGGGTCTTCTCAAAATCATGACTCTAACCACCATCTTTATATCTGTTTTTCCCTACCATTATTTTTTAATCGAGATATAATTCTGATAAGATAAAATTCAGCCTTTTATAGTATATGATTCAGTCATTTTTAGTATATTCACAGGGTTGTAAGGCCATCTCCACTAATTAAATCTAGAACATTTTCATCACCCCCAAAAGAAACCCAGTGCTATGCTATGCTATGCTAAGTCACTTCAGTCGTGTCCGACTCTGTGCGACCCCATAGACGGCAGCCCACCAGGCGCCCCCATCCCTGGGATTCTCCAGGCAAGAACACTGGAGTGGGTTGCCATTTCCTTCTCCAATGCATGAAAGTGAAAATTGAAAGTGAAGTCGCTCAGTCGTGTCCAACTCTTAGCGACCCTATGGATTGTAGCCTAACAGGCTCCTCTGTCCATGGGATTTTCCAAGCAAGAGTACTGGAGTGGGGTGCCATTGCCTTCTCCGAAGAAACCCAGTACCTGTTAGCAATTCCTACTAATGGCAACCATTAATGTCTCTACAGATTCACCTATTCTAGACATTTCGTATAAATGATACAATATGTAGCCTTTTGGGTTTGTCTTCTCACTTAGAATAACAGTTTCCAAGTTCATCCATGTTATAGTACGTGTGAATGCACTTCATTCCTTTATATGGCTGCATGACATTCTGTGGTGTGAACATCAATTACTGCTTCTTAGTTTTATTTTACTTTGGGTAGCTTGTGTATTTTATTTTTTAAAACTTTTTGTTTTATATTAGAGTATAGCCAATTAACAGTGTTGTGATAGTTTCCAGTGGACAGCAATGGGACTCAGCCATACCTATACATGTATCCATTCTCCCCAAAACTCCCTAGCTTGTGCATTTTTGATGGAGCTTTAAATTCTGAGAAATAAGTAAGTGTAGGAAGCTAGTAATGTATACAACCCACAGGAAGGAAGAAGGCGGTCCCTGAGTCCCTCAGAAAAGAGTCAAATGCGTGATCAATGTGGTTTCATCACTCCTGTCCTCGGACATCACAGAACTGGGCCCTGTAGGGCCCTGAAGGGCCTCTGCTGCAACCCTACCCCCAACCTCTCTCCTCCAAACTGCTGGATGAGATTTTCGGAGGGGCTCATGCAAATGCCCACGGAGTTAAGAAAGTGATGTCCTAGATCCTGGAGATTAAGAGGATGAGGAGGAGAGGAGCACTACACGCAAATGTGCACACGCATACAGAGCAATTTCTGCGTGCACTCGGGTGTGCTATCAAGCGTGAGCAATAGAAATTAATCAGAGACTTAGACTCACCCACTTTCTCCCCTCCCTCTTCAGCTAAAGGGTTGTAGTTAGGTTACAAGAAGAAGGTAGTGCTGAGGGCACCTGCTCTGTGTTGTATTTCTCATGGGAACAGCCCATGCTGGAGGCTGGGAAAACTGTCTGGGTACTTCTCAGCCCCTCCCCATTGTGTGTGTGTGTGTGTGTGTGTGTGTGTGTGTGTGTTATGTATGTTTATCAGCCCTGGCTTTTTGCTGCAGGCAAAACATCAACCAGAAGTGAGAAAGGAGAATTATCTCTCTCTGCAGGGCTAAGAGCTGATCTGGGAGAGAGGATGGATGGCTCTCAGAGGGGACAGTGTGCGGAAGGGAGAGACAGAAGGGTAGGCATAATCAGATGGAGTCCTTTAAGAGTCATGAAGGATCAAAAGGACATGATCTATTTCAGCAAAAGTGAGTTCTCCAACATCAAAGGTGATAAAAGAATGAGTCAGAGGACAGGCCTGCTTTTCAACAGCCCACACCCAAAACTGAGAAGTGAGAGGAAAATGAATCATTTAGAACTGATTAGGTTAGAACAGCAGAGGGATGCAAAAATCCTGAGACAAATCTTCCTATCAGTTCTGGTGTCTGATGATTTGGCCTTGCAGCTACACAGTTCAGAAAAGCCTTGAAGATCCAGCAAACCCTTGGGGAGTGATTCCACAAGGGCTGAGCTTCAGGTCTCCTGCCAAGACTGCTCTGATGGAAACATTTCCAAAGTGCTTTCCATTTCCCACTTTTCTTCAGCAGGGGCACTAAACGCCATTCAACCCAGACTCAATGGCTGAGATGATCAATGTCTCAGGACAACTTGATTGAGAAATAAAATATTGCTTTTTTGGCTTTAGAGTCGTCCTCAGAGAATGATGACCTCTTTTCCTCCACATGCCAGGAGAGGAGCCAGAGCTCTGGGCGAAGAGTTGAGATCTGCAACTTTGAAGGAGCTCCTGGAAGCACCAGAAAGAGTGGGACTCTGGGGTGAGAGGTGCTTACAGGGAAAGGGGAAGCGCAGGCTGGTGGGTCCTGCTTCCTTGTGACCCTCCAAGAGGCTGGCCCTCTGTAGAGGTGAGAGCATGGATAACTGGACACAGGAGCCTTAGTCCAGCTCTTCTCAGCTTGGGAGTCAAGAGAGAGGTCCTGGTGGCCGCATTGGCACAGAGGGAGTGGGTACCATGAGGCTTCAAGCTGCCCACTCCTGTATGAACTGCACGGGCTTGTGCTGGACTGTGCAATCTCAGGGCACTTGTATGATGCTAAGATTTGGGTGTGGGCATCCTTAAATTGGATTTCTCCTTATTTGTGTTTGTTGGGACCACCCACATGCAATTAGATTTGGAAAACCTAAGACGTTCACACTGATTGTGAGTGTGGACATGACTGAGATTGGATTTCTCCCCATTTGTGTTTGTTGGGACTACCCAGGTAATTGCATTTGGAAAAGCAAAGACATTCACACTGAGCATGAGCGTGGACAGTACAAGAGTCAGTCACTGGGCTGTGATACCATGAGGTGACACAGGAGGAGAGAAGGACCTGCTGTTGGCCTCATGTTCCCCACCACCACCCCACTTCTCCCTGCTACTACCAATTTCTGCCTTATTCCTGAGGGCCCCTTGGGTGAGGGCCTGCCTCTTCTGCAGACTCCAGTTCTCAGGCTTGGAGATCACGTCCCACTCTGCACTCAGTTGTCTGCTTGCCTTAGGTGCCTCCCTATATCCAAACAGTTTAAGCAGCTGGAAGTCTGCCTTCTGATGCACAGAGGGTTTCCTCGATTATGTCCTGCAAGTTAAGGTGAGGCTGAGACTGAAAATGCAAACTTGACAGAGATTTCTCTGAGTTACTAGGACTGGAGAAAGCCTGACTTCATCTAGTCTACTGATTTTTGGGTGTGATTTGCATTGCAATTTTCTAAAAGATAAATAGATAAATCAGTTGGGATCATCTAAAATGGAGATATTTCATGTAAGAACATATGAATGCTCAACAGCTCCTGAAAAGAATAAAAACTCTAGCAACATGCCGTCATCCTCTACGGCAATGCTTGGCTGCTGCTGAGGGCTGCCCTGTGATGAAGCTATGCTGTTTAGTTGGAACCATTATCATCCTGCCCTATGTCTCCCCCCTTGCCCTCTTCCCTTTGCCTGCTAGGCCCATGTCAGTCTATGAGTCAGCCTCTTACTCTGGATACTTGAGAGGTCAGTATCCTTTAATCTCTCCTTGGCTTATAAGCTTCATTTAAAGGCCAGCCTGCTTCTTCCCACTAAACTTTCAATACTTGCTTATCCAGCATCATTGAGTCCATCCTGGTGCCCCTCTCCTGATGCCTCACAGGTTGTTTCAGTCGTTGTTCCCTTGTAAAGCCAAAGCCCAGCCCCTGCACCAAGAGCATGCCAGTGAAACCTCTAGCCCGGTCAGTACCTTAACTTTCCGGTCGTCCAGGCCCTTTGTATGCTCTTCAAACTCCACCCCAACTGTGAAATCCACATTATAGTTACGGAATGTGCTCTTGGTTTGTGTCTTGAACTTATCGCCATCTTGCTCAATGATCTTCGTCTGAGTCAGATGGAGGGCGATCTTGCGGGTGGCAAAATCAATATCTGTTGGCACAGGGAGTTGTGGAGGTTATGAGGTGCTCAGCCAGACTCATTCATTTCTTTAACAAGGCCAAGCACTCAAGACCAGAGATGCGGATCTCAGGCCGGCCACATTTCTTCGCTTAAGTGGGAAGCAAGAGCTGTATTGTACACCGCCAGTCCGGGCATCTCAGCCAACTGTCAGGAAACCCAGGGTCTCTGCGCACCTACTTGGGAGCCCTGATGGGAACAGGAGATAGCAGGCAGGGTTCACCCCTGAGCTGCAACTCCCCAGGGTGTGTGTGTGCACATGTATACACACACATGCATACATATATACAACGTGGACACACCCTCCCCCACAGGAGCTCCCTTCTATCTATTAACATATTGGTTTCCTCCTAAGAGTCTGCTGAACAGAAGTCTTTGTGGTTTAAAAAAGACTGTTTAAAAGCAACCAGTCTAGATCCTGGGTAAAGACAGAACTTTCGTTCACGCTCTCCAAAAGGAAGCATACATACAAACGTCCATTCTATAGCAGCTTTAGGAGGCTGTTGTGCCTTAGTCATGGCCCCCGCACAGCTTAAACATACATCAGACACTTAATCAACACTTGCTCAGAGCTTTCTTTTGTTGTCTTTAAGGAAAAGATGAATAATTTTTTATATTTTTATTACAAAAAATTCCAAACAAACCGAAGTAGAGGGGAGAGTACAAGGAACTCAGCACACTCACCATGCAGAGTTCACTAACTGTCCAGTTTTTGATGCAGCTACTCCATTTACACCTTTTCTTTGCCTTGATATTTTAAAGGGAATCTTATTCATTTCCTAGAGACTATTTGTAAGCAAAAGGGAGCATGTCCTTTAATAGTGTGTTTCATTTCCTAAGCTTTTCATTTTACAGCAAGAATCTAAGTGCTGAGCCCACCTCCTGCTAACCTCTGTACATAAAATGGCAGCCAAGCCAAAATGTTACTGGCCTGTGAAAATGATGTAGAAACAGAGGCTAATACCAGAACTGTTACATTTGTATCCTTATTACAATATCATTAAGTTTTCAGTCTCTAGCCAAATCATATTTGATATTTGACCTTAATGCCTGTGAATTTTCTTGCTTCCCTGTTGGCTCAGATGGTAAAGAATCTGCCTGCAATGCAGGAGACCGGTATTTGATGCCTGTAAGGAAGATCCCCTGGAGAAGGGAATAGCAACCCTCTTCAGTATTCTTGCCTGGAGAATCCTGGTGGACAGAGGAGTCTGGCAGGCTATAGTCCATGGTGTTGCAAAGAGTCAGACATGACTGAGCAACAAACACACATGCTGTGAATTCTCCAAAATCTTTGGATGTCAATCTAAATCTTTAATTTTTTTTTTTTTTTAGAGACAGTTTACCTAGATGATTTCAAAACACACTGAGATTGATTCTCTCATAACCCAAGGTAATAATGACTTCAAGAATAAGAACAGTTCAAATTCACTGAGTGCTGTTTCTTTGAGAATTCTGGCCTCATCTCTATGGTAGTAGGTGATTAAACTTCACATTGTGTACTATCTGGTGGGGGATAAACTCTATTGTGCCCAAGAGTGAGACCAGCAGTTATCAACACTTCATGGAGTAACTTTCAGTTTAGAGAATGAACAGCTCCCGTGGTTGCCTCCCGACCCTTTCTGCTATCCTTCCCTGGATAGCAGCGATTCACTTCCCTGAAGTGAAGCATCATTTCACGCACCTTCTCCTCCCATTTCCTTTCTGACCCATTTCTTTCCGAATCCCTCTTTGGTCACTACCACTTTCTCTTTCACAAAGGACCAAGAAGAGGTCCAAGCTGGATGCCTGGACCACACTAGAATCCAGGAAGGATCTCAACTGGATGGTCTTTGGGGTCCTAAATTATATAAAGTCAGCTTTTATCATAAGGGGCTTCCCTGGTGGCTCAGATGGTAAAGAATTCGCCTGCAATGCAGGAGACTTGGGTTTGATCCCTGGGTTGGGAAGACCCCCTGGAGAAGGGAATGGCTACTTGCTCCAGTATTCTTGCCTGGAGAATCCCATGGACAGAGTCTGGTGGGCTACAAACATGGGTTTGCAAAGAGTCAGACACAACTGAGCAACAAACACTTTAATCATAAGGGAATAATTTCAAGTTATGTTAGGCAACCCAGAAGGTAAAAGGAGTACATACCATAAATTGAAGAGACCAAAAGGTTCAAGTTGCCCTAAGCTGGTACATGAATGCCAGCTCCTTGCTCAACTACTGTTCATTATTAATACTATTTGTTGAGAACTTGCCACATATAAGAATTCACCGATGGGACCCAAAACTGACTGCCCATCTATATCACCTGGGAAGATGTAAAAAGTATAGATTTCTGAGCCTCATCTCAGACCCTGAACCTCTGGACAGTTTTAGACCTTAGATTTTCTTAGAGGGGTGCTTTTTGGGGAAAGACTTCAATTGTTTAAGAAATTCGAAAGCTGCTATTTAAGCATGAGGTAGGGAAAGTCAAGGCTGGGCCGGAGAACAGGCTCCTCATGCATAGGTATTATGCAGAAGGCAAGCCATCTCCTTGTTCTGCACTTAATGAGGCCATGATGGAGGAATGGCACCCAAGACAAAAACTTTGTAGCATCTGAGCAAGGGACTCTGACATGAAAACCATGGAGCAGGCTCAGTAAAAATGTACAGACTGCAGATGATTGGATGAAAGACAGAGCAGCCATGGCAGCCTCCTCATTCTTGTGATGGAGAGGATTTCTTCACCCAACACAGGTGCGGAGAGGATGTCAAGTCATCCTCTAATAACCGTGACCACATTGTAATATCATCATAATATGATTAGCATTGCAGTTTTGACACTATCCCACGCCTGTGGGTTTCGAGTAGGTGCTGTGGGAAAGATTCAAAATGGAGCCTGGTGGAAGTCCAAATAAGGAATTACAGATGATACAATCATAGGAGAGGGAAAGGGGAGTCACTCCCATCTAAGCCTGGGAAGATTAAGCCCATATTCACAAACTAAGCTACCCCTATTCACACCCCTCCATGTAAGAACACCTGCGCTCTTCTTTTTCGAGGATCCAACTTCAGCTTCTGCCATAAATAAACCGCTTCTTTGTACACTCTTCCACACATACTGTGCTTCTAAGAAATTCTGTGCTTGCTTTATAATCTTGGTCTCTTTGTTGAATTCTTTCCTAAAAGGGCTAAGGTCCTTTCACTTGCAGAAATCTTTCATGGCATCTCACTCGCAAATCTCTCTGATGACATGGAGGTCCAGAGATGTTAAGTGACTTGTCTAAGGCTACACAGTTGAGAAGCAATCAGAAGGGTTTGGCAATTGGATGGATGTGTGGAAGATCAAGTTGGGAGGTGAAAACAGAGGTTCTGGGCTTAGGGAACCAAGGTAGAACCAGAAAAATTGGAGAAAAAATTTTACAGGGGCACTTAGGAGCTAAGTTTTAGCTAAAGTGACTCTGGGGGCCATGCTGTGTGAGAACCTTTGGGGTGATAGTTAAGACATGCCTTGGAATCAACCAGGAATGGTGCCCCATGGTAGAACCTTCCCTGGGAAACTTCACTCACTCCATTCTCTCAGGAAACCCACAGATGAATATCAATTCTATATTATCTCCATCTTACTAATGAGGAACCTGGCTTACAGAGGCTGTGCCACTTGCCTTGGATTATATAGTGAGGAAGCAATAGAGGTGGTAATAGAACCTGTAATTGATGGCCTGTCTCCAGGGCCAGCTCTGTGCTCCACAAGCTCTGGGCTGGCCCATCGCATCACATCAGACCACTCCAGTTTGTGTGCTTCCAGTGGCTGCCCAAGATAGCAAGAATTTCTGATTCTACATTTCCCCTGGAGCCACAGGGCTTCTTGATCCAACTGCGTGAGCCCTCCCTATTTGGAGCAGCTGATGTTCCCCAGAGTTCATGTGCACTGTCCCCACCACTCAGCAATTGCTTACTAGGCCTATGACTCTACAGGAATTCAGAACTGGAGGAACTACACTCCAACCCTGAATGTTTTCTGATAGCTTCAGCCTTGTGGCTTACAAAATGGTACCTGGGCACTTTCAAGCCATACAGCCTGGGTGTTTGAGGGGAAGGTGTATAGGCCCCAGGGTGTGGGGGGAGATAAATGCCCTCTATGCCACTGTGAAGCCCCTGGGCATCTCAACCAGCATTCACAGAGCCCAGGGTGCCCCACGGTGTTTGCCATGGGTTCAGTCCATAAAAGACTAGTGGTCAAAATTATTTTCAAATGGGAACTCAATGATCAACTAAGTTTGAGAAATGAGGAATTAAAACCAAGACAGGCTGGCTGTTTTCTATGCTGAAAAACTTTATGGAGCCTTTAATTTGGAAAAGATCCTTTGTAGCTCTAACAGCAGGGTACAAGATGTAGCCTCTCCCAACTTTGCGTGTGTCCTAAGTCGCTCAGTTGTGTCTGACTCTGTTCGACCCTATGGACTGTAGCCTGCCCAGGCTCCTCTGTCCATGGGATTCTCCAGGCAAGAATACTGGAGTGGGTTGCTGTGCTCTCTTCCAGGGGAACTTCCTAACCCAGAGATCGAACCTGCTTCTCTTACATCTCCCGCATGGGCAGATAGGTTCTTTACCACTAGCACCACCTGGGAATCCCATTCCCAACCTTATGTGGCTGCAGAACCCTTCATGGTGTGATTTCCAGCTGGTCAGGGTTTCACAGAACATAATACAGGAAGGGCTGACAAAACCCTTCCTGAGGCCTTTATCTCTGTCTCCTGGTCCCTGCAATTGTGAAAATATCCCCTGTTCAATTTTTCTCTCTTTAAGGCAACAGTTGCCTTGTTTGGAATGGAGAAACAGGACCGAGTGGTCAAGTATTTCTGATTTAAAAATGAATCCTTCCTTAAAAGTGCTAAAAGCTGAACAAGAATGTCTTCCACCTTCCAGTCGGTATAAACGTGCTTATGCTAGGCAGAGCCTAATACCATCCTCCGAATCATGTTTCTCTCCTTCTGCCCCAGAAATACAGCCTAATGAGCCAGGTGATGTCTGGGGGTCTAACTTCAGCCACATCCCTGATCACTAGGATCCAGATCTGGAAGCAGCACAGAGCAGCGGCTCTAAGTGGAGTTATTTACAAACTGCATCAGGCTATTTTGAGGATTAAATGTGATGGTGTAGGCGAGTTTCTGCCTGGGATCCGATGGCTGTGGTAATGGCTCCTTAAATGTAGCTGCTGGAATCATTGAAATCAGCCCCCTGATTGCACAGGCTGGTTTCCTCAGAGTCCTTTGCATTTTTCCAGATACTCCCTGTACCTCTGCTCCCTGAATCCCTGCCCCTCTCCACCCAGCCTCACCTGCTCCAGCACGTCCTACCCTTTCTTGCCTCCTTCCTCACCTGCTTTCCAGACCCAGAATTTTAGCTCCCAGGAGGCACTACCTGATATTCTCCTCTTTTTCATGGGGTTCATTGTTCTTTTCTCCAAAGTCTTATCTCTATGAGGACAAGGACAATGTTGGCTTTTTGCTCTGTGTCCCCATAGAACCAGACCCAAGGCTGGGCACACAGTAGGAGCTCAAGAGATACTTATGGATTGGTTAATGTGGGCACTGTGGTCTAGGACCAGGGTTCTCCAAGTGAGGCCCCTGGGCCCGCAAGCAAGTACATGAGAACCTTTTAGAAATGTATATTCTGGGATCCACCCTAAACCTACAGTAGAGGGTTGGGCCCTTCTTGTTTTTACAAGCCTTGCAAGTAATTCTGCACATGTACACGTTTAGAATCCCTGGTATAAAAGAGTGAGGGTGAGATCTGGGCAAAGATCCTGTCTCTGATCTTCCAGCTGTGTGACCTCAGAGAAGTCACTTTCCTGTCCTGAGTCTGTTTCTCATAGTAAAGTGGGGAAAGAAAGCTCATCTCATAGCATTATTTATGTAAGGATTCCCTTAAAATGATAAGTAAGTGCTTTACCCAGTGCCAAGGAGCTGGTGGGTATTTGATGCAATTGGCCCCCACTCTTTGGTCTTTTCTGTTCTGGCCAAACAGTGGTCAGGGAGGCCTGCTGTTCTAAAGGTTAGAATTCCAGGCTTTCACTGCCAGGGCCTGTGTTCAATCTCTTACCAGGGAACTGAGGTCCTGCAAGCCACACAACGTGGCCAAAGATAAATAAAAATATTTTCTTAATGCTTAAAAAACAAAACAGTGGCCAGATCAGCATTCAGATCCTATTTATGCATCTCCACAGCCATCTGTCACTCCACACAGCCCAAGGATCCTGGGCTCTGGAGGAACAGTCAGAATGCTGACTAATCTAAGCTCTCCCTCCCTCATACAGCCCCGGCTTGCCACAAGGGCATTTAATCCAGCCTGACCAGAACTTCGTTTGCATGGACTGGTTTCCTCACTCCATAGTTTGGCCAAAGGGTAGAAACTTGAGTTCCTCCTCTAGCCCTCTGTGCTGAGTGAGGTCCAGGCTATGCTAAACCTTGCTGGAGGTAGGAGATGAGGAAATAAAACCACGGATCATGTGTTAACCAGATGAAACAGAGGGGAGGGTGTCATACAAAACCACAGCTGACTCTTGAATGACACAGGTTTGAACTGTGCAGGTCCACTGATATATGGATTTTTTTCAATAGTAGCTACAGAACTACACCATCTGTGGTTGGTTAAATCTGCAGATGCAAAACCACGGATACGGAGGAACTACATATATAGGGAGGGTCAGCTCTATGTTCTGTGTACAGTTTTGACTGTGCGAAGAGTCAGGACCCTTAACATGCCCCCACTGCACCCCCCACCCCCCTGCCCCCGTTGTTCAAGGGTCAACTGTACTAAGGAAGAATTGGGAATTACAGAGCAATT
This sequence comes from Bubalus bubalis, assembly GCF_019923935.1. NCBI lineage: Eukaryota > Metazoa > Chordata > Mammalia > Artiodactyla > Bovidae > Bubalus > Bubalus bubalis. The sequence continues at coordinate 174,537,428 of NC_059157.1, read as the reverse complement.
TAGAAATCTAAATGTAAGTGGTCTTCAGAGAGCAAGTCTATTTTTACTCCACAGATATGGAAATCAAAGCTCAGAGAATTTAAGCGACCAGTTCAGAGGTACCCAGCTAGGAAACGCTCCTGACTCTTTGCCTACAAGTACATTCTGTTTATCATTTACAACTAAGGCTCCCCAAACAGAAATTATTGCTTGTCCCTGGTAGTTCAGAGAGGTAGAGCACACCTAAAAATGTCTATTGCCAAGAGAGCAGGTTTGTCCTGGAAATCCCAGCCCCAGTCAGTCTTTCTGACCAGAGCCAGGGAATCTTATTAGAGGCTCTATGCAAATTGAATCAAGCATCGTTTCTTCTCTGGATTGAAAAATAGCTTGGTCTCTTGGCTACCCTTTACCACGTGCGCCGGCTAGTTAATCATGTCACCTCTGCTCCACCCCAGGGAAGGGAGCTGAACGTTCTCTTGGTGGATTCTCGATATTTCCAATCAAAAGGCAAGGTTTAACTGCTGCTGTAGAATACACAAGCACACACACACAGAGATTACAAAAACACTTCCTCTTTGTACTTTGCAGGGAAAATTATTTTCCTGATACGGTATTTGAACACCAGGGTTATCAAATATATTTGATCTGCTTTTCTGGATTAAAGGTATCTCTGAATTTGATTTATAGCCAGGTGAAATGAATTTCTATCTCAGAGGAAAAGGTCCAAAGGCAAGCTATTTCTGAATAGTATATACGGCTTGTAGCTGCTGCAGAAGAAAAAAAAAAAAAAACCCACGGAAGTGACTTTATTAAAGCATACTTTTCATAACTGCATTTTGAACAATGCAAGCCATAAAGTTGAAATATGAGTATGCTACTCAACATTAAAAATGCTTTGTAATGTGCTTGTGGAAAAAGCTAAAGTTGTAGGCTAAAAGGGCAGGCGAGCTTTGTAAATTAAAGAGCAGAGATGCACACGGATTCATCACATGAAATCTGAGACCCATTCCAAGTGCAGCTTCCGTGGACTTCAAACCTCGACTCTTAATTCACAAGTCATCAGCACTCAGGCAGTTATGAGAAGCAGAGTGAAAGAGCAATCTTCTCCATCTTTCCGTGCCATTTCCTCCTCTGGATAATCCATTAAGAGAGGAACTGTCCTTGCCCCCTCCTGCCTCCTCCTCTCTTACCCTCATGGACTTCTCCAAATATATTCAAAGCCTTCCCTAGGCAGCAGAGGCAGGCTGGAGACCCTGAGGTGTCTCCATGCCCCCTTGTACTTTTCATCTCTATGCAAATTGAATCAAACACTCCTTCTTCTCTAGGTTGAAAAAATGGCTTGGTGCCCCACCCATAGTCTGGTCCCCACCATTGGGATGGAGGTCAAGGAGATGGGGCTGCCAGTACACACCAGGGAAGACCCACAGAAAGGGACCAAACTTATCTTCACCTGGGTTTTTCCCACAGCACTGTCCCTGTGTGAAAATGCAATCAAATAAAGATTTTGGCAAGTGTCTAACTTCATTGATTTGTGAGCACCAGCAGCAATTTAAATGTCATGAAACGAACTCTTTGTTAGGTCATCAGACATTCATTCACATATTCACTTGTTCATTCATTTCTACCCAGGGACTCTGAATTATTCTCTTGCAGTGTTTCTGCAGGGTCTCTGCAGTGTTCTGATTGTTTCTCCTGCCTTCTTTAGAGGTCCTCATCCTGACTAACCTTGCTCACTGTGAAGCTCCCTCTCCCATAACTCCATATTAGTACCCTCACATGGGAGAAGGAAATGGCAACGCACTCCAGCATTCTTGCCTAGAGAATCCCATGGACAGAGGAACCTGGGGGGCTGCTGTCCATAGGGTCACACAGAGCTGGACACAACTGAAGCGACTTAGCATACATGCATGCATTGGAGAAGGGAATGGCAACCCACTCCAGTGTTCTTGCCTGGAGAATCCCAGGGACGGGGGAGCCTGGTGGGCTGCTGTCTATGGGGTCACACAGAGTCAGACACGACTGAAGCGATGCAGCAGCAGCAGCAACTAGGACTTGTGCAGTGGCCACTGCTCTTTTAAATCTGTGCATGAAAATTCAATGAAAAGATGCTCTTCATAGAAGATGATTCTCACTTTTTTGTGTGAATTAAGGGGATTGTATTTTTCCTGATGTTTACAATGTTTGGAATAAAAATTTCCCCAAAGATTCTAAGTTCAAAGTTAACTGGGTATTTTCAGAACAGATGCCTTCCATTACACATTCCTATTTTCCTGATTAAAGTTACATGGTGGTGTTTTATTTTCTAGTCTCATTCTTGCCTCTTCTCCACTTAGTCACCAAATCTAGTCTGTTTCCTGCTATGGACAACCCCCTGGCGGCCCTCCTTGGCACCGCTCTGGCATCTTCCCAGGGCCACTGTAACCATTCTTCAGTTCTCTGATCATCTCTGCTGTTTACACCTGTTTACACATCTGTTTACACTCTGGCTGTTGGGGCATTCATGGTCTCTCTCTCTCCTCTCTACAGTTCTTCCCAGGATTCTCTTCTTGCATGATGTCCTTGGGTGATGTCCACATGTGGTGATACACCACTTTATGATCCAGCCCTGGTGCCTTTTTGACTCTTCTTGCCCCACTGCCTTGGTAACATGACTCCTGCTTCCCTTGTCCACAAACATCCTTATCAACCCAAACTTGGCATGTGCCCACAGGGCCAGAGCTAACTCCATCTCTGTGTGGAGCACTCCTCTCCTTCCTTCAAAACTCCACCCAGAAGTACTTAGAAAGACTTCATGCATGCCTGCTCAGTCACTCAGTCACGTCCAACTCTTTGTGACCCTATGGACTGTAGCCCACTGGGCTCCTCTGTCCATGGAATTTTCCAGGCAAGAATACTGGGATAGATTGCCATTTCCTCCTCCAGGGGAACTTCCCGACCCGAGGATTGAACCCAAGTCTCCTGTATCTCTAGCATTGCAGGCTGATTCTTTACCACTGAGTCACGAGGGAAGTCCAAAGAATAGGCATCTACAATTTTAGCTAATTGGGTTTTAAAAAAATTATTATTATTTTATTTGGCTGTGGTGGGTCTTAATTGCAGCATGTTGGATCCAGTTCCCTGACCAGAGATCAGAATCAGGCCCCCTGCATTGGAATCACAGAGTGTTAGCCACTGGACCACCGGGGAAGTCCCAGAAAGCCTTCAATGGCCCGTCTATTGTAGCTCTCCAACCACCACCCCCAACCACACACGCTTAAAAAAAAAAACCTATGTAAATTTCAGATGTACAACATCATAATTCAACATCTGTGTAGGCTGTAGAGTGATTCTCACCACAAGCCTGGTTACCGCACATCAGCACACAGCTCACACACTTCCGGCCACCATTGTTCTATCATCACTATAGTCCTTTCAGGCCCAAGGGACAGAATCACCTGCTGTCCCACCTGTGGCAGATTATACTTTCTTAAATAGCTGCAACACTACGTCTCATCCTACTGGATGTTCTTACAATGTGATTTTGACATTTTGAGAGGCGGGGTCTATGTACCTTTCCTTTGAATATAGGTGGACTCAAGACTGCTTCAACCAATAGAATACAACAGAAGTGATGCTATGTGACTTCTGGGTTTGGGTCATAAAAGGTCATTCAGCTGCTGCCTCCTCTGTCTTTGCACACAGCCAGGGTGATGTGAGGAAACCCAGGCCATGAGGGACACCACAAGTAGACACCCACAGCCCTGGCTGAGGTCTCAGGGGCTGGCCAGCACCGAATGCTAGACACAGGAACGAGGAAGCCTTTGAGATGGCCCCAGCCACTGTCCTGCTACAATGGAGTGACAGCCTCCTAGCAAGACCTCTCTAGATGAACCCAGTCAGCTCCCACATCTAAGAGAGGCAATAATAAAATTGCTGTATAAGAAAATGAAGCCTCTACGTTTTGGGGGTGATTTAATCACACTGTAATAGAAAACAGGAATGCAACTTGTATATGGCTATAGCTTGACTGGCTGCACCATTTTGAGCTCTTTGAGAATAGAGACCGGGCCTGGGCCTGCCTCAGATGGCACAGTCCCTGGCTTCCACAGGCAACATCTAAAGCTTTGGTAGAGAAGCTGAATGATCCCCCATGTATGTGCAGTTCTGACTTCACTCTGGAGCAGAGTGAATGGACTCTCCCCTGCTGTTCTGTCACAGCACTGGGACCTCACTTTGAGGGGTCTGTCCCTTAGACTGAAGATCGTTCCTCCATTCTCTGACCCCCTGATCCAAGCTGAAGGAGAACCTCAGGACATGACAGATTCCTCAGGGAAGAGGAGTTCACTGGCTGCTCTCCTTACTGTCAAGAAAAAATCTAGGGCCTTAAGGAACACCAGGAAACAAGGTACCATTGACCCTTGGCACTCACTCTCTGAACAGCTAATGATCTGGCTAATTTGGGGCAAGCCCAAAGGTTGCCTTGACATGTCACTGCTGAGGCTGGCAGCTAGGTCATGTGGGCAGGCCGGGTATGGAGTGAGTTGCCAGCTGGGAACAAAGCCAGTTTGTCCCCCAACCCCCTCCCCCTGCTAAAAAAGAGTACTTCCTTCCTCTGGAACTAGCTTCCAGGTTCACAGAGAAAGCCAATTCCTTGGTGCTAGGGACTAAGGTCTAAGAAAGTGAAGGCTCTTTGGAATTATACTTAGTGATATTTCTGCTTCTGGGGACTTGGGAGGATCTCCACATATGTTCTTCCCAAATGCCATGGGCCTCATGCTCCAAGGGGCAAGAAAGTCAGGCTTCAACTTGTCAATATTGGGGCAGTAACGTTTGTCTTGCGGGGTGGATGTGGAGGGAACTGTATGGATCTGCTGGGTTTCTGTTAGCAGATTCAATTGCAGGGTGGTGAGTGGGTCAGGCAGCCCCGCTCAGCTGCTTCTGGCTGAGCCCTTGAGACCTGTCTCCAGTCACCACCAGCGCCTGTCTGGCCCACTTGTGTCCCCACGGGCAGACGAGTGGGGTCAGGTGTCCTCTCTTGGAGTTGGAAGGTGACTCTGGCAGCAGCGTTTCTGCACAAAGAATCATGGGTTCAAGCTGGGGCACATTCCTAGGACACCGTAGGAACACTGAGGCAAGCCAAGGCACCCCACATCCGCATTCTGGGGTTAGCTAGTACCATTCCCTATGGCGTTAGTCTCCACTGGGAACTGTGAGCCCACCCCTCAGCACTGCAGAGACTGGCACAAAGAGGCCAACCCATTGGCTCGCTAGAGTGAAATCAACATAGTAAGATGTTGAATGGAAAGTCGTGACTGCAGCTCTAAGAGATAAGAGGTGTCCAGTGCCAAGGAGAACCAGAAAGGCCACTCCCTCCAAAACCTCCTGCAACAAGACATCCACACATCACATTCACAATCCAAACACCCCTCCTCCATCAGGAGGCTGTAAGTTGAGGTGAAAGAGTCCAGTGGAAGGCTGTTTTAGAAGAGGATTGTTTGAAAGAGCTGACAGGGTGCCTGCTTCCTGGCACCCCCCAGAGGGGTCAGGGGATGGTAACAGGACTGCATGTCTTTCACCTCCAGCCTAGAAAGAGGGGCTCCAGGGGCCCACCCTGTACAGAAGAAAACGAAACTGAAACTTGATTTTGTGCCTAAAGTCGCCAAAGGACTTTTTATTATTTAAGAATAAGCGGCAAAGGACACAAAATTGCCTTTCGATTATATTCCCTGAGTTGGGCTGTGCAGTTTTACTGCAGAAAGCTTGAACCCACCAAATAGCTCTTGTTAAAGTACTTTCAGTCATTCCAAATAACAAGCACATCCAACATCATCTGGAGAAACAGGCAAGGCTGATATCTCTATTTGGTGGATGAAGAGACTGGGTCAGAAAGGTTAAAAAATTGGTCAGAGAGAAAGCCTCAGCTGAACTTCTGGTTTGGTTTCCTCCTCTGTATGGTGTTGTTCAGAATCCTAGTCCTGAGCTGAGCTCCAGAGCATTTACCCACGTGTTAGAGGCAGGATTCCATTTTCTATCCTCACTCAGTATTAAAAGCAGAGGCAACAGGGTTAGGGCTCTGGTAGGAGGATTTTTTACCTCCTCCCTCCTCTCCCAAGTATATTGGTAACACTCTGTGTGTGCGTGCAGGCTGGATTGCTTCTGCTGAATCTGACTCTTTGCAACCCTTATGGATGGTAGCCTCCTAGGCTCCTTTCTCTATGGGATTCTCCAGGCAAGAATACTAGAGTGGGTTGCCATGCCCTCCCCCAGGGGATCTTCCCGACCCAGGGATCGAACCTACATCTCTTATGTCTCTTGCATTGGTAGCTGGGTTCTTTACCACTAGCACCACCTGGGCCTACAGTAGCTGCCCCCAAAAGTGAACTCCTCTCCATGGGCCCAGCTCCTCTGGTTTCATGTTTTTTCTGCCTGCCCCACAAGAGATCCCACAAGAGATTAACTCAGTACACATGCTGACGGAGCCCCTGGGCTGGCGTCTAGTTCAGAAGTCAGGTGAGCAGTAAATTGTCTGATCTATGTGACGAAAGCCCTTCCTAGCCTTCTGTGGGCCTGACTTACTCTCGGCTGAGAGATTTGTTAGCTACTCTTTTTTTGCTTCTCCACTGCAAGACTAACGAAGGAGCAATGCAGGGCTCATCTGTGTATAATATCAGATCCAGCTGGTGGCGATCACAAGGCAAGGAGACCTGCTGTGTTTTCAAGTCAGGCTTTCCTCATGTGTGCATGCATGTGCCTTTGTGTGCATATGTGTGTGTGTGTGTGTGTGTGTGTGTGTGTGTGTGTGCATTCTCCATTCAGTGAATCTTTTCTGTGTGCCAAGAACCTTCTAGACATAGCCTCATTTATTATTGTTCCCAGCTTGCCAACAAGCAATCTGAGCCTCATGAGTATGGCCTGCCTCATACTACACAGCTGGTAAGAAGTGGGGAGCAAGACTTGCACACAGGTCTGGGGAACTCCACAGTGGCACTGTCAGAGGGGCCAGACCACAGTCCTTACAAAGCTGCCCTCTCTCTCCCTTTTTCACCTCCCCTCTCTCCCACCTTACCCAGGGCCTTCATGTAGCCTTCAAAGTTGTCATTACTCTCCATCTCCCAGGTTCCATTCTGGTCCCTTGTCATGGTGGTGGCCTCTGGTTACCGTAGATGTGTGCTGGATGGCAAGGAGCAAGCTGCAGGGAGAACATGTTAGAATGAGCTACTTTTATAATCCAGTGGGCCAGGCTTATGACTTTGAAGATAACAAGCTCAAAGATCACAAGTACAACCCAAAGGAACTTTCCTTTCCTTTGCAAAGCTCAGCAGGACTATGAGTAATGTACACTCAAAACCTGGCACAGCCAGGCATGGGTGTCCTGGTGACCTCATTTTTGTCTGGTTGGGCTCCCACAGAACCCCTGGCCCCATACAGAACACTCTGTCCAGCAAATACCCAGTGCTCACCCCTCATGTACAACAGGCCACCAGTCCCAGGCTTCAGACCTCAGTTGGAGTCTCTCAGCTATGCAGCCAGCATTTCTGGCCTGGCTGGTGAAGCCAAGAAATGAGAACTCACACCTGTGCACCTTTACTCTACTTTGGGCTGGGCACCAGACATCCTTCATCTTGTTTTCTTACAAGAGCTCTGAGCTATGTTTAAACATCTCCATTTTACACATGAAAAAGTATCAAGGAGGTGAAATCACATGCCAAGTAACTACTGGTCACTGACCAACCTGGGATTCAAATCCAGGTCTGTCTGGCTCCAATGCTCTAAGGAAAAGAGTTTTGTTAAAACAGGGTACTAAAGACATGACTTTGCTCATTAACGGTTCATATAATCAAAGCTTTGGTTTTTCCAGTAGTCATGTACAGATGTGAGATTTGGACCATACAGAAAGCTAAGTGCTGAAGAATTGATGCCTTCAAATTGTGGTGCTGGAAAAGACTCTTGAGAGTCCCTTGAACTGCAAGGTAATCAGCCAGTCAATCCTAAAGGAAATCAGTCCTGAATATTCATTGTGAGGACTGATGCTGAAGCTGAAGCTCCAATACTTTGGCCACCTGATGTGAAGAGCTGGCTCATTGAAAAAGGCCCTGCTTCTGGGAAAGATTAAAGGCAGGAGAAGAAGGAGGCAGTAGAGAATGAAATGGTCAGATGGTATCACCAAATCAATAGACATGAGTTTGAGCAAACTCCAGCAGATACTGAAGGACAGGGAGACCTGGCAGGCTATAGTCCATGGGGTCGCAAAGAGTCAGACACGACTGAGTGACTGAACAAGTTCAGCTTGGAAAGGGCAGCTTGGATTGGGGTTTGATTTGAGAACCTTATTCTCACTTGCTTCCCAGTAAGGTACCCCAAGGCATCTAAGCAGTGGGGTTACTCAAGAAAAGTATGTTTGGGGAAGGCCAATGGAAGGTAGTGGGGGTAGTGGGACTCTGCTTGAGACCCCAGGAAAGAGCTGAAGATTACCTTGACCAAGGAGGGATGCATGGCTGGCATTTGGACAAGGACTCTTGGTTCAGGACTGTTCTTCAAATGGGCTATCCCAGTAGGTCAGATGATAGGTTGACTTACTGTTCTGACACTTGGTTCTGAGAGTTGTGACCTGAGCCCTAACTACACTCTGAAGAATGGAGGTGTGGACTGAGATGGATAAACCACAAGTCTCTGATTTTAATTATGATGCTTTAAAGCTCTAAATCTAAGCAAATGGTTCTGCTGTTGAAACAGGGAAGGACCTTATGGTCCTTGCCCCCTCCCCACATCCTCTGGTTCCTTTTTGCCAGAGTAAAACTTTAATCAAAGAAAAAGTTTAATCAGAGAAATGAGAACATAGAAGAGCAAAGGAAAATAGTCACAGAAAACCAAATAATAATACTGTATTCATTAAGCATAGTCAAGGATCTTTAGTTCTTTCTCAAGGGCAATAGACAATATTCTGAGCTATATCCTGTGAGCTGTCTTGCTGCTGCTGCTGCTAAATTGCTTCAGTCATGTCCGACTCTGTGCGACCCCATAGACGGCAGCCCACCAGTCTCCCCCGTCCCTGGGATTCTCCAGGCAAGAACACTGCAGTGGGTTGCCATTTCCTTCTCCAATGCATGAAAGTGAAAAGTGAAAGTGAAGTCACTTAGTCGTGTCCGACCCTCAGCGACCCCATGGACTGCAGCCCTCCAGGCTCCTCCGTCCATGGGATTTTCCAGGCAAGAGTATTGGAGTGGGTTGCCATTGCCTTCTCAGGTGAGCTGTCTTAGAGATACCGAAAATCCCAGGTGGAGAAGTTAACTACATGATGATCAGACTGTACCCATGACATGAGCTGCCACAGTTCTAAGAACTGGCTTCAAAGAAATGGAAAGTCACCAATCCTAGAACTGAAGATTAACTGTAGCTGAAACAATCAACATGCACTGATCAGACCATCAATGACCAATATGAAAATGACTGTCAGAACTGACTGTGCTGTTTTTACCTGTAGCCCCCCGACTTCTGTCTATAAAACATCTTACCCAACTTGTTGCCAGTAGGGGGAGTTGGCCTTTGGACAGATGTCTGCCCTCCCCACCAGTTGATGGCATTTGAAATAAAGCAAACTCTCCTTCCCACCAGCCTGGCCTGTTTATTGACTTTTGGGTGGTGAGCAGCCAGACCCCACACCTTTTAGTAACAGTGTGTGTGGTTTGGGGGTATAAAAGAGTATTTTTATTATTTTTTTTCAGTAAATATACTAGAGTCAGAAAGATGCACAGTCAAAAAAACGGCCCAGCTGTTGTCCAAAGGCCAATGTAGGATGAAAGGGAGAGGAGAAAAGGAAAACTTTACAACAAATGGAGGATGAGTGAAGGCAGCAGAAGTGGACAGATACGGGAGCCTCGGGCTTCATCCTTTGAAGTCTGGCCAGAAACTGCTGTAGGCTGAGCATTCAGCCTCCTGGGTTGAAGAGATAGGTATTCCCCTCCAGGTTCAGATTCCTACCCCTACCTGTCTCCTGGGGACCCCTCCCAGCAGTCCCCAACATTTTTGGCACCAGGGACTGGTTTTAGGGAAGACATTTTTTTCCATGGACTGGGGGTAGGGGGATGGTTTTGAGATGATTCACTCACATTACATTTATTGTTCACTTTATTTCTATTATTATTACATCAACTCCACCTCGGATCATCAGGCATTAGATCCCAGAGGTTGGGGGCTCCTGATCTATAGGCCTTCCTTGCAAGAAAGTAACGAAACAAACAAACAAACAAACCTGTGCTGGTAGGAAAGGAGGTTGACAAAAAGAATGGGTTTGCCAACTGCAAAAAGCCAGGGACTTGAGTTTCATAGGTCTTGGGGATGGGGGTGGGGAGCACTTACCCTGTGTAAGCAGGAAGCTGAAACTGAGAGGCTTGCGTAAAGTCAAAACACTTGATGGATTAGTCCCTCAGTGAGAATGTGAAAGCCGAAATCTACCTAGAGACAACAAGAAAGTTTGTTTATTTGGCTTGGGTTCTATGTGAGTTGGGTTTCCCAGGTGGTTCAGTGGTGAAGAATCTGCCTGCCAATGCAGGAGATGCAGGAGATGCGGGTTCGATCCTTGGGTTGAGAAGATCCCCTGGAATAGGAAACGGCAGCCCCTTTCAGTATTCTTGCCTGGAAAATTCCATGGACAGAGGAGCCTGGTGGGCAAAGAGTCAGACACAATTGAGTGACTGAGCACGCATTATTTAAGTTAAAAAAAAAGGTTCTTCCCTGCTATCGCTCTGGTTTAGGGTTTGAATTTATGCTTCCTGGTAGCCAATATATTAAAATAAATGGAGTCCTAAGCTTGCAATGTTTGTAGGCTGCTGGAAAGAAGTAAATGTAAAAGCTGTCTGGAGGGACACACCTTCAAACCAGACCAACCAGAATTTCCTGTGATAAAGCCATGCTGAATGTGAGCTCATAATCCAAAATTACAAAACACACATTAAATTAATCCACCAGAAAGCAAGCATCAGCAGAAACTTACAGTCCAATTAGACTTTCAAGAGCTTCAGGTAATAAAAATAATCAAATAAACTATAAATAAGTATGTTTAAATTTAAAGCATCTAAAAACATAAAAAAAGGATAAAATGATTTTTTAAAAAGATAGATTAAAAATGACAAGAGAGTAGTAAAAATTTTAAAATACAGTTATTAAAATTTAAAATATAACAGAGGAGTTAAATAACCGATTAAACACAGGAGAGATACGCAGGATGTATGTAACACAGAAAACACTGGTGGAAGTTTAGAACATCAAAACAAAATAAAACTTTAAATATTGCAGAGAAACCAAAAACAACCATATAGATTACTATAAACAATACAATAATCAAATTGATATCACACTTCTAAACAACTCTGATAGAAGATAACAATGGAATAATATCTTAGAGTGATAAGGGGAAATAGTTTGGTATAGAAATTACAAACCCAGCAAACTTCATTAAAATGTGAGGATTTTAAAAAGGAAAATAGTTTCACATTTAACGGCCTCAAACTGGAAATAACTCAAACATTCATCAGCAAGTTAGTAAATACATTGTGATATATTCACAAAATGGAATACTGCTTAACACTAAAAGGAACAATCTCCTGATATATATATATATATATATATATATATATATATATATATATCTCAGCATGGATGAATCTCAGACATTATGCTGAAGGCAAGAAACTTGACACAAAAGATCACATACTACATGGTTCCATTTATATGAAAGTCTAGGAAAAAACAAATCTTATCTACAATGATAATAAGATAGGTCAGTGATCTGATATTATGGGAAGAGAAGTAAAGATAGGAAAAGGCGCATGAAAAATTTCTTAGAGAGGTAGGATAGAAATGCTCTATAGTTGACAGTGATTGTAAGAATATTGCCAAAACTCAAACTCTACAATTAATATATATTCCTTTTATTGTATGTAAATTTTACTTAGTAAAAATGAATACAGCTGTTTTTATTCATGAATTCATTCATGATTGTTTATGTAAAAAATGTTTAGTTTCAACCCAAACTAAAATCCCGTGTTTTGAACACATGAGAAGTTAGCTGATTGACATGAAGTAAACAGGTACTAAAGGGGGCTATAACTGTTGATTGACTAGACGTTTATAAGAAACGTAGGTGTAAATTTCTTAAAAACTTAAGAGGAGCCTCTAGAGCAGTGGTTGTCAAGCTCCAGACAACATCATATTCATTTGGAGGACTTATAAAAACATACATTGTTGGATACTACCCCTAGAATTTGATTCAAAGGGCTTGGGGTGCGACCCAAGAATTTACATTTCTAGTAAGTTCCCTGGTGGTGCTAATGCTGCTGGTCCAGGACCACAATTTGAGAACTACTATTAGAGAGTAATGGGGGAAAAAAAGGGAAACAATGGAAAAATAAAATCTTAAAAAGTTTTGGAGCTGGGCACACCCAGTGCTGAATCCAGTTTCACTACTTCCTGGCAGTGGGATCCTTGGAAACTTAGTTGAGTTTCAGATTTGTTTTTTGAGTCTTGGGTTCATGGTAAGAATTAAAGGAGGTCATAAACATAAAGCTCTTTCCAGAGTTCCTAGCACATAGCACAGGTTTAATTCCAAGGTAGTGGCAATGGCAAGGGTCATAGCTCAAGCTCCTAGCAAGTATGTGACAGATCTTCAATGAAACACAGCTTTGGCACGATCTTCCATCTCAGATCTGTCTGTGAAGTGGATGGGGAGGCGGGGGGCAACAGGAGAGGGTTCTAAGGGGGAAAAGTGAGGGACAGTGGATGAAAGAAAGCAATTGTCACTCAACGACTCAGCTAGGATTGTCCTCTACACCTTCTATTCACAGAGGACACTCTTCTTAGAGGGCTTCTCAGGTGGTGCTAGTGGTTAAGAACACACCTGCCAATGCAGGAGACACAAGATACTCGGGTTTGAACCCTGGGTTGGGAAGATCCCCTGGAGTAGGAAATGGCTACCCACTCCAGTATTCTTGCCTGGAGAATCCCATGGACAGAGGAGACTGGCAGGTACAAGTCCGTAGAGTCGCAAAGAGTTGGACGTGACTGACGTGACTAACACGCATGCGCGCATCTTAGACTTGGCAGCAGAGCTCCAGTTTCAAAAGTTCTGTTTTAGGCCCCCTTCCTGGAGGAGGGCATGGCAACCCACTCCAGTATTCTTGCCTGGAGAATTCCCATGGACTGAAGAGTCTGGCGGGCTGGAGTCCATGGGGTTGCAAAGAGTCGGACATGACTGATCGATTAAGCACAGCACAGGGCCCCTTAAGTCTCCATTCATACTAACAAATCACAAACTTGGATGTTGCATCTTCTCAGGTGCCTGGGTGTCTCCACTACTGACTCTTTGTAGAATCCTCAGGTGACTCTGAAGACTGGGAAAACTCATCAGTTATAAATGAATCTTTCTAAGTTGAAAGAAACTTTCTTGAGATCACACTAAAAAGTGAAGATGTGGACCTCTCAAGAAGCCTGGATCTGATAAATTATTCAGCTAAGAGCACACACAGCAGAGATCCCCAGGTATTTACCTGAAGTCCTTCAGAGCATCTGACTGTAGGCAGCTGGGCTCCAGGCTGGCTCCGGGAAGCCAGGAAGCCTCTCCAGCCCAGGCCTACCCAGCTCCATCCTCTCTCCTTCTCATGAGGTGAAAAGGCGTGCCCTTTGAAGACAAATGTCACCAACTGGGTGTTCACTGAGCTTCTCTGCAGAGCCCTTTCCTCTCCTCCCCTTTCTGTTGACCAACACCCTTTTGACTTGCTTGTCTCATCCAGCAAAATGTGCCTATTATGGGCATTAGACTTTCCCTCAGACTTGTCTTCACCTGAAGATCCAGGAGGAAGGGGTCATGGGACTTTCTCTAGCCGCCAGCAGTACTGGGCCTGGCTTTGAAAGTGTTAGTTGTTCAGTCATGTCCAACTGTTTGCGACCCCATGGACTGTATCCCACCAGACTTCTCTGTCCATAGAATTCTCCAGGCAAGAATGCTGGCGTGGGTAGCTATTTCGTTCTCCAGGGGATCTTCCTGACCCAGGGATCGAACCCAAGTCTCCTGCATTGTAGGCAGACTCTTTACCGTTTGAGCCACCTGGGGTCTTGCTTTAGTTTTATGCAAACTGTACTTCTCCACTTTTGCTTCCAGAAGGCAGGCCAGGAGAGCAGGAGGTCAGAAACCTTCATCCCTCCCAGGGCCACAGGGATCAAATTGCTCTGGCCCAGGAAGGGGCCCATTTGCAATTCTCCTATCCTCCGCCTCCGCTTCCAACTTACCAACTGTCCAGAGGATGTCCTTAGGTGGCAGGGGTCACCCCAGACCACCTCTTCCCAAGGGGGCTGTTCCTGCCTTTCTTCCAAGGATTTTTGGGTTGCCATTGGCTTCACAACCAATAGAAACTTCCTCCCACTAACCTTTCCTTCCACCAGACTGAAGGAATGTCTCACATTTCCCAAATTAGGCAAAATCTGTTTATTTACTGTCTGTCTCTCTGAGACGAAGAGGCATTTTCTGTTTTATTTACCACTACATCCTCTCTGCCTAGGAAATGGCAGATGAGAAATCAACAAATGTTCATGGAGTGAAAACTGCTCATCTTGTGTGTGAATAGGAGAGGGACTTTCTACAGTAGAAGACCCAATTTTCTGTGGAAGGAAGAGCAGAAAGACTTTGACTACCAATGGAGTTATAAGTTACTGACAATCTTTCTTTTTAAGACTTCAAATTAAACGAAAGCATTGGTGAGTTAATCAACAATGTATTAGTCCATATACTCTCCCACCATTTGTCAAATGCCATTTGATGTGTTAAAATCAATGAAGATGTTCCAATTCAAAAACTTTTATTACATAGTGTTTTGTTTCCAATAAGTGGCTTGACCCTTGATTACAAAATAATTATGACCTTGTGAGTGCTGAGAATTTGCCCGGGCTTATTTCTTTTAACTCTCTTAGCAACCCTTTTAGATAGAGGAATGTTACTATAAGGATGATGAAGATGAGGCTCCGAGAGGTTAGGTGCCTTCCCAAAGGTCACACAGCTAGTAAGAAGATGGTAGACTTGAATCCAGACACTTTTATATCTGGCCTATTGGATCCTATTTTCTAGTTGAGAAACAGAGTGGTTACAGCCTAAAGCAGTATTGAAGATTAAATTGGATGGCTGAAAAAATGTAGTGCAGTCATTCTCCAGCTTTGGTCCTATAGGAATCACTTGGTGAACTTGGTAAAAACACAGAGGGCAGGCCCTATGCTACTTTAAGGATGCTGAGCTTCTGTGTGCCTATTTCCTCCCCAGGCCTGATTCTGATACCTGCCAAAGTGGGAGAACCATTGATACAGCATATTATATACATCAAAACATGGGGAAGCTAGGAAAAAAGCAAGCAAGTATGAATTCCAATGAGGTTAGCCCACTCCAGTATTTTTGCCTGAAGAATCCCATGGACAGAGGAGCCTGGCAGGCTACAGTCCATGGGGTCACAAAGAGTCGGACACAACTGAAGGGACTTAGTATGCATGCATGCATGTGTGAAAAGAGAGCAGAGGGTAACCAAAGATGTTGAGCCAGGAAAAGCACCCGTTTTTGTTGTTGTTGTTTTTAATATTTATTTGGCTGTGTTGGCTCTTAGTTGCAGGCATTGGATCTTTGTTGTGGTGCGTGGGCTTAGCTGCTCCGAGGCATATGGGATCGTAGCTCCCTGACTAGGGATTCTTTTTTTTTTTTAATTTTTGGCTGAGCTGGTTGCACTCAGGCTTTCTCTAGTTGGGTGAGTGGAGACTACTCTTCATTGTGGTGTGCGGGCTTCTCATTGGGGTGGCTTTTCTTGTTGTGCAGCGTGAGCTCGAGGGTGCACAGGTTTTGGTAGCTATGGCACATGGGCTCAGTAGTTCTGGCTCTTCAGCTCTAGACTGTGAACCCAGTAGCTGTGGTGCACAGGCTTAGTTGCTCTGTGTCATATGGAATCTTCCCGGACCAGGTATCGAACCCATGTCCCCTGGACCACCTGTGTCTTAACCACTGGACCACCAGGAAAGTCCCTACACCAGCCTTTCATGGTCCCCTTTTATGAGGAACCTCATAAAAGGGGACCACAAAAGTGCTTTCTGCAGGTGCTGCCCCCTGGACTCAGGAGAGCCAAACCTCAGGAACAGGTATTAGTAATGGCCATGGCCACCCTTGTGCCCACAGTGGCCTCAAGGGAGCCACATAGGAGCATATAACTGCATTTGAATCAATGCTGGGCTGGTGAGGAGCACCTGGTTGCACTGCCCTTGGCTGAGCAGACTGCCCACCTCAGCCATGGATGTGAATCAGTTTGAATGTTTCCCAACCAGATGCTCCTATGAGATTACAGAGACCAGGTAAGTCTGTGCCCCCTGCTGCCAGAGGTGGGACTCCAGACCCAGATCCCCACGTGGCCCTGGGTAAATTTTTGTTTACTCAGGTCGGGTAGAAGCCATTGAATTTGTCTTCACCTGAAGACACAGGGAGAAGGAGATCTGAGACTTCCTTTAGCCACCAGGCAGCACTGTGTCTGGCTTTAGTTTTATGTGAATTGTGGTCTCCAACTTTGCTCCCAGAAAGCAGGCTAGGAGAGCAGGAGGTCACAAACCCTCATATCAGGATCAAATTGCTCTGGCCCAGGAAGGGGCCCAATTGCAATTCTCTTGTCGTCCACCCTCCTCATCCTCTTACCAATAGTCAGGAGGAGGTAAGGAGCTGGTAGGGGTCATCCCAGACCACCTCTTCCCAAGGGGGCTGTTCCTTCCTCTCCAAGAATCCCTGGATTGTCGTTGAAAGTCACACCTGATGGAAACTTCTTCCACTGAGCTTTCCTTCCACCAGTCCTAAGGACTGCCTGAAGTTTCCATTTAATATATCTTGGAAATCTTTCCAAATCAGCATACATGATCTACTTCATTCTTATTTACTTATTTATTCATATGTTACTGCATTTTTGAACAGGTAACATATTCACATGGTTAGAAATTCAGGTAGTATGGAAACATAGAAAACACAATGAAAATGCTCGTTCACCAATGTTCAGGTCCCACTGCCGCCACTGCCAAATGCAAAACCATCTGTATCAATTGCTTGTGTATCTCTTCAGAATTTCTTTATGTGTATAAAGCCAAATATGAAATATTTTCTCCCTCTTGCCTGTTTATCCAAAAAGGAAAGTATACAAACTTCGATCTACAGTTTTCTTTTTACTTATCTTGGCAAACTTTCCATAACAATACAGAGAGAATTTTTTCGTTCTTCCTGACCGTTGTATAGTATCCTATTGATTGCAAGTACCATACTTAATTGAGCTGGTCCTGAGCTGAAGGTCATTTGGATTGTTAGTATTACTCGTAATGACAAACTGTGCTATTCTGATCTGTTGTGTACATATGTTTTTGTACACATTAAGGAAAATGTCAAAGTGGTTTTCAGGTAGGTTTTCCCAGTTATGAGAGGTCTTATTTCATCACATTCTTGGCAGCCCCGTGTATGAGAAAATAATTAAAAAAATCTTTGTCAGATAGGTTTAAAAAAGTGTATCTTCTTGTTTTAAAATGGATTCTTATAAGTACAGTTGTACATAGTTTCAAATTTTTGTGAACCACTTTTCTTATTCTATGAGCTTCCTTTTCATACCCTTTGTTCATCTGAAATTGTGCTGTTAGTCTTGCTTATTGATTTAAAGAGCTTTTTATATATTAAGGAAATTAATCTTACTGTGCAACTCTTATAATTATTTCTCTTAGTTGCTCTTACCTTTCTTTACAACACTTTTTTCATATTTTTCTACATTTTTGAAAAGAGTGCATGCAGATATTACAAAAATTGAAGCACTACAAGCTTATAATAAATGGATAAGCTTTCCATATGACCCAGCAGTTCCACTTCTGGATTCATATCCAAAACAACCCAGATCACTAACTCATAAAGATATATGCACTCCAACGTTTATAGAAACATTATTTATAATTGCCAAGATATGTAAGCAGTTTAAGTGTCCATCAACAGATGAATGGATAAAGATGTGCTTTGCATATACACAATGCAATATTGCATAGCCATCAAAAAGAGTAAAATTATGCTATTTGCAACAACATAGATGGACTTGGAGGGTATTATGCTTAGTAAAATAAGTCAGAAAAAGAAAAATATGTATGATATCACTTACATCTGGAGCCTAAAAAATAAAGCAAACTACTGAATATAATGAAAGAGAAATAGAGAGAGAACAAACTAGGATTATCAGTGGGGAGAGGGAAGAGGGAGGGCAAGATAAGGGTAAGGAATTAAGAGGTACGACTATTAAGAGGTCTACTATACTACTATGTATAAAACAAGCTACAATGATGTTGTACAGCACAGGGAATATAGTCAATATTTAATAATAACTAGAAATGAAGTATAACCTTTAAAAATTGTGAATCATTGTGTTGTACATCTGAAACTTACGTAATATTGTATCAATACACCAACTATATCTCAATAAAACCTTTTTTAAATGTAGAAGTCTTTTATCCCATTCCTACTTATTATATTCCTACTTTCCAGAAGAAGCTCTTTTTTTATTTTTAATGACTTTTAGTTGTTTTAGTTATTTTGCTGGCCCTTGCCACTGCAGTTCTAAAAAAAATTATATCACTTTTAAAATTATATCAATTTTAAACATTTTTTGTTGACTTCTGTCAATGAATGGTGAAGATGTAACACTCATATCAGCTCTTCTTTCCCTTCCCTTCCCACGTGTACATTCATGTCCTCTATTTGCTCTCTCTTTCTCTCTCTATATATATCTACACACACGTACATATATGATATTAGTCAGTTCAGTTCAGTCGCTCAGTCATGTCCGACTCTTTGCAACCCCATGAACTGCAGCACACTGGGCCTCCCTGTCCATCACCAACTCCTGGAGTCCACCCAAACCCATGTCCATTGAGTTGGTGATGCCATCCAACCATCTTATCCTCTGTCATCCCCTTCTCCTCCTGCCCTCAATCTTTCCCAGCATCAGGGTCTTTTCCAATGAGTCAGCTCTTTGCATCAGGTGGCCAAAGTATTGAAGTTTCAGCTTCAACATCAGTCCTTCGAATGAACACCCAGGACTCATCTCCTTTAGGATGGACTGGTTGAATCTCCTTGCAGTTCAAGGGACTCTCAAGAGTCTTCTCCAACACCACAGTTCAAAAGCATCAATTCTTCTGCACTCAGCTTTCTTTATAGTCCAACTCTCACATCCATACATGACCACTGGAAAAACAATAGCCTTGACTAGACGGACCTTTGTTGGCAAAGTAATGTCTCTGCTTTTGAATATGCTATCTAGGTTAGTCATAACTTTCCTTCCAAGGAGTAAGCGTCTTTTAATTTCATGGCTGCAGTCACCATCTGCAGTGATTTTGGAGCCCAGAAAAATAAAGTCAGCCACTGTTTCCATTGTTTCCCTATCTATTTGCCATGAAGTGATGGGATTGGATGCCATGATCTTCATTTTCTGAATGTTGAGTTTTAAGCCAACTTTTCCACTTTCCTCTTTCACTTTCATCAAGAGGCTTTTTAGTTCTTCTTCACTTTCTCTCATAAGGGTGGTGTCATCTGCATATCTGAGGTTGTTGATATTTCTCCCAGCAATCTTGATTCCAGCTTGTGCTTCTTCCAGCCCAGTGTTTCTCATGATGTACTCTGCATAGAAGTTAAATAAGCAGGGTGACAATATACAGCCTTGATGTACTCCTTTTCCTATTTGGAACCAGTCTGTTGTTCCATGTCCAGTTCTAACCATTGCTTCCTGACCTGCATACAGGTTTCTCAAGAGGCAGGTCAGGTGGTCTGGTATTCCCATCTCTTTCAGAATTTTCCACAGTTTATTGTGATCCACACAGTCAAAGGCTTTGGCATAGTCAATAAAGCAGAAATAGATGTTTTTCTGGAACTCTCTTGCTTTTTCCATGGTCCAGCAGATGTTGGCAATTTGATCTCCGGTTCTTCTGCCTTTTCTAAAACCAGCTTGAACATCTGGAAGTTCATGGTTCACATATTGCTGAAGCCTGGCTTGGAGAATTTTGAGCATTACTTTACTAGCGTGTGAGATGAGTGCAATTGTGCGGTAGTTTGAGCATTTTTTGGCATTGCCTTTCTTTGGGATTGGAATGAAAACTGGCCTTTTCCAGTCCTGTGGCCACTGCTGAGTTTCCCAAATTTGCTGGCATATTGAGTGCAGCACTTTCACAGCATCATCTTTCAGGATTTGAAATAGCTCAACTGGAATTCCATCACCTCCACTAGCTTTGTTCGTAGTGATGCTTCCTAAGGCCCACTTGACTTCACATTCCAGGATGTCTGGCTCTAGGTCAGTGATCACACCATCGTGATCATCTGGGTCATGAAGATCTTTTTTCTACAGTTCTTCTGTGTATTCTTGCCACCTCTTAATATCTTCTGCTTCTGTTAGGTCCCTACCATTTCTGTCTTTTATCGAGCCCGTCTTTGCATGAAATGTTCCCTTGGTATCTCTAATTTTCTTGAAGAGATCTCTAGTCTTTCTTATTCTATTGTTTTCCTCGATTTCTTTGCATTGATATCTGAGAAAGGCTTTCTTATCTCTCCTTGCTATTCTTTGGAACTCTGCATTCATATGGGTATATCTTTCCTTTTCTCCTTTGCTTTTTGCTTCCCTTCTTTTCACAGCTATTTGTAAGGCCTCCTCAGACAGCGATTTTGCTTTTTTGCATTTCTTTTTCTTGGGGATGGTCTTGATTCCTGTCTCCTGTACAATGTACCTCCATCCATAGTTCATCCAGCACTCTGTCTATCAGATCTAGTTCCTTAAATCTATTTCTCACTTCCACTGTATAGTCACAAGGGTTTGATTTAGGTTATACCTGAATGGTCTAGTCAAAACCAATACAATATTGTAAAGTTAAAAAAAAATAATAAAACAAAAAAATTTAAAAAAATGTATTATATATATATATATATATAGTCCAGTAGAGATTACAAATCTCTGTAAGTTAAATCCTCATTTGAACCACTTGCAACATCTTATTGGTTGCCTCATTAATTAATGAGTTAATTTAAGTGCTCATTTTATATTTATATGAGAGCTATGATTTCACCTTTTTAAAAAAACATATTTTAACAATTTTGGAGTTGCTGCTCAGACACACAATCGATTCACCTTGACAGAGTCACCTAGGCTCTGTGCCCAGAGTATCCTTCATGGACGGCTTCAGCCAGAGAGTATTTCCTTGTTGGCTCGTAGAGGTGAATCCCAAATGTCAATAGAATTTTAACCTTTCTAGCTCTGTATTCTCTGGGATTTTTTTCCCCTCTCTATTAATTTTGTATTTTGGTTTTATTTCACTTAGAGCCCATAAATTATACCTCATTGCCAACAGCAATGACTGGGAACTTGGCTTAATGGTCTGACCATTTGGTGATTTCTGTAGATGAATGATGGATATCTATTTTCTGCTGGGTGAGAGATAACAGAGAATCTGGCTATTTATTTGTTTTTTCATGTGTTTGAATGCAAATTAGTCAAAAAATCTATGCCCACTAAGAAAGAGAGCAGTTGTTTTTGATAAATTAAATGTTAAAAAAAAGTTTCTTTAATTTCTGTGTCTGTGTCATTTAACCTGTGTGACAAGTCATAAAACTGAAGCTGTAAGCTCTCTGTCTATAATTTAGAAAGAACTTTACCTCTCAATGTGCTTGTGTATATATTCCTGTTTCTGGAGGGTATAAATTAATTAGATTATAAAGTCTTTTAAATGGAAGGAGCTTTGTTCTGATTGGTTTATGGAATAAATAAGTGCTGATATAAAGTCCTGAAAAATAGGATAATTAAACTTCTAACACTTTAAATGTGCTAAAAATTGTTCTTTCTGCAGCTCACTCAGAAACCTTTTTAAGGATCCAAATTCACATAATTAAAGTAAATGTTTGGTAAACAAGGTCAGTTTACTAATGTGCATTAATAAAAAGAACTTTGTCTTCTTCTCTGAGTTATCACTGTTAAGTATCTGGTTGATCCTTGAACAAACACAGGTTTGAGCTGAGTGGTCCACTTATACACAGACTTTTTGCTAAATAATTTTTTTCATTACAGGATCCACAGTTGACTCTGCAGATACTGAACTGTGGACAGGAAGGGCTGACTGTAAAGTTACATGGGGATTTTCAGTTGCCTGGAGAGTGGGTGTTTCTAACCCTCCCATTGTTCAAGTGTCAGCTGTAATTTAGCAAACAATTATTTCTAATTGGGTATATTTTCCCCAAATGATTGCAGGTTTGTTGATTGAATTAGCTCACGTGACTCCTCCATAATGTTTGAGGATGGAAAATGTAAATTTATGTCCAGCTCCATCGAATCATGATTCTGATAAACAATTTCAGCAGTAATTGTGTTCTGTAGTATGTCAGCTTGAAGATCATTTCCAGGATCTCTCGGTAACTTAAAATTTTAAGATAATATTAAATTAAATTAATTATGTAATTGATGGATATCTAGGTACTTTCTAAGAGCCTAAAACACTAACACACTGATTACAAAGCATAATTTTGCATATTTGTATGTGCTGTAAGAGAAGCTATAGACATGAGTCATGTTAATGAATGTGCTTATTTTTTGCCACACAGGAATGCATGTGACTGGAAAAAATGTATTATAAACTTTGCTAATCTGCTAAAATGGTTCAGTATGACAGAACACTCAATTATTTTCTCTGTGAAATAGAAGTTAATTACTTTAGTGAAAAGTTATAATTAATATGAATGGTTACAACTGCAATAATGACAGAAATATGATTGAGAGTATGGTTTTGCTTTTCCATAAGCAGTGGTTCTTGGGGTTTTTGTTTTTTAAACCACTTTGTGCCTATTGAGGGCACCAAACATTTTTATGTGTTTATAGCTAGTTATGGAGAAGGCAATGGCAAGCCACTCCAGTACTCTTGCCTAGAAAATCCCATGGATGGAGGAGCCTGGTAGGCTGCAGTCCATGGGGTCGCTACAAGTCCGACGCTACTGAGCGACTTCACTTTCACTTTTCACTTTCACACAATGGAGAAGGCAATACCAACCCACTCCAGTGTTCTTGCCTGGAGAATCCCAGGGACGGGGGAGCCTGGTGGGCTGCCGTCTATGGGGTCACACAGAGTTGGACACGACTGAAGCGACTTAGCAGCATAGCTAGTTATGTTTATTAAAAACCAAAACTGAGGAAGACTTAAGATATTCATTTATCCACGTGAAGATAGCAATGATGAATGCATAGCATGCTAACTGAAATAGACTTTAAATACTATTATGAAATTAGTTTTGAACATGTGGACCCCTTGAGATCTGTGTTAGAATAAAAGAAATGCTAGAAGTAATCAGGCTTGGTAAGTATAAAAGAGCATAATAAAAGACAAAACTTGGATTTGTCCTGAATCAAACAAGTAAATTTTACTTGTCTTGATTTATAATACTAAATCTCACAAGCTACAAAATGTGTTAAAATGTTTGCAAAGTTCTCAGTCTTGATGGATTTGCTCCATTGGTTTTCCAATTAATGTTTTCACCTACAGTTTGAATGGTTATTCTTTCTGGGGTGACCCACCTTTCTGATTAGCCTGGGACAGTGGGGTTTCTGGGGATATGCAGTTTTCTGTGCTAAAACCAGGATGGTCTTGGGGGAATCATGATGACTGGCTACTTTATATATTCTCTGTAAAATCTACCTAGAAAGCACAGATTCTGTGATTAACCTGAGTAATTTTACATGCTATATGTTGACTTTATACTCTTAATTACCAAAAAAAGAGGAGAAAGAGAAAGATTCCTCAATTATGAAAGTATTAAGGTTCTTGTTTATTTTAAAATGTTTTATTGTTCCTTTGATTCATAAGCAACCAAGTATTGTTTCTCAGGTACTCATTATTATGTCTTAATCAAGTGTCTAAATCTCCTTTGACAGCTCTTGATTTCTGCCTTTTAAAAATCAGGTCTGAAAAATAGAAGATAATAAAAATAGCCAGATGTCTTACACATCTAAAGCAGCCTTTGAGATTTCCCATAGGATTCCTAGAAGAAACTCACAAAATTTTGTCCTTTAACCTTATAAAAAGGGATGTTAGAAATAATCAGGTTTGGAGAGTTGTGTGGAAAGAGTTAAATCAGAAGAGATGCTCACCCCTCCCTGAGTTAAATTTTATAGGTAAGGTGTTATTAATAAAAGCATTCCAGAAATGTTATGCTTTATGGGATGCTCCAGGAGATTTTTCAGTGCCTCACTTTCTGTGTGTTTTAATTTCAGGGAAAACACTGATTGAAGCTCTTATAAAATTGTTCTGTTGAATTTCCCCCTATTTATCTGAATCTTGGTAGTGTTACAAATACCTGATAATATTGAGCAACAATATATTTCAATTATTATTTAGCATATTGATTGCCAGTCTTTTTTCTTTTTAAAAAGACTTCAAACCGAGTAACGTTTAGGCCAGCGGTTCTCAATGCACATCAGACATAATCTTGAAGTTTTACAGCTATATAGGCGTCTAAGCCCTTTCAAGTTTATGGACTCTCTTTACTCAACAGTCTAAGGACATTATATAGTATATCAAAGGATTATCGTGTGTCGTCTCTCAAGATATTTTCCCCTATAAAATCCAATTTTGTAAATCAGATGCAGCATTCACTGGCCTCTTAGAAAATAGACTTTATCATTGAGCTATGATATATTTATTTTTAATGTTTTCTTGGAGAATGGGTTTATTATCTTTGTTTTGCATGCCACCAACCAAACACCCAAATATCCTTGTCAGTTGTATTATTCTTTTCTTAAAAATATTTATTTGTATGTTTGGCTGCACTGGGCCTTAGTTGCAGCATGCAGGATCTTTAGTTGCAGCACGTGGGCTCTAACTGCCTGACCTGGAATTGAACCACGTTCCCTACATTGGGAGCATGGAGTCTTAGCCACTGGACCATCAGGGAAGTCCCAGTTGTATTATTCTTGTGTTTATTACAAACTCTCATCAGTCCTTCTACGCTTGAAATTTTTCAATGACAAAAATACTATAACTTTGTCTTTTATAAATAGCTTGTGTTTTACTCTAACTCTTGCTGAAGTCTCTTTTATAAGCAACAGGCCAGAGTTTGTGTCTTCAACAAACAAGGAAAATCTCAAAGACTTGTGAAAACAGGTACTGCAAAATATTGACCTTTCAAAACAGCAAGTCTTGGATAGAAGCATCTGAGCTGGAATCACTTAGGCAACTTTCAGACCATATCAGTGGAGTGATGTGGGATTTCCAGAGCTCTTTCCACTGGGAAACAGATGGCTTCGTGAGACTACTAACCCAAGATCCAGTGGAGCAAGAATTAATTATGTAGAACTGAATGAGCTGATGTGCAACATTTTATTGTGGTTATTTGTTTGGAATATTGCTGATGTCATTTGAGTTTTTCCAGATCTATATATTTTCCAGATCTATAAGGACGCCCTTTCTGTGTCTTCTCATGCTCCCTGTAGCCTATAGCAATTGGTAGACTCTGCTTTTTTAAACTAAAATGAAACATTTAAAAGTGATATCTAATTTAGCAACTAATTCAGAAACTCTTTCTGAGTCTCCTTTTCATGGCAATATATTTATTTGTGTAAGTTTAATAAGACTTTTTCTTTATATGAGAACATAATTAAACAAATTGATTAAACATCCAAGGTCCTCCTGCAGTATTATATTTGAGTACAATGCTCTTTTAATCAGGCATGACAAGTCATTCTTAAGGAACAAAGTCTGGTAGTACTTAAAAGACATTGCCTACTATGGCCTCCCAGGAAAACAGGTCTGAGTGCTTTGTTTACAGGGTCCAGACTCACAGGTAGTAAGGAAGGGGAAGAAATCCAAGTTATTTTAGGAACCTTGAGAAAAAGAGAGTCATTGAACTTTGCAAGTAAAATCTAGTAGAGAGTTTCTTAGCCATGGGATGGCAAATAATAGATGTTTTTAAAAGTTCAATCTGAGTTGCCTTATGAAGACTTTCAGATAGAAGATAATCTTGTAATTGTTCAAACTTGTTTTGCTCGAGATGTTGTTGGTTGTTCTTTAGTTGCTAAGTCATGTCTGACTCTTTGTGACCCCATGGACTGTAGCCCACTAGGCTCCTCTGTTCATGGGATTTCCTAGGCAAGAATACTGGAGTGAGTTGCCATTTCCTTCTCCAGGGGAATCTTCCTGATGCAGAGACTGAACCTGTGTCTCCTTCTTGGCAGGCTACTCTAGATACCACACAGCCAATTTAGAGACATGTATGAACATTCCTCCAGCACCTATGTAAACAATCAGGTCAAACCTTATGAGAAGAGTGTTATTTGTCATCAGGAATCATCTTTCTTGAGATTATGATGATTACAAGTAGGGGAGAGTATCAGGAAAATTGTAAAAGTCTTTGAAATAGGCAAAAAAATATTATTAAGTGTCCCGTCTAGCCTAGCCATCCAAATTATCCTTGGTTGTCTTTGACAAGGCTATTTTCCAACACTTCAGGGACAGAAGTTAGAACTAATAATAATGCAGGAACTTCCCTGATTAAGACTGGTTAAGACTTTGCCTTCTAATGCAGGGGGTGCAGGTTCAATCCCTGGTTGGGGAGTTAAGAGCCCACATACTTTGTGGCCCAAAACCCAAAAACATAAAACAGAAGCAATGTTGTAATAAATTCAATTTTAAAAAACCTCTAAAAATGATCTACATCAAAAAATCTTAAAAAAATAATAATAGTGCAAACGTTTCCAGTCTATAACTATGCAAATGACTCCTGAATGTGGCAAAAATGAATAGATTCTGTTAGGTGGGGAATATAAACCTGTAAGTTAAAGCCTCCATTGTAAGAAATGTAGCATCTTACTGGTTCCCTCATTAATTAAGAAGTTAAATAAAATCTCTGCCAAGTGTATACATTGTATGGGGGTCATGATTTATTCTTCTTTAAAATATGTTTTCTTCAACACTTTGTCTAAGTGAAATTTTGGAAAAAACAGTGATAAATCTGTGTATTCAATCCACATTTTTAAACTGAAAGTTTTGTGCAGACATTTTAATTTATAAGTATCAAACTTTTACTTCATTGGTTCTGAAGTCTGTGTTTTAGAGTGGCTTTCCCTACCCTAAGATTAATTTTAAAAATACAAACAAAAAATTCTTGTTACTTCTAGAACCTTTACATGTTCAGTTTTAGCTTATAAACTTTGATTCGGTTTACTTATTTTTCCAAATGTGTGGCTGATTATCTAGCACCATTTCAAGTCATTTCCTCACTAATTCACACCAGTCAGAATGCCTGCGATCCAAAAGTCTACAAGTAATAAATGCTGGAGAGGGTGTGGAGAAAAGGGAACCCTCTTACACTGTTGGTGGGAATGCAAACTAGTACAGCCACTATGGAGAACAGTGTGGAGATTCCTTAAAAAACTGGAAATAGAACTGCCTTATGATCCAGCAATCCCACTGCTGGGCATACACACTGAGGAAACCAGAAGGGAAAGAGACACGTGTACCCCAATGTTCATCACAGCACTGTTTATAATAGCCAGGACATGGAAGCACCCTAGATGTCCATCAGCAGATGAATGGATAAGAAAGCTGTGGTACATATACACAATGGAGTATTACTCAGCCATTAAAAAGAATACATTTGAATCAGTTCTAATGAGGTGGATGAAACTGGAGCCTATTATACAGAGTGAAGTAAGCCAGAAAGAAAAACACCAATACAGTATACTAACGCATATATATGGAATTTAGAAAGATGGTAACAATAACCCTGTGTACGAGACAGCAAAAGAGACACTGATGTATAGAACAGTCTTATGGACTCTGTGAGAGAGGGAGAGGGTGGGAAGATTTGGGAGAATGGCATTGAAACATGTAAAATATCATGTATGAAACGAGTTGCCAGGTCAGGTTTGATGCACGATACTGGATGCTTGGGGCTGGTGCACTGGGACGACCCAGAGGGATGGAATGGGGAGGGAGGAGGGAGGAGAGTTCAGGATGGGGAACACATGTATACCTGTGGCGGATTCATTTTGATATTTGGCAAAACTAATACAATTATGTAAAGTTTAAAAATAAAATAAAATTTAAAAAAAATTCCATTTTGTTATAAAAATGAGAAACTTTTCATATTCCATTTATGTATTAATTTAGGAAGAAAGGACATTTTTATAATGTTGGGTTCTCCTATGTAAGAACAGGGTAGAGCTTTTCATTAATTCACATCTTATTTTATATGAAGACTGAGTTTAAAGTTTGTTGTAAATATCTTTCTTATTTTTGGTAATTACTTCTAAACATTTTGTCAGCTGTTACCACTGTGAATGGAATATTTTTCTCCCTCTGTATTTTCTAATTCTTGTTCATATATAGAAAAGCTATTTATGAGCATATTTTGTGGCCTTTTTGAATTCTTTTATTATCTGTAATAGTTGTTCAGTTGATTTGCTTGTATTCTTGTATTTTCCTGAATATAATATCATCTGTATGTGGTGCTAGGGGTAAAGAATCCACCTGCCACTGCAGGAGATGCAAGAGGCACAGTCTGATCCCTGGGTTGGGAAGATCCCCTAAAATGGCAACCCATTACAGTATTCTTGCCTGGAAAATTTCACGGGCCAAGGAGCCTGGCGGGTCGCAAAGAGTTGGACATGATTCTTATTGCATGTGACTCCAATATACACCTTTACTCATTTTGATAGTCTGACAGCAATATCTAATCCTTCCAGGAAAATATTAGTGGTATCTATAGCTTATTCTTGACTTTTAATAGAAATGTTTTTAATGTCTTGCCAATAGGACTGATCAGTTTTTAACCTAAGTCAGTCATCCATGTTTATTTTACTAAACTTTCATTTTTAGGTTAGAAATGGATGTTCCACATCCAAAAGGATGGTCATATCAATTTCTCCTTTGACATATTAACGTGGTGAATAACATTTAATCTTCCTTACACTCTAGGAATTAACACCATTTTTCCTGGTGACTTGTTCTTTTAAAGTACATTTTGATTATTTTTATTTCGGATGTCTACACAGATATTTATGAATTAGGCTAATACGTAGTTTTCTCTGTTTAGACTATCTTGTCTGCTTTGTGTATAAATACTGCACTAGTTTTTAAAATGAATTTGGAAGCTTTTCTTCTTTTTCTCTCTGCTCTTGACTGCTTTATATAAGCAGTATAGGGATTGGAAGACTTAGAACTGTCATTATTTGAGGTGATATAATCATTTACCTAGGAAAAGTCAGTATCAGCACACAATCTGTTAGAACTGATAAGAGACTTCAGAAACTTGGTCAGATATAAGAGGAAATAACAAAAATCAATAGCATTGCTTTATGTCAGCCATAATTTACTAGAAAGTATAATAAAAAAGGAGAAATTATTTACAAGGGTAAGAAATCTACAAAGAATATGGGAAAAAATGAAAAATGAAAGAAAAATGAAAACATACACAATCTCTTTGGAGAAATCTTAAAAGCCTCAATTAAAGGTCACATAGATAATTGAATAAAAGTGGAGATGTGTTATACTCTTGGATTAGATAATTTAGCATTCTGAAGGCCTCTATTCCCCCACAAATTCATCTATAAATCCAGTGTATACCCAAACAAAATTCTAGGTGGAAATTTTTGGTGGGGGAACATGATAAAATTGCTCTGAAGTTTATATTGAGGAATAAAGGCCCATGAATAGCTTAGTCTAAGAAGAGTGAAAGATGGGGATTTGTCCTAACAATGTTAAGAGATATTACAATGCTAAAGTAATAAATGCACTATAGTATTACCACAAGTACACACAGACAGAAGGAGCAGAATAGAGAACTAAGAGAAAGAGCCCTGTGTGCACAGGAAGTTAATACGCCGTAGAATTGACACCACAGATCAATGGGAAAGAGCCAAAGAGTGAGCAAATCTGATTCAATATACAGAGAAAAATAAAACCATATATTTCCCTGATAGCCCATGCAAACGTGCATTCTAAGTGAATTAAAGACCTCAATGTGAATAGTAAAACTGTAACATTTTTGAAAGACAATGTAGGGGACTGTTTTTGAACCTAAGGGCAAGGAGATACTTCTTGCAATTTCAGAAGCACAAGCCATATACAACAAAATACCATTTACATAAATTAAAAAATACAGTATCACAAAACAAAGCATATCTTGCAAAAATATGCCAACACTAAACTTACTAAGATGGTAGCTTATGGTATACAGGGAATGAGAGGACAAAGAAAAAAAGGAATAAGTATATTCATAAAAATGCCATGAAAATTTGAAAGAAAAATAAACAAAGTGGCATTATTTATTCCTATAGGATTTAGTAACATTTGCCTTTGAAACCTTATGGGTCTGGTGCTTTTGTGAGGAAGGGTAGTTCTTTGACAACTTACTCAGTTTCAACTAATTAATTTAAAGATCTCTTTAGATCTTCTGTCTATTCTAAGGTCAGTTTTGATTTTTGGAAAATATTTTACTTGAAAAGCTCCCATTTCTTGAAATTACTTACTTTTATTTCCTTGTATCAGTGGCTATTTCTTCATTCCAATTTTAATTTTGTGTACTATGGTTTCTTATTTTTTCAAAAATTTGGTTGGTTAGTGCTTCCCTAGTAGCTCAGCTGGTAAAGAATCTGCCTGCAATGCAGGAGACCCTGGTTCAATTCCTGTGTCAGGAAGATCTGCTGGAGAAGGGATAGGCTACCCACTCCAGAATTCTTGGGCTTCCCTGGTAGCTTAGCTGGTAAAGAATCTGCCTGCAATGTGGGAGACATGGGTTTGATTCCTGCGTTGGGAAGATCCCCTGGAGAAGGGAACAGTTACCCACACTAGTATTCTGGCCTGGAGAATTCCATGTACTGCACAGTCCATGGGGTTGCAAAGAGTCAGACATGACCGAGGGACTTTCACTTCACTTCACAGTGGTTTCTATATTTTAATTTTAAAGATCCAACACTCAAGTTTGTTCTTTTTCTATCTTCAGTGCCAGTAATGTCTGCTTTTTGCTTTATCAATTCCTTCTTCCTATTATTTTTATGCTTATTTTACTGCTTTTCCTAACTATAAAATTCATAATTTAATTACTTTCATAATTTCTTTGTTGAGTGTTAATTGCTTAAGGATATGAATATTTCCTCTGAGCCCTTTTTTGATCATATCCCTTAGGATTTTATAAGTAGTGTTATTTTTAAAGCTTTTTACTTTGATATGATTATAGACTTAGAAGAAATTGCAAAATGAGTATGACGAGGTCCTATATAACCACCATCTAGCTTCCTTCACGGAGAAGGCAATGGCACCCCACTCCAGTACTCTTGCCTGGAAAATCCCATGGATGGAGGAGCCTGGTAGGCTGCAGTCCATGGGGTCGCTAAGAGTCAGATAGGACTGAGCAACTTCACTTTCACTTTTCACTTTCATGCATTGGAGAAGGAAATGGCAACCCACTCCAGTGCTCTTGCCTGGAGAATCCCAGGGGTGGGGGAGCTTGGTGGGCTGCCGTCTTTGGGGTCGCACAGAGTCGGACACGACTGAAGCGACATAGCAGCAGCAGCAGCTTCCTTCAGTGGCGACATCTTTTGTAATTATAGAACATTATCAAAACCAAGAAATTGGCTGGCACCATTAATACAATTGACTACAGAACTTATTCAGATTTCACCATTTTTTTTTTTGCATGCCCTCAGTTTTTGTATGTCTTTGTGTATGTGCATGCATGTTCAGTCACTCAGTCATGTCCAACTCTTTGCAACTCTATGGACTCTAGCCCACCAGGCTCCTCTGTCTGTGAGATTCTCCAGGCAAGGGTACTGGAGTGGGTTGCTCTGTCTTCCTCCAAGGGATCTTCCCAACCCAGGGATCTAACTCTAGTCTCCTGCAGCTCCTGCACTGGCAGATGGATTCTTTACCGCTGAACCACCAGTGAAGCCCATTTAATCACATGTATAGATTCACAGCTGAAGCTCTAACACTTTGGCCACCTGATGTGAAGAGACAACTCATTGGAAAAAACCCTGATTCTGGGAAAGATTGAAAGCAAAAGGAGAAGAGAGCAGAGAGGATGAGATGGTTAGATAGCATCACCAACTCAATAGACATCACTTAGAGTGAAATCCAGGAGATAGTGAAGGACAGGGAAGCCTGGTGTGCTACAGTCAATGGGGTTACAAGGAATCGACATGACTTAGTGACTGAACAGCAACAACATAGATTCATATAACCACTACCACAATCAAAACACAGGATTTCTTTCCCACAAAAGAACTTCCTCATCCTGCCCCTTTGTAGTCACATCTTCCTGTTTATTTCCTAACTTCTGACAACCACTGATGTGTCCTCCATTTCTATAATTTTGTCATTTATGTAATGTCATACAAATGAAATCTTACAGTATGCAACTTTTGAAATTGGCTTTTTCCATTTGCTTAAGGGCTTCCCTCCTAGCTCAGTTGGTAAAGAACACACCTTCCAACACAGGAGACACAAGAGACGTGAGTTCAATCCTGGGTCTGGAGAAGGAAATGGTAACCCACTCCAGTATTCTTGTCTAGAAAATCCTATGGACAGAGGAGCCTGATGGGCTACAGTCCACGGGGTCTATAAGAGTCAGACACTTGGTGATGGACAGGGAGGCCTGGCATGCTGCGATTCATGGGGTCGAAAAGAGTTGGACACAACTGAGCGACGGAACTGAACTGAACTGAACTGAGCAACTAAACCACCACTTTGCTTAATGCCCTAAGATCCATCCAAATTATTGTTAAGAATCAGTAGTTTGTTTATTTAATTGCTGAGTAGTATTTCATTGGTGGTTCAGTGGTATAGAATCTGCCTGCAATGCAGGATACCTGGGTTTGATCTCTGGGTCAGGGAGATCCCCCAGAGAAGAGAATGGCAACCCACTCCAGTATTCTTGCCTGGAGAATCCTGTGGACAGAGGAGCCTGGTGGGGTACAGTCCACGGGGTCCCAAAGAGTCAGACAGGACTGAGTGACTAATTTTCACTTTCATTCAATTGTATGGATATGCCACGGTTTGTTTAACACTTCATCTATTAAAAAGAAATTTGGACTTTTTTCATTTTCAGATGTTAAAAATGAAGCATCTATGAACATTCATGTACAGGTTTTTTTGGTATGTATATAAGGTTTTATTTCTCTGGGGAAAATACCCTGTATTGAGATTGCTGAGATGTATAAGTATATGTTTAAACTTTAAAGAAATTTTCAGACTGATTTTTTCACAGTGGCACTACCATTTCTTATCCCCATAAAAAATACGTGAATTATCTATTATTGCTGTATCTTTGTCAACACTCGATATTATCAAATTTTAAATTAAAGCCATTCTAACAAGTAAGTCATGATATATTATTGTGATTAATTAATAATTTGCATTTTTCCAATGGCTAATGAGGTTAAACATCTTTAATGTATTTATTTGCTTTCCTTATGCCTTCATTAGTAAAGTGTCTATTCAAGTCTTTTACTTACTTTCTAACTGGATTTTTTGGTTTCTTACTGTTGAGTTCAGAACATTCATAACATATTTTTTATATGAGTTCTTTGCAAATATTTTCTCCCATACAGTTTTTTTAATTATTCATTTTAAACTATTTTACAATTTCAGGGTTTTTTAAATTGAATTATATTATTTACAATGTTGTATTAGTTTCAGATGTAAAATATGGTGATTCAATTTTTGTAGATTATACTCTATTTAAAGTCATTACAAAATATCGGCTATATTCTCTGTGCTGTATTTCATTGACTTTATACCTAGTAGTTTATACCTCTTAATCCTTTTCTCCATCTTGCTCCTCCCCCACCCCTCTTCTCACTAGTAACCACTGGTTTTTCTTTGTACTTACAAATCTGTTTTGTTATATTCATTTGTTTGTGTTATTTTTTAGATTACACATATAGTGATTTCAGTTTTGATTTATTGTTTGATATAAAAATTTTTTTAATTGAGTTAATGGTTAACCAAAAGAATGGAATTTAACAATGACCCAATGTTAGTCAGGAGAGGTCACCCAGGGTTGATGTGAAAGGTGTCTTGCTTAAGCAGGGCCTTTAGCTGATTCTTGAAGAATAAGTAGGGCTGGGAGAAAAAGTCTGTAGTGATTACAGCAACTTTGAGGGTTATCAATTAGGGGTTATAAAATTGTAAGAGTCCCAAAGTACAAAACAGCAGAGAGTTTCTTAAGACATCCCCAGGCATTATCTTGTTACCCTCGATTAGATGCTGCAATGCCCACTTCACCTGAAGAGCAGCAACCTCTCAGACGTGGCCTTATTTTGTTGGCCAAAGGTCCTCACCTATTGCTGCGTGGCAGGAACATTTCTTAACATAATCTGGAGGTCTTCTTAGAATAGCCATAAATGAAAGTGTAGTCAAGGTTGGGCTGATAACCACAGTGTGTGAAGTTAAGTCTATTCATTAACTTACTTGCACAGTCTAGTCACTCAGAGAACACAGGGTGAAGTGAGGAGACCGAGGAGAATGAAAGAGCCTGGGTCTCACCTGGTTGGAGGAAGCCTGATGGAGGCCAAGAGAGAGCTCCAAGATGGGCAGCTTGACTGGCCCGTCCCTGCCAAGGTCACAGTAGCACCAAACCAATCAAAATTGATAGGAATTCTTAGGAAAGAGGAAGTCAAGGAAGTCTTGGAGGAGTGTTAGTCACTCAGTTGTGTCCAACTCTTTATGACCCCGTGGACTGCTACCCTCCAGGTTCCTCTGTCCATGGAGTTTTTGAGGCAAGCATACTGAGTGTGTTGCCATTTCCTTGTCCAGGGGATCTTCCCGACCCAGGGATCTAACCCATGTCTCCTGAATGGGCAGGCCGATTCTTCACTGTGAAGCCCTGGGAAGCCCTACTTCAATCTAAAAAACAACAAAAAAAGAAGTCCCTCCCTCCTCCAACTTCCCTGGTGGCTCAGACAGTAAAGAAACTGCTTACAATGAGGGAGACCCGGGTTCAGTCCCTGGGTCAGTGGTTGCAAAGTGTTCTTGCCTAGGAAATCCCATGGATGGATGAGCCTGGGGAAGTACAGTCCAGGGGGTTGCAAAGAGTCCATTCTCTCACAAAAGACTCAGACACAGATCAGTGATTAAATGGCAACAACATAGTTGATTTTGTGTTAGTTTTGGTGTAGAGCAAAGTGATTCAGATTCTTTGATTCATGATTCTTTTCAGATTCTTTTCCATTATAGTTTATTTCAAGATATTGAATATATAATAGTTCCCTGTGCTATACAGTAAGTTCTTGTTGTTAATCTGTTTTATATATAGTAATGTGTATATAGATGGGGAAACTGGAAACAGTGTCAGACTTTATTTTTTGGGCTCCAAAATCACTGCAGATGGTGACTGCAGCCATGAAATTAAAAGATGCTTACTCCTTGGAAGGAAAGTTATGACTAACCTAGATAGCATATTCAAAAGCAGAGACATTACTTTGCCAACAAAGGTCCATCTAGTCAAGGCTATGGTTTTTCCAGTGGTCATGTATGGATGTGAGTGTTGGACTGTGAAGAAAGCTGAGCGCCGAAGAATTGATGCTTTTGAACTGTGGTGTTGGAGAAGACTCTTAAGAGTCCCTTGGACTGCAAAGAGATCCAACCAGTCCATTCTAAAGGAGATCAGTCCTGGGTGTTCATTGGAAGGACTGAAGCTAAAGCTGAAACTCCAATACTTTGGCCACCTCATGCGAAGAGTTGACTCATTGGAAAAGACTCTGATGCTGGGAGGGATTGGGGGCAGGAGGAGAAGGGGACAACAGAGGATGAGATGGTTGGATGGCATCACCAACTCGATGGACATGAGTCTGAGTGAACTCCAGGAGTTGGTGATGGACAGGGAGGCCTGGTGTGCTGCGGTTCATGGGGTCGCAAAGAGTCGGACAAGACTGAGCAACTGAACTGAACTGAACTAAGTGTGTATCTGCTAATTCCTAATTTATTCCTCCCCCCTTTGGTAACCAGAAGTTTGTTTTTTCTGGGTCGGTGAATCTGATTCTGTTTTATAAATAAGTTCGTTTATATCATTTTTTTCAGATTCTACATATAATTGATATCATATGATATTTTTCTCTCTCTGATTTACTTCACTTAATATGACAATCTCTAGGTCCATCCATGTTGCTGTAAATGGCAATATTTCATTCTTTTTAATGGATGAGTTATATTCCAGTGTGTGTGTGTGTGTGTGTGTGTGTGTGTGTGTGTGTGTATCACATCTTTATCCATTCCTCTGTTGATGTACACCTAGGTTGCTTCCATTTCTTGGCTATTGTAAATAGTGCTGCTATGAACATTGGGATGCATGTGTCTTTTTGAATAAGAGTTTTCTCTAGATATTTGCCGAGGAGTGAACTGGATCATATGGCAAATTTATTTTTAATTTTTTAAGGAAACTTCATACCATTTTCCATGGTGGCTGTACCAATTTACATTCCTATCAACAGTGTAGGAGGATTCTCTTTTCTTCACAGGAGAAAGAAGTTTTTGAGCAAATTTGTAACAATTTTCTAGGAAGAGAAGAACTAGGTAGTTTTCAGGGGTATCAGGAAGAATACTAGTGTGGGGCCGGAACTACCACATCACTTTGGGAGAAAAGCCTGGCTCAAACAGAAAGAGTGTGTCTGGGAACTTCAGAGGAGGGACTTGTGAATGAGATCTTAAACATCAGAATGTGGAGGCAGGTGCCATAGGACAGAAGTTAATGTGCCACCTGTCCCTCTGTTTTTCTACCCACATGATGTGCCAGGCCAAAGTGCGTCACATGGGCTGCATCTGTGTGCCTGCCAGAAATTTCCACCCTCTCACCTTTCCAACTTTCTACCCAGCTTGCTCAGTCCACCTGCTGCAGAGGGTCTTTCTACATCCTGTACCCAACCCTGCCCTCCATATGCCAGTGAGCTTGGGCTGACTGAGTTGTTCATTTGGTCCCTGGCTCTGATGTAACATTTCCTGTGTGTATGGTCCAGACATGGCCCTGGCACTAGCCAGGTGATCAGCATACATTTATGGAGAATGAATGACATCAGGGGACATCTCAATCCACTAAGGCCATTTTGAAACTGTTATTTGTTATTGCTTACTATTTATTTAATATCATTGGTAGGGTTTTTTGTTTGTTTGTTTGCTTTGGGTTTGAAACAATAGAAATTTAGTCTCTCATTTCAGGGAGGCAGAAGTCCAAAATCCAGTTACTGACAAGGTTGGTTCCTTCTGGAGGTTTTGAGCAAAGATTGGCTGAGTGCTTCTCTCCCAGCTTCTAGTTGTTGCTGGCAGTCATGGCGTTCTTTTGTGTGTAGACACATCACCCCAGTTTTTGCCTCTACATTCAAATCACCCACTTCTGTGTGTGTCCCTTTATATCTCCTATGAGGACAGACTAGTTAGATTTCAAAGCCCCCTCCTAATCCAGTATGATTTCATCTTGATCTCTACCTTAATCACATCTCTATTCAGATTTATTTATTAAAATTTTTTTTTTTAATTTGTTTGGCTGCACCAGGTCTTTGCTGTGCATTGTGAACCCTTAGTTGCAGCATGTGGGATCTAGTTCCACGACCAGTGATCGAACCTGGGCTCCCTGCACTGGGAGCTTGGAATCTTAGCCACTGGACCATCGGAGAGCTCCCTCCAATGGGTTTTAAATAATTAAATTAATAAGAGAAGCACCCTCTTACTCTGTCCTCTAATTCTTGGTCTCTGATTCAAAAGAAGCATTTTAAGTTTCTCAGCTGTTCCTTCCTGCTCTTCTAGCTCCTTGACATCCAGACTTTGAAATGTGACCTCATGGAGAGGCACAGTCTTTGGCATCACAAAGACCCAGATGCCAACCCTGGTACTGCCTCTGGGTTCTGCCTGGAAAGTTCTACAGAGAAGAAAGGAAGTCTTGCCATTGGCAGATATGTCATATTCATGGGTTCAGAGGATGAGGCATAGCTGTCCTTTATGATTTCCATGGAGATACTGTCAGTCCACACAGAGGCCACCCTGATGGTGTGTATCAGAGAGTTCCTGTTTTAGTTGTTAATTGCTGTGTAACAAATTACCCCAAGAACTTAGTGGCTTAGGACAACATAAAAGGGACTTCTGTAGTGGTCTAGTGGCTAAGGCTCTGAGCTCCCAATTCAGGGGGCCCATATTGATCCCTGATTTGGGAACTAGATCCCACATGCCGCAACTGAGACGTGATGCAGCCAAGCAAACAATAAATATATATTTTAAAAGTAGATATTTATTATCCCCAAGTTTCTATGGGGGTCAGGAGTTTGAGAGCAGCTTGGACTGGAGGATCTGATATTGAAGGTGGCTCACAGGCTGTTAGGCTGCTCTCCCTGTGGGCGAGGCTGCTCAAGTGTCCTCATGACGTGGTGGCTAGCCCTGCTCAGACCAAGTGATCTGAGAGAGAGCAAGGAGGAAGTTGTATCCTCTCATGACCTGGCCCTGGAAATCACATCCCATCACTTCTGCCACCAGTCCATATTCAAAGGCAGGGTGGGTGGGGAGCAGTTAGGCTCCATCTTTTGAAAGAAGACACGTCAAAGAATTCACCAAAGTATTTTAAAACCATGACAGTTCTCTTCCACACTCCATTTTTCTTCTCCTTTGTCTTCAGCTACTTGGTCTTATTACTATTCTGCTCCCCACCCCCCACCTTCCCTCCACGACTCCCAGGGTCTAGGGTCTCTGCCAGAGCGGGGTGTGTATGTGTGTGTGTGATGGGGTGCTGGATTAGCTCACAAAAATCTCTTCCTGTTCTGTGTTCAAAAAATCTTCTCAATAAAAAGTGAGTGAGAGAGAGAAAGGGGTTGGGGAAAGAAAACACCCTACTTGACTTATGAAAGAGGTAGGTGTGTGCTCAGTAGCTTCAGTCTAGTCTGACTCTTTGTGACCCTATGGACTGTAGCCTGCCAGGCTCCTCTGTCCATGGGGATTTTCCAGGCAAGAATACTGGAGTGGGTTGTCATGCCCTCCTCCAGGGGGATCTTCCCGACTCAGGGATCAAACCCCCGTCTCCTACATTTCCTGCACTGGTAGGTGGATTATTTACTTCTGAGCCACATCAGAAGCCCATGAAAGTGCATAATTTTAAACAATTTCACTAATTTGTCAGAGATTCGGCTTTTTTCATCAGGAGGTTGGAGATGGTAATATTTATCACACAAGATTGTTATGTTAGGACTATTTTAGTCATAAGTCACAGAACTCTGATTCATGCTAGTTAAGAAAAAACAAAGGAGCTAATTGGCTCATCAATCAATAGCTCAGGGTTAGGGCTGGCATCTGGAGAAGGCAATGGCACCCCACTCCAGTACTCTTGCCTGGAAAATCCCATGGATGGAGGAGCCTGGTAGGCTGCAGTCCATGGAGTCGCTAATAGTCGGACACGACTGAAGCGACTTAGCAGCAGCAGCAGCAGCAGCAGCAGCAGGGCTGGCATCAAGCAGGACTGGATCCTGATGTTCAAATGAGCATCAGCATCTCTCCATCTCTCGCCCCTGCTTTCCTTCCTGTAATGAAGGCTTCATGACAGTAAGGCTCTCTCCACTCGATGGCTCTCAGCTGTTCCGGCTAACATTCTACCCTCTTCAGTTCAGCCGCTCAGTCATGTCTGACTCTTTGTGACCCCATGGACTGCAGCACGCCAGGCTTCCCTGTCCATCAACCACTTCTGGAGCTTGCTCAAACTCATGTCCATTGAGTTGGTGATGCCACCCAACCATCTCATCCTCTCTCCTCTCCTGCCTTCAATCTTTCCCAGCATCAGGATCTTTTCCAATAAGTCAGTTCTTCACATCAGGTGGGCAAAGTATTGGAGTTTCAACTTTAGCATGAGTCCTTCCAATGAACACCCAGGACCGATTTCCTTTAGGATGGACTGGTTGGATCTCCTTGCAGTCCAAGGGACTCTCAAGAGTCTTCTCCAACACCACAGTTCAAAAGCATCAATTCTTCAGCACTCAGCTTTCTTTATAGTCCAACTCTCACATCCATACAATGACTACTGGAAAAACCATAGCCTTGACTAGATGGACCTTTGTTGGCAAAGTAATGTTTCTGCTTTTTAATATATGCTGTCTAGGTTGGTCATAGCTTTTCTTCCAAGGAGCAAGTGTCTTTTAATTTCATGGCTATAGTCACCATCTGCAGTGATTTTGGAACCTCCAAAAATAAAGTCACTGTTTCCATTGTTTCCCCATCTATTTGCCATGAAGTGATGGGACCAGATGCCATGATCTTAGTTTTCTGAATGTTGAGTTTTAAGCCAATATTTTCACTCTCCTCTTTCACTTTCATCAAGAGGCTCTTTAGTTCTTCTTTGCTTTCTGCCATAAGGGTGGTGTCATCTGTGTATCTGAGGTTACTGATATTTCTCCCGGCAATCTAGATTCCAGCTTGTGCTTCATCCAGCCCAGCATTTCTCATGATGTACTCTGCATATAAGTTAAATAATCAGGGTGACAATATACAGCCTTGAAGTACTTCTTTCCCGATTTTGAACCAGTCCATTGTTCTATGTCCAGTTCTAACTGTTGCTTCTTGACCTGCTTACAGATTTCCCAGGAGACAGGTCAGGTGGTATGGTATTCCCATTTACGAATTTTCCAGTTTTTTTGTGATCCACACAGTCAAAGCCTTTGGCATAGTCAATGAAGCAGATGTTTTTCTGGAACTCTCTCACTTTTTCTACCCTCTTAGCATCCTCATATGATAGAGAGCATCTCTTTCCCAGTGGTTTAAACTGAACACCCAAGATTACGTACTTGTGCCAGGACCAGTGACCCTGGGTCTGATTGGCCAGGCTGTGTTGTGTGCCCAACTTGGAAGTGGCTGGGGAAAAGGGAGGTACATTCTGTCTGAAAGACACGAACCAAGTGCTATTACCAGAAGAAAGGGGACCAGACTTGGAACAAGCAAACTATCATGGTCTGCTACACTGATGGTGAATGTTGAAGGAGATAAAGCATGTAAACTGCCTAGCACTTTATGGGAAATGTTTTTTTCTGAATTCTTCTCTGTTCCTCTCTCTGTATTTAACCACTTGATACATCAGTGGAATCCCCTTTAGCTTTGTTGCTTGCAGCTTCTCCTCCTCCACCCCACTGCCTTGCTGTGGCCTCTCACTGCCACTCTCCTGGCCTATTGTTGGAGGACCATCTCACTGACCTCACTCCATCTCTCTCTGCTAAGTCACTTCAGTTGTGTCCAACTCTGTGCAACCCCATAGACAGCAGCCCACTAGGCTCTGCTTTCCCTGGGATTCTCCAGGCAAGAACACTGGAGTGGGTTGCCATTTCCTTCTCCAATTCATGAAAGTGAAAAGTGAAAGTGAAGTCACTCAGTCGTGTCCAACTCTTTGCGACCCCAAGGACTCCAGCCTACCAGGCTCCTCCATCCATGGGATTTTCCAGGCAAGATCTCCATCTCTCTCAGAGCACATCAACTAGAATCTGGATCTGAGAGATCCATCAGCTTCACAGTTTCCAGTGTCCCCTTGGCTGCAGAGATCCATGCAGATGGTTTCTGTCAGAGAAAGCTGGCTGCAAGTGGGTGTAGGGTTAACTAGCTGCGATGGGGTGGAGATGCATGGTAGTCATGGCGCTGGGCACCATGGTTCCCAAAGCAACCTGGAAACTAGAGCATCTCTGAGCTGAGGGAGACCAGTTGGCTGGAGTGTACTACAGATTCGCAGCCTCCCATCCAAGTAGTTCCACCTTCCATCTCCCACAGAAAGAAGCCATTGTTGTCCATGCTTTGATCTAAAATGGAAAGTACCTGGCTAACCCAGCCCATCAGTTCTGCAAGGGTGTTCTTTGTTAAGCCAGATGAAGTTTGATTTAATGTAGGATCATTGATTTATTTGGAGAAGGCAATGACAACCCACTCCAGTACTCTTGCCTGGAAAATCCCATGGATGGAGGAGCCTGGTAGGCTGCAGTCCATGGGGTCTCGAAGAGTCGGACACGACTGAGTGACTTCCCTTTCACTTTTCACTTTCATGCATTGGAGAAGGAAGTGGCAACCCACTCCAGTGTTCTTGCCTGGAGAATCCCAGGGACGGGGGAGCCTGGTGGGCTGCCATCTATGGGGTCGCACAGAGTCAGACACGACTGAAGTGACTTAGCAGCAGCAGCAGCAGCATTTCATTGTGTTATCTCTAAAAGATAAGAACTCTCAAAAATCCATGACCATACTGCCATCATTTCACCTAAAAATTTAACAGTATTTCTGGTAATATTATCAAATATTGTCAATGTAAAAATTTCACTAATTATTTCCTATTCTTTTTGGCTTGTTTTAGTTTTTGTTTTTTGCAGTTCATTTGTGTGGATTGAAATAAAGGCTAAACAGTGTGATTAGTTGATATATCTCATGAGTCTCTTTTAGAAGACACTTTTAGGAAGATCCTCTGGAGAAGGAAATGGCAACCCCCTCCAATATTCTTGGAGAAGGCAATGGCACCCCACTTCAGTACTCTTGCCTGGAAAATCCCATGGACAGAGGAGCCTGGTAGGCTGCAGTCCATGGGGTTGCTAAGAGTCGGACACGACTGAGCGACTTCACTTTCTCTTTTCACTTTCATGCATTGGAGAAGGAAATGGCAACCCACTCCAGTGTTCTTGCCTGGAGAATCCCAGGGACGGGGGAGCCTGGTGGGCTGCCGTCTACGGGTTCACACAGAGTTGGACACGACTGAAGTGACTTAGCATAGCATAGCATAGCATAGCATCCAATATTCTTGCCTGGAAAATTCCATGGACAGAGGAGCCCGGTGGGCTCCAGTCCATGGGGTCACAAAGAGTCAGACACAACATA
This sequence comes from Bubalus bubalis, assembly GCF_019923935.1. Taxonomy (NCBI): domain Eukaryota; kingdom Metazoa; phylum Chordata; class Mammalia; order Artiodactyla; family Bovidae; genus Bubalus; species Bubalus bubalis. The sequence continues at coordinate 174,494,579 of NC_059157.1, read as the reverse complement.
GCAACTGAACAACAACAGTAATCCCTCTCTATCTCTTTTTTTAATTTTTAAAATTTTATTTATCTTTTACTATACTGGGTCTTCATTGTTGCGTGGGCTTTTCTCTAGTTGTGGGGAGCAGGGACTACTCTCTAGTTGCAGTGTGGCAGCAATTGCAGAAGCTTCTGTGCAGCATGGGCTCAGTAGTTGCGGCATGCAAGTTTAGTTGCCCCACAGCACGTGGAATCTTCCTGGACCAGGGATCAAACTCATGTCTCCTGCATTGGTGGATTCTTAACCACCGGGCCACCAAAGAAGTCCCTCTATATCCCTTGTGTGTGTGGGTCCCTCGTGATTCATTTGTTGACGGAAACCAGATTGTTGGTCCTCTAGCTTCTCACAGACTGGGTTTTGCCGATTGCATCCCTGAAATGGCCTTTATCATGTCCTTCTGCTTCTGCATTGCTTGTAAATATGTAATTAGGTTGGAGACTTTACCAGATTCAAAGTTGGGTTTTGGAGAGACCACTTCAGAGGTGGTAACCACAGGAAGTACAGGTCGTACCTCTTTTGTGTCCACCATCAGTGTAGATGGCACTTATGACACCCGACACCAGGAGCCAGAACCTCTGCCTCTGGTACCACCCCAGAGCCAGTCCCTGTGTATTCCCAAAGAATCCAGTCTGCATTATCAATCTCACATAGTTCTTCTTCTAAATCTTTTCAGTTCAGTCGCTCAGTCATGTCTGACTCTTTGTAACCCCATGGTCTGCAGCATGCCAGGCTTCCCTGTCCATCACTAACTCCTGGAGCTTGCTCAAACTCCTGTCCATTGAGTTAGTGATGCCACCCAACCATCTCATCATCTGTCATCCCCTTCTCCTCCTGCCTTCAATCTTTCCCAGCATCACAGTCTTTTCCAATGAGTCAGTTCTTCGCATCCGGTGGCCAAAGTATTGGAGTTTCAGCTTCAGCATGAGTCCTTCCAATGAATATTCAGGACTGATTTCCTTTAGGATGGACTAGTTGGATCTCCTTGCAGTCCAAGGGACTCTCAAGAGTCTTCTTCAACACCACAGTTCAAAAGCATCAATTCTTCAGCACTCAGCTTTCTTTACAGTCCAACTCTCACATCTATACATGACTACTGGAAAAACCATAGCTTTGACTATATGGACCTTTATCAGCAAAGCAACATTTCTGCTTTTTAATATGCTATCTAGGTTTGTCATAGCTTTTCTTCCAAGGAGCAAACATCTTTTAATTTCATGGCTGCAGTCACCATCTGCAGTGATTTTGGAGCCCAAAAAAATAGTCTGTCACTGTTTCCACTGTTTCCCTGTCTATTTGCCATGAAGTGATAGGACCAGATACCATGATTTTCATTTTTTGAATGTTGAGTTTTAAGCCAGCTTTTTTTTTTAATTTTATTTTATTTTTAAACTTTACATAACTGTATTAGTTTTGCCAAATATCAAAATGAATCCGCCACAGGCCAGCTTTTCACTCTCCTCTTTCACTTTCATCAGGAGGCTCTTTAGCTCCTCTTCTCTTTCTGCCATAAGGGGGGGGTGTCATCTGCCTATCTGAGGTTGTTGATATTTCTCCAGCAATCTTGATTCTAGCTTGTGAATTCCAGCCCAGCATTTCACACGATGTACTTCACATATAATTTAAGTAAGCAGGGTGACAATATACAGCCTTGAAGTACTTCTTTCCCGATTTGAACCAGTCCATTGTTCTCTGTCCAGTTCTAACTGTTGCTTCTTGACCTGCATACAGATTTCTCAGGAGGGATAAGGTCTGGTATTCTCATCTCTAAGAATTTCCCACAATTTGTTGTGATCCAAACAGTCAAAGGCCTTGGCGTAGTCAATGAAGCAGAAGTAGATGTTTTTCTGGAATTCTCTAGTTTTTTCTATGATCCAACAGATGTTGGCTGTTGATCTCTGGTTCTTCTGTCTTTTCTAAATCCATCTTGAACTTCCAGAAGTTCTCAGATAATTGAAGATTTTTGAGATAATTGAAGGCACCTCAGTCTTACATCTGGAGCCTGGATGCAAGTAGGCTGAGAAAGGTAGCTCTCTTTCCCATTAATCTTGGAGAGACAGAATTCCTAATGAAGAAAGTTCTTTAAACCTGGGAGAATTGTTCACAAGATGGTAGAGCCACAAATGTGATAAATCTCCAGTGGAGTGTCTATAACTGTGGTGGGACTGAGAGTTAAGTGTTAGGAATTCAAACAGGGCTTCCAGTGGGAGTCCACAGTGTTAGGGAAAAGGACCCATTGGCTCAGACATCACATTCATGAAGGGCTCAACTTTGGATATTATCATCAAAGGAAGTTACACATGAAGGTCACAGAGAAACAGTGATGAAGTTCATTCTCCACCTTTAAACTTGTGAACCATGATGGGACCAGACTGCCTCAGGGACTCATGAATTCATTAATCTTACAAATTCTGTATTTGCACAGCATAATTATATTACTCTGTAATTTTGTCTGCTAAACTACTGGTTACATGCAACCACTTCAACAACAATTTTGTCATATTGATCTGTATTTCTGTATTGGGAGCATCTCAAAAAGGGGAAATAGCCAGAAGCACGTTCAAGAGGATCAGAACTCACAGATGGGAGGTTTGTGGGTTGTAGAGGGGGGAAAAGAGGACCCAAAACTTGTCCCTGAAGGATGGGTGGGGGTCTGGTTATTGGAGGGGAAATGGGGGATGTCATGATTGGTAAGTATCCTTCCCAGAGCAAATCAAGTCTTTTTTTTTTTTTTTTAACAAAGAGACAGACATCCCTTTCCTTGTCCCAACTTTCCCTGAAAGGAAAGTCATTACTGTGATGTGGATAGTTAGTATATATCCCCACCGCTGTTATTGACTCTGCTCTGCAGGTCTGCAGGTCCCAGCTCAGGGTGGGATGTGTGGCTGGGGCTGAGTGGGCAGAGATCCTGGAGACACAATTCTGCCGGTGAGGTGGGATGGTGTGGATAAGGGACATTTCAGAGAATTGAGCAGAGGTTTTAATTGCAAGCAGCGATGAGCTGTTTAATTTGCACCTTGAAAGGAATGGTAGAGGTGTTCTAATTAACCGAGACAGAGGTTATAAATTAGGACTTTCCAGAGAGGTCCTTGGTGGTCACATGTCAGGACTTTCTTGTGGGAAGGTTTGGGAAGCTGCCCAGAGAATGACATTTCAGGAGCCCTGGGGGTCTTGGGTCAGAAGTCCATCCTCCTGCCAGCCCTGTGATGGACGGTCATGGTGTTTCCATCAGAAACTCCAGAGTCTGTCAGTGCCCTGTGGTGGGGGTGAGGGGGTGGCAGACCTACGCTGGAATCTACACCCTCAGATCAGAGGGGCCCTGTGTGACCCCTCTTGCTGAGGCAGTCTGAAATTTCCTGCCCTAGAAACCCACCCCTCCTGATTCCTGTTAACGGCTTCAGGCTGCCCTGAGATTAGCTTCTCTGGCTCTTTCGTCACCCATGCTGTGTTGTCGTGTCTACAGTGAGGTCACATTGCTTCCAACCTGAAGGGCTTCTCAGATCTCTGATTTTTAACCCACACACATATAATTTGGCTAGTTATATACCAGGCACTGTTAAATCTCTTTGCAGGTAAAATACATATTTGTTCTAAGTCACTTACATAGATTAAGTAAATCCTAACAAAATGTCAAAGAGGAATTATTAGCCCCAATTTACAGATGAACAAACTGAGGCACAGACAGGTTGTGATGACTTGCCTTAACCTCACAGGGCTAGGAAGAGACTGAGATGGGATGCAAAACCGGGCTACATGGCCAGTGCTTGGCCACTCAGCAACTTCACCCCCTGCCATCCCAGTGAGGGCCTGCCATTCTCTGAGGTCTGGCTTCAGCAAGGTGCCTGAGCTGTTGCACGTGGCAGCCCTGGTTTTTGAATATTTGAAATTATGTGATGTAAATATATAAGGCCTCACTTCAAGTGTATTTTGAAATGTTGCAACCCTCCCATTTGAAAAAATGTGAAAAAAAAAAAAACCTCCAAAATAAAAATCAAGACCTTTCCAACTTGGCAGGCCCCAGGATTTGCAAGATGTAGTGACACAATTTCCAAAGCCTCGTGGCACCAAGTGAGCCGATAAATAGGTAGCCTCCACCCTTTTTCGTCCTGTGGGTATCACAGTATTGCTGCCATTCTTTGGAAGATCAGTGAGTGAATCCATTCCTAGAGCCCGATTATGTGATCAACCACTGTTGTTAGAACTGAAAATCTTTTTTATATCTGGTAACAATGCCATCCAAGTGTCAATTAGGTGGTGGAGCTGGCGGCAGTGTTCCCAAGATGGAGCCAACATCAATAGCTTTGTATTGGAAGTGAGAAGTACTAAAATGCCTCAAAGAGGGCTGAGCAAGCGCTGTGATACACACTGCTGCCAATTTAGGAGCAAGCCCTTTGCAAGCCATCGGAAATGGCTTTTCCAACCAGAAAGTAGCAGTTAAAAGCCCAAAGCCTGCTTCCATGGTGATAGATTTATGTACAGTAAGAAACATCCCTCCCACTCGACATGTACTTCTTTGGAAAGATTAATCTCATGTGAAGTGAATTTCAATTAAATGTGACTGCCCTGTGCTAAACTCCAACTGCTATTCCTCACCTTTTCTCTTCTTACTTTGGAGAGAACGGCTACCAGATTAGTTCCGCTAAAAGATGGATCTTGCCACTCTCCCACTCAGAAACCTCCTGGGGCTCCCACTGCCCAGTGAAATAGGTCTTGATATTCAAGCTAATCAGTGAGTGGGACTGAGTCTCCCCTGGGGAACAGAGACTCCCGGGAGTCTCTGTACATCACACTCACACCAGTAGGGCCACACCATTGAGACCACCCCCATTCAGAACCTAATGGTTGAGTGAGGCATTTATGTATTGAGAGCGGAAGTCTGATGGGATCTCAGTTACCAGGGATGGGACGGGAATGCCTGGTGGCCCAACAGGTGTAGTGTTTGCTCAGTGCCTGCTGCTTAATAGATCTTTATTAAGCATTGGTGGGGCTTCCCAGGTGGTGCCAGCAGTAAAGAATCTGCCTCCCAATGCAGGAGAGTAGGGTTCAAGCCCTGGATCAGGAAGATCTCCTGGAGAAGGAAATGGCAACCCACTCCAGTATTCTTGCCTGAAAAGCTCCATGGACAGAGGAGCCTGGCAGGATAGTCCATAGTGTCGCAAAGTGAAGGACTGAGCATTCATGTAACACTCATGTGATGAATGAATGAATGGATGGTCTTTACAAGAATCTTGGTCTTTGAGTTCTATACCCTCAAGGACAAAGACCAAGGCTACAAATGTGAAGGGGTCTTTAAGAATCTTAGGCCATTCTGGACTTTCATGTCCTTGGTCTGGGTTAGGGAAATAACCTCAGTAATCAAAAAACAAACATTTCTTATGTTTTTCTAGGTCAGGGCTTCTCAATCTTGCCGCTGTGGACACATTGGGCTTGGTAATTCCTCATTGTGGGGGCTGTCCTGGACATTGAAAGATATTTAGAGGCATCCCTGTCCACTTCCTTTGTGGCTCATATGGTAAAGAATCTGCATGAAATGCAGGAGACCTGGGTTCGATCCCTGGGTTGGGATGATCCCCTGGAGAAGGAAATGGCAACCCACTCCAGTATTCTTGCCTGGAAAATCCCATGGACAGAGGAGCCTGGCAGGCTGCAGTCCACGGGGTCACAAAAGAGTCAGGCCCGACTGAGTAACTAATACACACACACTGCCCTCTATCCAAATAGATGCCAGCAGCACCCACAACCTAAGCTGTGAAATCAAGGATGTCTCCAGACATTACCAAATGCTCCTGAGTTGGGGTTGGATTACCCCCAGGTTAGAAACACCCAGCTCGGGCAGTGATTCTCAATTCCAGTGGCATACTAATATCACCTGGGGAGCTTGAAAAAAAAATACTGATGCCTGGGTCTCACCTGGAGACATTCTGATGTAGTTGGTTCTGGAGAGTGGCTTAGGGATGGGAAATTTTCAAAGCTTCTTAGGTGGGTGTAAGGTTTAGCCCAGTCTGAGAGCCACTGGTCCAGCGCTGGGCAGTCCACAAGTTTTACATCCATGATAAGCTTCATGACCTTCCTGTGCAGGAAGGGAGGGAGATTATTGTTGTGGGTTTCTGACTATAGAAGTGAGGTCCAGAGAGGTATGGTGGCCCTGTGAGTGGTGGTACTGGCATTCCAATTCAGCTCATCTGACTCCTAACACAGTGCTCCTCCCAAGGGGCAGGGCCCAGCCTGGGCTAGCTTGATGTTGAGGGTCATGAGTTTCTCCCTTCCCAGTGGTTCTTCCTATCCCTTAGCTCCCATTCCCTCACTGTTTCCCTGTTTCTTTATGCAAAGGTGCAGCTAACAGTCATTTACACTTTAGTGAGAACATGAGACTGCTTTTTGTCTTCCAGGGGGATTTGCAAGTTACACCTCATCTGTAACAGTGAAGAAGATGGCTTTGCATCAGCCCACAGATGAGGTGGGGATGGTTTTGGGGTGGTGAGGAGTGTGTTTCTGACACCTCTAGAATCAAATCCAATTGGTAACAGCCTTTCATTAGTGTTCACCTCATTCTAGCTTTGAGGTGAAAATCCTATCCAGCTCCATTTCATTTACAAATAATTTTTGGAGCGTCTCCTGTACACTTGTAAGTGCAGTCATGAAGTCACTGTTGGCTGGTTCTCATTCACAAGGCTATAAGTTCCCAGGCAAAGGGCATCCTGGCCTTCTTCCGTGGCACTCACTACACCTTGGCCCACACTGGACACATGACATGGTAGGTATTTGACACACAGACAGTTGAATGTCAGGCCACCCATCTCGAACCCAAGCCTATGCCCTAGGGAGAGACCACACAGGTTAACCTCAGGACTAAACCTGCATGCATGTGGCTGAATTTTTCACTTCTGCTCTGGGCTGGCATTAAGAGAAGCCAGCTTCAGAAGCCTTCAGAGAAAATGTGAGCACAGTGGGGTTTTGAAGCTTCCCCAAAACAGACATCTCAAGCAGAAACCACTTTTATTGGGATGGCTTTGTTTGAAGAAAAGGAAAAGAGAAAACACCAAGAGACAGACTCTGCTAACAGAGGCGGGGGTAGCCAGGCATCTCTGCCCCATGCTGTGCAGAAAGGGGGGGACCCCGGTGCCCCCGTCATGTCACTCATTCCGAGAGACCAAGATCTGCTCAAGCTTCAGTTCACCTTTTTGAATACTTGCTTGCAGACCACACCCTCTACTCTCATCTCCTGAAACAAAAACAGATTCTTGTTATTGGCCAAAGCAAGGTCACACTTGGGGCTCAGCATGTCCAGGGGCAGGAACTCTGAAAATACTCCGTGACTGCTATTTTTCCTCAAGAGTTGGTCTGAATGAGACAATTCCTTGGGGAGTCAGATGAACCGGGTCAGGGGACGTCGGTCTTGGCTATGCCCTCTAGATAGAGCTGGCTGGGGACAGATGCGGCTCAGAGCCGACCAACAGGACCCTCGGATGCCTCCTTCCTCCTACTACCCTCCAGGAGCCAAAAGGCTTTAAGAACACCAGGCCTGAGCCCAGGTCAGAGACTGTGCACAGATTTGCAAGAAATCAGGGCCAGAAGCAAGGCTCAACCCCTAAAGGGCTCAACAGGTCCCTGAGACCAGGGTTGCAAACTGGCATGGTGGTTCCAAGCTCCAGCTGCACACTGGAGTTACCTGGGGAGTTTGAAAAATGCCTGGGTCCCAGGTTAGACTGGTTATATCAGCATTTCAGTGGGTGGAGTCCTGGAATTGCTATATTAAAAGCTCCCAGGTAGTACTAAAATGCAGGGCAGCCCCTGCTGAATGTCGCCAGCAAGAACAACGGCACAGTGTTTCTACACTTTCCAAGGTTTTTTTTTTTTTGGTAGGAGGCTGGAAACTTGAATATTTATGTAACATCTCCTAATTTTTAAGTTGTTAGCTGGAAAAGTGTAAGGCCCATGGATGGCCAAATAAAAGATGCCTGTGGTCCCTACTTTGTAACCTCTGGCAAAAAGTCACGGAACTTTTGAGCTGAAAGGGCTGATGAAGATCACATAACCCACCCTGATTGCTCTGCAGCTGGGGAAGTGGAGGCTCAAGAAGGAGACTGGTTCAAGGTCAGGCACTGCAGCCCAGGCTGTAAGCTGCCTCTGAATATGATGTCCTGGTGCCTCTTCTTAGTGCACACACGTCCTGAAGCTCCTACAGACCCTGATCTCGGCAGAAGCCCTTTGTGGTAGGATGGTGTTTTCCAGATGAGGTTGACAGAAAGAAAGCACCTCCCAAAAGTACCTGGTGAGTTAGAATAGAACCCTGGTCACCTGTACGTGGCTCCTTTCTCAGAACACAGAGTTCCAAGGGAGCAGGAGTGATGCGAGGTCTCTGCTCAGAGGGCAGGTGGTACTTTAGACCCCCAGGGGCTAAGGCACCTACTCTGGATGTGGATGTGCTTTTTCCCGATAATGATAGTGTAGACGCAGCTTTAACCAGTGGTCCCAGGCTGGAGGACAGGGTGAGGGAGGGGCCCACACCTGAGCCAAGAAAGGCTTCTCCTCTCCTGATCCAGACTGTTGAGATTAGCAGATAGGGTAGGGGGTCCTTGGACATAAAATAAACCATTTTTGACTGAAGCCACTTTGTGATTTAATGCCTGGCCTTGAACAGGTCTGAGTAAGTAATGATCTTAAGGGAAGTGAAGAAATGCAGGAATCAAGGAAAAGCAGTCAAGGAACTGTGATAAAACAGAGGCTGAGTTTCTTCTCAAGGGATACACATGACAATCTCTGGGTTCTGAAGGAACTAAAGCCCCCACTCAGGTTAAGGATGGACATTTTCTGACCCTTGTGACTTCCATCAATTAAAGCTGTCGACCTTTGGCCCATCTGAATGCTGAATTCTCCTCTGCTCAAGTCCCTTCATGAATACGCATGAGCCCTTGGCTTAAAACTTCCCCAATTTTGGTGTTTGGGAAGACATGGCTTTCAGAAAAATGCCCAGTGTTCTTTTTACTTGCTGCAAGTAATAAATCCTTCCTTTTCCCAATCTGTGGCTTGGTTGTATCTTTGGGCTTGACACCCACCAAGAGGTGAACCCAGTTTTGGGGTAATAAGATCATGTCTTGAGAAGCTTAGAGAAGTCACCCTGGTTCTGGCTAGCCACAATTTGGCATGGTGAAAACGGGTATCATTTGGGAGCATATGTAAGTTCTGTCATCTTCTAGCTTGTGTTACTGGGATGTAAGCCTCCATGTCTTCTCCAAAATAAGAACCATAACAGTACCTGGCCCATATGGTTGCTGAGACAATGGAAAGAGATATGGAATGCTAAAGGGCTTGGTTCCACATCTGATGGTTAGCAGATGCACCTCCTCATCTCCCTCTGATTGGACAACTGGGTCAGCCCAGACCTTAAACACATTGCTCTGTTCTTAAAATCACTCAAGCGTCTTCTCCAGGGCTTTGGAAGAGAAGTTTCAGAGCAAAGGCAAGGCCCAGACATGGTGCATTCTTCCAAAGTCCACCCAGGCCCCAACATGACCAGGACCTGTGGGGCCCAGCGTGGCTTACCCCACCCACCTTCCCAACCTCCAGAACCTACCAGGTGCAGCTCGTCACCCTCAATCCACTGGGTCCAGCCACGTCCCTCCTTCTCACCCTTCTGCACACACTCGAGCTTGTCCCCATCCCAGCTCACCGTGGTCTGCCGAGGTAAAAAATACAGTTGTTATTCCAGAGCCAGCAGCCCCTGGGCTTTGGGGTAGGGGCAGCCCCAACCTTGAGAATCCAGGGTGTGCTCAAGTCAGTTTCATTAGAGAAATCTACAGCCTCGTGCTCCTTGCCCATCACATGCAAATCAGTTTTAAAATTTACAAAAACCTTCATAAATGTAAATGGGTAATTAGGACAGAAAAAGTCACTGGGGTTGGGCTGACAGTGCAAAGGCTGAGAATAGGGCTGGGCCAGGCACGGATGTGCAGCATGCTCAGGAAGCTCCTCAAGACGGGTTCCGTGTTCGGTTCCAGGTTCCAGGGGACCACGGTGGGGAAAGAGGAGGAAGCAACTTGTCTGCCCTTCTGGTCAGGCCGCCACCCCCTACCCCCTGCCCCACCTTTGAGCTCTCGCATCTTCCCTGAGCCTCGTGAGCCACCACAGGTACTGGGTGTGCTGATGGCCAGACAGACAGCAGGAGGAGGCCCAGTCTCTGCACATGGATCTACCCAGAAATACAGAGCTGGGAGTGCTGGAATTTAGACGGGAGACAGCCCAGAAGCCCATGGGCTAGACTGGGACCTGTGTGCAGTGGGCATCTCCCGTATCTGCAGCTGCCCACCTCCGGTCCATTGAGCTCTGCCCTACCCCCTGGAGAGGTTAGAACCCCATGCGTCCCTTCACTGTGAGGCTCTGAGCAAGTCCGTCACTTCTCTGAGCCCCAGTGTCCTCATTTGTCATATGAGGCAGTCAGAGGCCATGAACTCAAGAGGCCTTGGCTTCGCAGAGGTAAGCTTCTAGGATTTTTGTGTTCCTGCCCTGCTCAGCTGAGAAGACGGTTAGCGATTGCCTGAAAAGGATTTAGGAGAGCAGGAGGAATCTGGGAAGTGGGTGTGGAGTGAGGGGTGCACTCCCTACGGAAGGACCACCTGCCCCTTCCTACTCCACCCCCCAGTCTCCAGCCTGGGTTTGCTGATCTCTACTGCCCCCTACTGATGGGATGAAGCCTGCCGTGAGAGGCGGGCACAAGGGGGACAGGTGGAGCCCGTGTGTCCCCAGCTCCGCCCAGGAATCAAGCTGCCCTCTGCTCCCGGAGCCCAGAGCGCGAGGGGTATGGGAGGACTTGGGGTGAGAGCGGCTTCTTTCCCTGGTCCAGAGATCACTCGGGGCACATGTCCAGCCCCAAGCCAGAGGGAAGGTCCCACCTCCAAGTCAGAGCAGAATGAAGTGAATGTCTGAGAAGGGGGGTGTAGGGTAAAGGCTACCAATGACCTCAAGCCACAGACAGGATGACCGTTTGCTGAGCGCCTTGTGCACACCCTGCCTGTGAAGGGAAGTGGGGACTGAAATCAACTTCAAGGAGCTCATAAGAACACTTGGCCTCCTCATCAACTGCGCTGCTCTTCATGTTTATTCTGAAGCCTCCCCTGCATACAGAGGGTTCCAGATGCACCCAGAGGCCAAGAAAGAACTGTGATGCTCAGTTACAAGAGATACACTTCTGTCTCTACTGGAAACATTCGAGCCAAGGAGCATATTCCTACCCTCCATCCTAGAAAATGCAAGAAATGCTCAAAAAAGATCACAGTAATAAAAAGAATATTGTAATCTTGCTTCTTCAGAGATAATTACTCTAACATTTTGGTGCATTTCTGTCCAGTCCTTTTTTCTCTATGTATGAAAGTTGTAAGTGTTAGTCGCTCAGTTGTGTTCCACTCTTTGCAACCCCATGGACTGTAACCTGCCAGGATCTCTATGTATAATGTTTTTGTTTTTAAAACAGTGGGCTTCCCAAGTGGTAAAGAACCCTCCTGCCAATGCAGGAGACATAAGATACGCCAGTTCAGGGTTGCATCATATATGGTTTTGTACCCGTTTCTTCATTTAATAGAAGCAGTTTTCCACTTTGACAAATATTCTCCATAAGCATTATTTTAATTGTTATGTAATATTTAGGAAATGGATACATAATTTGTAAGGCCCAGCCAGCAAAAAATGAAAATGAAGACTCCTTTTTAAAAAATGATTAAGGATGGTAAAGGATGGTAAAGAACTCGCCTGCCAACGCAGATGTAAGATCCCTGGGTTGGGAAGATCCCCTGGAGGAAGGCATGGCAACCCACTCCAGTATTCTTGCCTGGAGAATCCCCATGGGCAGAGGAGCCTGGCAGGCTACAGTCCTGGGGTTGCAAAGAGTCGGACCCAACTGAAGCGACGTAACAAGCACACAAGAATTTTAAGACAGTGACAGCAGAGCATTAAACCAAGGGAAGGCCCCTTCTGGGAACAGGAGCCTGTGCAGCTGCCCTGATCCCAGGCCCATGGAAGGCAGTCCTGGCAGTATTTCCTTGTACATGCACCATTACTTAACCTGTTACCTATTCTTGGACATTTAGGTTATTTATAATTCTGTGCTACTATAAATAATACTTCCGTGTATACAGTTTTGAACACAATGTTTTGTTAGAATAAATTCTGAGGCAAAAAGACTTGCATGAAAGAGTGAGCATACTTTTAAGGCTTTTGATAAATATAACTACCTTGATCTCCAGAAGGCTCACACCTGCTTCCCTTCCAACATCAATGTCAGAGAACGAGCTTGAAAGAGATGTTCATTAATGGTAAAGCAGGCTTTGCTCCGGTGCTAACACGTTACCCTTTCCAGATCATTTGGCATCTTTTAACAGGGACCATTTGGATATAGATAATAAAAAATACCTTATCAAAAGAATGATGGATAGTGCAATTTCAGGCTTCATGATAGATCTAGGGATTCAGGGAGTAGAAGGCTCTTGGAGTGTAGAGAACTCTTTGTTAGAGCCCTACATATCAGACCCTCAAAGAGAAGGATCCAAACACACAAATGCTATGTCAGTTTCCACAGGAGGTACTTTCTCAGCCTAGAATTCCTGTTGACTCTTGACCCTGGGTGAGTTAGGCAGAAAAGAGACTGGTTCTTGTCTATACTGAAGATACAGGAGAGGCTGAGCTCAGAGAGGTTAGGTGATTTTCTCAGTGTCACCCAGCTAATGAGGAAAAGAACCTGGGCTGGAACATGGGCCTTACATGACACAGTGCCTTCATTTCCCAGCCCATGCAGGGCGCCCAGCAGATGTCTGGTAAATTTTGAGGGGCTGCAGAGAAAACATGGACATTATGCTAAGACTCTGAGCAGCCCCCAGATGCAACACCCTTCAGTTCAGCCCAACCATTGCTGGGTGTAGGTGCTGGGAGCCAGAGTTGGGTCCTGAAGATCCATGCCCCTAAGAGACCACCACAGAGAAGGAGGGACAGTGACATGCCAGGTGGTTATAGCTCAGTGTTGTAGGTGCTGGCGTCAGGGGAAGCACAGAGGCAGGAGGGCCCTCATTCTCGAGGAAATGTGACTAGCTTTCTAAAGTGGGAAGGCATTCCAAACAGAGTCGGTGCTGAAGGAGGGGGAGGTAGACAGGGTCATAACCCTGGACTATAACTGGGACTGTGGCCTGGAGCATGTCTTCAATGCCTCCTGACGCTGCCTTTGCCCTCACACAGCCCCATGGCTCTGGTCTGCTGGTGGAACACTCACCAAGGGGCCAGGGAGCCTGCTGGGCTGTCCTCTGGGTTAAAGAGGCTGGGAAGCTCAGCTCTTGGGATCTGTCTCCCTCCCATGCTGTATCAGGTTGACCCAGTATTGTCAGCAAAGAACACGTTCCCTGGAGTCAACAGACCTGGACCCTCTGTCCCAAGCTGTGGGGAATGACCTTGGGCAACAGGAGGAACCTCTCTGAGCCTCAGGGCCCTCATCTACAAAAGAGGGATTCGCAGTACCTTCTGTGGCACTGTTCCATCAGGATCCCCAGTGGGTCATATGACGTTCACACACTTGGGAAGCTCCCTCCCACACAGATTCTGGCCTTGGTGGTGTGAGTTGCTTTGGCCAATGGGACAGCAGGAAGCACAATACAAACAGTGCTTTCAGAAGCCCGGGGGGCTCACTGGGGGCTCATCATCTCAGGATCCTCCCTCTTGGGATGGAGCTGTTGTGCTTTAAGGAAGTGCAGGCTATTCTACATGGCATTTGGTCCCATCACTTCATGGCAAATAGATGGGGAAAGAGTGACAGACTTTATTTTCTTGTGCTCCAAAATCACTGTAGATGGTGACTGCAGCCATGAAATTAAAAGACGCTTGCTCCTTGGAAGAAAGGTTATGACCAACCTAGACAGCATATTAAAAAGCAGAGACATCACTTTGCCAACAACAAAGACCCCTCTAGTCAAGGCTATGGTTTTTCCAGTAAGTCATGTATGGATGTGAGATTTGGACTGTAAAGAAAGCTGAGTGCCAGAGAACTGATGCTTTTGAATTGTGGCATTGGAGAAGACTCTTGAGAGTCCCTTGGACTGCAAGGAGATCCAGCCAGTCCATCCTAAAGCAGATCAGTCCTGAATATTCATTGGAAGGACTGATGCTGAAGCTGAAACTCCAATACTTTGGCCACCTGATGCGAAGAACTGACTCATTGGAAAAGACCCTGATGCTGGGAAAAATTGAAGGCAGGAGGAGAAGGGGATGACAGATGTTGAGATGGTTGGATGGCATCACTGAAATGGACATGAGTTTGAATAAACTCTGGGAGTTGGCGATGGACAGGGAAGTCTGGTATGCTGCAGTCCATGGGGTCACAGAGTCAGACACGACTGAGCGACTGAACTGAACTGAGGCTCTTCTACTGGAGTGAAGACAACATGATTCTCTCCAGGGGATGAGAAAAAGTGATCACTGTAGAACTGAGGCTCCTCAACCGAGCCTTCAGCTGAATGCACTCCCATGAAGCTGCGAATACCCAATCAACCCACAAAACCACGAGTAGGGAGTAAATGGTGGTTGTTTTAACGTATTATATTTTGGGGTGGTTTGTTAAGTGGCTTTGGATAACGACAAGACCCACTTTACCAGTTTATGCTGAGGATGAGAGAAAATATACATAAAGTGCATAGGGCCTGTGTATGGGGCCCTAGGTAATGGTGATCATGACATCCAGAACTTAGATAAGGGTGGGATTTGCTTGTCAAAGTTGAACAATAACTAAAGCATTTGTTTCTTTTTTTTTTTTAAGCCTTTCTTTTTAAAGTTGGAGATTAGAGAAGTGATGGACAAGATAGTTACCATGGCTAAATGTTTCAGAAGCGCCTACCCTTCCAGAAGACTTGGATCCAAGAGGAGACCCTGCAGGGCTGCCTGCTGACTCGGGTGCCCGGAAGCCCTCTGATGTCTGCTTCCCCTAAAATTTAATTAGTCTTTGTTTAAGTAGAAGACCTATTTGGAGACTCCCCACTGACAGCTGCAGCGGCTCTGAAAATGCGGTTGAGTTCTCCCCCTTTGCTGTTCCCTGTTCATACTTGGTGGACATGGATTTTTCCTTTTTAAGCTTTGTATCCTGTGGGAATAAACCAGCCATTTCCCAGAGGAACAGATTTGTCCTAAGAACAGAAAAGGGGTGGGGAGTCAGGGAGGAGGGTGATCATCTACAAACGCATAAGAGGACAGAAGGAAAGAATGTTGGGAAATGGGTGGGTAACAAACAATGGTTGCTTGTTTTTCTATGACACAAAACAGCTTATGATAACAACCTTTCCCGGAACCCCAGGACTTCTTCTGTGACCTCCCTCTGTGGTGAGCAGCCACCTTTGGCACATCAGGCCAAGTTTGGAATGAGGCTCAGCTTGCACTGTGAATGCAGATCTGAAAGGGTCTTTAAGAGGTCATTCAATCCAATTTCCTAGCTTGGACACTCATCATGGCCTAATCCTGTAATCAGGGTCTAGTGGGGGCACTTTTAGGCAAGAGGATGTTCCTGGTGCTTTTTAAGAGGCACAGGAAGGCAGGTGCCAGTGGGAGCTGAGGTGGGTATGGTACAGATCACAGAGACAGTGTGGTGTCCCCCTCAACCCCTGCACCATGGGCTCTGGGGCCCCACCTTGGAACTGAAGCCCAGACAAGTCAAGGACAAGAGGAACGTATGGCCACCTTCAGCTCCCCTCCTAACAGTAATTCTCACAGACCATCTGAATTCTGCAAACGAGCTGCAGCCCAAGGCGGCTGGTTATAAAGCAAAGCCGGCCCAACTTTTCTATTAAAAACTAATAACCCCCAACACTTTGTCCTTGTCAGCAGCTTTCCCAGAAACACACGCACCAAAAGATGAGTGAGGACAGTCAGTCCTCTGACGGGGGACTGCCACTTCAAAAGTCATTATCCAGCTCCCCTGACCACTTAGAAACCCGAGCTGTCATGGAGGTGACATAGAAAACTCAGGTCCCACGAGCAGCCTGAGGAAGCTGGTTCCAAGGATGCCTTGAAGCCTCTCACTCCATTTGAGTGACCTGTACTGGGAGTGACAGACCATTCCCACTAAATGGACCCAGTGACCTGGCATGAACCACAGACAGTGAACTTAGCTGCCAAGGATTTATAACCATCCTTAGAGCCCCAAACATCCACTCCCACAATTACAGGGATGATGGCTCAGTGGTCCTTCTGCACTCGCCCTTGCAGCTCTGGGAGGCCTCTGCTTGGAGGCCTCAGGCTGGACCTGATTGCCTCTGTGGTTCCACAGCCAAGTCCTAAGAGGGGAGGTCTTGTCCATGATTGGTTCTGCCTGCAAAGGCCAGAGCCCTCCAAAGCTTGTGCTCTTTAAATTTAAGGGGAAAATTGAAAATCCAGACAGTGACCAGACACTTTCTATACGTGATGTGAATGGATAAAAGATACAAATTGGCCATTCCCCCTGGAGTTTGGTGCTTCACCTTTTGAGGGTTTCTGGAACAAGGAGGATGTTTTTAGACTCTAGTACTGTTAAATGTGGAAGTGGGAGGGTAGGAAGGACAGGGAAAGTAAATGAGAACCTGCCAAGTGCTGGGTATGGTATTGGGAGCTTTACAGCTGATCAAAATTAGGCTTGTTAAGTAATCCGCCCAGGCCATCTCAGGGTTAGGGGTTGAGACATCACTTGAACCCATTTCTTTCCGGCTGACTCCACGAGCTCCCCTGCCCAGGAGGCCAGGCTGGGTGATCTTCTGATCCATTACAAGGGGTCTGGCAATGACTTAAAATTAGCACATTCAGGGGAAAAGCCGATTCATTCTAAAAGCAGGTTAAAACTAGATTAATAAGACCTTAAAACACGAACAAGTAATTAGGTACATAAAAGCCATCAGAAGCAACAGCTACAGACCCATAAAGCCACAGTAGGCCTTCGTGGGCATGAACAAATGTGATTCCAATACCATGAAGAAGCCAAGAGCAAATGATACCATGAATCTTAGGACAAACAAAACAATAAAATGTTAAATCTTGACAAGTCATTTTAAAAAGTCCTTAAAAATTCCAGAAAGTACCCAGGATTAATTTTAAAACAACAACCCATCAGAGAGCTCAAGGTCCCGTGAGGCCACCATTCTGGGGAAGAGGGAGTGAGGCTGGAGAAAGTCATGGGGTTCCCATGGAACTGGGCTCAGTCATTCCAGGGGCTCAGTACTGAGGATGGCCCGAAGTCTGGACTGGACCCAAGCTCTGCCATGAAGCAGCTCAGCCTGGAGGGAAGGCAGACATGCCAACTAGCGCCAGTGCCGCCTGTGTCCTGTTTGCTGGGTACCTCCTCGTGGAAGTAACAGCATCCTGTCATTATTACCATCATCATCATCCCCCCGAATCAGGAACTGAATACTCACTGCATGCTGGGCAGGGTATTAAAGTGTGGGTCATATCAACACTTTGGCCACATCATGTGAACAACTGACTCACTGGAAAAGACCTGATGCTGAGAAAGATTGAGGACAGAAGGAGAATAGGGTGACAGAGGATGAGATGGTTGGATGGCATCACTGACTCAATGGACATGACCTTGGGCAAACTTTGGGAGATGGTGAGAGATAGAGAAGCCCGGTGTGTTGCAGTCCATGGGATTGCGAAGAGTCAGGCATGACTTGGCGACAACATATCTGATTTGTTTGATTTGATTAACATATTTGATTCCCTAAACCTCTGGGGCAGTGATGCTTCTCCCCAGTTTACATATGTGGAGACTGAGGCTTTACGGTCACTCAGCCATTGGGACTTCCCTGGTGGTCTGGTGGTTAGGAGTCCACCTTCCAATACAGGGGACACGGGTTTGATCTCTGGTCAGGGAACTAAGATCCCACATGCCCTGGAGCAACTAAGTCAGCGCGCTACAACTAAAGAGCCCACTCGCTGCCACTAGAGGGCCTAACGAAGCCAAAAATAATAGATAACTTTTGAAAAAAGGTCCCCCAGTCATGAAGTGGGGAGATGAGGTTTAACTTCAGAGCATATGCTCTTGGCTACTGGGCTCTGCATTTCCCTAATATAAGCTGACCCTTGAATGACCCTTGAACACTAAGGTTTTGCAACACAGCTCTGTGTAATCAAGGGCTTCCCTGGTGGCTCCGACAATAAAGAATCTGCTGGCAATGAGAGAGACCGGGGTTCAATTCCTGGGTTGGGAAGATCCCCTGGAGAAGAGAATGGCTATCCACTCCAGTGTTCTTGCTTGGAGAATCCCATGGACTGAGGAGCCTGGCGAGTTACAGTCTATGGGGTTGCAGACTTGGACACAACTGAGTGACTAACAACTGTCACTTTTCTGGGTAAGTGAACAACATTCAACAAAGATAGGTTGCACACCAGCCTCACATGCTAGAAACAGAAGGCAGGGAAGGTGAAGATTCTGCTCTAAAGAGCTCACAGACTATTGCAGACAGACAGAGAATTCCTGCAGAACGGCAAGTGCTGGTAGAGGCAGGTGATGGTGACTGTGGAAGTGGGAGGGCACCTCATCAGACTCTGAAGTGGAGACAGAGGTCCATCGGGGAAGGCTTCCTGGAGGAGGTGATGCTGGAATCGACACCAAAAAACATTAAGAGTTAGGTTAAGAAACAGAAATTGGAAAAGAGGAATGAGGGAATTTCGGGCTCAGAGAATAGCCTGTACAGATGCAGGGAGCTCAGGGGGCTGCATAAGTGAGGCTTCCAGATGGGCTTTGCCTGGCTGGACCCTTCTGGAACGATACCCCTCAGGGAGACTAACTCTGCACCTCCAATCCCAGAATGTACCAGCATCTCTTTTTTCTCACTTCACAACTTTGTGGCTCCAATCTGCTAAACCTGGTACAATAGAAAATCTAAATTTTTGCCTATCTGGCAGGCAGAGTTGGCTCTACTACTTGGGCGGGTACAGGGAATTGGTCTATTCCCAAGTCTACCTGCAGTGGGGGTGGAATAAAGGAGGGGCTGTCCTGCCAGAAGGTGCTCAGAGAGGCTCAGAAGAGCAGAGCCTACTTGGGGGAGGCCTCATCTCTTCCATGGGGACTTCTGGCCTCTATTTTTCTGTTTATCTTTCAAAGCAAACAGAAATAAACAATTCCCGGAAGATAAGAGATGGCAGCTCAGTAGCCAGGGAAGGTCAAGCAGGTCAGGATGTCTTGACGAAGAACTCCTTTGAGTCTATACTTTTATCCACTGCAGGATACCAGCCCCCACCTTAGCATCTAGAGCAGAGGAAACGCACAGTATTGTTTGTTGACTCAACAGAATAAATAAAATGGCAGAAAACATTCTAGGGGTACTCATAAATTTTCAGGCAATGAACATCCCCCTTTTTTCTTTTACAGACAAGCTGTCCTAGGCAAGGGGCTTCCCTCGTGGCTCAGATGGTAAAGAATCTGCCTGCAATGCAGAAGACCTGGGTTCGATCCCTGAGTCAGGAAGATCTCCTAGAGAAGGGAATGTCTACTCACTCCAGTACTCTTGCCTGGAGAATTCCATGGACAGAGGAGCCTGGCAGGCTATATAGTTCATGGGGTCACAATGAGCCAGACACGATTGAGTCACTAACACTTTCATTTTTTCATCCTAGGCAAAGTGGCTATTTGTTCTTTAATAGATTAGCCTCATAGAAACAGGTTAGCCATTGGAACGACATGGGCTCTGAGTTTCTGAAGCCTGGAGTGCTTAGGGCCATGCCCGGCGCTACACAGACAGAAAGAGCAGGAGTCATGGTTTCCATCCACGTCTCCCTGACTCTGAACCCACAGCCTGCCCATTGCCCACAGGAACATCTTGCTCCCATGGATGCCATTGCCATTGAACCCAGAAGACTGTGTGTGAGGCTGGTCTGGCCATCAGACAGCAACTTGCCTGACCTAGCTGGGCACTGGCGAGGGACCCAATGACAGCCTTAGACAGAGGCTGGTCTGGACTCCAATCCATCTCCACCTCTTTCTAGCTGGGTGACCCCAGCTATTTACCTTTTGAACTCTTCATCTGCAAAATGGGGCTAATGAGTCCTGCCACAGAACACAGCCATCGGGAGGAAATGAAACAAGGGTTTGGAAGGACCTGTTTTAGAGCTGGACTCTTCTTAGCTCTCGGCCTTGCCCTCCATGCCCATGTTCTCAGTGGGTGTAAAGAGGCAGGTGCCCCTGCAGCCCAGCCTCTGCACGTGTAACCTGCTAGCTCTTCTCTAAGTGGCCAGGTGTCTCTTCACACAATACCACCTGCAGAATTTGTCTCCTGGAGGACACAGTTTATAAAGTGAGAGAGCTACAGATAACAGCTCCTACTGATGGAGCAGTTGACTGCAGGCTTTCCTGCATCTAATCCTCATTGTGAAGCAGATATCCCTTACTTGATAATTATTCCCATTTCATAGACAAGTGAAGGCATAGGAAGGTGAAGTAACTTGCTAAATGACACCCAATTTGTTAAGCGACAGAGATGGGACTCCAAAGATGAACTGATTATGATGTAGTCGGACTGCCAGGCCCTGCCTTGAAGGGAAATGGACTGTAGACAAGCAAGAGTTTAGAGGAGGGCCAAGAACAGCTACCCTCAGCCTGGAGGCTGCAGATCTTGGCCAGCAGGGCAGCCTCCACTGCCAGGGAGAATGAGATGGAAGCCAAACCTCTCACCTCCCCTACCAATCCCATCCCAGGACATCACAGCTTCCTGGGGGACACAGCATTTGAGACTGCAAAAGTCTCTCAGAGAAATTAATTCAGAGCCCTGACCCCTTAACATAACAATGCTTCCATCTTTCTCTGGTAACAACCTGAAGTTAGACAGCCTGGATCTAAATCCTGGCTCCACCACCTAGCTCCCTGATCTCAGACAAATGATATCTATTCATTTCTTATTAATATTTCCCTCAATCTAGGAAGAATTTTGGCATCTTTATCATAGAATTGTGAGGATTCAAAGAATTAGTGCATAGAAAGTGTTTAGAATCCTTAATACCAACACACATTAGCTAGTTTTTAATGGCAAGTAGATCTCGTAGATATGGTGAAAGACGACACCTATACTCCACTATTTTTATACCCATTTCATAAACACACTGGGGCTAGTTGTGCCAGGCACTGGAGATACAAAATTGTGGGCCCCACTGCTCAGCATCTCAAATGCACTGAGCATCACAGGTGCCCTGGGGCAGCACCTGCGGAGAGGGACAAGGAGGCAGGGGGGAGGATGAAGGGGGATGGGGCGTCAGGATGAGGTCTGTGGAGCAGTTAAACCTGGGCTGGTCCTGACCATGAGTAAGTGTGAGAGGAAGCAGGGGACTTATCCCAGGGAAGAGTGCAAAGAGGTGCAAAAGAGGATGGTATGTGCAAATGGTGGGATGGGGCTAAGTGAAAGGTGTGAGGCGGGTGTGGGGCTGGATAGGCAAGCGCTGCCATGTTCTGAGGTCCTGAATGCTGTCTGGATTTTGCCCATCAGCCCTGGGGAGACTCTTCGGATTTTTGAGCTGGGGAGTAGAAGCGTGATCCATTTCTCTTTTATTTTTAAAAAATTTTTGCCCATTCCACACAGCATGTGAGATCTTAGTTTCCTGACCAGGGATTGAACCCTTTCACCCTGCATTGCAAGTGCGGAGTCTTAATCACTGGACTGCCAGGGAAATCCCTATTTCCCTTTTCAGAATGTGAAGGATGGTAGAAGGGAGATCGGTGTGAAGATACTGGAGTAATTAAATGAAATCCTCCATGGAAAGTGCTGAGCCTGGCACATACTAAGTGTAAGAGATGTTAACTGTTATTATTATTACGGGCAAGAGATACTCAGACGATGGGGAAAGGGGAGAGAGAGATTAAGAAGCAGATCTATGGAACTTGTGGATGGGTTGTCCATAAACACTTTCCATTTATCTTCACAGCAATCACCTTCATGGCTACACAGTGGTTTATGGAATTAAAAGCCCACAGTTACTCTAAACACCTGCGGTCCCAGGAGTTTAGGGACAACCGCAGGAGGCGGCCTGTTGTGTAAACCACACAAAGTTGGGAGTTGGGAGTCAGAGGTCTGAAGTTGAATCCTGGACTATGGTTAACCAGGAGTGTGACCCTGGCAGGACCATGGGTCCCTGTCTGTTAAAAAGAAGAGTACCTCTAGGCTCTAGGATTGTTGGAGGACTGAATATACAATACATTATACATCAGGCACTAGGGTGGAGCCTGCTGTACATAGCCCTCAGAGGGTGGCTCTGATTCTATGGGCTGTTGATGATTATTACTGCCCAGCTTCTACAAATTCCTTTGTACAAATATTAATAGATACAGCCTATCTTCTGAATGATTTTCCTGGAATGTAATTCCATAAGTGGGATCTCTGAGTCAAAGAATAAGATGATTTTTCTGACTCATTGCACATTATCAGATAGGATTCCTACACGCCCCACCCCCCGACCCCCTGCTCATTTTCTGAGTGCAGAGCCAGTTTTACTGTAAGGTTGGCAAAGACCGATTTTGCAGGCTGGGTTCTCCCCGAGTCCTGACTTCATGTTCTTCACACTAGTCTTGTTTTATACAGTTTTCCCCCAGACTATTCCTATGTTGTCCTTGGACCCTCAGGTCAAGAAAGAAAGGAGGGAGGGAAGAAGGAATCTAAGCTATTTGCATACTATAGGAAACAAGTAGAGTCTTTAGGTATTTAACCAAAATAAATGTGCTATCATGGTAGAAATTCAGGTGGCATGAGGTGACCTGGGGTTCCTCTTTTGAGGACAAGGGGTGGTGTGTGTGAATGTGTGTGTGTGACGCTCTAGCACAACTCCATTTATACAACACAGACAGCTACAAAAATGCTTCCCAGGGAGGAAGCTTTTGTGAATCAGGCACAGTCTCTGCTGTCATAGGAGCTTCCAGTCAACTTGAAGTCATACAGGAATAAATCCCCGGGCCCAGGTGAGATGTCTGCCAATGCTGATTTCCAGGCAGACTTCCGTGGAGAAAGGGGAATCATGTTTACAGCCTCTGGGCGCCTGGAGGGGGTTTCCCAGTTCCAGGTCCTGTGCAGATAGGGGTCTGGGTTCATCTGTGAAGGCCTAGAAATCCAGAGTGACTAGGGTGGTAAACCAGCAAAAAGGAGGCTCCCACGCTGAGGGCATATGCACAAGCAGTTTCAGCTGTGTTTAGACACAGTGTTTAGACCTGTCTATCCGGGACTTTTGGAGGTGGGTACATTAGGGCTGAAGGTGAAGCCCTGGATCACTCCCAACACCCTGAGGCTGTCCTTTTCCCCGTCAACCCACACTCCAGCCTCTCATGCGGGGCCTGCCTTGGGTGGGCGGCCCAGGGAGGTGGAGCTCCTGCTTTGCCTGCAGAGACCCATCTCCAGGCACCACACACCCTCTCCCACACCCCTCAGAGTCCTTGTGGGCTCAGCTACTGCTTGAGATTAGTCAGAAACAAGAGCCCAGCCCTGGCAGATCTCCAAGCCTTAGTCAGAGAATATTCCAACTCCTACTGTGTACTCACCATAAACCAAGTGGTAACCGCTTAGCTTGCATATAGCACATTGAATTTTGTAAAGTATCTTCCACTTGACGTGCTCTTTTAGAACCTTGCCACATCTGCACTGAGATGTGGAATCCATGTTCCCTTCCTTGGGAAGATGGGTGGGCCTTTGGGACTGCCTGAACCAACAGAGTATGGCAACATTCTTTCTATATGACTTCAGAGGCTAAGTAGATTATAAGAACGTCACATACTTCTCCTTTATTCTCTTGGCCCCCTTTTTCTTGGAACCCAGTTGCCATGTTGTGAGGAAGCTCAAGCAGCCAGTAGAGAGTATGAGTGAGCCATCTGGAAAGTGGGCCCTCCAATGCCTCACAGATGTGGCACACAGCAGGGACGAGCCTCCCTTTTTGAGCCCCACCCAAACTGCAGATTCATGAAGAAAATAAAGAACTGTTATTGTTTTGGAGGCTTGGAGCACTAAGTTTTGGAGTGGTTTGTTACATAGCAATAGAGATTTGAGATAATTCATCACTACATAGTTTTCACAACAATCCTATTAGTGGTACTGTTAATATCTTTGGCTCCTGTTTACAAATGAGAACACTGAGGTCCAAAGAGATAGAGTATGTTCCCAAAGGAAGCACAGCTGGAGGGTGGACCCAGGATTCAAATCCAGGTCCATCTCAAAGCCAAGACTCCCAGTTGCTCTGCTGTATTCTGCACCTGTCCAGCGGCACACACTGTTGGTATCACTTACTCGGACCCTGAGTCACAAACCATCGTGGGCTGCTTCAAGTTTGGTGTCTCCAGGCATCCACATGGACTGGAGTGCATCTCTCCACTTTCAAGTCCCCATAAATGGGCACCCTTAACTCCAGCACACTGAACCATGAAAAGAACATCATCGGAACCTGGGCATGGGCCAGCCCACTTCCTCATTTCTCTTTCTTAGTCGTTATCATAAGCATGGTCTTTGAACCCACAGCATCAGCATCGGTCAGGAACTTGTTAGAAAAGCTCTTGGTTCCTACTTGAGACTTTCTGAATCAGAAAATTGGGATGTGGGGCAAGTTTAAGTTTGAGAACTACTGTTCTAACTCCTACGTGGCTCTTAACATATGATTTGTAGGACTCTATGTCACAAGAAGTTTTTAGATGCAAGCAACGGAGAAGGCAATGGCACCCCACTCCAGTACTCTTGCCTGGAAAATCCCATGGATGGAGGAGCCTGGTAGGCTCCAGTCCATGGGGTTGCTAATAGTCGGGCACGACTGAGCGACTTCACTTTCACTTTTCACTTTCATGCACTGGAAAAGGAAATGGCAACCCACCCCAGTATTCTTGCCTGGAGAATCCCAGGGACAGAGGAGCCTAGTGGGCTGCAGTCTATGGGGTTGCACAGAGTCAGACACGACTGAAGCGACTTAGCAGTAGCAGCAGCAGCAGGAAAACTGCAAAACACTTCAGGGGAAAAAGAAAGGGAACATACTAGCTGGTTTAAGGATGTGAGAAGTCTGGGAATGGTGTTGTATCAGGAGTTCCAGCAGCCCTCCAGTGTTGTGGTTTCTCTCTCCCTCTCTCTTTCTCGATTATTTCTGCTTATCTACTGGCCTCATTTTATTTTTTCCTTCTGTCCGATTTCTCCTGCAGCCATGGAAGGCGGCAGGAAACATACGACTGGCCCAGTCACACACACAATCACGGGTCAGGCCGCAGGACACTGTCATGGCCCTGGTTTAAGGTGCTCAACCCAGGAGAGATGACGTACTGGGATTTGCAGCTTCACCAGAACCCACAGGTAAGTAGGGGTCATTCCCACCCCAAAGAAGGTGCTTCTCTGGGTGGGTAGCAGAGCAATGTCTATCAGAAAAACAAACAGTTGTAATCTTCCAGTATACATGTGGCCATCACAAGAACACTGCCTGTAGTCCAGGGTCTCAGAGGGATTTCCCCCTGCTTGTTGGACATAGTATAGTGGCTTCACAAGGCCCTATTTCCTGTGCTATCGCCCTAGTCCTCAGAACGAGCTGTGAGCCAGGTGGAGCAGCAATCACAATGTCCATTTAGCAGATGTGAAAACAGAGGCAGTGTGTTCAGTCATTTAAGGTCACTCTGTTAACTAAGTAAGAGGGGAGGATTCAAAACCAGATGTCTGACTCTAATACCAGCACTCCTTTCTCCACACCCCCAAGCCTTCTCACCACTCTCATCCAGGGTGTGATAAGGGTCACAATACGGAATTGAGGTGCTGGTCCTTAGCAGAACTCCATGAAGCTCTGCTTTCATGGAGCTCTGTAATGTAGAGTGTTATAAACAGACAAGTTGGAATCCTTCCTCTGCCACCAGCTGACTGAGTGACTTTAGGCTAAAAAATATTCCTCACCCCGGAGCCTCAGATTTCCATCTGTAAAGTGGGCATAATGATACTTACGGAACAGCATTTGTTGTGAGGACCAAAAGAGAAAAAAGTGCTAAAATCATCAGGGTCAGGCATGGCACTTGGTAAGGATTTACACATGTTATTTCCCTTTGTTCCTAACAAAACCCCAAACCTAACAAACAAGTGTGATTCTTGAAAGCTACTTTGTGAATTTTATTTGGGTTGCTTTAATTCTCCTTTTTGTAATCCTCAAAAGCATGCTGCTGACACTCATTTCAAAGGTTGAAGAACTTTAGCTAAGACATGAAAGACACTCCGTGTTTCCCTCCTGGAAAGGACCCAGCCAAATGCTGCGGCCCTGATCTGGGCAGGCGCGGCTCTCAGAAAGCTCTCAAACCCAGTGGCATTCTCAGCTCTGCAGCCCAGGGAGTGAATTCTGCCATTGACATCGTGTTTTTGTTTTTTTTAAATAAGAATCAAAGAAATCTCTTTAATGAATCAAGAATAGGACCAGAAAGCTGGCAAAAGACTTTAAACCAAACTGTTAACAGAGGTTTGGTAGATACTTAGATGCATGAATGGATGGATGAAAGTAAGTCAAGGAGGGAAGGAAATGAAACATGTAAGTGCTGATATAGAAAGATGCTGAAGAAGTATCATTGAGAAACAATGTGCAAAGAAGTAGATCCTTTCTTTCTTCCCTCCTTTCTTTTTCTCCTTCCTTCTTTCCCTCCCTCCCTCCTCTCTCTCTCTGTTTCTCTTTCTGTCTTTTCCGGCTTTTGGTAGAAATATTGACCAATTCTGGGGGGCTTCCCGGTGGTAAAGAATCGCCTGCTAATGCAGGAGATGTGGGTTTGATCCCTGGGTCGGAAAGGTCCCCTGGAGAAGGAAATGAAAACCCATTCTAGTATTCTTGCCTGGAAAATCCCATGGACAGAGGAGCCTGGCAGACTATAGTCCATGGGGTCGCAAGAGTCACGACTTAGTTCACTAACAATTGACCAATTACCTACTCAATAGCTACAGAGCTGCTGGCTTCTATATTTGAGGAAGATTTGGGGACAGACCAGCCAGAAACAGTAACAGTGATTACCTCTGGGGAGTGGAAACGAGGCTGAGTAAGGAAGGGGCCATTCCTTTTCAGTCCACTTTCTCCTGTGCTGTTTGAATTCTTTTTTGCCTTTTACCATAAAAACAGACAGCAGCACCAGAAGGCTGGAAGTGGAAGGCAGGTTCTGTGGAAGGGGTCATCCTGAGTTCAAGGCTGGAGCTGGAGGCGAGGCCTCTGCCTGGGAGGAGGAGCCTGCTCCTGAGTGAACAAAGCTGCAGTTTCCCCGGGGTCCACGGTGGGACGACAAATGGCCCTTCTGTGACCAGCACACAGAGCCAGGCTCCTGGCTGAGACCCTGGCCGAGGCTCGTCTTCCCCCATAAAAGCAGCTCATGCCAGGGGAGCTGAAATCAGGAATCGGATCATTCTTTGCACTGAGGGGCTCCTTGGCCTGGGTTTGGGGAACAGTATTTGAAGTGAGGGGGCACCTCTCTTTTGGCAGGTCCCCCACTCTGCCAAGGCCTCCATCTGCTAGATTCAATAAATAATATTGGTTTCAAACTAGGCCTGCAATCTCATTTTAATGGATAAAGGCATGCAGGAGGTGGTAGAGAAAAGATGGACCCAGGCTTGACACATTTCCACCAAGATGACAGCCCTGACTGCTTGCGGTCATGTAAAGATCTGAACAGAACCGGCTGGAAATGTGAGCTGAGTGATCCTGGGCTCCATAGATCTGAGTGCCTCCACCCGTCAGCCTGGGGAGAGACCACAGAGCCATTTCAGGTGGTGCTGGACATGGCTGCCATGTCCAGAGGGGTCCAGGAATGGGCTAAGCCATTCGGTGGCATGTGGCCCTCTACACCGGGCCTAAAAAATATCACTGAGTGTTTTCTACTTTTTCTAGAGATGCAGTTACAGAGAGGTTTCTTTTCTCCAAAGTGGTGGTTCTCAAGGTTTAGTTATACCAGAACCACCTGGTGGCTTATTAAAACCCAGATTGT
This sequence comes from Bubalus bubalis, assembly GCF_019923935.1. Classification (NCBI taxonomy): domain Eukaryota; kingdom Metazoa; phylum Chordata; class Mammalia; order Artiodactyla; family Bovidae; genus Bubalus; species Bubalus bubalis. The sequence goes on along the minus strand of NC_059157.1, from coordinate 174,466,636 downwards.
AGGCCTCACCCCCAAAGTTCCTGATCTGGGAGGCCAGGGGTCTGGCTGGAACATCTGTTTTTCTAACAAGTCCTCACACACTGCTGCTGCTGCTGATCTCAGCTCTGGGAACCACTGCTCTAAGGAACGCACAAGGCAAACAATGATATACGGCTGTTTGATCCTGGACTTCAGGTAATGGGGTGGGTGAGGGCTGGGGTAAAGTGGAAAAGGTCCCATCAAATGGGAGCAACTGCGACCATGTCCCGGGGATCTACATGGCACAGAACTAAAAGGGCACCCAGCCTTTTCAGCAGTCTTGACTCTGTTGGGGTATGAACAGCCAGGAATATGGATTTTTCTATGATGTAACAATCTTTGGCAATCACTGGCAATTGGCTCTGAAATCTGTCAAACATGGTGCAAGCCAAACAAAACACATCTGCAGGCCGGATTTCATCCTCTGGCTGCTGTTCCAGAAGACAGATAAGGTTCCCAGGGAAAGAGGCAGGAGCAGAGCTCTCTGGGCTCTTTGGGGAGGATGGCAGCCTGACCACGCCTCTCCCAGGCTCTCTGGTGCCCATCTGGTCACCTCCAGGCCCCCCTACTGGTGCCCCAGCACTAACCTCTTCTCCAGCCACACCCTACACTTTGGCCACATGAAGTCTTTGCAGACGGCACCTCTTTCCCTGATAAAACCCCTCCCAGCCAGGCCTTTTCTGACCTCTGAGCCTCTGTGCATGTGGTTCCCTTTGTCTGAAATGCTTTTCACATCCACCCTAATTCTTACTTGTCCTTCAAGGCTCCCCACAGCTCCAGGGAACCCTCCTTGACCAGTGCCTGCTCCTGCCCCACCAGCCCTGTGTTCCTCCCAGCCCAGTGTGCTTCCACCACTGCACCAGGTGGTAAAGGCCTGAGGATGTGTTGGCTCCTCCACTGGCCTGGGTGCCTTTGTGCCCCCAGGCTGAGCCCAGGGCTGGTGTGGGACAGGTTTGAAATAGCAAGTACCAAGTGCTGTTGGAGAAGACACTTGAGACTCCCTTGGACTGCAAGGAGATCAAACTAAATCTTTTAGGATTGACCCTAAAAGAAATCAACCCTGAATATTCATTGGAAGGACTGATGCTGAAGCTGAATCTCCAATACTTTGGCCATCTGATGTGAAGAACTGACTCATTGGAAAAGACCTTGATGCTGGCAAAGATTGAAAGCAGAAGAAGGGGACGACAGAGGATGAGATGGTTGGATGGCATCACTGACTTAATGAACATGAGTTTGAGCAAGCTCTGGGAGAAGATGAAGGACAGGGAAGCCTGGTGGGCAGCAGTTCATGGGGTCGCAGAGTCAGACACAACCGAGTGAACAACAATAACAACAAGATCTATTCTCTTGGCCTTGGCTTTGTTCTCATCCCCTTTCTGTTGTCTGCCCACTTCCTGCCTACCCTTCAAGCCATTGCTGAGACTCTACTTTCTGTGGGAACAGCTCCTGACCTCCCAGACCTGGGGGTCCTTCTCTGCCTGTCCCTCCCTGTCAGCACACCATCTCAGTATGATCGGTCTGTTGCCTCCATTACACTGAGCTCCAGGAGGGCAGGACTCCCATGTGATTTATGTCAGTAACACGAGGGCTGCAAAGATAAACACCAACGAAATGCTTGTAGGACCAAGAGAGGAATGAACATAACAGGTGAGAAATGAGCTACTTGTAATGTGCTGGGAAGAACGTGTTAGAATGTGGCCAGCTGATGCTGAGAACTGGCTTCCTCCAGCCACAGTTCCTCCTGCTGGGTGCAGAGCACAGGGAGCAGAAGGTACATTATCTTTGGCAACCACCTTGCTCAGGACCCCCCGGGGGCCCTGGCCTGGGCCATGTGGCTTATTGCAGGCAGCTCCCATCCATTCACAAGCACCAGGCTAGATAGTTGCTATCATTGTATTATCCTGCAGCCTCCCCTACCCATGTTCTCCCTGTGGCTACCCAATCCGACTGGACAGCTGGGAAGAAGGACTTTTCTGCAGTCAGGGGCCAAAGGAAGGCCGGAGCAGAGGGCAGTCCATCTTCTCCATTTGCAACAGCAAGGTGAGTGCTTGCTGTCTACTTGGGAGGGGGGCCTCCCTGAATCCCAAGACAGCAGACGTGACTGTGAGTCCTCACCCAATGTCACTGAGTTTGCCCAGCTGCTGGGCTCCCTGATCTGTTCGCCTACCCCAGAACTAATGGCTAAGAAAAGACGGTGGTCAAACCCCTGCCTCCCTCCCTCCTACCCACCCATCCACCTTCCCATTTTCTGTTACAGTAAGGTGACGTCACCACCTCCAGAACTCCTTCTGGGATCCCCTCCTCTGGTGCTTCCCTTTGTCACCACTGATCACACTGTGTTCTGACCCTGTGTGCATCTGTCTCCACCACAAAGACTGTGAGTTCCTGGACGTCAGAGATTGTGACATGTTTCACTGGGTCAGACCACATGCAAACCCTCCCTCTGCCACTTACTTAATCCACCAAGGTCATACAACAAGAAATCTTGCCTTGGTTTTCTCGTCTGTAAAATGGGGTTAAAATCAGTGTTGTGAAAATTCAGTGAGTTAAAATAAAACAGGAACACTACTTCAGCACTCGATGAGTACAGGCATGCCTTATTTTATTGCACTTCGAAAATACTGTGGGTTTTTTTTTTTTTTTTCCGCCATGCTGCTGGGCATGTGGGATCTTAGTTCTCCAACAAAGGATTGAACCTGCATTGGAAGTGCAGGGTCTTAACCAGTGGACTACTCGGGGAGTCCCTGATGATACTGCACTTTTTAGATTGAAGGTGTGTGGCAAATTTGCATCAGACAAGTCTATTGATGCCATTTTTCCAACAGCATTTGCTCACAGTTGGTCTCTGTGTCACACTTTGGTAATTCTCCCAGTATTTCACACTTTTTCACTATTTGTTATAGTGATCTGTGATCAGTAATCTTTGACAGTACTACATTGCAAAAAGGTTACAACTTGCCCAAGGCTCAGATGATGGTGAGCATTTCAGTTAAGGTGTATACACTGTTGTTTACACATAATATAATTGCACATTTAATAAACCACAGTCTAGTATAGCCAAAAGTTTTATATGCACTGGGAAAAGGAAAACTCTGTATGAACTCACTTTATTTCGATGTTCGTTTTATTGTGGAGATCTGGGGCTGGACCTGCAATCTCTCTGAGGTCTGCTTGTATTAACTAGTATTACCAGGTGATCAATAAATGCTTCATGCATTAATGGATGAGAGTGGGAATGAAAGAGCAAAGATAATTAGCCAAGCAAGTATAAGCCAGCACATTCCAGAAGTGGCAGTGACCCAAAATAAACAGAGATGCTTGCTGTGCCTTGTAAGTACCTCAAGAGTAGGTTGGGGACAAGGACTGTTCTCACATTCGGTTCCAGGCAATGAGCCAGGGACCAGACCTTGGGCAGTGGTCCGACAGGCAGGGCCCCCACTTTATCAAGGCGGACTCTGAAAGTCTCCTTTCCCACTGTGAGCCTTTCTGAGGATTAAGAGGCCTTGGGCGTTTAGAAGTGTGACCTGACACTACACTACAACCACAGTGTTTTCTCCCACCAGTGGCCTCTCCGAGGATCCGCCTTGCCAGCCACCCCCTCTTCCGCCACTATTCCGAGTATAATCACTGACTCCTGATCCCCTTCGGATGAATCAACAAGTCAGGAAGGGTGAGTCATCCTGGCCTGGGGCTCTTTATCCCCAGACACTGGCACTCCTTCAACCACAGTCAACCAAAGCCCAGGCACAGGGTTCCGCAAAGGCTACCTACAGAGGAGCTTAGCCCAGAGCAGGAGTCTCGGCCTCAAAGTCCCACCTCTTCAATCTCTTCTCCCGGGAGCCTCAGTTATTGAGAAATATGGGGTTAGTAATCCCTCCTTCACTGTGGAGTAAAACAGCTGGCACAGTGCAGGGCATGGAGTAGCCCCTCAGTGAAGGGTGGGAGGGGACGGGGAAGAATGAGGAGAATCTCATCAAGAAGCAAGGCAGGGCCCTAGGTCTGGACCCACGACTGTGAGAGCGAGGCAGACGGCACCCTGACCTCCCAGCGACCCCCAGAATGTTGATGGAGGCCCAAGGCTGACCTTCCGGAGGCAGCGTGGTGGCGCTAATTGGGGTCTCCAGGTCACCAACTTCCCACCCTTGTTTACAGGTGGCTAACTTCCCTCCTCCACTGCTGCTCCTTCCGGCCTGGGCTGCAGGGGCAATGACCCACTGAGTAGGTGCTGGCTGCGGGGTTCAAAGGCAGCCAGCCGCCTGGAAGCAGTGGAAGATAAGGAAGGCACTGGCCGGGAGCCAAACCCCAGTTTGGGGATGAGGAGCAGCAGGTCAGAAGGCATAGATCACAGTGCCCCTGCTCCCTAGAGTGGCTTCCTGCTCTGCCATGTAAAAAGTTTACACTTGAAAAAGGTTGCCTATGTTTGGTCTTGCTTTCCCTCCCTCCTCTCCTTCCTCCGCAACCCTATGGTACAGATAGAGTCAACAGATTTGCCTGGAATTCCTGCCCAGCCCTGCCCTAGCCGTGCTACTCCAGGCACATCTCTTTGAGACTGTTTCCTCATCTGTAAAATGGGCGTCCTCAGACCTCCCTCAGGGGTTGTGATGATTGTATGAAGTCAAGCATATAAAGAAAACATGGGCTCAAAGCCAGGACATAGTAGAGAGTCAACAAGCCACAGCTTTCCTGTTACTGTCTGGTTAGGAGGTAAGGGGAATTTGATGAGTCAGGTGCTGCCTACCTTGGGAGCTGGGAGTGGGAACATCTCCGGCCCCTCAGAACACAAGGGCCCTTGCTCCCCTCTGGGATCACCCAGCCCCACCTTTGTCAGGAACCCTGGGAAGGAGATGCGCAGGCAAACGCAAAGCCTCACCATGCACTTGCGGTCGTCTATGCCTGTTAGATCCTCCTCAAACTCCTTCCCAACCTGGAAGTCCATGATGTAGTTTCTAAAAGTGCTCAGCGTGCGGATGATCATGTGGTCGCCTTCCTGCACGATCTCTTTGTCTGGCTTCAGCAAGTTGGCGATTTTGCGCAAGGCCACATTGACATCTGCAGGGAGTGCCAGGGTAGAGAGTTGGCTGAAAACATTTGGAGAACTTCTGCCAAGGTAGGGGGGCCCTACGAACCTGCTCCCCCCACCCCAAGAAAACCACTGGAGTTCCTTGCTCGATTAACACGGCCTCTGCGTGCAGCTGGCCTGTCCTTTTCTTTCTTTCCTTTTTTTCCACAACAAAGTTTTCTGCCCTATGCTAAACCTTTGAAAACAAAAACTAGCCAACCAAGCCCAGCTTTTCTAATGAAATCCTCCACGTCGAGAGCCAAATATCAGACACTGACCACCATGAACCCTAACAACCCGGGTTCGGCAATTCGCAGGTCTCTGGCTCCTGGAGGCCCCCGGTCCGCGGCCCGGGTGCTCTGGGCGGCTATAAGGCCTGACCGAGGCAGGCTGATGGGCGGCCGGCTCGGAAGGGCGCGGGGATCCCACCCTCAGAGGTCCGGCGGGGCGCCCGGGCAGAGCGCGGCGGGCAGCGCTTACCCAGCGCGCGCAGGTACTCCTCGAAATTCTCGTTGGCCAGCATCTTCCAGTACCCGGTAAAGTCGACCGGCATTTCGGGGGAACGACTGGGGCCCGACGGGGACCGAAGAGGCCGGAGCAGATGTGGGCAGGCGGTGCGATCTGGGTGGTGGGCGGCCCGGAAATGTGCGTCCTCCGGGGGCAGGGGGCTCTTGGGGCGGCGACAGCTGGATTGCAAGCGCGCACAAAGCCGGCGGGAGGATCCATCGTAGCGGTCGCTCCGCCCCTCTCAGTGGGGCGGGGGCGGGGAGGTCGGAGGGCCAGGTTCCTCAGACCTTCAGTTAGCTTCCCTGAGAGGGAAAAGGGAGATGGGGTGAGGGTGAAGAGTACTTAAATGATTCCAAATTCTTAGGTTCCTGCTGGATTCCTTCAGACTCCTTGAACTTTTCACATTCAGCGGCCACTTGAGGATTGGGAAAGTCTCGGGGTTGGCTGGAGTAACTAGGGAACGGTATCTCTCACAGGCTTTTGTCTTAAATCCCCGCGGGTGGCTCGGCCTGTGGGGGTCCAGGATCCGGAAGGCTGGGCAGTTCAACTGCGGGAAAGAAAAATGAGACACTCCCACCTCCCCCTCCCCGCCCCAATAAAAGCAAAGTTGATGTTGCTTGAAGTAAGTATGGCTAAAAGAGGCCCTCTGGGTGGTTCTGGCGCTGAGTGGCGTTTGAAATCCGCTTGTTTAGTCGCTAAGTCGTGTCAGACTCTCTGCGACCCCATGGACTGTATCCGGTCAGGCTCCTCTGTCCATGGGATTTCCTAGGCAAGAATACTGGGGTGGGTTGCCATTTCCATCTCCAGGGGGTCTTCCCCACCCAGGGACTGACCCGCACCTCCTGCGTTGGCAGGCAGATTCTTTCTGGCTGAGCCACCAGGATTATGCAAATATAAGCAATTATCAGAACCACGTTGTTCCTCACTCGGCTTTCACCTGGTGGCAGTGGAAGGCCACCCGGTGAAAGGCCAACTCCACGGGGTTGTGCACTTGGCTTTTTTTCACTTACTCTGTTTCTGGAGACCTCATTCTTTTGCAGGATATGCTATGGTTTATCCAGCTTGTCCTGCCCTGATGGGCATTTATGGGAGTATTGTTTTCTGATCTCGTACTGTTAGAAACAGTACTGCAGTGAAGATCTTTGAGCTCATCTCATTTCTCACCTGGTAGGTATGTCATCGTGCTTTAAAACCTCTGTCTTTGCCAGCAAGAAGATGACATAATCATGTGGGTTGACTTTTTGACTCTCTATTAAGACTAAATATCTCTTAAATTGCTTTTTGTACAACTCGCAGTCTGGGTGACAGCAGGTACATTCTCCTCCCACTCCAACATGACTGTGGCTCCAACCCCCAGGCACCTCTCCTTTGTCCCCCATCTCCAGGCTCATGTAAGTCCTCACACTGCATCTGGCTGAGTTAGAAAAAGATGCCTCTTCCTCAGGGTAGGGGCAGCTTTATTCCAGGCAGTGGGTTGGATTTTAGCCTCTTTTTGTTGCAATGCACAGGCTTCTCACTGTGGTGCCTCTAGAGTGCAGGCTCAGTAGTTGTGGTGCTTGGGCTTAGTTGCTCCGTATGATCTTTCCAGACCAGGGATTGACCCTGTGTCCCAGGCATTGGCAGGTGGATTCATATCCACTGGACCACCAGGGAAGACCAACACCAGGGTTTCTTAACCTTGACGTTGTTGCCAGTTTGGACCGTGTCATTCTTTGGTGGATGGAGGGTTCTTATGTATTGTAGGATGTTAGGCTGCATCCCTGGCATCTACAGGCCCAGTTGATACCTCCCAAAGATGTCTCCAGGCCTTGCCAAATGCCCCAGGCTGGTGGGGGAGGGGTGTGGGGGAGGGGAGCAAAATCACCCCTGGCTGAGGCCAGTGCTGTGGACAGCTGTAGCCCTCATCAGACCTCTTTCCCATCTCTTCTCAGCTGTACTGGGATGCTCACACCATCAGTTGTTCACACAGGCCTTGACTCTGCATCCTCCCTGGCCAGCCTGGAGCTCATCTCAGGGACTGTGGGGCAGCCTGTCCCTGCCCTGCCCAGTTTAAAGGTGCAAGAAGAAAGCCCCGTAGCTTGGTCAAGTGGATAGTGGGTTCTCACCTGATTTGGCTTCTCTAAGGCATCTAATCAGGACCAGCCATGGCCCTGAACTTCTTTGTTAGCCTGACTCACTAGAACAGAGGATCAGCCAAAGGCTTAAGCAGTGAACTGACTAGTCCATCTTTGACTAGTCTAAACTCCTCTCCCTGCTCCCTACATCATCCATCTCAGGCAGGTGGATTTCTCACCCTCCCCCATCTTTGTGCTGAGTCTTCTGAGATGTTTATGCCAAATGTCCAGCACAGTGCCTGGCACATAAAAAGGGCCAAGTCACTGCTGGCTCTTTGCATGCCCAGAGTGGTCCCCTCATGCTCCAGGCAGAGGTCTGCCCCTCCCCTACCCTTCCAGTAGGTCCTCTGCTGTTGGTTCCCAAGAACTGAGATCTGGCCACTCCTACCTCCTCCGGCCACTTTAGTCACCTCCTGTTCACCTAGCCTCAGTCTTCTGAGCTGGCTGGCTGAGCCCATGGCAATTAATTCGGCCTGCTTTTCCCTGGTTCCTATCTGCCTTTGTTTAGTCTCCCAGTGGCTAAGTATATGCCTGCCCTGCTGTGTCTCCTCCCAGGAGGAGGGGAAGGTAAATGGGGATAAGCCATGAGCTCCATGGAGATAAATCAGAACTCAGAGAGCCATTTCGATGAATCAGTGCCTCAATTTCCCATGATCCTTACAATCTCCGTGTGAGGTGGGAAGTCCTGTCCCGTTTCACTGAATGGTCTAGCAACTGGCCCTTGTGTACCCAGCCATGGGGCAGTAGAGCTTCTGGAGGGCAGCGGGGTTAGAGCAGAGAGCCCTGGAACAGACCCTGAGTCCTGTCCCTCCTCCAGAGATGCTCCTCACAAGAGGTGGGGCAGGAGGTGCCTTCCAGTGTCTGTCCTCTTTGCTGGGTCTCGCCATCCAAGACTGAGTCTCCTAGGAGGGGACAGGTGGCTCATACTTCTGCCTCTTGCTGATAAAGAAATCCTCCTTCATCCTTATTTCTCTTCTCAAGAGCTCATTTTATTTTAGAGACTTGTAAAATCTTCTCCCTTCCTGTGTTCAAATATGTGTCTGGAATTATGTTGTAGAGAACCACCTCACTCCAGTCCCCAAGCTACTACCGAGCCATCTGTGAGGTTAATGTCTGAAAGGATAAGGGTGGCCCAACAAAGCTGCCTCCCTGTGTCCACCGTGTCCCGAAGTGAGAGGGCTTGTCAAGAGGCCACAGGAACTGAGGGGGCACCGAGGTCTGCTCAGGATACTCCTCTTTAATGCATCCATGAATATGCAGATATGCAAATAAAACACCAGGTCTACAAGCCCCAGAATCTTAAACCCACTTTGGGGAGGTGGCCCGGGGATTTATTTCTGTCCAGAAAATGGTTCTGCAGAGTGGGTCAGTTACTTTTCATCGACACATGACAGTTGTTTCTACAGATTGTGATATACACTGCATGGGAAGTGTTTCTTCATTTCTTTCCCCTCCTTTCTCCCTCCCCCGCTCCTCCTTCCTTCCTTTCTTTCCTCTGTTTTTTTTTTTTTTTTCTTTCTTAACTATTTTATTATGGCAACATTTAAACTTCCATAAACAGAGATATAATTGTACATAGACCTCCCACGGATCCATCACCGGCTTCAACAATTATTAACCCATGGCTGATCTGGTTTCATCGATATCCCCGCCCACTCCCCATTTTCCAGAATTATCTTGAGTCAAATACCAGACATCATATTGCATCATCTGGAAACATTTCAAGAAGTATCTCTAAAAGATAGACTTAAAAAAAAACACCACAGCATCATTATCACAGCTAATAACCAATAATATTAATTTCTAAATATTATCAAATACCCAGAAAGTGCTTACTCATCTCTTAATTTTCATTTCAGTTTTCCCATAGTGAGGACGTTCGTCCAGTGGGTAGATCCAGGACACTCAACGAGGAGATGCTGGTTGTGGTAGTTTTGTGAAGGACACCTTTACTTATCTACCCCAGCCCACCTCCCCAGCCTAACATCCTTCTGCAAAGATACCTGGGTCCCAACTGTCTAATCTGGAGGCTCTGTACAATCAGCTAAGTTACTTCAGTCATGTCCGACTCTGCAATCCTTTGGACTGTAGCCCGCCAGGCTTCTCTGTCCATGGGATACTCTAGGCAAGAATACTGGAGTGGGTTGCCATGCCTTCCTCCAGGGGATCTTCCCAACCCAGGGATCCAACCACACAGCCATATATTTGCAAGGAAAATGCTTCCTAGAAAATGAAATCTGGGTCCTGTGGAATCTTGTGATTTCTGTGGGGCAGGCATAGATGTCACATGGAGGGGATTACCCATAAGCTGTGTTGACTAAAAAAAAAAAAAGTGCACAGGTTGAGAATTATGTTTTCAGTGGACAAAAATGAGGTCTTAAGCCCAGGACACAGCCTTCCGGACAATTTTAAGGAACTGTTTCAAAGAGGTAAGGGAGGAGCCAGGATTTATAGGAGTTTTTGCAACAAAGACCAGGTAATTAGACCATCAAAAGAGTACTGTTAATTAAAGTAAAGCAGGCATCTCAGTTTAATGAATTTAGCACTTTTGTATATATAAAAGATGCAAGATTATGGGCTCATTGAAATCATTCCTTTGATATGTCCCTCAGTCACCCTGGGGGCTCAGATGGTAACATAGCCACCTGCTATGCAGGAGACCTGGGTTCAATCCCTGGATTTGCAAGATCCCTGGAGGAGGGAATGGCTACCCACTCCATATTCTTGCCTGGAGAATTCCATGGACAGAGGAGCCTGGATGGATACAGTCCATGGGGTTGCACAGAGTCAGACATGACTGAGTGACTAATGCTTTCACTCTCACACTCTCACAGATGTCTGACAGGATGGTCCTCCAGAATACTGGTTTGGCTGAAAGATAGCATCTAAAATAGAGACGTAGCTGGTAGGAAATCAGAAGTCAGTCTTTGAGTTCCAGTCTGATTTTGGTCTTTAAGTGGCCATTTCATGCGATGGGAGATATGGTGGGTGGAAAGACTGGAGATGTCACAGTTCCATGCCTCGCAGCATCAAGACAGCGAAGTGGGAATGGTTTTGGTCAGAAGCAATTAGTAAAGGAATTTTTAAATGATTTGTCGTCAGCAATTAGGTTAAACCAGAGTCACCAAAAGGTGGGAAAAGGGTCCATATAATTTATCTGTCTACTGGTGGCCAGTCAGCATAACTCCCCTAGGATGTGCCCACAAAAGGACTAATGTGCAGAGTGGCACCGCTTATCTGTGAAGTTCGGCAACTAAGAGCAGTCCTTGCCAACTTTTAGACAGAAAATAGGTGTCGGCAGATTCTTGACCCTCATGGTGTTTGCTGTGGTTTCAGTAGGCTAATGTGGCCAGTGTCTGGGGAGAGGTGGCCAGTGTTTGTTGTTTTTAAATCACTTCTCTTAAGCTGTCTTTCCCAAGTACTTGGTGTACTCGGCCTTGTGGATTTGAGATTTAACAAAAGATATATAAATTTTGTGTTTTCACTTTGATGATACTCTTTTAAAAATTGAAGAATAGTTGACTTACAGTGTTGTGTTAATTTCTGCTGTATGGCAAAGTGATTCAGTTATACATATATATGTATATATATATACACACACACACACACACACATGATGATACTCTTTAAATATAGTTTTGGCAAGTAATAAATTTGAAAAAACTGCATTGTACATATCAAAATTTTTCCCATCTCCTTGTCTTTTTTACAGAGGACCATAATTCTGTGTACTTTACCCTAGACCTTCCTATGAGGTTAATCAGAGATGCTGGTTAGAAGGGAGGATTAGAGGTGGCATTGAAAGACTAACTTAGTAGACAGAGAAAGAGCCAGCAGTTATTCTTGGAAGAGAAGGGGAGACTGGAAAAAAGGTAAGGGATAGGGGTAAGGAGCGGCTGTCCTTGCAGAGTCAAGGACTCTTCAACAGTAATTGTTACGGCTGGATATGAGCTTTGTGCTGATTATACAAGCCCGGGTGAGATATGAGTCCCTTGGGTCTTCATTTTCAATGAGCCTTAGAGACGCATGTGACTTGCTCGAGGTTGAACAGGTAGAATGGCAGGGCTGGGACTGGATTTGTGTCTGGTTCTGTGTGACCTGAGGCCCAGGGTCTTAGCCACTGCTTGGCTCCTGAGTGAGGCAGAGATCTATGGGGTTCTTGGCATGCTGGCACTGATAAATAAGCCCACAGAACAAAACCCCAGAGAGAACATAAGTCTTCAGAGTCATCATCAATATGGAAGCAGAGCTTGAATCTCCACGTGAAATGCAAGCACAGAGCATATATTCTAAGCAGAAAAATCTATAAAAAGTTAAAGATTAATGGACTTTAGTGAGGCTCCAGCCAGATTTAAAAAGAACAAATCTTGCCAGACCAGTGTTTTTGCCTTCGGGGGGCAGAATTATACAATGAAAAGATGAAAGGGAAGCAACTGGTCAAACACACTGATTTCCAGGCAACACATGACCTGTCCTCCGAGGACTTCCCTGAGAACGAACACAGATCCAGCCGTGCTGGCCGGGAGGTGGGGAGGCCTTGGCAGGGAGGCTCAATGGGGTAGGGTGGGCTGCAGTCACCTGTTCAGTCCAGGGCTAACCTCAAGGCCTGGGTCTCTGTCCTGTCTCCTTAGAAGCAGTGGAGGTAAACACACACTTTAGGTGGCTCATAGAGGGTTTTGCTTCCAACAAGAGAAGAAATAGGCCAGGAGCTCATTGATTCAGGGACAGAGAACACAGTCCAAATAGCATTATCATAATATTTGTAAAGACCCATCTCATCCATGACCTCCCTTCCTGCTACACCTTGCCCTCTGCCTCCTGACTGATAAACAGTCCAATGGAATGAAGAGATGGGTATTATTTTATTTTAAAACAATTTTTATTTTATATTATAGTGTAGTTGATTAATATATTGTGTTAGCTTCAGGTGTACAGGAAAGTGGTTCAGGTTCACATATATCTATTCTTTAAATTTTTTTTCCATTTATGTTATTACAGAATATTGAGCAGGGTTCCCTGTGTTATACAGTAGGTCCTCATTGATTATATATTTTACATACAGTGGTGTGTATATGTCAGTCCAAACTCCCAATTTATCCCTCCCCTGCCTCCCACCTTTCCCCTTTGGTAACCATAAGTTTGTTTCCTATGTGAGTCTGATTCTGTTTTGTAAATAAATTCATTTGTATCATACTTTTTAGACTCCACATATAAGGGATATCATATAATTGTCTTTCTCTGTCTGACTTACTTTACTTAGTATGATCATCTTTAGGTTCATCCATGTTGCTGCAAATGGCATTATTTTTATGGCTGAGTAATATTCCATTTTATGTATGTACCACATCTTTATCTACTCTTCTCTCGATGGATATTTAGGTTGCTTCCATGTCTTGGCTATCGTAACAGTGTTGCAATGAGCATTGGGCTGCATGTATCCTTTTGAACCAGGTTTTCTCTGAATATATGCCCAGCAGTGGGATTGCTCTGTTTTTAGCTTTGAGGAGGTGGATTTTAGAGTCAGACTGGTTTTGAATCCCAGGCCTACCATTTCCTAGCTGTATTATCTTGAGTAAGTCGCTTAATGTCTCTGAACCTTTACCTCACAGGATAGTTTTGAGGAACCTGGCCTTCTCACCCTCAATAAATTCTAGCTTCCTTCTTGTCCTTGTCATTCAAGGCCCTTGACCATCTGACCTCAGCATTTTTTCCCAGTGCTATATTTGTTTCCCCTTGAGTCACCTTCTTGGGCTGGTGGCTTGCTCTTATGTGTTTTCCCAGCCAAGCCTCACTCATGCACATCCTTGACCCCCAAAGCCTTCTTCTCTTCCTCACTCATCAAAGTCCCCATGTCCCAATTTCACTGTGATCTCTTCCATGAATTCTGGGCACCCTGAGCTCTCCCAGAGGTGTTGGTGTCATGCTGCCTCTGGTGGACAGAGCTTTGATTTCTGGGAGATCATTGCGCACATGTGTGTATGCCTGCTTTCGCTCCCTCCATGAGACTATCAGTGCTTTGTGGCTAGTCCAACACCTGGTCAGGAACTGGACACACAGTGGGCACTTGCTGAGAGAACAGGGCAGGGGGAACATGTCAAAGCTGCAAGGGATGGATCCTTTCACAAACACCAGGTACCTTCTAGGCTCCTGGAACTGGGCCATATGCTGAGGACACTGCCATGAGCCAGACCCACTGCCCCAAGGAAGGTAAGTCCAGGGGGGAGACAGAAATGTAACAAGTGGAGGCTTGTACAAGATGCCCTCAAGGACAAGATGGTGGTGGAGCACAGGGATGAAGTCTTAGAGGACAAGCAAGCAAACGTCCCCTTGACTGAGGGCAAAGGGATCACTTCCCAGAGGGAACAGCACATACCAAATCAGGGAGGTGTAGGAAAGCTTGGCGTCTTCAAGGGAAGTGGGGGAGCATCATGTGGCTACAGCAATGACTAGGGGGGAGCAGGTGGGAGAGGGAAGGCATGGTCTGCCATAGCAGAAGAAAACGTTGGGCAGACAAGTGGGGCCAGGCCATGGGGAGTCTTCGATGCTGCAGCAAGTTACTTGGCTTCTATCTTGTAGGAAATGGGAGCATTGAGAAGTTTAAGGGGTGTCATCATGAGGGAAAGGAGAGACGCACAGTCATGGTAACAGGCCCTGGGCGTGGCCAGCCTGCCCAGGAGCAACAGAGATTCTGGTGCAGTGCCGTGTGCAGCAAGATGACTCATTTGCCCACCAGGAGATTGCAAGGGATGTAGGATGGAAGCGTGGTCTTGTTCCTGTGTGACCATGCCCCTTGACTCTAAGGATGAGAGTAGGATGCGAGGCTTCTGCCCACCATCCATGCAAACCACCTCCATTCACTCACCCTGTCACACTTCACCACTGAATGCATCTTGCATCTACCCATTCACCCATCTACCCACTCATACACAGTGGCGCCCATCCACCCAGCTACCCTCTGTCCATCCTCCCAACCGTCCACCCATCTTTATTTTATAACAGAGTTTTTTCACTTCAAGCCATAATCAGGAACTATAAGGGATGCAGAGAAAAGCTTGAGGCCTGTGGTTGATTGCAGACATGTCTGTAATGTACAATACTTGGTCATTCTTCTTATGGAGAGACTGGCCTCATGACTTGCTCTGACCAGTAGGCTTTGTGGCAGGAGTGATGTCATACCAGTTCTGAGTGAGGCCTCCAGAAGCCTTTTGGAACAAAACCTTTAATTAAGGCCAGCCAAGATCAATTGATCTTGGCCTAGAAGCACCCAGCTAACTGCTGGACTCATGAGAAATCATAAATGGTTCTTGTTTTAAGCCGCTGAGACTTAGAGTGATTTTTTTTTTCTTTCACAGCCAAGGCTCACTGATACAAGGATGCGAGGGAACAGCATAGTCAAAATCTTGCCTCTTTCCACTGAGAGGAATTCTCTTTGCACTTAGGCTCCTGGGGTCCTGGCCAAGGCACTTGCCTTTGTTTTTCTTGGCGGAGCAGGGACTGGATGTGGAGCCACCCCAGAGGAGATGTGGTAGTGTGACGATTGATGGTGAGAAGCTTCAGGGACAGCTCAAATACTTCGTCTCCAACATGCCTGATGAAGATGATGGAAGATGATGCCAGCCACTGTCTGAAGCTCATGTGACAAACAAGAGAAAAACACTATCTAACTTTATCCTGAGACACACAATGGGGTAGGTGTTTTCTTATCACTCTCTTATAAACAACAGAGTTGGAGAGATGAAAGGTGCAGGCCACATCGTTTTAGGTTAAAAAAAGTCATGATGCTAACCCAGTTCCGTGTGATCCCAAAGCCAGCATCCTTTTCTGTTATTGCTACTCTGCAGAGTGATTTCTCTGTGCTCTGTCCTTGGAGAGAAGGGGCGGGGGGTGGGGGAGGTGGCTTCCATCTTTGTTGGGTTCACACCAGTTCCAGTTAGTTCTTTCTGTCTGTTTGGGATCCACCTGAGGAACTAAGGTGGCCTTAGTTATGTTTGGGCCTCTGGATGAGAATGACACTGGATCTGAGGGCAGGTGGGTGGACTGCAGCTTGCAGGAGAGAAGACTGGGGAGAGGCAGGAGGTTTGGGTGTGGGGGGAGTGGGAGAGGGGTAAAACAGGAGCACAGTTGGTCAACTTTGGGCTTAGGATTGAACTGAGATGCCCAGTGCGCCACTGAGAACCTGTGCATGGGCTGGAGACCCTCCCAGTCCAGCTCAGAGTGGGTCTACAAATCTGCCCCCCACAGCCACTGCCAGTCCACTCCAGTCTTTCCAGGTCAGACAGTCAGAATGGAGTTCTCCTCATTGACCCTCTGACCTTCCTCTGATTCAGAGGGACAGGAAACCCTTTGTCAGTTTCAGTCACCTGACACAAAGTGACCCTACCATGAACTTGGAAGAAGGGAGGTCCCCGGGGACCAGGGTGGGGAGCGAGGGCTTTTAGAAGGTGGAGTTTGAGAGGGTCACCAGGATGAGTGGTGATCAGAGAGGCTTAGAGAAGCAGGAAGCGCATCCTAGGTTAGGGAGAGGGCTCGCACAGACGCTGGGGAGCAGGAAACCGTGGTTGATTACAGACAGAGAGGATCTCCAGCCATGCAGAGGAGAGGGTTCGTGGATGGCCATGCAGAGAACAGGCGGGAGTGAAAGAGAATGACTGGACCTGGAGGCTCAGATGCTAACTGAGACGTCAGCCTTTCCCCATGAGGTGATGGGAGGATGTTGAATGTCTTTGACGCCCGTGTGACAGCAGCACAATGGAAAGACAGTTTAGGAGGAGCTGCCTTGGGAGGGGGCGAAGGACAGATACTGTCCATCTTCTAAAAGCTCTACAGAGGATCGGCCAAGCTGCATGCTGGACAGGACACACCCATCTGCATGCCTTCTTCCTTCACCTGATTGAGTCTTAGATAGCATCTTCCAGAGAGACCGCTTGCCTCAGGCTCCTGGGGTTTTGTTAAAACTTAGATCCCTGGGTTTGTTTCAGCTCACTGAATCACAGTCTGGATAAGCCCAGAAAAGGGTACTTTTATCAGGCTCTCCAGATGATGCTTATGCCCCTGGCATTTTGAAGACATGACCCCTGGCATCTTTTTTTTTTCTTACCAATTTAAAAAAATCTTTATTTTTTATTTATTAAATTATGAAAATACGATAATACATTTATTATTTCAAGGAGACTTGAAAAATACAGAACAAAGTTACATATTGTTCCATTATATATTACAATTGCTTGTTTCAAGTAGATATGTTAAGATTTTTAGTTGGTGCTTCAATACCAAACTCTCAAAAATTAATAGAATGAATGTACAGAGAAGTAGGAAAATATAGTAGACCTGAAAAGCATTATGAACCAATTCAACATCATTGAGATTTACAATTTTCACACAACAGTAGGATACAAATTCTATTTAAGTTCCTATATAGACTATAAACTAGGAGTCACTGGAACATATCCAGAGACAAAAGACCACGTACAGAAATGTCATGGTCTAAAGGTGTTGAAGTCATAGAGTCTGTTCTCTTATTACCATGGAATTATGTTAGAGATCAAAAGATATTTGAAAATAACCCACGTATTTTCAAGTGCAGTATGACATTTAACAAGAGAAAGCTTTGACTTAGCTATTGAAAGCCTCAATAAAGTTAGAAGACTGAAAAAACACAGAGGGTGATTGCAGAGAAGAAAGCATTTAAATGAGAAATATCAAGATGAAAAATTAATATCAAAGATACTTAAAAAAATCCCATGTATTTGGAAATTAAATGTCTGCTTTTAAGTGAGGGATATATTTAAGAAGCCATAACAAGGAAAATTAGAAAATATCTGTAATAGAATAAAAATGATCCCTAGCTTCTTTACTGCTCAGTTGTCCTGGCCCCTCCCCTTCACCCCAACTCTGTACTAGATAATGCTGGGGCTACTCTGGATATGCGGCTCTCCTAAGAGCCTGGGGAGCCTGATGGCGGGGCCCTAGGCTTTCCTGTATCTACTAGCAGATCTCTGTAGGTGTCTGTAGTGCCATGATGGGAGGACCCCGTGAGCCCGACATCATTTGTGAGAAGCTAAGAGAACTGTCTGAAATCATCTCCGTGGCTGGCCCAGTGGTACCACAGATGTGACTGTGCAGGCTTGGCCTGGCTGTTCCAGGAAGACAGTGTTGCTCACCGCAGCCACCATTGCCCTGTCCGTGGCTGCCCTGCTGATGGCAGGCTTTCCAGCTAGACTGTGGTCTGGTCTTATTCACTCACTGGGTGTTTGAGTTAGTTTTCCTCCCTCCCTCCCTTCCACCTTCCCTCCTCCTCCTCTTCTGCGGTCCCCAGTTACAAGCAACAGAAACAGATTCTGGAGCTTTTAAAAAATGAGGAAATACAGTGGAAGGATTACCAAGGACACAATCATGTTTGGAGAGAAAAATAGGAAAAACAAATGAGACCCTGTATTGGAACTGGCCACAGGATAAACCTATTCTGGCCGTTTCTAGTGGTCATTGTGTTCTAGATTTAAATTGCAGGGAGTGAACATCTGGGTGTGCTCACCAGGCTGAATCCAGTGAGGAAGATAAGTCCTTAAAAGAAAATGAGGGTGCCATTAGGAAGGAGAGTAGGTGGCAGGCCTTCACCAGACCATCTGATGTCCACCCGTGGGGGGCTTGGTCTGGGCACAGTGAGACACCGAGCCCCTCCTCTTTACAAGGAGGAGAACAAGTCTGACCCCATATTGGATCTGCTTTTACTCTAACCTTTACATTCCACTGCTTTGAATACAAGCTAATCACTAAAGGGAAGTTGCCTGTAAGCTTATTATACATAATGGTCCATCTCTGGGAACCCTGCCTCCCAGGTAATGAGGATTAAGCTAAAATACCTTTGTTTGGGTCACAAGAAACATCCTGACCAGGCCCACCTGGCTGTAGGAAGAAATGAATACATTCCCAAACCAGGAGTTTACCCCCTCCTCTTTTAGTGTAAAAGAAGCCTGAGTTCTAACTCAGCAAAGACAATTCTTTGGGACACTAGTCTGCCATCTTCTCAGTCTGCTGGCTTTCTGAATAAAGTTGCTATTCCTTGCCTCAAAGACTCATCTCTCAATTTATTGGCCTGTCATGGGGAGAGTTGTACAAGTTGGACTCAGTAACACTCTCAGGGTGCAGTCAAGTCAGGGAGACAGCCACAGAAACAGGGGCACCTGGGGTGGCTGGGGCTGTAGCATCACTGAGTAGAGGCTCTCCCCAGAGAAGAGAGAGGGACGTTAGAGCAGAGGTTGGGAAAGACAGGTCTCTGGTGACCTAACATCTTGAGATGCCAGGGAAATCCACACTCACCTTGCAAACATCCGTTTGTACCAACTTGCCATCCTTCTTCCAAGAAGCCTGTTGAGTTTTGGCCAAGTTAGGACTCCCAGTGAGGCTGTGAGGGTCTAGACATGGCTTCTGGCTGCTGTGGAGCATGGGGACCCACACCTGGCTTGACCCTCCGTGTCCTGTAGTCCACGCAGCCTCGAGGAGGAAATCCCTGCCCCCTCTGCAGGATCTCGCTGAGGGGACCGGCTCACGATCCAGCTGTAGCCATTGTACTCTGCCCTCCCTGATCCTCCCAGACCCATGGCTACTCAAGCACATGCCTGTGGGCCCTGGGGGGGACTCCCTCTAGCTTCTGCCCAACCCATCCTGGGGTCTGGTCCGTCTGCCCACAGCATAAGGAAGAGTGGAGAAGGAGAGACTGACATCTGATTGTCATCCTGCCCTCCCTCCCCTTCTCCCCCCAGGAGCACATTTCCTAGCAGCACCACCTGCAGCAGGACAGGAGCAAGAGGCATATACACAGATGCTAGGTTACTCTGCAATTTTGTGGGTGCTTACCCGAAAGTGGGAAGTGTCCTTCACTTCTTTCCTGCCTGCCCACCTTCCACCCTTGTAGAAATGTCACTGCCGCATAGACCAGGTAGATAAGTCCACCCGGGGCCAGCGAGTCAGGGAATCTAGAACTGTGACACTGAGACAGGGCTTAAGGTGGAGGGTCCCGTGGGTACAGGTGTGCCAGCTGCTGGAGGATGAGCAGTGGCTGAGGACCATAGCAGTTAGTAGTGGGGGCAGAAGGGGAGGGAGATGAGGAAGTAGGGGAGGAGGAGGGAGGAAAAGGGAAGGTGGGGAACATCAATTTCTTCTTTCTCTCCAGTTTCTTTGTTTTGTTTTGGCTCTGCTGGGTGTTCATGAGGTGACCAGGCTTAGTTGCCCTGTGATAAATGGTATCTTAGTTTCCCCACCCACATCCCCTGCATTGGAAGGTGGATTCTTAACCACTGGACCACCAGGGAAGTTCTTCTCTCCAGTTTCTCATGAACTGGTATATATGTCCTGTCCATGGGCTCTTCCATTCCTGACATCCTGATGACACCTGTGCTCCCGCCTCTGTTGTTTGGGTGAGTTTGAGGAGCTCCTGTGTACCAAAAAGAAAAAAGAGTCCTTGACAGAGGCACCCAGCAAACACCAGGAACAGTGTGCAGCAAATTGCTCTCTAAAAGGTGCGAGAGTCCCTGAAACTCTTCCACACAGATTATCTGTTGGAATAAAGAGATGGGTATTGCAGTGGTGTGTATGAAAGATAATGAAGGTGACTCCCTGCAAAGGAATAAGGAAATGAAATTTCAGCTGCTTTATGAGATTCTATTTTTTTTAAAAAAAATTCAATGTACTTAAAAAAATCAATCTGGTAACATTGATTAGAATAAAAAGTACACATACCATTTGACCCAGCAGTACCACTCCTGGAATCTATGCCACAAGAACACTAGCTTGTAAGGGTTTATATACAAGGATGTCTATTGCAGCAAAAAGCTAGGGAAAAAAACTTTAGATAAGAACTTTGTAAATTACACTTTGAGTTCTATGTTCCTCATACCGTTAAGTGTGTGCGTATAGAAAGGATTCTGAGTGCAAACATGCTTCAAAAACACTGATTTATACAGACAGGTGTGTTTATCATGAGCTTCTTGGAGCTATTAAGATCCTTATTCAGGTATTATTTTTATGCAATATTTACTGAGTCCTTACTATAAGTCAGGAGTCATACTGGAGAAAAAGCACAATGATCAAGGCAAATCCTTGCTTTCAGGGAACTTGATGTTGTTATTGAATCAGTCATTTCAAGAGTGATGAAATTCTCTCACCAAAGAGGAAGGCAGGGGGCTGGGAGTCCAGTGGGCAGGTCTGGCTTAATCGAGACTCAGAGAAGTGTGTGAGAAACTGAAAGAAGCCCTAGGCTGGAACAGAGGGTGAAAGGGCTGGGGGCTGGGGTGGGTCGGGGGAGGACTAGGGGGAGGAGGAGGCCAACCCTGGGAGAAGCCAGGTCTCTACTCCAAAAGCATGTAATGGAAGCTCAGAAGGATTAAAAAAAAAACAATTTTATTTATTTTCCGTTGCACTGAATCTTCGTTGCCTTGTGGGCTTTTCTCTAGTTGTGGTGAGCGGGGACCACTCTCTAGCTGTGGTGCTTGGGCCTCTCGTTGTGGTGGGCTCTTGTGTTGCTGAGTACAGGCTCTACGCCCTTGGGCTTCAGCAGTTGCGGCTCCCGGGCTCTAGAGTACAGGCTTAATAGTTGGGGCACACAGGGCTTAGTTGCTCCATGGCATGTGGGATCTTCCTGGATCTGGGATTGAACCTGAGTCTCCTGCATTGGCTGAAGGATTCTCACCCACTGCACCACCAGGGGAGCCCTCAGGAGGACTTTTTAAAGACACCTTTATTGAGGTGTAATTTAAATACCACAAACTCTATTTTATGTGTACAGCTGATGGGCTTTGGTAACTTTATATACTGGTGCAATCATCACCACAATCTAAATTAGAATGTATCTATTACTCCCTAAGTTCCCTTGTGTCCACTTATGGTCAATCCCCATGCCTACCCTTGGGCAGCCACTGGTCTGCCTTCCGCCTCTAGAGTTTTGCCTCTCCTAGAGATTTCATATTGATGGAATCATACAATATGTCATTCCATATGCCTGGCTCGGAGATTCATTCACCTTGTTGCAGGTGTCCATCCCTAGTTTTTCTCCTTGTAATTGCTAATGGTATTCCACTACATGGATGCAACACATTTGTTTTTTCAAGCACCAGTTGATGGACATCTGAATCTCCCCAGTTTTTGGCTCTAGTGAATAAACATTTACATACAAGTGTGAGTGGACACATGGTTTCATCCCCCTTGCATGGACACCTAGGGTTGCTCAGTTGGTTCTAACCACTCCCGCGGGTGGCGGATGGCAGCTCACCGTGGTTCTCTAAAGACTGACGAGGCTGAGCATCTCTTCCTGTGCTTGTTTGTCATTCCTGCATCGTCTTTGGTGAAGTGTCCTTGTTTCTAGGATTCCATGTTTGGTGACCTGCTTGAAGGATTCGCAGGACTCAGAGGCAGTTACCTGTCTTGGCAATGAGTCACTACAGTGAGGGGACACACAGCAGGGCCGGCCAGGGGAAAAAACACATCGGGAGGAGTATGGAGGAGCCCAGGCGAAGACATCCAAAGTTTTGCCTCCTGGGAAGAACATGCACAGAACATGCTTTTTCTCCAGCGGCGAAATGCAGCAACACTGTGTACCGTTTCTGCAGCGGAGGCTGCCTGAGACTCAGAATCCAGGGTTTTGTTTTTTTTTATTTGCACAGGCTGGTGATGGAGGCACTCTGCCTGCACGACCAGCAGTGATTACTGACATTCCAAACTCCTAGAAGGAAGGCAGGTGTTCACTACAAATCACACTGCTTGTAAAAACAGTCTAGGCAAGCTGGTCCAGTGCCCCAGGCAGACAAAACAGCCTTATCAGTTAGACATGTAGGCAATATTCCAAAAGCCAATTTCTCAGATGCCAGCCAAGGGCCAGCCTTCTGTAGAGCTGCATCAGGCCTGCTAGGTTAACCCTCTCCTGAACATGACTAGTCAAATCTTTGGGTTTTAATTAGGTTTTTAGTCTTGTTTTTTATAGTTTCTTACATATACTAAGGGACTTCCCTGGTGGCTCAGATGATAAAGAATCTGCCTGTAATGCAGGAGACCCAACTTCGATTCCTGGTTCAGGAAGATCCCCTGGAGAAGAGAACAGCAACCCATTCCAGTATTCTTGCCTGGAGAATTCCATGGACAGTGGAGTCTGGTGGGATACAGTCCATGGGGTCGCAAAGAGGTAGACATGACTGAAAGACTAACATTACATACTAGACACCAGTCATTTATTAGATCTACATTTTGTAAACATGTTCTTCAAGTCTGTGGCTTCTATTGGAGTCTCCTGGTGTTCCTTGGAAGGAATATGGGCAGGGGAGGAATATACCCAGTTTTGTACACATACATGACTGCTCTGGCCCCAGTATAGAGAAGGGACTGCAGGGGCTGGGAGTAGTAGTGGGCCAGGTAAGAGATAATGGAGAGTCTGGCTTGAGAGGGGACAGGATAGATGGAGAAAAGAGGCTGCATATGAGGCATGTACAGAAAGTAAGACTGACAAGGCATGCAAATGCTCATAATGGATTTCCAGCAGGAGAAAGAGAGGTAGGGCTCCCCAAAGAAACACGGTACTACTGTTTCTAATAGCGATACAGAACACTGGGATTTCAGTGTTCTGATAATTTGGGAAAGGTGGGACCTACCAGATTAACTTTAGGGTCCCTTCTAGTGCCACAAACAGGCCTTCTGGGGATTATCTTAACAATTCTAAAATATTCTGAGGTCTGTGCCTAGGTGCATTATGACTGATTAAGATCACACACATATGTATATCTAACATGCAGAGCTGTGGTCCAAGAAAATAACATGACCGAAATGGAACATGGTCTATGCATTGAGACCCTTGCAAAAAGCAAAGGCAGAAACACTGTTAGCATAGAAAGTGTGAGGCTGGGGAGAAGAAATTCATATTCATGTATTAACTCAATTACCATGTGTGCCTTGCAAATCCGGAGCGCTATCTGTTTAAAATGGGATTTCACATCATTCTGTCCCAAGTGACACAGACAGGATTATAAATGAAAAATCTTTTCCTCAGGCCAGGATACAGAGCTGCGCTCACTTGGGCAGCATACACTAGCACAGGAGAACCTTTATTTAAGGCTGGAAATTCTATTTACCCAGGAGCCCAAACCACTGTTTTATCTGTTCTCGCCGAATAAACAAAACACCCTGGCAAACGAGATGCAAAGACGGCCTGAGGGAATGGAGGAGAATGTGAAATCGGGCATGCAGGTCAGTGTCAGTGCGATAAATCAGGAGCACAGCAGTGACACCTATTTTCTCTTCTGATACTAAAAAAAGGGAGGCTATGTGAATCAATGAGACAAGTGAGAGTGCAGAAATATAATGTATGTATACTTGATACTATATATGCTGCTGCTGCTGCTAAGTCGCTTCAGTCGTGTCCGACTCTGTGCGACCCCATAGACGGCGGCCCATCAGGCTCCCCTGTCCCTGGGATTCTCCAGGCAAGAACACTGGAGTGGGTTGCCATTTCCTTCTCCAATGCATGAAAGTGAAAAGTGAAAGTGAAGTCGCTCAGTCGTGTCCGACTCTTAGCGACCCCATGGACTGTAGCCCACCAGGCTCCTCCGTCCATGGGATTTTCCAGGCAAGAGTACTGGAGTGGGGTGCCATTGCCTTCTCCGGATACTATATATATATATATATATATATATATACACACACACACACACACATATATGGTAGATGTATGTCTATTGGGGATTATCTTAACAATTCTAAAATATTCTAAATTCTATAACAATTCCATATATATCTAACAATATATAGATATATATCTACATATATAGTATGTAGATATATATACATATACATACTATATGTAGATATATATCCATTATATATATATGTATATATATATGCATGTATATATATAGTAGATCTTTTGTGATGTTTTATTTTAGGGACAATATATATAAAGGTGGACTTCCCTGGTGGCTCAGTGGTAAAGAATCTGATTGCAATACAGGAGATGTGGCTTTGATCCTTGGGTCAGGAAGATCCCCCTGGAGAAGGAAATGGCAACCCACTGCACTGTTCTTTCCTGGGAAATCCTGTGGACAGAGGAGCCTGGCAGGCTACAGTCCATGGGGTTACAAAAGAGTCAGACATGATAGCTACTAAACAACCACAAATATGTAAAGGCTAAGGAATGAATGCTTTGCCTGGTGGGAGCCACAAGGTATGACCATGAATCAGACAGGAGGTCTTCTCCAGCCTAGTTGGGCCTAGTGCCCCCGAGCCCACAGGGAGGCTGGTCAGGGAGGCCGATGCTGGCATGCCAAGATGCCTACCATCAGATGCACGCTGTAACACTCAGCCTCTTCTTAAGGAGTACTGATGAATCTAGCTTGTCGTGTTGTCTATTTGGCCCTCTCTTGCCACACGGCCTTTGTGTGTGCTGTTCATTCCGCCTGAAAGTCAGTTGCCTCCACCCATCCCCAAGTCTCAGGGATTTGTCTTTCAGGTCTCAAATCCATCCTCTCTTCTCTGCTGTCTATACTCTGTCATCAGGGTGAATCCCTGGTGTCTTATGGGGCCTAAACTTTGTACAATCTTGAAGGCCCCTTTCCAGAAAAAGAATAAAAAGTTTGAATGTGAAATAAGATACCTACATAATGAAGATCCCTCCAGGCAAACAAGGAGCTGCTTAAGCTTCCTTACTTCACAGGGAACCTGCTGCCTCTGGCTGGCAGAGTACATGGTGGATTTGCCCACTGGAGCCCTCAAGATGGTATGAAATCATGTTTCGTCATGGAAATGCTTGATTCCCATCCATACAATGGTCTGTAAGCTTCTCGAGGGGCGAGACCATGTCCATTTGCTCACATCATTTCTCCTAGTGTTTAGTCTAGTGCCTAGCACAGGCAAGGTCCTCAATAAATGCGATTTGAATAAATGAACCTTGAAATTTGAATAATTATAATCATAGAGCTGTTAGCTCCCACTCATTGGGAGTCTCCATTCGCCAGGCCCTGAACATCAGGACTGAGGGTACAGGGTATGTTGGAAGACTCGGCCTGTGAAACAAGGAAGAGAAAACTACTCTGGGCACTGGGATTAGAGGGAGACTGAAGGTGGGGTGCCTCTGAGTCAAGGATGTGGCTTCTGATTCTTATTGTCAACAGCACTGTGTCCCCCAGAATAAACATGACTTCATGACTGGTAGGGATCCCCCTACCCCCAAACTAGACCTTTGTAAGATACTCAGCTGCCATTTCCTAATCTTCTCTCTTGGGAAGCAGAGACCCCATCTCATAAACATCCCCCTCCCACTCTAAGCCATAGTCTTAAACTAGCGGGTCTGGTGATTATCTTGGTTACAATGGGCAGATATTATTACCAGCTACTGAACTGAGGCAGGGATATTGCTAAGCATTCTACAAGGCACAGGATAGCCCCTCCCAGTGAAGAATTCCCTGGTACAGAATGCCAGTAATGCCCAAGGTGAAAAGCCCTGCCTCAAACCCACAGGCTCCCTCTCCATCACCTTTTCTGGATACAGCTGTCTGCTGTTTTTCTCTTTTCCCTCCTTTGCCTTCTGTACTCCACACAGAACAGTAGGGGCAATTTACCAGAGTAAATGTGATGCAGTTTCAGCTATACATACAGTTTATTCAAAACGAAACGAATAATTTTTATACCACTCTAATGGCAGAAAGTGAAGAGGAACTGAAGAACCTCTTGATGAGGGTGAAAGAAGAGAGTAAAAAAGCCGGCTTAAGACTCAGCATTAAAAAAACTAAGATCATGGCATCTGGTCCCATCCTTCATGGCAAATAGAAGGGGAAAAGGTGGAAGCAGTGACAGATTTCCTCTTCTTGGGCTCTAAAATCAATGCAGATGGTGGCTGCTGCCAAGAAATTAGAAGACAATTGCTTCTTGGCAGGAAAGGTATGACAAACCTAAATAGTGTATTAAAAAGCAAAGATATCATTTTGCCAACAAAGGTCTGTATAGTCAAGGCTATGGTCTTATCAGTAGTCATGTATACAGATGTGAGAGTCTGACTGTAAAGAAGGCTGAATGCCAAAGAATTGATGCTTTCGAATTGTGGTGCTGGAGAAGACTCTTGAGAATCCTTTGGACGGCAAGGAGATCACACCAGTCAATCCTAAAGGAAATCAAGCCTGAACACTCATTGGAAGGACTGGTGCTGAAGCTCCAATACTTTGGCCACCTGATACGAAGAGTCAACTCATTGGAAAAGACCCTGATGCTGGGAAAGATTGAAGGCAGGAGGAGAAGGGGATGACAGAGGAGGAGATGGTTGGATGGCATCACTGATTAAATGGACATGAACTTGGGTAAACTCCAGGAGATGGAGACGGAGGCCTGGCGTGCTGTAGTCCATGGGGTTGCAAAGAGTCAGACATGATTTGGTGACTGAACGACAACTCTAGGCCAGTGCATTGAATGCTCTGGGAACCTTATTCAAATACAGAGTGAGTCAGGAGATGTGGGCTGGAGCCTGAGAGTCTGTCTTTCTAGTCAGTTCCCCGGGGATGCGAACTCTGGGCCTACAAGCACACTTGTAGTAGCAAATTTCTTGGCACTTAGGATACAGCACAAAGAATACAAAGGCCCCTGCCCTTGGGGAGTGTCCAGTTGGGCTAGAAGTGTATTGGACCCAAATAAGGGTGGAGAGGTTGAAGTCAGAGGCACTCAGAGTCTTAGAAAATCAGCTGGAAGAGAATGTAGAGGATGTCTAACCAAACTTCCCCATTTTAGAGACTGGGAAACTGAGGCCCAGCGTGGAGAAGGGAGCTAGTTTACATAACACAGCTTGCTGTGCCAGCTTTGGGGCAAGACTATTTGATTCTTATTCCCTTGAATTAGCAGAGTCCTTAGGGAGACTCTGAGGGCATAGCTCATCAGAGTGGGGAAAAGTCAGCAGCTTAGAGGTCACAGGGACAGAAGTCTGGAGACTCCCATGTGAGGGCTCCCCCCACTCCACTCTCCTCACAGGGAACCCTGATTCCCAACTTCACTCATGTCCATCCTGACACACCTGCAGACACTGGGATATATTTCCAATGAGTCAACTCATTGGAAAAGACCCTGATGCTGGGAAAGACTGAAGGCAGGAGGAGAAGGAGACGACAGAGGAGGACGACAGAGATACCAGATTCTTCCCACCAACTCTGTGCTTCTGCACGATTAAATGTGTAACAAGGATGAACTAGGGCAAAGTCTGGGAGAAGTAATTCTAAATGCATTCAGTCAGCAAGTGGAAAGAGTCAACTCAAACAGGGTTTGGCCAATCAAAATCTCCTCCTAATCAGGAGTGGAAGGACAAATCCTGGACCTACACCGGGCTCCTGGGGGCATTTTCCAGGGCTCACCTGAAGAGAGCCATTGACCCAGAGCTTAGAGAACCTTTCGCTTGGAAAGCAATTGCTTCCTCCACGGCTGGTACCTGCGACTGCTGCTGCTGCTGCTAAGTCGCTTCAGTCGTGTCTGACTCTGTGCGACCCCATAGATGGCAGCCCACCAGGCTCCCCCGTGCCTGGGATTCTCCAGGCAAGAACACTGGAGCGGGTTGCCATTTCCTTCTCCAGTGCATGAAAGTGAAAAGTGAAAGTGAAGTCGCTCAGTCGTGTCCGACTCCTAGCGACCCCATGGACTGCAGCCCACCAGGCCCCTCCGTCCATGGGATTTTCCAGGCAAGAGTACTGGAGTGGGGTGCCATCGCCTTCTCTGGTACCTGGGACTAGAAACTTTTAAATTCATGCCAGTTGGACTGGAACAGTAACAAATTTTATGGAGTAGCTAAAAAGAAAAGCAACAGCTGCTATATCAGGCATTAATAATATAACAAAGAAAGAAAAAGAGAAACTTTTCATTAGTACTTTTTGATGTCAATTTATTATTTATCCCTTTGCCGATATTCAAACAGGCAGGCCATCATAAAACATTCAAAAAGATTCTCTCAAACAGTCAAGGCATCTGTTTTAACTCAGTTCTTTTTTAGAAACCTGGAAATCAGGAACCCTGGCATTTATATAATAGAATAGCTGTGTTAAAAATATATATATGTATACTGTATCAAAAATACTGTTTGAGGATCACTACTTAGAAAGATTTTGGTTTAAATTTTACCAATGACCAGGAGGCAGGCAGACAACAGCTCGTAAAAGGAGATTCAGTGTCAATCAACAAAGCACTGCTCCCGAATGTAGGCCTCCATGAGTGTTGTTTTGTTGAAACAAGGCCTTGACAAAGCCCACTGTTTGGTAATTAGCATCCTGTCAAATCTCTCCAATCAAGGCCCACAGGTTGCACCTGGTCCCAGTTAAAAAAGGCTTTGTGGGCAATTCTGATCTGACCCTCAGGGACTCCTGCCATGTGCAGAACCGCCTTCTGTGTTCTTGCCATAACTACCATTTACAAAGCAAGGAGGCCTCTTCCACCAGAGGTTCTGAGAGCTTTTGTCTAATCCTGATGCGCTATCACGCCACTTTAACCTTGATGATAAATGTCCATCCTTGTAATGCAGACCTTTGCTCCTCTCTGAAGAAGGTATCTCTTCCTGGGACAGAAGATGCCACAGAAGCAAAATCATTGTTGAAACAAACCAAATGCAAAATGGAAAGATTTCAGAAAACAAAGACCGTAAGTGCCCTGTCTTCAGGACGAGCTGGTTGGAAAAGAAGGGGCTGGCCCTTCCTAGGTTGGCAAGCCTTCATTACTCCCCGGGCTGGCATCCCTGAGGTAAAGGTTGTGTTCCCTGATGTAGGAGATGACAGCATCTGGGAGCAGGTACTTCACGCTCTGCCCCTGGCTCAGGGCCCACCTGACGTATGTGGCGCTGATCTCGTTCTGCACCGGCTCCCTGGCCAGGTGGATCTTGTCCTGGTATCTCTGCAGGATGGGCGAGTCCGAGACATATCCCTTGGGGTCATGCCCTGCTCGGGTCACACACACCAAGCCAAACTTCTCCACTATTTCCTGGATGTGTGTGTCTTTCCAGAGGTTGGGGGTCTGGAAGGTCTTGAGGAAATCTGCCCCGCAGAGGAGCTTCAGCTCAGGCACAGCTGGAAGACAAGGGTGGATCTCAAGAAAGTAACAGGAGGGTCATGGCCAGGAAAGATAGCATCATATTCTGTTTGAGATTTTCACCAAACACTTTTCTTGGAATGTATGGGGAACTCAATGTCTATGTGTTCATGACTTAAGGAGAAAAAGCATGTTGATGAATCTGAAGCTACTTTAGGGACATACAGTTGTTAAGTAATACTTTAATCAATAAATCTTTTGTTTAAGGTTGGCAAAATGCCAAGTAATCCAAAATGAATTTTTTTTCAGTGTCATACCACAAGGCTGTCTGTGGTTGCTGGAGCCCACAGCAGGTCCAGCAAGGCCAAAGGTGGCTGTGCTGAACCTAGAACTCTTGTCTTCTGATACAAGGTGAGGTTCTTAAAGCTCTAGGACTAATAGACGATGGACCTCCGGCAAGTCACCTCCTTTCTCAAAATCTATTTCAGCCCTGTGTGCCTCTGGGAGCTCAGTGGTAAAGAATCTGGCTTTCAGTGCAGGAGACATGGGTTTGATCTCTGATCTGGGAAGATCCCACAAGTTGCTGAGCAACTAAGCCCCTGCTCCATAACTACTGACCTGTGCTCCACAACAAGAGAAGCCACAGCAATGAGAGCCCATGCACCACACTGAAGAGTAGACCCTGCTCGCCGCAATGAGAAAAGCCTTCACAGCGACAAAGACCCAGTGCAACCAAAAATAAATTAAATAAGTAAATAAATAAATTTATATTGCTTGCTTCACTTCAGTTGTGTCTGACTCTTTGCCACCTCATGGACTGCAGCCCACCAGGCTCCTCTGTCCATGGGATTCTGAAGGCAAGAATACTGGAGTGGGTTGCCATTTTCTTCTCCAGGGGATCTTCCCGACCCAGGAGTCAAACCTGTGTCTCTTAAGTCTCTCTCATGTGGCGCACAGGCGGGTTCTTTACCACTAGGGCCAATCTATTTCAGCCCTAACTTCTGGTACCTTTATAAGTACAATCCCATCTTAAAGGTTAATTATAAACGATCTTTGGGTAACTAAAAGGTCTCTAAGACCTCAGCTGGTGACCTTTTCATCTGTTTTCAATAAAACAAAGCTCTAGAACAACTGATCAATGTGGATAATCCTTTAGCATTTGTTCTAACAGAGAATGATGATTGTGATGATTAAAGAATACTTAACATTTATTGGCTGTTTACTATGCACACTATTATTAAGTGCTTTATGTGTTTAATTTCATTTGAGCCTCAGAGTAACCTCAGGAGATAGGTGTTATTGTCATGCCCATTGTGCAGACGGGGAAAGAGAGGCGTGTGACTTGCCTGAGGTTATTCATTGCTAGTAGACAGCCAGCCTCCACTGGGGGGCATTTGAAACCCCTGGGCTCTGCTGCCGCCTGCTGGCAGGAATTGTACATGCATCACTCTGCCTGGATTTTCCTGGCACCATTCCTATTCCCATCCGCTTTGAATGGGCTAATCAGAAAAAGAAAAACTAAGTCCATCTAGAAGCAACCCGCAGGGCCTCCGGTCCTTCTGGAAGTCAGTTCTAGCTTCAGTGAACAGCAAAGGCTGGGCTCTTAGAGCAAGAACATCTCAGTCACCATGAAACCTCCGCTGGGAAGGGCTTCAGGGATACCATCTGCCCGGGGGCGGGGGGGGGGGGGGGGGGGGGGGGGGGGGGGCGGGGGGGGGGGGGGAAACCTGATATAAATTGTCAGCTTGGGCTCCTCTGTTGTGAAAACTTTAAGGGAATCTGGACATGGATTAGAGAGACGAGTTTACAAAGGAGCACTCGACCAGTGATGCACTGGAAAGTGAGAAGCTGGACATGTCATAAAGAGGTCCGAGTTCCCGCCTCGGATGGGTCCTGGCTGCTGCGGGGCTGGAGCTTAGATCCTTCCCTGGGCCTCAGTTTCCCCTCCGTGAAACGATGGCACTGGACTTGTTTACTCATTTTAAGGCATCAGATGTAATTATAGAAACATACTTCAAACACTTTAGCAGTGTACTACTGGTATAATAAAATGATATTCAAACATTTATTAAGACATGTATTCATGAATTCTCCAGGTTAAGAACTAGGACTCTAGAGCCAGACTGTTTATATTCAGATCCTGACTCAGCCATCTGACAGCTATATGACCTCAAGTTTAAAATGAGGATATTAACGCTATTTATCTCATAGGATCACTTTAGAATTGAATGAACTTATAAATATAGAACACTTAGAACAGAGAACAGAAAAAGTGTGGCATGTGTTAACTACCATCCATCCATTCATCCATCCATCCATATACCTACTTCTCCACCAATCCACTCACTGGCACATTCACCAAGCACTCATGGAGAGTGTCCTAAGTGCATTTAAAAATTATTCAGTAACTTAGACTTTTCACTCATTTGGGCTGGTCCCATTGCTTACATAGGTCCCATGGGGCTTCCCCGGTGGCTCAGAGGTTAAAGCGTCTGCCCACAATGCGGGAGACCTGGGTTCGATCCCTGGGTTGGGAAGATCCCCTGGAGAAGGAAATGGCAACCCACTCCAGTATTCTTGCCTGGAGAATCCCATGGATGGAGGAGCCTGGTGGGCAACAGTCCATGGGGTTGCAAAGAGTCGGACACGACTGAGTGACTTCACTTTCACTTTCATTGCTTACAACATGTATGTGGGTTCAAACTATTCCATACCTGTGAGATTTTACTCTACTTTCTTATTTATCTGACCACTGTAATATAGAAAGAGACCAGTGTTTGATCTTTCAAGCAATTGAATTGTTGTTTTGTGCTCTTCCTATGGGGGAGGTTAAGAGATGTGCATTGAATTCCAGGGCCTCCTGGGGTCTGGGGACACCTTCCTGTTCCCACAGGTCAGGGTTTCTTCTCCTGTGGGTTTCTGTGGGGATGATCTCCACATACCTGCTTCAATATTAAATACTGTTTGAATTTATTAACAATGACAGTATGGAATACAATTCACTCTGAGCCCTTGCCCAGAGGGAACAAGTACCCACACCTGCCCCCTCCCCCATGCCAAAAAGCATGCCATGGGGCTGGTGCGATGGGTCCCTCCTGCCAGCCACACACACCTTAGACCCCAACTCTGGGCACTTCTGTCATCAGGCCCCTTAAAGGCAGTTACTTTTCCTTTCAGACCCATTCATATCACTGGTACGAGATCTGCAGACCCAGTTACTCTGGGAGTCCAGTCTGTAAGTCTGAGGTTTTGAATAAAAGCTGCCAATTTGATTTGTCTTAACAGTGACTCAGTGACATAAATAGATGTCCATGGGTGTTTTGGGGCACTGTGCTCTGTCTTTGAATAACCACAGGCTCTGGAGAGCAGATGAAGCAGATTCACACAGAAAGCAAGAGAAATGCCACCAGGACCTGTCTGTTTGAATGTCCAGTTGCCCACACTCTGACATTAAAGAGCACCAACCCTGAGGCCAGTCAGCCCTGGGTTCCAATCTCAGGTCTGCGAGGACCTTGGGGTAGTTACAGCTGATGGGCCTGTTTCCTCAGCTGTAGTAAGGATAATAAAGCCTCCTTTGAGAGTCCATAGGAAGTTGAGTGATGGCGAGAATGCAATGGAAACTTCCTGCCTAGTGCAGCAAATGAACACAGGCATGGAGAGTGGTGTCTGGAGTGTAGGACTTCTGGGTCTAGACAGGATACCCACGATGAAGCCAGGTATTGGGATCTGAAGTGTGTGTGCGTGCTCAGTTGTGTCCGACTCTTTGCAACCCCATGGACTGTAGCCCACCAAGCTCCTCTGTCCATGGAATTTTCCAGGCAAAAACACTGGACTGAGTTGCCACTTCCTATCCTAGGGGATCTTCCCGACCCTGGAATTGAAGCATCTCCTGCATTGGCAGGTTGATTCTTTACCACTGAGCCACCAGGGAAGCCCATTGGTATATGAGGGGAACGCCCCAACTAATCATACAAGTACCAAGGCCACCTTGGAACAGGCAGTGTGAAATGCAAACAGATGAAGCATCTGCTCTGGTTGTATGGAAAGAGAATCCTCTGAGCTGTGCTCAGCCCCAGCAGCCAAGGCAGGAACCATCTTCACGAGCGACAGAACTGGACTATTAAAGGACTGCTGCTAAGTCGCTTCAGTCGTGTCCGACTCTGTGCGACCCCAGAGACGGCAGCCCACCCGTCCCTGTGATTCTCCAGGCAAGAACACTGGAGTGGGTTGCCATTTCCTTCTCCAATGCATGAAAGTGAAAAGTGAAAGGGAAGTCGCGCAGTCGTGTCTGACTCTTAGTGATCCCATGGACTGCAGCCTACCAGGCTCCTCTGTCCATGGGATTTTCCAGGCAGGAGTACTGGAGTGGGGTGCCATTGCCTTCTCCAATTAAAGGACTGAAAGTGTCCCAAAGTGTGACACCCACGTGGCCCAGGACAAGGCAATCTACACGCCTCTGGGTGAGTCCAAGGAGGACCACAAATCACAGTGGTGATGGGCAAAGCCGGGCCCTGGCAGCCAGAAGATGCTGAGCTCAGCTGCAGAGCAGAACAGCACATGGCAGAGTGTATGGCACACAGCATGGTCCTTTGGCAACAGGTCACTGGTAGCAGTTTGGCTTCATCAGAAGCCAAACTTACGCAAGAAAAACTCCACCTTTCTTTTTTAATTGCTCTTTTTTTTTTCTGATGACAAACATGAAATCTGTGTTGACTGTGGACCGTGTGGAAAATATAAGTATTTAAAATAGAAAATAACAACAATAATTCTGCTTTCTACAAAAATTTGTCAATATTTTGGTGTATTTCTTAGTCTTTTCTATTTAAACATGCAAATAGATGTGAAAGTACATTTACATATGTTTATATACTTGAGATTATCCAGTCTTGTATCCTGATTTTTTTCCCACTTACCTCCTAAGTGTTTCGCCATATCATGAAAACCTTTTGTGTGGGTTCTTCATCCTATATTATATATAGTAAATTTACTTATACATTGCCTAACATTTTAACACTGAGGTTGCTTTATGTTCTGCCATTGTAAAAATTGCTGTGATAAACCTCTTTCTCATAAGTCTTTGTCCCAATTTCTAATTACCTCCTCAGGCAGATTCCTAGAAGGGGAATTTATCAAGCAAAGGGCACACATTTTTAAAGCCCTGGATATATTTTGCTAAATTGAAAAGCCCACTTTTCATTCAATGCAAATTTCCTTTTTTTTTTCAAACTTCCTTTTTTAACAGTTACTTTGGAAGAGAACAAGAAGAGTAGGATTTAGGGTTTGAACGGACAGAAAGGGAATAAGGGACAAACCCCCAATGTCATAGCGCCAAGCAGAGCAGGCCAATAGCCCCTGGACAAGCACATCCAAAAAGAAAGTGGGGTGACTTGAAGTGGTGCAGGGGGAACTGGTTTCTTAGGGAGGGTTCCTTCTTAGAGAAGGGCGTTACAGGACAGACAGCTTTTCAACAGCAGAGCCACAAAGGGAGGTGGGAGAAGAGTCAGGCCAGGCAAAGAGACAGGGCTTCTGGAAGCATCTGCAGAGCGGTGAGAAGCTGGGAGCTTCAGTGTGGAATCCCTCCTGCCTCACTGGCAGCTACTTCCTTCTCTCGCCACAGGTTCCAGCATCCTGAATGGCATGGGGTGGCCAGCACTTCCTGCCCTGCGTGACTCACTCAGCTGCTCCTCTGCCCCCAGGTGTCTCCCAACCCAGATGACCTACGGGTCCTGCAAGTGGTGATGCAGCGTTGCCTCCTCCAGGCCGATCCCCTATCCACACCTGGACTCACTGCCATCCATAGATGGTCTCCAGATCAGGACAGGTGCTGGGCAGGCCACCTCTGTTCTCACCCAGCATCTCGAGAA
Source organism: Bubalus bubalis (assembly GCF_019923935.1). Classification (NCBI taxonomy): domain Eukaryota; kingdom Metazoa; phylum Chordata; class Mammalia; order Artiodactyla; family Bovidae; genus Bubalus; species Bubalus bubalis. The sequence continues at coordinate 174,431,057 of NC_059157.1, read as the reverse complement.
CTCTATCAGGAGTGACTGCTGAGCAAGAGGTGATTCGGAAAGAAGACAGAGGGCTGAGGATGAGCACTGTGTGCTGTGCTCAGGGCTGGGGTCAGGCGAGGAGGAGCCCCAGCTGGCTCTGGAGGAGAGGCAGACAGGGAGGCCAGAGGAATGTAATCAGTACTGGAGAAGCTGATCATATAGGAAACTCTGTAGCTCCTTCTTTCTTGGGTTCCCAGTCAACAGCACAGCTCCCCGGACTGGCGGTAAAGCAGATCCCCAGCGTGCCTGTTAACCATCCAGTTCCAGGCCCCTTCCCCTCAGGGGGTCTGGGGCGTGGCCTGGGCTTCAGTGTTTTTAATAAGCCGCCCAGGTGATTCTGCTGTGAGTGATGCTTTGATTAGCATCCGAGGACTGCAGTGGGAAACTTGAGGGCATTTTCAAGGCCTCTTAATTAATTTATTTTTAATATATATTTTTTTCAGATTCTGTTTCGTTATAGGTTGTTGTTCCCTGTGCTATACAGTAGGCCCCTGTTGTTACCTATTTTATATATAGCAGGGTGTATATGTCAATACCAGACTCCTAGTTTATCTCTTCTCACCCCACCTTTCAAGTCCTTTTAGGAGAGTGGTTCCCAGTCTGTGTTCTGGGGAGCACCAGTTCTGAGGAATACTAATATGCATTAAAAAGAGCCCCATGATTAAAAAGTGCTAAGAATGGCTGCAAGCTACGTCCCTTCCTCATTTGAGTCCCATACACAGGAACATAGTAAAGGCTCTGAAGAGTCCTGTAGAATTCTAAGACGGCATTGTAAGCATGTTTAACCATGACAATCTGGAGCTCTCCTCATAGGGAAATAGTGTCCCACCAGCTAAAGTTGGGAGAGCTGCTGGAGGCAACCCCACGGAAGAGCCTGTTGGAATGCTGGCCGGGTGGGACCAGTGATCCCTTGCTCCTGGCCCACCCTGCCCCCCATCACTGTGTTCTCGTTTATGTGCCTGAGGGGGCTGTGCATTTAACCCCTGGTACCAGGGTTGCCATGGGAGGTGCTCTGAAATCACAGCTGACAAGGTTCCATCAAACACCAGGAGCTGACCATGGGGTAGAAACCCAGGGTTACAGATTAAAAGGAAGATCCAAACAGACGTTAAATCCCTTAAAACTAGGTTTCCTCTTCCGAGTAAAACACTTGAGTAACAATGCTATACAGTGGTAGGTTGAGCGATATAATGGCACATTTTGTATTCAAAAAGGCTAAGGCTTTCGAACTAGCTCAGCAGCACCCAGAAGTTGATCCCAGCTTTGTCCTGGCTGTAATCCAGGTCACAAGCACGAGTCACAAGGTAGGTAAACTCCTCTGGGGCAGGAAATCCCACTTTAGCAAACAACGATTTACAAGGGATGGTGGCAGATTGTTTAACCTGGCTTTTCAACACGGAAAGTGTCACCCCAAGAGGGCCTCAAAAACTCTTACCTGTCCCCACGGACTGTGGCTCACATGGGTTCTCACCTGAAGCCCTGACATCTCACCCCTTCACCCCCGACAGAGCAGAGGGTTAGCACCTACCTGTGGAGGCGGGGGAGCTGGCACTGCCCTGGTCTGGGTCTTCCATCTGGGGCAGAGATCTGAGCAGTTCGCTGTGATGATGCCTGTGGGGTAAGCATATGGGCTCAGGGTGCATCCATGTGGCCTACAGTCCCCCAACACCACCCAGGGGGTCTCTGGTTTTTAAGTCTCATTCTGCCTTTGTCCATTTAAGGTAGCTCATTCCACAAATACGTACTGAGGGCCTACTGTGTGCTGGGTCTTGTGCCAGGTGATGCATCTGGGTGCTCACAGACCACCCCATCCAAGACTGCCTTCTATGACCCCCAGCTGAAAGGAGGAAACAAGCAGATTTCTACTCTTTTAAGTATTTTCTTTCCGTAGCTCACTTTTTATAAAAGTTGAATAGGGATTAAGGACCTGGGCTATTAGAATCAGACCTGAGTTCTGAGTACAAATTTTCAGTTGTAAAAAGCTGGAATAATATACCTACTTTTTAGACTTCTGTGAAGGTAAGTAAGTTACCACACAGTAAGCACTGGCACCGGGTTTCCCTGATGGCTCAGCAGGTAAGAGCCCACTTGCAATGCAGGAGCCCCGAATTTGATCCCTGGGTTGGGGAGATCCCCTAGAAAATTGTCTGGACAGAGGAGCCTGGCGGGCTACAGTCCATGGGGTCACAAAGAGTCGAATACGAGTGAGCGACTAACACTTTAGTGCGTGGCCCATAGCTGCCTCTCAAAACAGAGGCTTGCTTGGATCATAAGCTAGTACTTTAGAACCTGACTGGGTCATGGCTCAGAGCCTGGTTTGGAGCTTGACTGCCGGGGTTGAATCCAGTCTCTCCCACCAGCCAGCAGTAGGACCCTGGGTGGGTGTTTCATGTCTCAGTACCTGCAAAACGAGGAACGATGACAGTGCCTGCCTCCCAAGTGTGGTTATGAAGATGAAAGGAGTAGATGTGCAAAGTCCACGGAGGGGTGTAGAGCGCAGAGCAAATCGCAAATCTCGTTGTATGTTAGCAGTTTGGATGTGATTAGACTTACACCCATTTGGTAGGCCTGGCTCTTTTAGCAATCTGTCTTCTGAAAGTCAAGAGATACCTGTGCCTTCTTTTTAATCAAACACGGGTAGGCACTAAGTCTTGTATCAATCTGATCTTCCGTCTTCCGCCTACTGTATTATCCATTGACTGGAGCTGTGTTTGGGGAAAAGTGCCTGATGGGAGAAGCAGGTATTTTCCATAAGAGTGGCTGGGTTCAAGTGTAGGCTCTCCTGCTTGTACGCTGCTGGGTGAGTCATGAACACTCTCAGAGCCTCACTGACCTCTGTTATTTGGTCAGGAAAGTTAATGGCGGCCTTGTCTACACTGAGTATCACAAGACCATTAAGGAGCAAGAGCTTCTCCCTGGCTGGGGAAGAGGCTGATGCTGACTGTTAGGAGAAGGTGCAGTGTAGAAGTTAAGTTCTAGAATGAGACTGCCTGGGGTGGTATACTGGTTCCAAATAGCGCTGGAATCTTCTTGGGTGTCTTAAGCAATCTGCCTCCCTTTCCTCATCTGTAGAATGGGGGACAATGACAGTACCCACCTCAGAGAGCTATAATGAGGCTGAATTAAAGAGCTTTGCACAGCCCATCCACAGAAAAGTGCCCAGTCAACATGAGCTGTTATTAACAGCCTTACTCTCAGTCTTTCTTCCCCACCAGATTGTGAACAGGAAACTCATTTAATTTATCCTTATATTCTTGGTACCTAGGAAACTGCTTACCTAAAGTCAGCTGAATTCAGGAAAGATGGAAGGGGGATAAATAAATATATTTAGTTCAGGTCCAAAGTCCTTCCTGATGGTCTCAGAGACTCATCTGAGTCTTCTTAGGGCCTTGCTGGATTCGTCTGTGCTTCCATTATTGTCTTTTTTAAAAATATAAATGTGCAGTTTTTATTTTTAAATTTTATTTTTAAAATATTTTCTTGGCCATGCCACATGGCATGTAGGATCTTAGTTCCCCAGCCAGGGAGTGAATCAGCGCCCCTTGCACTGGAAGCATGGAGTGTTAGCCACTGGACCATCAGGAAAATCCCGCCATTATTGTCTTACTGCTTCAGTTTTAGAAAGTATCACCTCTTGAGGCTTCACTCCCAGATTAGTCTGGAATTTCACAACAGATGGAAACAGGTTTGGGTGCCATCTTTACTTTCTCACTGTAGGACTCTGAATATGTTGTTGACTCTTTCAGAACCTGTTTCCTCATCTGTGAAATGGGGCCAAACTCATCTACTTCTCAGAGTTGCTGAGCTGCCTAGTTATTATATGTTTGCATACATAGTAGGTGATCAGTAAAAGCTGGTATTATCATTTTATTTTTACTGACCTTGAAGCCCCTGGTTCAAGTTGACCCTGCTTTGAATAGTAGCTGGAACTCCGGTGTGCAAAAGGCTACTTTCAGTGCCAAATGCATCTTCCTCACAGACCTGTACTCTGCCTTTGTGGGGTGGTGGGGGGCGGTCATTGCTTCCTTTTGTTGCTTGCCTGAGTGGTACCCTGGTGTGCCCAGCCTTGGGCCTGATGACTGACCCTGGCGGCATATTCTTTGTGTCCTCAGCATCCCCTGGTCTCCAGGTAAGCCTGATCAGAGGGTCACTGCGGCAGAAACAGAGTCAGCCATGTAGTGCTCCCCACTGTAGATCACTGGTTTTGAAGATGGCCATATGTATGGATTCAGAGTCCAACAGACTGGGGTTCCACCACTTGCTTATCTGTTGTGCAACTTAGTTAACAGCCTCTCTGAGCCTCAGTTTCCTCATCTGTAGGATGAGGACAACACAGGCTCATATTTGCCAAGGGGCACACGAGCTGCTGCTGCTGGACCACATCGCATGGCATCATGACCAAGGCCTGCCCAGCATGGGGAAAGGGTGAGTGAAATAAGCTATCAAGTGCTCTAGAAGCATGAAAGCTGACCCAGATTTTAAAAATTTAGAATAGAAATAAGCAACTTGATAAGGAGAAAAAGAACACTCAGTAAACCCTACAGTGAATTGACTTCATAGTGATGTATGTCACTGTCGCCATGATGTAGATTCATTGTTGACTCCACCAAGTAAGTGTTAGTCGCTCAGTCCTGTCTGACTCTTGCAACCCCATGGACTGTAGCCTACCAGGCTCCTCTGTCCATGGGACTTACCAGGCAAGAATACTGGAGTGGGTAGCCATTTCCTTCTCCAGGGGATCCTCCCAACCCATGAATAGAACCTGGGTCTGACGCACTGCAGGCAGATTCTTTACCATCTGAGGTACCAAGAGGATACTAAATGGAGCAAAAGGGTGGGAGCATTCTAGAGCATTCTTCCATGCTTCTAGAATCACCTCACTTTAAAATTTTAACCAGATTTTCAATCTTAAAAAATGTTTTTGATAATTTTAGGAAAACATTAGTAATTAAACAAAATTTCTAATGAAGGCCACTCCAAATACTGAGAAGACTCTTAACTGGCTGATAAAACAGTGCTGCCTTTATCAGTGGATTCTCAACCTTGGCTGCACAAAATAAATCATTTGGCAACCTTTAAAATATCCATGCCTAGACCCTGCCTATTACCCTAGAAAAATCATAAGCTTGGGTAGGAGAGGTTGAGCATTTAAAAAAGCCTTCCCAGGTGAGTCCTACAGCCGGGATTGGGACCACTGGTTTGGATCGATCCTGGTATTAATCATAAAACATGATTCACACACTTGGTGACTGAGACTGTGGGCCTCAACCCTGGCCACACATTAGAGTCACTAGGGAGCTCTTAACAATCCTGACGCCCCGTCCCAGACCAATGACATCCCAGTCTCTGGGGTAAGACTCAGGCTTCTGTGCTTTTGAAAGCTCTCTTGGTGATTTGGTGTGCAGCCAGGGCTGAGAAGCATCTGTCTAAAGGATACAGTAAAAGGAGAAAAAGACTGCATCCTGTAAATCTTAGGCCTGCATTTTGTAGCAGGATATTAATATGTGGTACTGTGGTCAAATCCTATTTACCCGTGAATGGCTTATCTGTTATGAGAATAAACTATGGGCCAATTAGGGACGCAGGGAAGGTATTCTTTACCAACTGAGGTGGAATTGCAGGCAGATTCTTTACCAACTGAGCTATCAGGGAAGCCCCTAACGTTATTAAGCACCTATTATAAACCAGGTGGGCACTTTCCTGGTAGCTAGGCTGGTAAAGAGTCCGCCTGCAAGGCAGCAGACCTGGGTTCGATCCCTGGGTTGGGATGATCCGCTGGAGAAGGGCATGGCAACCCACTCCAGTATTCTTGCTTAGCAAATCCCCGTGGACAGAGGAGCCTGGTGGGCTACGGTCCATAGGGTCTCAGAGTGTCAGACAGGACTGAGCGACTAAGCACAGCACCTAAGCCAGGTGCTTTCCTGCACCACCTCATTTAATGTGCACAGCATCCTGGTGAAGTGGATGATGTCATCCCTATCTTATTAGTTGAAGAGAGAGCCCGTCTCACTTACCTCAAGTCACTTCACTAGTGAATTTGGCTCCAAGATCTGGGCCCTAGGCCACAGCATCTCCCACAGGGTGGAGGAGGACCGTGTCTCTTTGTTTCTAACTGCATACTAAAGCTAAATGATTTGTGGGATTATCTGATTTGTTTCTACTCCCCTCTGTTAGCCTAGATAAAGGAGAGCTGACTACATTGTTTCTTCTAAAAGGATGATCTAGGTGTAAATTTATTCCTAAATAGCATATATCTAACAATTATTTCATATTTGCTCTCCTTCAATTTGGCAACAGATATTGAAGAAGCACTGTAACTGAATACTTCTAGCTGGTTCTTTCCCCTGTAAAGGGTAAGTAATAAGAACAGGATATGGAAATTAAATATTTACCTTTTTTTTTGCTAAAGGCAAACATTTTTTCTCCCAAGTGACTTTCAAGAGTAAAAAGTAAAAACCAAATTATGGGCAGGCCTGCCAATTTTTCAACCTGGCCCCTTGTGTCTAGTCTCTGACAAGTCTAGTGCTTCCTTATGAATAAAAGACAGCCCACAGTCTGCAGCCCCTTCCAGCCGAGCTGGCTGTCGGCAGTGACAGGCAGACCCGCCTCTCAGTCCCCTCTGACAGGCAGGACAGGTGGGGTTTCCTGCTTCCCTAGCAAACACCCAGGAAGGTTTCCCCGACACAAGTCAGAGACTGACTGTCCTCATATACAGGGCTTGCTGGGGCTTTTAAACAGCTCCATTACTTATGCTGAACACTAATAGCAAGTCTAAAAGAAAAAAAATTCCTGTGTAACTTTCTCTAGATTCATAGTTTTTTTAAAGTCCAGATTTAGAGAACCCAGAATTTGTACAATTAGAAAGATGGCCCATTATGTAGATGCAGTTTTCAACCTAGTGGATGATGACAATAATCAAAGGTCTCACTTACTGTGTATGATTATGTGGTTCTGGGTCAGAAAAATGATTTACATTTTTGTGATCCTTGTTAGGTTATACTGTCCCCATTTTGCATGTGAGAAATGTGTCCTGGAGAAGTCATCATGTGTCTAATGTCAGACAGCTACTGAGTGGTAGCCCTGGACCCTGGATGCTTCAGCCTTCTGAATCGAGACTGGGCTTTTCCACAGAGTACCCTGAAGGGTAGTGGTTTGTGATTTGTTTACTCAGGGTCTCTCTGAGAAGGTGAACCTGTTGGTCTCTCTCGCTCTACGGATAAACACTTGCAGGACTTGGGTACCAGGCTCTGGCTGAAGCCCCACTCAACCCTCCATCCGTGCCTCCCACCCTGTGGGCTCTGCGGACATGATCGGGGCCCCTGCCCATCCCACGCGCGCATGCCCACTGTTACCTCAGCACCTTGATTGTCTCCATCCACTGCGCCTGCTCGCTCTCCCAGGAGTCCACCCGGATCCAGTCAGACGTCTGCAGGGCCAGCCGGGCCATGGCCACACGGTGCCGGGCAGCCACAAGGTCTTTCTTCCCATAGTTGTCATTGACAGGAGAGATGATACCCCCAATCACCTGGTACCTGCCTAGGCAGGGGAGAGCAGGGGTGTTGCTGGCACGGGGGCTTGCCACCTGGCTGCTGGAATCCAGGCAGGCACTAAAAATCTCGGGGCCTCATCCTGAGTGGGAACAAACACTGGCATTCTCTGCTGGGCAGGTCAGCTCCCTTGGGTCAGGTCAAGGTGCTGCCTTAGGCATCATGTGCCTCTTCTCCAGAGTCTTCTATGCCTTGGAGTAGCTGAGAGGGGGCTGGGAGGGTTGGGCTCAGGCCAAGGCTCCTGGGTGGCACTGTGGACAGTTAGGGTCAGAACACGTTAGGGGAATACGGTGGCTCCCCTGTGTGGGCCTCCTCTAATCACGCGTGGGACAATAGCTACACATGGCTTCTTAGCTCAAATAGGAGATTCTGTGGATCAAAGACAAAGGAATGACAGGTCCCCCGGAGCAGGTGGGTGGGTGAGGGGATGCAAACTGACCGCACAGGGCCACCACTGGCTTTGGAGGACTGTGCTGCTAAGGGAGGGAAGACCTACTTTGACGATGACGTGGGCTGTCTATGAACAATGCTGCATGGCTCAGCGACAGAACAGGGCGGTACAGATTTAGAGCTGCAGTGAACTGTAGAAGCTATAGGGAACCATCGTGGAAAGAACATGAATGGGGCTCAGAGAGCCTCTGAGTGGGACTCGGGTGGGAGCTCCAGTTCCATCACTCGCTAGGATGCCTTAGGCAAGTTACCAAGATATTTGAAAGAATAAAATGCTGAGTCAATTGAGCTTCAGTTTTCCTTTCTGTAAAATGGGATAATAGGTGCTTGGCAGCACCTTGTGGGAAGGATGAAATATAATATCTATGAGGGGAGTTAATATTTTAACTTAGTACATGATATATTAAAAATTGTATTATAAGATATAAACATGCACATAAAAGAGCATGAAAAAATACAGCTTTACAGAGTTACAAAGTACATCCTGTTCTAATCCTCGCCCAGGTTAAGATACAGAAGTTCCTTATCACCACCCCCACACTCTGATGAAAACTAATCACTATTCTCACTTTTCTCCCTGTGCACACAAGCACCTGATGCGAAGAGCTGACTCATTGGAAAAGGCCCTGATGCTGGGAAAGACTGAGGGCAGGAGGAGAAGGGGACGACAGAGGATGAGATGGTAGGATGGCATCATCGACTCAATGGACATGAGTTTGAGCAAACTCGGAGATGGTGAAGGACAGGGAAAACGCTGCAGTCCATGGGGTCACAGAGTCTGACACAACTGAGCGACTGAACAAAGATCAACAATTCTCACTTTTTCATAATTCTCTTGTTTTCCTTTATAACTTTACCATGTATTTATGCAGCCTGAAAAAACAAAGAATTTTGCCTGCTTTTGAAACTTTAAAAAAATGGAATCATACTAAAGTGTTCTTTCCATAAGCCATTTTCATTTTGTTAATAAAATTCATGTAGTCCAACCAGTTTTATTGCTACATAATATTCTATTGCATGATTATATACCAAATAATTGATCTTATTGTTGATAGATTTCATTTGATTCTGGCTTTAGACAATTACCAACAATGCTGGTCTGAAAATGCTTGCACAAGTCTCCCTGTGTGCACAAGCATATATTTCTTAGGATATGTTCCCTTCCTAAGAGTGAAACTGCTAAACCATTGGGTAGATGTATTTGCAGCTTTACTAGATAATGCCAAACAATCTTCTAAAGCGGTTATAGATATTTACTCTCCAATCAGCAGTATATGAGCATTTCATTTGCTCCACACCATCGAGCAAATAACCATACAGGGTTATTGTCAGGATTTTCCCATCTGATGGATGTATAGTTATGGCTCATCATGATTTTAATGTTCCTTTTCCTGCTTACCAATGAGCCTGAGCATTTATTCATATATATTATTAAGCATTCAAGCTTAATTCTTTGTGAAGTGCCTGTTTGAATCTTTTGCCTTTATTTCAGGTTTCTGCCTTTTTATCATTGATTTGTAAAGTTCTTCATCTATTTCAAATATTGGCCCTTTGTTGGTTGGTTGTACATGTCCTAAATAACTTCTCTCACTTGTCTTATTGTTCTTTTTGTGGAATCGAATGTCCTGAATTTTTATGTAGCTGGGTTGTTAGGTTTTTTCTTTTATGGCTAGTGCATTTTGTGTTATAAAGGTATTTTCCTGTATTATCTCATAAAGTGTTATAGTTCTGTTTTGCACACTGGTGTCTTTGCGCATGACGGGCGTCCTATTAAAGTATTTTCCATTTGGATAGTCAATCACTCCCGCATCATTTACCAAAAAGAGCCTCCGCCCCCTGCTGTGCAGTGTCACCACGTGGGAATCCCAGTGTCCATCTGCGTGCCAGCTGCTTTCTCCGCTCTGCTATGTTCTGTGGTTCTATTTACTATTTACTGTCCCTAGACAACATCACACTGCCTTATTTAATGGAGCTTTAGTACACTTCTTAATGTGATTTAAGTAAATCTTCCTAACTTGTTCTTCTTCGAGTGTTTCAGCAATTCTTGACTCTGTACTTTCCACATAAATTTTAGAAAGCATTTGTTAAGTTCCACAAAGATGAAACAGCCCCCAAAACCTGCTGAAATTTAATAGGAATTGGATTAAATCTATAATTCAATTTAGGGAGAATTGACCGTTTTATAATATTGAGGCTTCCATTACATGAGCATGGTATATCTTTCCATTTGTTAAGTGAAGTGAAATCGCTCAGTCGTGTCCGACTCTTTGCGACCCCATGGACAGTAGCCTGCACGAGGCTCCTCCGTCCATGGGATTTTCTAGGCAACAGTACTGGAATGGGTTGCCATTTCCATTTGTTTAGGTCTTCCTAAATATTTCTAAACAAAGTCTTACAATTTTTCTTGTACAGCACTTAACATGTCTTTTGTAAGATTTATTTCTAGATTCTTGATATTTTTTGATGCCACTATAAATGATACTTCTAAAAACACTTTTTTTTCCTCCTTGTTGATGTGCAGAAATATAACTGATTTAGGTATCTTGAATGTGTATCTGGTAAGCTTGCTAAACTCTCTCATTAATTCTAATAGTTTACCTTCAGAGTCTTAATCTTCTATGTCCAAAATACCAACAATTTTACTGTTTCCTTTTCACTTCTTTTACACTTTATTTTTCTTGTTGCATTGTTTAAGACCTCTGGTATTATGCTGAACAGAGATGGTATTAGTAGGAATCCTGTATTATGCCTACTACCAGAGGAAAAACTTCCAAGCTCTGTTATTACATATGATGCTTGCTGTAAGTTTTCTGTGGATATCCTTTCTCATGTGTGGCACAGAACATGCTATGTGTTCATCAGGACCCATTTTTATTTTTCCTCTTTCAGAGCTTATAGGAAGCTAATATTTCCATTTCTCTTGAAATTAGGTTGGGTTTTTTTGTGATTTGGCTGAGTTATAGTCCCTGATGGCTCATCTGGTAAAGAATCTGCAATGCAGGAGATGCAGGAGATGTGGGTTTGATCCCTAGGTAGGGAAGATCCCCTAGAGGAGGGCATGGCAACCCACTTAAGTATTCTTGCCTGGAGAATCCCATGGACAGAGGAACCTGGTGGGCTATAGTCCATAGGGTCACAGAATTGGACATAACTGAAGAGACTGAGTCATGGGATGTGGGTAGAATTGATGTATGCACCAAGTACACTTGGCCATAAAAACCCTTGCATGACCCTCCAGCTCTTCATAGTGGATCTGAAAGCTACTATTAAGACAGCAAAGTCTATGGGACCTACCAGGATCCCTGAGACACCGGGATTCCTTCCTGAGCTTGGGAGGAAACTATCCTGCAGATCTTCTGAACCTACGAGGGATTTAGCTGATGAGAGATAAACCTTATTTAGTGTGTTAAGCTCCTCAACTTGTGGGGTTTGTTTCTTCAGCCTAGCATGGTCTGTCGTGACAAATATGCTATTTTAAAAGAGATATTTATAAAATATCTAAAATATATAAAAAACACATACAACTCAACAACAATAACAACAAAATCCCAACTTAAAAATGAGCAGAGGAGGTGGGTGGACATTTTTCTAAAGAAGACATACAGAAGACCATTAGGCACATGAAAAGAAGCTCAACATAACTAAACATCAGGGAAATGCAAATCAAAACCACAATGAGATATCATCTCATGCCTGTCAGAACGGCTATTGTCAAAAAGACAGGAAATCAGTGTGAGTGAGGATCTGGAGAAAAGGGAACCCTCTTGCACTCTTGGTGGAGAAGACAGTATGGAGATCCCTCAAAAAAATTAAGAATAGAACTACCATATGATCCAGCTATTCTACTTCTGGATATTTATCCAAAGAATACAAAAAATACTAATTCAAAAAGATATACACACTGCTATGTTCACTGCAGCATTGTTTACAACAGCCAAGATAGGCAAGCAACCTAGGTTCCTAATCAGATGAATGGATAAAGAAGTAGTGGTAGGGAAGCCCATATATATACATATACAAATACATACATACAATAGAATACTACTCAGTCATGCAAAGATGAAATCTTGCCATTTGTTACAACACGGATGGATCTTGAGGGTAATATGCTAAATGAAATAAGTCAGAAGAAAGACTGTATGATTTCACTCATATGTGGAATATAAAAAATAAACTAAAAAAACAAAACAAAACAAATGAACAAACCCAACAAAAAGAAACATAAACAGAGAACAGAGTAGTGATCACCAGAGTGGGAGGGGTGGAGGAGGGTGAAATGGATAGAGGAGATCAATGGTATGGTGACAGCTGGGAACTAAATCTTTGATGCTGATGGTATGCATGCATGTGTGCTAAGTCGCCTCAGTCGTGTCCAACTCTTTGTGACTCTATGGACAGTGGCCCATCAAGCTCCTCTGGCCATGGGATGCTCTAGGCAACAATACTGGAGTGGGTTGCCATACCCTCCTCCAGGGATCTTCCCAATTCAGGGATCAAATCTGCATCTCTTATGTCTCCTGCATTGGCAGGCAGGTTCTTTACCACTAGTGTGACCTGGGAAGTCTGGTGAGGGTATACAGAAGTAAAAATATAATGTTGTACACATGAAACTTGCATAATGTTATAAATCATGGTTACCATAATAAAGTAAAAAAGATATTCTCAGCTATTCATAGTTTAAGCGCTTTTGTCATAAATGAATTCTTTGCAACTCTTGGAATGACTATGTGGTTTTTCTCCTTTAGTCAGTTAATACAGTGCATTGCATTGATTAACTTTCTAATTTTAACATTGCATTCCTGAGATAAACAGGTCAACATATATTATCTTTGTAATGTGCTGATGGATTTACTCTGGTAATATGTTTTTAGGAAGCAAGAGAAGTCTATAATTTTCTTTTCTCTTAATGTCCTAATCAGGTTTTGATATCAAGGTTATGCTAGCCTTATAAAAGCTGTTAGAAGTTCCCTTTTTCTATGCTCTAAAAAAGACTGTATGGGTTTGCAATAACATTTTCCCTGTGAGTGTTTGGTAGAAGCCACTGGTGAAGTCTTATGAGGCCTGGGCTCAATTCATGTGATTTTTTTTGACTACTGATTTAATTTCTTTAATGGTTGTAAAATAATTCAGATTTTAATTTCTTCATTATAATTTTTGGCAACTTTCATCTTTCTAGGATTCTGTCCATTTTATCTGAATTTTGAAACGTACTGGCATAAGGTTGTTCCCAATATTCTCTTATCTGTTTAGTGTCGATACCATCTGCAGGGATGTTCTTTTCATTCCTAATGTTGGTTGTGTTTCCATTCTTTTTCCTTGCTCAATCTTGCCAGAGGCTTGAAATCTTATTAGCCTTTTCAAAGGGCCAACCTTTGGCTGTATTGAACTTCTCTGCTGAATGCTTGTTTTCCATTTAATCAATTTCTGTTCTTATTTTTATTAATCCTATTCTCCTACTTTCTTGGTGCTAGTTTGCTGCTCTTTTTCTAATGGTGATAGATGTGCCACTAATTTGCCATTTGTCTTATTTTCCTAATACAGTTAGGAACGCCTATATAGTTCTGGCTATAAAACTTCCCTATAAGCATGATTTTACTTGTATACTCAAAGCATGACTTTACTTGCATTTACTTTTTACTTGCATGTAAAGTTTTCATGATCATTTAGTTCAGAATACTTTATATTTTTATACCTTTTCTGATCCATGAATTATTTACAAGTATTTTTTGTAATTACCCAAACAAACATATTGAGATTTTTGGTAATCTTTTTGTTACTGATTTCTGGCTTAGTTGCAACTGTGAAGAACATACTCTATTGATTTCAATTCTTTGAAATGTGTTGATACTGGCTTTATGTCCTAGGGAATGATCAGTTTTAGTCAATGTTCCATGAGTACCTAAAAAATGTGTATTCTATGACTGCTGTGTGATCTTCTGTCCAACTACTCAATACTGCCAATTGCTTTTTTTAAATCTATGTTCTTATTTTTTTGTCTGTTGTATTAGTTACTAAGAGAGGCATGTTAAAATCTCCCACTATGGTTGTGAATTTTTCCATTTTTTCTTTTTAGTTCTTTTAACTTGTGCTTCATATATTTTAAGGCTATGTTATTTAGGTGCCTATGGCACCCCACTCCAGTACTCTTGCCTGGAAAATCCCATGGACGGAAGAGCCTGGTGGGCTGCAGTCCATGGGGTTGCTAAAAGTCGGACATGACAGAGCGACTTCACTTTCACTTTTCACTTTCATGCATTGGAGAAGGAAATGGCAACCCACTCCAGTGTTCTTGCCTGGAGAATCCCAGGGATGGGGGAGCCTTGGTGGGCTGCCGTCTATGGGGTCACACAGAGTTGGACACGACTGAAGCGACTTAGCAAGCAGCAGCAGCAGCAGCATACTTGTGATTCTGACATATCTGTGAGTCAAGTCTCTCTCTGTAGTAATCCTTTTAACTTAAAGTTTATATGCCTGATAGTAATATAGACCCTAGCCTCAATAGTGTAACTTATTTTAAAATTTTATTATTTGATCACACTGTACAGCATGTGGGATCCTAGTTTTCCAACCAGGGATTGAACTTGCACACCCTGCATTGGAAGCACAGTCTTAACCACTGGACCACAAGGAAAGTCCCCAACAGTTTTATTTTGATTAGTATGTGCATATCATATATTTTTTTTACCTTTTTATGTTCAACCTTTCTGTACTTTTGTTTTAGGCAAGTCTTTTGTAAATAGCCTGTAGCTGGATTAAAAATAATTTTTGGGGGGTCAAGCTTGACAGTTATTGACTCTTTCTTGGAATAAGTTAATTTACATTCAATGTGAATGCTAACAGACTTAAATTTAAAGCTACCATCGTATATTTTCCTTCTTGTCACATAATTTACGTTCTGTTTGTTTTTTTCCCCCCTCTTGTCCTGCTTGTGTTTGGGCTTCTTCTTCTTTTTTTTTCTCCTGGATTGGAATTAAATGTAGTCTTACATCCAAAGTAAATAAAGACCTTTCCCCTCTTCCTGGATCACACGAGGACTGGACAGCTCCGTCCATGCTACTGTTGTACATACATTAAGCCTATTGTTTCCCCTTAGCCTATTAGAACTTATTATTCTGTTTTACACAACCAATGCTCATTTACATTTACCCATGTATTTGACATTTTCTTTGCACTCCATTTCTCTTTGCATACGAGACCTGCTTTCTGGAAATCACTCTCCTTCTGACAGAATATATCCTGTAGAATTTTCTTAAGTTAGTGACTTCCTGCCTGAAAAGACATTTTCAAGATACTACTCTCACCCCCAAAATATTCTTGCACTGTGTATGAACTAATTGGTTTGGCTATCATTTCTATTCAATCCTTTGACGTGAAGGTTCTGCTGTTTTTTGACTTTTAACTGATGCTGTTATGAAACCATCTTTAATCTAACTGCCACTTCTGTGAAGGTAACCTGTATTTTTCTGGTTGCTTTTAATATTTCCTTTGACAACACAGGGGATTTCTGTTTACCCTGCTTTGGGATCAACATATCTCTTAAATCTGGGCATTGGTATCTTTTTTATTAGACCTGGAAAATGCTTAGTTATTATCTCCTCAGAAAATGCCTCTGTCCCCTGTGCTCTGCCCTCTTCTTCTAGCTGATTGTGTATATATAGCTCCCATCTCTCTTACCCTCTTTCTTGGAATTAGAAACAAATCTCTTTATCTCTTCACTCTATTCTTGATAATTTCATCTGATCTATATTCCAATTCACTAAGTTTGTATTTCTCTCTCTCTAGTCTGATTCCAAATCATTCATTGAATTATTTACTTATTTTTTTGAGTCTTCCAATCTACAGCCATGTAAACATCTCCATTTGTCTTGGTCTTCTTTGATTTCTTTCATCAGTATTTTATAATTTTGAATAGTTTGTTGAGTTATACCTAAGCATTTCATTTTCTTTAGATCAACTGTAAATGGAATTATGTTTTTAATTTTGGTTTTCACATGTTTGTTATTAATACACATAAATGTGATTGATTTGGTGATTTTTAAAAAAGATTTATTTGTTTTCGGCTGTGCTGGGTCTTCATTGTGGTTCACGGACTCTTCATTGCTACGTATGGGCTTTCTCTGGTTGCATAAGTGGGGCTACTTTTCATTGTGGTGCATGGGCTTCTCATTGCTGTGTCTTCTCTTGTTGCAGAGCACTGGCTTTAGGGTGTGGAGGCTTCAGTAGTTGTGGCTCAGCTCACACGATCTAGAGTGCAGGCTCAGAAAGTATAGCGCACGGGCTTAGTTGCCCTGTGGCATGTGGGATCTTCCTGGACCAGGGATGGAATCTATGTCCCCTGCATTGGCATGCAGATTCTTAACCACCAGACCACCAGGTGAACCCTGTTGATCTTTATCTCACTTATTCTATGAAATTAAAAAAAAATTAGATTCCTTGGCATTGTCTACATAGACAACCATGTCATGTGCAAATAGGGAAAGTTTTATTTCTTCTTTTCTATATGTATGCTTTCTATTTCTTGATTTTTTCCCCTAAAATAACCATTTAGTGTTATAAATTTCCTTCTTGTACTGCTTTAGCTGCTATGTTATTTGCCATATTTTACTAATTTTTTGTGATAAAGAACAAGGTTTATTGTTGTTGGGGGTTGCATTTTTTTTTGTTTGCAGTGGTAAAATATACATAAAATTGACCATTTTAACCATTTTTAGATGTACAATCTAGTGATTGGCCATATTCGAATATGATGTATTTTCATTTTCACTCAGTTCTATGTTTTTAAAAATTTCTTTTGAGATTTTCTCTTTGACCCATGGATTATTTAGCAGTATGCTTAATATCCAAGTGTTTTAATATTTTCCTGTTGTTTTATTGATTTCAGTTTGATTCCATTATGGTCATAGACTGTAATCCAAATGATTTCATTTATTTAAAAGTTGAAGTTTGTTTTATAGCTCAGAATATGGCCTGTTTTAGTGCATGTTCCATGAGTCTTTGAAAAAAGCGTATTCTGCTTTTACTGGTGGACAGTTACATGCACATGAATTAGATCCTGTTGGTTGATGGTGTTAGTTCAGTTCTCTTGTAACCTTGCTGATTTTCTGTCTAGCAGTTCTGTCAATTTCTGCAAGTGGAGTATTGACGTCCCAAGTATAATGGTGAATTTGCTTATTTTGCTTCTCAGTTCTTACTAGTTTTTGCTTCATGTATTTTGAGACTCAGGTTTTGGTGTGCACACATTTAGGACTGTTATGTCTTCTTAGTTGAAGGTACCTACTGCACAGCCCAAGGACCTACTGTATAGCACAGGGAACTCTGCTCAGTGTTACGTGGCAGCCTGGATGGGAGGGTGTACGTGTGTATGTCTGGCTGAGTCACTGTGCTGTGCACCTGAAACTATCACGATATTGTTAATCAGCTATACTCCAATAGGAAAAAAAGTTTAAAATATTCCACACAAAAAATTACACCCTTATACCACCCCTCAGAGACAAAGTCTGGTGTGTGTTAGGTGGGGGAGGGCCTAGTGAAGGGGTCCAGCTGGGTTTGGAAATTGCAGAAGAGACAGACACGCATTTTGCTTCCCACCTGGGATTCTAGGAGGAGACCGTGTCCCATTGCCCTGTGCCAACACAGAACGGCATCAATAGAGTGGAAATGGCAGTGTGGTGAGTGCAGGCAGAGACTGTGTCAGAAAACACTCTCTCCCCTGCCTTCCGAGTTCCCCATCAGCTTTAGCAGGACATGGCAAAGGTCCATGAAAATCCCCAATTCCTCAAGAGGAGTACTAGGGGGGTGGGGTGCTGAGAAGTAAAGGTCAGGAGCGATACTAGGTGGGGGTACAGGTGTGCAGCCTAAAGTCAGGGGCCACGGCATTGGCAGTACCACGGAGAGCCCAGCGTGGGCCCAGATAGAAGCAGCAGTGCCTGAGCCAAGAGAAGCCAAGGAGGCTTCAAAAGTGGAGGGAGAGAGGACAGAGGCTGACGCCCAAGGGCAAGGGCAGATCCCTCAGCTGAAGGGCATTCAGATGCCAGGATGATAAGCCATCTCAAATGCTTAACTCACTCTTGGGAAAGTAGGCAGGAAAATAGAAACTTGATTGCAAACTGACCTATAAAAAAATAAGTTTAAAATCAGAAGATAGTTACCTTAAAGTGGCAATTTTTTAAAAAAAATCATTCATGGAAATGGTGGTTTAGAACAAGTCGAGTGTTACAGAAAGGAAAGGAAGTTGTAATTCTGCACATGAGTCTCACATTACACATGGAGGGTATTAGTTCTTTCTCTTTTCCTCTTTAAAAGAAATGGGGGCTAGGAGAACTAACTCCTAGTGGGTGTCAACTCTCTTGGGAAATTTACATCCATTTAATCTTCACCTTAATCTCTGTTTTTCAGGGGGTGGGAGGCCAGGGGCTCCTCCAGGCAGCTCTGCTGAGCATCTTACATACTCAGGTGTCACCTGGGATGGCTTAGCTCATTCTGACAGGGGAGGTTATAAACTGAGAAATCAATGCTTTGTTATAGTGCCCAGGAGAGGAGAGTCAATAAAAATAACAATTTGAGCTAAAACTCCGTCTTGCCCGCTAAATGGTTATGAATTTCAGTGTTTATCCTTCCCCACAACCCTACAATCCCTGTGTTGTCTCTTATGTGACCCCCTCTCTCCCTCTTGTTGGGTTTCCCAGGTGGTGCTAGTGGTAAAGAGCCTGCCTGCCAATGCAGGAGTCATAAGAACCGTGGGTTCAATCCCTGGGTTAGGAAGATCCCCGGAGGAGAGCATGGCAACCCACTCCAGTATTCTTGCCTGGAAAATCCCATGGATGGAAGAGCCTGGTGGGCTACAGTCCATAGGATCGCAAAGAGTCAGATACAACTGAAGCAACTTAGCACGCATGCACGCATGCACTCCCTCCTGTTAGACGGAGGTACTTTTCCAGTGACCTCACTGTGGCCCAGACACACCTCTATTACAGCACTTCTATGATAATTATCTGTTTGTCTTTGTATTTCCTATGCATGAAGTTGAGAGTTCCTTAAGGATGTGAACCTATCATTTTATTCTGGGTAACATGGCCAGCACATCACTTAGTATGAAGCTATCCTTTCCTTACCTTGGGGTTATCATAGTAACAGGTGGCTACACGTTTAACATGGCAGAAAGAATTCCTTGCTTATCTCCACCCACTCTGGAACTCAACAAAATGGCAGTAAAGGAATAAAAGAAGTATGAAATCACAAGGAAAGAGAGCAGGGAAATAAACAGCAATAGGAAAGGTCAACGCAATTTTGGAAGCTGGTGAACTGATGAACAAGGGTACCAGAGCTGGCAAAGTCTGCAGGCAGGGGAGACAGTAAGGTACAGACTGCCATGCATGGCACAAGCCCAGAGGAAACAACAACCTCCCAGTGAGGTGCCAGAGGGCCTGAACACAGGAGGACTGGCTGGGGGTTTGTCTAAGGAGCCCTTGGATCCAACTGATTACCTTATTCTCCCATCCTGGCAAAAAACCAGATTTCTGCTTTCTGCCGAGGTTGGACCAGAGAGACCCCTGACTCCTGGGCATAGCTGAGTGGAGGAAGAATTACCGTCCTTAAGACAGGAGGGCTAAGTCTGGCTCCCAGAATACCAGATTGGAGTCACCTCTCTGGACACATTCTGGGGTCTTGGACATGGGGGCTGGACATATATCATAAGGACCACCAGCTTCGCCCACACACTCATAGCTTCCCGATGACACTTAGGGCCTGATCTGCAGATGGGAGTGGACAGCCCAGGGAAAGACCAGTTTTAGAAAGGTGCTGATCATGAAAGACAGAGACCAAAACAGCTGTCAGGAGGAAAGGAACTTGGAGGACATAAAAGCAAGGCAGAAAGCAAAAGGTAACTTCAAAAATCTTCAAATAATATTTTCAGAAAACAAGGGGTGATATCCCATCCATGAAACAAGGATGGGATATTTTATAAAGGAACAATCAGAGAACAAGACAAAGCTCTTAGAAATTAAAATACTCAGTCTGACTCACCTCACTCTGTATAACAGGTGCTAGGTCCATCTGTGAAACTACAAACGACCCAATATTGTTCCCTTTATGGCTGAGTAATATCCCATTGTATACATGTACCAGAGTTTCTTCATCCATGCATCTGTTGATGGACATCTAGGTTGCTTCCACGTCTTGGCTATTGTAAATAGTGCTGCAGTGAACGCTGGGCTGCGTGTGTCTATTTGAATTATGGTTTTCTCAGGGGATATGCTCAGTAGTGAGATTACTGGGTCATGTGGTACAGATGAACCTAGTTGTGGGGCAGGAATAGAGATGCAGACGTAGAGAATGAACATGTGGACATGGGCGGTGGATGAATCGGGAGATTGGGATTGACATATGTGCACTGCTATGTATAAAACAGCTAGTGGAATTCTACTGTACAGCGCAGGGTGTTTGCTATACCTGATACCCTAGGTCCTCTGTGATGACCCAAATGGGTAGAATGCTGGGGCGGGGGGAAGTGGAAGGGAGCTCCAAGAGGGAGAAGAATGTGTGTGTACACATATTTATTCACTTGCTTGTACAGCAGAAACTAATGCAAAATTGTAAAGCAACTATACCCCAATTAAAAAAAAATACTCACTCAGTTGACAATATTCACCAACTGCCTATCACATGCCAGGTGCTGGGCTGGGTGCTGGGGCAATACAGTAGGGATGAGGCAGACCAGTTTTTGTCTGCAAGGAGCTTACATTCTGGTGGATGACAGCAGCAACAAAATAAGTTAGGAGAACTGGAAGGTACATTGGTACCTTAATGGTGCAAATCTTAATGCTAATTGGTACAAATTTTAATGCTAAAAAGAAGATAAATTTAAAAGATCTGGAAGGTCCAGCGTCTAACTAATAGAAATCCCTAAAAGAGAGAACAGAAGGAGAAAAATATCAAAGGAATAATACAAATATCTTCCCAGACTAGAAGGAGTCTGAGAAGTTTTCAGAGTCCAAGGCTCTCTAAGTGCTCAGCACTTTGAATAAAAGAAGTTCCACACGCTGGCAGACCACTGTAAAATTTCAGATTACCAGGTTTAAAGAGAAGATTCTAAAAGTTCCCAGAGAGAAAACAAGAGATTGACTACACAGGACAAGGACAGCACTGGACCTCTCTACAGCAATTCTGGGATCCAAGAGACAATGAAGCAAAGTCTTCAAATATGAAAGGAAAATTATTTCCAGCATGGAATTCTTTATTTGGTCAAGCAACCAATCAGTTAGGATGGGGCTGGCAAACTTTTTATATTAAGGACAGATATTTAATAGTTTAGGCTTTGTGGGCCATATATAGTCTTGGTGGCACATTCCTTTTTAAAAACACCTCTTCAAAATGTAAAAAGATCATTTTTAGCTCACATGAAAACAGGCTACAGGTCAAATTTGGCCCATGGGCTATAGTTTATTGACCTGTCAGCTGGAGAATGGAATAAACTTGCATTCATGTATGTAAGGTCTCAGAAACTTTATCTTCCATAGATTCTTTCTCAGAAAAATGCTAGAGGATGCACCCCACCAAAAGAAGAGAATAAACAACAAAAAGGACAAAATAATCTCTAAAACAAAACAACTCCCCCAGAAAATCCACTCCCTCCAAACAAAACCTAAACAAACAAACAAAATAAACACAGAAGTCATGGAAGGCATGGGATGCAAGAAACAAGGGTTCCAAATCAGGAGACAGACAAAGGCAGTCCCTAGGAAAACAGTGATGGGAAGCCCTCAGTTCACAGCGGTCCAGGTTCGATGCATGATACTGGATGCTTGGGGCTGGTGCACTGGGATGACCCAGAGGGATGGTACGGGGAGGGAGGAGGGAGGAGGGTTCAGGATGGGGAACACGTGTATACCTGTGGCGGATTCATGTTGATGTATGGCAAAGCCAATACAATATTGTAAAGTAATTAACCTCCAATTAAAATAAATAAATTTATATTAAAAAAAGAAACAATAGTGTAAGCATATTATTTAGAAACATGGAGTCAAAAAGCAGAGAGAACAGCTTAAAAAAAAAAAATCAAAACTGATTGCTCTGGGAACCAGGAGTCAGTGCTGGGGAAGAATGGAACAAGTACTACTACAAGTCTTATAGTAATCTAACTTTTATTACATATGTTTATAAATATATGGACTTCCCTAGTGGTTCAGATGGTAAAAAATCTGCCTGCAATGCAGGAGACCTGAGTTTGATCCCTGGGTTGGGAAAATCCCCTGGAGAGGGAATGGCTATGAATATACACAATAAATTTTAAAATTAATGCATTTCATAGAAATATTATATTTTAGTATATTAACAGTGTAAAGAATCAAAAATTAACAGAGGATAATATCATTTATACTTTGGTTAATTTTTGGTTAACTTTGTCTTTTTCTTCTATTCATATAATGTAAATTCAATTTTGTATCTTCTTTATTTAGATTATATCATAAGTATTTTTCTTGGTCATTAGCACTCTGAAAATGCCATTTGTAAGAGATGCATAGTAATAGAGATTTTTAAAAAATTTATGATAGAATCAATATATTGTGATCATCTTTGTAGATCTTGGCTGTAAGTTTTGGATACCTTTTTTCACATTTATATGATGATTATTTTTTTTTAAGTTTTGGATACATTTTTACAGTAAATTATTAGAAAGGAAAACTACTGGCTTCATTATTTTGTGTGCTTTTGGCACATCTTGCTAAACTTCTTTTCAGAAATTCTGAATAAGGGGAGAGAGACTGCAGCCGAGTATGAGATGGCTCATTTCTCTCCACATGGTCCATACTGGTCATACTGGGAGTGCTCAATTTAAAAACATTCGCCAATTAGTAGGAATTTCCTGGGGTTTAATATTTGCATTAAAAATGGCATGTGTAATTTTTATTATTATTTATATTTCTCTTGAACCTCCTGCTCATATTTGTTGCTCATTTGTCTACTGATATGTATGAATTCTTTTAAACAAGCATGTTAAATGTTTGCCTGTTGAGTCTTGGCAAACATATAGAGAGAATTCTCCTTCAAATCATGGACCTTCCCCAACTTCTGTCTAGCAGCTAGTAATTAGGTCCAGGTATTCATCCAACTGGGGCTTCCCAGGTGACTCAGAGATAAAAAATCCACCTGCTATTGCAGGAGACTCGGGTTCATCCCTGGGTCGGAACATTCTCCTGGAGGAGGACATGGCAACCCACTCCAGTATTCGTGCCTGGAAAACCCATGGAGAGAGGGGCCTGGCAGGCTACAGACCATAGGGTCACAAAGAGTTGGTCGTGACTGAGAAACTGAGCTCTCAAGCATTCATCCAACTAGAACTTCTCATGAAAGTGAAAGTGAAAGTATTAAGTGTCTCAGTTGTGTCCAACTCTTTGCAACCCCATGGATGCAAAAAGTGAGACACGACTCTGCGTTGGACGCACAGGACCCACCGAACCTGCCAGGCTCCTCTGTCCTTGGGATTCCCCAGGAAAGAATACTAGAGTGGGTTGCCATTTCCTTCTTTAGGGGATCTTCCTGACCCAAGGATTGAACTCTGGTCTCCTGCATTGCAGATGGATTCTTTACCACCTGAACCACCAGGGAAACAGAGAACTCCCCTAATCCTCATTACTGCCTCATTACTTGAGGCAGTAAAGCCTCAAGTCTGCATATCCAGGATACAGCTCTTCCTCATTTTATGATAAGCTAGTCCAGATAAACCCATCATAAGTTGAAAATATTATTCAGTCAAAAATGCGTTTAATACACTTAATCTACTGAACATCCTAGCTTGGCCTCATCTACCTTAAACACTCTCAGAATACTTACATTAACCTACAGTCGGGCAAGATCTTGTAACACAAAGTCAATTTTATGATGCTTGTGCTTAGTCACTCAGTCGTGTCCAACTCTTTGTGACCCCATGGACGGCAGCCCACCAGACTCCTCTGTCCCTGGGATTCTCCAGGCAAGAATACTGGAGTGGGTTGCCATGTCCTTCTCCATTCAGTGCTATAGTAATGTATGATAATAATCCATGTTTGTTACATACTCACATAACTGGTCCATGCCCAGCTTTCTTTATATTTACCCATCTTTACATTTCTTCATTTACTCATACATTGATTTACTTGTAAAAATTAATCTATCTCCAGAAGATGTCTGTGATCCAGATATCTGAATATTCTGAACTTTTGCTGTATACTCAGATAAAGGGATGAATATCTCCTGAAATTTAATGGATAATGTATTGCAGAATTGTTGGATGGGTACAGAACAGCTGTTAAGTATAGAAGTTGTTCACCCTTATGATTGCGTGGCTGACTTGGAGCTGTGGCTGCTACTACTTCCTAGCATCACAAGAGGACCATACCACACATCACTAGCCCAGGAAAGGATCAAAAGTCAAGATCTGAAATACAAAGTCTACTATATATGTATTGATTTTGCACCATCATAAAGTAAAAAAAACTGTAAGTCTAGGATTTCCCTGGTGGTCTGGTGGCTAAGAATCTGCCTTGCAATGCAAGGGACACCGGTTCAATCCTTAGGTCCTGGAAGATCCCACATGCTGCTGTGGACAACTGACCCTGTGCACCACAACTACTGAGTCCTTGAGACACAACTAGAGAATCCCTGCACCACAACGCAAGACCCGTCATGACACAAGGGAGACCCCAAGTGCTGCAATTAAGTCCCAACACAGCCAGATAAATAAACACATGTATAGTTTTTACACACTAAAAAACTGTAAGACTAACCATTATTGGTCAGAGTCCTGTATTTTCTTCTGTCATTTCTTGACTGTTGCTGCTCCTCTACTCAAGTCTTGCATTGGTTCTCTGTCTCATCTCATAATTTTCCTATCCTTATGTTTTCTTGTGTTCTGGAAGAATTCCTTGCGCTGGTGACCTAATTTCCTATTCAGTTGCGAGAAATTGTTTCCCTGCTCCCTGTCTCCACTGAGCATGAATGTGGTGATGCCATTTTTCATTTCAAAAGCCCCTCCCTGTCCTCAAGCAGGCTACGCTTTATCACATTCTGCTCTTGAATCTCATAAGAACCAGGGACTTAAAATTTTTATCTTTGTAAGTGGAAGGCTAGGTGGCCTGAACCTGCAGGGTAGGACCTTCTTTGGAAATGCAATTCCTTTTATGATTCGTGACTTCCCTCTGACCAGTCAGCTGACTTCAGAAAGGTCTATCTGTCAGTGGGAAGGCTGGGTGACCATCTCAGAGTCTGGGTAGATCTTAGTTTCATTATTTTCTTCATAGTTAAAGGATTCAGGCAACATTTAGGCTTTTTGTAATCGTTCTTTCCATCTTATAAGTATTTCAAGGGGGAGCTACAGGTCAAAGGAGACACCATTGACAGGGATTTCTCTACTTCTAAGGTTTATCTGTAGCATTTTGCTGACTGAATTACATAAGGTAGGAAATTACTGATTTTTTTCTTCAAATACTTAGGTGACTTCCTCGTTTCCTGTTTAACTAAATAATCTGTACCCCCATCACTGATTTTTTTGTTTTTCCCTTACAGCATATTTTCTTTCATATAGATTTTAAGTTTTGTTGTGCTGTCTTGAGTCCCTGTCACACTCATTTAATCAGTTTTTATTTTCATTTTATTTTTTCGGCCGTACCTCACAGCATGCGGGATCCCCAACCAGGGATGGCACCCATGCCCCCTGCATTGGAAGTGCTGACTCTTAACCACTGAACCATCAAGGTAGTCCCTAATCTCTTTTTAAAATTACATTTTAATGTCTTAAGAGAGCTTTCTGAGCACATGGTTAGTCTTCCAGGAGAAATTTGGCATACTTTTTTGAGTTAAATAAAGAAAAATACCCATTGGCATTTTCACTAAAAAGCCAATCAATGAATGCCAGTTCTCATGAGCAGTTGGTCATATTTCACTGGGTCAAGTCTCTCAGCACAGGACAGACCCACTGCCTTCAGTACCCTTCACATTTTTGGTTCTGGTTAGCCCTGAGGGCAGATGTCCTTAGCTCTTTCTCATGTGAATGGATCTTTTATCCCCTCATATTTTTTCTCTCTATCTATATATTCCATTACATTGTATTATAGCTGTTATACAGAAAACTCTGCTGCACTACTAAACTTACTAGTTCTAACAGTTTTCCAAATGCCTCTCCTGGATTTTCTAGTGATATAGTAATACCACCTGCAGTAATGAAAACTGGGTCTCCATTCTATAGTGATATTTCTTATTTTTGAATGATACCATCAGAAAATGATAGTGGTGAGTAGGCATTCTTTTCTATTTTCTTGCTTCTGTGGCAAGGGTTCTGAAGGGCTGTCATGCCATTGTGTATCATGCTAAATAAGTATCCTAGTTCTAATTTACTAAGAGCTGTAAAAAAAAAAAAATCCCTGAGTAGGTGCTGTGGAATTTTATGGAATGGCTTTTAAGTGTGTATTGAGATGATAAGTTTCATAAAAATATATTGTCTTAGTAATGTGATATATTAATAGATGCCTTTATGTTATACTGTCCTTGAATACTGGGGTACATGCTACCTGGTCATGTTGAATTTATGCTTTTAGTAGCAGTTGATAACCTACTACTTTAGATGGGTATTTTGCATCCAAGATTAAACTGTTAAATACTAGCTATAGTGTCATAATATCCTTATCCAATTTTCTCTGTTCTAGAAAGTGAAATGGTAGATTGGATTATTAGTCCTAATTTCTCACTCTGCCATTATAATATTGCACACCCACACCTCTGCCACAGCCTCACTGAGGCAGAACATACTTCCCCACCACTTGACTTTGGGCTTGGCTGTGAGACTTCCTCTGGCCAATAAAAGATTAGCAGATGCAGTATGAACAGAAACTTAAAACCTGCTTGCTTGGGGCCATCCTGTGTACGTGCCATCCCCGTGAGAGGATAAATGAGGTAGCCACTACCCTCTTGTGTTCTCCCAGTCCCCAGAATTATTTAAATGCCTTACACTAGTAAGAATTTGATAACATGAACAGTTCATGATGTGTGGCTGGCGCTTAGCCATTGTGCCTTGCTCTACTCCCTGGCCTGGCTGGTCAGCAGAGGAAGGAACTGTGATAAAGATGGTCCCATTATCGTCTCCCAGCCAATATACTCTTCTAGACCTGGCCAATTCTCCATCTAGAGGTCCCTTTGGATCTGGGTGGCACCTTTGCTTGGAGCAAAAGGTGTGTTTTCTGAGGCTGTGTTTTCACCTTGTGATCTGAGGGCACTTAGTCTTAGAGTCCAGCTACTAGGCTGTGAAAGCCCCAGATGGCCTATGCAGAGTACCCCTAGCATAGCTGTGAGTATGGTTAGAGTCAGTGTCCCATCTGATGTCCCTGGCAGTATCCAGCATCAACTGCTAGTCACGTGAGTGAAGAGGTCTCCAGCTGACTTGTGCTTCCTGCTGTCCACTCATTCCTAGTCTTTGAGTCTTCTCAGCTGAGTCCCCAAACATCGTGGAGTAGAGACAAGCCATCCCCATGAGGCTCTGAGCACAACAAAGTGGTCAGTTGACACCATTAGTTTATGGTGGCTTGTTATATAGTAGTGATAACTAGAACAGGAAAAGAGATTCAGAAAGGTCATGTGATTTTTCCCACGGTTACACTACCAGCAAATGGCAGGAGTGTGATTTGAATCCAGGTCTGCCTGTGCTTTTTCTGTTGCACTGTGCTGATGACCAACTGAGCTTTGGGGAGCCCAAGGCAGCCTAAATCAACCCCGAATATTCATTGGAAGGATTGATGCTGAAGCTGAAGCTCCAATACTTTGGCTACGTGGTGCCAACTCATTGGAAAACACTCTGATGCTGTGAAAGACTGTAGGCAAGAAGAGAAGGGGATGACAGAGGATGAGATGGTTGGATGGCATCACTAATAGACATGAGTTTGAGCAAGCTCTGGGAGATGGTGAAGGACATGGCGGCCTGGTGTGCTGCAGTCCATGGGGTCACAAAGAGTCAGATACGACTTAGTGACTGAACGACAACAACAAAGGCAGCCAGGCCTCAGAAGGTAGTCGCACCTCTGTCTGTGAACATCCCCAAACCAGGTCCATTGGGCACATGACAGAGATACTGCCTCTAGAGTAGACTCAGACAAATGAGACCATCTCCCCCAACAAGACTGGACTTCAATAGAATGTTTCTGCTCTTTAAAACACTTAGCAGCCTCACGAGCCATGAAGCAGAGACTTAACAGCATCCCAAACAGTAAAGACTTCATTATTTCCACAGAGCATGCTTTGGCACATTTATCAGCATGTTATTAAGAATTACCATACATATTTAAAACAAAACTACACTTGTCAAAACAGTTGAGAAAAGTGTTAGGTAATGCCAGCAGGCATCTGGCAGCCTCCAGTTCTGGGACTTTTGCCGGGCAAAGCTCACTGTTCCCCTGGGCACCAGCACAGTCCAACTCTTATCCACTTCAGGGACCCTTTTATCCATTTTCTTCTTTCTTTTGTTGTTGCTGAAAAGCATCCTGAGAAACAAAGCCCTGAAAGGCAGGAATCCTTTCAGAAATATCAGGAGCAACAATTGCAAGTGCTGTTAGAAATTAAGAAACATGGAAACAAGGAAAAGAAGCTGGAGTGACCATAAGCAGGTTGGTGGCGGGGGGAAGGAAGAAGGTAACCTCTCAACTAGACTAAACTAAACTAAAGGGGGATTCCCAGGTGGCACTAGGGGTTAAGAACCCACCTGCCAATGCAGGAGACATGAGACTGGGGTTCGATTCCTGGGTTGGGAAGATCCCCTGGAGGAGGGAATGGCAACCCACTCCAGTATTCTTGTCTGGAGAATCCCCATGGACAGAGGAGCCTGACGGGCTAAAATCCATGGGGTTGTAAAAAGTCGGATACAATGACTGAAGCAACTTAGCACACAGGCACCTGCCTTAATAGTGCAGTTCGTGTGATTACTTGGGCCTCCAAGCTAATGTCAGTAGCTCCTTTGCCTCTTTTCTATTTGATCATCCCTGTTTTCTCCAGACCTTAATCATAAAGAGGAGATCATTAGGCAATATTTAACTTAGCTCCTGATTTCTGCTTTACTAAATATACATAATACCTTACCTAACCTGTTGATTCCTTTCCTGAATTAGGAGTAAAAATGAAGAATTAAGTAGTTAAAGGATGACTGACCCTCTACCCTGAGCTTCTGCTTAGTAAATTTATAGGCAGACCCAGACAGACCATGTGGGCAAGAGAACATCCAATTGTAGGAGGGCCACGTGAGCAAGACAGTGTCCCAAGGAAGATCTGGAGAAGTCAGCAGGTCTGCATGCAGTGGAAAGATGATGAAGAATTTGACCTCCCACCTGACGATTAACTGAGATTGTGTCTGCTTCTTTTCTCCTTTAAAAATGGTCATGGCTGAGCAGAACCTTTGGAGGTGGTCTCTGGACGTAAGTCCACCACCTTCCACCATCTTCCCAGATTGCCAGATTTTCTGAATAAAGTACTTTTCTTCTCTACCGAAGCTTGCCCCTCGACTTATTGGCTGAGTGGTGAGCGGACGAACCCATGTTTGGTTACACTAAGCCTAGGGAATATGACCTGGCTGAGGCTACTGAGGCTTTGAGGCCATTTTGGCATCTTTTCTTTTTTGGCATCATCAACTCTCAAGATTATTTAACAAGTTTTGCTCTTTTCTTCATGTGTGTGTTTGTTTCTTCAGCCAGATCGCTCTTAGCTCTCATGGTCCAAATGAACTGGAGACTGCCTCTTTATTGCTTTGCTCAGGGCACTGCTGGCCAGAACACTCATCAATTTCCATGTCTACTGCAGGTCTCGATGGCAGAAGTCTGCAGCAGGGAGAAGACCAGATTCAGCATTCCCAGGACCCCATGGAGAGGGAAGGCCTTCTGGCAGCATACTGGGCTGGCTGGGACCCTGGTGGCCGTTACCGGAAAAATGACCATCCTGCCTCCAGGGCCCTTGGTGTATGCTCCTCTTTTTCTGTCTGCCCTCTACTTCCCTCACTTCTTTCTGGGAAAGAGTCTTTCTGTCAACCAACAAACTCTTCCTGCACACGACAAAGCCCCCTCTGGTCTCAAGCCTTTCAGTGCTTGAGCTGGTCAGCATGAGGTTTCTCTTTCTTTCCCTGCCAAACGTCCCAGTTTGGGTGTGCAATTTCTTAAAAAAACACTTGACAGAGTAAACAACAAAGTGGTAATATTTCATAGAGTTTAAACTTCCTCTGGTCCTGGGTAGAAAGGACTTTTTGGTTTCTTCTTTCTTTTAACCCATTCTCTGCAATCATCTCCCCAAGCTTCAGACACTTGGCACTGGTCCACTGACAGCGCCTTCTGTCTGTCTGAGCACTGATAAAGCCTCGGGTGGGGTGGCTGGCTCTGTGGGGTCCTGTGTGCTTTCAGGGTATCAGAAACTCTTTCTTTTGCATGTCTCTGTTTTCCATTGTGTAACTCCTGGCAGCTGTGTCTCTGCCTGCTGAATGGAATGACTATCCTTTCAGAGGAGAGGATTATAAAAAGAACTCAGCAGAATCTCAAATGCCAGAGTCTCGTGGCTTCTTGTTGAAGACCTTAGATCTGGCTGGAACTTCATACAGGAAGCAAGGCAGTGGGGGGCAGGCTGCAATTGGGCAGTTCTGGCTCTGCGTGTAGTCCACTGAAGTGGGTCATGGGAAAGCTGCCCAAACACTGACCCAGGCAGCCTCGCCCCAGGCAGCCTCTGCATGTGGAATCTATGCAAAGAAGCCTCATTTCCCATTAAGGAATAACAGGTCCTGGGCAATCAGTCCCTTCAACTGTCCTCTCAACATAGGCTATGTGGTGGCAGGAACTTGATGGTGAGCAGGCAGAGACACACCTGAGCTTCTGACCTGGGGCACCTTATTTAACCGCTCAGTTCCGCATTCTTTTCTCCTGAACCAAATGAGCTCATGTAGGAGACAGAGACCAGTTCAGGGCAAACACATGGATGGAGAACATGCTAGAAATATCAGCTGAATCTGAATTCCCCTCTCCTTCTGTCCTGTTTTCACTACAAGCACCATTTCTCTTATGAAGGCATGGGGGGCTGGCTTGGCAAGCACTTTAAGCTGGATAATATGCACCAGCACTGTGAATTCTAAAATAAATATGGTGGGAGCCCTGCCCTCACAGAGGTTTAGTCCTGGTAGATGGAGAGTCACCATGGGGTGGTCAACGTGGGGGAGATGTACACAGGGAGCCCTGAAGAGGCTCTGAACAGGCAGAGCAGATTTTCTGGACGGGGGCATCTAAACCAAGTCACGTACCATTGCTGAAGGCAGATGGTGACCTATGAAAGGTAAAGTCTTGTTAATCAAATCAATTCTTTCCACTTTAACTGTACTGAAAGGAGACTTAAAAAAATCTTCAGAACAACTGAAGCTTGATGACTCCTTCATTCTGCACTAATATCCTTGCCCATTTCTTGATACGTTTTCAATTTACCTTCATGGTAATTTACACTCAAGGAAACTGTCCAAGATCTGCTAAGGGATTCAATAGAATAGGTCATGGAGTTAAACGCTGTGGTGAAACCTAGGGCTTAATTTTATGGATAAAATTTAAATTGCTTAGCTGCTTTTTTGTATTATTCGTGTTAAGACTAATGGCTGCTCAGTGAGTGGGAAGAGATCACTGTAGGAATCTGGGGGCCATCTTGCTATTCTTTAAGCACATCTGGTGAGGCTGTGGACTCTGCCCTCGGGGTTAACAGATCTTGCATTGGGAAGAGATCTGAGCAGCCCACTAGCCCACCTCCACCACTGGGGCTGCTCCTG
The DNA here is from genome assembly GCF_019923935.1 of Bubalus bubalis. Lineage (NCBI taxonomy): Eukaryota > Metazoa > Chordata > Mammalia > Artiodactyla > Bovidae > Bubalus > Bubalus bubalis. The sequence continues at coordinate 174,399,248 of NC_059157.1, read as the reverse complement.
AAACTGCAGTAGGGGCAAGGAGCCTGAAACTGGAATTCTTCCCAAGATCGACCTTGGGAGGAATGAGGGGTGACAACATTTTACCACCAGCACTTTTTTGGTACTTCTCAAAGTGAGGTCTGCATTGATGTCACGATTAAAAATGCATACGCCACGTTGCACCTGGAAGTGCTCTCTGGTTGTGAGATTTACAAACTCTTTAAGAACTTTCATTTATCCCAAGCATCTCAGGTGAGTCTTAAGCATCAGTGGAGAAGCATGGGTCAGCAGTGGCTGTAGGGGGACCACTTCCTTTCAGTTATTTATGGTGCTCTGATTAACCTAGCTCTAAAGTAACTGAGCTCTAAGGTAAACAAGGACCACTTTGCTATTATGACCAAATGACCAATTTTATGAGTATGGAACAAAAGGATAAAGTTAATTGTATCTCAATTTTAAAAATGTTTAGTTTTTTTTTTTAAAGGATATGTATTTCTTAGGTTGTCAATGTTTTATATAGTTTAATGCAATTTCATTTTGAGGTTGGTTTCTAATGATAGCCTTATTTTACATGTCTAATATATGCATAGGTCAATTCTGATTTATGTAAATTATAGATGATCCTATTCACTTGCAATAATAAGCCATAATTTAGAGTTGCAAAACTAACCTAAAACTAACCATTCTCAGCAAGCACTAAAAAACTAGTCTCTGTGGGGAAACATTTTTCTTAAAAAGTTTTTAATTTCTATTTCCAGTGCTGTTTAGATTAGTGTTTCTGTAGCTCTTCTGTGTAATGGTTAATAGGCACCAGCTGCCCCAAAGAAAAAGGGTTCAGTGATCCAATAGGCTTAGGAAACCCTGGGGAAGACCAAAGTGAAACAGGTTTTTAGTGCAGATTACAGATCCTCTGAGAGACCCTAATATGTGGACATGCATAGTAACTCCAAGAAGGGGATGGAAACCTTAGGATTTGCCAAGCTCATTTAGCTTTCATGGAATGTTCTATTGGATGAGCACTGAGAGGACCACTAGTTGTCAAACACTCAGTTTAACCCACTGGCAAACTATTTCAGGGGAATTATGCTTAGATGTACTGCCGTTAAGACCCTAAGGAAAGTGTATCACAACTGGGAGTGTACATGAAATCACATGAGCAGCCCCCTCAAACACAAACCTCTCACCTGACATTCAAGTTCAAGCACTGATTGAAACTAAGGGAATCACAGTCTACTTGCTCATCACCAACACTCACTGCCACCATTCTCAAATAATGACCAGCACTTCTGACCAACACCACGACTTCTACCACTCCCAACACATTGAAAGGGCCACCAACAGTCTACAAAGACCAACAGGAGCCAATCAAATGTGATATGATTACAATTATTTTGGTTTCAAGTAATAAAATTCTTTTTTATTGACAAATTTGTTTAGTTATCTGGATAATGATTTCAATATAATTACTGGCTTCCTTAGTAATTTTACATCTTTTAGCTTTTTATTTCAAAATAGTTTTAGACATAACAAAGATAGTACCAAGACTTCCCAGACATTCTTCACTCAAATTCTGCTAATGTTAACATCTTATATAAGCACGGTACAGGGATCTAAACCAGGAAGTTAATATTAACTCTATTCACTAATCCACAGGCCACGTTCATACTTCCCTTCTATTGTCCCACAGTTGCATTTTTCTAATGTAGGGTCTGATTCAGGATTTCATGTTGTGTGTGACTGTCCTGTCTCCTTGGTCTCCTCTAATCAGGGACAGTTCCTCAGTCTTTCATGAAAAGGCATGAACAGGTATTTTGTAGAACATCCCTCAATTTGGGATTGTCTGCTATTTTCTTATGATTAAATTGGGCTTATGCACCTTGTTGTTTGTTGTTCAGTCCCTAAGTCGTGTCTGACTTTTTGTGACCCCATGGACTGCAGCACACCAGGGTTCCCTGTTCTTCACCATCTCCCGGAGCTTGCTCAAGCTGTCCAATGAGTCAGTGATGCCATCCAACCATCTCATCCTCTGTTGCTCCCTTCTCTTTCTGCCCTCAATCTTTCCCAGCTTCAAGGTCTTTTCCAATGAGTCAGCTCTTCCAATCAGGTGGTCAAAGTACTGGGGCTTCAGCTTCAGCATCAGTCCTTCCAATGAATATTCAGGACTGATTTCCTTTAGGATTGACTAGTTTGATCTCCATGCTGTCCAGGGGACTCTCAAGAGTCTTCTCCAACACCACAGTTCAAAAGTGTCAATTCTTCAGGGCTCTGCCTTTTTTAGGGTCGAACTCTCGCATCCATACATGACTACTGGAAAAACCATAGCTTTGACTATACAGACCTTTGCCAGCAAAGTGACATCTGCTTTTTAAAACGCTGTCTAAGTTTGTCATACTTTTGTTCCAAGGAGCAATCATCTTTTAATTTCATGGCTGTAGTCACTGCATGAAGTGATTTTGGAGCCCAAGAAAATAAAATCTGCCACTGGAAGGACTGATGCTAAAGCTGAAACTCCAATACTTTGGCCACCTCATGTGAAGAGTTGACTCATTGGAAAAGACTCTGATACTGGGAGGGATTGGGGGCAGTAGGAGAAGGGGACGACAGAGGATGAGATGGCTGGATGGCATCACCGACTCGATGGACATGAGTTTGGGTGAACTCTGGGAGTTGGTGATGGACAGGGAGGCCTGGTGTGCTGCGATTCATGGGGTCGCAAAAAGTTGGACATGACTGAGCTACTGAACTGAACTGAACACTGTTTTCACTTTTCCCCATCTATTTGCCACGAAGTGATGAGACCAGATGCCATGATCTTTGTTTTTTGAACATTGAGTTCTAAACCAGTTTATTCACTCTCCCCTTTCATGGAATCTTAGGTAGGAATGTCTTAGAGATGATGTTGTGCCCTTCTCAGTGCCTAATATCTGGGGTATATGATGTTGATCTGTTTTCATTCTGGTGCTAATATTACCTTTAATACTTGGTTGAGGTGGTGTCTGCCAGATTTCTGCATTGTAAAATTCTTACTTTCTCCTATATATTTGTAATTAATAAAGATCTTGTGGGAAAATGCTTTGAGACTATGCAAATATCATACTTTTGCCCACTAATTCTAGCATTCATTGAGTATTTTGGTGTGTAATACTCATTACTATGATGTTGGCTAAATAGTGATTTTCTATTTCCAACATTCTTTATTAAATAGAATTCTACTGGAAGGAAGAAATGTTGCCTTTCCTGCAATTATGTATTCATTCAATCACTTATTTCTATCAATATGGACTCATGAATACTTCTTTTATTCTATGGGATAGAATCCACTATCATTATTTATTTTGTTCCATAGATTATCCCAGATTTGTCCAATGGAAGCTGCTTTTTTTTATATTTTATTTTATTTTTAAACCTGGAAGCTGCTTTAAATTGGCTTTTTTTTTTTTTTTGTATTTCTGACACTCCCAAGCCAGGCTTCAGCAATATATGAACTGTGAACTTCCAGATGTTCAAGCTGGTTTTAGAAAAGGCAGAGGAACCAGAGATCAAATCGCCAACATCTGCTGGATCATCAAAAAGCAAGAGAGTTCCAGAAAAACATTTATTTCTGCTTTATTGACTATGCCAAAGCCCTTGACTGTGTGGATCACAATAAACTGTGGAAAATTCTGAAAGAGATGGGAATCCCAGACCACCTGACCTGCCTTTTGAGAAACCTGTATGCAGGTCAGGAAGCAACAGTTAGAACTGGACATGGAACAGCAGACTGGTTCCAAATAGGAAAAGGAGTACGTCAAGGCTGTATATTGTCACCCTGCTTATTTAACTTATATGCAGAGTACATCATAAGAAACACTGGGCTGGAAGAAGCACAAGCTGGAATCAAGATTGCCGGGAGAAATATCAATAACCTCAGATATGCAGATGACACCACCCTTATGGCAGAAAGTGAAGAAGAACTAAAGAGCCTCTTGATGAAAGTGAAAGAGGAGAGTGAAAAAGTTGGCTTAAAGCTCAACATTCAGAAAACTAAGATCATGGCATCCGGTCCCATCACTTCATGGCAAATAGATGGGGAAACAGTGGAAGCAGTGGCTGACTTTATTTTTCTGGGCTCCAAAATCACTGCAGACGGTGATTGCAGTCATGAAATTAAAGACGCTTACTCCTTGGAAGGAAATTTATGACCAACCTAGACACCATATTAAAAGCAGAGACATTACTTTGCCAACAAAGGTCCATCTAGTCAAGGCTATGGTTTTTCCTGGGGTCATGTATGGATGTGAGAGATGGACTGTGAAGCAAGCTGAGTGCCGAAGAATTGATGCTTTTGAACTGTGGTGTTGGAGAAGACTCTTGAAGGTCTCTTGGACTTCAAGGAGATCCAACCAGTCCATCCTAAAGGAGATCAGTCCTGGATGTTCATTGGAAGGACTGATGCTGAAGCTGAAACTCTAATACTTTGGCCACCTGATGTGAAGAGCTGATTCATTTGAAAAGACCCTGATGCTGGGAAAAATTGAGGGCAGGAGGAGAAGGGGACGATAGAGGATGAGATGGTTGGATGGCATCACTGACTCGATGGACATGAGTTTGAATGAACTCTGGGAGTTGGTGATGGACAGGGAGGCCTGGTGTGCTGCGGTTCATGGGGTTGCAAAGAGTCAGACACAACTGACCGACTGAACTGCACTGAACTGACACACCCCCATCATTTGTTAAGTATTCCCTTGCTTTCTGGAACCACAAGATATTCAGGCTTGTTTTGTACTTTCTCTGCCCCAACTCTGGAATCATTTTTCCAAGAAGCTCTGATTTCTTTTATTGGAGAATGACACATAGAAAACAAGAAGGCTAGCTGTGCTCACTGCTACTGGAGACTTGTGGTTTCCAGGAACCTCTGAGAAGACACTAGAAATTACACACACACATATGTACACACACCTCACCATATTTATTTCTATAACCATCCATCTGGATATATTAAAAGCCATGAGATCATACTGAATCCTTCCATTCTAGTCCAACACCACAGAGTTCATTCTAGCCTTCCTCTCCTTTCTCTATTTGCAATTCCTTTCTTCAGTACTGAGATACCTGGCTCTCTCACCACAATAATTTACTCATTTGCTTGACCCTAGTATTTGTGTGTGCATGTGCGCTAAGTTGCTTCACCTGTGTCTGAATCTTTGTGACCCCATGAACTGTAGCCTGCCAGGCTCCTCTGTCCATGGGCTTCTCTAGGCAAGAATACTGGAGTGGGTTGTCCTCCTCCAGGGGATCTTCCCAACCCAGGGATCAAACCCACAGTTCTCACTCCTGTGGATTGGCAGGTGGGTTCTTTATCACTAGCGCCACCTGGGAAGCCCCTTAGTATTCACACAGTTTCAAAACTGTTTACCTACACTCCTGTGGAAAACACCTTTTCTAACTAGATAACAATATTTATGTATGCTTTTTTTTTTGTCTTTAGCATTGCAATGTCTAGTCACAATGATGCTTTCGAAGTTATTGAGGTTGGTTCTTTCCTTTCCCATTGGCTTCATTGTGGCTATGTATTCATTTAGTGGAGAAGGAAATGGCAACCCACTCCAGCATTCTTGCCTGGGAAATCCCATGAAAGAGGAGCCTGGCAGGCTACAGCCCAAAGGGTCACAAGAGAGTCTGACACAACTTAGTGACTGCTGTTGCTGCTACTGCTAAGTCGCTTCAGTCGTGTCTGACTCTGTGCAACCCCAGAGAAGGCAGCCCATCAGGCTCCCCCGTCCCTGGGATTCTCCAGGCAAGAACACTGGAGTGGACAACAACAAATTTGTTTATAATAGAGAGAGGCTCATTTGTTACTGCCTGTTTTACACTTAGGTTCCCCCACATCCTGGTTGACCTTAACCACATATTTAGTTTTTGGAATATGAGGTTTCACGGTTCTCAAGAATCAGACTGAAAACAGAGGTATACACTGAGAGAAGGTGGTCTCCTCCCTCATCCTATTTTCTACTCTATTCCCACCCTGTGTTCTTTCCACTCTGGTCCCATTTACCCAGTAGAAGGAACCAACATCATTAGCTTATAAAATCCATTCTTAAATGATTTTGTCCTCTTAAGATTTATTTCCCCTGTAATTATCAGTAACTCATCAATCTCCCCAAGGTCAAACTCTTTCCCAACAACCTCATTTTTAGGAGTATTTATACAGACACATCTTTTCAATGCGTTTTAATTAATGCCCTTTGTGCTGCTGGGAGTGGTACTTTGCTGTCTGTTTTATCTGATGTTGGCCTGGATTTTCTGAATGCGCTTGCATGAGTTCTCTTTACGATCTGCTTAAAAGAGCTGCCAAATGCTGGTGCCTGATTCTCAGTGATCTTTACTTCCCATTTAGAAGACAGAGATGGCTGCAGGTCCTGGCATATTAACCCCGGAGCCGTCTCTTCAGGGAGTTGAAAGTTTGACCTGACTGGCTGGTGTGGCAGTGGCAGCAGCAGGTAGAGACAGCATGGTTTGTCAGGAGATGGGGACCCCTGTGGACAGATGACAAGAGCCCTGGCTATGCATTCTAAGAGTCTGGGGCTTAGTCTTTTATTTGTTGGGCAGGTCACATGTAAAACGTGTCACCTCTCCAGATCTCAAGCTTCCTTGTAGTGGTAAAATGGGAATCTTAACACTCCACAGGGCTGTTTTGAGGATGACATTATTCTATTTGGAAACCCCTGGCATGGAAGCGGTCTATTGAAGGGTGCTGTCACTTCCTCACTTCATCCTTTCATCCACAAACTATGTTGTTTCAATCTTTGTTGTTTTTTAAATTATGCTTTTTGAGATAATTGTAGATTTATAAGTAGTTGTAAGAAATAATGTGGAACAATCCCATGTGCCCTTCACCATTTCCCCAATGATAACATCTTCCAGTATGACGCTTCCTATCACACCCAGGACGTTGGGACTGAGAATGCACTGACCCCATTCAGATTTCACCAGTTCCACACTCACTCACTTGCTCATTTGAGTGCATGTGTGTGCATGTGTTTAGTTCTGTGAAATTTCATCTCATCTGTAGGTTTTGTGTATCCACCGTCAACAGCAAACTACATAATAGCTCCCTCACCCTCAGGAACTCCGTGTTGTGCATTTATCACCACACCCACTTCCCTCTCACTGCCCCCACGCCCTCACGCTAACCCCTGGTAATCACGAGTCCATTCTCATTTATATAATTTTGCCATTTCAAGGATATTACACAAATGGAATCATTTAATATGCAACCTCTTAGGATTGGCTTTTTCCACTCAGCAATACTGCCTGGAGTTGAAACTATGCTAGTGTGGAATTTGGGACAGACTTAGTTTTTGCACATAACCTTGTACAATCTTGCAACAGAAGCAAGCCATACAAGATATATACCTGGACTCTCCTTTATTATGCAATTTTTCTTGTTCTGAATATCCATGACGCTACAGCTGACAAAAACAAAAACTGGTATTTCGGATATTTTCTTAAATCTCTTAAGCTAAAATCACATGCAAGAATAGCCTTTGCAGCTATTAATTTTGACCCCTTTTAGATTGGTATGAAAATCTGTGTTGAAGCAGCAAACCAATGAATGCTGCCTTTTGGATATTATGTTTCATTTTTAGTTAAACACTTCCCTGGTATATTCATTTATCATGCTCTTGTGCTCGGTCACTAAGTCGTGACCAACTCTGCAATCCCACGAACTGTAGCCCACCAGGTTCCTCTGTTCATGGGATTCCCCAGGCAACAATACTGGAGGTTGCCATTCCCTTTTCCAGCAGATCTTCCTGACCCAGGGACTGAACCCACGTCTCCTGAACTGGCAGTGGATTCTTTACCACTGAGCCACCAGGGAAGTCATATTCATTTATATCATCTAACATGTGGCACACTGTTGTCGTATGCATAATTTTGTGATCTTTTGCCTATTTCCTTATTGGACTGTTTGTGTTTTTATTAAATTTTGAGAATTCCTTTTTTTAAAGTGGGGTAAAATTGTTATATAACATCATCAAAGTTGTTGTGCAAATAGTTTGTTTCTTCTTATACTAAGTCTATTCTATGATCTGGGTGTATCCCAGTTTAAGTGTCCGCCCCTTGAAAGATACCTGGACCGTCTCCAGTTTTTAGTTATTGTAAATGAAGCTGTAACGAACGTCTGAGTACAGGTTTTGTGCAAACATGAGTTTTCATGTCTCTGGGATAAATGCCCATGAGTGCAACCGCTGGGTTATATGGTAGTTGCACTTTTAGTTCCACAGGAAACTGCCAAACTGTTTTCCAGAGTGGTTGAGCCATTTTACATTCCCAACAGCATTTACAAATGGTCTTGTTCTCTGCATTCTTTCAAGCATTTAGTGTTGTCATTATTTTTTATTTTAGCTATTTTGATAGGTGTATGATAATACCCTTTTATGTTTATAAAGGAGTTACATTTCCCTAATGACTAATGTTGCCAAACACCTTTTCATGTGTTTATTTGCCATCCGTATATCCTCTTCAGTGAAATGTGCCTTTGTGTCTTTGGCCCATTTCCTTATTAGGGTGTTTGTGTTTTTATTAAATTTTTAGAATTCTTTTTCCTAAAGTGAGTTGAAATTGGTATATAACATTATATTAGTCTCAAGTGTACAACATAATAATTTGGTATTTGTATACACTACAAAATGATCACCACAGTAAGTCTAGTTACCATCCATCATACAATTGGCCCCCTTCCCCATTTAGCAGCCCCTTCAAACCCCTTCCCCCCGGTAACCACTAATCTCATCTCGGTATCTATGAATTTGTTTTTGTTTTGTCTGTTCCTTTGTTTTGTTTTTATAGATTGCACATATAAGTGAAATCATATGGTACTTGTCTTTCTCTGTCTGACTTATTTCACTTAGCATGATACCCTCTAAGTCTATCCATGTTGTTGCAGGTGGCAAGATTTTCTTGTTTATGGCTCAGTTAATAGTCCATTGTGTATACATATTACTTCTTCTATATCCATTTATCTATACATGGGCACTTAGGTTATACCCATATCTTGACTATTGTAAATAATGCTGCAATGAGGATATATCTTTTAAAATCAGTGTTTTCATGTTCTTTGGAGAAATACCCAGAAGTGGAATAGCTAGGTCATATGATAACTCTATTTTTAGTCTTCTGAGGAACCTCCAAACTTTTTTTTTAATAGTGACTGCACCAATTTACATTCCCACCAACAGGGTACTGGGGTGAGATTCTTTATATATTCTGTACACTAGTTTTTTGTGGGCTTTGTGGTTTGCAATTTCAACTCCTTTTGAAGAATCAAGCAGCAAAAAATTAAACAAAAAATATTGATTTGTTTTAGTTTTCTATCTGTTTGGGGAAAGGAGAAGAGTGTGGGGAATGAGGGGGGAAAGTGGGAGGCATTTCATGGTTTATGAGGATATGAGCAATGGCTCCCATTTTTCACAGCATGTACACATGAACTGCAGTGAGGCAGATGGAAACCAGAATGCGGGCAGTCAGGCAGTGTCTGAGGGCCCGATATGAAGCACACTCACAGGTAAGGCTCTGTTCACCCCCTACCCTGGCACAACCAAGTCTGGCACGAGAGTCCATGCTGTGGAAACTGCCCACTTAGAGACTCTTTCAGGATAAGGAAAATGCTGATTTGTTATTAAATCAGAAAAGCATCTCCTCTTGAAAGAATGTGAAACCCTTAAAGCCTCACAAGATAAGGAACAAATTATCTTGGTTCCAAACAATTGCTGGAGTAATTCAACATTCTTAAATCTATCTTCTCCAGAAAAATCTCTTAAATTAGAAATGTGAAAATGAAGAGTTTTTCAGACCAGGCTGGAGGACTGCCCATGAATATATATTAAAATCACTCTATCTGATTAATAAGTGTCCATGTGAGCCCAAGATTAAGATAACATGCTGAGCTTATATAATATTTACTCACTGTCTGATGATATCTCCAAAAGCCCAGAAGACCCAGATCTGGGGTTGCCGCTGCCTTAAATAGAATTATTATAGCTTAATTTCCCTCTTTATCTCAGATTGTAATGTACCAGTGTATCATGGTGCATTTAATTCTCTCTATATTCATTGTGTAATAGAGGATCAACATTAAAGTCACAGGGGTAGCACACTGGACACTGACCAGACATTTTTATTTAACACAGAAAAATGCTGGTGTAAATGATATTGAAATAAATATGCTCTGACTTAAAATGCAAGTTCCTGAAAGGAAATCCTGGGAGCCATAAAATACCTTTCCCCTCCTCAAGGTTGTCCAAAGGGAAAAAAGTCAGACAAGGCTTTCAACCGGGTTGTTATCTTTATGATGCAATTTAATCTGGGATGCTACAAACACGCGGGGCAGGATCGTTAAGCAATAACATCATAAAATATCAAGAAGGGACTAAAGAAAACAGGAGAAACTGTTTTGCGGTTTTCTCACTTCCACGCAAAGATGTGAGAATATTATGTTAACCTGTCTGGTGACCACAGGGAACTGCTCTGAGCCTGCACTGGGTGGGGCCTGCTCAGATGCAAGCAGAGAGACCAAGTGTATTGGGTTTGTCATGTGGGTTAGACCCTTCACGTGTGTCATCTCATTTAGGCCTTTTGATAAATAACTTTTAAGATTAGGAGACATTTTCCTCATTTATCTGTTTATTCATGTAATTAATACACTGTTTTATATCAATATAGATTCAAGGACTGTTACTTTATTCAATAAGTTATAATGTTTAACTTCATTATTTGTTTTTATGCTCAAATTATCCTATATTTTATCAGTGGGAACCCCTTCAAGCTGGCTCTTGTGTGCCATGGACATTTAGACATGTCCCCATTATTGAAGTACTTTCAGATTTTCTGGTACCACAGGATGTTCCAAGTTAAACATCTTCCTTGCCCCAGCCCCAGAACTGACCGTTTTTCCAAGGAGAGCTTTTCATACAGGATAGTATTTAGAAACCAAGATTAGAAATGTTAGATGGTACTATTGCTACTGGAGTATAATTATTTCTGACCCTCTCAGCATATAGGAATAAGCTACAGATGTATATGTATGTGCGTCTGTATGCATACTGACAAGACATATCTGTTTATCTATCTAATCTAGTTTACCTATCTATCCATGAATTCACATTAATACCTTCAATGGCAATCCCACACCTCGAGGGTATTTCTAAGTTCCTTCTGTTCTATCTGTAACTCCATTGTTCAAGAGAAGCCTGACTTTCATTATCCATAAGATATTTAATTATTAATCCTAGGATACCTAGGATTGGGCTTCCCTCACAGCTCAGTTGGTAAAGAATCTGCCTGCAATGCAGGAGACCTGGGTTTGATCCCTGGGTTGGGAAGATTCCCTGGAGAAGGAAATGGCAACCCACTCCAGTATTCTTGCCTGGAGAATCCAATGGACAGAAGAGCCTGGCAGGCTACAGCCCATGGGGTCACAAGAGTCTGATACAACTTTGTGACTAAACCACCACCAGGATACCTAGAAAAGAGTTTTAGACTGTTAGCCCATAACTCAGGGAGAAAGAAATCTACTTATTACAGTTGAATATTTGTTTACATTTGATTTTGTGATCCCAAGCAATGCGGCAACCAACCATCTTTTAAACATAAAGCTCATATTTGCAGCTTTTCTTGAGAAATCAGAAGGTATGGCTCTCCCCACCTTTGGACAGGGCATGAGTGCTTTCCCAGGGTTTGATGTCTCCCCTACAAATAATCCCTTCTTGCTCTTGCACATTCAAACCCCACGTCACCTGGACCTCTGCCATTCCTGGAAGGACTGTCTCCACCACTGCCTCCTTTTCCTCTCTCTCATTCCCTCCTTTCTGGTGGTCAGTGCTGCCACTCCAATAAAAGCATTCACAAAGAACTGGCTCCATGCTGCTAACCCCATATACATGATTTTTTCAGCTTTGTTTAACTTGACCCCTTAGTAGCACTGACACGGGATGCCCCATCTTTCCTGTGACAAAACTGCTCTGGTTCCTTCCCACTTGGTGGCCTCCTCACTCTCCTGCACAAGCTCACCCTCCTTTGTTCATTTCAGCTCAGTTCAGTCGCTCAGTTGTGTCCGACTCTTTGTGACCCCATGGACTGCAGCACACCAGGCCTCCCTGTCCATCACCAACTCCCAGGGTCTACTCAAACTTATATCCATAGTTAGTGATGCCATCCAACCATCTCATCCTCTGTTGCCCCCTTCTCCTCCTGCCTTCCATCTTTCCCAGCATCAGGGTCTTTTCCAGTGAATCAGTTCTTGGCATCAGGTGGCCAAAGTATTGGAGTTTCAGCTTCAGCATGAGTCCTTCCAATGAATATTCAGGGCTGATTTCCTTTAGGATGGACTGGTTGGATCTCCTCACAGTCCAAGGGACTCTCAAGAGTTTTCTTCAACACCACAGTTCAAAAGCATCAATTCTTCGGCACTCAAGCTTTCTTTATAGTCCAACTTGCACATCCATACTTGACTATCGGAAAAATCATAGCTTTACTAGATGGACCTTGGTCGGCAAAGTAATGTCTTTGTTTTTTAATATGTTCTCTAGGTTGGTCATAGCTTTTCTTCCAAGGAGCAAGCATGTTTCAATTTCATTGCTGCAGTCACGAGCTGCAGTGATTTTGGAGCCCAAGAAAATAAAGTCTGTCACTGTTTCCGTTGTTTCCCCATCTATTTGCCATGAAGCAATGGGACCAGATGCCATGATCTTAGTTTTCTGAATGTTGAGCTTTAAGCCAACTTTTTCAATCTCTTTTTTCACTTTCATCAAGAGGCTCTTTAGTTCATCTTTGTTTTCTGCCATAAAGGTGGTGTCATTTGCATATCTGAGGTTGTTGATATTTCTCTCAGCAGTCTTGATTCCAGCTTGTGCTTCATCCAGCCTGGCATTTCACATGATGTACTCTGCATATAAGTTAAATAAGCAGGGTGACAACATGCAGGCTTGACGTATTCCTTTTCCTATTTGGAACCAGTCTGTTGTTCCATGTCCAGTTCTAACTGTTGCTTCTTGACCTGCATACAGATTTCTCAGGAGGCAGGTGAGGTGGAGTGGTATTCCCATCTCTTTAAGAATTTTCCACAGTTTGTTGTGATCCACACAGTCAAGGGCTTTGGCATAATTAATAAAGCAGAAGTAGATTTTTTTTTCCCCCTGGAATTCTCTTGCTTTTTCGATGATCCAACGGATGTTGGCAATTTGATCTCTGGTTCCTCTGCCCTCCTTTGTGGGGCTGCTAAATGTTGTGGCCCCCTGGAGTTTACGCCTCCTATGGCTCTCTCTGTGATCTCACTTACCCCAATGGGTATCTTCATTTATAACATACAGGGAACTTGCAAACGTCCATCTCCACGCCTGTTTTCTCTGAGTTCTAGTCACTGCCTTCTCTCAGATGTTTCACAAGTCTCTCAAAGTCAACAGATATGAAGCTGAACTTGTTCCTCCCCAAGTCTGCTCTACCTCCAGAAAGACTCTTTCTGCTGTGGTGGCGCTTTCTCTATTCCCCAGACCCAATCCATTAAGAGGTCAGCTTGAATCTCTAATGATCTTCCTCATCTGCCAACTTCTTTTCATTGCCATGTCACCCTCTCATCCAAAGTGTTGCTCCAGTGGCTCGCCTCCCTTCCCTAGCTCTACAGTGTAGTATGTGGTGTGTGTGTGTGGGGCGGGGGCGCAGCCAGAAAGAGGAGGGAGGGAAATGCAGATTTTCTCACAGCTCTTAGGATGAAAAGAAGACTGCTCAACAACGGCCTGCAAGGCCCTCATGTTTCCTGACCTCCTACAGCACTCCCCTCTGTTCTTGCTTCTCAGCTATCGCATCTGTTCATCCCTCAGTGGGCAGCCATGTCCTCTTCCCCATGGGGCATTTGTACATGGGCTTTCTTGGTCAAAGAATGCCCTTTTCTTGCATCCCCTAACCCCAGCCAACTCAATTTCAACCTAAAATGTGCCTCACTATTCTTCTCCAGCTCAGTCCTTCCATTTTCAGCAACACTTTCCCTGGACTCGCTGTCTGTGTCTAGCTGCCTCCCTGTTTACACTGATAGCATTAGGAACTTGGCTCAAAGGCATTTTTACCTCTGTGGGATCTGATTAACACCTGCTTTCCTGTTACAGACTGAATACCTCTGTCCCCTCCCTAATTCATATTTGGGACCCTACTCTCTGATGTGATGATATTAGGAGATGAGGCCTTTGTGAGAGTCACGAGGGTGGGGCCCTCATGACTGGGATTCATGCCCCTATAAGAGTCATGAAAGAGCTTGCTTTCTCTCTCTGCTCTCTTCCATATGAGGACATGATGAGAAGTTGGAGTCTGCAATTTTGAAGAGGACTCTCAGCAGAACCCAATCATGCTGGCATCTTGATCTCAGATTTCCAGCCTCCAGACTGTGAGAAGTAAATTTCTCTTGTTTACAAGCTACCCAGTCATGGCATTTTTGCTTATAGCAGCCTAAACTGACCAAGGCACTCCCCTAGGGCCACAGGGTCCACTCTTGTTATCTCTGCTTCTAGCACAGTTCCCAGCAAGACATGTGCTCAAGAAGCTTGTTGAGTAAATGGAGACAACATGATGTGGTGGCTACAAGCACAAACTCTGGGGAAGACTGGCTCTACCCTGTGTGTGATGTCAGGCAAGTCACTCAAATTCTCTGAGCCTCAGCTTCCCCATCTGTTAAACAGGGAGAGTGGCAGCACTCACCTCATAGGGCTGTTATGAAGATTCAATGATCTTTGTTTAAATGTAATGCATTCAGAATACTACCTGACAAATAGTAAGGATGATGTGTGTTTGTTAAACATGTAAAATGGACAGGTACTAAATAGTCATTGAATGAATAAGTATTAATGAACCAGAAAGAAAATATGATTTAAAAAAAGAAATACAAGTGGGGTGTTGCTCACATATAGGTCAATGGCCAAATTGTGTTGACTAGAAATAACAAACCAAGTAACAGAAAACAAGACTTAAATTTGATTCAACCTGCATTTGTAAGTCTGTGACTACATGCTGGGAAAACAACTTCTTGCAACTGGGAATACATCCGACATCTTAAGAGAAATGGGGACTCAGATTCTTAATATATTCAATGAAAGCTTTAGGTATGCCTGATGCTATTGACTAGTCATAGGTAGGGCTGAATTATTTCTGTCAAAAATCAGCAAAACAAGAATAAAACTCCCAAATGAACTTTTTATAAACCACCCACAGCTACCACACAAATTCATCCATCAAAGGTTTGAGAATCTTCTTTGAGAGGTCCCCATGCAGCACCTAGTGCAAGGCAAGAAAGCACCGTGACTAGAAGACAACACTATAAAACACAGAAATCACACATTCCTACCAGCCCTTATCATATTCTTGAACATTCTTTCAAGTAAAGCAATATTAAAAAATAATATCTGGTTCATCATTTCTTCCTTTGAGCATGTATGACTTTGTCAGGGTATTAACAATGAAAACCTTCAGGTCTAGTTTTCATCCAATGTATAATTTTTTTTTTCACTATAAAGGGGTGTATTATCATAGGACTAAAGACAGTTAAAAAGTTTTTGATATAGTGTTTCTGTCAGTTTTTAAGGTTTTGTTGTTGCTTTGGGGGAAAAAAAAAAAGGAAGGACAGTTGTGGTATTAAGAAAGGGTGCTTGGCAAAGGGGAAAGAGCTCAAAACAACAAAGTAATTAGAGCTACTGCAGCAAACTAGGAAGACACTATTAGTTTCTACTTAAAGGTACTACATAAATTGCTTTAGCTTGTTTAGTTCAATTTATATGCACACAATATCGAATTAAAATTGTGAGTTGTTTCAGTGAAAATGCACCAACAGAAGGGAGATTTCATTTTCTTCATGAAAAAAGAAAGTCAGCTGTGAGGCCAGATTTTCATCCAGCCTTAATTGTGAGCTGATTCTGATTGAGAGAAAAGGCTCTGCTTAAATATTTGTCCCAGGAGAGACAAAGGGTTGGGTGAAGACTTGGTGCACAGTTCTGCTGGCTGTGGGAGGCTGCAGCCAGCAACTGGGGCTGAGAGTCGGGGAAACCGAAGCCAAGCTGTGCAGAGAAGAAATTCACACCACACACCGAGACCTGGTCCTCCCTACCTTACCAGCCTCATCTCCCTCCCACGTGCTGGAACGAGATTCTCTTCCACCTCCACATTTTACCTGTGCTGCTTTCTCTGCAGACAGTGCCCTCTAAACAGTGCTTGGCTAAGTCTCTTATGTTCTTTAAGACTTTGGTGTCACCCTCCAAAAAGCTCTCTCCAACCCTCAGGTGGGAGACATCTCTCCTCTGCACCTAGTGCCACAGTCATGTATTTCTCATCACTTATGCTGTGTATCCAGTTTGGGCAGGAGATGCAATTTAATCAATTCTATTTCTAGCAACAGTGCCTGGCGTGAAGAAGACACAGTCGGTATCTGAATAATGTTGAAAGATGTCAACCTGCTGGGTAACACGCAAAGACAGCCAGCAGAATCCATTCTGGATTTTCAATAATGACTGGGTACTTTCTATGGAGGAATGATTGAGAATAAAGGCAAAAAGATGCTTGAGGTCCTACGTGAGGCCCCTCTACCTATTAATACCTTAAATAATAGGGTTCAGGTTAGTCTAATTTGTCTCCCACCCACTTCCCTGTTTTGGGTCATGCTTTTGGTAGTGTCTTATTTAAAAAATTTTTTTATTAAACATCAGGTCACAAAGATTTTCTATGTTTTCTTCTAGTTATAGGTTTTTACATTAAAGTTTATGATCCATTTTGAGTTAGCTTTTATATATGGTACAGGCTTTGGGTTGAATGTTTTCTCTGGGGCGAGGGTGACAGATGAATATTCAGTAGTTCCACACCTATTGGTGAAGGTGAAAGAGGAGAGTGAAAAACCTGGCTTAAAACCCAACATTCAAAAAACAAAGATCATGGCATCTGGTCCTATCACTTCATGGCAAATAGATGGGGAAAAAGTGGAAACGGTGGCAGACTTCCTTAGGCTCCAAAATCAATGTGGATGGTGACTGCAGCCACGAAATTAAAAAATGCTTTCTCCTTCGAAGAACTGCTATGACAAGCCTACACAGGGTTTTGCCAAGAAAGGTCCCTATAGTCAAAGCTATGTTTTTTCCAGTAGTCATGTATAGATATAAGAGTGGGATCATAAAGAAGGCTGAGCACTGAACAATGATACTTTTGAACTGTGGTGCTGGAGAAGACTCTTGAGAGTCCCTTGGATAGCAAGGAGATCAAACCAGTCAGTCCTGAAGGAAATTAACCCTGAATATTTATTGGAAGGACTGATGCTGAAGCTGAGCTCCAATACTCTGGCCAGCTGATGCAAAGAGCCGACTTATTGGAAAAGACTCTGATGCTGGGAAAGATTGAGGGCAAGAGAAGGGGGTGACAGAAGATGAGATGGTTGGATGGCATCACTGACTCAATGGACATGAGTTTGAGCAAACTCAGGGAGATAGTGAAGGACAGGGAAGCCTGGCATGCTGCAGTCTATGTGGTCACAGAGAATCGGACACAACTTAGTGACTGAACAACAATTTTTTGAAAAGATTATTCTTTCTCTTCTGCATTGTCCTTTGCAATTTTGTCAAAAAATCAATTGTCTATGTCAGTGGGGAGAAAAATTTGGTGTTTTCTATTCTGTAACATCGATCTATTTAACTATTTTCACAACAATACCACACTGTAACAAGTACTGTAACTTTATAATTAGTCTTAAAATCCAGTAACTTAATCTCCCAACTTTGTTATTCTTTTTAAAAATTATTTTTGTGCATTTCCATATTAATTTTACAATTAGCTTATCATTTTTTACCAAGAAAAGCTTACTGGGGTTGAGTTGAATCTATAGGTAAATTTGGAGAAAATTGAAATTTTAACACTGTTGAGTTTTCCAACCCACAAAACAAGGCATGTCTCTCTATTTTAATAAGGTTGTCTTTATCTCAACAATGTTTTGTTGCTTTTAGCATATAGGTCTTGTATACTTTTGCTGGATTTATCTCTATTTATTTTTTCTATGCTATTGGGAATGGCAACCCACTTCAGTATTCTTGCCTCTTCTTCATATCTTCTGCTTCTGTTAGGTCCCTACCATTTATGTCCTTTATTAAGCCCATCTTTGCATGAAATGTTCCCTTGGTATCTCTAATTTTCTTGAAGAGATCTCTGCTGAAGAAGAGGTGGCAAGACTACACAGAAGAACTGTACAAAAAAGATCTTCATGACCCAGATAATCATGATGGTGGGCTCACTCACCTAAAGCCAGGCATCCTGGAATGTGAAGTCAAGTGGGCCTTAGGAAGCATCACTACGAACAAAGCTAGTGGAGGTGATGGAATTCCAGTTGAGCTATTTCAAATCCTGAAAGATGATGCTGTGAAAGTGCTGCACTCAATATGCCAGCAAATTTGGAAAACTCAGCAGTGGCCACAGGACTGGAAAAGGTCAGTTTTCATTCTTCTTAGATTATGATGTATATTCTAAATCAAAGTATATTCTGATTCTATTTTATCTCCTTTGAATCCTTATGAGTTAAAACTGTTTGCCTTTTTTTTAGTGGTTGCATTAGGGTTTATAATATGTATCTTTACCTTATTTCAGTCTACCTGTAAGTGATATTATATCACTTCATGTATAGAATAGAAACCTTACAATAGTATTCTTTTATTACTCCCCTCCCAGTTTTTTTTTATACTGTTGTCATAAATTTTACTTCTACATGTTATAAACTCCATAACACATTGTTAGTTTTGTTTAAATGGTCAATTATCTTTTAAAGAAATTTAAATAATAAACAACTTATATAATTGCCCATGTAGTTATCAATGCTCTGTATTCCTTTGTGGGGATCCATTTTTCCATTTGGTATCATCTTCCTTCTGCCTAAAGGACTTTGGTATCTCTCATGGTGCAGGTTTGCTGGTGGTGACATCATCCAGATTCTATAGATTTGAAAATGTTTTTACTTTGTTTTGAAAGATATTTTTGCCAGATATAGAATCCTAGATTGACAGGTTTTTTTCCTTCAGTACTTTAAAGATCTTTTCCACTGAACTCCCTTATGCTGAATTCAGAAGCAAGAAATTTACTATCTTCCTTATTTGTTCTTCTGTAGCTGCCACTCCAGGACTCTTGCCTGGAAAATCCCATGGACGGAGGAGCCTGGTAGGCTGCAGTCCATGGGGTTGCTGAGGGTTGGACACGACTTCACTTTCACTTTCACTTTTCACTTTCATGCATTGGAGAAGGAAATGGCAACCCACTCCAGTGTTCTTGCCTGGAGAATCCCACGGTTGGGGGAGCCTGGTGGGCTGCCATCTGCGGGGTCACAGAGTCGGACATGACTGAAGCGACTAAGCGACTTAGCTGTAGCAGCAGCTGCCTTTAAGGTTTTCTCTTTATTATCTGTTTTGAGAAATTTGATTATTATATACCCTGGTGTTGTTTTCTTCATGTTTCTTGTGCTTGCGGTTTGTTGAGCTACTTCATGAAATCTGCTTTCATCAAATTTGAAAACATTTCAGTGATTACTTTTTCAAATATTTTTCCTGTTCTTCCTGTTTTTTTCCTTCTATTGAACTAGTTCAATTACAAGTATATTAGGATGATTTAAATTATCTTGTACTCTTTTCTTTCTTTTTAAAAATTCTTTTTTCTCTTTATGTTTCATTTTGAATTGTTCCAGTTTGGATGGGTAGTTTTATCTTCATGTTCACTAATTTTTCTTCTGCAACGTTTAATCTGTTGTTAATCCTAACCAGTTTAATTTTCATCTCACATCCTGTAGTTTTAATCTCTAGATATTTGAGTCTTTTTTATATTTTCCATGTCTCTACTTAATTTTTGAACATATGTAACTATAGTAAATTTTAAGATCCTTGTCTGCTAATTCTAACATCTGCATCAGTTTTGGTTCAATTTTAATTGATTGATTTTTCTCCTCATTATGGATGTGAGTATAGATTTCAATTATTTTTTTCCACAGAAAACCAAACTGCCCTCCAAAAATGTTTTATCATTTCCCATCACTACCAATACATGGGAGTGTTCGTTTCCCTCCC
Organism: Bubalus bubalis; assembly: GCF_019923935.1. Classification (NCBI taxonomy): domain Eukaryota; kingdom Metazoa; phylum Chordata; class Mammalia; order Artiodactyla; family Bovidae; genus Bubalus; species Bubalus bubalis. The sequence goes on along the minus strand of NC_059157.1, from coordinate 174,379,176 downwards.
TCTCCTGCCAACTGAATTTGACAGCCTTTAATCTTTGTCAGTCTCACACTATTTACTCCTAAAACAGATACTTATTTTTCTAATTAAAAACTTTTTTTGGCTGCACTATGCAGCATGTGGATAGTTCCCAGACCAGGGATTGAACCCATGCCCATTTTAGTTCCCAGACCAGGGACTGAACCTGTGCCCTCTGCAGCATAAGTGTGAAGTCAACCACTGGACTACCAGGGAAGTCCCACAAGAGATATTTATTGAGCACCAACTATAAGCCTAGTGACAGATGGTGGCAATTGTGTAGTGTTTAAGCAGTCATAGTAGCTGCCCACATGGTGCTTATTATCTTGTGGTGCTTACTTTTTTATTTGCATTTCATTGATTATTAGCAATCATAGTTGAGAAATTTTTCTCAAGTTTATTGTCCAGTTATATTTCTTCTTTGCATATGGCTTACTAATGTTTACTGATCAGTTTCAAGTGAATTGTTTGGATTTTTACTCTTATGTAACAGCTATTCATTTACTAAGAATAAATATTTCACTTTTTGAATAATTAAAAATATCTTATAAACAATGATTTTTTAAAATAAATTAACATTTGTATGCAATTTCTTTGAAGAAATGGTTTACATGTTACTCAAACATTTTTTTCTATATTGAAAGTAAACAGAAATTGATTTTGGTATTAAAAACATGGCCCTTAAAGACAAACATTTTTGAGCAATGCAAAAATACAAAACACATATATGAATACATAAGATATTGTGTTCTTGCTCAGTCATATCCAGCTCTTTGTGACCCCATGGACTGTAGCCTGCCAGGCTCCTCTGTCCATGGGATTTTTCAGGCAAAAATTATGGAGCGGGTTGCCATTTCCTCCTCCAGACATAAGACAGACAAAAACACATAATGAATAAAACTTTCATATGTATCTGACATCAACAAATAAATGACTTACAGTCTTTAAAAATAATCAAGCAGATCCCAAATGCCATTTTACTCTTTTAATAATGAAATGGAAAGTCAAAGAGATGAAACATTCATAGATTAAACATTTCCAGCTGATTAGATATTTCTGGCAAAGCCATGCCATCTGTATTAGAAATGCCCTATATACAAGACTTAATTTGTAATTGTCTAAGATCTATTCTTTCGAAGGAGAAAATGTCAAAATCCCCATTATAGAATATTTGCTTACCCACTGAAGAGTAGTAGCAGGAGTTCTCAAAGGCACGTGCTATGTATTCATCTGGCTGTTTGGGTAAATGCTTCCTAGGGCACCAGGAAGGATCCCCTGATTGAGACACAGGTTCTATAACAGGCCCGGTGTCTTTTTAGCATTCATGGTCAACATGAAGTGGACAGGGGGGTAGTGGATCCTGAGAAGCATTTCAACTCTATGGCCAGGGGTATGACTTACATACATCATATGGCTAAAGAGTGTTAGCCCTCTGAATATGATGGAAGAAATGTATGTCACCACTTATGCTATGAGCAGCTTTAATAATGGGGATGATGATAGCAGCCAGCAAAGCCCCCAAAAGCCCAACTCACCAATTCCTCCCATAGGCCTGGGCCCCTTGACTGACCTGTTTGGTGAAGGTGGTCTCTGGCCACCTCAAACAAGCGCAGGTGCATGTTGGTGATGGGGTTGAAGGAGCCACAGGCCAGGAGCACCACAGGGATTCGGCTCTTCATCCTGTCAGACACATCCACACCCGCTGCTGCAGCCACCCTGCCTTCATTGGGACAAAAACTCACGTCAGAGAGTTGGCACCAAGACAAATGTACAATTGCTGAGATAACTGTGAAACTTGAATGGCATCTAAAAATTACAGTTAATGTGGATTTCTTGATTTTTATGATCGTCTGTTGTGGTTATGTAGGAAAATGGCCTTATCAGATATAAACAAAAAGTTTTTGTGGTTACAAAAGGAAAAGACAACTGTCCAAATCAGTGTCTCTGAACCACATACAGGCCATTATTTCTTACTTGTAAGATGACTGAGGAGGCAAGAATAACAACATTTACAGGAGGCTTAGCATGGTCAGGAACTGAGCCAAAGTATATCCCTTATCTCAACAAATCCTTCCAAGTCAATCCTGAGTGGTTACTTATAGGAGCTTAGAAGCTGCAAGGTCAAGACTGGAACCCAGGCAGCCTGACCTAGAAACCATGTTTTCTTGTAACCTCTATACTCTTCCTGTGCTTTGAGGGTCACCTTAGGGTCACCAGGGGCTTCCCTGGTGGCTCAGAGGTTAAAATGTCTGCCTGCAATGCGGGAGACCCGGGTTCAATCCCTGGGTCAGGAAGATCCCCTGGAGAAGGAAATGGCAACCCACTCCAGTATTCTTGCCTGGAGAATCCCATGGACAGAGGAGCCTGGTGGGCTACAGTCCACGGGGTCTCAAAGAGTCGGACACAACTGAGCGACTTCACTTTCACTTTCACTTTAGGGTCAAAAGGAGTATGTAAGATGCTCCAAATGCCACCTCTGATAGTGCAAATAGAAGTCACAATGCCCCAGAGCAGAGGAGTGGTACTTTTTAAAAACTTATTTTAAAATAATTTCAGACTTACCAAAAAAAGCTGCAAAATTTGTACAAAGAATTCCTATGCACAGAATCCCTAAATGTTAACATCTTAGCACACTTGTTATATATCATTTATTCTCTCTCTCCATATACACATGCATACATGTATATACCTATAAATAATTTTTTTCTGAAATGTCTGAAAATAAGTTGCAGACATAATATCTCTTTACCTCTAAATATTTCAGTATGTATTTTCTAAGAGTAAAGACATTTTCTTATATAACTGCAGAGAAATGATTAAAATCAGAAAATTAAGTACTATTAATTTACTATAAATTAAGTATAAATTAAGTACTATTAAGCTACAGTAGTATTATCTAATCTATAGATCTTCTCTGATTTCACCCATTGTTCTTTATCTGGAGTCCTAGCATTCTGAGGTGGGCAGGCTAACCCATTTGTCCCCTCACTCTGTAGCTTTCAGCACTGGGGAAAGTTGATTAAAGTAAGGTTAAGGTAAAGAGGTTGAAGTTTAAGGTTAAAGTAAAGCAGAAAACAGCCTGGGCTCCAGGACAGGCTGGCAGACAGGGCTGTCTTAACTCTGAGGCATTGCCTCCTACAGTGTTGGTGAAGTATTCAACTGGAGTTCAGGCCTTAGTTTGAATCCTAGTTCTGCCTCTAACTGGCTATGTGACCTAGTGCAAATCACAGTCCCTTTCAAGCCTTAGATTCTCCATATGCAGACATATGGAGTAATATGTCAGTAATAACGGGGACATTATTACTTACACTTACAGGGTTGTTGTAAGGATAAATGAACTATGGATGGAAAATGTCTGGGTGCACAGGAAGCATTTAATAAATAACCACTGTCACTGTGATGATGATGATGCAATGATAAAAAGGATGTTGCTGTTGACCACAGTGATGGAGGAGGGGAAGGGGAAAGGTGGTGGCAGTATGTTTGTGATTCAGTTCAGTTCAGACACTCAGTCGAGTCTGACTCTTTGCAACCCCATGAACCACAGCATGCCAGGACTCCCTGTCCATCACCAACTCCCAAAGTCCACTCAAACCCATGTACATTGAGTCGGTGATGCCATCCAACCATCTCATCCTCTGTCATCCCCTTCTCCTCCTGCCTTCAATCTTTCCCAGCATCAGGGTCTTTTCATATGAGTCAGCTCTTCGCATCAGGTGGCCAAAGTATTGAAGTCTCAGCTTCAACATCAGTCCTACTAATGAACACCCAGGACTGATCTCCTTTAGGATGGACTGGTTGGATCTCCTTGCAGCCCAAGGGACTCTCAAGAGTCTTCTCCAACACCACAGGTCAAAAGCATCAATTCTTCAGCGCTCAGCTTTCTTTATAGCCCAACACTGACATCCATACATGACTACTGGAAAAACCACAGCTTTGACTAGACAGACCTTTGTTGACAAAGTAATATCTTTGCTTTTCAATATGCTGTCTAGGTTGGTCATAACTTTCCTCCCAAGGAGTAAATGTCTTTTAATTTCATGACTGTAATCACCATCCACAGTGATTTTGGAGCCCAGAAAAATAAAGTCAGCCACTGTTTCCACTCTTTCCCCATCTATTTGCCATGAAGTGATGGGACTGGATGCCATAATCTTAGTTTTCTGAATGTTGAGCTTAAGCCAACTTTTTCACTCTCCTCTTTCACTTTCATCAAGAGGCTCTTTAGTTCTTCTTCACTTTCTGCCATAAGGGTAGTGTCATCTGCATATCTGAGGTTATTGATATTTCTCCCGGCAATCTTGATTCCAGCATGTGCTTACTCCAGCCCAGCGTTTCTCATGATGTACTTTGCATATAAGTTAAATAAGCAGGGTGACAATATACAGCCTTGACGTACTCCTTTTCCTATTTGGAACCAGTCTGCTGTTCCATGTCCAGTTCTAACTGTTGCTTCCTGACCTGCATACAGGTTTCTCAAGAGGCAGGTCAGGTGGTCTGGTATTCCCATGTCTTTCAGAATTTTCCACAGTCTATTGTGATCCACACAGTCAAAGGCTTTGGCATAGTCAATAAAGCAGAAATAGATGTTTTTCTGGAACTCTCTTGTTTTTTCCATGATTCGGTGGATGTTGGCAATTTGATCTCTGGTTCCTCTGCCTTTTCTAAAACCAGCTTGAACATCAGGAAATTCACGGTTCACGTATTGCTGAAGCCTGGCTTGGAGAATTTTGAGCATTACTTTACTAGCGTGTGAGATGAGTGCAATTGTGCAGTAGTTTGAGCATTCTTTGGCATTGCCTTTCTTTGGGATTGGAATGAAAACTGACCTTTTCCAGTCCTGTGGCCACTGCTGAGTTTTCCAAATTTGCTGGCATATTGAGTGCAGCACTTTCACAGCATCATCTTTCAGGATTTGAAATAACTCAACTGAAATTCCATCACTTCCACTAGCTTTGTTTGTAGTGATGCTTCCTAAGGCCCACTTGACTTCACATTCCAGATGTCTGGCTCTAGGTGAGTGATCATACCATCCTGATTATCTTGGTTGTGAAGCTCTTTTTTGTACAGTTCTTCTGTGTATTCTTGCCACCTCTTATTCATATCTTTTGCTTCTGTTAGGTCCCTACCATTTCTGTCCTTTATTGAGCCCATCTTTGCATGAAATGTTCCCTATCTCTAATTTTCTTGAAGAGATCTCTGCTGCTGCTGCTGCTGCTAAGTCGCTTCAGCCATGTCCAGACTCTGTGCGACCCCATAGATGGCAGCCCACTAGGCTCCTCTCTCCATAGGATTCTCCAGGCAAGAACACTGGAGTGGGTTGCCATTTCCTTCTCCAATGAATAAAAATGAAAAGTGAAAGTGAAGTCACTCAGTCATGTCTGACTCTTCACGACCCCATGGACTGCAGCCTACCAGGCTCCTCTGCCCATGGGATTTTCCAGGCAAGAGTACTGGAGTGGGTTGCCATTGCCTTCTCTGAAGAGATCTCTAGTCTTTCCCATTCTATTGTTTTCCTCTATTTCTTTGCACTGATTACTGAGGAAGGCTTTCTTATCTCCCCTTGCTATTCTTTGGAACTCTGCATTCAAATGGGTATATCTTTCCTTTTCTCCTTTGCTTTTTGCTTCCCTTCTTTTCTATTTTCTTTTTTTTTAATTTATTTTATTTTTAAACTTTACAAAATTGTATTAGTTTTGCCAAATATCAAAATGAATCCGCCACAGGTATACATGTGCTCCCCATCCTGAACCCTCCTCCCTCCTCCCTCCCCATACCATCCCTCTGGGTCGTCCCAGTGCACCAGCCCCAAGCATCCAGTATCGTGCATCGAACCTGGACTGGCAACTCGTTTCATACATGATATTTTACATGTTTCAATGCCATTCTCCCAAATCTTCCCACCCTCTCCCTCTCCCACAGAGTCCATAAGACTGTTCTATACATCAGTGTCTCTTTTGCTGTCTCGTACACAGGGTTATTGTTACCATCTTTCTAAATTCCATATATATGCGTTAGGATACTGTATTGGTGTTTTTCTTTCTGGCTTACTTCACTCTGTATAATAGGCTCCAGTTTCATCCACCTCATTAGAACTGATTCAAATGTAGTCTTTTTAATGGCTGAGTAATACTCCATTGTGTATATGTACCATAGCTTTCTTATCCATTCTTTTCACAGCTATTTTTAAGGCCTCCTCAGACAGCCATTTTGCTTTTTTGCATTTCTTTTCTTGGGGAAGTGGTCAACCACTTCCTTGATTCCTGTCTCCTGTACAATATCATGAACCTCCATCCATGGTTCATCAGGCACTCTGATTATCAGATCTAGTCCCTTAAATCTATTTCTCACTTCCACTGTATAATCACAAGGAATTTGATTTAGGTCATACCTGAATGGTCTAGTGGATTTCTCCACTTTCTTCAATTTCAGTCTGAATTTGGCAATAAGGAGTTCATGATCTGAGCCACAGTCAGCTCCTGGTCTTGTTTTTGCTGACTGTATAGAGCTTCTCCATCTTTGGCTGCAAAGAATATAATCAATCTGATTTCGGTGTTGACTATCTGGTGATGTCCATGTTTAGAGTCTTCTCTTGTGTTGTTGGAAGAGGGTGTTTGCTATGACCAGTGGGTTCTCTTGGCAAAACTCTATTACCCTTTGCCCTGCTTCATTCTGTACTCCAAGGCCAAATTTGCCTGTTACTCCAGGTGTTTCTTGACTTCCTTCTTTTGCATTCCAGTCCCCTATAATGAAAAGGACATCTTTTTTGGGTGTTAGTTCTAGAAGTTCTTGTAGGTCTTCATACAATTTTTCATGTTCAGCTCCTTCAGCATTACTGGTTGGGGCATAGACTTGGATTATCGTGATATTGAATGGTTTGCCTTGGAAATGAACAGAGATCATTCTGTCATTTTTGAGATTGCATCCAAGTACTGCATTTCAGACTCTTTTGTTGACCATGATGGCTACTCCATTTCTTTTAAGGGATTCCTGCCCACAGTAGTAGATGTAATGGTCATCTGAGTTAAATTCACCCATTCCAGTCCATTTTAGTTCACTGATTCCTATAATTTCAATGTTCACTCTTGCCATCTCCTGTTTGACCACTTCCAATTTGCCTTGATTCATGGACCTAACATTCCAGGTTCCTATGCAATATTGCTCTTTACAGCATCAAACCTGGCTTCTATCACCAGTCACATCCACAATGGGGTGTTGTTCTTGCTTTGGCTCCATCCCTTTTTTCTTTCTGGAGTTATTTCTCCACTGATCTCCAGTAGCACATTGGGGACCTACCAACCTGGGGAGTTCATCTTTCAGTGTCCTATCTTTTTGCCTTTTCATACTGTTCATGGGGTTCTCAAGGCAAGAATACTGAAGTGGTTTGCCATTCCCTTCTCCAATGGACCACATTCTGTCACATTCTGTCAGACCTCTCCACCATGACCCATCCGTCTTGGGTGGCCCCACACAGCATGGCTTAGTTTCACTGAGTTAAACAAGGCTGTGGTCCATGTGATTGGCTAGCTGTCTGTGATTGTGGTTTCAGTCTATCTGCCCTCTGATGCCCTCTCTCAGTGCCTACCATCTTACTTGGGTTTTTCTTGGCAGTTTTCAAAAAGGCTCCTTGTGACCCTCACTTGCTGGTATTTACCTGTAGACCCCTCTCGTTGAATGTGGACAGGACCACTAGACTCCTCACTAGAGGATTCCACTTCTCAGAGAAGGTTACAAAGTCTCTGGCTTCCCTCTTGTTCACCTCTTTCAATTTCTCTCTTGCTCAGTCTGAAGAATTTGGCGACTATGTTGTGAGCTCCTCATGGAGAGACCCATGGGGCAAAGAACTGAAAGTCCTCTGGTGATGACAGCCTGCGAGAAACTGAGTCCTGCTAACAACCATGGGAGAGAATGTGGAAGTGGATCTATCCCAGCTGAGTCTTTAGATGAGACCAGAGCCCCACAAACACCTTGACTGCAACCCTGTAAGAGACTCTGAACCAGACACCCCGATTCAGTGGAGCCGTCTCTAGATTCCTGACTCACAGAAACTGTGAGATGATAAATGTGTGACATTTTAAGCTGCTGTGTTTGGGGGTAATTCGTTATGCAGCAACAGGTAACTAATAGAGTGACCAACAAGAGGCATGCATTTACTTCTTCCTTACTCCTCTTGCTATGTTGGCCTTGGCAGTAATTCTGCAGTTAAAAGGGTAACATGGATAGTCTCTGATTACTGGAACCTGGTTCCTCTCTGTACTGGAGGAAACTGTTTTAATCTGGCCCCTGCTGCTGCTTGTACCAGCTGTATCCAACTACTACTTGCTTCCCACTTTATAGTCTAGCTGTGATAAACTTCTTGTCAGTGGTTTCTCTGTGAGCTCCTCATGGCCTCCTGCTTCACCTTCAAATGCTTCGATTTTTGGTTGGCTAACAAGTTTGTTTGGGTTTTCCATAACATCTTAAACTTTCTGGCCAACCCAATATATGCTACTTTAGTTTCTTCCAACTGGAATACTCACAGCACATCCCAATCTGTTAAGACCCAACTCAGGTGATCATATTACTTATGTGACTTCAATCATTATCTCCTGATTGCCTGCTAGGCGTTTGTTATCAGTTAGGGAGGTATTTGGCTGCAAGTTCCAGAATCTAATCTCAACGACTTAAACAAATAAAGGTTTATTTGTTTTCCACATGATGAAATATCTAGAAGTAGGCAGCAGCTGGCACTGGATCACTGGCTCAACAATATCCTACAGTTTGCTCACTTTTCCCTCGTGGTCACAAGAGGTCATCAAGATTGCTGCTGTAGCCACATCCATCATGACTATAATCAAGCAGGAAGAAGGAGCAAAGAGCTATACAGACTAGATTCTCCTCTTAAGCAAGAACACAAAAGTTTTTAAAGAACTTTTCTGTAGATTTTGCTTCTGCCTCATGGCCATAGGTCCAGTGGCCACTCTAGGCAAGAGAAGCTGGAAGAGCAAGTCTTTAGCTTTGTAGCCTCCAGTTTGGAAGCAGTAGGGAAAAGGGAGTTGGGAATAGGATTAGTTAATTCACAGCATCTGCCACAATGGCTTTTCTGATACCTAGGCTAACTGATCTCTGCTCACCTTTAGTAAGTCACATACCACATTTTTTGGAAAAACCTATTCTTGTGTCTGTCTTCCCAACCAGAGAGTAAGCCCCTTAAGAGAAGGAGTGGTGTTTTCTTCATTTTTGATCTCAACTTCCAGCACAGAGCCTGGCCCAGAGGAGGCCTGGGTGGAGACTGAAAGGGCACCAGCCAGCTGGCCAGTGGACCCATGTCCTATTACTGGGAAGGCTTAAGCACCTTCTCAGGTACAAAGAGAAGTTGTCCTGGGAGTATTCTGAGCTACAGTGGTGTAAAGATAAAACAAGTCTCAACTGAGGCAGGCTGTGGTTTGCTTCTCACTTCCTTTGAGGCAGCAGGGACACCCCCTACTATGTGAGAAGAAAGTAGCCTGCGTGTGAGAACTGCTGCCCCTGGCTTTTTCCAGGGGAGGGCCGATCTTTAATGAGAGAGTATTTGCAGAGTGTGCTGAGCTACTCACAGAAGCAGCCTTGTGATGAGTGTAGCTGAAGAGGATGGCTGGTTTTTTTTTGTTGTTTGTCTTTTTTTTTTTAAACAATTGTTAGGAGGCCTTTCAAAATTCTATTTTATTTTGACAAAATATGTTTTTAGAGCCCTTAAAACATCTAACTGCAGCATCTCAGGTAACCTGGGGTTTTGATGCATTTTCCCAAAGTCCCCAGAAACTGTAAATTAGAACATTAGTTTGAATGGCGGCATCAATGTGATGCAGTGCCATGTTGGGAAGGAGAATAAATCATATGTAGCAAGTGTCTGTCTGTCTTTTCTTTCCTCGCATGGGCACCTGGAACCACGCTGCTCTGAGAGAGACTTGCCCTGTCTTAACCGTGCCTCAGGCGGGAGGATGCAGTGGGCATACGTTGCCAGGCTCAGGAACAAAGTCAGTGCACCTGCATTGTTGCATCATTTGTACACTCCAGCTGGCTTCAACTAAACACCCTCCCAAGCCCAAACCCAGAGAGCGGGGACGGCTTCGGCGAGGATCAGGATACAATAGCTTCAATTAGATATTAATTAGAGATGTAAAGAGTAATAGAATGGGGATAGCTCAGTAGGAAAATTCAGTGGAGAAAAGAGGCTGAGTAGCTTGGTTTACGCGGGAGACCAATAAAACTTCAAGACAAGAAGTTTGCACCACTTACGTAGGCTGCAGGCATCCTTCCGGTCTCCCGAAGGAGAGGAGACACTGAGGCCTCCCCGGTCGGATCTTAGAAGCCCAGGCATAATTAATTAGCAAGCATGGCGGGTTCCGCGCTCCAGATGGAGACTCAGCCAGAATTTGAGAGAGAGCGCGACATGGGGAGACCAAGTTTCGGTGAACAAGGCCCGCACTTTATTTTCCAAAGTAGTTTTTATACTTTAAGTTAATGGGGGAAGGGGTAGAGTCATGCAGTAAGCCAGGCTTTCTTCCTGAAAGCTTATCATATGCAAAAGTTTAGGTGATTTGCATCATCTTCTGGCCCAGAGGCCTGTTAACATTTTAAGACCCTTTCTTCAGAAAACTTATTTTTCTCTAAAGGTGATTAGTCAAGCGCCACCCTCCAAAAGCATTAGATAAAGTTGCATTCCTACAGAGCAAAGGTGTGGTGGGCTGTAACAAGAAAAAGAATTAACTCAAGGGTCCCAGGTTACAAACATTAAAGCTACTATTTACACCAATTATATTAATCAATACACTGCCAGGGACACAGCAGGTAAGGGATATGGAGACTTAGCAGCAAACATTGGCCCAAGAAGTGAAAAACCCTTCACCAATACAATTTCTAATCAATCTTTTAACTGCTCAAAGGAATCTGTGTTTAGACAGTTTAGAACATCTCCTGCCTCTCACAGTTGGGAGGCTCTGAGCAATCACATGTGGCTGGAAAAACCTATTCAGGCAGGCTAGAGGACTTCCAAAGGAATTTGTAGGTTGAAACACTGTCACACCCAGGAATTGTTAACTGGAGCTGTAAGCTAACTCTTTTTTCAGAGAGAGGTAGTGGGGGACAGCCCCCGTAAAGTCAGAGGTGTAGGTGAAAGCACAAAGCAGAAAGTAGGCAGACTCTGGTTTGGAGGGTAGATGCTCGAGAATTTCCAGGGGGACTCCTGAGGCTCGATCCCGCCTTTGCCTATGCCGAGTCTCCTTCCTCATGACCTTTGTCATGGGCGGAGTTACTCACGCTGGCTCCCGGCAGTGATAGAATTCCAGTTGAGCTATTCCAGATCCTGAAAGATGATGCTGTGGAAAGTGCTGCACTCAATATGCAATATGCACTCAATATGCAATATGCCGGCTCCTGGCACCAGAGGAATACAATGACAGGTCTGAGACGGACTCCCTCCTGGGGTCTACCAGAGAATAAACCCGGCTCAAATTTGAGCACATCTCAAAAGCTGGATGCATGCCATAAATGACTCATCTATAAAACAGAATTAAAAAGAGAAAAAAAAGTGACTCATCTGCTCTATCATGTCATAGTATCCAGTGAGATGAAGCAAGCGTGGGGGACTTTTGCTACTGGGAAACGCTTCTCATCAAGAAGCATTTAGTGGGAAGTCCACAGAATGAGCAGTAATTGTAGCTGAAGGGTTTAACAAGTAGAGAAAGCGGCACACGGTCTTGGAATTTATCATTAAGCTGGAGGCAAGGCAAACAGATTCCACCTTTGGATCTTGCCTGCTACTGTACAGTCATCCCAACAGCGTCTCATCGTGCTGTGTACTCAGTCGTGTCCTACGCTTTGTCCGACCCCATGGACTGTAGCCTGCCAGGTTCCTCTGTGTATGGGATTATCCCATCAAGAACACTGGAGTGGGTTGCCAGGCCCTTCTTCAAGGGATCTTGCCAAACGAGGGATTGAAGCCATCTCTCTTGTGTCTCTTGCATTAAGTGGATTCTTTACCACTGTACCACCTAGGAAGCCCAATAGCCTCTCATCGTTTCCTCAGATACAACACGATACTCCTTTCTCCTCACTTGTGCAAATACTCTTCCAACCATCTGAAACACCAACCTTGGTCCTGTCTTCAAGGCTTTATTCTTAGTCTCTACCCAGTGCCTCCCTCTCCCACTGTACTAACTGTACCTGTTACATATTACACATTTATCACTTTCTTCTTTCATCGGACCACAGACCTGTCATTGCTTTGTTTCCAGGTCACTCTTCCTCAAGTAGAAGGTGAACTCCTACAGGGAAGTTTCTTATTCATCTAGGCCCTTTAACTCCTGCAAAGTGCTGGCACACAGGTGCTCAGGAATGTGTGTGGTGGCATGAATGAGAGAATGAGGGACTGTTTCTGACCAGTTCAGCTCAGTTCAGTCTCTCAGTCATGTCTGACTCTTTGCGACCCCATGAATTGCAGCACACCAGGCCTCCCTGTCCATCACCAACTCCCGGAGTTCACTCAAACTCGTGTCCATCAAGTCGGTGATGCCATCCCCAGACATCTCATCCTCTGTTGTCCCCTTCTCCTCCTGCCCCCAATCCCTCCCAGCATCAGAGTCTTTTCCAATGAGTCAACTCTTTGCATGAGGTGGCCAAAGTACTGGAGTTTCAGCTTTAGCATCATTCCTTCCAAAGAACACAAGGACTGATCTCCTTTAGAATGGACTGGTTGGATCTCCTTGAAGTCCAAGGACTCTCAAGAGTCTTCCCCAACACCACAGTTCAAAAGCATCAATTCTTCGGTGCTCAGCCTTCTTCACAGTCCAACTCTCACATCCATACATGACTACTGGAAAAACCATAGCCTTGACTAGATGGACCTATGTTGGCAAAGTAATGTCTCTGCTTTTGAATATGCTATCTAGGTTGGTCATAACTTTCCTTCCAAGGAGTAAGTGCCTTTTAATTTCATGGCTGCAATAACTATCTGCAGTGATTTTGGAGCCCCCAAAATAAAGTCTGACACTGTTTCCACTGTTTCCCCATCTATTTCCCATGAAGTGATGGGACCAGATGCCATGATCTTCGTTTTCTGAATGTTGAGCTTTAAGCCAACTTTTTCACTCTCCTCTTTCACTTTCATCAAGAGGCTTTTTAGTTCTTCACTTTCTGCCATAAGGGTGGTATCATCTGCATATCTGAGGTTATTGATATTTCTCCCGGCAATCTTGATTCCAGCTTGTGCTTCTTCCAGCCCAGTGTTTCTCATGATGTACTCTGCATATAAGTTAAGTAAGCAGGATGACAACATACAGCCTTGACGTACTCCTTTTTCTCTTTGGAACCAGTCTGTAGCAATGTCCTTTTCAGATAGTGACTTCCTCTCTTTGCTTGTCCAAAGCAGTCAAGACTATGCCTTCCAGGGATATAAGCTGACCTTCCCAGCTTCCCAGAAGCACCCAAGGCCCTTCTCCAAGACCCCAGTCTACCCAATGCTGAAATCAAACAAGATGTTCCTGCCCTGTTGTACCACCTCTGATGCCAGGATCCCATGAACAGGGATATACAGGCCTCCTGCACACTGACACCAAGGTCATTCCTCTGCCCTGATGGTCATCAGTTGTGGCTTTGCCAGGTGAGAAGACTATGAAGGTGTTATTAAATTAAGGATCAGAAATGGGGAGGGTACCTTGGATTATCCAAGGTGGGCCTAATTTTAACATGATTAGGATCCTAATAAGAAGGAGGCAGGACAGTCACACAGGGAAAGACGTAAGGACCAAAGCAGTGATCAAGAGGCAAGAAGATGCTCTGTGGCTAGCACTAAGACGGAGGGAGGGGCCGTGGCCCAGCAGTGCACGTCGGGCCCACAAGGAAACAGAGACTTGCCTAGAGCTTCGAGAAGGAGTGCCACCTTGCCGACACCTTGACTTCTGACTTCTGACCTCCTGAATTATAAGAAAATAAAATTGTGTTGTTTTAAGCCAATAATGTGTGGTAGTTTGTTATAGCAGTTGCAGCAAACTCATACACTCACTTCTTTGGGGCAGGTTCTCGAGATGACCTTCAAACCGGGGCAGGAAAGGCTCAGGGATTGAGCCAGTAAGGAGGATATGAAAGAGTGTGTCGGGCACAGGGACCAGCATTGCAAAGGTTCAGAAACCACCACTTAAGGAAGGTGATGAACACGCTGGCTATGTGACCCTATGTGACGTGAGCCATTGTGCAGGCGGCCCAAGGTAAGGGTGCAGAGAGTGCAAGGATCACGCAGGCCTCCAAGGGGTCTGGGGGGGGGGCGGTGTCTAGATTTCATCTTATAGGCAATGAGGAACCTCTGAAGGATTTTAAGAGCTCTCAAGACCCCCCCCCCGCCTAGGATGGTGTGCAAGGAAGCAAGCCCCAGGATGGCTGCTACCCCCAGGGCCCTCTGCCTGGCAAAGGTTAGGCAGTCCCCAGCTTCCCAGAGGATGACTTTTCCTGTTGCCTACATTTCACCTCAATCACCAGGTAATGTGTGCTGGCCAGTGACCCCACACGCACTAAATTCTAACAAATGTAACACTCAGCCCATTTGTCACAGGCCATCGCAGAGACACAGAAAGGAAAGGCGAGCCGGGAAGGTTAAGTGTTGTTCCTGCAGATGTAATGTACTAATGCTCATTGCTGGGAAGGCAGTCAATTTACCTTTCCCTGCGGAGAGTAACTCTAATGCGACCTGGCCTGGGGAAAGTGGTTGAAAACATCCGTTTATTTTAGACATAAAGCAGATGGCTTCGGGCAGAATAGAAATGGATTCCACAAACATCTTTCATTACACAGACCTCTTGACTGGACTCCTCGTCTTAAAGAAAACAAGAGATGCAGTTTGATTTGTTGAGTTGATGAGCACAGTTTTCAGGACCCAGGGAGAGCATCCCCATCTGCATGACTGTGTCAACTTCTCCAGGGCAATCAACCTTCACGCAAACTCTGGGGCACTTTTTCTTTCAACTTTACCAGATTTGCTCGCTGTTGCTATGGGCACGCAGTACTGCTAAGAACAAAAGCAGACCCGGCCTCCTCTGTCGTGTGAGGCACCTCCGCCAGGCACCCCTTGGAGGAAACAAACATGCCAATTAAGCACTCATCCTAATTATGAGGATCGCAGGAAAGCAGGCAGCCTGGCTCTTCAGTTCTGAGAACTTTCAAAAGATTTGGAGGAGGCCAAGGAATGGAACGTGGTCTCTTGCAACCCCACACTTAGGAGCTGGGACTGATTTCACTGTTATAGGAGGGAGGAAGTGAGTAGCAGCTACAGGGTTTGTTGAGTGACAGGCTGGGTACTGTGCAGAAACCTTACGCACATTGGTGCTGATTCTTCCAACGTGCCTGGAAGGAAAGGGTTGGTGCCTGAGTTCTGGTGAAGAGTCTAATCAACTTCTCCGAGCCTCAGTCACATGGAAAATGGAGATAATTACACATACCTCTTAGGGCTGTCTTGAGGGTCATCGGAGTTGACCCACTTAGCACAGTTCCTGGCCCATAGTGGGTTCTCCAGGAATATTAGCTCCTTTCTCTTCCCTTCCATTATACTTAAAACAGAATTCATCAACCTCACATCCACTTCCACATACCTGTTCACTTTGCTTGAAAAAGAGCCTACCATTTCATAGCCACCCATGACCAAAACCTGGCAGGCTTTAGGAATACGTCAGCATTCCCAACCTGGGAGGTAACTCGCTCAGATCAGCTTGAGTTGCTGCCATAGGAGAGGGCTCCCCTAAAAGACCACTCACATATCACTGCTGTGGTTTCTTTTCATTTGTTTTTTTTAGTTGCTAAGTTGTGTCTGACTCTTTTTGTGACCCCCATGGACTGCAGTCTGCCAGGCTCCTCTGTCCATGGGATTTTCCAGGCAAGAGTGGGTTGCCATTTCCTTCTCCAGGGGAATCTTCTCGACCCAGGGATCAAACCCATGTCTCCTGCATTGGCAAGTGGATTCTTTACTTCTGAGCCACCTAGGAAGCCTAGTTTCTAGGCTAGTTCTAGCTGTAACAATCAACTTGAAGCATCACTTATCTTAGAATTGAGTTGAGTTGATATCGAGAAGCAGAGGAATGAATAGTTTAATGTCACTCAGGTAGAAACAGCATCTTCTTAAGTTGAAGAAACCTGCCCCAAATCACAGCCAACTCACCAACTTCAAATAAAGATGGTATCAGAGGAGGTAACTGGTGAGAAGCAGTGCCTGGGGTCTGCTATGAGGAGCATGAAGTAGCAGTCTGTGCTAGTGCCTTGGAGGTACAGGGCTAAATGAAATCTGGCCCTGTCCTCCTAATCCTGCAGGTACTGAGGACATCAGGCAGGACAGAGTCTGCAGCGAGCTCCCAGCATTCCCTCTCCCAGTCTTTGGCTGGGCATGCTGCTGCATTCCCAGTGTCCTGTGCAGCAGGGTGAGGCCACAAGACTAAGGCCTGGCCAGTGATCTATGAATAGAAGTGTTGAGTGGGACTTCCAGTAACTCTATTTAAAAGGGAAAGGCATGCCTTTCTCCTCTTCTCCCTTCCTGCTGTCTAGAACATGATTACTGGAGTATGGCAGCTAGCTTGGACCTTGAGGATGATGACCAACTCCAGGCTTGGCAGAGAATAACCCAAGAGAAGGGCTTTTCTGGTAGCTCATCTGGTAAAGAATCTGTCTGCAATGCAAGAAACTCCAGTTTGATTTCTAGGTCAGGAAGTTCCCCTGGAGAAGAGATAGGCTACCCATTCCTGTATTCCTAGGCTTTACTGGTGGCTCAGATGATAAAGAATCTGCCTGTAATGTGGGAGACCTGGGTTCAATCCCTGGGTCAGGAAGATCCCCTGGAGGAGAGCATGGCAACCCACCCCAGTATTCTTGCCTGGAGAATCCCCATGGACAGGGGAACCTGGTGAGCTACAATCCATGCGGTTCCAAAGAGCAAGCCAAGAGAAAGTCAGGACCCTGAGGACCTAGATTGCTGACCTCCAGGTGTTTTTGTTTTTTTAAACTGAGGAGAGAAATAATCTCCTAAATCACTATTATTTTCTATTTTCTGTTATATGCAACTAAACCTAAATCGGTTTAGGTTGAGGGAATGGCTACCCACTCTAATATTCTTGCCTGGGAAGTTCCATGGACAGAGGAGCCTAGTGGGCTACAGTCCATGGGGTCACAAACAGTCAGACACGACTGAGCAACTAACACACACACAAGGAATGTTTATTGAATTTGGATATAAACAATGAAAAGTGTGTAAACTTTTAAGTTTCTATTGTCCCTGTTAAACCTATTTTATATACAGAAACTTATATGGATATTGTTTGAAAGGGAAAATACACCTAACAAAAAATTCTACCATCACTTAATTTTGTATATGAATTTTTCATAGGAGGAAAAATCCCTACTCAGGACTCTAGAAGGCTGAAATGTGCAGTAGTGAATCTGCTTTTCTGTGGATCACAAAAGCCAGACTCTGTTCTATCTCCTTCCCCCCAAAACAGATTCCTTATGGTGCGCTGTCGCACTCTGCTTCGAGTGGGCATTTGCCATATGGCTTGGCAGTTTAACGGTTTTCTGATACTCGACAAAAATGAAGCACAATCATTTTGCAAGGAGTTTGCGTTCCTAGATGGGTCTTTTCCAAATAACAGCTGTGCCTCAAAATTGAGTTACTCAATTTGCAATTTGTGGACACAATACTCAAACATTTACAAGTGAGCAAAACCTCAAATCACTTGGGCTATTTCCAGACTTCAGAGTTTATGAAGTTTTTAGCAATGTTATGAGTGTGCAGCTGTCGACAAGCTCAAGCCAACGTCTCTGAACCATCAGACCCAGCAGGCAGCAATGATGTCCTACTTACTTAGCAGGCATGTGGAGCCGACCACAAACCATCAGGGGAGAAAGAACATGAGGGAGAGAGAGAAGTCTCATGCCAAAGTCCACAGACTAACTCCCCATTCCTTCCTCTCTGCTTCCTCTCCCAACTGTAGAGATGACACCCAAATCTACTGCACTACTTGTGACCCCGCTATGGGCCCCTATAGGTCCATGGAGGGCCATCTGTCACTGGCTTGATAGCAAGCCAGACAGACATGGATTCAAAGCCAATAAGTACTTCCAAACTGAGTGACCTTGAGCATGTCAGTCAGGAGAGGCCAGGTGAGGTACATTAACAAACAACCCCCAAATCTCAGTAGCTTAAAACAATGAAAGTTTATTTCATGTTCCTTTAGACGCCCAGTCCTTGCTTACTAAGGGCTCTGCTCTGTCATCTTTATCCTCAATCCAGGACCCAAGTCAGTGGAGGAGTCACTATCTGGAATAGTCAGTCACTGTAGCAGAGAAAAAGGCTCTGGAAGGTCAAATGGGCACATGTCACTTCCAGCAAACCCACCTGACTTCAACAAGCTAGAAAATATAATCTGACTCTGTGTCCTGAAGTTAGAGAGCCAGAAATATTTGGTGAATAGCCCTGTAGTTATGAGTTAAATCAACTCTCTGAGCCTCAGTGACCCATATGGAAAATGGAGATAATTACACATACCTCCTCAGATTGTCATGAAGATTTTTGGAATTGACCAGGTAGGGTACTCAGAACAGTGCTGGCCTATATGAGGGTCTCCAGAACTTCTAACCATTCCGTGTGTCCAAAACAGAATTCACCACCTCCCACACCTGCTTCTGGACTGCCTGTACCCCTTATCTGTGTTTTCAGTCACTAATGATCAAGACCTACCAGTTAGCTATGACACTTCTTCATCCTTCCTCATGTCTCTCCAATACAATTAGCCTCCAAGTGCATCCAATATTCTTTGCATGAGGTCACCTTTCATCACAACTGAGACCTGCTCTACTAGAGGATTTCATCACTTTCTTGTACCAATTAGGGCAAGTGCAAATAAGAGACAGGAGCTCTGGTTATCTCAATTCCCCTCCCCACCAGAAGCAAAGCAGTGAAGGAGCATGGCGTGATCAGAAGGCCATCAGGCCACTGCACGGAATAAAGGAAGAGCTGAACGTGAGATTTCAGGATGGCCTGGGGACAGGACAGTGTCACAGTCCCAGCCTGGGTGGGGTCCCATGGTACACACCTGGTGACTGGGGCTCTCCCCAGTGTACAATGCTGTTCCCGGAGAGGGGCAGTGGATGTGGACTGGACAGTCACCCCCATCCCCAGTGAGGGCTTTCACATGTGATAAGGTGAGAGAAACTCTTGAATCACCTCTCCACCACCAATATGGCCCCAATCCAATCTTTTCTCAATATTCTGAGCAGATGAACTAGTTCTAAAGTTTGGGTTCAATCACTCAGATCAATGTGATAAACTATTGAGTGTTTACTGTGCACCAAGCACTTTACAAAATCTGGGCCTTTGTGCTAAGCCAGCAATAAAATCTTCAGTAATTTTGTTGTCTACTGGCATTTATGAGCTAGGTCAGCTCCTTCATCTGGCATCAGAAGTAGACTTGGAGACTCTGGCCTCATTCCACCTCTCCTAATTGTCTCCTGACTGTTCTCTCTGTTCCCTCCGTGTGCTCCACCTCCTCACCAAGCTGGGACCACCTGCCACATTCTGATGAGTCTTCTGAGTCTTTCTGCTTCTGGGGGTGGGGTGGGGGGGTCGTCTCTGTTTAAGCCACTTCCTAGAGATAGAATCTCTTCTAAGCCAACCCTCCCACAGAGCTCCCCCTGGTGGCCCACCTGGAAGTCAAGTGTTCCTTTTTCTGACCTCTTCAAGGTCTATAAGGTTGAGTCCTCACACTTTTCTTGCAGAATAGACTGTAAAGCCCTGAGGGCAAGGATCCCAGTGCTTCTCATGAAGAGTTGAAGGTGGATAAGGAATATTCACCTTATTCATTGGGGGACAAGGTAAAAGTGAAAAGTAGATGAAAATGGGAGCCAGGGAGCACTGATCTAGGCTGAAGCAGGAAGAGGCAGCTGAGGAAACATCCTCCAAACCAGAAGAGCAGAGCCCCAGGTTTGTCCACCCTCCCAACTTCCTTTCCCCCTTGCTTCCAACAACCAACACTTCCTGGTCTCCAATCTGCTTTATTTTAACCCATTCAAACTTCCGTCTCGCAATCTGGGGTGTCAGCTCCCTTTGGGACTGGAATTTTGCTCTCACCCCATGAACTGTGTCTGCTGTCTTGTCCAGGCCCCATCCAGGATCCTGATTCCTCCTTCAGACACATCATCTGACTCCTTTGCTCCCTCTCTTGTCTCTGCCCAGGCCTTGTCCAGGGTGCATGCCCAAGGCCCTGCTCCAGTCCAACAGGGGGCAGTGAGACAGTTAGTGTTGGGAAAGCCATTCCAGACCCTCTATAGCCCTGGAGTGGGGGGGGGGGGGGGGGCTTTCCTATATGGCAGCAAAATGCAGAACTGTTCATAATGACACCAGGGGATGGCACCAGGGACCTTCTAGGGACCAAACCTCAAAACCGGCAGCCATCTGGGCTCTTCCTCCTCCCTGGCCTTGACAGCCTGTCAGTTCCACCTCTGTAATATCTTTATTATCCAGCTCTCTCTCAAATTCCACAGTTGTTGTCTTGGACTGGGGCTCATTATTTCTCAATTGGACCTGAGTGCACTCTTCGTCTGTTTTCTGTCTCCAGTCACACCTCTGATACACCCTCAGCTCAGCTGCCCAAGGGATCTTTTAACATGCACATCTGGTTCCCTGCTAAATCCTCTGCCACCCAATCAGATTCTGAGTAATGTTGAAATTCCTGAGCATGGCATCCATAAACCCTTATAATCTGGTCATGACCTGTTTCACCAGGCTCATCACTTACCTTCCAACCCCTCTCTGTGCTCCATCCAACTGCCTTCTATTCTATCCCAAGTTCCTCTGGACTGAATTTTAGGACCAGTCTTAAAATCAAATTAAAAATTCTAACAAAGAAGGCAACTTGTTTACCTTGCTTGTTTATTCATTCACTTGAAAAGAAAACAAGTTGCTGCTGCTGTCAAGCTTCTCCAGGCATGGGGCAGAGGGGTGGAGAGGGTGTGACAGGGAGCTCCTGAAATACCTGGAAAGCTGAGGAGCTGGCTGGGACCTCCATGAAGGCAGGACAGGCCAGTGGAGGCCGAGGGAGATGCTGGCAAGTCTTTCTTCTGAAAGATAGGTGTTCACTTGAGAATGTCACTGGGCACAATATAACCAAGTCCAGAGCAATCCTTTCCCATCTCATGTAATATAATTTCCTCCAGAAATTATAAGCCGAGCAGCCCATCTTGCCTTCTTTATTGAGTTATAAGCAGAATGCAATGGTCATGAGCAGATAACTGCAAATCTGTGCAGTGATCTATGAAGTCAGATCAGACTTGAGCCAGGTTTTGGACTGTGATTAATTAAAATTTTTAACCAAGTTCATTCAACATATATTTAATGCTATGGACAATCACTTTTGTGCTGGTCAGAGATGAGGGCCAAATGGTAGGCAGTTCATAGAAATTACTGCAGCCTCTATGAATCTTTAACAGACAAATCTTGTCTTGTTTCTTGCCTGTTACTGCTTCAGAATCCACTAGCAGGAGAGGCAGCACAGGCCCTGCCCACATCTCCAAGGAAGCTGATACGCGGGTCAACATCTCTCATGCATACAAGGACATGTGTACTCAAACAATGAAGCCCAAGGAGCACTTCTGGCCTTGAATTGAGGTTACCTGTGCTTGCAATTGGGGGACCTTTGGAATGGAAAATGCTTGTCTTTTTGTTCCAAGCTCTATGCCTCTGAACAAGCCCTCCAGTTCTTTGTAAAATGAGGATATCCCAAAACCCATCCATGGGAGTGTCATGAAGATGAATGAAAGAGACACATCAGGGCCTCACCTCTTACACAACTCTAAGAGGAGAAGGAAGCCTTCCATTAAAAAGTTAGGAAACAGGATTCACCTGTGCCAGCCCTGATTAAAGACACCACTGGTCCAGGACAGATTCAATCTGTTCCTGCCAGAGCAAGCCAAATGAGGCCACTATTTATCTCTGGGCATGAGCCCTACATGCAGCGAATGAGGGATTCAGTGAAGTCGGTGTTTCAGGCAACTTAGGCCTGGGCCGGGAGAATCAGAGGCACAATATATCTACCAGCATGTCATACACAACACTCCAGATGACCTGCACCAGGCTCCCTCCCACGAAGTCAGGACTTGGTGCCTTTTTTCACTATGCAAAGATATTAATTTGCTCCTATGATTTCTGAAGAACCAAATTATTTAAATGGCACCCTCTGGCTTTTGGCATTTTTTACAGGACATTGTGTTACATGGTAATCTATGAGGGTACAGGGCAAGAACACAGGGTTCCTGGAAGTTGGAGCAGAGTTGCTACCCAGAGGCCCAGACAAGGAGAGTCCTGGCTAAAGGGGAAACAGGAATATCCCCCAGCCTCAAGCTCAATGGATAGAGTTAGAACCCACTCAGGCCAGATAAATTACAGAGCACCACATGCCCAAAGGATGGGGTAAAGCCAGACACAGAAATCTGGAGGTATCTGCTCCAAAATTAAGACAGAAGCTTCCTCCCACAGGCCTCCAGCTCAGGTGAATTTTGCCTGCGAAGGCCTCACTAGATCAACAAAATAATAACTTAAAGTGTGAAAGAAAATATAGCCAAAATGAAATGATTTAAGCTCACTGTCTTCCACAAGCAGATGTTCCAGAGGGAGTATGATGTGGCAGAAGTTATGCTGGTCCTTCCTGTAGCAGTGATCACCTGTTCACTTTGTCAACAAACCTGGTTTTGCTCAAAGAGGAGGCACACTGACCCATACAGAAACCATGGCACCACATCCACCATGGCAGTCTGTCCCCTTTGCTGTGATTGGTTGGGCGTGGGCATGTGACCCAGTCCTGGCCAATGAGATGTAAGAGGAGGGGCCTCTGGTGTAGGATGAGCCACCTGGGGCTGCCACAGCCCTCCTGTCATCATGTAGGAAAGGCCTAGAGAGCTGCAGAGGTAAGGGGCTACCCAAGTCATGGTCTTATCAAGTCACTGATTTAACCTAGTACTACCTCTCTCTGGACTTTATTACTAAGCTGCTAAAATACCTTAACTGCCACAGCTATTGTTCAGGTAGTAAGTTACCTGTGGCCTGAAGAATCCAAGCAGATATACTAAAGGAGGCCTTGGTTCTTGCTTCACCCTTATGGTGTGTGCTGGCCAAGTGTGACTCCAGTGTGAAAAGACAGTGACCTTCTGCATGATATGGTCCCTAAAGTCACAGCAGCCACTTCATCTGGGTTGCAAGCCAGAGCCAGACACTGCACCTGTCCTGGAGGGAACCCCACTGTGTGGGTCCCAGGGAGGGTGGTATGTTGGACCCCATGTGGCTAATGTACTGGGAATTTTCCAGGGACTATTTTGAACATGATTTTTGGTTGACCCTGGGCCCTCAGAATCTAATCTCAGGGGAAGTTGCCCCCTGAGCCTCTTAACAGACCCCTCTGAACTGCATTCACTGTCCCCACAGGGACCTGAGGTCAGCTCTGTATCTGATGGGACTGTCTTCACACCCTCAATGGCTCCCCTGGAGGACTTTCTCCTCCCCCCAGCTCTCCAGGTGGGGACGGCTATATCTTTTTTGGTTCAGTGCCTGGCTTCCTGCTTGTCTGTGCTTCTGGCCCAGCACAACCTGGTGACTTGTGGAAGCCTGGTCCCTCTGCCTAGAATGCTTTTTCTACCTACTATATCCATTTGTACCTATCTAACTTTGCTCCCCTGGGCAACATAAAAAGTCTCCTTAACAACAACAGAAACAAATAACCCAATTAAAAGAGGACTTGAATATACATTTCTCCAAACAAGACATACAACTGGCCAACAAGCACATAAAAGGTTCAACATCACGAATCACTAGGGAAATGCAAATTAGAACTAAATTAAGCTTCTACCTTATACCCATCTGCATGGCTACTACCAAAAATACAGAAAGCAACAAGTGTTGATGTGGAGAAACTGGAATCCTTGTGCATGATGGCTGGGAATGTACAATGGTGCAAGTACTGTGGAAAACAGTACAGAGGTTCCTCAAAAATTAAAAATATAATTTCCATATGATTCATCAGAGCTTCTTCTAGGTATATACCCCAAAGTACTGCAGGCAGAGTCTCAAAGAGATATTTGCAGAGCTAGTCACAACAGCTAAAATGTGGAAGCAACCCAAGTGTTCATGATGGAGGAACAGATAAGCAAAATGTGATATTTACATACAACAGACTATTTTTTGGCCTTCAAAAAAGAAAATTCTAGTATATGCTTCAACATAAGATGAAACCTGAGGACACTGTAAGTGAAATAAGCATCAGAAAAAGACAAATACCCTATGGTTTCAGTTACATGAGGTGCCTAGAGTAGTTAAACTCATAAAGACAGAGAATAGAATGGTTGCCAGACACTAGATGGTGGGAATGGGGAGTTTGGTGAGGAGTACAGCTTCAATTTTGTAAGATGTGAATTTTGGAGATGGTTGTATAACACTGTGAGTGTACTTAACACTATTGAACTATACACTTAAAATGGTTAAGATGATAAATTTTATGTTATGTGTATTTTACCACAATTACAATTTTAAAATCAAAGATCTTTGGTGAGGCTTCTCTGATGCCAAGCTCCAATTGCACTGTCTTGCTCATTAACCTCTGCTTTGCTTCTTTGTTTTCTATTCTCTCCAGATTGTTTTGAGACCTACCCAGCTGCATAAACCAAGAGAATTGCAGAGAAACAAGCCAGAGCCCTGATTGAACTGCTCCTAAAATCAATCCTAACTAGGACACCTCAATTACGTGGGCCAGTAAGTTTTTTAACATTAAGCAGCTTTGAGTTGGTGTCCTGTGACTTGCAACCAAAATCACCTAATTGCTAATACACTTGATCTGAAGTAATCAGAACACTAAGGATAAAGAAAAGATGCTAAGGATTTCTAGGGAATAAGAAAGTTCATAGACAAAGGAATGAAAATAAGACTGGCATCTGACCTCTCCTTTGCAATCTTAGATGTCAAAGATAATGAGCAATGGCTGCATACTTCTAAAAGATGACTTTGAATCTAGAATTCTCTATCTGGCTAAACTATCATTTAAGTATAAAGACAGAGTAAATACACTTTTTGGACATGAATGGAATCAAAGTTTACCTCTGAGGCACACTTTCTTAAGAAGTTCACTGGAGTGTGTTTCAGCAAAACCAAGAAGAAAAACTAATACAGTAGAAGGCAAGGGATACAACCTAGGAGGCTGGTGAAACTAGGATGAGAGCTGTGCAGGTGGCAGAGCACATCCCAGGCAGGAGAGGAAAAGGTGGGCCTCTAATAAAAAGGTGTTTGCTGAGACCCTGGGTAAACTGAGATGAGAGTGAAAGCATTTCTCTCTCAACTATAACTAGAAGAAAAAAAAATCCAAGTAAAACAGAAAGCTATATAATAATGTAAACTAAAATGTCACACAATTTTAAGCCCTGACGGAACATGAGAAAAGAAAATTCATTTGACTCTGATGTTAGGAACTTCTCTTTGAGTGGGCCAAGGGTACTTGACCCTGGAGTGAACATTCACACAGTCAAAATGACTTACATGCTATTTAATGGTATACAACCTTTGGAGTCAATCTATTATAAATCCATAATACAAAGATAATGCTAACACCCTGGGCAATGTGAGAATACAGCTACCAGAAGGGAAACGGTTAAGGAAAGAATAATGGGACAAAGAGGAGAAGCTCCAGTATTTTCTTCTTACCTCATAGAGAGTCTTGATACTGACTACAGTTTATGAATAAGAAACAGAGATTTGATTGTAACAGATATGGGGAATGTAGTGCTTTAAACAAGATACAGCATAAACTTCTCCAAAAAAAGAAGCTAGAAGGTAGGCGGTTCAGGGGTAGTATACAGGTCTGCTATCATAAGTATCTCTGGATCCCTCTAGATTTCTTTGTCATTCTTAGAATATAGACTAGTTCATCTTGTCTCATGGCCACAAGATGGCTGCTATGGCTATGGCCATCACATCTGTGTTCCAAGTAAGAAGAAGAAAGTGGGGAGAAGGGCAAACTAGGCCAACCTGCTGAGTCAGCAGTACTTTCCTGACGCCCCGTCCACAACTGCTTACATCTTACTGGCTAGAACACGGTGACATGATTGTCCTCTTCACAAGGAAAACAGAGAAGTGTAGTTTGTTTAGATGGCACATTGCTACTTTCAACAAAACTGGATTTGTTTGGAAAAAAGAAGTAGGGATGGATATTAAGAATGCATCATTTGTGACTCAAGAAATAAAAGTATACTATTTAAAATAAAAAGGTAACCAGTAAAATAATGAAAAATAATAAAAACATTGAAAATGAGAGGAAGGAAGAAGGGGAGGATACAAATATAATTGAGTTAAACCTATCTTTCTTAACAGGACTCAATGGCTATCTTCGTATGTTTGCTGCTGCTGCTGAGTCACTTCAGTTGTGTTCGACTCTGTGCGACTCCATAGATGGCAGCCCACCAGGATGCCCCGTCCCTGGGATTCTCTAGGCAAGAACACTGGAGTGGGTTGCCATTTCCTTCTCCAATGCATGAAAGTGAAAAGTGAAAGTGAAGTTGCTCAGTAGTGTCCGACCCTCAGCGACCCCATGGATTGCAGCCTTCCAGGCTCCTCCATCCATGGGATTTTCCAGGCAGGAGTACTAGAGTGGGGTGCCATTGCCTTCTCCGTCATATGTTTAACCCCCCAAATAATTTAAAGAGGCTACCTTTGGGAGGCAGGCAAGTGGAGTAGGGATGAAGCTATAACTTTATATTAAAATGCCCTTCTGAATTAGTCGCATTATTTTGATTACAAAAGTATCAGTGTTTAGTCTATTATGTTGGGAAGCAAAGCATAGCTATATTTCTTTTACCTTTGATAACCTGGTTCAGTGGTTAGCATCTCAGTATGTTTTTTAATTCCCTTAGAAAGTGACAAAACCCAGCCCTATTCAGGGCTTTCTTTATTTAATTTCTTTGAACTGATTAGTTATCTTTCAACCCTAGCCATTCATATTCCAGATTCGCTATAAGAAAGATTGGCAGACACACCACCTCTTGTGTTTCTGGTGAGGTGGGTCTGCCTGGGCCCCACCCCCTGTCTGAAAGGCTGCTGCCAGTATCCCCTGATGCTCACTGCCCTGGGTCACTCTCACCTGCTGGCAGACCTCTGTGCAGGAAAGTGTGTTCTCCACCTGCCTGGTCTGCACTCTCAGATCACTGTTCTAATGTCTCTATAACATATTAACAGGTGGTAGCCAAAGGGAGTTCTGCTGAAATAGGCAGTAGTTTGGGCCATTTTGGACTAAATCCTGGAATGCACACGGATAATGCTAAGCAATGCAGTTTAATTTATGAGCATGCGGGTCTGCTGTGAAATTGGGAAATGGAAGTACGTGACATTAGCATTCACGTGGCAAGGGCAGGGCCAGGTCCGAAGCTATAATAGGCCTTTTGCACTGGTGAGTTTGAAGGAGCTGATGCTCTGTCAGTTAATGTGTGCTCACGGACCTCATCCTGGAGTTTCTGTAGCATCAACCACCTGAGACGCACGTGCTGCTCCTGGCCTTACGCCCTTAATACGGCTCAATGCCCCCCTCCCACAACTGCTCCCCCGCCCCATTGTTTTCACAACAGTAAAATACTTGTATGTACCTCCTCTGTGCAGGTTTAAAAGATGAATTTCATGGTTTGATCTGTAGGAGGGACGGAAGAACAGACAGCTTCTCCACTCCTAGTGAAGGCATACGAACTATAACATGGCTGCTGCTGCTGTTAGTCGCTTAGTTGTGTCTGGCTCTGCGATCTCGTGAACTGTAGCCTGCCAGGCTCCTTTGTCCATGGAATTTCCCAGGCAAGAATACTGGAATGGGTTGACATTTCCTTCTCCAGGGGATCTTTCCAACCCAAGGATCGAACCTGGGTCTCCTGCTTGGTAGGCAGATTCTTTACCGCTGAGCCACTTGGGAAGCCTAAATGTTTCCAACTTAAAATAGGAAGACAGACACATTTGTGATTTAACTCATCACAGTTGTACATGCAGTTCATGCCATGTAGTCTCCAGTTTAAAGAGGTTGTCAGCCAGAGATTTTCTGTCTGACCTTGACTTTCTGCCTACTTTTCAATGCACAGAGTGAAATAACATTTTTTTCTGTCTTCCTTATGAATGAAAATACATTCTTCCAAAGTTCAAAGGAAATAGCAAGTGTGCCCCAGCAGGAAGCTAAAGTATACACTAGAAAAGAAGATTTCTTTATGGGATTTGGAGAATCCCATAGTAGAGGCTGAAAGACGTCCCCAAACGTATCAGATCCTAATTCCTGGAACCTGTCAATATGACCTCATTTGGAAAAAAAGTCTTTGCAGATGTGCTTAAGTTAGGGAGCTTGAGATGAGGAGATTATCCTGGATTATGCAGAAGGCCTTAAATGCAGTCACATGTAAGGAGGCAAGAAAGGGAGATTTGACACGCATAGAGAGGAAAGTCCATGTGAGGATGATACAGAGAGAAATTTGGAGATGATAGTCTTAAAGACTACAGTGATGTGGCCACAAGCCAAGGAATACCGGCAGCTACTAGAAGCTGGAAGAGGCAAGAGACAGACGTCCTGCCCCTTACACACATTCCCAGAACCTCCAGAGGGCAAGTGGGCCTGTTGACACCTTGATTTTGGCTCAGTGATACTAACTTGAGACTTGTGGCCTGCAGAACTCTAAGAAAATAAAGTTCTGTTGTTTAAAACCACCATGTTTGTGATCTTTTGTTACACCAGCCCTAGGAAACTAATATACTTCTAGAGGTGCTGTAGGGGAAGGTTTTGGTTTGTACAAAACCATCCCAAACACTCTGGTTCCTTTGGCGGTGGCAGACTTCAACTTCCTGCCTCCAAGCAAGTGGCCAGTGAGAAAGATGAATGTACGGTAGTCAGGTCCACCAAGCACAGGGTGAGAAAAGCAGGCAGCCACCACTCCCCACCCCCTGCCCAGGTCCTCAGGAATGACTCTGGGCCACTCCCCTCCTGAAGCTCAGGGCTGAGTGCATGAAGCAAACAGATCTAGCTTTTTATTTAAAAATTTATCTATTTGGCTGTGCCGGGTCTTAGTTGCAGCATGCAAACTCTTAGTTGCACCATGTGGTATCTAGTTCCCAGACCAGGGATCGAACCTGGGCCCCCTGCACTAGGAACACAGAGTCTTCCCCCCTGGACCACCAGGGAAGTCCCAATGTCTAGTTCTTAAAGCAAACATTTGAATATGTAAGTGTGAAGGGAGTGTCTGCATGTTCAGTTGCTCAGTTGTGTCTAACTCTTTGTGACCCTATGAACTGTAGCCTGCTAGGCTCCTCTGCCCATGGGATTCCCCAGGCAAGAACATTAGAGAGGATTGCCATTTCCTCCTCCAGGGGATCTTCCCAACCAAGGGATTGAACATGTGTCTCCTGCATTGGCAGGGGGAATCTTTACCACTGAGCCACTGGGAAGCCCAAGTATGAAGGAGGTACCAAGGATTTAAGAAACTTGGCATAAATTAACCTCATGGCTTAGATAGGGCTGGTGTGTGTGTGTGTATGTGTGTGTGTCAGGGGAGCATATCTTCAAATAAATGCATTGTGCGCTCAGTGTGCTCAGTTACGTTCCACTCTTTGAAACCCCATGGAATGTAGCCTGCCAGGCTCCTCTGTCCATGGGATTTTTCCAGGCAAGAATACTGGCTCGGGTTGCCATTTCCTATTCCAAAGGATCTTCCCAACCCAGGGATCAAACCTGCATGTCTTGAGTCTCCTGCATTTGCAGGCAGATTCTTTACCACTGAGCCACCTGGGAAACCCTAAATTCATTGTAGTTGTTAGTAAACATAGCCAGATGCCTGTGAGGGTATGTCACAACACTATTCTCTGAAGGTTTATATGGAAGAGTGAAATATTAGAGACCAGAACGTCTACCAACAGGGTATTTTGGCACACAACTCTATGCATCTCTATGCATATACTGATACTGGAGGTTATCAATGAGTAAATGTTCAGGGGAAAAGAAAGAATGTTATAGACAGTATTATAATACTCTCTCATTTTGGTTGAATGAAGCCATCTATGTTGTAATACACAGGAATAATACATAATATATACACCTATATATGTGTGTATATCTCCCAGATCAGTGCTCATCAAATGTAAGTCATTATCTCTGGAAAGGGGAGGGTTTGTTGGGGGGACAGTAGGAGGAGGGACAGACTTCTCATTTTACATGAATCCTTTTTCTCCTTAAGTGTGTACTCCTTTTGCAGGTTTAAGAAAGAAAAGATAAACACGCAATAAAGACATGCCATGTAGGTACTAGGTTCACTGTGGCCAGAGGGAGGATTGGGCAGCTGGAGATCTTTAGAGACTGGCTGTGACTTCTCGAGGTTGCCTATAAGCCAGCTAATGTCGCAGGGCTGGAGGCAAAAATGTTGGTTTTTACACAAAGTTCTCTAGTGGTGCTGCCATGTTTTTATTTATAAAAGAAAAAAATGGCATAGTCAGCAGACCAGAGGGCTTCCTCAGTGGCTCAGCAGTGAAGAATCCGCCTGTGATATAGAAGACGCAGGAGACCTGGGTTCGATCCCTAGGTTGGTAAGATCCCCTGGAGGAGGGCATGGCAACCCACTCCAGTATTCTTGCCTGGAGAATTCCCATGGACAGAGGAGCCTGGTGGGCTCTAGTCCGTGCGGTCACAGAGAGTCAGACATGACTGAAGCGACTGAGCACACACACATAGCAGATCAGAGGCCCAGGGAAGTGTGTCTATTGTCTCTTCCACAGGAGCAGGGCAAACCCTCTATTCACTGGCTCATCTGTTTTGCATCAAAGCCATGGGGAATCTGTCTTTGGAGCACAGAGAAATTCTACATGAGGATGTTTTGAAAGGTTTTGCCCCCTGGAAGGGTGGTTTTCTTGCTTGTGAGCAGAACTGTCTGAGCACAGCCTTTCTCCTTTAGTGAGCTGCCCAGCGGGACAGGAGCTTATGCCTTAGAAAAGGATCCCCAGAGTGCACCCCAAAGAGCACCCCAACCACACTCCATCACACAGGAAGACAGAGATCTTGGATCGAAAGAGTCCCCTAGTTACTTGCCCACTGGAAGCACTCTTTGATATTAACGTACAATCAGGTTGATCAACTGTGCACCAAAAAGGCATGAATAAAGCTGGGGAAATATGCATTGACCTCCCCCTATTCAATTCAGGGGCACTGGAGATGTGATAGGAGTGTACCTTGGGACATCAAAGCAAAGATGAGATTTCTGGACAATAAGAAACCATGACGTGCAATTCCCTTTCAGATAAAAGCAGGGTCGCGGGTCACTTCCATCTCTAACTCATGCCCTCTGAGCACAGGGCTGTGAAGGTAACAGGTCTCTGCCAATACCTCTGCAGTGATGGCTTTCAGTGAAATTACTGCTTTTTGTGGAGTGAAAGGAAACAGTACTCTCTCTCTCTCCTATATAATATGAAGTGTTTATTTTTCCAACTGTGTTTCTCCAAGATTTGCTGCAAATCATCAAAAGTCATGACATTTTATGATTCCTTACTACAAATTTCAGAAAAAGACTTTCATCTCCTTTAAAGAAACTGTTGCAAAAACAAAAGATTGAGAGCTGGATTTGTCCTTAAGCAAAGGGACTGCTATGTCTAGAAGGCTTAGGCTTAATCCGAATATTGAACCCTTGGGACTTCCCTGGTGGTCCAGTGGTTAAGACTCTGTGCTTCCACTCCAGGGGGTGTGGGTTTGATCTCTGGTCCAGTAGCTAAGATCTCACAGGCCGTGTGGTGAGCAAAAAAAAAAAACCAACAAATATTGAACCCTGTTGGTTTTGTGCTTCCATTCACAGAATCTGAACATCTGGATCAAACCCTTTGTTTTATAGTTGAGGAAACTGAGGACCAGAGAGGCAAAGCTGCTGATCCATGGTCACACAGTAAGTTAGTAACAGAGCTAGAATCAGAGCTTGGGCTGAGACTTCTAACACACTGTGATGCTGCCTTATAAGCCAAGCTCTTAGGTTATGGAGATTTTTAGGTTTTATCCAAGGATTGCATCATGATATATAATCCTCATCACTAGGCCTAATGAGACCAGCAGCCTGGAACAAAAGCAGGGAATGCAGAAGACTCCTTTTGCACAGGTAATAAATTCAGAGAAATACGAGATTGGAAAGGGCCTGGAGGAATTCTCTACTATATTTCCTTCCTGGAAGCAGAAGTCTCAGACATCATTCCAGGAGAGATGGAGCTTATTTCTAAAACCCTTCAGGGAAGATATTGTAACTTCACTTACAAAAAGGAGTATCTGATTTCCTCTCAACAGTAGGATCCAAGAAATAATCAGAGAAAATCAACTCATGGTCTTTTACATAAAAAAAAACATAAAACTGTCCTCACCTGATACCTCAGAAGTAATTATTTAAAATCACCTCCTAATTTAATTAGTTATGGACATTTCTACCGTAAAAGGAAAGCATTTTGGAAAATAAGCAGTACAGAGTTATTCTGTGTGTGTGCATGCTCAGTCGCTCTGTCGTGTCTGACTCTTTGTTATTCCACAGACTTAGCCCTCCAGGCTCCTCTGTCCATGGGATTCTCCAGGCAAGAATACTGGAGTGAGTATTTCTTCCTCCAGAGGATCTTCCCGACCCAGGGATTGAACCTGCATCTCCTGCACTAGTAGGCAGGTTCTTTACCACTGAGCTACCTGGGACCTCCACAGAGTTGTCATGACACCTTAACTATGCCTTCTGTAGGAATCTGTAAGAATACTGGAGACTCATTCAAGCTTGATTATATGAAGAACTTCGGCAGAAAAGATAATACAGAGACCTGCAGAAAATAAAACAGTTGTAACATGAAAACTCTTGAGTCAGAAACCATGCAGCAGCTCCCACTGTATGAATTTTATCTCCAAGTTTTATAAGAAGTCCTTTTTTTTTTCTTTCTACAAAGCTGTTTTTGTAGTGCACCTCAGCTGGAGAAAGTACATTTCTCAGTAATCCAAAGGGGGGAAAATTTGATTAAAAACTCCGCCAATGATTCCACATATATTCATGCCAAATGAGTCCAAAGCCAGAGGTGACTCTGAGAGGAGGAAGTCTGCCCAACATCCGTGATATTAAGACAGCGGAAGCTAATAATGTGCGGCACTTTATCTAAGACGATACCGCTGACCCACTGCCAATGGCTCTGAACTGCTTTTTCATCAGATGATGAGATTTCGGGCTCCTGAGAATCCAGGGGTGCGGATCCAAGGCAGCTGCTGGAGTTAAGGTGGTCCAGGCCAACGGCACAGTGCAGGCTGCCTATGTGGGAAGCTGCCAGGTCTGTTGCTGTTGTTTAGTCACTAAGTTGTGTCTGACTCTTTGTGGCCCCACGGACAATAGCCCATCAGGCTCCTCTGTCCATGGGATTCTCCAGGCAAGAATACTGGAGTGGATTGCCATTCCCTTCTCTGGGGGATCTTCCTGACCCAGGGATTGAACCCCTGTCTCCTGAACTGCAGGTGGATTTTTTTTATTGCTGACCCACAGGGGGACCCCCTGGCAGGTCCGAGGACAGAGCAAACACCAGAGTCTTGGACTCAGAATCCTGGACAAGGGTACAAAATGACCCTTCTTTATTTTTCCCGCACTCCCACTCAACCCCCTAATGACCCGTCAGAGCTTCTTTAAGCCATGACTCAGGGCTCCTGTTCCAGCCACTTCTCTGTTGTTCCAAAGCAAGTATTTCTCTGAATGCCCTCTACTCCTCCCTTCTACTGATGGGCTATCTGGGCCCCACTGCTTGATGTGTCCAGCTGTCATCTTCCACCCAGCCACAGGCCTGAGCAGTGAAAGGTCCAGGTCCTCACCTGGAGCCCAGGCTGGAGGGGATGCTTGGAGGACAGAGGCCTGGAGAAGACTTGCCCTCTGGGGTCCGCCCTGAGCCAGCAGATGCCTGGGCCAGGTGTGGACTCCTAGAGGAGCTTCAACAGCATCTTAGTCCAGAGGTGGTCCATGGCTGGTGGAAGAGCCCTGTGAACCATAATCCAATTTAGTGCAGGTACCCATGAAATGCAAAGGGGCCCAGAAACAAGGTTAAGCAGCTCTGTGTGAATGAGCCAAGGAAAGCTGGAGAGTTTGCAGTGGAGCCAGATCATGTCATTACTGGGGGTTTCCCGGGTGGCTCAGCAGTAAAGAATCTGCCTGCAATGCAAGATCAATCTCTGGGTTGGGAAAATCCCCTGGAAGAGGGCATGACAACCCACTCCAGTATTCTTGCCTGGAGAATTCCAGGGACAGAGGAGCTTGGCAGGCTACAGTCCATGAGGTTGCAAAGAGTTGGACACGACTGAAGTAACAGAGCACACAAGTGTCATTCCCATTTATGGGGCACCGTTGCTAACGGCTTATGCACGTTATTTCAATTAGACGCTATTATTCCCCCTTTGCAGATGAGGAAACTGGGGCAAAGAGAAGTGAACTACCTTGTTCCAGGTTACATACGGTGGAGGAGCAAGCTGGGCCCTGACCCCACACTGTGGGCTCTTGGGCTGCCTCCCAAGAGCTGGGTATGAACCAGACGACAGCAGCGTGGACCCGTGAGCACACACTCGGGGGAACTTCACAGCCTGGATTCCCAGGTCCCCAACAGCACAGTGTTGAAGTGGAACCGCAAAATTCTCAAAACTAAATTGAAGTTGCTTTAATTTTGAAGGCAAGAGCAAACAGATCCCCCACAGCCTCTTTCAGTAGCAGGGAGGATGGAAATCCAGTAAACCACAGTCTCTTCCCTCCCCTGAGAGAAGCTGGCAATCGCTGTCAGTGCTGGCTGTCACTCTGGAAGTCCAGAAGCAAAGTCAAGAAAATCCTGAGCGTGAGGTCCTTCACCAAGGAGATGCACATTCACTCAAGAGATGATTAAAAATATTCAAAGTACAAAGCAGGTTTCAAGATATGCATCCTACCCCTATTTTATTGAAACAATGGAGTTAAAATGTTGAACAGATGGACACAGTGAGAAAAAAATACAAGAGGTTTCAGTTTAAGGAATCTTTGCTTCATAAATGTCATCTTATTGGTGGTATTCTGTCATTTCCTGTGTCTACTCCAGTATAAAAATACTTATGCTTGGATGAAAAGGTTCCTAAGAGGTCATTCTGCAAAGAAAACCAGACTCAGAGTAGGTATTTTAAAAAAAATTCTGATGCAAAAAACCTCACACCTCTCAATGTGTCATGGAATGATGCAAAAAGTAAGTGCTATTGTTAAAAACCTGATAAAAAAGAGTTTTTTTCTTAAAAATATAAACAACAAAAAAACTCCTGTAATTAAAAAGTAATAGAAAACTATAGAATGCTGACCTCTCCCTGTGCTTCTCTGCCTCCACATCCTCAGGTGAGTTTCTGGCCTCTGTCCAGAACACCCTCCCCCCAACCGTTTTCTACCTCCCTGAACTCCACTGGTCATAACTCACTATTTCCTCATGAGAGAGGATCCTTGTCCCACATCAGCAGTCCTGGGGATGGCACTGAGGGGTGGAAACCTCAAGCCTCGCTGCCCACCCGGCAGCTGCGCATCTCTCCCAGGCTGGCCCTTCTTCCTCTGTGTCTGAGACCAACATGCTTGTTCCTGGCATTCCTGGCCTTCAACCTAATATACAGAAGGTGCTTAATCAATGTTCACTGAATACATGAGGCAGGCATCTGGCCAGGCACCTCTTGCTTTCTCCCTTTCCTGGGAGCTCTACTGTCCACCTGGAACGCAACCCTACCCCCTCAGTTTACCTAAACCACCTTCTCCAACTTTCCATAAATAAACAGCACTGTCATCTAGGCAGCTGTGTGCAAGGGATTTGAGGCCCCCTTTTTCGCCTCCCACCACCACCCTCCTCTCAAGTCATCCATCATGGATTCCTGTGCATTCTACATCTCAGGTCCCTCTCTTACCGCCTTTCTTCGCCCCCCACCCCCCCAGCCCCTATAATGCCTGGCCCTGGCCTTCCTTGTGTTCATGGGGCCACCACATGGCTCCCCTGCTCCCCGCTCCCCTGTCCAGCCTCTCCTGAATACACTGAGCTCATCCTCCCCTCTGTCCTCAGGATGGAGCCCAAGCTTGTTGACAAGGCAGAGAGGTGGTCCGTAACATGGCCATGTAAGTCTCAGCTTCTAGCAGTCAGCCCTCAGCTCCACCCCGGCTGCTGAAGATGCCTTCTTACCCTCATTTCTGGCTGGGGAAGCACAAACAAATAGTCAAAGCAGGGAATCATCCCCAGAAAGTCTAGGCAAAACTTTAGCTTTAAATTAGTCCCATACAAGTGAGCGGTCTGATGCAGGGCCAAGGCTCTGTTTTTGAGCAGGGCTTGGAGCTTCACAAGCTCTATCTGTCAGCATCAGTTCCCCATGCCAGCTTCTTCCAGGTGGAGAGGGTACCAGGGGGAGCTGAGGGCAAGGATCTGTCTTGATGTTTCTGATCTGTTCCCCGCCCCACCAGTTTTTTATAGTCAAGTTCTTTCACCAACACCTGGTGGGTGGGAAGGAGAGCCACTCATCTTTTTGAGCCTTTTCAAAGTATTCAATTCAATCCTCAAAAAGCCCTACTCTTTCCCCACCCTACCCTAATCCATCAGTTTATGCAACATTTAGTAATGTCATGTGATTTATTACGAGTACAGTGGGCACCAACACATTTGGAAACAAATGCAACTGACTGATAAGAGCTGCATGCCAGAGGTGTGGCAGGAGAAGGTGGGCAGGGGGCTTGGCCAGGACTGGGGGGCTGGGGGCGGTGTGTGTATATGCCTGGCCTGCCTGGCCCCCTGGATTATGCACTCCAGACCAGAAGAGCCTGGCTCAGCTTGCTGTCTTTAGGATCTCTGTGTCTGGCACGGGACTGGAAGGTAATCTGGGCTTAGGAAACACTGGTTGAATGCAGAAATAGGCCTCCCCACAGGCCAGTCCTACCCCAGCTCCTGAACCTTTCTAGCAAATCCAGGTGGCTGAGACACCTCCTTCCCCTCCCTACTTGGACTCACTCACTGCCAGAATCAC
Source organism: Bubalus bubalis (assembly GCF_019923935.1). Taxonomy (NCBI): domain Eukaryota; kingdom Metazoa; phylum Chordata; class Mammalia; order Artiodactyla; family Bovidae; genus Bubalus; species Bubalus bubalis. The sequence goes on along the minus strand of NC_059157.1, from coordinate 174,342,112 downwards.
AGAGGACAACAGATTCTAACTCAGACCTAGGGAGTGACATCTCAGAGCTGGATGCAGACACGAGGGACCAGAGATCCTGGCTCGTGCTGCCATGTGCTTCATGGGTCAGAAGCATGGAGACAAGCTAAGGGATCCTGTCGGGACATGCAGTGTCTGACCTCATGTCAGATCCTGCTCCCTCCCAGACCTCTCTCATCCCTGGCTCCCACGAGTTGGGAGAGCACAGAACACATGTAGAGTCCGGAGATGGCACAGCCCCAGCCTGAGAATGGCTCTGGAGCATCCCCACTCTACGGGAGTGTCTTACAGGGGAGACCCTGGGCAAGAGACACAGCTTCCTCTTCTCTCCCGTGGCTTGGGGTGTGAGAGCTAACTTGCCTGAAGATAAAAATAAAATCAACTTCAAACAAGGAAGCTGATTTAAATGTAAAAGTCACACCTCTACCGCCCATGAGCCCGCAACTGCTCAGAAATAAGGGCAGTGATGAGAAAGTCAATCACTGGCGAACGTGTCTACTCAGTGGCAGGCAGACAGCGAGCTGGACTCTGGGTTACAGAGGAAGGGCACAATGGAGATGAACTTGTTTCCTGGGCTCACAGATGCTTTATTAATAAGGCTGACCTCCTTTTCATGCCAAAAGCACTTGTATGCCCGTCCATGCTTCCAATAATATCACAAAAATAAGATGCAAAGCAGTAAGCATACTGTTGTCCTGATTATGATACACAGACATGCAGAATCGAAGACAAGTGAAGCGAAACCACTAGGTATCTCAGGCCAGTTTTGCTCTTGACTTAAAAACTGGGCAGGCCAACCTCATGACCCACCCATCAGTTCATCACAAAAATGAATGTGGACCCAGAAGACCCAAACCTCCCACTTGGCTATAGAATGCATTATGGATTTTTTTCATCAATGGGATAACTGTGTTTTAAAGACAAAACTTTAAAATTGTTTCACACTCCTTCACTGTCATTAATAATCCCTTCATTCAGCAAACATCAGTCAGCATCTACTATGTGTCAGGCAGTGTGCCAGGAAGTGGGGAGACAGAAGGGAAAGGGCTGCACTGGGCGGGGGCAGACAAGATACCTGCTGTTCAAAAGGCATATTGGAATCGGCATAAATGGAAACAGAGGGAGGCAGAGTGTACAGAAGAGGCTTCCCATCCCAGTCAGGCTGACAGTGTGCAAAAGGCACATAGAAAGGTTCTAAGAGGAAGTAACAGGTGTTTGGGGCTTTGACGAATGAACAGGAGTTAGGTAGGGGACTGAGTTGGGAAAACAGTGCTTGCAAACCTGGGGAAGGGGGAAACCACAGGGCTTGCTAGATTCAGGGATGTAAGAGGGTCAATAGAGTAGCTAAGGCTGGTGTAGGGGGATGGGGTGGTGTAGGGGGGAAATGACAAGGTGCTCCAAGACCTGGTTGCCAAGGGCCTTGTGTTCTGTGTTGCCAAGCTGGAGCTTTATCCTGATGGTGGTGGCTGGGGAGCCCAGACACACTTACACAGAATGTTCAATCCACAAGTGATTACCTGAGGGTCTCCTGAGCAGCAAAGCAGTCCCCCAGGGACACCTTCCCTTATTCACAGCTCCTGAGGCAACAGCAACTTACAAACCTCATTAGCAGGCAGGTCTCCAACAAACAACTCAGCCTGCTTTCCCTTCCATAATGCCCTCTCTTTGAGGCCACAGCTACTTTCAATTGCATCCTAATTTCAAGAAGTGATAAACATATGCTCATGTTTCCACTTACAAGTTTTTGATTATCAGCCTGGCATTGTAGCTGCAAATTGCCCATCTTCTATTATAATTATTTTTACTTCTTTAGATGAAGAAAGAAAAGAAGCGCTTTTAAATTACTAAAGTGCCCAAGCCACAGGAGGAGGGAAGAATTAAGCACTGCCATATCTATTGCCAATGGCAATATAAAAGTAAGGGTTTGAAAAATGAAATGCTAGCTTGTGGGCTGTGTCAGACCAGGCTCCCTGGATTAAGTGCATTTGTGCACTGTGATCAGTTTGGTTCAGCTCAGTTGCTCAGTCGTGTCTGACTCTTTGTGACCCCATGGACTGCAGCACGACCAGGTCTCCCTGTCCATCACCAACACCCAGAGTTTACTCAAACTCATGTCCATTGAGTCAGTGATGCCATCCAACCATCTCATCCTCTGTCATCCCCTTCTCCTCCCACCTTCAATCTTTCCCAGCATCAGGGTCTTTTCAAATAAGTCAGTTCTTTGCATCACGTGGCCAAAGTACTAGAGTTTCACCTTCAGCATCAGTCCTTCCAATGAATATTCAGGGTTGATTTCCTTTAGGATTGAGTGGTTTGATCTTGCAGTCCAAGGGACTCTCAAGAGTCTTCTCCAACACTACAGTTCAAAAGCATCAATTCTTCGGTGCTCAGCTTTCTTTATATAGTCCAACTCTCACATCCATACATGACTTCTGGAAAAACCCTAGTCTTGACTAGACGGACCTTTGTTGGCAAAGTAATGTCTCTGCTTTTTAATATGCTATCTAGGTTGGTCATAACTTTCCTTCCAAAGAGTAAGCATATTTTAATTTCATGGCTGCAATCACCATCTGCAGCGATTTTGGAGACCCCCAAAATAAAGTCTGTCACAGTTTCCACTGTTTCCCCATCTATTTGCCATGAAGTGATGGGACCGGATGTCATGATCTTAGTTTTCTGAATGTTGAGCTTTAACCCAACTTTTTCACTCTCCTCTTTCACTTTCATCAAGAGGCTCTTTAGTTCTTCTTCGCTTTCTGTCATAAAGGTGGTGTCATTTGCATATCTGAGATTATTGATATTTCTCCCAGCAATCTTGATTCCAGCTTGTGCTTCATCTAGCACAGCATTTCTCATGATGTACTCTGCATATAAGTTAAATAAGCAGGGTGACAATATACAGCCTTGAAGTACTCCTTTCCTGATTTGGAACCAGTCTGTTGTTCCATGTCAAGTTCTAACTATTGCTTCCTGACCTGCATACAGGTTTCTCAAGAGGCAGGTCAGGTGGTTTGGTATTCCCATCTCTTTAAGAATTTTCCACAGTTTGTGGTGATCCACACAGTCAAGGGCTTTGGCATAGTCAATAAAGCAGAAATAGATGTTTTTCCGGAACTCTCTTGCTTTTTCCATGATCCAGTGGATGTTGGCAACTTGATCTCTGGTTCCTCTGCCTTTTCTAAAACCAGCTTGAACATCTGGAAGTTCACGGTTCATGTACTGTTGAAGCCTGGCTTGGAGAATTTTGAGCATTACTTTACTAGCGTGTGAGATGAGTGCAATTGTTTGAGCACTGTGATCAGCTTACCTAAAACTAGGAAGAGCAGGGCTGGCAGCAGAACAGCTCCTTGAAAATCCGCTGCTTTAGGTACCAGGGGGATCCCTTGTGCTTTCAGCCACTGGGCAGAGCAAAGGAGCAAAGGAGCTCAGTCGTGTTTGACTCTTTGCGACCCCATGTACTGTAGCCTACCAGGCTCCTCTGTGCATGGGATTTTCCAGGCAATAGTCCTGGCGTGGATTGCCATTTCCTTCTCCAGGGGATCTTCCCAATCCAGGGATCGAACCTGGGTCTCCCGCACTGTAGTCTTTTCTGCTTCTAGGAGGCATTTTTAAACATGGGATTGTTGCTAACTCAGATCCATCCAAGCAACTGAAACGTTTGGTCATATTCTGATTAGAATTCCACAAGTATCCAGCCACACTCATTGGTGTCCTGAACCTCGCTTCCCCAGGAGACCCAGCACAGGGGCATGGCTTGTCTCTGTTGGGGTTGGGATGTGGGTGAGGAAGAGCCTTGAGAATGGATGGGAGGCAAGGAATTCAGGTCATTGAGTGAAGCGGAGAGGATTTGAGCATGCAGCGTTGCATGCCTATTGGCAGCTTAATGTCCCATTTAATTGGCATGTAATGTTAATTGACAGAGTAGCATGTAAATGAGAACACAACCATGGCTTTGTGGCTTTGGAAGGTGCTTTGTTTCTAAAGCCCAGCTCTGATGAACTGCACGGTTTCATTATTGGGATGACTTGCTCATCAAGAAACCATGCCAACCACCCAGATTCCTAACATCTTCCCTGTGGTGCTGTGCTCAGGGTACAGAGGACCCAGATCCTGCTTTGGAGCTGGGGGTAAGGCATGGAAAAATGACAAGCAGCTACTTAAATGTTCAAAATGCCATTTGTGGCCAAAGCAAAAGCTCATGTCATTGTAGCCATGGAAATTCTAAATTCTGCTCTCTTCACATTTTGAACCCTTGTGGATGACAATAATATATCCCAATCATGTTAAGTCAATAATCAATAGGAACCATGGCCACAACTAAGAGTTATTTAGTGTACTCTGTACTAGGAACTTTTTAGGTCTAACTCATATTTTGTCAGCATCAATACTGTGCCTGGTGACTGAGCTGTCTTCTGTGTTATCTTTTATCTTTGCAAGCACTATGCAGAGAAGTACGTATTATCATCTTGTTTCTGATGGTTCCCTGAAGCTCGAGGCTCATCCAAGGATGCGGTACCTCAAAACACAGAGTCAGGACAAGATCCCGTCTGATCACAAAGGCTGGGTCATTTCATTCCCTGCTGCCACGAAGGCAGAGAAACCAAGATGGGGCCAGACTGCCCCTCCATCCAGGCCATAGGCTCTCTGCTATTCAAGATGGGCTCACTCATTTTTTCAGGAAACAGTAGATGTAATCAACATATTAACCATCCTTTAGACATCAATCATAAATCCTTCCCTCAGGAGTAAACTCTTCTCCTTCCAGTGTAGCTCAAGATCCTTGCAAGAGTTAGGAAAGGTAAGAGCAGATTAATGCACAGAGGACCCTCAATAGCAAAGGGAAGGGGGCCCCTACTTAAAGCTCAGCAGGGTGGTGTGTGCGTATGTGCGTGCATGCATGCACAGTGGGGAGTGTGCTGTGGCTGTGTTGGGCGTGTGTGTTGCAAGGAGTCAGGGAGGGGTTTGAGAGATGGTCTACGAGGTGTTTCATGGGGAGGTATGTGGTGGATGTGGGGAGGTCAAGGGCAGGCGACAGGGGATATGCTACACTGTGTGTGGTGGAAATCATGTTGTCGGGGGTGTATGCACTGAGGGGGTGCTGTGGAGGGCCTGGTGGGATTGCAGTTGGGGTGTGCCACTTAGAACGCCACTCGCCACCTAGTTCTACAAGATTGAAGTCCTCAGCCACTGTAGTCATCAATCTTCAAAACATCCTGAAAGGGGTTCAGGCAGAATGCACTGTGTTCTGGGAAAATCTGGCAGAACAGGACTTCAGAGAGTTAGATATTTTCAGGAGAAATTTTTATGAGCCCCTGTTGGGTCGCACCCTGCAGGCCTACAAGCCCTGGGCTTGTTCAGCTTCCAGATGGAAGAAAGCCTGCAGTCAGCAGTAGGGTCATCAGTGGTTTAAAGGATGGGAGAGCTTACGAGTCTGGAGTGGAGTCCTGGAGTGACATGGCACCTGGCGGGCAGGACGCAAGGCCATCTTTGCTCCCAGGGTAGGGGAAGGTTGCCAGTCATAGAGGGGATTACTTCAGGTTGGCTCATTGGTCATCAGCAAAACCAGCAGAGGGGAGCACACCACTCATAGCCCCTTTTGATAAGAATGATCACTAGTCAGGGTGGGGATGAGTAGCTAGGAAGGTCAGTCCAGTCAGTCCAGTGCAGAGGGTGTAGGTGAAGCAGGCACTGGTCGGGCATGGGATGTCCAGAGAACAAGAGAACAGCCATCTTGAGTGGCCTGACTGTACAACTCCAGTTCTTGCACCTTTCCATACTTGGAAAGGCACTAAAACTGTTAACTAAGATGTCTGATCCTCATGACTTATTAGCAACCTTCCACTGAGACGTGTGCTAGATTACACCTACCCTTCGCCAAAATCTCAGATATGCTGACCTCCTTCCTCCCCATCTCTCTGGAACAGATCCTCAGAGCTACTGAGAGGCTGGCCCCTGGGCTGTATCCAGGGTAAGACACAGACTAAACGACTCACAGTGCCTGTGTTATAGGTTTTGTTCCAAGCTTGTGGATGTATTGTGGGGTTGTGCGGTGGAGGTGTGTCACAGGTGTGTAGTGTGGGCATGTGGAGGGTGGGGAGGACCCAACAGTCCAGGGAGATGCCTCAGGTCCCCGGTCAGTGCTGTGGGCCCCCTAGACAGCCCACCACGGCATCTGCCTGATCCCCGTGATGGAAAGCTCATGCCTCAGTGCCCCGACTCTCCCCCAGACACATCCCTGGGTTCAGGGCTACCCAGGGAGACCCTGGGCTGGCATGTACTGGAGTTCTGCCGGCTGGAGGAGCCTGGGAAGGCCCTCTACTCCTCACCCATTCATACTGCCTTTCTATAATGGGGTCCAGGTGGTCTTTGCAGGTCACATCTGACACAGCCTCTGCACAGTCCCTCCCAGGGAACACCCAGGACACAGCATAGGTGGAAGAAGGGAGTGTATAGACTTTCTCCTCTTGCAGGGGCCCCAGCACAGGGACCCTCTCTCCTAGGGCAGCAGCCTCTCTTAAGGGTCCCCCATCCTTCCACACCTGGCTCACGCCTCTGACCCTCTAGCTTGTCTTCTGAGGGAGTCCTTGCACTGGCAGATACAGAGAGTTCAGACATGTGGGGGAAGTGCTGGTTTGCTATTTTGAATGTATATGTCAGATTTTCTTCAATCTTTCATGGGAAAGATTTTCAAACATCCTGCCAAGTTGAAAGACTTTTAAAAGGAACGCCTGGATATCTCCTACCTAGATTCTACCATTCATATTTTATTGTGTTTGTTTTGTCATGTATCTATCCATCCATCCATTCATCAATCCAGCTTAGCTTTTGGATGCCTTTCAAAGTAAGCTGCAGAAAGCAGTACCCTTCTCCCTGAAAATAGCAGCAAGGATATCACTGACTGGAGTTCACTATTGGTTTAACTCTTTTCCCCATTTTTTGAACATAGAATGAAATGCACAGATCTTGAGGGTACCATTCAACGAACTGTGACAAATGCATGCAACCATGTAACTCCAACCCCTATCAAGACCCAGAACATCCTACTGCCCCACAAAGTCCTCTCGCACCCCTTCCTACTCAATCTCCCAGTACCCCTCCCCACAAGCAACTACTGTTCTAAATTGCAGTGTCTAGTCTCTGAGTCTGGCTTTCAGGCAGCACACCATCTGGGAGTCACCCAGGGGGTGAGTCCATCAGTCATTCCTTTTCATCACCAAGTAGTACTCCATTCTCTGGCCATACCACAGTTTATCTAGATTCTTTTCCCACTGGTGAATTCGTTTCTTAAAAGTAAAGATAACAACCAAGGCTGTTCTGTAATGAAATCGGACTCACTTGCATTCCAACCTGTATCTCTGAGGGGAAAAGACCAGGTGTGCCAAGAGTTAGCACAACCTTGCCTGACCAGTGGGAGGGGAGGAAAAGCAGAATACTGTATTCCATCACCTTTATGAAAAAAGAGTAAAAAGCATAGTTCTAGAGTAGAGACTCCCAAAGTGTGATGGGGTGCAAGATGATTCTAAGACAAACATATTTAAGCACTCTTTAATGTGTTTGCTATTACAAGCATGTAACAGGCACAGCTGGCCTGTGAAACTAATTTTCCTACATGAAGGGGGAATATAATTTTCTTTTAAAATAAGTTTATTTACATAAAAAACTTTAAAGAAATATTAAATATACAGGGAGTAAAGATAGGGGAAAAACCATGAGACTTGTATGCAGATAACTGAGATGTTGGAGAACATTCCCGAGAGCAGTGGTCATCAACCCTAGATGCACATTCAGATCACCCGGAGCTTTAAAGTCACCTGCTCTTGGGTCCCACCTCCACAGCCTCTCGTATAACTGGATAAGTTGTATCGGCTACCAGTAGGTTTATAAAGCTCCCCAAGTGGTTCTTATGTGCAGCTGGGAGAACCAGAATGGTCCGGAAAGCCACAGTTCTCCAAGTGAGGTTCCTGGACTGGCAGGTATCACATCACCCGGGCACTTGTGAGGCATGCAAACTCTTAGGCCCCACTCCAGATCTACTGAATCAGAAACCAGGGCTGGGGCCCAACAATCTGGGGCTTCACAAGCCCTCCGGGTGGGCCTGATGCAGCTCAAGTTTGAGAACCACTTCTCAAGGGGTGGGGCAACAAGCCCTAAAAGCAGTCTTCATCTAACTCCCAGCACTGAAATCTGTGTCTTCATGGTACTAGTCTGGCTAAGGTCAGCTAGCTCTGCTTGACCAGTCCCCAGGAAACCCTTCTCCTCCCTGGGACAGACAGGGTGGGTGGAGCCCAGCTGGTGAGCAGCTGCTGACCAATTACCATGGCAATGACATCCTGGGGTCCACTGTGGCTTAACCTCAATTAATTCACAAACCAGTTAATGAGCCCCCAGAAAATCCACTGTTGACTGTAATTTTATTTTCACCATGATTTTTGATTATCACTGACTTCCTTCCACTCCATTACCCTTGTTAATTGAGAATTGACTATGCAGTTAAAATGAATGTTTCCTCCACTAACAGAGCTGTACCAGATTCATCTTAGAGTCCCTTGCAGCTCAGAAAATGTGATGAGTCTACAGATATATTGATCTGATACAATTCATTTCACCCAGAATTTATGAAATTACCACTCAGAGGTCACCTATTATGTGGTCCTATCTCCAAAGGCTTATAGGGAAGAAACAGAGTGCTTATGGAAGAATGACATGGTATTTAGAGAACTAAACCAGTACTTGGCCAAGGCTGGCCTCTTGGTTGGCAGTGATGTGTGTATTAAAAGATGTTCAACACAGTTCTACAGATTTGGCAAAGTCCTTGGAAATACTGAGAAGATAAAGTAAGAACAAACACTCTGTGGGCTGTTCTTCACCGGCTGCCTATTTTGATAAGGAAAAATGGAAAGAAAGAGGAGGCTGACGGGAGATCAGGGAACTTGATTATCTCTTCCAATGCTAAGTTTGAAAAATGAACTTTCATGTGCAACCCAAAAGATTACAGAATTTGCCAAACAAACAAAAAATGTGCTTGGGAATCAGCAGCGACAAATGAATTCGTCTAGTGTCTGTGTCGTGAGAAAATGCTGGACAAAACACCACAGTCCTTTCCTCCTAGCATCACATGAAAGGTGTAACGCTATCACGAAGGACAATTCAGCCCGCCTGGTGGAGGACAGTCGCACACCGCAGGGACTCTGTCTGCGGTCAGCCATCAAAAAAGATCCCGACTGACTACAAACAGCTCTACAAGAGCACCTACAACTAGGACAGCCAGAATCTTTTCCCCCGGGAGCCCGGCCCTCCGGGGGCTGCCCCGCCCTCTGCCTGCATGCGCTTCTCGCTCTGCTCCCAAGCCCCACCCACTCCCGCTGTCATTTATTTGTGGATTTCCGGAGAACAGTGCTAAGGCGCTTCAGTCCTGTCCGACTCTTTGTGACCCTGCAGACTGTTACCCGCCAGGCTGCTCTGTCCATGGAATTCTCCAGGCACGAATACTGGAGTGGGTTGTCATTTCCTTCTCCATCGGGGTACAGGGCTATGTCTAATTCAGTCTAAGACAAGGTGTGTCCTAAGGCATCAGCAAATGACTTAAAAAAAGGAAAAAACAACTTTTTATTATAAAAAAATTACATCATAGAGAAAAGTAGAGGAAACAATGTAATGGACTGCAACACAACTGTCTCCATACGCTCATTAATACATTTCCACACTTATTTCACCTTTTTTTCCTCTTGAAGTATATTAAAGTATGCACATTATAAACACCGTGACATTCCACCTCTGAATACTTTAAAAATACAGGACACTTTAAAGCACGGCCACTTTCTTACCTATTCATAATACCATGATCACACCTGACAAAATTAACAACAACCAACAAAAATTCCTCAATATCATCTAACAGTACAAATGTCAGCATATGTCTTTTGAGGAGATAAAATACAGATACAGCCTAGATGACCCGGAGAGAGACAGAGCAGATGTGAATGCCCTTATGAGGCCCCCAGGGAAGCAAACGTGCTCACCCCCTCCCACCAGAGGCCGCTGTCATCCCCAGAAGGGTTGGAGGGCCCTTTCTGGAGACTGTGGGACCTCATCCTCACAGTACCACTGCATCCAAACGCAGTGCTCCCAAGCCCCGCCAGTCAGCCTTCTCCCACCCAGTGACCAGTCTTGTCCAGGAGGCTGGGTCTGGTCAGAGGAAACCAGCCATAGGCCCAGCTCTGCCACTGATAAGCTGTTTGACCTTGAGCAGGTGGCCTGCGCTTCTGGAACCTCCGTTTGCTCCTCTGTAACATGGGACATGCAGCTGGCCTCAGAGGACGGTCATGAAGATTGGAGGAGACAGTGACACAGGCTCTGCTGTGGAGTGCCTGGCACATTGCCTGGGCCGGAACAAGCTCCCTGAGGTTCTGTGGCCACCACCAGGGGTGGCAGTGATCACCCTTAAGGCTACAGGGCAGCCAGAGGCATGAGGCTGAGCAGGGTCCAGGCAGAGAGTGGCCCACATCCCACAGATCTCTAAAGCAGGGCTTGCCTGATGGGAGACCCCAGGGCCAGCCCTTCCCAGCTCCCATGTCTCCCATGTAAGACGGAGCTGCCAGATGTAAGCGCTGAAGAGTTCGGGGAGGAAGGCCGTGTGGACTATTAGAGCAGAAGGGTTCCCTGCATGGGACCTCTGGCCACCGACCTGGGCCATCTGGTGTTTCCTACCTGCCTCCTACTAGCTCTGAACCTCACACCTCACCAAGACGGCAACCTTGGATCTTCAGAAGCACCTGCCATCAGCTCCTCTCCCTTTATTCTGTGTTAATGATCACCACTGTCCACCACCACCACTGCTCACCATCAACACTGTTTATTAAGCATCTACTACAATCTGGGGGTTTGCTGTGCAATTTTTGGACATTATCTCCCTGACTTCACACTCCAGTCTTTTGAGAAAGACATGATAACCTCCCCTCCTTTACTCAGTGACTGAAAACAACATACATTTTATTATCTCCTAGTTCTGGAAGTCAAAAGTCCAAAAGGGGTCTCACATGAGTAAAATCAAGGTGTTGGCAGGATTGCAGTCCTTTATGGAGGCTCCAAGGGAGAATCTGGTTTTTTTTTTTTTTTGGCCATGCCACATAGCATGCAAGAACTTATTTCCCAGACTGGGGTTTTAAACCCATGCTCCCTGCAATGGAAGTGCAGAGTCTTAATCATTGGAAGGGAAGTCCCAAACAAGGGAGGTTTTAAAAAAAATTTTGTTTGTTTGTTTATTTTTGGCTGCACTGGGTCTTCGTATCTAAGTGAAGGCCTTCTCTAGTTTCAGTGAGCAGGAGCTGCTCTTTGTTGGGGTGTACGGGCTTCTCACTGTGGTGGCTTCTCCTGTTGCAGAGCATGGGCTCTAGGCACAAGGGCTTCAGTAGTTGCAGCTCACAGACTCACAAGCTTGGGCTCAGGAGTTGCAGCCCATGGGCTTCATTGCTCTATGGCATGTGGAATCTTCCAGGAACAGGGATTGAACCCATGTCTCCTGCATTAGCAGGAGAATTCTTAACCACCGGATCACCAGGAAAATCTGAGAATCCATTCCTCGCCTTTTCCAGCTTCCAGAGGCCACTGTATTCCTTACCTCATGGCCCTTCTGTCTTCCCAGCCAGCGAAGGCCAGCTGAGTCTTCCTCACACTGCATCACTCTAACTGCCTCTCCTGCCTTGCTGTTTCATTTATAAAAACTCTTATGATTACATGGTGCCCATTTGGATGATCCCAGATAAATTTAGGGTCAGCTGATTAGCAACATTAATTTTGTCTACAACTTAATTCCCTCCTGCCATGTAACCAAGCCTAATCACAGGTTTCAAACCCAACCACAGGGATTGGAATGTGGACACTTTGGGGGGCCATTATTCTGTCCTCCACAACAGGTGAGGGAGACTGAAACTCCAAGAGGTAATGGGGCTTACTCAAGGTTATGCAGCTATTAAGTGGTACCAGATTCAGCTCCTGCTAATTCACTGTGTGACCTTGGGCAAGTCATGTAACCCCTCTGACTTCATTTCCCCACCTACAAAATGAAAAAGGCTACCTAAATGCTCTCTAATATTTCTTATAGCAGCCAGTCTGTGACTGTCTGAAGATCTCAACCTTCCCCCAGCAAGATATGTGGGGAAGTCCAGGACTCCGTGAAACTCTTACCCGCTCTGTCCACACTAACCGAGGCTCTAGTACCGATCACCAGAAGGAGACAGCGTAGACTCCTTCTTTCCTCTGGCCTGAATTTTCCAAGCCTTTTGTCCTGGGAACCATGGAGATTTGGACTTAAAAGAGCGCCTGACTGCCTTACCCTCAGGCCCCTTTTAGCACACCCCACAAATCTTAAGTCAAATATGATGTGTTTCCCCCGTCCCAATCTCTAGCTTAGAGGAGAGTAAGGATTAAGGTTTCTTTACACAATGAAAAGAAAATGAGAGTGAGAAAATCAGACAATAAACATACAGAGATGTGCAGGCCTTTTTGTAGAGAATTCCCAAACCAAGTCAGAAAAAAACTGCTCTTATTTTTTATACTGCATTTCTTTTAAAAAGCACTTTTTATTACCAAAAAACAACAACAAAAAAATCAAATATATGCAAAAATAGAGACATCAGTACAATGGGTTTTTTTTTTTTCTAACTCCTAGGCCTACCACCAGCAATTCAGGTGCTCCTCACAGTCTGAAATTTGAAATTTGAATCCCCACCTGCAATGGGCCACTTTATGTGTGGGTCTTGCATCTCTTTGTTTTGGAAACTGCTCTGCTACCACTCATACAATTCCGGAAGGTCATGCAATCAAGATGGCCAGAAAACTTTAAGTACAGGACAAATCAGAGCCCCTTTTCAACATGAACACTGAAGTCAGGCGCGGGAAACTCCATAAGAAGCTGGAGCTGCCATTGCCGCTATCTTAGCGGGCGACGCCAGCACAGTGGCAGGAGCTGCTGGAAGGTAAGAGAAGGTGCAATTTCCAGTCCCACGGAGCACCTGGACCCAGCTGTACCTGACACACTGAAACTTTTTTTTATTCTAATAATCATATTTCTAGTTTTGCTTGACTTAGTTGGAGTGAAGTTTCTTTCCTTGTAACAGATAAGGATCTTAAACACTCTCAGAAAACAACAGCTAGCACAACTGACAATTTTTCTCACGGGGGCTCGAGACTGGCCTCCTTAATTTAACAAAAACAATTGATATTCCTTAGGGAATATATTTCTCAGCAGAGAAAGAGTGAAACTACGTGATTTAAGGATACTTCCTCAAGCAGGAATTTTCTTTTCCTGGATGTTAATCAGGACAGCAACTCATTAACGATATCTTACGACTACACCTTCCCCCAGCAACCCTGCTGGTGCTGTTTTTGGACAAGACAAGCTGTCAGAGAGTGGTCCTTGGCTGAACTGGGATACAGCACAAAACCTAGGCTTTGAACCCAAGCCTCCTGGGGAATACTCATGAAGCCAGGCAGGACAGGGTGGGACCAGGATCCAGTCTCAGCGACAGATGGAGAGAGGACCCACGTAGGCCTCAAGTGGTAACGGCCTTTAAGAGACATGGCTCCAAATGAAATTAGAGAAGGTGGACCACAGGCCACCCAGAAACCTATACTCAGTCACCTTACCCTGCTCTTCCTTCTTCCCTGCTCCTTGGCACAGGCCTCCTCCGCACGGTGTGGACACAGAGCTCCCCGTGCCAGGCAGTGTGGGGATGAGCGGCAACGGCTACAGTTCATGACCCAGAGGATCCACGGTCCAGTGAGAGGAGGCAGGTAAGTGCAGGATGGAAGGAGCCACAAGGTAGTGGCTGTCTATGGAGAGGCAGGGGTGTGGGATATGGGATGAGAAAGACCATTTTCATTGTGTATATTTATATTTACTTTTTTCTTAACTTTCCAATCATGTAAATATGTCATCTATTCCAAAAATTTTTTTACATAAAAGGTAAAGCTTCTGCAGCATTTAGGGTAGTTCTCGAAGGGATAGACACGTTTGGAGACTGTAGCTGGGTTCATTTCCAACACAGTCACGACGTGACACTGACATGCCTGCTACCTCTGTTCTGTCCTCTGCAGCTGGGTAGGTGGATAAATACAGAAGAAATGATGCCCTGAGCCTTCTGAGGGTGTGTTATGAGAGGTGATGGAGCTTCTGCCTCGTCCTCGTGGGATGCCTGTTCTCAGAACCCAGCTTTCCTGCAGGTAGGAACCAGGTCCCAGCTTCCAGGCCCCCAGTGAGAGGGCCACTGAGATAGCTCCGGCCCCAGCCACCAACTAACTGCCCCTGGATGAGACCCCTAAGGTGAGACTTGCTTCACTGAACCCAGTCAACCCCCAGAATTGTAGAGACCATAAGCAAATACTTGTTTTCTTTTCAGTCCTTGAGTTTTGAGGAGCAGTCCTTGGTTTGTGCCTTTGTCTTACACTTGATTTTCCAAGATGGAAGCTTTCTGACACGCTTAGAACAGTTTATCTATAATCCCAAGGAGGGAGCAGAAACCACCCCTGGGGCAAGTATTTAGTTGGCCCTGTGAAAGTAAGAATAGTCTAAACAAATGAAACATATGACTGTGGATGCTCTTGGGGGCCACAAGAGGCACCCTTTGGCAGGCTGCTGGGTACCAAGGTCTGGGCTCCAGAGAGGAGCTGTAATGGAGCTGAGCATGCAGAGGGTGTTCAGGTAAGTGAAGTCATTTAGTCATGTCTGACTCTTTGTGACCCCATGGACTGTAGCCTACCAGGCTTCTCCATCCATGGGATTTTCCAGGATACTGGAAGTGGGTACTGGAGTGGGTTGCCATTTCCTTCTCCAGGGGATCTTCCCAACCCAGGGATCAAATCCAGGTCTCAAACCCAGGTTTCTCATGTTGCAGGCAGACGCTTTACCTTCTGAGCCACCAGGGAATACTGTTCAGGTAAAGGTGGTCGTTAAAAACCAGGGGTGAAGATGAAGTCATCCATGTGGAGTCTAAGGGAAGTCAAGAGAGGAGGCCTGGGGATGCCCCCACTGAAAACATCAGTGGAGGAAAGGGAACAGGTAGAAGTCAAAGAATCATCATCAGGGAAGAAGGAGGAAAATGCACGAAAGAAAAGTTCAAGAGGTGGGCCCGGCCAGAGGTGTTGACTGTTGCACCGAAGACAGACTGAGAAAGTTTTGGAAGATTTCGCAACACAGAGGTCACTTGTGACCTCTCTAGAGGAGAGCTCTTCCTGAAGGGGGAGGGGGGGGAAAGAAAGGAAAATCTCACCAACGTTCATCATCAACACATTCCCATCAACACAAAGCACTGCAACTAAACTTGATGAGACCAAATATCAAATAATTTGGGGCTCCTTGCTTTATCTTCTGAGCAACATGAGAGGGGAAAACGGAAGAAAGAGAAAAATAAAAATGCATACAATAAAAGGAAAAAAGGAGACAAACATTAACACAATGGATGACTTCCATCTGCACAACAATGAGGTGGCTGAAAAAGTACAAGTTAAGGGAACCAACCGCCTCTGGAATTCTTCTTATTTTGGTAGAGAGACTGTGAAAGATTCCTTTGTTGATCATTCACAGCAATGGCACAATGAAAAGGTGGGCCATGGCACGGGGAGCCCATAGGCCTCATCTAGGGAGCCAGTCCCAGTGAGCTGGAGTGGCTGCAGGGAGCACTTTGAGGAAAAGGATGCAGATTCGGGTATCAGGGAATGAGGTCGGTTGTGTACCCAGGACATGGGAATAGGGTGCAAGCACCAAGCATTCACCATCTCAGTGTTTACGGAATGTGTATCAAAACCATACCTTAAAGGGAAATGGCCTCATTTCTCTAAAACACCAGGCTCTTGAATCCTTATGCAAATACCAAAATGCCCATAACTCAAAGCATATGAGATTTAGCTACTAAATCCTATTGAGCTTGCTACATGAACAATTTTAAATCATCTCTTGGAGAAAGACCTTCATTTGTAGTGACAAATATGCCAATAGACAATAATAATAAATACATGGAAATATTTCTAGAATCTTCAATATGTGCCCAAATTTCTGCCATTATTCCTCCTCCGTGCATAGGAAAAAAAAAAAAAAAAAAAAAACAGGCATATAAAATGGAATGGGAGTTAAACTATAGAGTGAATTAAGTTGAAATGTCAGCACAGCCGTAGTGTGTGCCTCAATTGTTAACAGATATTTTGATGAAGAGCTTACTAAATCTTTAATTGGAGATGGAGTGTTTCTATATAGAGGCAATGACTACAAAACATTTATCACAGTGTCTAAAGCCATAACTACAGAAATTCTCTCCCATCCTCTGGTATTAGTGTCAGTGAATACTGGTGAATCCAGTATTAATATTAAAACATGACACTGGAAATATAATTTAATTATGAGTTGATACAAATGAGGTTCAATGTTTTCTCCCAATGATTTTTTTCTTTTAGCATCATCCTAGTGTACTTGAGAAATAACAGGAAAAACATCTAGCTACAGCAGAAGAGGGGGAACATTACCACAATAAAGATAAATCTTATTATATACCTTTATTAAAGTGTTGGGTCTCAAAGTGCATGGCTGCAGAATACTTATGTTCTGTGACAAATCAAATATTGGAAGTCTAGCCCAATGTACAGGGGAAAATATAGTAGTAGTATTCTTAAAGTTTTCATTGTATGATTTTTCATAAACTTTGAGGGTTGGTTATCCTTAATATAGTCTTCAATTTAGTATAAGTAGGTGTCTGATTCAGCACAGAACTATGGATTTGGTTTTTATTTTTGGCCACATGGTGTGGCATGTGGGATTTAAGTTCCCCAACCAGGGAATTGAACCTTCGCTCCTGGCATTGGAAGGCAGATTCTTAACCACTGGACCACCAGGGAAGTTCCATGGATTTGGTTATTTTCAGTTTAGTGCACTGATCATTCTCATGGTGTTTAGGGAAGAATATCCAGCAGACACTGTCCGAGCTGTGCCCTGAACTCTCAGGACTCATCATTTAGCAAGCCAGCATCTTCTGTGTGTCCGCGTCGACATCCCTTTGGCCTGGTGCTTCACCTGGTGTTTGAGGCTGCTGGAAGACCCAGAGAAATCACTCCCCATAAGGAGCAATGTTCAACCAATGATGGATCACAGTGAGGTATATACGCAGGCAGCTGCCAATCCCCAGGAGAGGTTAATGCTGGGAGGGGTGCTCTATACTGGCTGCTAGAGATGCCTAGTAGGTTTACACTCCAGTGGTTCACGCTGGTGACCTGCTCGATGTGCGCTTCTCTGGCCCATTCCTCTACTTCCTTATGTCCCTTCTTTATTTGGGAATCTCCTCCCAAATAAGCCATGCAGACTCAAAGCTTTGTCTCAAGTAAGGACACATGTCATGATTTCCCAGTGTATGGCCTGTTGAGTTCAAGAACTGCTGCTAGCACTAAGCAGCAGAGGATGCAGGGACAGGGCTGACGCACGGAGACTTGACGTCAAGAATGTAAAATCCAGGCCCCGAGGTACAGGATACCAAGACCTGAGCAGGACAAGAAGCCAGAGTGATGTGGGTTACCAGTTATGGTGGTAACTAACCTAGGGAGTGAGCATGTGTGTGTGTGTGTGTGTGTGTGTGTGTGTGTATGTGAGTGAATGTGTGTGTGTGTGAGTGTGTGTGTGTGTATGAGTAAACGTGTGTGTGTGTGAGTGTGTGTGTGTGTTGTGGACAGAATTTGTTGAAACTTTACCAATGAGGCCTCCAAAGGTTGCAAACCTAAACTGCCCATCCCCACCCACCACTGGGGACTAGGTGGGGAATAGGGAAGAGAAATAATGACAGAAGGGTGTGAAGCTGCAGAGCAGGGAGGGGCAGTAGCTTCCTCTAACTTAAAACAACCCAGAAAAATCTGTCTGCATGGCCAGAGTTAGCACATCTCTGGGCCACTCGGCCAGTGGACCCAGAGGATGTGCCTCGACCAGAGACACGGAGGCGGGGAGCCAAACCTGGCCTTAGAAATTGTTGAGTGAAAGATTTAATCAGGATAAGGCCACGAAGGCAGTGAACTTCAAATGGCAATTAGCATAAAGATCATTGTTTAATTTGGCTTGTTTTAGAATTTAAAAATGTTAGAGGAGTAATAACAAAATAGAAAGTTTAAAATATGAGAAAAAGTTATCCATTGTTCCACTGTTCAACTGCAAGTCTTGTCCCCTTCAAGGCATCCCTTACAGATTATTTTTTAAAAATATTTATTTGGCTGCACTAAGACTTACTTGTGGCATTCCCTGACCAGAGACTGAACCTGGGGCCCCTGCATTGGGAGTGCAGTCTTAGCCCCTGCACCACCAGGGGCGTCCCTAGACTATTTTCTTGAGTACATCTTTCATATAACAGTGTTCTGTTCACTGAACAGGTAATGACTTCCCTCATTACTAATCTTCCTATTTTTAAATATTCCACCAGCCTGGTCTCTGAAACTTGACTACCCTCTTATAACTGCAGAGTAAGTCACTTCTAAGTTTTCACCATTATAAATAATGATACATCTTTATATAGTGGCATTTTCCATTTTTCACTTATTTTCTTAAGACAGAATTCCAGAAGCCAAAGGGTAGCAATTCGGTGACATGTGAAACAGGCAGCCCCTCTACTTTTATCATCTACAGTCCTTGGATTAGTCATAAAATATAAGCTGGGCAACACTGGCATCCCTTATCTCACACAAAAAAATATTAACACAAGATGGACCAATGCTATCATAAAAGTTTCAAAGGAAGGCCAGATGGGAGAAATAAAAAACAGAGCAGTCTTTGAAACTAAGTATAGGGTTCGAGTAATAAACACCAATTTCTGATCTTTAAAATGAACATTTGAAAGTCAGCAATGATTTCAAGTTAGACTCCTACACACTAATTCATGTAACAGGCATTCTGTTTTAATGATCACCTGCTCATAGAGAAACTTCTGGCCTTTCGAAGCTTGCTCTTTCCCTGGCCTGGTGGGATTCCCTGACTGACTGACATTCATCCTCTCCCATATGCCACTGACTGAGCCCAAATTTGGCTTAGTTTGCATCACTTGTCTTCATCATTCGTTCCCCCCAATTGCCAACCCTTTTCAGCAAGCAGACTGGCTGACAGCAGAGCAGCTGGTGCTGGTGGTTAAGGGGCAATTAGGCTGATCCTGTTGGTCAGTCATGCTCCACACTCCTCTCTTCCCAGTGCTGTGACTGGGTGGGAAGGATCGGAACCAAGGTGCTTACCCCTTACATGTCTGCCTTGAATATGTTAATTCTGCCAGTCGGTTCCCATGCTCCTACCTGGGCTGTGTCCTGCCTTGACAGTTCATTTTTATAACAGGAAGCAAGGAGGGGGCAGTTTGCTGATGGAAGGGGGACAGCAGGAAGGAAGGTAGGCTCTAATTTAAAACCATCTTAGGGGCTCTAAAAAGTTCCGGGATGACTGATGGGCATGTTTACTCCTTAGAACCCTTTTCATAAATACCTACCACTTAACATGCACTTCCGAGAGGCATAAATACCGCCACTGTGTGTCAGCCTTATGGAAGGCAGATTTCCAGTCACTTCTCTTCTCTGTGGCTCAGAGCCACGCGATTACAATCCTATTAGAGCTGTACCCTGAGAATACAGCAGTCAACCCCAACCCACCAAGACTGGTGCTCAATTTCTGCACTGCGATGCAGCTTCCCTTCCCTTGCTTCGAGGAAGACGGCCGCTCATCTCTCGTAATAAGGTCCACCTCTGAGACAGGTGGGGATCGAAGATGTATTTTGCCATCAGCACTGGCCAAACAAACA
This sequence comes from Bubalus bubalis, assembly GCF_019923935.1. NCBI lineage: Eukaryota > Metazoa > Chordata > Mammalia > Artiodactyla > Bovidae > Bubalus > Bubalus bubalis. The sequence continues at coordinate 174,322,301 of NC_059157.1, read as the reverse complement.
AAGTAACTCTCTAATAACATTCAGTCGTGGAGAGGGAACATTCCCTGGGACTGTTTGGATCATGTCTTATTTAACGCTGGACTTCTAGTATGATTTTCTCCTGGTTCTCAGAGGGACTGACTGGGGCGGCAGGGCTCTGCAGGAGCAGGTCGCTGCCAGCTCATCCACCCACCCACCCACCCTCTGCTGCATGCAGACAGGTGCCCCTCCCGACCTGGACAAGAGCAGTCAGCTGTGTCCTTCCCCCTCAAATCATAGGTCTCTAGACGCAACGTCATAAAATCTGTGCTGGAACCTCAGCCTGGTGCCTAGAGGTATCAAAGAGGGAGGGAAAAACAGGCTCTCAGTGGCCCCTATGGCTCTGAAGGGATGGGGCTTCAGTGCCCACTGTGCTTGGTCTGCCATGAGGCAAGCTGGACGTCCATTAGCTGCCACCACCCAGTATAAGAGGTGTGATTCTGAGAACTAGCGCACCCAGCAAGACAACATCCAAGGCAGGGCTCTGTAACTATAAAGGGTTAAGTCAGCAGTTAGCACCAGGGGCCGATTTCCTGGAAGACAATTTTTCCATGGACTGGGGGGTGGGGTGGTTTCAGGATGATTCAGGCGCATTTTATTTATTATATGCTGCTGCTGATCTGACAGGAGGTGGAGCTCAGGCAGTAATGCGAGCGACAGGAGCAGCTGTAAATATAGATGAAGCTTCCCCTGCCTGTCGCTCACCTCCTGCTGTGCAGCCCGGTTCCTAACAGGCCAGCCACTGCTCAGTCCTGCTCTGCAGCATGGGCCAGTACCAGTCCGTGGCCTGGGGGCCCTGGGGTTTAAGTAAACTGGAGCGCTAGCATTATTCTCCCATTTTGAAGCCAAAGCTCAATGATTTTTAAAGTACACATTCTTATAAGATTACCCTGGTCACATAAAATATATTATTTGCCAGCATTTATAGAAAAATACTCTACTATCCAATAGTCTTCAAAGATATATAAATGAGTATAAGCCCCCAGTTAACATTTATGGGTCTCTTCTATGTATATTGATACATTTCTATATCTATCCCACCTTTATGCTTCTCCTGGCATGCCAGGCTTCTCGTTCAAGGCAGTAAATTCAGTTTAAAATTTGACAATATATGTGTGGTCATGTGCTCAACACTGTCTTTATCAATAATCTGTCTCATGATGTCTTTGGGCTGCGTGAGGGTGGAGGCTGTGTCACTTCGTCTCAGCATTCTAATCCCCAGGACGCTGCCTGAAGAATGAATAGAAGTGGAGGGGAGGCGGGGAGGAGAGAGGACAATGAGCAAGATAGGTGCTGGGTACCAGGGATGCTCAGTCCAGTAGCTGTGGAAGTGCTCACAGCCCACAGAGTAGCTGGAGAGGCAATACCCGTCAGAGATGCCCACTGGGGCCATGGGAATGCAGGGTCGATTCAGAAAGGCTTCCTTAAGCAGGTTGTGCTCCTGCACGTGCTGCAGGGGTTCTGGCTTTCAGAGAAGTTCTGGCCAGAGGCAGGGGCAGCAGGGAGGCACAGAGATGCAGATCAGACCTTTACCCAGCAGGAGGTCAGACCCAGAGATGGGACTTCTGGATGGGAAGGGCAGACAGCCCTGACTTCTAGAAGACACTGCCACCTTCATCCAAGGCATTTTCATCCCCAAACCCATCACTGGGAACCTGAGATTCCCCTGGAGCTGACTTCCCCAGATTCACACTGACCACAGAATGCCTTTCTATTCCTCGTTCCAAGATTGGTGCTGCGGATCTATGAGTACGTGAGTGAGACAGTGATGAAGGGATCATCAGTCCACTGTGGTTTGTTAAATACACCATGCAGAACTGCATGTCTAAAACAGTGGGGCAGGAGTTGCCATCCGGAGGCCTGCCCTGCAAAATGGGATCTGTCTGTCTATCAGGGAACTATGATAAACGAGCAAAGACAGACACTGGTCAGGACGAGCCACTTTATTTAAAAGCTTCGACAGCCCAAAGTGGTCTAACATAGATGCATGGAAGATTTATCTTGATGATAAAATACCTGAACTTGAAAGGCACATAAATTATCATTTTGCAATTCTTTTTCCTTTTAAGATTTCACATAGTCAAGTGCTTTAAGTAATGAATGAAATGCACATAAAGCTGTCTAGTTAGTGTCTGCCCAGACTGCACAGAGCCTCTGCTTCCAGACGGGACTGAGCTCAGAATCAATGCCACCCGTCTGTGTCTGTGGCCTTCTGTTTGCCTTCACAGTGGAGATCACTGGGAGAATTATCAAGATAATATTACCTGCAGTTATCAAGATAATAATAATAACTGCAGCTATTATTGACTGACTACTTCTGATACCTCGTGCTGCATGATGAGGATGTGTGCAGGTGTGTGTGTGTGTGGATCCTCCCAACCCAGGGATCAAACCCATGTCTCTTGCATCTCCTGGGAAGCCTGTGCGCTGAGGACAGCAAGCCACATACTTACATATAAGCATTACTGAATGTCCTGTGAATAAGGGACAATAAGTCCCATGTTACAGATACAAAAGTGCACTTTAAAGAGCTTCTGGGATGCGTGTGAGATCACACCAGCGATTTCATTGGACTCCAAAGCTGCAGTGTTCACCACTAAGTTGCAACATACATGAAAACGGCCCTTAGCTATCTCTCCCTATCTTCATAGTCCTTTCTTTTAACAGCACACTTAAACACACTGGGAAATTTGCCTTGCAGGTTTAGGTTTCTTCATTCATTCATTCATTATGCGCCCAGTACTCTGCTAGGTACAGGGCTTACAGAATTGGATTCCACAGCTTCTGGACCAACCAGTCTCAGGCAATTACCATATCCATAGGAGGGCAGGGGCCAGCAAGGAGCAGGGGCAGCCCCTCACCGGGGACCCAAATCCAGCTGTAGGCTAGAGACAACCCAAACAAGACAATATTAGGTCTCTTTCAAGTGTACTACCCCACCCCCACCCCCACCCCCATGCTTTTGCTCTTTTCTTTGGCTTGAGTCTTCTGACAGCCTGGCTGCTCAAAAGGCCCTTTATCACACAGAACACCCCTTTCTGCTGCCAGGGCTGATGCCTTCCGGTAAAACCACTGCAATAGATAACCCAACTTCTCCACTAATCACCCCTCACAGTTCCTCAGAACCAACCTCCCATCTCGTTTTATCAATTTTTACCCAGAATAAAGAATAACAATTGCAATGGCAGCAGTAACTTCTACATGTCAGACTCTGATCTATGTATTTTATGTACATTAAATCCCCATAATAATGCTCTGAAGTAAGCACTATTACTACCGCTCTTTTAGTTTATTTAGGGGAAGAGGGAGGGAGGTTACATTTCTTCGGAGCCAACTAGATATCAAACGCTGTCTTCAGCTCCCACAATCAGATAATAAGTGGCCTGCCCAGGGTCAGACACAGAACTAGGCAGTAACAATCTGAACCCAGGTCTGTGACTGCCTAACCCAGGACTCCCATTTTGCTCTCCACAATGACACCCCACTCCAGTACTCTTGCCTGGAAAATCCCATGGACGGAGGAGCCTGGTAGGCTGCAGTCCATGGGGTCGCTAGGAGTCAGACACAACTGAGCGACTTCACTTTCTCTTTTCACTTTCATGCACTGGAGAAGGAAATGGCAACCCACTCCAGTGTTCTTGCCTGGAGAATCCCAGGGACGGGGGAGCCTGGTGGGCTGCCGTCTCTGGGGTCACACAGAGTCAGACACGACTGAAGCAACTTAGCAGCAGCAACAGCAACCCAGCACTCCCCTTTTGCTCTCCACAAGTGGTATTGCTACAGTCTGTGAGGGGAAACATAGTGGCTGCCCAAAGCCTGCCCTCTCCTCCCCCTTCCCCCAGCAACCTTCTGCTGTTGTTTTTTTAAATCTCTATTCACCATGCCAGACTTCTCTCTCAACTGTGTTCGCCACTCTCTGGGCTTCCTGGCCTGTTTTCATGGGGCAAATCCTCAGTCTACACCAAAAGTATAAACAAAGCCAAAGAAGGAATTGGCATCATCCAAGACAATAAAATATACCAAGCAGCCAGCAGTCAGGTGTCTTCTGAAGCCCTCAACGCGTTCCTAAATCCCTGGGGGTCCAGCAAGGGACCAGCAGGGTTGCTGTCTCATGAAGGGGTAATGCCACCAATGAAAATAGTAAAGTCAACGCTCAGCTGAGGAGTATGAGCCTTGTGTTCTCAGGGGGCTCGCAGAGCTGGCAGCGGCAACCGAGGCTTTCTGGGAAATGCATACCTGGCCCTGGTTGGGAGCAGAAGGGCTTTCCCTGGCAAGGCCAGAGGGTCAGGCTCTGCTCCCAGAGCACCACGCTCACCAGGCTGGGACTGTCAGTATACTTCACCTGACCCACCCAACGTGGGCTCCAGGAGGGCAGGACCAGTGCGGAGTGGGCACCAGTTAAATAGTGAGTGACTAAAGCGGTCATCATTTCAGAGAAGACGCTGTTTGAGAGATCCTACTCAGACAAGGAAACAGGACTGCAGGAGAGGGGAAGTGAGTTTGCCTGAAAGCAGTACACTGCGTTCAGCCCAGATCAATGCCCTGCCCAATCTAAACATCTTCACCTTTACCTCACTTGCTGCACGTTTGAATACCACTAAATTACTTACATGCAATGTCTCAATCGCTAATGGGGAGGAACAGTCCCATTTTACAGAGGAGGAAGTTAAGGAACTTGCTTTTCTTCCAGCTCTCAGTGGGCCAGGCCCCCAGACCTTCCTTTTCTCAAAGAAGCCACAGTCCCTCCCAATAAGTGTGCTTGCTCTGTGGTTCTCCGCTTTGGAACCCTTACATTCATACTGAAGAGTGAGCTCCCGGTATTCTTTATAGATAGGGACCACCGGCTACCTACTCTCCCAGCACTCTGCACGTACTGTCATCATCGATCTTTCACAGTTTCAACTTTTACACTAGCGTGTGGCGATTATCTATTTGCTGTGGGTCTCTCCCACCAGACTGCAAACTCCACGGGGGCGGGCACCACGTTCGTTGGCCCACACTATACCGCCAGCACGGAGCGCAACGGCATGCAGTGTTGGGGGAAACCTTATTTGTATTTGTTGAGTGCACGAGTGCTGAAGGTAGGCTCGGGTTTGAGCCACAGGGCCGCTGGGGTTAGGTTGATAATGCTGTGGCTAGAATGGGCGGCGCCAGAGGTAGAGAGGAGGCGCTTTAGTGTCCACCCGAGCCGGATGGGCTACCGGGCGCCGCGCCCCGCCTCCACCTGTCGCTCCGGCGCCGGCCAGGTGTCGGCGGCCGCCAGCCGGGGTAAACGGGGGCTGAACAGGCCCGGCGATGGCTGCGCTTACCTGCGCGTTGCGGGGCTCCGCAGAGGCACTCGGCGAGCCTCCGGGGACTCCAGGGAACTAGGGGCCCGGAGGCGCCGAACCGGGGCTCCTCGCCCGCGAACAGCCCTGCACCGAAGGCCCGGCGAGGACCGCGCCAGACCTGCGCACGAAATGTCCTTTCCGCGGGGGGTGGCGGGGTCAGCCCGGGACCTGCCCGCCCCGCCCCCGCGCTGGGGGTAAGAGGGAGGGTCTAAGGAGAACTTGACCTTGCGCTACTCCGGCTCTCCGAGGTGGGCGGAGTCAGAGAGAAACCGCCGGCGCCCTGCTTCCTCACTGGGGGCGGGCCCTAAAGGAGACCGGATTCCCATGCCCCGCCCCCTCCCTAGAAACCACGCTCACTCGCCCCACTCTCCCACCCCTGCCCCCATTCACTATCTGTTATTGTGTGTGCGTTTGCATTTTATTTTTGTTTTGCATTCCGTTTTATTTCTTATTTTTATTTTTTACTTTCTTTTTTAAAGATCAAAATTTTAAATATATCAAAGTAATGCATGAACGTTTTTACAAAATAAAATTACCTACTTACGTGTTCTTAATATGAAAGCAACAGGGTCCTCTCCCTTGTGCCCTCCACGCGGTCCTTTATATCACTTCCTTTGTTGAGTTCTAATGGTTACCCCCATGTCGCTAAAAAATAAGCTTACATAGCGGTTTCTTGATTTATCTATTGACTTTCTGCCATGTTAGATGAGGATTTACTCTTTACTGCAGCTCTGCCCCCACTTTCATGACAAATTTACACCTCTGTTCTCAAGTCCTGCCTTGGTGAGCTCTGAGACCTTAAACCAGGAGTGGATGAAGGTTTTCTGGTCACAGTTGTGGGGGGAGGGGAGAAAAGAGGACTGTTACAGAAAGCCCTACAGGATCAAGGCTTGTGAATGAAAATTTATTTAGAACGGGGAAAGCAATCACAACAAAATGCTGGGGCCTTGGAAATTCAGATCCGTATTCTCTGAGATCTTTGTAGGCAATTTATTTCCTGAATTTGCTTCCCCAGTGCGGCCTGGCCTCCTCTGCTCACCCAGAACCCTCCATAACCCCCAGTCCTTACAGGAGAAGTGAAGGTCAAGATGCATCAGTTTCTGCCGATAGGATTGCCTAATGGAGTGAACTGAAGTGTGCAAGAAAGAGACATCGAGGATGATGTCAAGGTTTGATGACTGCCGCACACCTCATTCCCAGCCCTTCCTAGCATCCATGACAGGTTCTTAGTACAGAGTGTTTTGTAAAGCTGGCTCTGGGTCCCCCTGCCTGGTCACCTGATCCTCACACTGCTCCCAGGAGACTGGCTGGAGTGGCATACTGTCCCTACTTTTAGGAGGGCCTGTACTTGTCCTTCTTGAAACAGCACAGGGCACACAGCTAGCACACAGTAAGTGTACAGGTGACAGGTGATAGGCTTAGTCCACGTCTTCTTACTCAGACTGAAGAGGCAGTGTCCATGCCCTCCCTGACAGCCCTTCTCTCCTGGGAGTTTGGCCCTTCCCCTTCCTCTGCTCTGCCTCCCATGTCCCCTTCTCTCTCTTCTTCCTCATCCATCTTCCTAGAATCAGGAGTGACTCCCGTAGGGTGTGAAATGTGCCTCAACAAGCTAACCTTGAGCAAAATCTCTTTACCTCTCCAAACCTCAGGATCCTTCTCTGAAATCGGAGGTAACAGCGTCTGTCTAGTCAAGGCTGTGGTTTTTTCCAGTGGTCATGTATGGATGTGAGAGTTGAACTGTGAAGAAAGCTGAGCGCCGAAGAATTGATGCTTTTAAACTGTGGTGTTGGAGAAGACTCTTGAGAGTCCCTTGGACTGTAAGGAGATCCAACCAGTCCGTTCTAAAGGAGATCAGCCCTGGGTGTTCTTTGGAAGGAATGATGCTGAAGATGAAACTCCAGTACTTTGGCCACCTCATGTGAAGAGTTGACTCATTGGAAAAGACTCTGATGCTGGGAGGGATTGGGGGCAGGAGGAAAAGGGGATGACAGAGGATGAGATGGCTGGATGGCATCACTGACTCAATGGACGTGAGTTTGAGTGAACTCCGGGAGATGGTGACGGACAGGAAGGCCTGGCATGCTGCGATTCATGGGGTCGCAAAGAGTCGGACACGACTGAGCCACTGAACTGAACTGAACTGAACTGAAGTGGTTTCATATGTATATGCATTTGGTCTGTGTGCTCAATCATGTCTAACTCTTTGCAATCCCAGGGACTGTACCCACCAGGCTCCTCTGTCCATGGAATTTTCCAGGCAACAATGCTGGAGTGGGTTGCCATTTCCTATTCCAGGGGATCTTCCCAATCCAGGGATTGAACCCACATCTCTTGTGTCTCCTGCATTGGCAGGCAGATTCTTTACCTCTTCGCCACCTGGGAAGCCCATGTAATATGCATGAAGATTTTTTTTCCCTTTTTTAAAACCCCTCCTTTTTTTTTTTTTTTTTTAAGCAACTCAGAAATTTTAAATATTTGTCAAGTTTATTGACCTTTTCGTATTATTGCTTCTGGATTTTGTACCATAAAGACCATTCCCACTCTGAGATTTTAAAGAAATTCGAGTATAATGATCTTTGGCTGTTCTCTTATTGATAACATGGTTTATCTCCCAGCAAAGTGGGAAGGTTGTGAGAAAGGTTAGGGACTTAAAATCTGTGTGTAGCATGTTGGACCTATAGATTGAGTTAAAATCAAGGGCTATATCATTTTAAGTCAGGGCCCTGACTCAAGGAAGAAGAGGCTTGACACAGAATGCCAAAGAGGGGATGGGCAATGACCTATCCATGCAAGGAATGCTTCTTTCTCTGGGGTAATGAAGATTAAGCCTTGGTTCAAGAAGAAAAATAAGTATTGGAGATTCAGCATCAGTCCTTCCAATAAATATTCAGGACTGATTTCCTTTAGGATTGACTGGTTTGATCTCCTTGCAGTCAAAGACTCTCAAGAGTCTTCTCCAACACCACAGTTCAAAAGCATCAGTACTTCAGTGTTCAGCTTTCTTTATGGTTCAACTCTCACATCCATACATGAATACCGGAAAAACCATAGATTTGACTATACAGACTTTTGTTGTCAAAGTAATGTCTCTGCTTTTTAATATGCTGTCTAGGTTGGTCATTGCTTTTATTCCAAGGAGCAAGCGTCTTTTAATTTCATGGCTATAGTCACTATCTGCAGTGATTTTGGAACCCCAAAAAATAAAGTGTGACACTGTTTCCACTGTTGCCCCATTTATTTGCCCTGAAGTGATGGGACCAGATGCCTGGTCTTGATTTTTCGAATGCTGAGTTTTAAGCCAGCTTTTTCACTCTCCTCTTTCACTTTCATCAAGAGGCTCTTTAGTTCTTCTTCACTTTCTGCCATAAGGGTGGTGTCATTTGCATATCTGAGGTTATTGATATTTCTCCCGGCAATCTTGATTCCAGCTTGTGCTTCATCCAGCCCAGCAATTCTCATGATGTACAGTACTGTTGCCTGGAAAATCCCATGGATGGAGGAGCCTGGTAGGCTGCAATTCATGGGATCCTAAGAGTCGGACACGACTGAGTGACTTCCCTTTCACTTTTCACTTTTGTGCATTGGAGAAGGAAATGGCAACCCACTCTAGTGTTCTTGCCTGGAGAATCCCAGGGATGGGGGAGTCTGGTGGGCTTCCATCTATGAGGTCGCACAGAGCTGGACATGACTGAAGCGACTTAGCAGCAGCAGCAGCACTCTGCATATAAGTTAAAGAAGCAGGATGACAATATACAACCTTGATGTACTCCTTTCCCAATTTGGAACCAGTCTGTTGTTCCATGTCTGGTTCTTACTGTTGCTTTTTGACCTGCATACTGATTTCTCAGGAGGCAGGTAAGGTAGTCTGGTATTCCCAGCTCTTGAAGAATTTTCCACAGTTTGTTGTGATCCACAAAGTCAAAGGCTTTGGCTTAGTCATTGAAGCAGAAATAGATGCTTTTTCTATGATCCAACGGATGTTGGCAATTTGATATCAGGTTCCTCTGTCTTTTCTAAATCCAGCTTGAGCATCTGAAAATTCTCAATTCATGTACTGTTGAAGCTTCACTTGGAGAATTTTGAGCATTACTTTGCTAGCATGTGAAATGAGTGCAACTGTGTGATTGTTTGAACATTCTTTGGCATTGCCTTTCAAGGAGATCAAACCAGTCAATCCTAAAGGAAATCAATCCTGAATATTCATTGGAAGGACTGATGCTGAAGCTGAAGCTCCATTACTTTGACCAACTGATGTGAAAAACTGACTCAATGGGAAAGACCCTGATGCTGGGAAAGATTGAAGGCAGGAGGAGAAGGGGATGACAGAGGATGAGATGGTTGGATGGCATCACCAACTCAATGGACATGAGTTTGAGCAAGCTCTGGGAGCTGGTGAAGGACAGGGAAGCCTGTCGTGCTACCAGTCCGTGGGGTCTCAGGGTCAGACACAGCTGAGAGACTGAACAACAACAGGAGGAAGCCTAACTTTCTGGGTGTGATGTAGTGTCTTCTAGTGGTGGGAGGTAAGAACCTTACATAATAGCCCTGCTTCACTTAACCCAGGTCAAGGAGGGGCGAGGAGCAGTGGTTAAGACATCCATTCTGGAGAGTTAGCTCCTAATACTCTAGATCAGGGACTATCTAGATAGGGTCAGGCCCTTTGCTTCAGGGCACAAAGGGCTAATGAATCACCGATATAACAGGGTAATTTTTTTTATCGCTACTTTATGGGTAAATTTCATTTCTCCTGAATCCTCTCTGCCTTTATGAGTCACAGATGTGGCCAGGTAAAGCCACCTCAGGATGTGGAGGGTTTTACACAGAGGGCATCTCAGTTTGGGTCCCTTAGAAGCAGATCCTGAGACAGGGATTCAAGTGCAAGTGCTTTCTTTGGGAAGCCAATAAGTAAATTTATTTGGGATGCATTTTAAGCCAGCTACATATAATTGGATTTTGGTCCTGTAGGAAAACTCTAGAAAGCAACGAATATGTAAAGAATCTGGCCCAGAATTATCCCACCTAAGAAAGAGTGAAGAAGAGAGGCCACTAAAAGGAAAACACTGGAACCAACAGGGTGGCTTATTCTGAACATTTTACAAATACTTCTAGGCATGTAACATGTGCTAACCAGATGAGATCGAGCTCTAACCACTCCGAAGCTTCCTTCTGTCACCTGATGAAGCACTTTCTGCATATCATCTCAGGCCTACAGGTGTGACCTATGAACATTCTGGAAAACTTGCTTTTAGACAGGACCTTGATGGTACTGCAAGCTGGGTCAGCCTCTGTGGTGGGAAGAACCCATAACGTTGGCTGCTAAGCTCTCAGAAAGTGCAAGCTTTGGCTGCTGAAAGTAAAATGTAAAAAAGGAGATTGGTGGACTTTTAAAATAATCAAATGGGACAACTTTTTCAATCCATTTAAGGACTTTGGCAGGTGGATATTGGACTTCCCTGTGGTCTAGTGTTTAAGAATCCATCTGTCAACACAGGGGATACAGATTCCATCCCTGATCCAGAAAGATTCCACATGCCCCAGAGCAACTAAGCCCGTGCACCACAGCTACTGAGCCTGTGCTCTAGAGCCCCTGAGCCGCAACAACTGAGCCCATATGCCACAGCTACTGAAGACTGTGAGCCTAGATTCTTTACTTGGCAGCAAGAGAAGCCCCTGCAATGAGAAGCCTGTGTACCACAAGGAAGAGTAGCCCCTGTTTGCCACAACTAGAGAAAACTTATGTGCAGCAATGAAGACCCAGGCACAGCCAAAAATAAATAAGTTAATTAATTAGTTAAAAGGTGGATATTTTCTTATAGGTAATGAACAGATAATGCCTATGCTGATTCTTTCTTACATGGCTGATGCAACAGGCCTCCACTAGAAGGTACCATTTCATCAACCTGGCTCCACTGGTCATAGTTACTATTGAGTTAAACTGATCCTTTTGAAATATGAATCAGGACACTGCTGCTGCTGCTGCTGCTAAGTCGCTTCAGTCGTGTCCGACTCTGTGCGACCCCATAGACGGCAGCCCACCAGGCTTCCCTGTCCCTGGGATTCTCCAGGCAAGAACACTGAAGTGGGTTGCCATTTCCTTCTCCAATGCATGAAAGTGAAAGGTGAAAGTGAAGTCACTCAGTCGTGTCCGACTCTAGCAACCCCATGGAAGTGAAAGGTGAAAGTGAAGTCACTCAGTCGTGTCCGACTCTAGCAACCCCATGGACTGCAGCCCACCAGGCTCCTCTGTCCATGGGATTTTCTAGGCAAAAGTACTGGAGTGGGGTGCCATTGCCTTCTCTGCAGAATCAGGACACAGCACTCCCCAACTCAGAAGTCCTCAGTGGCTCCCACTACAATTAGCATAAAACAGCAAGTTCTCCCCAATGGCCTCCAAGGCCCTCACAAGATCTGCCCTGATGAACTCTCCATGCCATCATCTCCTGACAGTGACCACTCCTCACCCCTAGGCTCCTTGAATTTGCTGCTGTTTCTTGAACACCCTAGGCCTGTTTGCACCCCAGAGATACTGAACTGCTGTTCTCACTGGCTGAAATGGTATATTCCCCCTGGTCCCAAGGTAATTTACCCACTTGATTAGCTTTTGAACAGACCACCTACCTGAGACATAAACAATGAACACTCCCAAGTACCGCCCCATTCATAGCACTTACTATCTGTCATTGGAATGTGTATTTCTTAAAAAAAAAAAAAAGTCTGCAATAGGTCTTAATGCAGCATGCAAACACTTAGTGTGTTGTGTGGGATCTTGTTCCCTGACCAAGGATTGAACCTAGATACCCTGTATTGGGAGCACAAAGTCCTAGCCTCTGGACCACCATAGACCCAGAATATGTATTTCTTTATTATTTGTCTCCCTTGCTTAAATGTAAGGTCCCCAAAGGACTCTGTCTTTATATATCTTGTTCCTTGATATATCCCCACACTTATTATTATTATTTTTTTTATTTACTTTTAGCCACACTGAGCAGCTTGTGGGATCTTAGTTTGCAACCAGGGATTGAACCCATGCCCCCTGCAGCAAAAGTGTGGAGTCCCAACCATTAGATATCCAGTTCAGTTCAGTTCAGTTCAGTCACTCAGTTGTGTCCGACTCTTTGCAACTCCATGAATTGCAGCACGCCAGGCCTCCCTGTCCATCACCAACTCCCGGAGTTCACTCAAACTCATGTCCATCGAGTCGGTGAGGCCATCCAGGCTTCTCATCCTCTGTCGTCCCCTTCTCCTCCTGCCTCCAATCCCTCCCACCATCAGGGTCTTTTCCAATGAGTCAACTCTTCACATGAGGTGGCCAAAGTATTGGAGTTTCAGCTTTAGCATCAGTCCTTCCAAAGAACACCCAGATCTGATCTCCTTTAGAATGGACTGGTTGGATCTCCTTGCAGTTCAAGGAACTCTCAGGAGTCTTCTCCAACACCACAGTTGAAAAGCCTTGTCTAACTCAATGAAACTAAGCCATGCCTTGTGGGGCCACCCAAGACGGATGGGTCATGGTGGAGAGGTCTGACAGAATGTGACAGAATGTGGTCCACTGGAGAAGGGAATGGCAAACCACTTCAGTATTCTTGCCTTGAGAACCCCATGAACAGTATGAAAATGCAACATGATAGGATACTGAAAGAGAAACTCCCCAGGTCAGTAGGTGCCCAATATGCTACTGGAGATTAATGGAGAAATAACTCCAGAAAGAATGAAGGGATGGAGCCAAAGCAAAAACAATACCCAGTTGTGGATGTGACTGGTGATAGACGCAAGGTCCGATGCTGTAAAGAGCGATATTGCATAGGAACCTGGAATGTTAGGTCCATGAATCAAGGCAAATTGCAAGTGGTCAAACAAGAGATGGCAAGAGTGAACATCGACATTCTAGGAATCAGAGAACTAAAATGGACTGGAATGGGTGAATATAACTAGATGACCATTATATCTACTGTGGGCAGAAATCCCTTAGAAGAAATGGAGTAGCCATCATGGTCAACAAAAGAATCTGAAATGCAGTACTTGGATGCAATCTCAAAAATGACAGAATGATCTCTGTTCGTTTCCAAGGCAAACCATTAAATATCACAGTAATCCAAGTCTATGCCCCAACCAGTAACGCTGAAGCAGCTGAATTTGAACGGTTCTATGAAGACCTACAAGACCTTTTAGAACTAACACCCAAAAAAGATGTCCTTTTCGTTATAGGGGACTGGAATGCAAAAGTAGGAAGTCAAGAAACACTTGGAGTAACAGGCAAATTTTGCCTTGGAATACGGAATGAAGCAGGGCAAAGGCTAATAGAGTTTTGCCAAGAGAACACACTGGTCATAGCAAACAACCTCTTTCAGCAACATAAGAGAAGACTCTACACATGGACATCACCAGATGGTCAACACCGAAATCAGATTGATTATATTCTTTGCAAAGATGGAGAAGCTCTATACAGTCAGCAAAAACAAGACCGGGAGCTGACTGTGGCTGAGATCATGAACTCCTTATTGCCAAATTCAGACTTAAATTGAAGAAAGTAGGGAAAACCACTAGACCATTCAGGTATGACCTAAATCAAATCCCTTATGATTATACAGTGGAAGTGAGAAATAGATTTAAGGGACTAGATCTCATAGATAGAGTGCCTGATGAGCTATGGATGGAGGTTCATGATATTGTACAGGAGACAGGGATCAAGACCATCCCCATGGAAAAGAAATGCAAAAAGGCAAAATGGCTGTCTGGGGAGGACTTACAAATAGCTGTGAAAAGAAGAGAAGTGAAAAACAAAGGAGAAAAGACCTCCAGGGAGCTCCCTATCCCCACACTTAGAGCAGTGCCTGGCCCCTAGTAGGTAATCAAGAAATATTTGTTGAATGAATGAATGCATTGAACTTATGAAAAATAGAAACAAAATCAGTAAGCATATGTTAAAAAATATACTAGAGTGCAGACTTTCAACTCACCCAGATTGGATTCCTCTTAAGTTGGGAAGGATCATGAGAGCAGAGAGAGAGAAAAAGTGAAATAAAATGAAGTGGTGAGATGCATTATATAATCTACTTCATAATTACAGGTGAGTGTTCAGCTTAGAACTTTGACTCTTTTACATTTGACCAATGTCTGTGTTAGTATTTAAGCAGAGGTTAGTTTGAAGGGCTATGTACTCATTCAAACATAGTAAGAAAACTTTCCCCTGGTCATTTTAATAATTCAGAATGGTGTTTTGTGGCTTCTGTTGGCATCTGAGGGCCCCAAATGGTAACTGCTTATCTGAAAACTGAGGCGTTAATCAAATATTTATGATCTCACTTATTTTTATTTTCTGCATATCTTTTATTTCTGCTTCCCACTTTTTTTTAACCCATTTTGCAGCACATGATTCACACACAAAAGTTAATAGAAATGTTTCAGGGATTATTAAATGCAGCTAAGTAATGAGTTTTTTCTAGAACATAAGGCCAAACTGGGGCTACTTTGCTGTTCCTACAAAGTACTTTTTATTTGAAGGTATGGACTACTCTGCTCTGTATTCTAAAGGTAAGGCAGATTCTGTATTCTGTAAGGCAGATGCATGTCTGCTGCAGAAAGGACTTTAAGGTGAAGACAAAGATTTCCTAAAAAATAGGTTTTATAGTGGTGCGATGAAGTGAATTTGGAATAGAGAACAGTTGAAAATATAGAATTGGTAGGTGAGGCCTTGACATCATGGCAAGATAACACTGAACAGTGACCGTTTGCTAATGAAAACATTATACACTGGTGTTACCAGCAGTCAAGTGGTTTTGGTGAGCCTCTACCTGGGCTTAATTGCCCAAGAAATGTTCCAGTAGCAGCATCTTACTGATGGAGCTTTTATATTCTAACCCTGTTGTTAAAACTAATCCAGACAGTACTGTTGATCCAGGCTCACTTTGTACATGGCAGGCCTTCTGAAAGAGGTCAAAGTCATAATGTATCGTTCACACTAGAAAGTACTCTAGTAATAAACCATTGTTTTTCGATAAGGAGAGAGGACCTGAAGAAGTTAGATGTTTTTTGCAGGTTTATGCATAGCTTGTTGGAGATGGGGTTGGAGTATTGTCAGAATTTTTTTGTTATTGTTGTTATAAGCAATGGAAAATTCTCTGCTCAGACTGGGAATTTATTGGTAGGATTGGACCTTCATAATTTATGGGAAGGTTGAAAATCCAGACTTAGAAAGGGGCAGGCAGAAAGAAAGAAGTTCTGAAAACCTAGAAAGTGAAAACACTAGGAATTATCTCTTAGCAAACATGGTCTGGGGAGGATGTCACTGCAGGGATAGATGATTAAGCTTTAGCCACTTCTGTCTTTATTTCACTCATGCAAGAGCCCAGGTCCCAGGAGTGTCCCTTACATTTGACAAGATTAGGACACGATCCCCTGGCTGTCCTGGGGCAGGTGTTGGCAAACCCCTTCAACTTTGGTTATTGAAAGGAAGCCGCCTGAATTTACTCTTCTGCTAAGTCTGTGGTCGAGCAAGGCAAATCCCCAAAGGACCTCTCAAAGTTGCTGCTGGAAGGAAGCCAGGGATGCAGGGCAATCAGGATACAATGAAACACCTGTTTAGTTTAAAGCATGAGACTGTTGCACAGCTAGAGAAGGCCATGAGGAGCAAGCAAGAGTTCGTGTGGGATTAGTAGGAAGGTTTTTCTTTTCAAACACAGGAGTCCTCACCTCCTCCTTCCTTCTGTCTTAGAATGTGGGCCTGGAGGCCAAGCAGCCATCTTGAGTCTGAAGTGACAAGCACAACCTCTAAAGCAGCGGTTGGCTGCCTTTTTGGCATCAGGGACTGGTTTCATGGAAGACAACTTTTCCATGGACGGAAGAGGGGATGGTTCAGGTAGTCACAAGAGCAATGCGGGGGATGGTACAGGCAGTAATGGGAGTGATGGGTAGTGATGGGGAACGGCAGATGAAGCTTCACTCGATCACCTGCCTCTCACCTCCTGCTGTGCAACCCAGTTCCTAACAAGCCATGGACTGGTACTGGTTTTCTGTTCCGGGGTTGGGGACCCCCACTCTAAAGTACTTGCTAAGGCTATTTATCCACTGCCTGAGCAGATGAATAGAAGGAGTCTGATATACCAAATATACCATAGGGCTGCTGTACCAACTCTGAACTGCCTGCCTACAGACTTCTTATTTTGTAAGAAAATTAAAAACCTATTTGGCCAGGCCCCTAGATTCGGGCGTCAGAAACACACAGCTTTCACAATCTGATAATACAGATTGGTCCTAGAACTCTGGTCTCTCCATCCCTTTTATACAACACCTTTCCCTGGTGGCTCAGTGGTAAAGAATCTGCCTGCAATGCAGGAGATCTGGGTTCAATCCCTGGGTCAGGAAGATCCCTATAAAGAAGGACATGGCAACCCACTCCAGTATTCTTGCCTGGAGAATTCCATGGACAGTGGAGCCTGATGGCCTACAGTCTATGGAGTCACAAAAAGTCAGACATGACTGAGCAACTAACATGCTCATTTTCACTTTTCGTTTTCCTGTTCTACTTACAGAGACATGATTCCTGCCTTCAAGAAGCTGATGGCAGATTTGAAGTTAAAATAATGTTCTTAAGCAAGTAGAGAGCAAAAGCCTGTGATGTATAGTACATTCTGAGGGACTTCCCTGGTGGTCCCGGGGTTAAGAATCGGTCTTGCAATGCAGGGGATGTAGGTTCAGTCCCTGGTTGGGGAACTAAGATCCCACATGCCTGGGGTCAACTAAGACCACGCACCACAACTACTGAGCCCATGCTCTGAAACGAAGATCCTGCATGGTGCACCTAAGACCCAATTCAGCCAAATAAATATTAAAAATAATTATAATAATACATTCTGAGCAGTGAGGAACAATGGTAAAGAGAGTTCAAAGGCCAGTCATTCTGCCCAGGCTCTTGAGCATCCTCCTGCCCCCGAGCTCTAACTGTACAACCTACTCTTATATCTTTTCACCTTTGCCTCTCCTCTGCTTCTTTGTCTTAGCATCTAAGAGCCTCAAATCTCTCCTGTTCTAAAAAGAATCCACCCTTACCCAAGGGTCCTCTCAAACAACCAATCTCTTGCCTTTTCTCCTTCTCCAAACTTCTCAATGGAGTGGTCTGTCTGCATCTTCTCTCTTCCCATTGAATCCTGTACCCAGAGCACCTAGCTTCATCCCTTCCTCCACACTAAAGTAAGCAATCAGCTGATTACTAATTCCTGTGGGTGAATCTTTGTCCCTGTTTGACTGTCCCTGTGTGCTGCCGTTGATAATGCTCACTGCTGCATTTGTAGAAACTTCTCTCTTGGGCCTGTGAGCTCACATTCTCCTGGATCTCTTCTTATGTCTTGGAGTGTGCATCCTGCCTTGGCAGGCCTACTACTCAAGGCAATGGATCACGTCCTAGCTAAAGCGAGGACACTCTGCCCCTCCCTGGAAACTGAATAGTGAGTGGACAAACCAAGACACTAAAATGGCATTCTTGTATTTTCGCAGCAGTGCCCTGGAGGAGCTGTTGAAGAGCTCCTGCCACATGAGGCCCCAGAGCTGCCAGGTTCCTATCTGCCTCCTGCCTGATTCTTTGTTCTCCCATGGCCTCCAAGAAAATCCTTTACATCATCCAGAGTCAGTTTCTGTTGCTGATAACCAAAGGGACTTGAGTGATGCCTTGTTCTTATTCTGTTTTCTAAACACATGAGTGCAGAACAGGCCATGGGTCCTGGTTTGTACCTGTGTCCTTAGGGAGCTCACTCTTTAAGACTCAGATAAAATATCCCTCCTCCTCCATGCTGCCCTCCATGATTCATATCCTTGCAGTCAAACCATATTGCCCTTTCCACTTTTCTTCCTCAGCAAAGCCCTGACCTCCATTGGTCCCTTAGAGTCTGGAGCACTCCAAAAGCTTTTCAGAGTCAACACTAATGCTTACATTCAGAGTCGTCTGTCCAGGACCAGTGTGGCCAGTTAGACCGTAGGGCCGCAGGGCTAAGTTCTGGCCTTCTCCACTAACCTCCTGTCTCCTAAATGGTGACAGCTTTAACAAGAGGTGACAGAGCTCCTTATGGTGCTGTTGTTGCTCAGTCGCTAAGTCATGTCTGACTTTTTGCAACTCCATGGACTGCAGCATGCCAGGCTTCCCTGTCCATCACTATCTTCCTGAGTTTGCTCAAACTCAAATCCATTGAGTCGATGATGCCATCCAACCATCCCATCCCTCGCCGCCCGCTTCTCCTCCTGCCCTCAATCTTTCCCAGCATCAGGGTCTTTTCCAATGAGTTGGCTCTTTGCATCAGGTGGTGAAGTACCGGAGCTTCAGCTTCAGCATCAGTCCTTCCAACGAATACTCAGGGTTGATTTCCTTTAGGATTGACTGGTTTGATTTCTTTGCTGTCCAAGGAATTCTCAGGAGTCTTCTCCAACACCACAATATGAAAGCATTAGTTCTTCTGCACTCAGCCTTCTTTATGGTCCAACTCTCACATCTGTACATGACTACTGGGAAAACCATAGCTTTGACTTTATGGACCTTTGTTGGCAAAGTGATGTCTCAGCTTTTTTAATATACCATCTAGGTTAATCATAGCTTTTCTTTTGAGGAGCAGGTGTCTTTTAATTTCATGGCTGCATTCACTGTCTGCAGTAATTTTGGAGCCCAAGAGAATAAAATCTGCCACTGTTTCTTCTTTTTCCCCTTCTATCTGCCATGAAGTGATGGGACCAGATGCCATGATCTTAGTTTTTTGAATGTTGAATTTTAAGCCTTATGGTGTAGTCAGCGTCAGCTTTGATCTGTCTTCTGAGAAGGAGCTGGAGAGAAACACTACTTGGTCTCAGACCACAGAGTTCCTGATGTCAGAGGAACCTGTGCTTTCTCTTCTCCCTCCCACGTTTCCTCTTCTGTGCCTGTGTGGTTTTCCATGAAGCAGTCACTGAGATGGAGTTAAAGGTGTAAAAAGTTTACAGGGGAGTGGCACCTGTGAAAGAGAAGGGGTAGAAGTAGGATGGGCAGGGGCAGCCAGCAGACCATGATGGAGACCCCATGGTCTTTGACAGCTGGTGGAGCTCCGGGGTTCAGATTGCCCTCTAGAGGCATCCTGTGTTAGATAGAAATGACCAGGCCCTGTAGGCCCACTCTGCTAAGTCATTGGCCAGAGTTTGCTGTGAAAGTAGCTGGACCCTGGCTTGAAAACTAGGCCTACCAGCTGGAGGTGGTCAGGAAGCCATGCCCCTCCCATATGGAAGCCACTCTTTCTGAAGGTGGATCTGAGCAGTGGATCTGTGTCTGCCACACCTTCTACCAACTGGTCTTTGTCTATGCCGGTCAGGGTGCTGACGTCTGGAGCAGTGCTGTGCTCAGAGGTCCTACTGGCTGAATGAATGAAAGAATGAATGAACTATGGTGTGAGTGAAGGAAAGAAAGACGGTCCAGATAAAAGAATGCAGGAATGATGAGACAGCCAGAGAAAAGAACAAATTGAATAAAGATACTTCAGCAAAAGAACTACCAACTGGGTCACTTAGGGGTGAGATGATTGTGTCCATCCCCCCAGGGATTCTTTGAAAAATCACTTGACTGCTTTCTCCTGGGGCAGAGGTGTCTTCTCTCCTGCCCATTCCTCAGTGATGACAGCAATTCTTTTTCTTCTGAGCCTTCAGCTTTTATTAAGTCTCCATTCTTCCCTCGAAGGCAGCTTTGCTAAAGGCATGGAGAACAGATTGCCTGTGAAGGCTGTGTTGCTCTTTGTATCTCAGACCAGATGTGGTAATTGATTGCACTACCCTGAGCCGTCCATCTTTATTGCTCTCCATCTGCCCAGATGGCACCTGAGCCTCCAGTTGTGGCCACAGTCAGTGGCAGAGTGCTCCCTTCCATGGGTTCCTCTCAGACTTAGAGCTGTGCACTAATTGCCCTGTGTCTCTTTGGGCAGTTCCAGGACCTGAAATTGGGACTTATTCTGACAGTCTGGCCTCATCAGGAGAATGTGCTGCAGAAATAAACCCTACAGGAGGGGATAATTTTCCCAAGATCATTTTTGAAAAGGACAAGTTGAACTTCACACTAATGCTTTGGGCAAGACTTCTCCTATTTTTCCCTTCCAAGAGGTGGAGGTATGAAACATGTTTGTGAGCCCCTATGCTTTTAAACTTTTGCATATACTGAGTTAGTCAGCTTAGGCTATGCTATGATGTGGCAACAAACAATCCCCGCATCTCAATGGGTTATAAAAACAATGATCTATTTCTTGCTCAGGCTACAAGTACATCTTGGGTTAACTACAGCTCTGCTCCATGTTTACACTTGGACCTTTTTGGGGATGTTGCCTTGTGGCAGAAGGGAGAAAGACAGAGAACCATAAGCTAGATCTTACTGCTTTGGCGCAAAAGTGATATGGCCTTTCTGTTCATGTTTTATTAACCTGAGTAGATCATATGCCACTTTCAAGTTCAACAGGCTTAGGATGTATAGTCATCCCACAGGCCACAGGTCTGATGCAGGAAAGTAGAATCCTCCCAGGGAAGGCTAGTATTGTGAGTCATAACCTGCAGAACCACTTGCATTAACCGTGAGGAGTAGAGCAAGGCAGCTTGAATGGTCTTGTGAGCTTTCAGGTGTGGAAAGCCTTTACACCTGCAGGTGAAGCAGAGGATTTAGTGACTGGGCTCCTAACGTCTGGTTGGATCTCCACCTATGTTTGTGTGACGTTCAGCAAATTGCGTGACCTCTCTGAACCTCTAAATGTGCATAATAACATCTACCCATTAAGGCTGTTGTGAAGATTAAATCGGGTGTCTGGCAGGTGCATAATACATGGGAGATTTTATTATGATGAAGTAGTTCAGGCTTGCCTTGGGCAAGTTGGAAAACTCAGAGAAATAGGTAGAAATAAATAATGCTAAAGCACTTCTTGCCACCCAAAGACATGTGCTAAAATTTTGGCATATTTCCTTCAAAAGATGAAAGCAAGCTATTTTTAAAGCTGCAGCTGTTCTGCGTTTGGGCAGAAGGACAAGGAAGGCATTTGTTTGCGAAGACACCTTAATAGGCTTTTTAGCTCCCCTCCCTTGCTCTACCTGGCTAGTCTGGATGTGTTGAAATAAAAGTTTTCAGAATTCTCTGCATGCTAATCAGACAGGAATTTTTTTAATCTTCTCTTGAAAGCAGAGAGGAAGGGGATGTGTTTAGGGGGCTCCAGAAAGAAAGAATGTGAACAGATTGAAAGCCTATGAGTTGATCTGAGACAGAGATACATGTAAGGAAAAAGTGAGGGACACCCAGAGAGAGAAAGAAAGAGAAGGATAAAATGGAGAACAGGTAACACAGAAAGACCCAGAGTCGGACACATAGAAAACTAGAGAGGAACAGGAACATATACCTACACAGGCGGAGAGTGAAACCCAGTGACACCAGCCTGCTTTGTCAGACAAGAAGCCAAGCAGGTTTTGCTTGGTCAGGGCACTGGCATGTGCAGTGAACTTCAGAGACAAATGCTTTTTTTTTTTTTTAGCTCTCAGCATTTTTGCACTCTCTGCTGTACAATACTTCCCCCTCCCCCAGCCCCAGCCCCACTCACTACTGCCCCATCCTCAAAACTTTTGGATAAAAGCCTCTTTGCAAAACAGCCTGATGCTGCTGGTGCCTTGGCAAATGCAGAAGATAGGTCCTTGTTCAGAGAGCGATAAAGTGGCTTAGGGAGAGGAGCAGGGGCCAGGGGAGTGGTGCTGAGGTCTCTTGAGGGGATTGACAACAGAACCAGGAGAGGCTTTGGAATAAGAGGTGAAGGGCAACCTCTAGAAAAATGAAATCCCCCTTTCTCGGGGGGGCCTTGACATCTCAAGGAGGAGGTTTTGGATCCCTGCCTTTCTGTGAGATTGAGTTATATTTAGACATTTAAAAAATCTGGGGGCTTCCTTGGTGGCTCAGTGATAAAGAATCTACCTGCCAATGCAGGAGATGCAAAAGACTCCAATTCGATCCCTGATCCAGGAAGATGCCACATGTCTTGGAGCGACTAAGCCCTTGCACTTCAATTACTGAGCCTGTGCTCTAGAGCCTAGGACCACAACTACTGAGCCCACGTGCTGCAACTACAGAAGCCCGTGCACCTAGAGCCCATGCTCCACAGCAAGAGAAGGCGCCACAGTGAGAAGCCCACACACACCACATCTACAGAGTAGCCCCCACTCGCCACAACTAGAGAAAGCCCGCACGACAACGAAGACCCAGCACAGCCAAGAAGATATAAAATTATATAAAAAAATCTGGTGATTGAGATGTATTAAATATCAGATATAGTCCAATATCATAATGATAGTCCTAGATTGAGATATAGATATTTCACATAGTTGAAATCGTACTGTCGACATAGTGTATAGCCTGCTTTTTCTCCTAAGCATTAAGATTTCAAACATTCTCTCACATCATTAAAAACTCTCTATAAACATCATTTTAGGGCATTTATGTTCTAACAGCTCTTGCGTTACTCTCCCTTCCACTCACACCCCCTGGAGCTCCTCCTGGCTCCAGCCGCCCACCTGCTTTGTTTTATGAATTCTTGACTGAGCTAGAGGAGGGGCCTCTGACAAGGTCCGCGGTGGGCTCAATTATGGAAAACATGGCCTGAGTCACAAGATGAGTGATTGCTATGTCCCTCCTGCCTGCTACCAGAGCCGTGACAGAGATGCTTCCAGAGTGCTGGCTCAATTTTGTTATTTGCCGTTGTGGTTAATGAAAAGATGAAATTGGAGCCTATGAACACAAGATGTGGGCAGCACCATAATTAGCCTTTTGGAAGGTGAAGGATCCACTTTAAAATAAAAGAAAATAGCTTTACTCCCACAATGAAATGGTTGCAATTTTCCAGTTAATGCAGAACCTGCAGTATTTCTGTAATCATGTCCCATAGGTCTTCTATTCATGGTAATTTCTTCCTTTCTTTTTCTCTCTTTTCCCTCTTCTTTTTCTTTTTTACTTCTAAATAAATTCTCTTGGGTATCAAGAAGACTAAATAACATTATTTGCAAACAGGAGGGAAAAAACTCTTTCCCTGGTGATGAATGTATTTTATTTTGAAAAGTAAAAAAATTAAAGGCTGAATAATTAAGTTCTTAACCTAGTAGTGTGTTAGTCTTAGTTGCTTGGTGAGTCTGACATTTTGCGACCCCATGGACTGTAGCCTGCCAGGCTCCCCTGGCCATAGAATTCTCCAGTTAAAAATAGTGTAGTGGGTTACCATTCCCTTCTCCAGGGGATCTTTCTGACCCAGGGATAGAACCCAGGTCTCCTGCATTGCAGGTGGATTCTTCACTGTTTGAGCCACCAGGGAAGCCACATACTTAGTATAGCTGGGCTGTCTAAAATTCAGCCAAACCTATACAGACAAGATTTGGTTTTGTTTCTTCATCCAAAGGCAGGTGTCCTGAGCAAAGAAAGGCCATTTCCTGGAGGTGACGGACAGCAGAGATAATCACGGGCAGGATGAGGCAGCCAGAGTGGTGGGGCCAGGCGACCTGGCCTCTGCCCCAGACCAGACCTTGAGACCCTCACTTTACCTCCCTCTGCCTCAGTTTCCTTACCTGTAAGATGCCTAAAACTCCCTGCCTTGCAGGCCTGTGGCAAGCATGTGACAGCGCCTAGCACAGGGCCTAAATCACAGTCGGGCTCAACAATAGTAATGATTCCTTTTACCCTGTGGCCTTCAAGTGAGTGAACATATAACACAGAGAGAGCCTGAGCCGGTGCTGACTCAATGCCTTCAGAAGGCTTACTGTACCAGGAGTCTAAAAGATGCCCCAAATGAAAAGCTTTTGATTTTCTCAAAGTAGCACCTTGAGGAGTTTTGCAGCAAATGATCTTGCAAGACAGGCGCTGTGTCCCTGTTTTACAGTTGAGAAGACGGTGACTCAGCAACTTGCCCAAGGACACACATCTTGCAAGTGGTAGAGAGATCGCCGTCCCTTTCCATCAGATTCCCAATCCTAGGCTCATTTCTCTGCAGTTTTGCTCAGATCCTGTCCTGGTTATACTGTTTACGCACTTTTCTATTAAAAAAAATGTTTTTGGCTGTGCTGAGTCTTTGTTGCAATTCACAGGCTTTCTCTAGTTGTGGTGTGTGTGGGCTTCACTAGTTTTGGTGTGTGGGCTTCTCTTTTTGTGCATGGGCTCTAGAATGGGGGGCCTCAGCAGTGTGGTGCACAAGCTCTCTAGTTGTGGTGCACAGGCTTGCTTGCCCCGTGGCATGTAGGATCTCAGTTCCCAGACCAGGGATCAAACCCATATCCCCTGATTTGCAAAGCTGATTTTTAACCACTGGACCACCAGGGAAGTCCCTGTATTAATTTTCATCTGCAAAATGGGCATGTTGCTTCTGAAAGTGGTCAAGTGTATGGCCTTTGTTACCAGACAGATCTGAATTCAAGCTCCAGACCTCCCATCCTCCAACTGTATAACTTTAGAAAAGAAACAACATTCCTGGGGTCCATCCATAAAATAAGAATCTTTAACAGAATCTGGCTCATAGATGCTGAGGACATAAATAGATAGTATTTATAAAGCAAATGTGTGCAGGATCTGGCCTCTCATAAGCATCCAGTGAAATAATGGCTTTAATGATCTCTCTCCTATGTCATTGTAAAGATTCACTGAGGTTACACCTGTGAAAGGCTTTATAACTTGGGAAGCCTAGTTCCACGTTGGCCCTTATTACACATTTTATTTCACTAACTTCCATAACCTTCTTGGTAATAATGGACCTTATAACCTAGTGTGAGAAAACTCTCCCTGCAACTCAGTGCTCTCAGCTCTGAACTGCTTCCAGAACTGTGGGGACAGTTACCATATGAAAATGTTTGCAGGAGGCTCAGCCGTCAGTGCAGAGGCTTAAGCAGCAATCCTCCCTTCTGATTAGTTTCACTGCAGATCCTAGGCAAACGGAGTCCCCAGTCCCTCAGCGCAGGCAGCACTGAGACTTGTCAGGTCAGGGGGAGGGGAGCAACTGATGTGATTAAAAATTCACTGTGGAACACAAGTGAACAAATTGTGCCCTTCAGGAAGACTAAAGATTGTCTGCAGGGTCAATTTTCGGCCCCAGCCTGGGAATCTGTCCCCTGATCTGGGGATAGAAAAATCAGTCTTTGTTGGATCTGAGAGTCAGGTAGTGGGGAGAGGTCAGACAGACCAGTAGGGCAGGAAGGGAGGTATGACAGACTGTATGGGGACAGGATTCCTCCCTTCCCCTCTCGCTGCCTGTCTCCCTCTCTCTTTTCCTTCCTTCCTTTCTTTCCATAAATAATTCTTGAGTCCCAGTTGAGCCATATCAAGGCATAGGCTCTGAGCTAGAGAATAAATCTAACCCAGCATTGGCCTCAAGGACACAAAAGTTCAGGACAATGACATTGGTCAGTAATATAGAGATCAGTACAGGTGCCATTAGGAAAAGCCCCTGATGCTGGGAAAGATTGAGGGCAGAAGGAGAAGAGGGCATCAGAGGATGAGATGGCTGGATGGCATCATTGATGCAATGAACATGAACTTGGGCAAACTCCAGGAGATGGTGAGTGAAGGGAGGCCTGGAATGCTGCAGTCCATGGGGTTGCAAAGAGTCACACATGACTGGGCGACTGAACAACAACAATGATAACAGGTGCCATGGAGCCCAGAGGCAGCTCAGCCTTGGTGGTGGTAGTAGGGGGTTTGGGAGTATCCAGGGTGTCTTCTTCCAGCAGAGATGATATCTGAACTGAATTTTTAGAGGCATTGGACAGACAGAGGTGGGACTTAGAAGAGCCTGGGCACTGGCCCTGGGATACCTGGGGAATACAGATAATTCAGGGAGAGCAAGAATGTGAGGAAGGTGAGGCTGGAGAGGCAGTCTGGGCTTGAAGCATTTTATAAGCCAGGCTGTAGTGTGAGAAGAGTGAATCAGACAGGCCCATGGTAAGTCTGATGATCTCAAATCCTAATTCTGCTATTTAACATCGTATAGCTATTTAGCTAATTGTACAGTTTCTCATGCTTGCTAACACCTACTTTATAGAGTTGAATCTCCAAGTCGGTGTCTGGCCCATTTGGACTGTCAGCAAATGGCAATTCTTTCTTTGCCCCAGGTGTGTAGATTGGAGAGAGTGTGAGACAGGAAACCAGGCAGGTCGGAGTCTGGCTAGTAATCTTTCCCTCCCTGGTAGAATTACCTATTACCAAGCCCTTTGAAATTCATATAGTAGCTAGAGCCCTAGAACTCAGAGTCCCCTTGTGGGCTCCAGATTCTAGCCTCTTGGTTGGGGTGTGAGGTTTCAGGGGAGCCCCTCTGTGTCTGTGCAGCCTGGAGGCAGTGACAGTCATCAGCCAGTGTGCTGTGGGTGCACATGGTGAGGGTGCCGATGGATGAGGCTCTTGCCTTAGGTAGAATGGATGTTTAAAGACTGAGTATGTGTATATGCATTTTATTTGTATCCTCTTTCATCTCTGAAGGGGTAAACAGGGTGTACTTGTTTACCACAGCACCCAGCAGTACCAGGGCCTGGGACACCTTGGTTGCATGAATGCACAAACTATCTGTTTCTCCTCATTTTCTCTTCCCTCCGAGTCATGCCTGCTCCACTCAGTACTGGCAGGAGGCCCCAGGTCATTACGTCTGGGGAGGTTATCCTGGGAAGTGGGTTTCCCCTTGCCCTTCAGTCTACTCCCATCTACTCCCAGAGAGGCTGATAGACTTGACCAAGCATGTGAGAGTTTGCCCCACCTTCTGGGAAGGGTTTCTTTCCACGCTCTGGGTAGCATCTTATTATTCTACCACTGCAGTCCAGGACAGACAAGTGATGGGATAGGGGCTTTCTAGAATCATCAAAGGTCCCATCAAACAGCTATGGGCTCCTAACATCTGAAAGCCATCTTTAATTTCATGATTCAGACCAATTCAACTTCTTCTTCAGGAAGACTGCCCTGGCCTCTTTCCCGCTTTTTATGGCATGGTTTCCAGACCACAATTACCTTGCGAGTCTGTGTAAATCTGGAAGTCAGAACTGCAGACCAAAGCTATACCTGAGTATGTCCCTACCCTACACCTTGGCCCTCATCATCTTACAGCGACCACCACTGTCGCCTGTGTGCACACCTCTCCTGCAAGGTGATGGGGTGCCAGGAGGCGGTGCTCCATGATGCACGTGGGCAGATGGGCTCAGAGAGGTAAGTTAGATCACCAGGTTCACAGAGCAAGCAGGAACATGGCTGGCAACCTTGCTTCTCCTGCCTCCTCTCTGCACCATCGCATAATACTCAGCTTTCTATTCCATTTGGATTTTGGAAGGGAAGGATTCAATATTTTATTACTCCTTTAAGTTTGATCACAATGCAGTGTACTTTCTAGAGTCTGAGTGAAGGAATTCATGACAAGAATGATCAAGAGCCTTTAGTCATTAATGACACAGTCACATGTTGCATTTTTATTTCACACAAGGCAGCAAACACAGTGATTTAGTATATAGGCTATGGCAACAGGTCACCTGTGTTCCGAGCCGAGTTCCATTACTGGTTGTGTGAGTTTGAGCAAATTGTTAACCTCTCTGTGCCTCAGTTTCCATATTTGTAATTTTGAGATAACTACCTTTTATGGTTATCAGAATTAAATAAGTTAAAAGGTACAAACACAACCGAACCTGGATTTGAATAAGCGCTCTATAAGTTTACAGCTTCCCAGGTGGCTCAGTGGTAAAGAATCTGCAGGAGACGCTGGAGACATGGGTGTGATCTCAGGGCTGGAAAGATCCCTGGAGGGGGAAATGGGAACCCACTCCAGTATTCTTGCCTAGAGAATCCCATAGACAGAGGAGCCTGGCAGGCTGCAGTCCATATGGTTGCAAAGAGTTGGACACGGCTGAGCATGCATGCACTGTACCTCTATAAGTTTATGTTGTTATTATAGCTAATTCTCTAGCTTTGGAGAAGGGAATGGCAACTCACTTCAGTATTCCTGCCTGGAGAACTCCATGGACAGAGAAGCCTGGTGGGCTACAGTCCATGAAGTCACAAAGAGTTGGACATGACTGAGCAACTAACATACATTCTCTAGCTAGACTATTCTGGAAAAAGATAATAAAGGAAAAACAGCAGCTGGGTCCTGTTCATTCAAGAGGCTTTGAGGTCTAGGCAATGGTTTGAGGGTATTTTAACAACTCTGCTGATTAATGAAAAAAAGAATTGATCAGCAGGCCAAACTTTTCCAGTGTTGGCCCAGGTTCAGACTTAATTATAACTGCAGCTCAAATCATAGGCTTTGGCTGCCCCCAAAAGCACAGGTGGTCCTCAGAAGCCCGGGCTATGCTAATTTGCTGGCCTGCACTGAAGTCAACAAAATGAAGCAAATCAGAGCAACAAGGCTGGCAGAGAAAGCCAGGCAATAGTTTTCCTCCCCTGAGATTAATAGAAGACTGTAGAGTCCCTTAGTGGAACAGACGAATTTAATCACCCATTACCTTAGGACAATCACTAAAATAAAAAAAAATAGGTCTCATATCCCCAAGTAATGGAAATTCCACTGATAAATTCAAGCTATAACAAGAAGGCAGTCTTGAAACTGAATACTGTGGCTGGGTTTTTAAATAAATGGATCATTTTATGAAACAATGTGCTTGCTATCAAATCATATACCCAGCTTTTACAAAAAACTAAAAAGAAATATTTTCCACATACTAGAATACAATTTCATAGCTGGGCAGAAGCAACCGGGCCTTATCCTGCTGGAGGGCATGCCCACTCCAGCCAGCACTCTGATTCTCATAAAAAAACAGCCAAGATAATTGCCATGGATAAGAACAGCTTTGGAGTAAGTTCTTCCCCGCCTCCTTTTAAACCTGTGGCATTCGTGCTATGCCAACCCCAGTCAGTGCTTGAGCCCAGACACAGCACTGGTTCTTCCCCAGGAAAGAGCCCTGCAGGATGGTACACCCAGTTCATCACAAAATTACACACCATTTGTACTGTTTCCGATGCTGCTCCAATTCATAAATCCCAACCAATAACTGTGGTATGTATATACAATGGAATATTACTCAGCCATTAAAAGGAACACAATTTGAGTCAGTGCTAATGAGGTGGATAAACCTAGAGCCTATTATACAGAGTGAAGTAAGTCAGAAAAGCAAATATCCTATATTAACACATATATATGGAATCTAGAAAGATGGTGCTGATGAATGTATTTACAGGGCAACAATGGAGACACAGACATAGGGAAAGGACTTAAGGACACAGGCAGCAGGGAGGGAGGAGAAGGTGGGATGAATGGAGAGAGTAACATGGAAACATATACTCTAGGTAGAACAGATAACCGATGAGAATTTGCTGTAGACACAGGGAACTCAAACCAGGGCTCTGCAACAACCTAGGGGTGAAGGGAAGGGGTGGGAGGAGGGAGGGAGGTTCAAGAGGGTGGGGACATATGTACACCTATGGCTGACTCCTGCTGATGTATGGCAGAGGCCAACACAGTATTGTGAAGCAGTTATCCTTCAATTAAAAATATATAAATTTATTTAAAAAAGAAAAGCAATGTAGAAGTTCTTTAGGAAAGAGGAGGGATTTTCTTTCCAATACAGAGAAGTCCAAGATGTATGCATTTGCTAACACTTGACTTTCCCAACCAACACGTCTCAGCCTGATTTCCATCTGGGTAGCAACATGGTCTTAACGGGCTGTTAGGGCATCCATTTTTGTTAATTTCGCAGTCAACAATTTCCTCCCTGGTTTAAGTGGCCTGCAGACTGTGAATTGTGAGTCCTCATTAGAAGGGAAGAGGTATTGTCCCACACTTGGCGGCTTCCATACATCACATTTTCAGGTGGCTTTAGCATGCTGGAACATTTGTGGGCACAGGGCCTGACAGGAATAATCCCGAGATGTGACACTGTGTTGGGCAGCAGCACTCGAAACAGTTCTGCGATCCCATCTGTGATTCACCGAACATTCGTGCCGAGGCACAGACAAAGGTGAATTAGTTCCAGACAAAATGCATCAATGCTCTATTGAATAGTCAATTATTAAACACATAATGGAATCTGTGGTTAGCAAGGCATGCTGACGATGTGCCGTGTTTGCACAATTTCTAACAGGAAAGGAAGGCTGGCTTCTAGTTTTTGAAAAACAGAACGGTTCAGTGGTATTTAAGGTAAACTTGAAAGCACATCTTCCCTTGGAGGTGCATGTGAGATTTGTGTTTATTATTCACATTTTCTTCCATTTCTCCATTTAATTAGAACTTGTGGCAGTTAACTTTTAAAATGCCACAATCAGGTAGGGTACCTACCTGACTTCAGGCTCTACTACAAAGCCACAGTTATCAAGACAGTATGGTACTGGCACAAAGACAGAAATATAGATCAATGGAACAAAATAGAAAGCCCAGAGATAAATCCACACACATATGGACACCTTATCTTTGACAAAGGAGGCAAGAATATACAATAGATTAAAGACAATCTCTTTAACAAGTGGTGCTGGGAAATCTGGTCAACCACTTGTAAAAGAATGAAACTAGAACACTTTCTAACACCATACACAAAAATAAACTCAAAATGGATTAAAGATCTAAACGTAAGACCAGAAACTATAAAACTCCTAGAGGAGAACATAGGCAAAACACTCTGACATACATCACAGCAGGATCCTCTATGACCCACCTCCCAGAATATTGGAAATAAAAGCAAAAATAAACAAATGGGACCTAATTAACCTTAAAAGCTTCTGCACATCAAAGGAAACTATTAGCAAGGTGAAACGACAGCCTTCAGAATGGGAGAAGATAATAGCAAATGAAGCAACTGACAAACAACTAATCTCGAGAATATACAAGCAACTCCTACAGCTCAACTCCAGAAAAATAAATGACCCAATCAAAAAATGGGCCAAAGAACTAAATAGACATTTCTCCAAAGAAGACATACAGATGGCTAACAAACACATGAAAAGATGCTCAACATCACTCATTATCAGAGAAATGCAAATCAAAACCACTATGAGGTACCATTTCACACCAGTCAGAATGGCTGCGATCCAAAAGTCTACAAGCAATAAATGCTGGAGAGGGTGTGGAGAAAAGGGAACCCTCTTACACTGTTGGTGGGAATGCAAACTAGTACAGCCACTATGGAGAACAGTGTGGAGATTCCTTAAAAAACTGGGAATAGAACTGCCTTATGATCCAGCAATCCCACTGCTGGGCATACACACTGAGGAAACCAGAAGGGAAAGAGACACATGTACCCCAATGTTCATCACAGCACTGTTTATAATAGCCAGGACATGGAGCAACCTAGATGTCCATCAGCAGATGAATGGATAAGAAAGCAGTGGTACATATACACAATGGAGTATTACTCAGCCATTAAAAAGAATACATTTGAATCAGTTCTAATGAGGTGGATGAAACTGGAGCCTATTATACAGAGTTCTGAAGTAAGCCAGAAAGAAAAACACTGATACAGTATACTAATGCATATATATGGAATTTAGAAAGATGGTAACAATAACCCTGTGTACGAGACAGCAAAAGAGACACTGATGTATAGAACAGTCTTATGGACTCTGTGAGAGAGGGAGAGGGTGGGAAGATTTGGGAGAATGGCATTGAAACATGTAAAATATCATGTATGAAACGAGTTGCCAGTCCAGATTCGATGCACGATACTGGATGCTTGGGGCTGGTGCACTGGGACGACCCAGAGGGATGGAATGGGGAGGAGGGAGGAGGGTTCAGGATGGGGAACACATGTATACCTGTGGTGGATTCTTTTGATATTTGGCAAAACTAATACAATTATGTAAAATTTAAAAATAAAATAAAATAAAATAAAATGCCACAATCAGCAGCTCTGGAGGGGACCAGTAAGGGGTAGGTATTCCAAGGAGGTACCTCATCTAACAGTCTTTGTATTTTTGATTTGTTTTGGCCTTTATTTGACTTATGTGTGAATGTAGATGTGTGTGTGCTGAAACTCACAGGGCTTCAAGCAAATTAGTGCATTAGGCAGCTCACCTTCCTATCCCCCTTCCTGGATCTCAAATTCTGAAATGGATGCAAAGCACCATCTCAGAGCTCTTCTCTTCCATCTATGCTGGCTTCTACACTACCTCAGGCAGTCCTGGGACACGAGAGGCTATTCAGTGGTTTGAATTTAGAGCACTGCCCTTGTAGCTCAAGCTGGATGATTAAGAACAAAACCACACAGAAACACTCCATTTAACGCATCAGGAGCCATGCTGCCCATCTCTCCAGGTTCTGCAGTGATCTATGCAACTTTGAAAATACCACCTCCTCTCTTTGGATTTACTCATCTTTAAAATGGGGGAAGGGGGTGACTTAAAAAAGTCTTTGGTTGCTAATGTACATATTACAATCAGATGCCAAATTTTGGGTGCTTGCATTGTTCACTGAACAGTTTTAACTAACTTGGGGTAAGAACGTGAGATGGTTTCATCTTTCTCTAACCATTGCCTTCAGCTGGGTATGTTGATTCCTCTCTTTAGCAACATCACGGCAAGTTTCTGTCACTTTCCTGTCACTTGCCACTATTAGATGTTGAGTCCAGTTGAAATCTGAAACTCCATTTATTCTTTGAAGACTTTTTTTTTTTGATGTCTTTATTGAGTTTGTTATGACACTGTTTTATATTTTAGGTTTTTGGTCATGAGTCATATGGGATCTTAGCTTCCCAACAGGGGGTTAAATCTGCACCCCCTGCACTGGAAGGCAAAGCTTTAACCACTGGACCGCCAGAGAAGTCCCTGAAACTCCATTTATGTACCCCCTTCTCTTCTCCCCCAGGGAAGACTCTGCCAATATGCTACGGTCTGAATGCTCATGTCCACCCCTGACCTCCAAATCATATGCTGAAATCCTAACTCCCAGAGGTGATGGTATTAGGATGTGGGGCTTCAAGGAGGTGTTGATATCACGAGGGTGCCCTTATGGATGGAATTAGTTCCTTATAAAACAGACCCCATAGAGCTCCTTAACCCCTTCCATCATGTGAGGATATGATGACAAGTCCACATGTGAGAAGATAGCCCTCACCTGGCCATGCATGTGGACACTGTGATCTCAGACTTCCGGCCTCCAGAATTGTGAGAAATAAATTTCTGTTGTGTGTAAGTGATGCACTCTGTGGTACTTTGTTATAGCAGCCCAAATAGACTAAGACATTGAGACTTTAGGACTTGGAGAAAAGAGGGGGGGTTACTCCCCTGCCTGGCACCTGAGAATTGGGGGTGCAGTCAGCCATGCACACACTTGCTCTTCTCCATCCCTTGGATCCCAGGTCTAGGGTAAGGAAGATAAAAAGAGGGAGCAGAAGTCTTCCCTCATCCATGATCACTGGCCAATGGAGGAAGGCACGTGCTGCTGGCCTCGCTAAGCTTTGCTGGGAGTCTGTCTCTGGCTGGAGGCTGATGTGGGGGTCTTCGCATCAGTGGTGATCAGATCATGAGCTCTGGGGACAGTGCTCAGCTTCCTCACAGCTGAGGATTTCTCCAGAAAGGGGAAAACAATGTTTCTTTATTTTCTCCATAGTCCATGTTTCTAATGCCCCTTTCTGGGTGAGACATGAATCACATCTCATTTGGCCACTGGTCGCTCAGAAAGCCCATGGCTTCTGTGTGCTCCTCTAACCTCAGTGTTATCCTCTTGGGGTCAAGAAGAAGAGTCCTCTCCTGTACCAGCCACAAGTCACACGTGGTGGTGGTGGTAGACCCTTGATACCACAATTCTGACTTACTCTGCTGGTGTAGGCTGCAATAGCCAGCCTCCCACCTTGAGAAGTTTCTAGCAGAGAAGTGGGCTGTAGCCTCTGTTTAAACATATACCTTAAATTGTAGGGAACATGTGTCAAGCTTTCCCCCATATTCATCACCAACCATCCCTCCATCCAGCATCAGCTCTGGAGGTGTCTGTGAAGACCATGTCCACCGAACCACTCAGGGATGCGTGAAACCAGCTCTCCCCTCTTGCAGGCTCCTCAGTCATCTCTTGGAGCTTCATAAGCTGACTTTAGCAAAAGCTTGTGATTCTCTGCTCCACTGACCCCCATTCTCCTTGAGATATTACCCTTGGGTAGCTGGCCTTCAGAGTGAAGCTGGTGTTGGCCCGAGTCTGCCCTGCCCCTCATCCCTGCAACCCACACAGAGATGTATCTCTCTTTTCTTAGGGCAAGTCAAGGAGCCCCTGGGGCTAGAGAGTCTTGAGATCAATGGTGTCCATGTGTCTGCATGGTGGGCTTGCTCAGCAGACTGTCCCCACTCATCAAACTCAGACCTGTGACATTATTAATAAAACTCAATTTGAAAAAATAATAGACTGGCAAAGGGCAAGGTGGCCCATGGCAGAAGGTGGCAGGCCTGTTTCTGCCATTCCCTCCCAGCCTTTAGGGAGAGGGGTGGTGTCTGACTCTAGTTACTTTGTGCTCACTTTAAGATATAGAGTACATGGTGACTCTGTTCCCCCAGCATAAGGCTTTATGGGAAATCCCGAATCTTCTGGAAAAGTCCAGTTGCAACATTTTGTTATTAGTATATGTGTTTTCTGATTTCATCATATCCTCACAGAGTGACATGACGCCCCTCCTCAAATATTAAGAACTATTGAAACATAGGATGCATTTCTAAAGGGAACTCTGGTTCTCAAAGTTTATGATTTTAATTGCAACTGGGATAGGCTTGTGTTTCAAACTGAATTGGGAAGATTGGTAGGATGAGGCCACCCTTCCTGCACCTGCTTATGTGGCAGAGCCTGGAGGTTGGGTGACTGTGCAGGTCTGTAAATTCTAAAAGGAGGTCCCATGCTTCCAAGGAAGGGCCAAGTCTCCACAGTCAGAGAGACTATGGCTAATGTGTTGCCTTGAGACAGCTGAGGTAGGAACAGGCCTCCATGAGACAGGGCTCCACCCAGGCTGAGAGGTGCACTGTGGGTGTACCATATTGGGGGACGGAGTGGAGACAGAGGAAGACAGCCTGTGGCAGACTCCACACGGAAGATGAGTGAGTAACATCTGATGGGGTAAACATTTTCCAGCCCTGCCACTTCTTGTTGACTTTCCCCAGAACACTTGATGAAGCCTGACCTAGGGGCCCATTTCTGCTTCAGGCTCTCCCTCCAGGCTTGAGGGAAGGGCCTTTGTATCTGAGTAGCCGTCTCTTATCTCATCCCCTCATCACCATACACTTCTCTGGGCAGCCCCTCTTAGTTCAAGCTTCTTAGGGCAGGTTAGGCTATGTCATGGTAACAAATAAGCCCCCAAATCCCAGAGGCTTAGCATAGGAGTTCATTTCTGACTTAGATAAAGTCTGATATGAGTCAGTAAGGGCTAGTCTCCACCTGGTGACTCAGGCCCCAGACTCCCACCATTTTGGTATGCTGCCCTGTTAATACATGTCCTCTGAGATCTAGGGAAGGGAGCAGATCTCTTCCTGTGTCAACTTGGAGCTTTAATTTCCTTAATGGATCTTGCATTTCTTCACAGGAACTCCATACATTTGCCATGTGCAAGGGCTATTTTTATCTGCACCACAGACGTAATTCAATGTACTTGCCACATGAAGTTACAGTGAGTTAGGATTGGACTTGCCTGAGCCAGGCTAGATCTGGTAATGACACTGTGTATTTATATAGCCCTTTTACTTTCCAAGAGCTTTCAGATTTATCATCCATCTCATTTCACTTCTTCAACATCTTTCTGAGAGTGAAGGCCTGCTTCCTCCCTGCACTGTTCAATTGGAGAAACCAAGTTCAGCACCGCTTGGTGCCTCAGCTGTATCCCATAGGTGTGACGGGGCCACCCAGTGGCCAACTGCACGCTGAAATTGGGGTGACAACAGATGGATGGAGTCCTCGCGTTCCTTCCGGACCCTCCTTCTCCTTCCTCCCTTCCACCTCCTGTCCACACCGCCTCCAGGTATCTTCCTTCCCCTCCTGTCTGGACCCTGTCCTTCTGTGCTCACTGCCACCACCCTTAGGTCTTGCAGGGACCTGAAAGTATCCAATGTAATAATGTAATAATAATTCAGTCAACTCCCACTGAATACTTGATGACTGCATCTTAAGCAGAGCATACAGAGTTTGAAGTGGAGTGGTTGCAGCCTTTCTTAAGATTCCCAGATATTCTTAAGACTCTTAAAAATGTGTTAGAACTGCCTAAAGTAGGAGATTTGGCATTTAAATTGTGAAATACAAAGCACAATTCTGTTTAGTGTGAAACAATATAAAATTTCAATTTTTTGAAACAGAAGAAGAAATACAAGTAGAGTCTTGGAGTTAAACAAGATAGTTTGCACACATGCATTTATTCTTACTGCCTCTGGAGACACTAATACAATGGTAGAAAGAAGGAATGAAAATGGTATAAATCTGCCAAGATAAGGAGATTAGGAGCAAAGAAGACAGTGGGGAAGAGAGAGCAATGGGATTGGGGAAATGAGGTGTAGGTGGTGGTGAGGCTGAGATGCACGTGACCTCAGCAGGGATGCAACAGAGGACCTGAAGGATTCCCATCCAGAGCCAGGAGGTTCAGGGATGGGAGGTCCAAACACAAGAGTAAGACTCGAGACAGATAGACAGGATATGAGTCTGTGAAAGGAGAAAGTAGACCCCCCAGACCTCCTCTTCTTTAGGTGAAATTGGGGGATGGCTCTGAAGAAGCTTTACCGGGGAGTTCCTGAAATCGGGACTTGCAACACAGAGCAGAAAGGGGCCCCAGGAATGACACTGAAATTGGAGAAATCAAGTCTAAGTTTGGAATTGATTAGGGAGAGGCCAGCTTCTTTCCTCACTCACCTCCCACGAGAATACTGATTGCCTAGGTTACCACCCCCATGCAGAAGTCAGGAAAAATATTTCAGGATGGAGAAGAAAGAAAGGACAAAAGGAAGGAAGAAAGAAAGGACAGAAGGAAGGAAGGAAGAAAAAATAAAAGAAAGAGACAAAAGGAGAGGAAAGAAAGAAAAATAAAACTATGGACTCAATCTACACAGTCTAAATCTAACTAATGGGAGTTCTAGAAAGGAACAGCAGAAAAGATTGGTGGAGGAAATTATCGAAGACATTGTACAAGTACATTTCTCAGACTGAAGGACTTGAATTTCAGAGACAAAAGGGCCTTTCACATGCCCAGCACAGTGGGTGAAAAATGACCTACATGAAGGCCAGAGTACCAGAGTTGCAGCAAAGATCCTAAAAACTCTCAAAGAGAGAGGGAGGAAGGGAGGGAGAGGGAGAAAGAAAGAATGAATCATACAAAAATAAGTGGGACTCAAAACAGCATCAGACTTCTTAATGGCAACCCAGAATGCCAGCAGATAAAGAGCAATTCTTCAAAATTCTTTGGGGAAATATTTTCTAGTCTAAAATTCTCTGCATGGCCAAACTGTCAAGGATAGAATAATTACCTCTCTTTAGAAGCGTGTGCTCCACAAAAATGGAGTCAAAGAAGACAAAAACAGAACAAAACAAAACAAAAACCACAGAAACTAGGAGATGAGGGAGCCAGCACAGAGAGGGGTGAAGGGGTTGGCCAGTTGATGATCAAGGATGTCCTGAGTGACAGGTGTGGAGCAGTTCTGGAGAATAAGGCTTCAGACTGGAGCAGGATGGAGGGGCCCTGGGGTGGTGTCACCAGAGAAACAAGAAGTGGAATGTAGGGATTATCTCATATATTTAACTGTAATGAGAGTTGCTTTACAACTGGCTCTAAGTTTAGCATGAATTAGTGATCAATGTCTAGGAAACAAACAAACCAGAAGGGACGGTGATTTCAACTTCAGAAAAAATGAAAACATGTACAAGAAAGTGAATGTAGTTACCATACACTATTTGGCTCGGTCATGAACCATATTTATACGGTTCTAGAAATGTACACTCCACAGTAATTCAATCCAAAATTGTGATGCAAATCAATTTGGCAGACGGGAGGAAAGCTCATGGGATGGTGAGGTGGGGGTAAGAGGGAAAGAGGGCTCCCTCCTCACCATTTTTTAAAAATTTAATTTAATTTATTTATTTTTATTTGAATGTAATTACTTTACAATGTTGCATTAGTTTCTGCTTCACGACATTATGAATCAGCCATATGCATACATGTATCCCCTCCCTCTTGGGCTTCCCTGTCACCCTCCCATTCTATGACCTTCTTACCTTTTATAATAGAAGATGATGGATGATGGGTATTATCTAAAACAGAGCAAGGACCGGCCTCATAAGTCTCTTACTTAGCGAGATGAAGATACATACCAGAAAAAAACATGCCGAGGAGCTGAAATGTTTTTCCTTTGAGGAGCAGGACTGATGTACAAAGGATGGTAAGGAGGTCAGACAGGGGACAGATCCAGGAGTTGTGGTGCCTGAAACATACGCAATTTGGGAACCTCTAAGAATGAGAATGATAAAAAATTAGGGACAAAGATTTAGGAAGGGTTTGTCCTAATGAGAGGCTCCGAAAATCTAGCATCACTCGGTTCAGGGTGCAGCCCCCTCTGAAGTCAGGAGATGCTGTTGGTCATTTTAAACTTTACGGCATTATTTATTGCTTGATTACATGCATTGTATTATTTGATATACATTAAAAAAAAAAGAATGAACACATTGCTAAACCTCAACTAATGATGTCACTTGAGTTAAACCATGTCTCCTTGGCTTTACCTGGTGCTGTGGTGGCGCCAGTAGTAAAGAAGCCGCCTGTCAATGCAGGAGACACGAGAAACGCGGGCTTGATCCCTGGGCCAGGAAGATCCCCTAGAGGAAGGCATGGTAACCCTCTCCAGTATTCTTTTCTGGGGAATCCCCATGGACAGAGGGGCCTGGGGGCTACAGTTTACAGGGTTACAAAGAGTCAGACACAACTGAAGCGACCGAGCATGCAGCAAGTGGAGACCAAATTTGTGCTTGTTGACACTTGCTCACTCCTTGCATTTCTTGGTGCGCCCTCTTCCACTTGAAAAGCTTTTATCTTTTTCGCTGAACCCCACAGCATATGGGATCTTAGTTCCCCAACCAGGGACTGAACTCATGTTTCCTGCATTGGAAGGTGATGTCCTAAACTCTAGACCACTGAGGAAGTCCCCATCTGAATAGTTTTAGAGTGAATTTTCTCGTAAAGCTTTGTGTTGCTTTGGCCAAGAGCTCTACTGCTAATATGTTTAAAAACATCTGTCCCCCTTTTCTCACCTGTCCCCAGTGTCTAAGTTTCAGTCCTGCAAGGCCTCTTGACAGAAGGATATCTCCCTTAGGCCTGATAACCATCACAGATGTTGGGCCAGTTCCCCTGAGGAGCAGAAACCCTTGTTTCAGGGCAAAGCTCAGTTGGCATCTTACATGCCCCCTCTCAATCGGCAGAGTTCAGCCCAGAACTCAGGGTTGGGGCAGGAAGGAGGCATTGGATGGCTGCCCATTTTTGAGGGGCAGGGCCTCTCCATAGCACTCTTATTTGCCTCTACAAAGTCATCTAAAAAGAAGGCCATTATTACGTCAACATGGTACGATTGTATTTGATTTTTCAGAAAGTTTCAGCTGCATTCAATAGCCATACACTGAATGGCTCCTGTGTACAAGGTACTGTGCAAGGCTCTGTGTGGGTAGGACCCTAAAAAGAGTATTGGAGGATACCCCCCAGATGCGTAACACCTGGCCCTGCCCTTAAAGAGTCCATGACCCCAGACCCAGGCTTGGCCTGGGCCAGCTCATCCCAGAGGCTGCCCTGCATCTTTCAGGGCAAGCAGGACCCTTTCTGTGTACCACACTCTGCTCTCAGAGTCAGGGTTGAGGGGCGGATTCACACAAAGATAGAAAAGATACAGCGTCTAACCTCAGAGAGGTCTCTGTCTTGTCCCTGAGAGATGGTCCCTGCTTCTGAGAAAGCTATAGTCCATCTGTGAACATAAAGCATATCTGTTTAAATCTGGAGTTGGAAGTGATGGAATTCAGAGAAGGCAAAGAAAGTGACTATAATTGGGGAATTTCTTGTAGATAGAGGTTTTGTCCTTTCTCTTTAACCAAGATTCATTAAATTTACAAACAAATTAAGAAAAATGTCAAGAGTACACTTTATTCTGAGCATTATCAATCATAATCAACTTGAACTTGCTGTCACGGCAGTTTTTCTCTCCTCCTGGGGTATAGACTGGCTGTGTCCCAAGTCAGGGATGCCTGAATGACTTCTATTAAATTGTCACGAGCCAGCCTGGGGTTCCTCTTCCAGGAAGCCTCCCAGGACACATGGGTTGAGTCAAGCCCTCCCATTGTGCCCCTATACCTCACTCAATAGAAGTGTGGATCATGTGGCCAGAAGCTGCCCATTTCCTCCCCAGACTGTGGTTAAAGATCAGGGGATACTTTGCTGAAGACTGCGGCTCTTGGTCCAGACTCTGGCACATGGTAGATGCTTAGAGGATGCTCCTCACGGTGAACAGGACACAGTTTGTGACCTCCTTCAGGCTGGCTGGTGACTGTGTCGGGGTGAGGGACTAGGTGGGTGGGTGGAGGACTGGGGGCTACCGGAGCCCCCACCAGATGTGAGGCATTTCCAAATTTGTCACCTCTAGGTCACGCTGGGTGTCTGCCTCCAAGGGGGATGATGCTTCTCCTCCATCTCAGCCTGGTTCCCATTCTGCTTGCACGACTGTAAGAGAGATGGCCAGCACTGATCTCCCTTGCGTGTCTGGTAAGAAATGGAAGTTCAAATCTGGAAAAGAATAGATAGCATGTATATTCTATGCACATATATGTTGTTGATATTGTTTAGTTGCTAAGTCATGTCTTACCCTTTTGCGACCCCTTGGACTGTAGCCCTCCAGGCTTCTCTGTCCATGGGGTTTCCCAGGCAAGAATACGGGAGCGGGTTGCCATTTCCTTCCCCAGGGGACCTTCCTGACCCAGGGATCAAACCCACGTCTCCTGCATTTGCAGGTGGATTCTTTACCACTGAGCCACCAGGGAAGCCCCACATATAAAATAACTAAATCACTTTGTTGCACACCTGAAACTAGCTCAGCATTTTAAATCAACTAAATGTAATTCAATTTTTTTAAATTAAAAAAAAAGAGTATTTCTAGATTTGACTAAATTAAAATATTTACTAATCTTAACATAATTGAAAATCAATCTGTTTAATAGAGAAAGGGTTAAGATCCAAGCAGGCAAATAACTTACTTTAAAACCACTACAATATTATAAAGTAATTAGCCTCCAATTAAAATAAATAAATAAAATTTTAAAAATGGGCAAAGAGTCTGAATAGACAGTTTCCTAAAGAAGATATGCAAATTACCAATAAGCACATAATTAGCCATTAGGAAAATGCAAATCAAAACCACAATGAGATACCACTTCACACCCACTAGGATGGTTAGAATCAAAAAGACAGATAATAAGTGTTGGCAAGGATGTGGAGAAATTGAATCCCTCAAACACTGCTAGTAAGATGAGAGTATAAAATGGCACAGCCCCTTCAGAAACTGTCTGGCAGTTACTCACATGTTAAACATAGACCTAGCAATTCTACTTCTAGGTATACCCCCAAGACAAATGGAAACGTACCCACACAAAAACTTGTACTCAGTGTCACTGCAGCATTATTTATAATAACCCAAATGTGAAAAGCAGAGACATTACTTTGCCAACAAAGGTCCATCTACTCAAGGCTATGGTTTTTCCAGTGGTCATGTATGGATGTGAGAGTTGGACTGTGAAGAAAGCTGAGCACCAAAGAATTGATGCTTTTGAGCTGTGGTGTTGGACAAGACTCTTGAGAGTCCCTTGGACTGCAAGGAGATCCAGCCAGTCCATTCTAAAGGAGATCAGTCCTGGGTGTTCATTGGAAGGACTGATGCTAAAGCTGAAACTCCAGTACTTTGGCCACCTCATGCGAAGAGTTGACTCATTGGAAAAGACTCTGATGCTGGGAGGGGTTGGGGGCAGGAGGAGAAGGGGATGACAGAGGATGAGATGGCTGGATGGCATCACCGACTCAATGGACATGGGTTTAGGTGGAC
This sequence comes from Bubalus bubalis, assembly GCF_019923935.1. NCBI lineage: Eukaryota > Metazoa > Chordata > Mammalia > Artiodactyla > Bovidae > Bubalus > Bubalus bubalis. The sequence goes on along the minus strand of NC_059157.1, from coordinate 174,279,941 downwards.
TCTGGGAGTTGGTGACAGACAGGGAGGCCCGGTGTGCTGGGATTCATGGGGTCGCAAAGAATCGGACACGACTGAGTGGCTGAACTGAACTTAAAAGTGAAAACAACCAAAATGTGCATCAGCTGAGAAATGGAGAAACAAAATATAGTATAAAGGGAATATTATTTGGCCATTAAAAGGAATGAAGTACTAATTGATGCTACAACAGGAAACATTATGCTAAGTCAAAGGAGACAGTCACCAAAGGCCACACATTGTATGATTTCATTTATAGGAACCCACAAAGCAGAGTTTATAAAGAAAGAAGGTAGACACGGGCTTGCCTAGGACTGGGGCTGAGGGAATAGCAGGTAACTTAGTAGGTGCAAGGTTTCTCTCAGAATGATGAGGATGTTGGAAAGGTGATTGTGGTGATGTTTGCTCAACTCTGTGAATATGCTAAAAGCCACTGGATCGTACACTTTAAGTGGGTGAATTGTATGGTATGTGAATTATCTCTCTATAAAGCCGTCAAAAGAAATCTGAACAGGGCATCTTTCTGAAGCTTTTCGTGACTCCACAGCCTTCCTCCCACTGAATTCAACCAGAAGCTTCTCCCTAGCAAGGGTTCATCCATGGTCCTGTTAGTCTTCCCCGCCTGATTGTGAATTACTTGAGAGAAAATTTGGTATCTTCTGCCTTGATTACCAGTTGAAGTAAATGCAGTGCTGAGTACCAAGAAGTTTGATTATCAGTTGACTGGTAAATATTGATAAATTGATAAATGTTTTTTGAAATGCAAAGAGGGATAAATAATCCCCTACACATGCCATTAGCAACAACATATGTGTATGTGTGCACATGTGTGCGTGTGCACTCAAGCCAAAGAGAGAGAGATGGAGAAAATGTTTGGGTCTTTGGGTGGGGGTCATCCATATCTTTCTGAACCTTGTAAAGCTGATAGGCAAGTGTTTGAGGGAGAGGAGGAGGCTGTGTAGAATGGAGGGACTTGCATTTTCATTCCAGCTTAGCTGATACCTGGCCTGCAGCTTGAGTCCTGGGACTCAGTTGCCCACTTGTGAAAGGATGGGCTGGACGTCAGGTCTCAAAGATGCCTTGGAGCCTGGACATCATGTGACTGAATCTAGGGGAAAGATTCTGATTGGGGTCTGGAATATTAGCTCTACCACAAGCTTTCAATGGTTGACACCTCATTCCCTCTCTGGGCGATCATTTTCCCATGTGTACTAATTTGGATTGGAGACTCGATGTCTTCTTCCATCAGTGTGTTTCCACACGGGACCCCCTGGGTCATAGCCTTGGGCACTAGCTCTGCTGGTAGCTACTATATCTGCTTGAGTCAAGGATGTTCAAGGATGGCTCATTTCCATCTACTCCCCAGTTCCAACTTGATTTTTCACTTTCCCTCTGGACAAAAGAAGACAACAACTCAGAGCAGTGATTACTGCATGGGTTGGGGGGATAGGGGGATGGGGAGGAAAAAGAGGAGGGGGAGGAGCAAGAGAAAGCCCCAGTGGCCAGGACTACAGAAGAGTAGAGCAGAGGGTCTGGAATTTGCAGCTGATGAGGGATTTGAGGAGTCAGGAGCCATAGCAAGTACAAAGCTGTGGACCTTGGTCAGCTGTCCTTGGAGCCACTTTGGATGGATGTCGAGGCAGTATGCAGTGACTGCTTTGGTATCCTGGCTGGCAGTAGGTCCCTGTCACTCTCCCCAGAATGCCTTGTGTGTGCCCACTTATCCTGCCTCCAGAGGGTCTTATCTCCTGCTGATATCATAATAATAGCAATCACTCCCATATTTTCAGCATCAAGCACTGTAATTCCTTACCCTCTTCCTACGAGGCAGTTATTATGATTTCCACTTTACAGATGAGGAACTGGAGTCAGAGAGACTAGGACGGCGCCCAGGAGCCTCTGCCCCTGCAGACCCGGCTCCAACCACGTCTCGAGGATTTGCTGCAGTGACAGGGTCTGAGTTCTTCCCTCTTTGCACAACCCTTCTCCCACCAGACCTACTGCCTATATATGAAGGCACTTAGCCTGTGTTCACTGACATTTTAGGTTTGACCTGAATTTGATCTTGAAGAGACAAGGCTCCAAAAAGAATCGCCCTGGAGAGTGTCCCTGACGGGTCTTCTTCACTGCTCCCAGCAGAGGGGTGGCCTTTGTGGTAGGAATAGTCTCTCATTGACTGAACTTGCCTCAAACTCCTGGGAGTTCATGTCATCTCTGGAGAGAGGCATATAGGGCTTTAGCGCCAACACAGTACCATGTTCCTAAATGGTCCTCTTAAGCCTGTGTCCCTGCTGCCATCAGATAGCTCCCCCTGGGAGGGGACTGCAGTCACTGGCTGTTTGATGGGGGCCGGGTCAGATTTCACACATGCTGACTCTCCTTGGCTCTATTCTCTGGTATCCAGAACAGAGTCTGTCAAAATGCTTGTTAAGACTATTTTTAAAAAGTCCCATTTAGCATCGAAGTGATGCCAGAAATGCAGTCTGTAAAGAAAGATGACAAACGATCACTTCCTCTTCCAATTCTGTACCAGGCCTGAAGCTGCAAGGCTTATGCAGAATCTATTCTTGGACATTCAAGACAGAAGTTTCTTTTATTACTATTATTTTTAAAAATGCCAATCAAAATGTAACATTATTAGCAGAGTCCATGGACTGTTTGGGAGTCCATGGACAGTGTGTGAGTCAATGAGGTAGATTATGATCAACAGAATTGTCATTATGAAGAGAAAGGCAGAGTGTTCTGGTAATATACATGTATCGACGTGGATGAAAGTCAATCTCTTGCTGAATACCACCTTCCAACAGTGTTTCTAGGGCAGCTGTGTCATGGGAGAGAAGCCCACAGGCAGTGTGGTACGAAGGTCCCAGAGAGTAACAGCAAGCATTCTGTGCCACCCCTACACGGCCAGATACTGCTTTAAGTAATGCTTTACCTGTGTGTATGGGGCTTTCCAGGTGGCACAGTGGTAAAGAATCCACCTGCCATTGCAGGAGACATGGGTTCCATTCCTGGGTCAGGAAGATCCCTTGGAGGAGGAAACGGCAACTCACCTCAGTATTCTTGCCTGGGAAATCCCATGGACAGAGCAGCCTGGTGGGCTACAGTCCATGAGGTCGCAAAGAGCTGGACATGATTCAAGGACTGAGCATGACCACACACGTTACCTGTGTATATCATTTAATCCTTATAATCACACAGATACATCCATACTATTATTACCTCCCTTTAACAGATAAGGAAACATCTCTGAGAGGTTAAATAATTAGCCCAAGGTCACACAGTTGTATGTGATAGAGCTGGAATTCAAAACTCAGGCAGCCAGGCTTCGAAGTCCGGACCCTTAATATTTTACTGACTGCCTCTCGAATGCTAGGATGATGCTTGAAGAAGTCATGCTAGCAGGGTCAGGATAGGCTTCCTGGGGGCAGTAGTTTGGCACTTGAAAGGGGACTTCCTCTGACCAGTCCCCTACTGGGGCCCCCACTGAGCTACCTGCTCGCCATTACTATTTTGCTGACCACACTGAGATAGTTCCCAGTGTCTGTGGCTCATCTCATCCCTTTATCTCTCCCCTTCATCTCTCTCCACTCTGCCTTTGTCTTCTCTGGCCCGGCCCCAAGGCAGGAGCTCAGTGAACTGGGCCTGAATGGAGTTGCTCATGAGAAGAGGGAAGGAATGAGAGGACCTTGCAGGGTGAGCAAAAATGTGGCCATGGGAATGAGGAGAGATCTGCACAGTGTCCATGAGCCCGTGGGGAGTTCAGGTCAGAGGGCAAGATCGTGGAGGGCCTTGAAGACAAGGGAGGAATAGCATCCTACCAAAGCAGAGTTACTCTTGGGCAAGTAGGCTTCAGGCAGGGAAGAGGTTTGAAAATCTAAAGTGACTCTGAAGCCATAGGAGAACCGTCTAAGTGTCCAAGCCATGAACCATCAAATGCAGATAAGAGCCCTGGGAAGATTTCTGATATCTGTGATGGGGGCAGATTGAGGGCACACCGGCAGGATGAATCAGTGAAATCAGAACAAAATCTACATCAATAAAAATAAAAAAATGCATAGGAACTTGTCTTTGTTGTGAACGTCACCAGCTGCCTGTGCCCTGCTGGACCCCATCAGCCCTACGTCATGTTCCCCCTCACAGTCATCTTTCCCATCACACTGGTGAAGCCAACAACCCTTCATCTTTTCCCCAGGGCTGCAGTTTCAGACATATTTTCCTCTCGTGCAAAGAACCAAACTCTTTTATCGCACTCCATCATGCTGGAGTGGGAAAAAAGAAATGTTCCCCATCAGCTAAATTGAGGCAAATGCCAACTCTGATTCGAAAACAGTCCCATCATTGGGAAGCCGAGTTTCTCTCTTATAAGCTCCTCTTGAGCTCCCAAGGGAAGCAGAATAATCATTTATAAGTATAATCATTTGAAAGATCTGACAGTGTCAACTTTTCAGCACGCTGAGCTATGAAACAAGTACTGATTTTCAGCACTCTGTTTTGCTTTCAGACTTCCTCCTTTAAGTGCTGGGGTCCTTCAGCACTGGAAGCCCACCACACACTCTAACTAGTAACTAGGGGAGAACTAAGGGCTCCTTGCAGGCTTTACACACACTATTCCCTTGTCTTTTGGTCTTTGCTAGGGTAGAGAAGGAAATGGCAACCTACTCCAGTGTTTTTGCCTGGAGAATCCCATGGATGGAGGAGCCTGGTAGGCAGCAGTCCATGGGGTCGCACAGAGTCAGACACGACTGAAGCGACTTAGCAGCAGCAGCAGCAGCAGCAGCAGCAGCACGGTGTTCTCACCTAGTTCAGAACGTCCCCTCTATCCCCTGCCACAAGTAATAGCAACTATTATTTACAAAGCACTTGCTATGCGTTAGGAGCATTTTGCCCAATGATCACATTTCACGCTCACAACAACTTTATGGGGATGCTGTTCTTATCTGTGTTTATGGATGAAGACAAGAAGACACAGAGAGGTTAAGGAATGAGTACAAATCCAGGACAGGAAACCAGGTAGTCTCTGACTCTAGAGCTACGTGCTTCCCATTCTCCTATCCAGCTCTCAGCAGCATTGCCCAGGTCTTGTCCAATACAAAAGAGGTGGCAGTGGAGGATACTGTGGTCTCCATGATTGTGACAATGTCTAGGGTGGAATGAATGTTCTGCTGGTAGAACAGAACGATCCATGCAATGACTGATTAAAAGACTCTGAGTGTGTCTTCACTGTCATGTCATTTTAGGCTTTTAAAGTACACAGCATAACTGCTAAGCACAGAATTGATATAGAAACTTTCATGGCTTCTGTCCATTCAGCCCTGGCTACTAATGGGTGCTGTGCATGGATGCTGTCTAATGCATCATTCAAATGATCCCTTGATGTAGGTACTGCTAGCATTTCCGTTTTACAGCTGAAGAGACTGAGACAGAGTCCAGTGAAGTAAGTTGCTCAAAGTCAAATTCATCAAGTAGCAGAATCAGGATAAGAAGCCAAGCCTTTTACTCCAGGGCCATTGCTGGGGAAACGGTTCTCTTGCTCCCACGCCTTCTGTCTTGTTCTTTCCTCCTCTGATCTGGCCTCGGCAGCTCCTCATATCCTTTGGTTCACACCTCACATCACCATCCATCCATGAAGGACCCCTCTCTAGATGTTTGTTTGTTTACTACTTATCTATTTCTCCCACCTCTAATCACCACACCTATCTCCCCATAAGCTATTACTCTAATGAGTTTTATGTAAAAAATCTTAAATATGCATGTCACCTTGTAAAATACCTGAAGTTGTTTTATGCATGCCTGGCTTTAATTGATTTAAAGAGTATTGCGCCATAAAACCCAAACTGGTTTTGACTTTTCCCATTCAAATCTATGCTTTTAAGACCCATTCATGCTGATTTATGTGTTTCTAGTCCACAGCTTCTCACTACTGCCTGGGATTTGATTCTCCAGCACATTTCACTTAATTATCCCTCCAGTGATGGACCCCAAAGTTTAACTTCCTGCTCTCAGAAATAACAACACTGTTGACAAACAAGCTCATATGGTTCTCATATTAGATCTGCGCAAAAATCTCTGGGTTGTACAAACAGGAGTGGAATTGCCAGATTATGGGACATAAATACACATAATTTTACTAAATTCTGTTAAATTGCTTTCCAAAACAGCTGTAACAACTTTAAACTCCCAGCAAGCAGCACACAGTGTTCTTATCGTCGCTCCTCTTCACCTGGACTTGGATTACCCACTTTTCTGCTCCTCTGATGGCTATGAAGTGCAGTCTCATTTGTGATTTAATTTGCATATATTTGATTACTATGGAGTAAGAATATGAACTCATTCATTTTCTGTAAATTCATATATTCATATCCTTGCTTCTTAAAAAATTAATTGGATTTCCTTTTTTCTTGATGACTTGGAGTTCCTGGTAGAGTCTAGAGTACATATTAATCCATGAATGGCACTGGATATTGTAATATCTTCCAGTCTGTCATTGATCTGTTCATTTTGTCTATGATGCTCTTGTTAAACCCCATGACTACCAAGTTGTGATATCTAACTTTTTTTGTTATTTTGTTTGTGCTTTGGGGTACTTGATAATAGTTAGCTATATTGCTTCCCTGGTAGCTTAGCTGGTAAAGAATCTGCCTGCAATGCGGGAGACCTGGGTTCAAGGAGGAGGGCATGGAGACCCACTTCAGTATTCTTGCTTGGAGAACCCCTGTGGACAGAGGAGCCTGGAGGGCTGCAGTCCATGGGCTTGCAAAGAGTCGGACACAACTGAGCAACTAAGCACAGCACACGTGACAAACCTAGACAGTGTATCAAAAAGCAGAGACATTACTTTGCCAACAAAGGTCCATATGGTCAAGTTATGGTTTTTCTAGTAGTCATGAATGGATGTGAGAGCTGGACCATAAAGAAGGCAGGGCACCAAAGAATTGATGCTTTCAAAGTGTAGTGCTGGAGAAGACTCTTGAGAGTCCCTTGGACTGCAAGGAGATCAAAGCAGTCAATCCTAAAGGAAATCAATCCTGAATATTCTCTTAAAGGACTAATGCTGAAGCTCCAAGACTTTGGCCATCTAATAAGAGGAGCCAACTCATTGGAAAATTGATGCTGGGAAAGACTGAGGGCAGGAGGAGAAGGGGGCAACAGAAGATGAGATGGTTGGATGGCATTAATGACTCAATGGACATGAGTTTGAGCAAACTCCGGGAGACAGAGGAGATAAGTGTACTGAAATCCATGGGGTTGCAAAGAGTCGGACACAACTTAGGGACTAAACAACAACAATAATCCATCTATATTTTCTTCTGTGAAGTTTATAGCTTTATTTTCCATGCTTAGGTGTTTATTCTATCTAGAATCTTTTGCTGTAAAGTAATGATGTGGCTTTCTTTTTCTCCTCCTGACAAACCAGTTCCTGACACCACTGACTAAGCAATCTTTTCTTTTCCCACTGTCTATAGTACCACCTTGATCATCTGTAAAGTTCCCATAAAAACATAACAGGAGCTGTTTGTTTGTGGAGAGTGCCCCTCCTAATGCTGACCAGCTTTTTTGCGTCCTGTCCATGGACACAGAATCTTATGTCTATCTGGGTGCTAGTAGGTGTAATGGTTAGAAAGGCCTGCTCTCAGATGTGATTGCTGACCTCCAGATTGTAATGCACAGTGGGATGCTGATATGCATCCCAGCATGGCCTCAGTCTCTGGCTCAAACCTGGTTCAGAGGAGCAGTCTATACTGCGTATATGAGTATGTGCAGAGCCAGACTTAGATCACAACAGTCTGAGTTTGAAGCCCAGCTGCACCTCCTATAAGCTAGGTGCACTTGGCAAATCACTTAATCTCTCTGAACCTTAGTTTTATCACCTGTCAACAGGGGGCCAAGAACACCTATTTCATAGGGCTATCAAGAAGATGAAATGAACTACCATGCACATTTGCTGGCACTTGGCAAGTGCGTAATAGATGACAGCCACCCTGGGGTGGGGGGCAAGAGAAAAAGCTTCATAGGAAAGGTGATGCTTGAAAGATGAATAGATGTTTGCTGGGCTGCTACCCTGGCAGGGCTTCCGGCTAGGAGAGAGCATTAGAACAAAGGCCCCGAGGCGTGAAATAGCCTGACATTTCAGGAAGCTGTAAGTGGTTTGGTTTGACTGGAGGATAATGTAGAGAAAAGGAAGAATGTGCTTGTCTGTGGCATACACACAGACATAATTCTTACTGGTGATTCTCTAATTGCTTTGCATGTGTGTCTGGTCATCTGGAGGAGATGGCTGTCTCCTTGGGGTTGGGGCCTCTTGTTTGGTGCTGTGCTTGGCGGCAGGACCAGGCTGGACATCCTTACTATGGGCTGCCTTTTCAGATTCTGGGTTCAGCCATTGACACAGTGAGTCATGGGTGGGCTGGCAGGGGGAGTTTTGGTCCAGGGTATTTCCTGATCCTGAGGGACTCCAGCCCACCCATAGCCAGAACCCCCTGCTATCCCTCTTCAGGCTAGAGACAGACTGTATTTTGAGGCACTCCCTGATCGCACTTCTCAGTGGTAAAGAATCTGCCTGCTAAATCAGGAGACACAGGAGATATGGGTTTGATTCCTGGGTTGGGAAGGTCTCCTGGAGAAGGAAACAACAACCCACTCCAGTATTCTTGCCTGGGAACTCCCATAGACAGAGGAGCCTGGCGGCCTATAGTCCATAGGGTTGCAAAGAGTCAGACATGGCTGAACAACTGAGCATGCACTGATCCCACTACTTTGGCTACTGCTATCCAGTCCCAAACCAATGTCTCTTGTTTTCATTTTCTTTTATAGGATCATCCCACTTCTACTACCAATTTCTGTGTTAGAACTTGGGGAAGTAGAGCCACTGTGCATGTCACAGAATAAAGGGTTTATGACAAGAAATAGACTTTGCACAATTGTGGGAGAAGCTGGGAAGAGAAGGTCTGCATTACAGGCTGAATCATCCCCTGCCCCAAATTCATATGGGTGATATGAATTCATTAGGCAATTTGAAGCCCTAACCTCTAGTGCTACAAAATATGGCTGTATTTGGAGATACAGTCTTTAAAGAGATGATTAAAATGAAAGGAGGCCACGAGAGTGGGACCTAATCCAGTATGTTTGGTGTCCTTATAAGAAGAGGCAGTTAGGGCACAGACACACGGGGGAAGACCATATGAAGACAGAGAGAAAAGTTGCTATCGACAAGCCAAGGAGAGAGCCCTCAGAAGAAACCAGCCTGACTGATACACTGATCTCAGTTTTCTAATTTCCAGAACTGCGAGACAATAAGTTCCTGTTAAGTTAACCAGCCTGTGGTACTTGGTTGCAGCAGCCCAAGCGAACTAGTACACTCTGGAAGGGGAAACCAGAGGATCATAAAGAGTCACTATCAATCTTCCTATAGATCTGATGTGGATGGAAAGTTGGATCTCATAATTTTCATCATTTGCAGGTTAAAGGGTCTCCTTAAAAGTCTCGCTGAAAAGAAACCCATTTAACTTTGATCAAACATTTCCCAAACTTCTTGGGCCACTCAAACCTTCTTTCTCCTGGGCATAGCAACTATGCAACCTGGTGTCAATATCCACTCTCCTGCTCTTCTCGGCATGCCCACCTCCCAGAGAGTGGTTCCTTCCTTGATTGGCTCTTCTGCCCAAAGGTCCTCCTCTGCCTCCTCCTGCCAGTTCCTGACCTGCCCTGGAGCCACACCTTCTACCTGGAATGTTGCGCCTGCATGCCCTTTTCCCAGCCAGCACCAGCATGTTGAATGTGCCAGGGCTGAGCGGTACTAACCGAGCGAAGGACAGACCAGGTGGATGATGTATGTGAAGGGGACCCTGGACCCACTTGGCTGGTGGCTTCCTGGCTGCCCAAGATTCAACTTGGTCTGCCCCTAAAAATCATGATTTGTGACATGAATCACTTTTTGAGCAGATGAGAGCAGATTTCTTGCTATCCTCATGACAGCATCATGCCTACTCCCCAGCAGGGTGAGAGGCTTCCTCTAGTGGAGAGGACGGCAGTGGCTTGGGGTGGAGTCAGGAAGGGAGCCACATGTGGTCCAGGGAAGCTCTGGAAATGTGGTACCCATGTGACTGTCAGCCACCATGTGGCCCAAGTGCATATAATAGGAAGCCAGCTGCTTTGGACAAATGATGGCAGTTATTACTTGGGTGGTGTTTTAAACAATCAACTAGATGTTTTCAAATGTATTGCCTCAGAGTCCAGGCTATTATGATGTTCATACTTTGTTCTACCAGGTTCTGTGGATCTGAACAAATATATTCTCCAATACCGAAGGTGCTGGAAAAGCTGACCCAGACAGAAACCAGAGCAGAGGCAGGCTGTGCATGGTGTATTGATGCTCCTATATTCTTCATCATTTCAAACAGCCATTAAGGACTTTAAAGCTAAGTTTTACCTACATCCAATCTTGTCTTGCAATTGGAAAGATGAAAAAAGACCTTTCTGACAAGATGGCAGCAATTGGTTAGCTTGACAGGGCTTTAAATAGTTATTACTGGAAAAGAGCTGAAGAGTCTAAAAAGAGTGCATTCTGTTTCTCGCCTCTGTGCCCCCCACTACCAGGGGTCAGTGGGCCAAAGAACTATAATTACAAGTCAAGTGGTTTTAATAACACCAGAGGGAATTCTGAAGCCCTAGGCTGAAACAAAAGCAGAGGCCTATGTTCAGCTGGGCATAGCTCACAAATCTCCTAGCTTTCTCCAGTTAAAAACAGTCCTTAGAATTCCTGAGGGACAAGGTTCCCTGGAGAGGGGCCCAGAGATGGAAATAGATGCATTTATTTTAAGCAGCTTGTAACCCTGTCCTCCAAGGCCACCTTCAACTCCGGGTAAATTAGGACTTGGAAGACAGTGGAATTTGGGTGGTTTTCCATAACTCTTGGGGAAAACTATTCTGTAAGTGAAATTCTTAGTCTCTCCCTGAGGAACCAGAGTCATCAGAAATGTGTGTGTGTGTATGTGTGTGTTTGTATATGTGTTGCGGGCAGGGATGATGCCCAAATGATCATCTGTCTCAAGGCCACCCTTCTGCTTCCCTTGGCCGCCTGGCTTTCCTGCCGTAAGACTGATCAGGAGATCCATGATTTCACCCTGGGGACCCCAGGGAAGATCGAGAAAGGAGGAGGACACATGAAAAGAGCTTTCCAGCATGGGGTACCCTGGCTGTGACCAGTTTAGTCGGAACGTAGATCGTGGCCAAGCAGATACATTTTCCAATGAACCAGCAGAGGGAGCTTAGAGTGGAAGCCAGCAGCCCCTGAAGACCTCAGACCAGAACACTAGCAATTCTGATTCCAGCTGTTCCTCTCTGGTTTTGACACCAAATAAATAGCAAAGGACCCCTCTGAGAAGTTGCAGGTGGATTTTTTCTCCTCGGTTGCCCAGAAGTACCACTCCACTTTGGGGTAGCTTCCCAGGAGGATACAGGGTAACCATGGGGAGAGCAGCCTGCCTCTCTGCTCCATGCTGGTGAGTCCCGTCCAAGCTGGTGTGTGTGGGAGGGTGGGGAGTGGGAGCTGCTGTCTCCACACTGGAGGGAACTGGCTGCACAACCAGGCACTGAGGGACATGGTGCCACCTCTGGAAGGAGGCCGTTTTCCAGGACCAATCTCAACAGAGTCAGGAAGGGGAGGTCCAGCCCCACAGAGGAGGAACAACAACTTAAATAACAGTATGGACTTTCTGGCCAGCGAGGGTAGGTCAGTGCAGGGACAAGCTTGGAAAACTTTATGGGAGAGATGTATTTTATTATTACACTTTTTCCTTTTTAGTTGAAATATACTATACACATCATAAAATATATTGAATGCACAGATCTTGTAGGCACAGTTTGATGGTGTTTTACTTATGTCGATGCCCATGTGACACCATCCAGTCAAGATACTGAATATTTCTAGCACTCAAGGTTTCCTTAGTGCCCCTTTCCACTCAGTACCTACCCTCTATGATAAGGACTATTTTGACTTCTATTACCATTGATATATTTTACCAGTTGTTGAATACATGCAGTATGTTTACTTGTGTGTTTGGATTTTTTTTAACCCAATATGACATCAGTGTGATTTGTCCATGTTGCTTTGGGTACAAATAAATTTATTCAGTATTTTATTCAATACAATAATTTATTCTTTGTTAATGCTGAGTGGTATTCCATTGCATGAATATACCATGATTTGTTTATCCATTCTTCTAATGATGGGTGTTTCTGTGCTTACCATTTTTTGACTATTATAAATAAAGTTCTATGAATATACATTCTTGTGCAAGTCTTTGTGTGGGCATATGTACTCATTTCTGTTGGGTATATATAGAGAACTGGGATTGCTGCTTATAGGGTAGGTTTGTGTTTAACTTTAGTCAATACTAACAGTTTTGTAAAGTGTTGGACCAATTCACACCCCTGCCAACAGTGAGGGCAGTTTTACTGAAGAGACTTTAAACCAAAATTGTCACAGCCACACCCCTAGCCTGACTCTCTACTGTTTTTCTGATTCTCCTGCAGGCTCCACTTAGGCCAACATCTGCCCTGGTCATAACTACGGTCATGACTAGGGAATTATCTGAACAGGATTTAGGAGTACAGTGAGTTCAAGGTCAGGGTCAGCCTTGGTCAGAGTTAGAGATCACCCGATGACCAAGGAGAGAGAAACACCATCTTCTGATGCAGGCACTCACCAGCCTTTTGGCAGACACTTGCTGCTCTTCTCTTGTTGTGATGAGGGTAACCAGAATGCTGGTGGCTGTGGGTGACAATTCTGAGCTTCTGGCATGGACCACTAATCTTCATTATATCTGCTAGTCTTCATGATAATGTGATGCGAATGATAATATTGTCCCTGCCTAGAATCTCAGTAAACTAAAGCTCAGCAAGGTTAGACAGCCTACTCCAGGTACTTACCCCAAGTACATAGCTAGTCGGTGGAAGGGCTTGCATTCGCACTCTCATACAAAACCCTTGCTTTTCTTTCCTTCTGTAAAGTTATTCATTCTTTGCAAATGTGCATTTGGCTCACATTCAAAAGAGACAAATAGGAAACACACAAAAAAGGGTAAGCCATCCTTCTGGTTCCTGTTCCACCCAGTTTTTCTCCCAGATTTGACCGCTATTATGAGCTCCTTGTGTGTCCTTCCAGGGGTTATGCATTTGCAAATACAGGCAGACACTTAGAATAGTATTTTTCTCCACACACTGTCATGCTTTCTCAATTTAACATAACATGCTGGATTGCTCTTGTTTTAAGTAGTCATCATGACCTCCTTCTTGCAGTACTATAATCCATTTAACCATTTCTGTTTTGATGGACATGTAAGTTGTTTCTAATTATTTGCTATCACAATGTTGCTGCAAATATGGCTGCCTGTGTGCCATCTTACACATCTTGTACATGTGTAAGTGTATCTGTATGATAAATATCTAGACGTGAGATTATGGGATCAAGGATGCGTGCCTCTGCCCTCCAACAACCCCAGAGGATTTAGGGTACATCAGATCTCAGAGAACTGAAATAGTCATTGGCATGATCCGCAGACTTGGCACACCATGTTTGTAGAATGTGTGAATGAAAGAACCACTTGTCTTGGTCAGGCATTGGAGAGGCTGTTATGGCAGCTGCTAGGCCCCCAACCCCAAGGCTGTTCCTTTGCTTCATTCTGATGGATTTTCCTTTATGGGATTGCCTCTCAGATTAGAGAAGAAGACTCAGGGACAGGAAACGCTTTTTCACCTTCCTCCAGTACATTTCAGCTGTGGCAATTTGAAGCTGGGGTTTCTCAGTGAGTGTGTGACTATAAATTAATTACTTAATGGTTTTCAGTCACTTCAGTCCTGTCAGACTCTTTGCAACCATATGGACTTCACCCTGCCAGCCTTCTCTGTCCATGGGGATTCTCCAGGTAAGGATACTAGAGTGGGTTTCCATGCCCTCCTCCAGGGGATCTTCCCAACCCAGGGATCACACTTGTATTTTCTGTGTCTCCTGCATTGCAGGCAGATTTTTTTTTTTTTTTTTTCACCATTGAGCCACTGGGGAAGCCCAATTATTGCATTATTACCATGTAAAAAAGACAACTTTATCAGGTTCTCCAAAGAATGCAAAAGTTTCTGGAACTTTCTATACTCTCCACTCAACCTTCTTAAATTCTCCCAGAGGAGAAACAGGATTAGTTTTTTTTTTTTTTTTTTTAATTTTATTTTATTTTTAAACTTAACATAACTGTATTAGATTTGCCAAATATCAAAATGAATCCGCCACAGGTATACATGTGTTCCCCATCCTGAACCCTCCTCCCTCCTCCCTCCTCCCTCCCCATTCCATCCCTCTGGGTCGTCCCAGTGCACCAGCCCCAAGAATTAGGAGTGAACCCTGAAGGAGGAATCAGATGTGTGTGGGCTTGAATTGAGCCCCTACTAGTGGGATTTCAGGTGCTGTATCAGATGGACAGCAGAGATTCAAGGGGGATAGTGGCTTCTTAGGGCTCCTCAAACCTTGTCTGCAGATGGCTGTCTATACATAGGCTCAGCAGTTCTCATCCTCCATCCTGAGCTCCTCCCCCAAACATGCTGCAGCAGGAAGAGATGTCTCATTTTCCAGGACAAAAGGTTTCTGCTAACCACAATCTTCATTTACATGTGCTGACTTATTAAAATGAGATCCACATGCTTCATTGCTCCCAGTTACATTTATTAATGGAAGCTAAATCTTCTGAGGGTGAAGCTTATGGGAACATATGGTCAACCTTCCACTCTGAGAACCTGGGGTTGAGGACCACAGGGAAACAAGGGGCTGGAATTTTTATAACAATTTGGTTTTTCCTGACCCACCCTTACTCAAATAGTTAAATAAAATGATCTCTTCTTCTTACCTTAAGTGTACTGATTGGACAATTTAAATCAAGAAGTACTCAAGAAAGATTTACCCAACTGAATGCAGAGTTCCAAAGAATAGCAAGGAGAGATATGAAAGCCTTCTTAAATGAATAAGGCAAAGAAATAGAGGAAACCGGTAGAATGGGAAATAGAAGGAACCAGTAGAATGGGAAAGACTAAGATCTCTTTAAGAAAATTAGAGATACCAAGGAACTATATCTGTGGGCTTCCCTGATAGCTCAGTTGGTGAAGAATCTGCCTGGAATGCAGGAGACCCAGTTCGATTCCTAGGTTGAGAAGATCCTCTGGAGAAAGGATAGGCTACCTACTTCGGTGTTCTTGGGCTTCCCTTGTGGTTTAACTGGTAAAGAACTTGCCTGCAATGTGGGAGACCTGGGTTTGATCCATGGGTTGAGAAGATCCCCTGGAGAAGGGAAAGGCTACCCACTTCAGTATTCTGGCCTGGAGAATTCAATGGACTGTATAGTCCACGGGGTCACAAAAGAGTCAGAAACGACTGAGCAACTTTCACTTAAGGGACTATTTCATGCAAAGATGGGCACAATAAAGGACCAAAATGGTAAGGAGCTAACAGAAGCAGAAGAGATTAAGAAGTGGTGGCAAGAATGTACAGAAGACCTGTACAAAAAAGGTCTTAAAGACCAACATAACCATGATGGTATGATCATCGTAACCATGATGGCTAGACATCCTGGAGTGTGAAGTCAAGTGGGCTTTAGGAAACATTACCACCAACAAAGCTAGTGGAGGTATAGAATTCCTGCAGAGCTATTTCAAATCTTAAAAGATGATGCCATTATAAAGCAAATTTGGGAAACTCAGCAGTGGACACAGGACTTGGTTCAGTCACTCAGTTGTGTCTGACTCTTTGTAACCCTATGGACTGCAGCATGCCAGGCTTCCCTGTCCATCACCAACTCCCAGAGAATGCTCAAAGTCACGTCCATTGAGTCAGTGATGCCATCCAACCATCTCATTCTCTGACGTCCCCTTCTCTTCCTGCCTTCAATCTTTCCCAGCATCAGGGTCTTTTCCAATGAGTCAGTTCTTTGCATCAGGTGGCCACAGGACTGGAAAAGATTAATTTTCATTCCAATCCCAAAGAAGAACAATGCCAAAGAATGTTCAAACTACTACACAATTGTACCAATTTCACTTGCTAGCAAGGTAATGCTCAAAATCCATCAAGCTAGGTTTCAACAGTACATGAACCGAGACCTTTCAGATGTTCAAGTTGGATTTAGAAAAGGCAGAGGAACCAGAGATCAAATTGCCAACATCTCTTGGATCATAGAAAAAGCAAGAGAATTCCAGAAGAACATCTATTTCTGCTTCATTGACTATGCTAAAGTCTTTGACTGTGTGGATGACAACAAACTGTGAAAAATTCTTAAAGAGATGGGAATACTAGACCACCTTACCTGCCTCCTGAGAAACCTGTATGCAGGTCAAGAAGTGACAGTTAGAACCAGACATGGAACAACGGACTGGTTCCAAATTGGGAAAAGAGTCCGTCAAGGCTGTATATTGTCACCCTGCTTATTTAACTTATATTTGGAGTACATCATACAAAATTCTGGGCTAGGTAACTCACAAGTGGAATCAAGATTTCCAGGAGAAATATCAACAACCTCAGATATGCAGATGATACCACTCTAATGGCAGAAAGTGAAGAGGAACTAAAGAGTCTCTTAATGAAGGTGAAAGAGGAGAGTGAAAAAGCTGGCTGAGTATACATGGTAACAATGTTCTAAGTAATTTACATATAATAAATAAATTGTCACTAAAACCTTAAAAAAAAAACAAACCCCAAAACTAAAAACGAAGATCATAGCATCCGGTCCCATCACTTCACGGCAAATGGATGGGGAAACAATGGAAACAGTGACAGACTTTGTTTTCTTGGGCTCCAATAAAAAGGGTGATGACTGCAAGCATGAAATTAGAAGAGGATTGCTTCTTGGAAAAAAAGCTATGACAAACCTAGGCAGCATATTAAAAAGCTTTTACATCACTTTGCCAAAAAAGGTCTGTCTGGTCAAAGCTATCATTTTTCCAGTAGTCATGTATGGATGTGAGGGTTGGACCATAAAGAAAGTGGAGTGCCAAGGAATTGATGCTTTCGAACTATGGTGCTGGAGAAGGCTCTTGAGAGTCCTTTGGACAGCAAGGATTCAAACCAGTCAATCCTAAAGGATATCAGTCCTGAATATTCATTTGAAGGACATACTGAAGCTGAAGCTCCAATACTTTGGCCACCTAGTGTGAAGAGCTGACTGATTGGAAAAGACCCCAAAGCTGGGAAAGACTGGAGGCAGGAGGAGATAGAGGATGAAATGGTTGGATGACATCATCAACTCAATGGACATGAGTTTGAGCAAATTCAGAGAGATGGTAAAGGACAAGGAAGTACTGTGGTCCATTGGGTTGCAAAGAGTTGGACACGACTTAGCAACTGAATAACAACAAGAACTCTCAAGAACAAGCTAGGAGATATACTCAAATAATAACATCTATAGACGCAGACTGCAGAGTTATTTCTCAAACTTTGCTCTATTTCTTTGTAGGTTTAATACTTGGTTGGAGAAATTTTGTGGATTTGAAGATGGATAAAACACTTCATCAATACTTGCTTCAAAGATTTGGAAACTGAGTCTCAGAAGGAGAAGCATCATGTTCAAGGTGACCATGTGTAGAGAAAGTGAAAGAGAGAGTGGCTGATGGATTGGGGTCACAGGAAAGCTTTTGGGAGGAGGTGAGTTTGGGTTTGGGTTTGGGTTTGAAGGATGGAAATAATTTGATTATATGAAAAGAAAGAAGGAGGAACCAAAGTAGGGAACACTGATTGAGCAAATGTACAGTAAGAGACAAGACTAGATAGAGATGTGCTTTGTAGACAGTGAACATGACAATGTGGTTGGAAAGAAAAGTTCATGTAGGGTGATAGGAAATGAAGCTACAAGTGAAGATTGGGACTTTGGGTGAAATGGCTAAAAGTTTATCTCTGAGCAGCATTTTGGAGATTAGTGCCTAGCGATGTATTGGAACAGATGATCTGGCTGTTCAGCAAGGCATGGATCTCAAGCTGGCCCTGCAAACATTCATTTGGCACCCACCATGTCTCAGGCATTGCAGTTGGTGCATAAGACACACAGAGGAAAATACCAAGCCTCAGTGGTGAGCAGCCCACAGTTTGCTCCAAAGTGGGGAACCAAGGAAGGTAAATTAGGGATTAGATGAAGGTCTCAGGTGTAAAGAGACGTGGGCTTTCGTCAGGATATTTGTGGCAGTGATGGGGTAAGAACAGATGAAGGAAGGATTTTGAATATGGAGCTAGAGGCCAAAGGAAATGATGGGATTTTGAAGATGAAGTTGAGGAGGAGGTGGTAAGTATCAAATGCTTTATAATAACCCTGTGAACAGAGTTTCTCAATCTCTGTGCTGTTGACAGTTTGGGCTGGATAATTCTTTGTGGTGGGAACTGTCCCTTGGGATGTCCTATAGGAGGTTTAGGAGCATCCCTGGCCTCTATCTCATAGACGCCAATAGCAATTACCACCAATTATGACCATCAAAAAATGTTTCCAGACACTCTCAAATGTCTCTTGGAGCTTCCAGCTGAGAACAACTGCCCTTATGAGGTAGGTGAATTAAAATCTCTACTTTACAAGTGAGGAAATTGAGTCTCAGGAAAATTAAGTGCTTTCTCCATAATTCTTTATCTAGAAAGGGTAGCAAGAAGTTTTGAATCCAAGTAGTCTGGCTTCAGAGCTTGCATTCTTCATCATGGTGAGGAGGCATGAGGGGGTGAAGGGAAGAGAAGTGATTTCAGCTAGGAGGTAAGGAGAAATGGTGCTGAGCCTGGATCCTCCAGGGAAGTCATTTCCCATCAATACCCTTTGAATAGAGCTGGATAGCTGGGTGGGCTCAGCCCAGATCAGTAGGAAGTGGCAACTGGTCAACCACAATTTTCCCAAACCGAGGAACTCTGAATATTAAAAAGTCAAGGAGAGAAAGATTTATCTTTTCATAAAGCTAGGCTCTCAGAGATCTGTTACTAGAATGTTTCAGAAGTGATTACCTAGCCTACTTTGGATTAAAGTGCATTTTGTGGTTAAAAAACTGGAGTGGGTTGCCATTTCCTTCTCCAATGCATGAAAGTGAAACGTGAAAGTGAAGTCGTTCAATCGTGCCCAACTCTTCGTGACCCCATGGACTGCAGCCTATCAGGCTCCTCCGTCCATGGGACTTTGCAGGCAAGAGTACTGGAGTGGGGTGCCATTGCCTTCTCTGTAAAATACTGATAGGCTAAAACAAAAAACAAAACAAAACAAAACTTCTAAATCTAGAGATGATGTTTGCTTCTCCTCAAATCTAATTCAAGCCTCACACTGCCACTATAAAATCTATTGATCTGTCAGTTGGTCTCACACTGGAATAATGTAAAGTAAATTTAAAAACTCAAGCACCTGGTTAATCAGTTAAAAACCACATTGCTTCTCAGAGCATCTTCCCTGCCTCTTCCAGCCAACTTCATTCTGCTTCTTAGCATTCATTGATTCAGTTAACAAATGTGATAGTGTGGATTTAATAGCTTTAACTCTAAGCTAGAGATATATAGATTAGATATAGTTTCAGTCCTCAAGGAGTTCACAGACTGTTGATCAGTCTGGGGCAGCATGTGCACTGTAGAAGCAGTGTAAGGCAAGAAAGGGTGTAAAGCAGCCCAGATAGTGGACACAGCACATTCAAAGGCCTGGAGGCAGACAGAACTTGGAGTTTTAGAGGAATTTCATGTCATTTAATTTAACTGCAAGGCAGGGTATAGGTAAAAACCCAGTGCATTCAGGCAAGGTTCATCCCACGGGGATCTTGTTCCTTCCATTCTAGTCTTTGTTTATATTTCATGGCCTGCCAGTCTACATTTCAACACTTTCCCACCTTTTTAGAGTCAAGGCCCCTCTCTGCAAAGCTTTTCTAGGCACTGCCATAGTCCCTGAACCTTCTCTGACTCCTCAGAGCTCTCAGGGTCCATACTCTAGATTGAGGTACTTTGAGGGCAGGAGTTGTGTCTTCTGATTCTCTGGTTCCTGAGCAGAATTTTCAGAAAAGGCTGATATGAAATATTTATTTGGGAATTTTAGAACTTGAAGAGCTGGCCTTTCTCATTCTGGGCAAATCTGACTGGAACCCTACCTCTGGGGATTCGGGCTCTGCGGGACATCGCTTGACATCACTGTGTCCTGAGTTTCCTCTCACTTTTTTGGTTGATCCTTTTTGATCTCCCATGAGACCCCCTCTGCTTCAATGTGGCCTGGCTTCCCTGAGGTTCTGATCTGTGGTGTCTTCAATGTCTGCTTCCTGCCTGGTCAAGCTCCTGGTCAAGCTTTTTAAACTACCATTCACTTGCTAACTACTCTCAGTCCAGCCAAGATCTCTGCCTGCATTAGAGACCTATCTCCACCAAGGACTGCTTCTGCTCCCAGGGCCTCCAAACTTACCATATGCCAATAGGCCTCATCATCCTCACCATCCCACCCCCCGCCCAAGCTTGCTCCTTCTCCTTCTGTATTCAGTAGCTTAATAAATGGCACCAAATGTCAGCTCAAAGTGCCAGTCTAGGAATCTAGATAACATTCTAGAATTCCCTTATCTTCCCTTATCCTATCAGACAAGAGTCTCTTATTAATTTACTTCTGGAGCTGGCATCTTCTTCTCCATCTCCTTTCCCTCTTAGGTTAGAATTCATTCTCTCTTGCTGAGATACTTGCCTTCAGTTGCTTTTTTGGTCTCCATGGGAGTCCCACTATCTTTCTAAAAACTGATTTTTCTATTCTTCTATTTAAATTTGTCAGGCAAATTTTAGGGATGATATTTAAAGTCCTCAGATGAAAGCTCAAGATACTTCATAACCATATTCTTGACATCCTTTCCAGTAAGTTACTGGATGGTAGAGATCACAGAATGCAGGGACTCCACAGTGTCTGTGGAGTAAATATACATGTTTTGATTCTCTTAGATGTGATAAAATTGAGTGTGCTTTTAGCTTGGGCCTGGAAAACATAACCTCCTGCCCAGCATCACTTCTGGGTCCTGTTGTTCAGATTAACAGGATCAGGCCTGCAACTTCTCTGCATGTTCTGACACCTCATTATCTGTCCCAGAGAAGGTGAATGTCCTGTCCTGTCATTAGGTCATTGTCAAATATTCTGCTTTATCACTTGGGATACATCAGGGATGAGTGTTGTTCCAATGGGAGCTGGCCTTTTTTATTAACAGTCTTGGCTGATTCCATAAAAAGAGCCCTTAGAGCTTTACTCTATACATTTGGGATAGAATCAGAAACTTAAGAGATTTTATTTGGTAGGAATAAATCTGTCTAACACAGCAATGCTTGCTGCACTATTTATTACTCTACTAGCAATAACAGTTTCTTATGTGTTTATGCTTTCGTGATACCAAAGTGCCTTCTCATGCAGTATCTCATGTTTATTTTTGATCATTGTGAGCTTGGAATGGAAGGCATTACTATCTGAAGAACAGAACTGGGATCTGGACTACGGTGCAGTGGACCCCATCTAGTGCTCATTTGACTGAGGCCACCGTGTCCTCTTTGGAAAAATGACCTACCTTTTGAACACTGAAATTTCCAAAATGGTCTTGTATGTGTTTTTTCTAGGTTATTTGATTTGAGGAAAATCTTTCACTTTCTGCCTTTATCTCTTTGATTTCTATCTCATTTTTGACACTGATAAGATAGTTGAATAAAATAGTGGCTAAGGTTCTCTTTCTGTTCCAGCATTTTCTATTGACTCATGGAGAAACTGCAGCTCTGGTATTAGTATTTTAGGACCTTGGACAGTGCCCAACCACTGCTTGGGATTCAAGTCTCCATCTTAAAATTCTTACTGAAATTTCAGTCATTTAAAATTCTAAAGATCTGCTGTACGGTATGTATGTACTGTATTGTACACTTAAAAATTGATTTAAAAGGTAGATTTCAAGTTAGTCATTTTTTTCCCACAGTAGAAAAAAATTTCTCATCTGAGCACTTAAATTTATCTTTGTCACATTTGGGTACCAAAAAGTCATTGCCACCCAGAGAAGTAGGACAGATAACTAGGCTAGCTGTAGAAGACAAACCAGCACTTTCAGATGGTAAAAGCAAATTTTCCTTGAGAGCTCACAAAGCAAGGGCCAGGCTGCATGAATGGTGGACATATAGGGTCTCATAGGACCTGAATTTCTAGGGCTTTGAAATACAGGCACCACCAGGCAATGATAAGGGAAGCAGGGCTTGGTATACAGAGCTAAGGAGGACACCAGGTTTGACTGCTCAATCAGGTAACTCACTTTCTCTGACCTCCAGCTCTGCTGACCAAGCTCATACTTTTCAGAACTCAGCTCTGGTGTCACCTCCTCTGGGAAATCTTCTCTCATCTTTCAACACAGAGTGAGTTGTTCTTACCTAGCCCTTTGTACAGATTTTCTGTGTCTTAGAAAGAGGCATCATGGTCAAAAACTTAGACTCTCCAACCATTCTATGGGTTTGAATCCCAACTCTATTATTTACTAGTTGTGTGAACTTGGGTGAGTCTCTGTTTATGAGATGGAGATGATGATGATGATGACTATATACTACTTACCTCACAGTGGTTGCAATGAACAACAGGCAGAGTGTCCTGTGACTCCCATGATTAAATTAGTAAAGTTTGACCAGAATTAGCATCACATCCCTCTGCATTGAGCACACAGTTGATTTATGGTATTTGTTGAGCCCCAGGCTTTACATAATAGGTGCTCAATAAGCATTTGTGGAATCACTTATTGAATTGAAATTAATAGAGACTTATATTGAAAAAGCAAGAGAGTTCCAGAAAAACATCTAGTTCTGCTTTATTGACTATGCCAAAGCCTTTGACTGTGTGGATCACAATAAACTGTGGAAAATTCTGAAAGAGATGGGAATACCAGACCACCTGACCTGCCTCTTGAGAAACCTGTATGCAGGTCAGGAAGCAACAGTTAGAACTGGACATGGAACAACAAACTGGTTCCAAATAGGAAAAGGAGTACATCAAGGTTGTATATTGTCACCCTGCTTATTTAACTTCTATGCAGAATACATCATGAGAAACGCTGGGCTGGAAGAAGCACAAGCTGGAATCAAGATTGCCGGGAGAAATATCAATAACCTCAGATATGCAGATGACACCACTCTTACGGCAGAAAGTGAAGAGGAATTAAAAAGCCTTTGATGAAAGTGAAAGAGGAGAGTGAAAAAGTTGGCTTAACGATAACATTCAGAAAACTAAGATCATGGCATCTGGTCCCATCACTTCTTGGGAAATAGATGGGGAAACAGTGGAAACAGTGTCAGACTTTATTTTTCTGGGCTCCAAAATCACTGCAGATGGTGACTGCAGCCATGAAATTAAAAGACGCTTACTCCTTGGAAGGAAAGTTATTACCAACCTAGATAGCATATTACAAAGCAGAGATATTACTTTGCCAACATAGGTCCATCTAGTCAAGGCTATGGTTTTTCCAGTGGTCATGTATTGATGTGAGAATTGGACTGTGAAGAAAGCTGAATGCCGAAGAATTGATGCTTTTGGACTGTGGTGTTGGAGAAGACTCTTGAGAGTCCCTTGGACTGCAAGGAGATCCAACCAGTCCATCCTAAAGGAGATCAGTCCTGGGTGTTCATTAGAAGGACTGATGCTAAAGCTGAAACTCCAGTACTTTGGCCACCTCATGCGAAGAGTTGACTCATTGGAAAAGACCCTCATGCTGGGAGGGGTTAGGTGCAGGAGGAGAAGGGGACGACAGAGGATGAGATGGCTGGATGGCATCACTGGCTCGATGGATGTGAGTCTGAGTGAACTCCGGGAGTTGGTGATGGACAGGGAGGCCTGGCGTGCTGCGACTCATGGGGTTGCAAAGAGTTGGACACGACTGAGCAACTGAACTGAACTGAACTGATATAGTAAAAGCAGCACTGAATCAGCCAACCAATCGATGAAAATTTTATGTGCTGACTAAGGGAGTAGCCTGTGTGGAGATTTATAGGTCTTGGTATAGTATAAAACATAGGACTCTCTATAATGCTTTATTGGTGTTTACTATAATTATCATTGATAAATTTCAAACTCAATAGTCTAGCATAGAGTAGGATACTTAGTAGACATTTTGGCAAATATCTAGTGAATCAAATTCCCTTCCTATAGTTTGAATTAAAAAGATCAGCTTATGAAAAACCTAAATCACCAAAGTCCACTCAAGAAGCTCTTCCCTGGGGCAAGTAGAGATAGCCCCTTCTCATCATGTGCCATTTACCAAGCAGCCTAGAATGCACTCTTCAAAACCTAGTGTCTCCTTTTGAATTTGTTTAGTGTAAAAATAATTACAGTAAGTCCCCTACATATGAATGAGTTCTGTTGCAACAGCATGTTTGTAAGTCTAGTTTGTTCATAAGTCCAACAAAGTTGGCCTAGGAACCCAACTAACAATTGGCTATATAGTACTGTAATAGGTTTATAATACTTTATGCACAAGTAATACATAAAAAACCAACAAACACAAAAAATAAAGAAAACATAAAGTACAGTACCTTGAAAAGTACAGTAGTACAGTATAACAGCTGGCATACAGGGGTTGGCATCAAGTGGAAAGGCAAGAAGAGGTACTGACTAGATGAGGGAGAGAAGTGGGAGATGGTAGAGCTGAAGTATCATCAGCAATAGGAGACACAGGGCAAGAAACAATCTCATTCATGCCTGAGGTTCACATCTTAGAAAGTTTGCAAGGGTAGGGGACTTACTTGCACTTCATGTCATTGTAGTATTGATATAATGTAAAAACCAAGAGAGAGCATTGGTACAATGTGTGTGTGTGTGTAAGTCTTCCTTTGAACTGTAATTTTATTTTATCTGAGAAAGCATGGCAAAAGTTGTCATTGGACACAGCCCAAAGGCCCCTTTGTAGGTCTTTGGATGGGATGCTTCAGCCCCTCACATCCACAGGAGGCCCCAGCAGGAGGAATGTAGGGAAGTTTCCAGACCAACTGGCTCTCACTAGCAGACAAGCAGATAAATGGATATAAAGACAAAAAGACATTTCAGACCTTGAGATTGATGTGCTGCTTTTCTTAAACCCTGTCTCAGTTTGCTTTTCCCCTCCGCTTAGAGATTACCAATGTCCCAGGACATAATTCTTGAATGGATCCTCAACCCTAGGCTGGGCGTGGTGCCTTCTGCCAGGCTCATAAACACAGTGTTCCAAGGGTCCATCCACATTTACGAGAAGGAACCGGGGTAGAGCCAGGCGCAGCTGAGACACCCCCTACTTGCCCTGTTTATGATGCTGCAAATAACCCGCTTGCTGAGGTGTCGGCGATGGTATTTTATAGGGGTTTAGAACACCTCATAAAGGACTTTTATTCAGCATGCTTAATTTTAAATAGATCCTTAAATTGTAGGGCATCTAAATGCCAGTGTTCTCTGAATATTTATATACCTTCTTCAAAGAGAAAAACAGCCAAGAAATGGCCAAGAAATGGGGAAAATCCAGATGCCATGCCCAGCTGCTTTACAGGGAAAAGTTGGGGAATGATGGGAGTCTGTTTCTCTCTTCTTAGTGGGACTTTGAGAGAGATGTGGCAATTAAGAGCCAGAGAGAAATGATAGAGGAACCTCGTCCTGCAAATAACATCACAGCTGGGGGTGAGCAGGACCCACAGAAGGTCACAGAACACGTGTTACTGCTAAAGAGCTGGGTATGACAAAGGCCTAGTATATACCAGGTTCATTTCAGAACTTAATTTAGTTCTCATCACAACCAAATTAGGCAAATGTTTTCATCTCCTCTCCTTGCTCAGTCATGTCTGACTCTGTGAGACCCCATGGATTATACAGTCCATAGAATTCTCCAGGCCAGAATACTGGAGTGAGTAGCCTTTCTCTTCTCCAGGGGATCTTTGCAACCCAGGAATGGAACTGGGGTCCCCTGCATTGTGGGCAGATTCTTTACCAACTGAGCTATCAGGGAAGTCCCCCATCTCCTCTCCAGAGAGGACCAAAGTGAACCTCAGTGTCACGGGGCCAGCAAGCAGTGCACCTAGTTTCTGATGGCCTTGGGGACTCACTCCCTAAGCTTCCTTTATTGCAAAATAGAATGAGAAGAGAAGTAACAACCTGGGTAAGAATCAAATGAAATTATCACCAAAGGTAGAGCCCAGTGCCAGGCTCCATTGTTCCATGTACCCACATGCTTCACTTACAATATAGGTTCAAAAGTTGATTATTATGAATTTCAAGACAGCAACACAGAGCATTAAGCCCCAAGTGTGGGACCCTCCTAAATGCAGGGTACATTTAGCTCTTGCCACCATTTGCACTTAGAGGTTTTGTCACCCATTAATTAGCTCATTTTAAAACAAGGTAGTGGTGGGGTGAGGCCCAAACTATTGGCATAAAATAGGCTCAAGGATGTGTTGTACAACACAAAGAATATAGCCAACATGTTGTAATAATTGTAAAAATTGTATAAAAATTAAAAATAAAAAAGTTAAGTTTAAAAAATAAAAATTAAAACAGTGTAGCGATCACTTACAGGTGTGTCCATGTATCTTAGCAGCACCAGGGACACTAGCAGGCTGTGAGCCTGCCTGCGGAGCTCCTGGTCCAGTGGGGTGACAGAGACCCAGGGCTGTGCAGTATGTCATGTGCTCAGCTTGAAGTCTGCCTAGAGAAATGGTGGGGAGGGAAACAGAGAAGTTCTGGCAGGGTAAACAGGATTCAGAAGAGACCTCAGAGAGGAGAGGAAGCAGGAATTGAATCCTGAGAGATGAGAGCCTGGTATGGAGGCATCAAACTTTTAAAATCATAGAGTTTGTGATGAAAGAGATATCAGGCCAAAATCCTAGCCCTGCCTCTTGCTAGCTGAGTGACCATGGACAAGTACTCAACTTTTCTATACCTCGGTTTCTTCATCTGTAGAATGGTTATGATAAACCATACTTGGCAGTAACAAAACAGTTCCCATCTGCAGAATCACATACGACCCCATATGGGGCAGAGCAGGAAAGGCGTTCCAGGTGTGAGAAGCAGAGAGAGCATAGGTGAGCGGTACCTCAGGATCAGGGGAGAGCTGAGTGTGGAGGTAAGTGTAGGATAGGGCTGGAATGCAATGGATCCGGATGAAGGGTGCTTCTGAAGTTCCTTGTAGAACAAGGGGCTCTTTGAGAGGTTTTGAACAAAGTGGTGGCAGAGTCATATGAAGCACTGCCGCCGGCGTGTGCTGAAAGGCCCCTAAAAGCATCCTTTAGGGCACCCGATGTCCTACCAACTGTGGTTGCAGGGAGGGGTTGAAGTGAGGGAAAGCGCGGCATCTTGTCCTCTCTGCTGCTGTGGACTTGGCATCCCCCCTCTGGGTAGTATGTGGCAGCTGGCCGGCACATCCCTGGAAGGGCGAATGCTATCACAGCATTGATAACGGCATCCCCAGAAAAGCCTCTAATAGAACCATTCAGTGAGAAGTGAGCCAAGAGCTGGCACAGAGAGAGAAGTCAAGCCCAGTTCACTAATTACACTAACTTCAAAACAAACAGAAGATACGGGCTCAGCACACAGCGTGGGGAAACGTCAACAGGCATAAACAGGAAGGCATAGGAGCCATATGTTGGCCACGCTCCACCCACGCAGCTCCTCCAGAAGCCGGCCGCTCATCCAGCGCCGTCTGCAGATGACTGGCAGGAAAGCCCGCATACGGATCAGAAATGAGCAGACTCATCGACTCTACAGTGACTGCCGCCACAGGCCCCCATCTCTCCCGTCTGTGCTGCCTTGGGCGGTGGTGTGCAGGGCAGCCTCTTGGCCAGATGGGAAGGCTAACCCATCCTGGGGGCTTTGCTGGCCCCTCTCTTGACAATCTTAGGGTCTGAAGAGTGTCAACACTGGGATCAGGAGTGGTGGGTTTAGGGGTTTGTTCTGCCTTTCACTGGAAGGGGAGCCTTAGACAGTTCTATCAGTTTCTCTGACCTGATTTCCCCTAACTAAATGGAGAAAATAATGCCCACCTGATAAGTAAGTCTGAGTCACTTATCCTCTTAGCAAACACGTCCTAGGCAGTTACTCTGGTCTACCAGGATGAGATAAGACAGGCCCTCAAGGAATGTCCAATCTAGCAGGAAAATGTTGCTATTTGCAACTACATAAATGGATCTTGAGGGCATTATGTTAGGTGAAATAAGTCAGAGAAAGACAAATACTGTATGATCTCACCTATGGTGGTTTAGTTGCTCAGTCGTGTCCAACTCTTATGCGACCCCATGGACCATAGTCCATCAGGCTCCTCTGTCCATGGGATTTCCAGGCAAGAATACTAGATTTGGTTGCCATTTCCTTCTCCCAGGGAGCTTCCTGACCCAGGGATCACACTCAGGTCTCCTGCATTGCAGGCAGATTCTTTACTGACTGAGCCACCAGGGAAGCCTGCTAGCAGGAAAGGCAGCCCATAAACAGGCATTCATTCTGGGACTTCAGGCAGCCAGCAGTGAATGTCTAACTTAGCTCGAGAGGCTACAAAGGAAACTTCCTAGAAGGTCTCCATTTCTGTGTGGGGCAGGACACAGATCATGTGCTAAAAGCAAGGCCATGAGGAGATGGTAGGAGCTTACAAGATAAGGGAAGGGTGTGAAATGACTGAGTGGAGAATGTGAGAAGCCATTGATCAGAGGTGGCTAAGAGGATCGTTGGAACAATTGAAGGAAGCCATGCATGTGACAGCAGGTGATAAACAGCTAAGGGTGATGGCACAGTCAGTTTGTGCTACAGCTGTATAGGCACTTACTAACACTTTTAAGGAGAAGGCAATGGCACCCCACTCCAGTACTTTTGCCTAGAAAATCCCATGGACGGAGGAGCCTGGTAGGCTGCAGTTCATGGGGTTGCTAGAGTTGGACATGACTGAGCGACTTCACTTTCACTTTTCACTTTCATGCATTGGAGAAGGAAATGGCAACCCACTCCAGTGTTCTTGCCTGGAGAATCCCAGGGACGGGGGACCCTGGTGGGCTGCCGTCTATGGGGTCGCACAGAGTCAGACACGACTGAAGTGATGCAGCAGCAGCAGCAACACTTTTAAAAGAATTTATTTTTTTAATTTTATATTTTATTATTATTTTTTAAATTTCATTGAAAGAAGTATAGTTGATTTGCAATGTTATATTAATTTCAGGTGTATAGCAAAGTAATTCAGTATATTCTTTTTCAGAGTCTTTTCCATTATAGGTTATTTCAGAATATTGAATGTAGTTCCCTGTGCTATACAGTAGGTCCCTGTTGCTTAAGCATCTATTATATACAGACACACACTAATGCTTTTCTATAAGGAAGCTCCATGGTAGCTCAGCTGGTTAAGAATCTGCCTGCAATGAAGGAGATCCCAGTTAGATTCCTGAGTCAGGAAGATCCCCTGGAGAAGGGATAGGCTACCCTCTCCAGTATTCTTGGGCTTCCCTGGTGGCTCAGATGGTAAAGAATTCGCCTGCAATGCTGGAGTCCTGGGTTCAGTCCCTAGGTCAGGAAATCCTGTGGAGAAGGGAACAGCTACCCTCTCCAGTATTCTTTGTCTGGAGAATTCCATGGACAGAGGAGCCTGGCAGTCTACAGTCCATGGGGTTACAAAGAGTTAGACACGACTGAGTGACTTTCATAAGGAAGCTCCGCTTGGTGTATTTGTTGCCTAACTTCTCACTCTGCATCCTGTGTTGCTCTTGTGTGTATTCCTGCCCTGTCCATTTGCTCACATGCTCCTGTTCCTCCCTCTCCATTCAGATAGACCCACCCTATGCTTCCAGTCTCTGCTCCATGTCTTCCTCCTCCAGGAAGCCACCTGGGATGTCACTGTATCTGCTGTGTGAGTATCTTCCCTTCCATCTGGGGGCAAGAGCCCTGGATGTCAAGTCCTCACGCTTGGCTGCCTTTATATTTCCTTGAGTCTCTCTTAGGTGACCTCCTGACGGCGAGGGGCACTCATGGCCCCACTTGAGAAAAATCAACAGGAGGGCCTGTTCTCAACAGCCAAGCAACAAGTTGGGAGAGAGACCATCTCAAGGACTGTACTGTCTGAGCAATCAGGATGCTTCAGGTCTTGCAGGGCCAGGGAACTTCCCTGTCCATCTCTGGATCCCAGATGCTGGCGCACACACAGGAACTTTGCTTCCTGCTTCCTCTTTTCCGGCCTTTCCCCTTTGACTCCCCCAGCCTTTGCAGGCACAGTCACTATGCAAAGACCAGAGGATGCATAGCTGAAGAGACAGTATTCTTAAAATCCCACCATCTTGGTTCTTCTAGTTCCTGGTGTATGGTAGCCACTCCCTAACTATTTGGTGATCTATATGGAGGTTTCTGCTGAAGAGATACTTCT
Source organism: Bubalus bubalis (assembly GCF_019923935.1). Classification (NCBI taxonomy): domain Eukaryota; kingdom Metazoa; phylum Chordata; class Mammalia; order Artiodactyla; family Bovidae; genus Bubalus; species Bubalus bubalis. Next base: position 174,249,578 of record NC_059157.1, on the reverse strand, counting down.
GACTTCCTGGGAGATGAACCTCCCACATCTTATCATTTCCATCATACCTTGGTTCACAAGCACCTTCAAGCTTCTGTTCTGTGCTCTGGGACCTCAACCCTCAGGGCTGAGCTGCCTGTGGGGAGATGGTCCAAGGGATCAGAATTCCAGAGGGTCAAGCTGCAAGCAATTTTTCCAAAGCACAGATGCTTCTAGAATGCCTGAGTTGCTCTACCAAGGTTTCATTTTTTACTCTCCATGCTCTAATCTTCAGGGCATGAGTCTATTGCTGATCTGTTGGGCTGGGTGGGGAGGGGGGCATCTGACTGTTTTCCTGATAAGTGTCCAGTGCTGAGCAGGAATGGGGGACAGGTAGGGGGGATCAGTTCAGAAAGAGAAAAACTGCCCAATCAGTAGCTGGTCTGGGGCACCCACCACAGCCCTCGTCATATCGAAGTGGGTCTGTAGGGCACACAGAGAAGTGCAGACTCTCCTCTAGGGGCAGGAGGGCTGTTGCAGAGTTCACAGGAGGTCCAGCTAAAATGATAATTTCAGAAAACCACTGGATGGAAGCAGTGTCAAGGCTGTACGCTATCAGTTAGGGCTCTATTCCATGGAAGATTCTATGCCAGGTGCTGTGGGGGAAAAGGCCTGGAATATATTGGTCCCATCCTTACAGAGCTGGGGACCAGGTCTGGGAAAATCCTTCATAGATGTTCAAACATTGTAGGTGAGATAGATCAAGGGAGGGGCAGAAGAGACCTCAAGATCAGAGGAGAGGGTGTATAAGCAGTGTGGGGAGTGTGCTTCCTGATGGAGAGGGTATTCACATGGAAGGAAGGAGAAGGTTCTGATAAGTCAATACAGTTAAGGTGAAGTGGCTGGGATAAGACACCTGGAAGGACTAGGCCTAGGGCACAAGATGCGGCTCAGACTGGCAAGGTTTTCTCTTTGACCAGAAGAGTGTATGAGACAAAGCTGGAGCAGATGGGAGGAGGAGGTCTGGGGCCTGCCAAGGAATCTGGGCCTTTGTGGAACTGAGAGCCCCAGGAGGGCTATGAACATGGGAGGATGGACTTCAGAGGTGACCAGGGTGTGTGGGCCCTGGGTCAGATGGTCCAAGGGAGAATGAGAGCTCACACCATGCAGTTTTGTGGGGCAAATTGGATATGGTTATACCATTGGCTGCAGGCACTGGTGAGGTAGGGGTGGGGACACAAGGAAGAATCTTGGCAGCCCATGATGGGGCTGCACGGGTGCTGAGGCCATGGCGACTATGGCTGGCCATTCCCCTGAAGCAGAGAGAGCAGGGGATAAACCACCTGGAAGTGAGCGGATCTCAGAGCTGGGAATTGCAGCCTAAGGGGTCAGCCCCTGTGTTCCACAGAGCAGAGTCAGGGAAGAGGAATAATGGATCTGAGGGAAACCAGCAAGACCAGTGTGGGCCTGTTTTGTGAGTGCCCCCCATGCCTCACCCCAGTCCATGCCTGTCCATCTGACAGATCCTCTGTGGATATACTGCCGTGGGCTGATGGATAGCTTGCCTCTTGTGCTCTGGTCCTTGGGTGCCGTATCTGGGGGCTCTAGGGTCCTGGGGGCTGGTGGCAACTGAAGACATGGGGAGTGACCCCAGGGACAGGATAATCAATGAAGGCCTGCCTGTGCTCCAGGACTCACCTCCCTACCCCCTCTGGACTCCTCCCTGCTGACACCTCTCATTCCTATTTTCCCAGTCGGCATTTCCCTGCCTCTTCACAGTAATCACCATTGACAGCTATTGACTGGTGATGACAGGGCTGAAATCCGAAGGTGAGGGAGTGAACACTTCCCTTACGTCTGGCTGTGCTGCTCCAGATGCAGCAAGGTGAAGCGTCCATCTCTTGTCTGAGTCCAAAGGCCAACCAATGCTCCCTCACCTCCGCCATACTGCTTCCTTCCAAAAGGAACAACTTTGAGCTCTAGGTAAGAATCGCCTCCTCTGGAAAGGCTGTCCTGATTGCTCCAGCCCCACAGTGGCTTTTCCCCCTTCAGTTGGACATCAACGCTTTAATCGCAGGACTAAGATATTTAAAGTGTAGGTTCCCAAACTTGGTGTGTGTCACATCACCCAGAGCGCATGTTGGATCACAGACAGCTGGGTCCCAAGTCAATGTTTCTGATTTAATATGTCTGAGATGGGGCTTAAGAATTTCCATTTCTAATAAGTTCCCAGATACTGCTGATGCTTCCAGTCTAAAGTGATTGTTACTTCTCAGTGCATTTCCTTGATGACTGAGTGAGTCTGTGGGAATGAGAGACCCTTTTTATCAGGAACGTTGCATAGTGCTTTTTTGTTAAAAGCAGATGCTTAAGAAGTCATTGCTCATTTATTACTCAGAAAAGATTTTTTTTTTTTCCTTGTGAGTGGCAGGGTAAGGAAAGAGAGGTGTTTAATGTTATATGTTATTGGCTGAATTTTATGACACTATAAAATCTTGAATTTACCCTGTAAAATGGCTCTTTCTCCTGCTGTTAAATGAGTTAATATGAGAAATGTTTACAGTAATATCTGCAACATGGTAAGTGCTATAGAAATGCTTATTATTATTATTGCTGTCAGGGGGAGGGGGCCATTAGAATTCTTCTGAACCCCCTTGACTTGAGTGTTATTGGTACAGATGTGGAGACCAAAAGGGCTGCCTCAGGCCTTGCACTATTTAAGATTTTCTTTTCCTGGAGTGAAATATGCCCAAATGTCAACAGTACTTACCTTTCCACAGGTGGATTATGGATGAGTTTTATTTTCTTATTTACACTTCTCTGCACTTCCCTAATTTTCTATGGCAAACATGTATTATTGCCATTATAGGCAGAAAAATGTATTTGCAAAACCCTGGGCATCTCCAACACAGCAGTACCCAAGACTCAAATTCAGTGTACTGGGCTGAACAATCTTTTCCCCACCAGCATGAACATCATTCTTTCTGGGGGTTACTACTCATTCATTCTTTCATTTACTCATTTAAAGTGTAGATTGGGCATTTAACACATGATCGACGGGTCATGATGGAGAGGTCTGACAGAATGTGGTCCACTGGAGAAGGGAATGGCAAACCACTTCAGTATTCTTGCCTTGAGAACCCCATGAACAGTATGAAAAGGCAAAATGATAATGAAAAGGACCTCCCCAGGTCGGTAGGTGCCCAATATGCTACTGGAGATCAGTGGGGAAATAACTCCAGAAAGAATGAAGGGATGGGGCCAAAGCAAAAACAATACCCAGTTGTGGATATGACTGGTGATAGAAGCAAGTCTGATGCTGTAAAGAGCAATATTGCATAGGAACCTGGAATGTTAGGTCTATGAATCAAGGCAAATTGGAAGTGGTCAAACAGGAGATGGCAAGAGTAAATGTTGACATTCTAGGAATCAGCGAACTAAGATGGACTGGAATGGGCGAACTCAGATGACCACTATATCTACTACTGCAGGCAGGAATCCCTTAGAAGAAATGGAGTAGCCACCACGGTCAACAAGAGAGTCCAAAATGCAGTACTTGGATGCAATCTCAAAAATGACAGAGTGATCTCTGTTCGTTTCCTAAGCAAACCATTCAATATCATGGTAATCCAAGACTATGCCCCAACCAGTAATGCTGAAGAAGCTGAATTTGAATGGTTCTATGAAAACCACAAGACCTTTGAGAACTAACACCCAAAAAAGATGTCCTTTTCATTATAGGGGACTGGAATGCAAAAGTAGGAAGTCAAGAAACACCTGGAGTAACAGGCAAACTTGGTCTTGGAGTATGGAATGAAGCAGGGCAAAGGCTAATAGTTTTGCCAAGAAAGAGAACACACTGGTCATAGCAAGAACCGTCTTCCAACAACACAAGACTCTACACATGGACACCACCAGATGGTCAATACTGAAATCAGATTGATTATATTCTTTGCAGCCAAAGATGGAGAAGCTCTATACAGTCAGCAAAAACAAGACTGGGAGCTGACTGTGGCTCAGATCATGAACTCCTTATTGCCAAATTCAGACTTAAATTGAAGAAAGTAGGGAACACCACTAGACCATTCAGGTATGACCTAAATCAAATCCCTTATGATTATATAGTGGTAGTGAGAAATAGATTTAAGGGACTAGATCTGATAGAGTGTCGGATGAACTATGGATGGAGGTTTGTGACATTGTAGAGGAGACAGGGATCAAGACCATCCCCATGGAAAAGAAATGCTAAAAAGCAAAATAGTTGGCTGAGGAGGCCTTACAAATAGCTGTGAAAACAAGAGAAGCCAAAAGCAAAGGAGAAAAGGAAAGGTGTAAGCATCTGAATGAAGGGTTCCGAAGAATAGCAAGGAGAGATAAGAAACCCTCCCCCAGAAATCAATGCAAAGAAATAGAGGAAAACAATAGAATGGGAAAGACTAGAGATCTCTTCAAGAAAATTAGAGATACCAAGGGAACATTTCATGCAAAGATGGGCTCGATAAAGGACAGAAATGGTATGGACCTAACAGAAGCAGAAGATATTAAGAAGAGATGGCAAGAATACACAGAAGAACTGTACAAAAAAAGACCTTCATGACCCAGATAATCATGGTGGTGTGATCACTCACATAGAGCCAGACATCCTGGAATGTGAAGTCAAGTGGGCCTTAGAAAGCATCACTACGAACAAAGCTAGTGGAGGTGATGGAATTCCAGTTGAGCTATTTCAAATCCTGAAAGATGATGCTGTGAAAGTGCTGCACTCAATATGCCAGCAAATTTGGAAAACTCAGCAGTGGCCACAGGACTGGAAAAGGTCAGTTTTCATTCCAATCCCAAAGAAAGGCAATGCCAAAGAACGCTCAAACTACTGCACAATTGCACTCATCTCACACGCTAGTAAAGTAATGCTTAAAATTTTCCAAGCCAGGCTTCAGCAATATGTGAACTGTGAACTTCCAGATGTTTAAGCTGGTTTTAGAAAAGGCAGAGGAATCAGAGATCAAATTGCCAACATCCACTGGATCATCTAAAAAGCAAGGGAGTTCCAGAAAAACATCTATTTCTGCTTTATTGACTATGCCAAAGCCTTTGACTGTGTGGATCACAATAAACTGTGGAAAATTTTGAAAGAGATGGGAATACCAGACCACCTGACCTGCCTCTTGAGAAATGTGTATGCAGGTCAGGAAGCAACAGTTAGAACTGGACATGGAACAATAGACTGGTTCCAAATAGGAAAAGGAATACATCAAGGCTGTATATTGTCACCCTGCTTATTTAAATTATATGCAGAGTACATCATGAGAAATTCTGGGCTGGAAGAAGCACAAGCTGGAATCAAGATTGCCGGGAGAAATATCAATAACCTCAGATATGCAGATGACACCACCTTATGGCAAAACTTAAGAGGAATTAAAAAGCCTCTTGATGAAAGTGAAAGTGGAGAGTGAAAAAGTTGGCTTAAAGCTCAACATTCAGAAAACAAAGATCATGGCATCTGGTCCCATCACTTCATGGGAAACAGTGGAAACAGTGTCAGACTTTATTTTTGGGGGCTCCCAAATCACTGCAGATGGTGACTGCAGCCATGAAATTAAAAGATGCTTACTCCTTGGAAGGAAAGTTATGACCAATCTAGATAGCATATTGAAAAGCAGAGACATTACTTTGCCAACAAAGGTCCATCTAGTCAAGGCTATGGTTTTTCCTGTGGTCATGTATGGATGTGAGAGTTGGACTGTGAAGAAAGCTGAGTGCCGAAGAATTGATGCTTTTGAACTGTGGTGTTGGAGAAGACTCTTGAGAGTCCCTTGGACTGCGAGGAGATCCAACCAGTCCATTCTAAAGGAGATCAGTCCTCGGTGTTCATAGGAAGGACTGATGGTAAAGCTGAAACTCCAGTACTTTGGCCACCTCATGTGAAGAGTTGACTCATTGGAAAAGACCCTGATTCTGGGAGGGATTGGGGGCAGGAGGAGAAGGGGATGACAGAGGATGAGATGTCTGGATGGCATCACGAACTCTATGGACATGAGTTTGAGTAAACTCTGGGAGTTGGTGACGGACAGGGAGGCCTGGTGTGCTGTGATTCATGGGGTCGCAAAGAGTCGGACACAACTGAGGGACTGAACTGAGCTGAATTGAACTGAACCCTTGTTCTAGGATTCAAAGGGACAAAGTCAGAGTAGCAGGAATTTAAGCGCATGGCTTTGACATCAATGAGACTTGGGGTCTATCCCTAACTCTGCCACCCACTCATGGGGTGACTGAAAAATTTATTTCCCTTTTGTATCTCAGTGTGGTCATCTGTAATGGGGATCACAGTGCAGCCTTCTGTACAGGGTCTCTGTGAGGATGAACTGCGGGAAGTGTATGCCCAGCAAGCAGCTGGCACTTGCAGGCTGACATTACTGGAGTCCCTGCTCCGAGAGCTAGCAGATCCGAGATACCTGTGTTGGTGGCGACATCAGCGATCCCAGGTCACAAGCATGGTTTTCTCTGTTCCCATAGGGTTAGGTTTGCTGGGGATTGCCACCCATATGGCAATGGCACTTTGAGATGGAAGTGGTGAAGTCTAGAGGATGAAGGGACTGGCTCAGAGGGCCACATAAGCCCCCTACCTCCTGACCTGATGGGATGGACCTCTGTGTGTTCCTGGGCATGTAGGGTGATACAGCATTACTAACCTTCTCAGTGGATGGCTTTGCTTTTCACTCTGCATCAAGGAACTGAATCAGTTTAGCTACTTTTATTGCAAATTCTCCAGCTCCAATGTCCACTAAACCAAGGGAAGCCTTTCTTCCCACAGAGTGAAGGCCAGAGGTGGGACTAGAGCACGTGGCATCTCACAACTGCCACCACAGAAACGAGACCCCACGGCACTGTGTTAAGTGTGCTGAACTGCAGCCACCCTCCTTAGGAGCTGACAGCTGCCACCTGCAAGTGAGTATTTCTGTCTAATGAGCTCATGAAGCCTCAAACGCTAATGAAAACATCCTTCAACATTAATAATGTGATTAGGTGAAATTGGACAGTTATGGCACACTGAATGAAAAAGGGGTTCCCTGGGAATGTGAGATTCAGTGGATTGTTGGAGGTTTGCTTATTTCAGGCAGGATATGCTATTTTGGGGAGCAGGGTGTCACTTCTCCAAGGGAGAGACTTATTGGGTAGATCAAGGGACACTGGTGTCCTTCCCAGAGAGGAACCAATGTGGAGAGGGGGAAACTCAAACTTTCTACAGGGAAGGTGAACTCTGGTCTCGGCATTCTCATCTGTGAAATAAGAGGAAAAAATGAAATCATCAGGGAGATATCATTATATATATATATATGTATATATACATACATACATATACACACATACACACATATATATATACCACGCACATATATATGCTATGTATATATGTATATACCACACATATATATGTGTGGCATTTTTATAATAAATAAAAATGATGGGATGGAAAGGAAGGTGGGAGGTGGATATTCAGGATGGGAGACACATGTACACCTGTGGCTGATTCATGTCAATGTATGGCAAAAACCACCACAATATTGTAAAGTAATTTGCCTCTAATTAAAATAAATAAATTAGTTTAAAAAAATTGGTGAAGCTCCGTTTATGGCCATTGTTAGGGTAAAGTCTTCCCTGAATGAAATTTTTCAGGTGGGTGGAACTTATGTGGGTTTTCTGGTTCTTTCTTTTATTGAGAAGGCTCTTTACATGCTTCTGCCTTCTTAGACACTGCTTACTGCTTATTGCTTTTTTGTTGTTTTATTTATCTTTTTGTTTCTCTTCACTATGAGGCTGTCAGTTGCTTTTTTTCTTATATTTTTCATTATGGAAAATCTCAAACATATACAGAAGTAGAGAATGTAGTATAATGAGCTCCCATTTATCCAACACCCAGTTTCAATAGTTACCAATTCAGAGCTTGTCTTTTTTTCTTTATCCTCTCTACCCACTTCCTTTCCACCCTGCTCCAGGTTATTTTAGAGTGAACTCCAGCTATTGTATCATTTCCTTGCTAAATATTTCAGGTTATACTTCTGTAAGATAAGGAATAAAAAAAATAGACACAGTACCATTATCACATCAAAAAATTAGCAATAATTCCTTGACTTCATCAAATGACCAATCTGTGTTCAAATTTCCCTGAATGCTTCATATATATCTTTAATACTTTGTTTGCATCAAGATTGAAGTAAGTGATGAGCTGATGTAAAATTTTAAGTCTCTTTTAATCTACAGATTTCCTTATAAATTTTTTTCTCTTGTGATTTATTTGTGAGAAAGTCTGGTCTGGATCTTTTGTCTTGAAAAGTTTATCGCACTGTGAATTTTGCTGATTGTATTTGTGTGGTCCAGTTTAATAGTTCCTCTGTTGCCTGTATTTCTTGTAAATTGGAAGTTAGATCTAAAGGCTTGATATATTCAAGTTCAGCTTATAGGACCACTTCACAGGTAGTGCTGTGTTTTATCAGAAAGTATGCAGTGCCTGACGGTCCCTCTGGGACAGTGACGCTCACTGCTTACACTATTAACTCATTGATAGTGGCAAAATGTTGATACATCCATTCGGTGCCATCTTTGTTTATTAGCTGGAAATGTCTGTAAATAGATGCTTCTCTTTGTCAACTCTACAGTTACCCGAGGGATAGTTCATTTGAGAAAAGCAAATTAATGCTTGATTATTTCCCCCTCTCTTCACCAGTTTTTAAGATATTAGTTTTTCATTTGTATCTTCCAGTGATGACTAGTTTATTTTTGATTTTTATGAACTTGTGGATTGAAATGTATCTGATGATGAAATCTATTCCAGTTATTATCATTATTGAAGCTCAAGTTGCCTCCGCTTGGCCAGCTGGAGCCTTTTTGAGTTTGCTCCTGAGTTCCTTTGACCTGACCCTTTGAGAGTTACATAGTTTCCCTAAAGATTTCGTAGACTTATGAAATCTCTGCCCCAGACCTTTAATCAAGCATTTTTCTAAAGATTCTTGAACTTCCCTGGTGGCTCAGATGGTAAATAATTCATATAGGAAAAATGCATATATATGTATATATATTTAAGATATACTAGAAGTTAATACTGCAGCTACCAATTCAGTTTTAGGACTATAGAACTACTTAACCTCATTAATCTTTTTAAAAAATTAATTAATTTATTTTAATTGGAGGCTAATTACTTTACAATATTGTAGTGGTTTTTTTTTGTTGTTGTTGTTAAAGCATTTTAGTATATTTTCTCCTATCCTTTTCAATAATTTTTTAAATTTAAATTTATTTATTTTAATTGGAGGCTAATTACTTTACAATATTGTATTGGTTTTGCCATACATCAACATGAATCTGTCATGGGTATACACGTGTTCCCAATCCTGAACCCCCCTCCCACCTCCTTCCCTGTACCATCCCTCTGGGTCATCCCAGTGCACCAGCCCCGAGCATCCTGTATCATGCATCAAACCTGGACTGGTGATTCGTTTCTTATATGATATTATACATGTTTCAATGCCATTCTCCCAAATTATCCCACCCTCTCCCTCTCTCACAGAGTCCAAAAGACTGTTCTATACATCTGTGTCTCTTTTGCTGTCTCGCATATAGGGTCATTGATGTCATCTTTCTAAATTCCATATATATGGGTTAATATACTGTATTTGTGTTTTTCTTTCTGACTTACTTCACTCTGTATAATAGGCTCCAGTTTCATCCACCTCATTAGCACTGATTCAAATGCATTCTTTTTAATAGCTGAGTAATATTTCATTGTGTATATGTACCACAGCTTTCTTATCCATTCGTCTGCTGGTGGACATCTAGATTGCTCCCATGTCCTGGCTATCGTAAAGAGTGCTGCAATGAACATTGGAATACATGTGTCTCTTTCAATTCTGGTTTCCTTGGTGTGAATGCCCAGCAGTGGGATTGCTGGGCTGTATGGCAGTTCTATTTCCAGTTTTTAAAGGAATCTCCACACTGTTCTCCATAGTGGCTGTACTAGTTTGAATTCCCACCAACAGAGTAAGAGGGTTCCCTTTTCTCCACACCCTCTCCAGCATTTGTTGTTTGTAGACTTTTGGATAGCAGCCATTCTGACTGGTGTGAGATGGTACCTCATTGTGGTTTTGATTTGCATTTCCCTGATAATGAGTGATGTTGAACATCTTTTCATGTGTCTGTTAGTCATCTGTATGTCTTCTTTGGAGAAATGTCTGTTTAGTTCTTTGGCCCATTTTTGATTGGGTCGTTTATTTTTCTGGAATTGAGCTGCAGGAGCTGCTTGTATATTTTTCAGATCAATTCTTTGTCAGTTGCTTCATTTGCTATTATTTTCTCCCATTCTGAAGGATGTCATTTCACCTTGCTTATAGTTTCCTTTGTCGTGCAAAAGCTTTTAAGTTGAATTAGGTCCCATTTGTTTATTTTTGCTTTTATTTCTAATATTCTGGGAGGTGGGTCATAGAGAATCCTGCTGTGATATATGTCAGAGAGTGTTTTGCCTATGTTTTCCTCTAGGAGTTTTATAGTTTCTGGTCTTACATTTAGATCTTTAATCCATTTTGAGTTTATTTTTGGGTATGGTGTTAGAAAGTGTTCTAGTTCTATTCTTTTACAAGTGGTTGACCAGTTTTCCCAGCACCACTTGTTAAAGAGATTGTCTTTTCTCCATTGTATATTTTTGCTTCCTTTGTCAAAGATAATGTGTCCATAGGCGCGTGGATTTATCTCTGGGCTTTCAATTTTGTTCCATTGATCTATATTTTTGTCTTTGTGCCAGTACCATACTGTCTTGATGACTATAGTATAGTATAGCTTTGTAGTAGAGCCTGAAGTCAGGCAGGTTGATTCCTCCAGTTTCATTCTTCTTTCTCAAGATCGCTTTGGCTATTCGAGGTTTTTTGTATTTCCATACAAATTGTGAAATTATTTGTTCTAGTTCTGAGAAAAATACCATTGGTAGCTTGATAGGGATTGCATTGAATCTATAAATTGCTTTGGGTAGTATACTCATTTTCACTATATTGATTCTTCCGATCTATGAACATGGTATATTTCTCTACTTGTGTCATCTATGATTTCTTTCACCAGTGTTTTATAGTTTTCTATATATAGGTCTTTTATTTCTTTAGATAGGTTTATTCTTAAGTATTTTATTCTTTTTGTTGCAATGGTGAATGGAATTGTTTCCTTAATTTCTCTTTCTGTTTTCTCATTGATAGCATATAGGAATGCAAGGGATTTCTGTGTGTTGATTTTATATCCTGCAACTTTACTATATTCATTAATTACCTCTAGTAATTTTCTGGTGGAGTCTTTAGGCTTTTCTATGTAGAGGATCATGTCATCTGCAAGCAGTGAGAGTTTCACTTCTTTTCCAATCTGGATTCCTTTTATTTCTTTTTCTTCTCTGAATGCTGTAGCTAAAACTTCCAAAATTGTTGAATAGTAGTGATGAGAGTGCACACCCTTGTCTTGTTCCTGACTTTAGGGGAAATGCTTTCAATTTTTCACCATTGAGGATAATGTTTGCTGTGGGTTTATCATATATGGCTTTTATTAGGTTGAGGTTTGTTCCTTCCATGCCTGCTTTCTGGAGGTTTTTTTTTTTTTTTATCATAAATCAATATTGAATTTTGTCAAAGGCTTTCTCTGCATCTATTGAGATAATCATATGGTTTTTATCTTTCAATTTGTTAATGTAGTGTATCACATTGATTGATTTACAAATATTGAAGAACCCTTGCATCCCTGGGATAAAGCCCACGTGGTCATGATGTATGATCTTTTTAATATGGATTTAAAATGGATTCTGTTTGCTAGAATTTTGTTAAGGATTTTTGCATCTATGTTCATCAGTGATATTGGTCTGTAGTTTTCTTTTTTGGTGGCTCTTTGTCTGGTTTTGGTATTAGGATGATGGTGGCCTCATAGAATGAGTTTGGCAGTTTACCGTCCTCTGAAATTTTCTGGAAGAGTTTGAGTAGGATAGGTGTTAGCTCTTCTCTAAATTTTTGGTAGAATTCGGCTGTGAAGCCGTCTGGTCCTGGGCTTTTGTTTGTTGGAAGATTTCTGATTACAGTTTCGATTTCTGTGCCTGTGATGGGTCTGTTAAGATTTTCTATTTCTTCCTGGTTCAGTTTTGGAAAGTTATACTTTTCTAAGAATTTGTCCATTTCTTCCAAGTTGTCCATTTTATTGGCATATTGTTGCTGATAATAGTCTCTTATGATCCTTTGTATTTCTGTTTTGTCTGTTGTGATTTTTCCATTTTCATTTCTAATTTTGTTGATTTGATTCTTCTTCTCCTTTTTTTTTTTCTTGATGAGTCTGGCTAGTGGTTTGTTTATTTGATTTATTTTCTCAAAGAACCAGCTTTTAGCTTTGTTGATTTTTTGCTATGGTCTCCTTTGTTTCTTTTTCATTTATTTCTGTCCTAACTTTTATGATTTCTTTCTTTCTTCTAACCCTGGGGTTCTTCATTTATTCTTTTTTTAGTTGCTTTAGGTGTAGAGTTAGGTTATTTATTTGATTTTTCTCCTGTTTGTTGAGGTAAGCTTGTATTGCTATGAACCTTTCCCTTAGCACTGCTTTTATTGAATCCCATAAGTTTTGGGTTGTTGTGTTTTCATTTTCATTCGATTTTATGCATATTTTGATTTCTTTTTTTTAATATTTTCTGTGATTTGTTGGTTATTCAGAAGTGTGTTGTTTAGCTTCCATATGTTTGTATTTTTAGTAGTTTTTTCCCCCGGTAGTTGACATCTAATCTAACTGCATTGTGATCAGAAAAGATGCTTGGAATTATTTCAGTATTTTTTAGTTTACCAAGGATAGATTTTTAGCCCAGGATGTGATCTATCCTGGAGAAGGTTCTGTGTGCACTTGAGAAAAAGGTGAAATTCATTGTTTTTGGGTGAAATGGCCTATAGATATCAATTAGGTCTAACTGGTCCATTGTATCATTTAAACTTTGTGTTTCCTTGCTAATTCTCTGTTTAGTTGACCTATCTGTAGGTGTGAGTGGGGTATTAAAGTCTCCCACTATTATTGTGTTACTGTAATTTCCCCTTTCATACTTGTTAGCATTTGCCTTACATATTGTGGTGCTCTTATGTTGGGTACATATATATTTATAATTGTTATATCTTCTTCTTGGATTGATACTTTGATCATTATGTAAGGTCCTTCTTTGTCTCTTTTCATGGCCTTTATTTCAAAGTTCATTTTATCTTATATGAGTATTGCTACTTCTTCTTTCTTTTGGTCTCCATTTGTGTGAAATATCTTTTTCCAGCCCTTCACTTTCAGTCTGTATGTGTCCCTTGTTTTGAGGTGGGTCTCTTGTAGACAGCATATATAGGGGTCTTGTTTTTGTATCCATTCAGCCAGTCTTTGTCTTTTGGTTGGGGCATTCAACTCATTTACATTTAAGATAATTATTAATAAGTATAATGCCGTTGCCATTTACTTTGCTGTTTTGGGTTCGAGTTTATACACCTTTTCTGTGTTTCCTGTCTAGAGAAGATCCTTTAGCATTTGTTGAAGAGCTGGTTTGGTAGTGTTGAATTCTCTCAGCTTTTGCTTGTCTGTAAAGCTTTTGATTTCTCCTTCATATTTAAATGAGATCCTTGCTGGTTACAGTAATCTGGGTTGTAGGTTTTTTTCTTTCATCACGTTAAGTATGTCCTGCCATTCCCTTCTGGCCTGAAGAGTTTCTATTGAAAGATCAGCTGTTATCTTTATGGGAATCCCCTTGTGTATTATTTGTTGTTTTTCCCTTGATGCTTTTAATATTTGTTCTTTGTGTTTGATCTTCTTTAATTTGATTAATATATGTCTTAAGGTGTTTTGCCTTGGGTTTATCCTGTTTGGGACTCTCTGGGTTTCTTGGACTTGGGTGGCTATTTCCTTCCCCATTTTAGGGAAATTTTTGACTATTGTCTCCTCAAGTATTTTCTCATGGCCTTTCTTTTTGTCTTCTTCTTCTGGTATGCCCATGTTTTGAATGTTGGGGTGTTTGACATTGTCACAGAGGTCTCTGAGGTTGTCCTCATTTCTTTTAATTCTTTTTTATTTTTTCCTCTCTGCTTCATTTATTTCCATCATTCTATCTTCCACCTCACTTATCTTATCTTCTGCCTCAGTTATTCTACTATTGGTTCTCTCCAGAGTGTTTTTGATCTCAGTTATTGCATTATTCATTATTGATTGACCCCTTTTTATTTCTTCTAGGTCCTTGTTAAACATTTATTGCATCTTCTCAATCCTTGTCTCCAGACTATTTATCTGTAACTCCATTTTGTTTTCAAGATTTTGGATCATTTTTTACTATCATTATTCTGAATTCTTTTTCAGGTAGACTCCTTACCTCCTCTTCTTTTGTTTGGTTTGGTGGGCATTTATCATGTTCCTTTACCTGTTGAATATTTCTCTGGCTTTTCATATTGATTATATTGCTGTGCTTGGGGTGGTTTTTCTGTATGCTGGAAGTTTGTGGTTCTTCTTTATTGTAGAGGTTCCTCCCTGTGGGTGGGGTTGGACAAGTGGCTTGTCAAGGTTTCCTGGTTAGGGAAGCTTGCATCGGTGTTCTGGTGGGTGGAGCTGGATCTCTTCTCTCTGGAGTGCAATGAAGTGTCCAGTAGTGAGTTTTGAACCTCATTGATCTTACATGTATATGTTTTTTCCTCTCATATTGCAAATACTATTTCTCAAAGTCACCAGATCATGACTCATTTGCTCTACTGCACTCCACATACACAACAGTCTGAGAATAGCAATACAAATCTTTTGGAGTTCTCTTTTTCTTTAAGATATATTTCACTAAGGATGGATGTAGAGTCAAATTGCTGTGTTTTAGAATCACAGGGAATAATCCCTCTCTGTGTGGTTATGCTAACAACTGAGTACAGAGTTAAATTCACTTATTTCATTTTGATTTTAAGGGATTTCTTTTCTAAAATTCAATTTTATTTCATACTTAGGTAAAATATTTACATGGTTTCAAAATTAAATCTCTAAAGCAAGGTATATTTAAGGATAGCTAGCTCTTAATATAAGTAAATCTGTTTTGTGTATTTATAAACCCTCCTTTTGTAGATATTGGTAGCATACTACACATTTTCTCTACCTTGCCTTTCACACTAATACATCTTAGAGATTTTTCCATTGACTCACTTCTTCTTCCTTTTAATGTATGATACCATTTCTTGTCAGTTTCACTCTGCCTATCTCTAGCAATCTACCTTCTACCTTAAAGTGATGAAACTGTGCCCTGGAGCGCAGATCTCCCAGATTACAAAGATTGTGTGTTAATAGGTTCTGAGTAAGGACCCATGGAGCTCTATAGTAAGGAATGAATCTTGTCTTTCTGCTAGGTATTATGGCTGCTGAGCCCCCAACACACTTGTTGCTCAACAAAAAGTAGTTGAATTGTATCAAAATGTTTTAGATATCTTTACGACAAGCAGTCACTGTGCAATAGAAAGCATTACATTCACATCAGACTTATTCATAGCATTTGGTCCCTTTGGCAGCAAAGACATTTGTACTTGAAAATCATTATTTTGTTATTAGAATTTCTTCTGGAAAAACCTATCATTTCTGGGATCATGCAGGCTTAAGGATAAAAGCATCATGTGGCAAGACTCATTTGAATAAAAGTATTCCATAAACCAGGATGGGATTCGTTGTTTTTCTTTCTTAACAGTATTTGATTGATTGATCCATCTAATCATGTATTCACTTAATTTATAAAAGCTTTTGTGCATCTGCTACATCCAGACACCAAGTTGGAAGTTGGAACTGAGGAGGTTTTGCTTCATCCTCTCAGCCCACGGACATCATTCCTCGTCTTCATGGAACATTCATACACGACCTGTCCATTCTCAGTCTCAGATGGTGATTCCTTCTTTGATAAGGGCTTTTTTTCATCCAAAAACAGGAGGATAAGGGGATGACAAAATGAGGTGGTTGGATGGCATCACCGAGTCTATGGACATGAGTTTGAGCAAGCTCTGGGAGTTGGTATTGGACAGGGAAGCCTGGGGTGCTGCAGTCTATGGAGTTACAAAGAGTCAGACACGACTGAGTGACTGAAGTGAACTGAAGGGCCTACTGAAATCCTGGGGGTGGTGAAGACTGCTACTGTCTGCAAACAGTTGTTTGGGTGTAAGGACATCTTCAGCCTCAGTTCATCCTGCTGAAAGCATCTGTTCACATCTCATAGTTAAATCTTGAATGGACTCAGGTCCAGTATATTCAGGTCTTCATAAAACACTTGGGCATTTTTTTTAAATGAAAACTTTTATTGGCTAAGCATTAATAATGTAGCTGTTTGTGGCCTGGAAATAATTGGCCCTTTTGTAAGCATAAAACTTTTCTGTTTTCTCCAGCTGACAGGGTCTTCAGTTTTGGGCCACAGCTTGCCTTGGCCTCTGCAGAATCAACAACATATGAACAGACTGGACATAGTATTGCTTTTATAATGCTGGGGTCTTCTGCCTCAAACGATTTGCTTTGAAAGGCTGTTACAAATTGCACACACACCTCAGCCTGCATTTTTTTTTTAATTTTACTGAAGTATATTTGATTTATAGTGTTACTTTCTACTGTACAGCAAACTGATTTAGTTATACATATACATATGTTCTTTTTCATATTCTTTTCCATTATGGTTTATCAGAGGATATTGAATATAGTTCCCTGCACTTCCAGTAGTCATGTATGGATGTGAGAGTTGGACTGTGAAGAAAGCTGAGCACAGAAGAATTGATGCTTTTGAACTGTGGTGTTGGAGAAGACTCTTGAGAGTCCCTAGGACTGCAAGGAGATCCAACCAGTCCATTCTGAAGGAGATCAGCCCTGGGTGTTCACTGGAAGGACTGATGTTGCAGCTGAAACTCCAATACTTTGGCTACCTGATGTGGAGAGCTGACTCACTTGAAAAGACCCTGATTCTGGGAAAGATTGAGGGCAGGAGGAGAAGGGGACGACAGAGGATGAGATGATTGGATAGCATCACCAACTCCATGGACATGAGTTTGGGTAGGCTCCGGGAGTTGGTGATAGATAGGGAGGCCTGGTGTGCTGCAGTTCATGGGATTGCAAAGAGTCGGACACGACTGAGTGACTGAACTGAACTGAATTGAATTATACAGTAGGACCTTGTTGTTTATCCATTCAGTATGTAATAGTTTACATCTGCTAATCCCAAACTCCTAATTAATGCTTTCCCTACTTCTTTCCCCTTTGGTAACCATAGTTTGGTTTTTATGTCTGTTAGTCTGTCTGGGTTTCATAAATAAGTTCATTTATTTCATACTTTAGATTCCACATATAAGAGATATCATATGGTATTGATATATCATATGGTACCATATATCATGGGCTTCCCAGGTGGCGCTAGTGATAAAGAACCCACCTGCCAATGCAGAAGACATAAGAGATGCAGATTCGATCTAGGGTCTGGAAGATCCCCTGGAGGAGGGCCTGGCAACCAACTCCAGTATTCTTGTCTGGGAAATCCCATGAACACAGGAACCTGGTGGGCTACAGTCCATGGGGTCGCAAGAGTTAGACACGACTGAAGCAACTTAGCATGCACACATGTAAAAGATATCATATAGTGTTTTTCTCTGTTTGATTTACTTCCCTTTGTATGATAAATCTCTAGGTTCATTTCATTCTTTATTATGGTTGAGTACTATTCCATTGTATATATGTTCCACATCTTGTCTATTTATTCATCTGCCAGTGGATATTTAGGTTGTTTCCATGTCTTTCAGCTTGCATTATTGAACTGCCTCTTGGGGCTACTGTGAGGATAGTCCAAGGAGATAAAGACAAGCAGGAGGCAAGCCCACTAAGAGAGGGTAAAAGTCAGGACACCTCAAAACTGGTATACACACAGACGCAGGTAAACACACACTCACAGACACACTCAGATTCCTAATTAATACAAGTATACACAGATACACACACACACATATCCATACTCTCACATACTCATGCACATTCACCATAAACACTCATGAAACACACATTCATATGCACATCCACACACTCCCACTTAGGCTCAAATACACACATGCACTCATTCCATTCTTCATCATTATGGAGTTTGAAATTGTTATTTGAGATGGAAGTGCTTCCATTTCCCCACTGCTCTCCTGTCTGCTATGTTGAGAAACCAGACAACTGGATAGAAAGTCCGTTATTGCCACTAACTTGATCCTGAGCAGTCCACTGGGTAGCAGGCCCTCTATGGCTCCAACCCAAGGGACCTGTTTTGCAGCAAACTCTAGGCCCAGAGGGCTTCCCTCATAGCTCAGTTGACAAATCATCTGCCTGCAGTACAGGAGATCCGGGTTCAATTCCTGGGTTGGGAAGATCCTTTGGAGAAGGAGATGGCAACCCATTCCAGTAGTCTTGCCTGGAGAATCCCATGGACAGAGGAGCCTGGCAGGCTACGGTCCATGGATTGCAAGAGTCGGACACGACTTAGCAACTAAGCCACCACCACCACCTAGGCCCAGAACTAGTATCTGAGAATCAAGAAGGAAATGTGATTCTCTGCTCTCCTACTGGAGAAAGTGAGGTAGAAAAAGTGTCTGGGACTTAAGCAAAGTCATCCAGGAAGGTCAGAGGTCCAGAACAGAGTCCAGAAGCTAGTTCCCTTGAAACCCATGGCCAGTCAGGCTTTGAATTGATGTGGCTTTCTCAATTCCCCCAGGATGAGTGGCTTATTTTTAGTTTCTTAACATTCACTACCATTAATGAATCCTGTAATCAAACTCATTAGTTGTGGTTTTCATTATCGAAAATGACCCCTGGAATAAGGCCCCTTACCCTGTTCAGAGGCAGTAGCTGTATATTTTGTGTCTCACTTATCAAACTTTTATGAAGTAGCAATTATGTGCATGCTTCATGATCCAGGCACACTCTGAAATTGCTGGGAATGTAATTTTTCTGAGCACTATTTCATTGCTGCCTCTTTGAGTGACAGAAAATGAAGCTGAGGGTACAAGGGAGATTCTGCCTTCAGAGAGGAAATTAAAGAACTGCCTGCTTCATGCAGGTTCTCTGCCTAGAAGACCAGTTGCATGGACACTTCCGTCTGGACAAAAGGGATCTAAAATTCAGACCCCCACACCCTGCAGGGATGCCTCCCTGTGTTACAACACAGGGAGCCATGAATTACGGCCAAATCAGACCTTTCCTGACCAGCCATCCCTCACTCAGCCCCTCTTTCAGTCTCTTCTTCTCATGAGTTTTGAAGGATCTGGAGAGATGAGGTTTCTAATCACTAAGGATCAATTTCTTCCTCAAAAAACTAAAAACAGAGTTACCATATGACCCAGCAATCCCACTCCTGGGCATATATCTGGACAAAACCATAATTTGAAAGGATTCATGCACCCCAATTTTCATAGAAGCACTACTTACAATAGCCAAGGCATGTAAGTAAACTAAATGTCCATCAAGAGAGGTATGGATAAAGAAGATGTGGTACATATATACAATGGAATATTCAGTTCAGTTCAGTCACTCATTCGTGTCTGACTCTTTGCAGCCCTATGGACTGCAGCATGCCAGGCTTCTCTGTCAGTCACCAACTCCCAGAGCTTGCTCAAACTCATGTCCATTGAGTCTGTGATGCCATCCAACCATCTCGTCCTTTGTTGTCCCCTTCTCCTCCTGCCTTCAATCTTTCCCAGCATCAGGGTCTTTTCAAATGAGTCAGCTCTTCGCATCAGGTGGCCAAAGTATTGAAGTTTCAGCTTCAGCATCAGTCCTTCCAATGAATATTCAGGACAGATATCCTTTAGAATGAACTGGTGGGATCTCCTTGCAGTCCAAGGGACTCTCAGGAGTCTTCTCCAATACCACAGTTCAAAAGCATCAATTCTTCAGTGCTCAGCTTTCTTTATAGTCCAACTCTCACATCCACTCATGACTACTGGAAAAAACATAGCTTTGACTGGATGGACCTTTGTTGGCAAAGTAATGTCTATGCTTTTTAATATGCTGTCTAGGTTGGTCATAGCTTTTCCTCCAAGGAGCAAGAGTTTTTTAATTTCATGACTATAGTTACCATCCGCAGTGATTTTGGAGCCCCCCAAAATAAAGTCTGTCACTGTTTCCATTGTTTCCCCATCTATTTGCCATGACGCAATGGGACCCGATCCCATGATCTTAGTTTTCTGAATGTTGAGTTTTAAGCCAACTTTTTCACTCTCCTCTTTTACTTTCATCAAGAGGCTCTTTAGTTCTTTGCTTTCTGCCATAAGAGTGGTGTCATTTGCATATCTGAGGTTATTGATATTTCTCCTGGCAGTCTTGACTCCACCTTGTGCTTCACCCAACACAGCATTTCTTATGATGTACTCTGCATATAAGTTAAGTACGCAGGGTGACAATATACAGCCTTGATGTACTTCTTTCCTGATTTGGAACCAGTCTGTTGTTCCATGTCTAGTTCTAACTGTTGCTTTTTGACTTACGTACAGATTTCTCAAGAGGCAGGTCAGGTGGTCTGGTATTCCCATCTCTTTAAGAATTTCCCACAGTTTGTTGTGATCCACACAGTCAAGGGCTTTGGCATAGTCAATAAAGCAGAATTAGATGTTTTTCTGGAACACTCTTGTTTTTTTGATGATCCTACTCAGTCATAAAAAGGAATGACATGCCATTTGCAGAGACACTGATGAACCTATAGATTGTCATACAGAGTGAAGTAAGTCAGAAAGAGAGAAACAAGTATTGTATTGTATAGCATTGCTTACATGTGGAATCTAGGAAAAGAGTACTGATAAGCTTATTTGCAAAGCAGAAATAGCATCACAAAAGCAGAGAACAAACTTATGGTTACTTATGGCTAGTGTGGGAGGAATTGGAAGATTGGGATTGACATATATACACTACTATGTATAAAATGAGCTTCCCAGGTGGTGCTAGTGGTAAAGAATCTGCCTACCAGTGCAGGAGACATAAGAGACATGGGTTCGATCCCTGGTTCAGGAAGATTCCCTGGAGGGAATAGCAATCCACTCCAGGATTTTTGCCTAGAGAATCCCATGGACAGAGGAGCCTGGTAGGCTATAGTCCATAGGGTTGCAAGAGTCAGAAATGACTGAAGCAACCTCACATATGCATGCATGTATAAAATAGATAACTAATGAGAATCTCCTGTATAACTCTGGAAAGTCTACTCAATGGTCTATAGTGACCTACATGGGAAGGAAAGCTAAAAAATAGTGGATATATGTATATGTACAACTGATTCACTTTATAGCAGAATCTAACACAATATTGCAAAGCAACTATATTTCAATAAAAATTAATTTATAAAATAATCGTTTTGCATTTTTTCTGAGCACCCCTGGGGGTCTCCTATGTCAAGCCTCTGCCAACTACTGTTCTGTTAACTTTTTTGAGAACCCATTTTGTTTCTTTTCCTCTGACCAATCATTCTACATGTGTGACCCTTCAATGACCAGCAGCATCAGTATCTTCTGGAGTTTTTGGATATGCAAATCCTCAGGCCCCAGCACAAGACACACTGAACCAGAAACTCTAGAGGGTGGAAGCCAGGGGCCTGGCTTTAATAAGCCCTCTAGGGGATTCTGATACTTGATCCAGTTTGAAAACCAAGCTGCAGATGAGGGGAGAAAGATACAGCCAGGGAGTTAGCCCAGGGAGCATTTTTTCAGAGCTGGTCTCAGCTCCATGATGAGGGAGAAAACTGTGCTGTGAGCAGGCTTCCTGGGCAGGAGGGAAGAGAACTGAGCACCTGGATCATATTGGAACCTAGGAGGGAGTGGGAGTGGTGGTGGGGGGTGGGCAGGTAGGCAGTGATAGGTCCTCTGTCCTTGGCACTATGTGAGGTGCTGACCAAGAACAGTGCCTGACCAGTGGGTCTCCAACTTTGCCACATGTTTTAATATTGTGGAGACCTTTAAAAATTCCGGACGCCTGACTCCCATCTTGAGATGTTTTGATTTAATCGATACAAGGGGTGACCTGAAGATTGGGAATTTTAAAAGTTCCCCAACACTTCTTGTTGTTGTTCAATCTCTCAGTTGTGTCTGACTTTTTGCAACCCCATAGACTGCAGTGTGCTAGGATTTTCTGTCCCCTATCCTCTACCAGATTTCGCTCAAACTCATGTCTGTTGAGTCTATGATGCCATCTAAGTATCTCATCCTCTGTCACCCACTTCTACTCTTGCCCTCAATCTTTCCCAGCATCAGGGTATTTTCCAATGAATCTGCTCTTTGGATCAGATGGCCAAAATATTGGAGCTTTGGCTTCAGCATCAGTCTTCCAATGAATATTCAGGGTTGATTTCCTTTAGGATTGACTAGTTTTATCTCCTTGCTGTCCAAGGGACTCTCAAGAGTCTTCTCCAGAGCCACAATTTGAAAGCATCAATTCTTTGGTGCTCTGCTTTTACTATGGTCCAACTCACATTTATACAAGATGACTAGAAAAACCATAGCTTTGACCATGCGGACGTTTGTCTGCGAAGTGATATCTCTGCTTTTTAATATGCTGCCTAGGTTTATCATAGCTTTTCTTCCAAGGAGCAAGCATCTTTTAATTTCATGACTGCAGCCAAGTGCTTCTAATGTTCAGAAAGCTTGGGAACCAGGGGTTTAATTAGGAAGATCAGGTGCCCTAGTGGTGGGGCTTCAGGCAGTGGGGAAGGTGGGTGCAGGAGGCATTTAGCTATCTTTCTTGTGCTTGTCAGATTTTTATGAAATTTGGGAGGTTACCTACTCTGTTTAAAAGCTGGGACCTCCCTGACAGTCCAATGCTTAAAAATCTACCTTCTAATGCAGGGGGCACAGGTTTGATTCTTGGTCAGAGGACTAAGATCCCACTTGCCAGGGAGCAACTAAGCCAGCATGCCATAACTAGAGAGTCCCAGCCAGAGTAAGCCTGCACGCTGCAATGAAGATCCCGTGTGTCACAACAAAGACACAGTGCAGCCAAAATAAATAAATAAATAATAATAATAATAAAAAAGTTTGTGGTCAGAGTTGCCCAAGATAAATGCATGGGGATGCAGAGAGGAGATTCCAGACAAATCATGACTTTTCCAAGGCAACAAACAAACAAAACACCGCGGCTCTGCTGGTTCATTGGGTTGTAAAAGTGCCACACCCATTCGGACCAGGTTCCCTAGGGAGCACACCTGTACTGGAGATACCCTGACAGCAGGACAGCTGCTGTGTCCCCAGGTGTCCCCAATGACTTTCTGGTTCCTGTCCTCCCTCCTCAGTGGCAGGGCAGAACCCTGAAAAGAATGAGGGCTCCAGGGAACCACTGGCCTGGCTTGTGCCCCACCCCTTCACTTCCCCAGCTCTGGACCTCTCACTGTGGACATGAGAGTGATAATGCCTCCCCCATGTGTCTGGTGTGGGGATGATAAATATAGCACCCAGTACCTGGCCTGTTCCTCCACCTCTGTGTGCCATCCCCTTGCTCTCAGACTGGTCTTACCTGAGAAGCTCATCTGCACCAAAGTGTGGGTAGTGAGGCTTCACCTGAGCATACATTGAAAACACCTAGGGAGTTAAAAAGCTCATGCTTGAGTTTTTATCCAGGGACGCTGATGTCATTGCCCTGGTGTTGTCTGGGTCCTGGACTTTAAGAATCTCCCTAGGTGTTACTGCTGTGCAGTTAGGGCACATTCCAGTTTACAGAATAAATGACTCTCCAGGGTGGGCTCCATGATACCTTGATGTTTGAATCATGGCCCAGGGAACCCTGGCCCAGAGGGGCATGTAAGGGCAGTTTGGGCTCTGAGGCAGGCCAGAGAGACAGGTGGTTGAAAAGAGGGTGCCTCATGACACTCCATCCCACCTCCCCTGCCTTCCTAGAAGGCCAGCGTTGGCTGAGGCATCTGAGGCCAGTTGGATGCCCGACTCCCTGCCTGCTCTCTTCAGCAGCCTCAGCAGTCAGCATTGCCTGGGACTGGTTCTGAAAGGTGGGAGGTGCTCACACACCTACGTCCATCAGAGTTCCCCTTGCCTTGCC